>NC_056682.1:56122683-57446433 GCF_018350215.1 Panthera leo
TACTGGATTTGGTTTGTTAGCAATTTGTGAGAATATTACTTTTACATTTGTGAGTGAGATTGGCTGTAAACTGGCCTAGACTTTTTCCACCATAGATAGATGCCCATAATAAAAGTATGGATCCAAATGCTGGGCTGGCTCTCTGAATTTTTCTCTCAAAGATATTGACCTTGTAATTATTCATTGCCTGTTACAGCTCTCCTAAGCCTTGAAAAATGTGCCTTTGATGTGTTTTCCAGGTTTTTTTGTTTGCTCTTAGTTGAAGATCAGGCCTGAAATACAGTCCATTATTATTGGAACCAAAATTCATTCCTTTCATATTTTTCAGTATTACATTTTTTTTTACAGAATTCTTATACATATTGTCAATTTTTATATCAACTAAATATTTGTATTACTAGTGTTCCAGAATCTCATTATTTTATTTCCTAACAGTAAAATTAATTATATTTGTACACTTTTTTCTAGCCAGTTTTCAGAGCTCTCTTGCTAGTTTTAATAACTCTTTAGTTAATTAAGATTCATAAATAATTGTGCTCCGTCTCAAATACATGTCTGTAATTTGAATTCCATGCCTTATTGAGAGCTTGTTTGGAGGTTCTAGCAGGGGAGCGCAGCTACTCGTATACCCTTGACCGAAGAACGGTCCTCCTCTATCGGGGAAGGTCGTCCTCTTCGACCGAGCGCGCAGCTTCGGGAGGGACGCACATGGAGCGGTGAGGGAGGAAGGGGACACCCGCCTAGCCAGCCAGATCAGCCGAATCAACCCTGGCGATCAATGGGGTGACAGATGTCGCAGCCAGATCGCCCTCACATCCTTCCATGCCTTATTGAATTTGCAAGAAAATTCACAAGATTAAACGAGAAAGCTAAAAACCAATATTAACATTTTGATCCTGCTTATTAATGGGGGTGCTTTCAAGGTTTTACTATTAATTGGGATGCTGGTTCTTGAATTGCGATGGATATTATATAGTGATACTAATGTATCTTATAAACCCTAGCTAATGATTTTTCTAATTAAACAAATGAATGGCACCTTATATTTTGTTTTCTATGGCATGCCTTATTAGAACCAATGGAGTTTATTGTACCATTTTTCTTCTTCAACCAGTTTTTGTGTGTGTGTATTACATTTCTCACAATTAAATAAAGTTGTGTATTGATAAAGTCAAGAGAATGAAGAAGATTTCACCTGCTTGTTTGATTTAATTGTGTGGAATCCATTTCAAGACTAAATGCTTCAGAATTCAAGGACTACTTAAAAATACTTTAAATATTTGTTTTTAATTTAGACTCATAAAAAAGTGTCTTTAATAAAGTTGTTTTAATTTGCACTCTTTAAATATAATGTAATAAAAATAAAACCTTGGATGTTATATTACTAAAATGTTTAAAGCCAAAGTCTGTGTTTAAAGAATAATCATAAAGAAAGAGATTTATTTTACATTTTTAAAATTGATTTCATTTATTTATTTTAATTGTTTGATTTAATTAAAATTAGTGTGTTATAAAAGGGAAATAAAAGGGACTACAATGAATCTAAGGGATAAAATAACACACTTTAGAGATAAATCTCAAATTCTTATCTTTTCAAGGAGACACAAATACCCTACATATAGGATGCATTTAGTCCTTGATGCTTTATCTTGCATCTGGGAAAAAAGCAATCCTTATATCAATTGATTATTTTTTTTTTAATTTTTTTTTTAACGTTTATTTATTTTTGAGACAGAGAGAGATGGAGCATGAACGGGGGAGGATCAGAGAGAGGGAGACACAGAATCCGAAACAGGCTTCAGGCTCTGAGCTGTCAGCACAGAGCCCGACGCGGGGCTCGAACTCACGGACCGCGAGATCATGACCTGAGCCGAAGTCGGACGTCCAACCGACTGAGCCACCCAGGCGCCCCTATCAATTGATTATTTAATGAACTAATAGTGATGATAAAATACTTCAATCTAGTGATGCAAACAAATATCTTAAATTCATTCAAACTGCATTAAAAATAGTTTTAAAAAGTTCATACATGGTCAAAACTTAGAACTCTGGGTGGTTTGGAGGTCTAGATATGACACCTCTAGGACCAAAGAATTAGTAACTAAAAACTATTTTTTCCTTCACCCAATATTAACGAGAATGAAAAGAGACAAGTTTCCATGCACATGAGCATTTGAAAAAGGAAAGAAAAAGACACTCCAACATTGTGAATGCTCCCTCCCTTTTGGACTCTCTTTTCTTTTACATTTTTATTTGCAAATAAACCAATGCCCCACCCTGGGCTCAGCTCGTATTAAATATAACCAACTGGAGTCAACACACAAACACTCAGACTCTTACAAGATGTCTTTCTTCCTTCCAAGTTAACTAAATAGTACCAAATATTTTACCTCTGTATAACAAATCCCCTGCCCTGCTTCCGGTAGTAGATTCCTCAAAACCCACCACTAAGCTAATGTTTCTTCCCTCACCATCTTTTTTTGGGTAGGGTGTAGTAACCATATCTTGGTACTTGTTCAGATTTCTACAGGAAAAGAGAAATCACTTTAAGATTGTCAGGCAAGAAAGGATTTAATATAGAGTACTGATTGTTTATAAAGCCTCGGAAAATAATGAAAACTTGAAGAGCTAATAAAAACACGATTGACAATCTCTGATTCCTGAAGCACGAAATCCGTAAGTGAAAAGAGAATGCCCAAGAGGTATTATAAAAACTCACATCTGCCCTCTGCGGAAGCTTTTGTGCCTGCTTGCTAATGTCAAGTAGACAATAAAGCTTTTGCTTCTTTTTTGTCTTCTGGGTCTGGCAAAAGGCCTTTCCCTTGGTAGAATCTAAACCAGATCTCTGCAGGACAGGGTGTGGGCTAAGTGATGGGCTAAGTAGAAACAGAAGTGTAAAGCACATGTTCAAAACCTGGGAGATGAGAATAACTTTGGACTTCTCAAAAGGAACACTGGAGGTAAAAGGTAGTACTAAGAATGACAATATAGCTAACATTTAAATGGAAGATCCTATGTATTTCAGGTACAGTTCTATGCATATTCTAACGTATTTGATGGAGAATGGTCTTTAGTATACATATAAAATACAGGTACATATATACTTTTTTAGGTTTATTCATTTATTTTGAGAGAGACAGAGACAGCGAAAGTGGGGTTGGGGGTGTGAGGTGAGAGGGGCAGAGAGAGACAATCCCAAGCAGGCTATGTGCGGCTGGTGCAGGGCTCAAACCCACAAAGCTGCGAGATCATGACTTGAGTCAAAACCGAGAGTCAGATGCCTAACCAACTGAGTCACCTAGGCATCCCTACAATGTTTTTACATTTTTAAAAATTTAATTGTGGAAAATACACATAACATAAAATTTACCATTGTAATCATTTTTAAGTGTACAGTTCAATAGTATTAATTACATTCACTTTGTTGTGTAATGAATCTCCAGAACTTTTTTTCATTTTGCACAATCGAAACTCTATACCTATTAATAACTTTCCATTTTTATCTCTCCTCAAACTCTGGCTACCAACATTCTACTTCCCCGTTTCTATAAATTTGACTACTCTGGAAACCTCAGAGTGAGAAAGTGTAAATTATCCAATTTCATTCTTCTTTTTCAAGATTGACTATTTGGGGTCAGACTTTTTCTTTTAATGCTGAGTTCTATCAATTGATCAAAGGTAAGCATAGAAAAAAGACGTTTTGAGACAAAACTTCAAAAATTTACCTCTTATATGCTCTTCATCAGGAAGTTACTGCAAGAGTTTTTTTTTTTTTAATTTTTTTTAATGCTTATTATTGAGAGACAGAGAGAAACAGAGCATGAGCATAGGAGGGGCAGAGAGAGAGAGGGAGACACAGAATCTGAAGCAGGCTACAGGCTCTGAGTTGTCAGCACAGAGCCAGATGCATGGCTAGAACTCACAATCAGCGAGATCATGACCTAAGCCAAAGTCAGATGCTTCACCAACTGAGCTAACCAGGTGCCCCTGGAAGAGTTTTTTAATCAAAATATGGGGGTAAACCCAGAAGGCTAAGACAAGATCCAAGAAATAGCTGATCTAATAGAGGATAGAAGCAAAATTCCCAGGATGATAATGAAGGGAAAACCCATGACAATAGAACAGATGTAGAGAATAATCAGATAACATTGGAATAGGACAATAGGACACCCCAGTAAGGTGGGGGTGTGGATAGAACAAGTAGATTATCTATCAGATATGATAGACATGTTAAAACTGTTTTGATGGACAATTCACAGTTATTGGAAAGGGTATATTAAGACTTAGCCAGAGACACAGAGAATACTACACAAATGAAAAACAAAAGTTGTACTTATTAAGTCTAGGTCAAACAGTTTCATAGGAAAGGAAATATTTTATTAAACCATTTGGCTCAACTTAAAAAAATAAATCATTATAGTTATGAAAAAAATTTGTGATAAAAAATCTAGAAAGTGGAAACGGAAAGATAAGAGAGGACATAAAACATAAAATTCTCATCTATAATAATAGGAAGTCAATGGATGATAATATACATCAATGAATCAAGAGATAGCAGTACTTGGTTATTTTAAAAATATGGTGATAAATTGCAGCAGAAATAGTTAAAGTGTTAAGTGTTACTCTGGAAAATTGAAAATGGGAGAAAGTGATATTGAGTTCTGGTTTAATGTTGTAAATTTATTATCTTATTTTATGTTTTAACCATTCGTGTACATGTATCCCATTTACAATTAGAAAAACTTAAAATATTCTAGATTGGTGTTTCTATATTGTAACATTAAAATTAATGAAGACTGATAAAAAACAGCATATGCAAATAAAGTTTGAAAAATACACTGCTTTCAAGGATAGAATTCCATTTTTCCCACATTCAGAAAATCAGACAGTTTACCAAAGAAACAAACCAAACACCATACAGACTTTGCTCTAGGCAGGTGCAGCCATAGAAAGCAAACATTAACGTTTGTCTGGATGGAGAACCATGCAACATAGTTGGCTGAATTTGCTTTTGGGAATGTTATTATGGGACACATACACACACAAAATCACAATTTTTGATATTCCATTTTCCCTGCAAGGCTGAATTATATGAAAACAAGTGGTGCTTACTCTTCGACTCCAGATTATTCCATCGTTTATATGTTTTTCATTTATTGGTTGTTATTTTTTCCCCTAATGTTTAGGAAAAAAAATCATGTAAAACCATTCTTGGGGCTGCCAAGTGTTACTAAGATTGAATTTGCTTCCATAGCAACAGACCTGTTATCATGATAGCTTCTGGGCACATGTAACAACTTCAACCCGTTAAATGGGAACCTGCAGGCAGGATTTCGCATAAACTTCCACTGTTGCAGAATACTCGTGTTTTCTTTGCCATGTTTTATTTTCAATTCACAGGGACCATGAATCCATGTTCAATTTCCATCATTTATATTTCTTAATGATAATAATTTATTTCTTTTTTTAGTTCATGTAAATGCCCTGAAGATTAATTTAAGCAATCCATATAGTGAAAATAAAAAGTTACATAAAACTATACACACCTATTCTTTCATATCTATTGTTGCTTGATCATCTTAAAGGTCTTAGTAATGTTTAGTATATTTGTTGCCCAGTTGATATTTATAAACAGCCTCATTTTAAATTTTTATGTTCATATTAGGGAAAAAAGGAATTTTAAATGCATTAAACATTTTAGTTCAAAAACTGAAGAATGTTATCAGTTTCTTAAGGTGTCAAGAGTGGGAAGTCTCAATTCTTATAAAATACAATAAGCTATAACCACTCTTATTGAACAACTTTTGCTTGTTTTTTCCAAACATATGGAAATACGATGTTATCAGTTGAGATGGTGAGGATTGCAGAAGGGACAAATTTGGAGGAAGGGTTAAGGTGAAAATCAGGACAGTTTTAAATAACCTAAGTCTGATGTCCCTAATCAGATATCTGATCAGTTTCTAAATAATTAAATCCATAATCTGAAGTTCAGGGAAAAGATCAGGCCAGGGATGTAAATATAGCAATCAGCAGCAAATAGCTATCATTTAAAGTCATGAGGCTAGATGCGTTACCAAAGTTTGGAGTACATGAAGAAAAGAATGGAAAATAAAAACGTCTATGGATCGAGCCTTAGAGCTTTCCAAATTTTAAGGATGAGAGATGAAGAATATAAAACAGCAAAGAGACTAACAAGTAGTAGCCAGAGAAATGGAAAGAAAACCTGATGTATGGTGCTAGAAGACAATTTTATTTATTTATTTTTAAGGTTTTTAATGTTTATTCATTTTTTGAGAGAGAGAGAGAGGCAGACAGAGAGAGAAAGAGGGAGGGAGAAAGCGGGGGAGGGGCAGAGAGAGGGAGACAGAATCTGAAACAGGCTCCAGTCTCTGAGCTGCCAGCACGGAACCCAAGGCCAGGCTCGAACTCACAAACCACGATATCATGACCTGAGCCAAAGTTGGACACAATGGACCGAGTCACCCAGGTGCCCCTAGAAGCCAATTTTAAAAAGTGTTTAAAAAGGCAAGTAATCAAATGGCATCAGTGTTGCTGATAGGTCAATAACTGATAGGTCAGTTATTATTATAACTTGTAGGAATTCGAAGGCCACTGCCAAATTTGATGAGATGCTTTGATAAAGTAGTAGGGATAAAGTGGTTGAAGTTGGTTCAAGAGAGGATTCAAAGAGAGAAGGCAGGAAGTATATACAAATACCCCTTTGAGAAGTTTTTCTAAAAAGGAGAATATAAAACTGGTGTAGGAGTTGGGGAAGGTGACAGAGAGGGAAGGGAGGAACAATACCATGTTCACAGGCTGATGGAAATGATGAGTAGAGAGACACAAATTGCAAATGCAGAAGTGAGAAGGGAGAGAATTAGCGGAGAGCTGTCTTTCAATAGATGAGAAAATATGGGACTTAATGAATACACAATATGGTTGCCTTTCGATTAGAACATAGATGGTTCACTCAGGGTACCTGTGGCAAAGACAAAACATATGGACAAGCAGCAAGTGTAGATCTAAGTTTTTGGACTGCTATGTCTAGGGAAGCTCATAGCAGACATGTAAATCGTTGGATAGCTGTGATGATGGAAACTTGTGGGAATTTTTCTGCTGAGTGCTCCGATTTTCTCAGTAAAATATGTAATCATGGTTAGGATGTATTTTTGTAACCATTTAAAGGGAGAGACAAAAGGAGTACAGAACACAGACTACTAATGTAAACTCCTCCCTTAATAGATCTAGTCTGGGGAAATGTCATAACCATATCTTCCCTACATCTTCCAGGAAGAATTAATCAATAATTGAACTTATGGAAAAACACCACTGAATTCCCAACTAGTCTTGATTTTACTCTGCTTTCATTACAGATCTAAAAGATTCAGCTTTGTTATTTCTAGCTCTGAAACCTACTGACAAACACTTCAAGGATAAAAGAGGCTATTAGGTTTCATTTCCAAGCCTCTGATTTGACATGAAAATGTAGAATATTGAGATCTCTTCCTAGGAAATGTAGTTCATTTTTATTCTTGAATAAAGAATTGGAGCACCTACATGGCTCAGTTGGTTAAGCATATGACTCTTGATTTTGGCTCAGGTCATGATCTCACGTCCTGAATCTGAGTCCCATGTCAGGGTCTGTGCTGGGCACAGAGCTTAAGATTGTCTTTCTCCCTCTCCCTCAGCCCCTCACATGGAAATAAACAAAGGTCTATAAATCTATAGCTATCTCTATATTCATTCTTTCCTTCAATCTTCTGAACAAAGCCATCTCATTCACTTTTGAGCCAACAACTTAACACATACATTAGCAGGTATCAAACATACATTAGATTTTTAACAAATATTTGTTGAAATTAATGTTTTGTAATTTTTATTATATTAAGATAAAATATGGGTTTACAGTGTGTATTTTCCTTTTCTATGTACAGGCTGTTTGGGGGTAGGAATTTGTTTTAGTAATTTCTTAGAGATGATCTATGTTACTAAAAATATTTAAAATAAAAAAAAAAAGCAAGAGAAGTCCTTAGACATTCTATACCCCTGAAAAGTATTTTAACTCTTAGTAAGTACATGCAGGAATTATGTCTTTTATTTTATTTTATTTTTATCCATAGATTTTTGTCTCTCCCTTTCTATCCTCCTCTTTTTTCTTCCCCTGTTCTCTCTTACCCTCCCTCTTCTTTCTTCCTTATAGGGTAGAAGAGTAAATGCAAATTCAAACCAGGGAAAAATATAAATAAAATTACTTTAAAATGCACCTATGCTATTTCTCATATATATAGACATTTTTCTAATCTTTTTATCAGGATTATTTTTCCTTTGAGATATTCTTTGTGAGGAAATTACTTTCCTTTAAAACATAAAGCTTATAGGCATAATTGTATCCATATTTCTTTAAAAATTGGGAAATATCAAGGGATGTGTTACACTGGAAGACATACTGATAATAAATTTATCTTCATCAAAATATAGCGGCTCTAATACAAAATTTTTCAAAAAAGCAACCTTAAGTTTTATAATTATTAAATATGAACTGGATCATGAAAAATGAATGTACTTTCTAATATTATTTACCCCCAATGAGGATGGAATATTTAGGTTCCTTATCTCTCTCTCTCTCCCATTCTCTCTTGCTACATATATACACATACACATATATAAATATACACATTTTAATATGTATGTATACATACATGCATAAACACACCAGTATATGTACATGCACACACATGTATAGGTACCTGCACATATCCATGCATGTCTTCACACACCTATACATTCATAGCTGTGCACACAGCCACACACATACATACATGTGTGCATATGCACACATATGCATCTGTGTGTATATGCATGTGTGTGTTTTCATGTACATATACAAGTATGTGTATGGGTAACTATATAAATACATATGTTTGTAATTTGTTAATTTGTGCATGAATGTATGTGTATGTATACATATATTTTTTATATATACTCACACATAAATGATGTGAGTCTTTAATTGTGTGTGTTTATTATATAGACAGATGCACACATACATAAGGTACATGACTCTTGGATTTATATACATCCCCCTAATTACAGATGTTAACAAGTTTAATCACAAGGGATGTTTTATATACCTAACCCCTAAGCATTACAACAGTTTCTGACAAGGCAATGTATATACTACATAATTGTATATTTATAAAATCTAAAGAAATTTCAAATAGTGGAAATCCATTATGACATTTCCTTTTATTTGATGTCTACATTTCATGAGATTATGGAGTCAGAATTGTGTCATAGGTATCCTAACCAAGTGTCTCCTGCAAGTGGGAGTCCCTTTTATAAAATGCTTAAGACCTTCTTGTGTCTCCATTTGTATGATACCTAGATTAGCAGTCTCAAAGCGAAAGATTAAAAAGGGTACTTTTTCCTCAAAAAAATCTTAGTGAAAGGTAAACAATCTTTGAATAGATAGGTAATTTACTTTTTCTGCAGTGTTAGATTATTTTGGAGATAATAAAGGAAATAGTCTGGGTGTCCTGCTTTAATCACACTGCTATGAATTTTTATTTTTTTAAATAACAAGAATACATACACGTTGCTTTGATCTGAGTGTTTGCATCTTCCAAAGTTAATACATGAAAGTTTAATACCCAACATGACGGTATTAGGAGGTGGGGCTTTTGATGTGTAATTAGGTTATGAACAGAATTAATGCCATTATAAAGGAGACCCTAGATAGCTCCCTTGCTCCTTCTGCCATGAGATGTTATAGTAGAAAGATCACTCTATGAACCAGGAAGTGAGATCCCATGGGACGCTGAATTTGTTGTCACCTCGATCTTGTGCTTCCCAGCCTCCAGAAACCATAAGAAATAAATTTCTGCTGTTTATAAGTTAGCCAGTCTAGGGTATCTTGTTATGGCAGCCCAAATGGACTGAGACACACACACACACACACACACACACACACACACATGTAGATATAAATACACAGATATATAGATACAGGTATACAGATACAGATATAGACATAGAATAGGCTTTGTAGCTTTGTTAAGCATCGTTAGCATGACGCCAAGTGATATACTGGTAATTGATCTTTGTCCTATTCTAACAGCTCTGAGTCTAGGAAAGCGCTTGGCCTAGGCTCTGTCAGCACAGAGAACAGTGAGTGATAAATGTGGGCTGAACACAGGCTAATGGGCACTGTATGAAACAGTCTGTTGCCATGATGTACACTGAATAACGCCCAAACTGATGAAGTACCCCTGGCTCGGATGTGGAGGTCCCCAGCACATATCCACATATCCTCTGTGAAAAACTATTCCAGACTATGACTAGAAGGCAGGGCTAGAAAAGCACTGGAGAGTTTCTGGAATCTCTGTTGTGAATCCTCACTAATTCAGACATCTCTTCCATAAAGTCATGCTCGCTGACAAGATATAGGAGTGGGAATGCCTTTTCAAATTTTTGTGCTTGCCTGTGGATCTTGATATTTAGTATTTGGACTGCACATATTTTTCTCTATCTTCTAGAGAAGCAGATTTTGTTTGACTTATTCAAGTAGTGTCTGTAGCTAGCCTTTTGATCTACATCTTCCAAAAATATTTGCAAAAAGATAATATGTAAAAGGGGATTCTTAGAAATAAGGTACTAAAGGGGTGCCTGGGTGGCTCAGTCCGTTGAGTGGCCGACTTCGGCTCAGGTCATGATTTCACAGCTCGTGGGTTCAAGCCCTCCGTTGGGCTCTGTGCTGACAGCTCAGAGCCTGGAGCCTGCTTCTGGTTCTGCGTCTCCCTCTCTCTCTGCCCCTAACCCACTTGCATTCTGTCTCTGTCTCTCTCAAAAATAAATAAACATTAAAAACATTTTTTAAAGAAATAAGGTACTAAAATATTTCTGTACTGCAAAATATTATAATATAGGTAAAATAAATGACAATACAGTTAATAAAATGAAGAAAAATCATATAAAATGAAGTACTGTAAATAAATAGCATTTAATATAGCTGCATGAATTCTCTATGCAAATATAGGCTAGGATGGTCAATTAAATTTTCTCGAGAAGAATGGGACTTACTTAGTTTTGATATGTTACTGAATGAAGAAAAACATAAAATTGGTAGAAACAAACTGGGTATATCTTTTTTTTTTTAATTGTTTTTGATGTTTATTTATTTTTGAGAGACAGAAAGACACAGAGTGTGGGCCGGGGAGTGGCAGAGAGAGGGGGAAGCACAGAATCCGAAGCAGGCTCCAGGCTCTGAGCTGTCAGCACAGAGCCTGACACAGGGCTCAAACCCATGAACCGTGAGATCATGACCTGAGTTGAAGTTGGACGCTTAACCGACAGAGCCACCCAAGCACCCCCAAACTGGGGATATCTTAAAAGCATGGATCCATTAGAACCTCTGGGCATAAACACACACAGAGTGGATAAGAAAACAAGGAAGGTTATTAGTAGCTAGAGTGGAAATAGTGGAATGTAAAGTTAATAGAGAAATAATAGTGAGAAGATATGGCAACTTATTCTTAATGTTCGGACTTCAGATTTAGCACTTAACTGGCAGGCAGTAGGGAGCAACTGGCAGTTGTTGCATGAATGAGGTAACATGGAGCTACGGCAGATCCTGTGATGTGCTACACAGATCCTCCTTCAGGGCTGAAGGACCTTTCTCTCCAAACTTCAAGGGGTATTCGGTACAGAGTACACCCAGTTCTCATCCCAAGTTGGGAACTGCCTTTGCTGAATGGAAATGCCTGACCCGGGCCCAATTCTCTTCCTGAAGCAATTTGCATCCAACTCCTGGTCCATGGTAGCGTAATTTTCCTGCCTCAGAGTGTGACAACACCGAAGGGCTGCCTCAGCTTCGCCTGATTTGGCCAAGACTTTCACGGAGGTTACACCGTAGCCCAAATATCTGTTCTTCTCAATCTTGCTTCCTTTCCTTCTCATCCACATGAGGTAACCCCAAAAGCACTTCCCAATAAACCTCTTGCATGACTGCATGTTTCAGAGTCTGCCTCCCGGATAACTTAACTTGTGATAGGTTCCAAAGTGTTATGCAAAAGGTAGAGTCAGAAGTAGTTAGCAATAACATAGCAAGTTTATTGTGGGGAATATGTATTTGAAGATTTAAGAGTAGACCCTTATCACCCAAAATATTTTCTCACATGGAATTCATTGAGGTATAAAACTTTAGAACTGTGTATCCAGATACTTGGGTCCTTGTATTTACCTAATCCCTAAGAAAAGGTCACTAATAAATTATCAGAAGGTTACATGACCCATTAAAGACTGAGAAACTGTATGTGTTGGTGGCAGGGTAATTAACCGGTGTCAGAAAAGAGAATAAAAGGGGGGGGGGGGAGTGGAAAAGTGTAACATTTTGCTCTTTTGTAGGGGTCATTATTCTGCACTGACTAACTTTGTTTGCCAAATGGCTCATTTTGTTCATCTACTAATGGCTAGTAATTTTTCTTGGGAACTCTTACAGATTTCTGGGAATGAGACTATATGGGTGGGAGAAATAAAATGAATGTGCCTCTGGCTTAATTCCTTGTTGGACAAAGGGGAGAAGCATAGGTGCTAGGTTGTTGTTTTGAATGTCTCAAGATGTTAAGTCTTTCAAGGAAAACATGAGAGGAATCCAGCCTGGGGTGGGATTTTTTTTCTTCTCTTTTATTTGTTAACCTTGTTCACAATGTCTTTTTTTGAAATAGGTGAGAAATAGATTTTAGCTCCTATGGTGCTATAGAAACCATTATATCAATAGGTGCTTTCATGATTCTCTGAGAAAAATTAGATTTAATCTTCTTTTAAGTTACTCCATAGTCTTGAAAGAACGACTAAAAAATTACTAGAAATTGGGCCCCCAAACCGATAACACATGATGTTTGATCAGACCTCTGCACTATTGCTGATAGAAACCCTCGGCTTTCTCTTGCCTGTGCCTTTTCTTACAGTGTTCTATTTACCTAGAATGTTCTTAACTTTATCTCACTTCCATGGCTGTACCCAGATGTACAAGTGCTACCTCCCAGAATAATCCTTTGCTGATCTCATTAAACTCCCTTAGAAACGTATATGTACTTCTCCCTTAGAATTTGTAAGCATCAGTAATATTTCATGTATCTTTTTGAAGGCAAGATCCACTTCACATCTATCTATATTTGTATTTTTAACCACAGTGTATAATCCAGGACATCAAAAAGTGTTTATTGAATGAATGAATAAACACCATGCTGCACTTTTTTCAAAGTGTTATGTAAGAACCAAAAGAACTACAATCAACAGCAGTACTGTAAAAGTAAAAATTCCTGCGCCCCATTTTATATCCACTCAGTCAAAACTTCTGGGTCTGAGCTTCAGGAATGTGCATTTTAACAAGTACCTCAGGCAATATTGTTTATTATCCGGGGAACTTCTGACTCAATTGGAGAGAGAAACAGAGAGAGGTAAGAGGGAGAGATTGAGATCTTATATTTGTATGTAGATTACTAAAATAACTAGAGAAATAGGAAGAAATTAAAAATTGCCATAAAAAGTGAAATAGAAAAATAACCTTAAAAATATTCTTGGGGTAATATATTAAAAATAGGTCATTTTTATATTTATTGTAACAATGTTTTTACTCATGTCAGGAAACAGGTAACAATTAGTAATAAGACTAGTACTTAATGTATATTAGCGTTTTTAACACATGCTTTCTTTATAGCTACAGTGTTTTGCAACTATTTCACCTAGGCATAATGTAAGGAGAATTACTTAATTAATCTCCTTATAAATGTTCTCTCTTTAGTCGACGTTGAAGTTGCCGAAATAGGAGAAGGATCAACTTACTATGTAAACTGCGCTTTCAGCGGCTTCTAAGGAAACCTGAGGGTATTTGGAACCACTGTAACTGTAACTTGAAGCATTCATTTCCCCAGGCAAATCCCCCAAGTGCTTTGTAAAGAGCAGTCAGACAAGCTACATGTGTCCTTAAGCAGCCTTCCTCTCAGGCTGAGGTAATACAGTTTGCCTACCCCTCCCCTGCTCAGGCTTTGGAATCCATGCTGCCCTGCTCTCAACCACCACACGTTCCTATAGTTCTTAATCCACTCCATAGTACAATTACCTGGGGAACTTTTAAAACCATACCAATGCTTCGGGCTCCATGCTCAGAAATTCTGATTTAACTGCGCTGGAGTGGAAGCAAAACATTTTTCATCGTTGTTATTATTATTTTTTCAGTTCTCCCAAATGATCCTAAAATGTAGCCATGGTTGAGAAACACTAACAACAGAGAAATTTTCAGGTGAAGAATAATAGGCAAGGATATATAAGCTTTACTTTGCTTTAGGAGTTAAATATCCACCCCCCACATTTCAAGCTGTAAGTCACAACACAGCCTCTAAAATATCTTACTATTCTCTTGTCTGCAGAAGAAAAGATAAATATTCCAGTTTTGATCGGCCTATACAATCGTTATATAAACCCTAAAAGAAAGTAAACTTTCTTGTTTTATTCTAAAAACAAGAATCTAAAAACATTATCTGCTTTTGCATGCTATTACAGTGATTATGAAGACTATGTATTTGTATCTTTTGCTCAAGGTTTGGGGAAAAAAAAGAGTATCATCCTTTAGCAGAGCTTCTAAAGATTCTGAATGCCAGAAAACATGTCATAAAATTTCTAATTTGTGACAGTAAGAACGTTCTGTTTTAGATCTTAGATCAGTTAAGTAGGACAAGAGAATCTGAAAAGGAATTCTCGAACTATCTGGAGGCAGTATTCAATGTTTTATATACGGTTAAGTCTTTCATAACCATCTCTATTGCTACAGTAGCCCGACAGCCCCATTTTAATGCTTCCTGTATTCTTTCCTTTTCCTCATTCTGCTTCTAGGTAAATTTGAAGGCCAGCAGCTCACTTTAGAGTGCCTATCACAAGGCTTTCTCCTCTTTTGGATTGGTTATTAGGCCAGTGGAAAAAAAAAAGCAAAAACAAACAAACAAATAAAAACCAGCACTGTTTGTAAAATTCCTTGCTTACTGTTTGTCTTCTTTTTGTAACACCTTGCTGGTTTGCTCCCATTGCTTACCAATGATAACCAGTTCCAGACTTGCTGTTGTTCTTTGAAATCCATCTGATGTCACCATCCTCTTCTCAATTATTACAATTGTGGAAGAAACGGAAGCACCTCTTCAGCAATGAACTCAACGAACTAGACCAGCAATGTACTGAGAACCGTTTATTTATTTATTTATGTATTTATTTCTGGGATCCACTGAAAGTGCCAGTTCCTTGTTTTCAAGAAACAATAAACGGGAATTATGAGACCCATATGGAGCAAAAAGTTCCAAGAAAGGGTTGAGAGGAGGAAAAAGTCTTCCCAGGGCACAAGAGGATGACAAGGATACTGTCGGTCTTAGTCTTGGATAGGGTTGCAAAGAAACATGGTCCTTCCAGAGATTTCACATTCCGAAGCCTTCTCAATTTCTCTCTCAATATATTCTAAACTTAAGTTTCATAGGATTCCAATAGATAAAGCCCCACCAAATAAGAGCTCAAACAAAAAATTACAAACCACATGAAACATTTCACCCTGAGTAGAGGTCAGATGCAAGGTCACATGCAAGGCAAGACTCAAAAGAAATTCAGTTAATGGAATTACTCCACAGAGAACGTAAAATTTAAAAAAAATTAAAATTTTCAGTCATTTAACTGAAAAATTTAAATGTGAGACAGAAGAAAAACTACATATAAACATGAGTAATGAATGGAAAAAATAGAACTTCTAGAAATAGAAACTCTAATTGAAGTTTGAAAGTAAGTAGATGAATTGAAAAGCATATTTCAAAAAGCTTATAATTCTATTTGTAAGGTTGAATATATGTAAACTGGAATTCCAGAGGAAGGGGATATCTGAAGTGACAGTAAATGAGGGCTTTCCAGAACTGATGAAAAATATAATCCTCAAATTCAGGAACACAAGCTAGTTTCAGGAAGAATAGGTAAAACTACGCCCACATCTAGATATAATTTGTGCAGAACTTTGGAATCCAAGGATAAAGAGAAAAATCTGATAAGTAACCCACCAAAGAACAACACTTGGGTTGAAGGCAAAATTCCCAGTAGCGGCAATATAAACAGAAGGCAAATCTTGCTTTTGGCATCACAAAAAATTCTAGGCATAGTGTCAAACAAGTCTTTAGAAAAAAAGATATCCCAAGTGGCTACATATTAAGTCAGTAAGAGGGGTGTCTGGGTGGCTCAGTCAGTTAAGCTTCCGACTTCTGCTCAGGTCATGATCTCATGGTTCATGGGTTCAAGCCCTGTGTTTCATCTCTGTGCAGACAGCTCAGATCTTGTAGCCTGCTTTGGATTCTGTCTCCCTCTCTCCCTGCCCCTCCCTCACCCACACTCTGTCTGTCTGTCTCTCTCTCTCAAAAATAAATAAAACATTTTTTAAAAAGTCAGTAAGAAATTTTAAAAATACTTTTTCCCCTGCATATTTCTGAAGCAAAAATGTACATTGATTCAAAGCTAAAATTATTTTAGGATTTCAATTCTAAAGCTCTTTGAAGGAAGTAATTCTCTTATTCACAATAAAACACTGAGAATGTTACATGGGGCCTGGATCTGGGCAGGTGATCAGTAAATATTTGTTAAATAAATGAATGTATGAATGGATTATAAAAATTATATGACTATATCTCATGTTAGGCATAATCTTATTAGGAAATCAATAGTAGTACATATATAACTAAATAATCTTAGATCATTGTATATTTAATTATGTTTAATTAGTTCATGATAATGTCTAGAAGAGATGGCCTTCCAGTAGATGATATATTTCAGGCTGAATGGGAAATATAAAGGAACTAAGTTGTTGTTTTATTAAAAGGAACTAATTTATTGTTTTATTATTTTTCTTTCTCATGCCCCTATACTGAACCTCAAACATAGTAAGTATCTTACAAATGAACACTAAATGTCAAGTATCATTACTATAAAGCCAAATGGACATTACCGAAAAGCTTTGTTTTCCACAAAACTACTCAATAAACAATCAGAACAACAACAAACAAACAAAAACAGGAAAAAGTGAGGCTGTGAAAGACCACTCAAAACCTATGGGATTTCATAACCAGGACACCAATAAAGGAGTAATGTTTCCAATGAAAAATACTGCCACGGCTCAGGTCATGATCTCACTGTTCATGAGCGGGAGCGCTGCATCCGGCTCTTTGCTGTCAGCACAGAACCCACTTTAGATCCTCTGTCCCGCTCTCTCTCTCTCTGCCCCTCGCCTGCTTGTGGTCTCTCTCTCTTTCTCTCTCTCTCTTGAAAACAAAAAAACAAACAAATATTTTTAAAAAAAGTAACTCTTAGGCTTGAAAATTTAGAAAGAAGATGGCGTTTTTGGCTGCAATGGGAGACTTTGGCATTTGTGAAATAACATTTAATAAGATGGACAAATTTTTCATGACATGTTAAGTAAAAGCACTTGGTAAATCAGTATGTATCTTATAATCTCAATGCTTGTAAAAATATTTCACATACATGCATATGCACGGAACTGGAAGAGAACACACTAAACTTATCTGCATTAGCATAATGCCTACAAATAGCAGATGTTGAAATATTAAATACTGAATGCTATTTATTATTTCTCCACTCTTTCTTAATTGCCTACTCTGACTTCCCATTTGCTTCATTTTTTTTAAATTTAAAATACATATACAAACATAGAGAACAAACTGAGATTTGCCAAAGGGGAGGGCCGTGGGTGGATGGCAAAATGGGTGAAAGGGAGTGGGAGATACAGGCTTCTAGTTATGAAATGACTAAGTCATGGGAATAAAGGCACAGCATAAGGAACACAGTCAATGATATTACAATAGCATGCTATGGTGACAAATGGTAACCATATATGTGGTGGGCATAGCATAAACTATAAACTTGTCAAATCTCTATGTTGTACACTTGAAGCTAATGTAACGTGTGTTAACTATATTCAAATAATAAACAAACAAACATATACAGTATAATTCCAATTATAAAAGCAAAATATAGTCATTGCAGAATACCCAGGAAAATTTCAAAGCACAAAGAATGAAATAAAAATTGCCCATAATCCTTCAATTACCCAGAGGTACTCATGTATATATGTACATATATATGCATGTATTAAATAAAACCATAATATGCACCCAGTTTGTAAGTAGAAAGAGAAACATAAAGGAGAAAGAATAGAGGCATTAGTCATTAGAGATATTTAGAAGTAACTAGTTTCATTAGTGGAAAAATGCCCAAATTATAGTCTGTTTGGAGGTCAATAGCATATATCATCCATTGTTAAAAAAATAGAATATATTTTAAAATATTTACTTTCTGTCTTTAATATATTAGCAAACCACTGTTATCTTCAGCTCTTTCAACTAACCCAACAGGCTCCACTGACGATTTTTCCATTTGCTTGGAAACCATTTCCATGCACCTACAAAGCAAACTGTGATAACTCTAATGATCTGAAGTATTATAGGGCTGTCAAGTCAGTGAGGACTAAATTAAACAGTATTCTAAGCACTTTTGTCAGAGATAACATAACTGTATATTTGCAGAAATTTTGTGGTTCAAATACAAACTCTGGGGAAAATGAATCTTAGAGTCTCTTGTGACATTAAGCAATTATTTAAAATATACAATTGTCTCTTAAGGATATAAGACCTTATAGCACAGCTGTTTGAGGATATCTTATGTAAATAGATTAAACAAATTTCTATTGTGTTTGATTTTCTGTAAGCCACTTTAGTCAAAATTTATTTTTATTTATTTATTTATTTATTTCTATATATTTTTTAATGTTTACTTATTTCTGAGATACAGAGAGAGAGAGACACACACACATACACAGAGCATGAGCAGGGGAGGGGCAGAGAGAAAGAGAGACACAGAATCTGAGGCAGGGTCCAGGCTCTGAGCTGTCAGCAGAGAGTCTGATGCAGGACTTGAACCCAAGAACTGCAAGATCATGACCTGAGCTGAACTCAGATGCGTAACTGACTGAGCCACCCAGTTGCCCCTAATTATAATTTATTTTAATAAATTTTATTAAGTGACCAAATGACTCCCCAAACTGATAAAAGTATAGACACATAAGTGAAAGCAAAGTTAATATAAAATTCCATCTAAACAGGGGAAAAGTCCAAAATGAAAGTTGATGTAAGAAAATATATTAATAGATAATAATTAAGCCATTTGAAAATTTAAAACAGCCCAGACTTATATGAACTCAGTAATATTTATCTCCTCTCTTGCTGGAATTTGAAAAACAGCGTACTCTGACAATATATGATTGTTTAAAAATGAACTTGTAGAGCATCTGGGTGGTTCAGTCTGTTAAGAATTTGACTCTTGGTTTCAGCTCAGGTCATGATCTCATAGTTGATGGGATCAAGCCCCACATGGGCTCTGTGCTGACAGTGTGGAGCCTGTTTGGATTCTGTCTCTCTCCCTCTCTCTTTGCCCCTCCCTGTTTGTGTGTGCTTGCTCTCTCTCTCTCTCTCTCTCTCTTAAAATAAATAAACTTAAAAAATTGAACTTGAAGAACAAATGGTTTTAAACTCTTTATACCATTGTTACTCCTATTCTGACTTCTTTATTTTTCTTCTGTTCTATAAGAGGGCATAAATTATTGTTTGCATAAAACATTTTATACTTCATGTGAGAGGTGAAAATGTTTAGTAAGTGGCTAAAAGCAAACATTTCTAGTGTGTGTGTGTGTGTGTGTGTGTGTGTGTGTATGTGTGTGTGTGAAAATCTAAAAGCTGAGACGATAAAAGCTATTTACAGCAGGACAGATCAAAAACACAGAACCAAACAAGGCAAAACTACTTTAAAAAAAAAAACGATTTTATTGATTGACTGATTGATGTTTGAGACAGAGAGAGGGAGAGTGAGATAGCAAGTGCGAGAGCAGAGGAGGGACAGAGGAAGACAGAGAATCTTAAGCAGTCTCCATATCCAACAAAGAGCCTGATGCGGGGCTCGATCCCACAGCTGTGAGATCATGACCTGACCTGAAATCAAGAGTCAGAGTCTTAACCAACTGGCACCCCAAAAACTATTTTAGTATAATTAAAATTTCAAATACAGGGGTGAATTGAAAGATAGCCTCACTCTACTAATAATTAATTTATAATATACAATTTTTTTGGGTTTCAATTATACTGAGAGATTCATATTCCTCTTCCTTTAGCATAAAGGGTTCTAAGTCTGTCACTTCTCATTTTTGACATTTTCTAGTACAAATGAAAGAGGTGCTTCATCATGAGTTGATAATCCTTTTTGTGGAAATCCAGTTAAGATCCTGTATAAATTATTAAAAGCTATTTTTATCAGAATGGTGATTTCTTATAAAGAAGTTTTGCAGCATCAGCCATAGTAAATAAGATTCTATAATTAACCTTTGTTTTGCAATTTTAATCATTGGCTTTTTGGTTGGTAGTTTGTTTAAAAGCTTCAGGCTGGTAATGCACAGATTAAGCTACATTTTAAAGTGTCTATCAGTGTTTTGCTTCTGGGTTCTTGAACAGACATTCCATCAAATAAAGTTTTCTTCATCATTAACACATATCTTCATTTTTAATGCCTACAGAAATCCTCTCTTCCAGTTTCTTTTATTTTTTTAAATGTTTATTTATTTATTTTGAGAGAGAGCATGTGTGAGGAAGGGGCAGTGAGAGGGGAAGAGACAGAATCCTAAGCAGGCCCCCTGTGCTGCCAGCACAAAGCCTGATGCAGGGCTCCATCCCATGAACTGTGAGATTATGACCTGAGTCGAAATCAAGAATCAGCCGATTAACCAACTCAAACACCTAGGCTCCTCCTTCTCTCCCAGCTTCTAAAACAAACAAATGGAAAGAAAGACAAAAAAATAAATATATTCAGGGACATGCATTTCATTGGTACTTATGCCTCATGAAGATGATGTATTTGGAACAGATGTGTTGACTGTATTATATTCTCAGGTTCTCAGAGAAAGTGAATTGATATGAACACCTATCATGATCACAATGTGATCTCCCAGTCACATACAAGTTTGCAGAATGACATGTGATGTCTCACTTCAGAAATGCCACCCATTGTACCAACTCATACTCAGTATTAATAATCTTAGCTATATTTAAAAGAATGGCATAACTTCAGTATTACTGTCATTTTCCCTTTTTTAGACTGCTTAAATGCCTGTCATTGTGAAATAGATGAGCTCAATTTAAACCAAATTTTTGTATGCTAATCACATTTAACTTGTCCCTGACATTCCTCTGTCTCATTGTTGGTCATGGCATTCCTGTGACAATCCATTCCAATATGTAAATAAGTTTCTATATGATTTTTGCTTAGGTCTCTTTTGCCACCCCCAGTCTAGGAATGGCTCTAGTAGCCATCTTCCAAAGCCTTATTTAATTTCCATCGCTGTCCCTCATGCTTTCTCTGATCACTCAATTCCCCATTGACGTTGTCATTTTTTTCAACTTTTGTGACTCACCCTTTGGGATTCACATCATTTAGAATTATTTTTAATTTAGAATGTGAAATATAGAACAGACATACCTCAGAGAGGGTACAGTTTGGTTCCAGGCCACTGCAATAAAATGAATATGGCAATAAAGCAAGTCAATTGAATTTTTTGGTTTTCCAGAGCATATATAAGTTATGTATGTAGGTACACTATATTAACTATATACTGTAATCTATTGAGTATGTAATACTCAATGCAATAACACTGCAATAGCATTGTGTCTAAAAAACCAACACACAAATCCTAATTTAAAAATACTTTGTTGCAGGACACTTGAGTGGCCCAGTTCTAATTTTTAGAACTGTAGATGAAGATTTTAATGACAGACTAATTACCTTTTCTCTATATATAACTTCTCATTCTGCCAGGAGATTTAAAAAAGATTATTTTTATCCTAATTCAGAATTTTTAATGAACATCTGCTTAGGTGTGTCTTTTTTCATAAATTTTTCCATCTTTGGACTGAAATATTCTTGAGATCCAAAAAATCTTCTGTTAATATTTTAAAAATTATTTTCTTTTTCAGTTGTTTAAATTCATGCATCTGTTCATAGTTTTAAGCCTTCTGCCCATAATTTCTATCTCTTAATTTCTGTGCTGTTTTGACATATTTTTATATTTCATCTTCCTGTGCACAAATATGTTTCAGAAGTCATCATCCACTCCTTCTATACTTACACTAAATGTTTTAAGTTCAACATAACATTTTTAGTTCCAGAAAGTCCTTTGCATGGTTAAACTAATCCTCTTTGAACGTCCCATTGTTATTGTTGCTGCTGTTGTGTTTCAGCTCTCTCTGTCCCCTCTTGAAGTTCTATTTCACTAGATTTCAGTTTTTCTGTTGACGTATCCTTCTTGTGGTCCTTTCTCTAGCTATTTATGACTATTATGCTCCTTTTTAATCTTGGCTTTACTTTCCCTTGAAATACAGGTTCACCTGTTCTTTCTTGGTAGCAATACCTGAACTGGAGAAACCATTAAATCACCTGTCCCTCACTGAGGTATCAGTATATTTCCAGAATTGTTCCTAGACTTTTCTATTCCCAGAATTATCAGTTGCAAAACCTGATCTTCCCCCAGTACCAAGTGTAGGGAGGAATCAGTTCACTTGTTCAGAACCTCCAGCCTGGTGTTCAGGCTTTCCCTGGCCCATACAGCATGAATTCCTGTGTATGCTCAGGCCTTGCTGGGCCTTGTGATGGTTAATTTTATATGTCAACATGGCTAAGCTCTGGTGCCCAGATATTTGTCAAGCATTATTCTGGACGTTTCCGGGTGGTGTTTTTTTGGATAAGATTAACACTTAAATTGGTAGACTTCAAATTAAGCGGATTACCCTCCATAATGTGGTTGGGCTTCATCCAATCAGTTGAAGAGCTTAACAGAACAAAGGCTGACTTCTGAGCAAGAAGGAATTCTACAGTGAACTGTCTTTGAACTTGAACTGCAACTCTTTCCTGAGCCTTCACCCTGCCAGCCTTCCCATCAGATTTTGGACTTGTCAGGCTCCTTCCACAATTGGGTGAGCCCATTCTTCAAAACAGATCTCTCTCCATACATATATACATAATCCAAACATATATACATTTGTTGATTCTGTTTGTCTGGAGAAACCTGACTAATATAAGCCTTGGTCCCATCATCCTGGCCCTGACATCTTTTTATTTCAGGAGAGATACTTGTTATTGAGAATAATCAGAAGAACATAAAAATTGGCTCTATGGCATAGTGTGCTCTAAGTTTCTGCTATATTTATTAATCCCTTATGAATAACTGCCAAAACTGATCCATAAAGCAATACTTGCTATGTTTTGTACTCTGCCTATAGGTTTGCAAGATGCTTACCATCTGAACCAAACGGAATCATCTAACACGGTGTTTGAGGAAGCCTGGCATAAGTGATTTACATCCTAGAGATAACCTAAACTGACCAGTCACTGCTCTACCCAGTCACATCCTCACTTCTAAGGCATTTTGCCTGGAGATACAATGAAGAAGGCCGTCATTAGAGAAAGGAAGAGCAGAAGCAGTAGAAGCTGACTGAGATGCAGAAGATATAACTCCTCACCAGATAGGAAGAAAGAGCATTTCTAATGGGTTGTTCCTTGCTGTGCAGCTACAAAGCCACTGGGATATTACTAGGGCCACATTGCAGGCTGTCCAACTTTCAGATTCTTCTGAAGCCCAGGAAGGTTGCCTATGTAAGTATTTTCTCCTTTTCAGCACCTTTGGTTTACTGTTAAATGTCCACAAGCTGACATTATCTGACCGTGTGTCCTCTACTCCTTTCATTATGAAGGAACTAACACATCATTAAATTTAAAGAAATATTTAAAGGTATCTTTAAACAGTTCAAAAACATTACAGGGCATGTATATTTCATTTATTAAAAAAAAAGTATTGCGTTGTTCTTTGCCAAATCCATTTTGTTCATTATTTTAAAAAATTGACTACAAATCTCCTTCATAAAAGAGGTAGAATTGCTCTTTTTTTTTTAGTAGTTAAAAGTAACACTTTAATACAATTGTTTATGAATTTGAAAAATTATTCTATAAGCATTTATTAGTTTACTAATGTTTTTACAATATTATAATTTTGTTTAAAAATAAGTTAAATACAGGGGCGCCTGAGTGGTTCCATTGGTTGAGCGTCCGACATCAGCTCGGGTCATGATCTCACAGCTCGTGAGTTCGAGCCCCGCATGGACTCCGTGCTGACAGCTCAGAGCCTGGAGCCCGCTTTGGATTCTGTGTCTCCCTCTCTCTCTGCCCTAACCCACTCGCATTTTGTCTGTCTCTCTCAAAAATAAACATTAAAAAAAAATAAAAAAAAATAAGTAAAATACAATTTATAATGGTGTAGATTGCTGGCTAAGAGTTTATGCATGACTGCTTATTTTAACATAATAGTACATTGAAAAGGAACATAGAATCATCTAACATATTTACATCTATAGCGCAGTCTGTATTTACTGGGGTGGGGCTGGGGGTCTCAGCTTGAGTCCAGTTGTCCCCAGTGGTGAAATTTTACTCATCTGATGAACTAGCCTAGAGGTATCTGCTGGTTAAATTTATTCTCTTGTGGGTCTTCACACATTCAGATTGTACACAAGCAAGTAGTGCATTAGGGGAAGAAAGAATATAGAACAACCAGTTGATGTCTATCTGATATTGGTTCCCAGTCTGGTTTTAGAAACTTGTAGCTGAGTCCTTTTGACAAAAGTGTGAAGGAGCTCTTTTGTATAAGGATCTCTGGGAGAGAGTGAATTGCAAATTTAGTGCCTAGATGACAAAGTGCTACACAAAACGGAGAAAAGAGGAATTCCCTTGCCCACTTCTCTAAAGAACAACCATATGCAGGGCTGTGAAAAACACAGCATGATGCCTTAGTGACATGATGATGTGCTGCTTTG
Source organism: Panthera leo (assembly GCF_018350215.1). Lineage (NCBI taxonomy): Eukaryota > Metazoa > Chordata > Mammalia > Carnivora > Felidae > Panthera > Panthera leo. The sequence continues at coordinate 56,147,670 of NC_056682.1, forward strand.
GGAGCACTGGAGACAAGGTTCCAGTGCTGGTGGCAGTAAGATGCTGAACTTGAGTAGCAACCATCAGTTGTCAATGTAGGGTCAGAGTAAATGAATAGAGATGTTAATGCCTAGTAAACTTGCAGTTACTTCCAGGGAGCTCAGAAATTATGGTGAGGTTTTGTAGAGAGAAGATTGGGGGTCCATACATAGTGGAAAGCAAGAGTCAGAGAAACTGAGTCATCACTATTGATATAGTCTCCATTTATACACAGGTGAATAAGGCACAAGACAATTCAGGTTACATGTGATATAGGTGGCAAATAGTTGAAGAAGGAAGAGTCACTAAACAGATATGAATAGTATTTATAAAAACAAGGTTGTCCCAGAATATTGGAGTTATGCATGCCATTAATTTGAAGGTGTGTGTGTGTATGCATCTATAATATTATCATTTGATATATTTATGTATATACATGTTTAAAATCACATGCATAATGTGACACACATATACATATAAAATCACTTTTCTAATTTTGTTTCTTTATTTTTATATTTGACCATTATATTTTTATATTTATACTTTTATTTATTTATTTTTGTATTTTTATATTTGACCATTCCTACTAATAGGGCTTTTGTGAGAAACATTGAGGCAATGTGCAAGAAATCACTGTACTCATGTTAAGGCACTATGCAGATAGAAAGAATGAAAAGAAAAAAAATGCAGTATAAAGGAAAGAATAATATAGGATTTGTAGTAAAAAAAAATGGTAGGTCTTTGTCATAAGTATGACACTGACTTTCCAAATTTGGAGAATGCAATTAGTGTCTTTGTTCGGTTACAAAAATGCTCACAACGCATATGTCAGAAGGCTTATAAAATATTTTATCAAGTTGTATGAAATATTTCTATCATTATAAAACACAAGAACTAAAAATTGAGCATCAATCCAATAACTTCTTTGTTTATAAGACATTTGCTATAATTTCAAAAGTTATTCCTTGGGGTGTCTGGGTGGCTCAGTTCGTTGAGCGTCTGACTTCAGCTCAGGTCATGATCTCATGGTTCATGGGTTTGAGCCCTGCATCTGACAGCTCAGAGCCTGGAGCTTGCTTTGGATTCCACTCTCTCTGCACCTCCTTTGCTCGTGCTCTCTCTCCCTCTCAAAAATAAATAAACATTTGTTTAAAAAGTTACTTCTCAATGACTACCTTTTCCTTAATACAAAATAAAAAGAATTTTATATGCATGAGTGGAGATATATATCTATATCTATATCTATCTATCTATCTATATAATATAGATAGATATCCCAATTAATGTGCACTATTAAATTCTATTAGATTGTTATCTAGGTCAATGTCTATTAAGTTAATCTAGTAATTCTAGTCCAATAATGAATTTGGATCTCTAAGGCTCAATTGGTCACTATGGAAATTCAAATAATTATTAAATGCCTCATAATACTAATTCCTTTGTGATCTCTCCTGGTCATTTCACATCAGTAAACCAAACACTGTATCAAATTAAATTCTTTATCCATTAAATCTATTTCTTCATTATATTAGAATGTCCATGTTTTATAAATAATTCAAGTTTGTTACACATATTTGGGGACAGATATTTTCCTTTAAAATCAAACAATCCTATTCTGAGCTCCTAGTATTCCTGAGGATCGTTTATGTCACGTTTCTATAACTAAGTGTCAGAAGGCCCAGTTGCTTTCATCGGGCATGAAGGCTGCTCAAAAACCACTGCTATTCACTCAGAGCACAAGTCAAACTGGCATTTACGGTTCTGAAGTCAATGTCTCGACAGTGTTGCCATCAGTCTCTGGTGCTGGCACTTTTCCTTCCCTAGTGGGTAAACACACACATTTCCTCTACAGCCCTCATTAGATAATGGAGCCAAGAAGGCCCAGAACTCATTACTGAAATATTTGTGCCAGATCCTGGAGATGAATTTTGGAGGGTGTTCAAATAATCACTTGAATCTCTATGAATTATACCTAAAATACAATGCCATAATGATAATTTAGGCTTGAACGAATTACAATCCCTCAAATCATCGGAAACTCTCAGTTACCATAGCATTAGCGTGTTGTAAATTTTAGTTACCATCATAAGGATGACACCAGAGTCCCAGGTCATCAAAAATTAATTGTCTATTTTTTGTTCTCTTACTTTTCTTCCTAAAACTTATATATACCGAATAAGTACATAAACTATACTACACTAAATGTAAGGATGGTTCTAACCCCTACTAAAAATTAAAGCCACAGCAAAAATAACAAATCTAACTTCATGAAGTTTCAAGATTTACTATTAACAGATAGATTACTACCATTAGAATTATGGCACAAATATTAGTGGATATTAGAGTTTTCTGTGTGGTAAGCTGATAGAAAATACAAACTTACACTTCACCCTTACTTCAAAGCTGTACGGGAAAGGGTTATAACTGGAAAGAACAAAATTGAGTGCAAGACTTCAGGAAAATGAATGGCAGGCATAAAATCAATTTAGCCTGGATCCATTTAGTTTACTGGATCCATTTAGATTCAAATCCTTTGCTTTACTAGATGTTTCTCATCTTTTCCTTCTTGGCTCTTATCAGACATTATCTTCCTTCAGCAGAACATTTTCCATTTCTTCATGATCAAGGATTATTATCTACTCATATAACTCCCACCAAATGTGGAGCATTTATAGCCAGAAAAAAATTGATAATAATCACAACTACCATATGAAAATAATTTTTATCAAAACATAAGCAAAATACCTGGTTGGAAACAGGTTTGGGGCAGATGGTTACAAAATGTTTGTCTTATAATAATAAAACCTAAAGTGAAGAGATATAGCTCTACTTGAAGTATGTGATAATATGAACCCCCTTGTGACAATTTTTGGGAGATTTTGTGCCAATCAACTAGATTTGAAGGCATGAAAAAATTATGATAGGTTATTCAAATTATAACCCTATAGGCATAAGAATCAGGGTTCTGTGAACATACAAATGACCACTAATTGAGCATAACCACAGTCCAGTTAGTTTAATTATGTAACTTAATTAACACTTAAAATAACTGTGTGATAGGGGCTATCATTAAACCATATTTTACAAATGTGAAAAATAAGACCAAACAATCTTATGCACACTTACCCAGGGGAAGCTGATTTTTCTAAACAGAGATATTCTTAGTTTTGCAAAAAATAGGTAAATTGAACTATTTTAAAAGTTAATTTTGTCTTATTTTTAAATACAAACTCATTGCAGTTTACTAAATCTCCTGAGATATTTCTACTGCTATTTTCATGTGATAATATTGAAGGGGTTTTTCCCTAATGTCACTCAGTTCTGTTTCAGCTAAATTTTGTTCTATTATTAGACATATAAATGATACATCTCAACAGAATGCTCACAATCTTTTCACTTCCATTTTACATTTTCATTATTATACAATAGCTGTCAAAGGAAATATTTTATTAAAAGTTAATTTTAACCCAATGAATAATAATAAATGTTATTTTGGTAATACTTCGCAAAGTTGACCAAAGATCTCATTACAAAATTTATTGAGAACATATCATAGACATAAAATATTCTGAAATTACTAACAATAAACAATGCTCATTGTTGCTGGTAATTAAAAAAATATGCCAGATACTATTTTTAAGGGACATGAGGCATCAATTAAAAATGACCAGGAGCCATGGGCACCTGGGTGGCTCAGTCGGTTGGGCGTCTGACTTTGGCTCAGGTCATGATCTCACAGTTTGTGAGTTTGAGCCCCACGTCTGGCTCTGTGCTGACAGCTCAGACCTGGAGCCTTCTTCAGATTCTATGTCTCCCTCTCTCTCTGTCCCTCCCCAGCTTGCTCTCTCTCTCTCTCTCTCTCTCAAAAGTAAATAAACATTAAAACAAAATTTTAAAAAAATGACCAGAAGCCATTGTAGCTATAGCAAAATTACCATTTTTTTGTACCTCCTGAATGCAAAGTAGTTACAGTATCTCCCAGATGAAGCACATTTCTGTTTCCCATTCTGTTTGGTTGGCAATCTTGCTCAATTATGTAGAATAAGGACATTTAAGAGCAAAATGGGTCCCTGATCAGCACTAAAGTGAGCTGTTGTTTAAAGGAACATGGAAAACCTTACTATTAATCATTTTAAAGCATGGTACACTCCTACTTCTCAAATAGTGTTTTAATTCATACTCTAGATGTTTTGCTATGGAAATTCACAATGATTAGTATGAACATCTGGTAACTTTAATCTTAAGGTTTAAGGGGGCCTTGGATGCAATCTCCAGAAGGGAAAAGCAGCAACCATTTGTGTCACGTTTTCACAATACTCTCTTATATAGGAGTGTCATTATTCAAAAACTCCAATTCAGTGATTCAGGATAATATTGCAATTTAGAGCCTTTGGACAAGTGATTATATTTCAAGGAATTATAAAATTCTTAATTCATTAAATAAATACATATACGTGTAAATATAGATAGATAATTATTATAAAATTTAGTAGCATAAAGGGATAGAAAATGCATGAAAAGGACTATATCTATATAGGATAATGTGTTGCTTGGCAGGTATATATGTCTAAGCTGGTGATATATGATTTTGTGTTCTTATTCAAGGAGAGACTGGGTTGAAAAATATGAATCATGAGTGTTCCAAACAGCAGGAATAATAAATGAAAAATCACATGTTTAGCATGCTTAAGGAAAAACAAAGAGGCCAATCTGGCCAGTGGAGAGACTGACTGTCAATTGATCGAATGTCAATCAGTAGGAGACCAGGACAGTGACATGTCAGGAGTAGATCATGTTGGATCTCATAATCATGGAATAGGTTTGGATTTAATTTTGAATATAATGAGCAGCGTTTGTAGGCTTTTGAGCAGAGGAGTCAAATGCTCTGATCAGGTTACATATTTGTAGAAGATCTCTCTGGCTGCTATTTGAAAAGCTGACTATGGGACAAGGCGATCAGTTCAGAGGCTACTGAAATAATTTAGGTAAGAGAGATCAATGGTTTGATGTCAGTAACAGTGAAATCTCCTTCAACCATGCTGCACACTTTGTAAGAGCCACTGTAGTTCATTTTTGTGTATTTTTTCTTTCGGAGTTCGGAGCAGTATTTAAAATATAGTGACATTGAAAAGTATTTTTTGAACAAGTGAATGAATAAATGAATAGAATAAGACAATAAAAACTTTGAATATTCAAAACTATGATTAACTAAGACAAATGGAAGCAGTGAAAAGTTAGATATAATTTCATAAGATTCTTGAGGCTTGTAGGAGAATGTGTGAGTTGATATGATTATATGAGGGTTAATCCATTTCAAAGAAATAGATCAAATACAAGAGTTGAGAATAGCTTTTTTCATGTTGAGTTCACACATACTGAAATCCCAAAACCAGTGATAAGCATAGTGAAAATCTTTAAAGTTAAAATAAAAAGAAGACTGGACAGGAAATTTTTCAAATTTCAAAACTAAAAATAAGTGCTTTCCAGAAATACAGATGAATAGTCTTAAAATGAGTTCATAAAACACATGTACATATGTGCACATGCACACACACATATGCACCACCCTGGATAGACTGCAGGAAAGGATGTTTTTACCACTTAGAGAAAGATGTTATGACAATTAGGAAACATCACATATTAAATAAGAAACAGATACCTAAACCAATTGCATTTTCTTCTCAACATCTGATACAAGTTATTAGATCCATAGATGGGGGATATGCCACAGGCAGACTTTATTTTGATTTCAGAAATATATTTACCTTTTTTTTTTCAAATTATATATAGAGAAATGTCAACTGGATAGCTTTTTAGCTGCTAGAGTAATACTGAATAATGTATAATACAACAATATATAATGAATAACACATCATTATCAATTTATATATTGTCTTTTATATTATATCAAAGGAATTCCTAGTTCAGTTCCTTCCATTCAACTTTTATAAATAATCTGAATGATTTTCAAAAAGCATGCTTTTCAGTTTTGGGATAGTATGACTCAGAAGGATAGCAAAACTGTTAAAAGATGAAACCTAGTGTCAATAAATTCTAAAATGAGAATTTGATGCTGAAACTAACTTAATGAAACACAATGGGATTGTATATAGAAAACGTATGGTTAGAAAAAATAGCCATGCTAAAAATATGGCTGACTTATTATGAAAAAGAGGTCAGAAAATTAATTGAATGAAAGCCAACTTTATCTGATATCAGGGTAGACCTTTATCTTTTCAAATTTGGTTTACCTTTTCCAGGAAGGCTTCCTGACTCTGACATGCTATGTGGATACACTTCTTCTATGGTTAAATTAGTTTGGTTAATGCTAATCTCAAAACAAAGCAGTACAAGATTATGAAATAATAAAAGCTCTGTGTTTCTTTGAACATTTAGTTAGAATTCTTCTAACAAATTCAAAGAACCCATTAAATTTAGTATAACTCTAAGGGTACAGATGTACCAGAAAACAACCCCAATGCTACACCTAAGGTCTTAGAGTCTATCCTTCAATTGCATTTTTTTCTGTTTTTATTGTTTTAATGTAGGAAATGTCCATTTCCTGAAAGGTGAAAGCAATACCTTCCTCATTACTCACCTGAGTTAAACAGCATGGCCCCCCATAAATTACTTACTAACTAAAAACAGATACTTAAAATGCCCGATATTCAAAAATTACCATATATGTCTCAAAGACGTAATTGCCAGAACAAAAAATAAACAATCTTAATAAAAATACTAACAAGGACATTTAATGAAATGCATGCTTATGTTAATATATTTTTGAAAATATTATTGAGATTTTTATTAATAGGTAATTTCTGGATTTTCTTATTGTTAAGATAATTTCAGTATTTAAGTAGGCTAGACATTTGAAAACATAACTAAAGTATAACTAAAACATGAAAAACAAATATAAAACGCTGGAACACAGAGCAGTGCTATGTACTTAAAGTGCTACTTAGAAGGGAATGTAGAGTCCTAAATATGTGGTCTACAGGAGTAGAGAGGCTGAAATTAAGAGGCTATGAATCAATTTTAAAAATTAGGAAAAAATATAGTAGGGAAATAAAGTCAAAGAAAAGAAATACTACATATAAGACTGTAAACATATGAGAAAAACATAACAGATAAGATAAACAAAGTAAAAACCTGGTTTTTGAAATGACTGATAAAATTGACAGGTTCCTGGTTTAATAGCTTAAGAAGAAATGGAAATAACAGTACCAATGATATTTGAAAGAAAAAGCAACATAAATTTAAGCATTGCAGACATTATGAAATATTTGAAGATGTTGTGAATAAATTTACTAATAAATATGAACACTTAGAAGTAATGGAAAAATTGAGAGAAAAATACAGTTAATTCCAGGAGAAATAGACAATCAACTAGTGCTGTAACCATTTTAAAAGTTTAACCTAGTAGCTACATTCTTTGCTCCAAGAAAGTCCAGGTCCAGATAGTTTCACCCTCAAGGTCTCCATAATTATCAACAAATGTATAATTCTCATATGCAACAAGCAATTACAAAGCACAGAAAGACAGAAATTATTACCCGAGTAATTTATGAAGCTATCATTACATTGTTACCAAAATTTGACATGGGGTCTATGAGAAAAACAAAAACAAAAACAAAACAAAAACAAAAACAAAAACAAAAAAAACTTGTGTCCAGTATTCATTCATGAATAAAGACTCAAAAATGTTGAAGAAAATATTAGCAAACCAAATCTGATAATAAATAAAAAGACAGACTTAGTCTAGAATTGGAAATTTGATTTCCATTACAAAATAAATAGAAATAATTTACCCAAATAACATATTAAAAGAGAAAATTTATCTTTTATCTATTTCAACAGATGCAAACAAACAAAAAACTTCTGACAATAGCAATATTCATTTAGGTTTAAACAAAAATGAACAAGACTCTCAGTAAACTAGCTCCAGAAGGCTTAGCAATCATAATAAAGTGTATTTTCATTAAATGATAAAATCTTAAAGTAAGTGTCTAATCTGTGACAGTCAGAATTAGAATAGGTCATGATATGCCACCAAAAACCACTATTTACCATTACGCTGGGATGCCAAGCAAAGACAGTAAGTAGAACTAAACAAACAGAACAAAAATTATAAGATCTAGAATGGAAGGAAAAAAAAATTAAGCACTGTCAATTCTTGTAGCGTTGAGAATTCAAGCTAACATATAGGTAAATAATTATAATTAATAGTGGGTTTAGAAAGTTTTATTCAAGTAAATATTAAGATTTATTAATATTCTATATATCAGCTACAAACAATGTGGAATTTCAATAAAATCAATAACATGTACAATACCCATATAACATTGGTTTTCTAGGAATAACACTAAAAAATATGTGAGGATAAAATTATTAACATATCTCTAAAGATAATAAATAAGCAGCAAGTAAATATCATATATGCCATAGAATAGATGATTCAATATTGAAAAATAGTCAGTTATTTCTTAATTTAATGCTCTACCCCAGAACCATATACAAAAATATTTAGAGCAACATTATATATAATGACGAAAACCCAGGAACTCCCCAAATGCCCATGAAGGGGAGAATGTTGTAGAAAATTAAGCAACAGTGGAAATAAATCAATGAGAATTACACACAAGGACAGGGATGAATCTCAAAAATTATTTTGAGTAAAAGAAGAAATTCAGACATTATGATTCAATTATTAGATTAAGCCCAAACACAAGAAAAATGCAACAGTATTTGTTTAGGTATAAATACATAGGTAATAAAAATCTACACAGATGATCCTTTTTCTTGACTTAGATACTAAGAACAGAGATGTTTGACTGTGTACCTGTTTGTATATTTGTGTGTGTGTGTAGTCCTTTTATTTATGTACTATTTCATATAATTTTAAATTATGAATTTTAGTCTATTTCAGTTGTCAGGTATTTTCCAGCGAATCATATAACATTTAGCATTTCAAAGGTTTCTAATTCCATAGAAAATTTATGCTTTAGAAAATTTGTTATATTTCCAATTTTCTTTGTAGGTCAAGTTTCCCTTGGCCCAAGTAAGATGAGAACATAAACAGCATGCTTACACACGAGGCAGAAAGAATGATAGGAAGCAGAGATAAATGTGAAGTACTGGATTTTTACCCAAAACCCATCACACAGGTGAAGGCTAGGCATACCAAATCAAGTGAAAGAAATTTAGATGAATTAATAATTATAGTTATTATTAGCTGAGTTTATAATATGTCCAAATAACTGGCCAATTATTTAGGTGTATTATCTTTAATCCTTACAGCAATTCTGCAAAGTATAACATCAGAAAGATAAATTGATTTGCCACCTACATAGCTCATGTACAGAAAAGACAATATGAACCCAGGTGCATCTCTCCCTCACATGTGTGCCCTGTCATTACTCCACATTGTCCAAATATTTATTATTCAATGTCTGACAGTGGGATATAATGGAGCGTGATAAGACCTGATTTTTAATCTAGTTTTGCAAATTATTATCTGTTTGACCTTGGATAATATTTAATAAATTCTTAAGGACCCAGTTCCATATTGCTTCTTTTCTTTTCTTTCTTTTACAAATTTGGGATAATAATTCCTACTAGAGTAATTATGTGGTTTAAATAAAATTCATATGTAAAGTACCTAGTACAAAATATCTGCTCAATAAATTGAAGTTTCAGTTGATTAAATTATGTGAGCATCTCCAAAAATTTTCAGCATCCTGGGGTTAGAAAAAGGAACAGATGGTTGGATTAATACAGGGCTTATTGAGAAAATAGAAGGAAAAGATAAGAGAGCTGGAAAAGTGAGGATACTGGAAGGAACCATTCATGGGATCATGGCCAAGTGGGGAGACAATGAAAGCTGGAAGAGCTTGGTTCTCTGACTAATAGAGAACATTCTTGGGATGAGCAGCTTTAATGAAGTTGAGAGGAGAGAGGAGCTTTATTTGGAGAAAAGGAATGGAAGAAGAAAATAAAAGAAGGCTATAATTAGATCAACCACAACCGATCCAGAGCAAAAACATTTCACAGTCTGCACAATTTCATAACTATTTAAATACTCACACTCCAGTTTGCCTGATGGGATGATCTATGAGAAAGGTTAAACAGGAGGACCTCATACTGCGCTTGGTCATAGTTTTGCTGCCGATTTGACTTGGAATGCAATGTCTCAATGCTGCTCAGATGTCTCAGTCCTACCAAACAAAGGCTTCTCTAGTTCTATGACATCCTCAGTATGAAAAAAACAGAGCTTCTCTGGTTGAGTGAAAGCATATGGACTTCATACCATATGTTACTCATGTTCATTTGATTTCTAATTATATACCTTTCTGAATCCATGTTTCCAACAACCTAATTTTGCTGTCCTTCTACAAAGACTTATTTTCTCTGGTTACTTTTTCCAAGAACTAAAATGTTTTCTCTATCTCTATCTAGTTCATATGATCTACCAACTTGCTGTTCCCCTGCCAAGGTCTAGAACTGTGGTACCCCTTCAATATTGTGCACTGTTAGACATACATCAGCCCTAACAAGCAAAACAAGCTCAAGACAGATGTCAACCAACCAAGTCAAGTATCACTGATAAATCTTAAGATATCCTCAGAAATTACTAGAAAGCAGTCTGGAAATATGAAATATTATAGATTTCTAAAACTTATGTAACCTCTTCTTCAGCTGATATTGTAAAGGCTGTTCATTATTTGTTTTCTCTCGGAAATGTGAAATTGTTTTAATTCTGTTCAGCATTGACCTCCAACACCCCCATGAGACATACCTTACTGTACGCAGAAGAGATGCTAATTCAAGACTCTTTAAGTGACAAATGAGACACTGCAGTAAGTAAAGTAGCACTTTGGCTTACACTGAACTTCATACCTGAGCGCATAGCCTCTTTCTGAATGCTTTCATAGTCATGCCAGTCCTTTCTTCTCAAACCATCTGTCCATGCATAGAATTGCCCATCTCCCAGGCCCAGTGGAAATGTCTGTGGAAAAGGAAAGTATTCAGAGCATAAAAAGGAGGCACTTCCTTTTGCATGGTAGGTAAATACAGCCGAGCACATAATAGGCAATCAAAGAATATTTGTTGAATAAGTGAATCTTCTGAGTATACTGAAAAGAAAGCTATTGCTAGTGACAAGGTTAATATACATTTTAAAATCCTTTTCCAGCTTTAAAAATGAGAGTATGTATCATCCACAACCCCTATCATTTCCTATTTTATTTCATCCGGAGACACTAATAACTCTGTGTATCACTTCCTCTGAGCATAATACTAGTAATGGTATTAAATGGAATTAATTTTGTTTGTGATTTGTACAGTTTCATTCATTTTGATCAAGTATTTTTGTTTTTTTTTAAATTTTGTTTAACGTTTATTTATTTTTGAGACAGGGAGAGACAGCACGAACGGGGGAGGGTCAGAGAGAGAGGGAGACACAGAATCTGAAACAGGCTCCAGGCTCCGAGCTGTCAGCACAGAGCCTGATGCAGGGCTCGAACTCACGGACGGCGAGATCATGACCTGAGCCAAAGTCGGATGCTCAACCGACTGAGCCACCCAGGCGCCCCTGATCAAGTATTTTTGAATGGCCTTATTAGCCACTAGGAGCCAGACACGATGCTAAAAACTCTTTGTACAGAAGATTGTTTAATCTTTATGATAATCTTTCGTTGTAAACCTGCATTTTTCTGCCAATTAAAGTAATGCCCGGAGAACTAAAATAACTTGAATTAAACCACAGTAGTAAAGTCAGGACTTGGCCCAGTCTCTTCAGACCAAAATTGTGGTCTTAACAACTATTAATACTGTCTCTCATCTAAATTTCTGCTAAAGTATGATACATGGTTATACTTTTTGTTGAAATTATCACTTACTCAACAACTATAGTCACAACATATGTTTTTTGCTTTGGTAAAACCCAATATGTTCCAATGTCAACTTGAAAATTATATTTGTGTACAGTGCTGAAACTACTTCTTTTTTTGGTGTTTATTTTTGGTAACAAGAAACAAATGTTTTGAATGAAGTTTATTTTCACAATCTTAATACTCAACTTAATGTAAAATAAATGTTTTCATGTTCACATACCATTTTTTCTTTTACTTGGTTTAATTTTTGAAATAAATAATACATCTATAGAATGGAGAGAAAAAAATTTCAAGTTTCAGTTTATATAAAACAAAAGATGAATAATTTCAGTGAGGACATCTTATTATAAGAGGCTCTCCAAAGCAAATAAAATGTCTATTTCTTAGTTTGAAACAGTATAACTTATAACTACTGTACTTATGAAAAATTATCTCAGTTCATCTTTATAGGTTCTAAAGGGTACACTTGTTTGAAAGGATGAAAATGGAGCTTCACATTAAAAAAGTCCTTAAAATCAGAAGAAAGATTTGCCAAGATGACTATCATCTACATATTTAAACCAATTTGTTACAAGAGTGATGATTTCAAGAAAATGAAAATAAAGAGGAATAAACATATAAGGATGATGACGAGTTTATGTAAAATATTAAGGATAATAAGGATAAATTTTAAAAGGGGGTGACAAGAAAGAAAAGTTATGGAAAAATTAATAGAAAAGAACATAATAAAAATGGAAGAAAATAGGAAAAAACAATTTTGGAAAAAAAAATTCAGGCTTATAATAGCAAACATTAGAAAAAAAAGTCATGCATTTTTCCTAATTGATATTGATTTCATAATTGGAAATTTTACCAAAACTCAGCTAGGAATCAGAACTTTTAAATAATCAAATAACTTTAAAATACAAAACTCATGTGTTATCTCAAACTTTCATTTACAATAACAAATATTGAACAGTAACGAAAATCTCTTACAGTGATTTAGAAAATACCAATTTATAAACAACACTTTTGGATTAAAACAGATAATTTTAAAATCAGTTTGGGCATAAAGCATAGAGATATTCTTGTGTAAACTCTAAATATGCAAAACTCTCTCTGGTTACCTATTGGTTCACAAACGGGTCCTGAACATGGAGGACAAGGAGAGACAAAGGAAAGAGGCAGCCCACTCCAGTTTGTTAGCAGACAGAGGTACTAAGCAAGGGAACTTACATACAAGGCTTGTCTTGGGCGCCAAAAGACAAATAAGTCCTTGCTCAAGTTCACCAGAATTTTCAGTTTGTATAGAGGCCTTAACTGGGCTTAGTTACATACACAGTCCAATAGTATAAACAACACCTTATTCTCTCAAGGCTATTTATTAAAACAGCTCTTAGTGTGGGACTAGTAGGTAGAATGTACGTTCCAAGGACAAGGGAGGGGTGAGGTGCTTCGATTGCCCAGGTCCCCTTTTCTAGTCAGCCAGTGGTCATGTCCTCATGTTGACCTCCTCCAACACTTCACCCATCTTGACCAGCTCTTACAATCTAACACATTCCCCCTCTTCTCCAATGTGCCAAATGCAGTCAGCAAGTTTTATTACCATGGAAGTAGCTCATTTGGTGGGTATCTGGCTGCATTTGAGGCAGAGGTCACAGTGACAATATGGGCACATACAAGTAAAAACACAGGTTATGATAATGATTTCCAAAATAAGTAACATTTTTTTTTTTTCCCACTAAGAGCCCCATGATCACAACCATTGATTTACTAAGTCCTCCAGGCTGGGGGTTAGATTACTCTGGATGTTTACTTGTATCTTCATGTGATTTAATAAAGATAGGTTAGCAGACTCATCAGGTGTAAACACACAACATTGTGTTTGGATAATGACACAGGCACTTCCTTGAAAGGCAGTAATAATGTCCAAGGCCATACTATTTTGGAGGACAGTTTCCTTTAAGGCTTGCTGGGTGAGGTTGGTAAGAACTATGTGTGCTACAATGTCCTTCAGGCCAATGGAGGAAACAAAGAGGGGAGTCAAATGACTATACCACTGGAAAACAGAACATGCCTACCTGGCCTTGGAAAAAGAGAGGTTGGAAGCTTTTAGGAACTTGACTTGTTGTTTTCATAGTCCATTATTCTTTTCTACCAACCCTGCTGTTTTGGGGTTATAAAGGGAAATAAATATTTAATGCTGTGTTCTTTTACTCAGTCTTGCACATCACAACCTTTGAAATGTAATTTTCAATCACTATCTACTCAATGAAGGCATCCATCCATGATACTCAGATTCTCTAATCTTCTAATAGTGGTAGCCTGGTCTGCACAGAGTAGGAAGCTAGGGTTAAGGCAGAGGCAGTGTCCACACAAACTAAGGTATATTTAGAAACCTCACTTGGAAGGAGGAGGCCAATATAGTCTACTTGCTAATATCTCACTGTTCGGGAATGATTTTGTTTGGGAAGTCTGCCCCAGACCCCTTTGGCAGTTGCCTTGGGCATTATTTAGTACATACAGAACATGCTGTTACTGCATTAAACAAGTCACTTATTCAAAGGCCAATACATCGTCTTTGGCAATATACCATCCCACCCAGGCACTATGGTGGTCGCTCTTTCTATGCAACCAATCTGCTGTATCTACTGAAGAATCAGTTTACGGCTCATACCTAAGCTAGGGAATCAACTTGTTGATTGCCAGGGAGTGTCAGGACCTGTATGAACCAGACTTGGAAGACAGTGAGGTCTGCCTCAGGCTGTTGCAGGTAAACCCAAATGTGTTTCCACATATCCTGACCCCACAAGGCACATTCACAATCATTCACCCCTCAGCTTCCCATTGCCCATGCTAAAGGGTCAATCCTTTTAGAACTACCCAACTGTCAGTGCAAAGGGTTAAAGGCCAACCCTCATAAGTGATTCCCAGCCAAACTGCTGTGAGTTTGGCCTAACTGGTTACTGTAGTTCACTTCTGTGTCCATCCAGATGGTGTCAGTGTTTGGCTGAATAGCAGCTGCAATCTCTGTCGACAGATTGCCTTGACTAGACCAATCACTGGGAATTTCCCTTGTTTCCTCTCTACTGGTACTAGAGGCCAACAGAGGAATAGGGGCAGGAACATTTGGAGGATCTACATCCTCTTCATAGCCTAGTACCATCTGCATTCCTAGAGAGAGTGGGCTGGTGGACAAGGTCTCCTCTGCTGTAAAAAGGCATGCCACTTAGTCAAAGTGGGAGTTTGAGCCAAGGTATAAGTGGGTCAATTAAACATATTCTCAACCCATCCTTTGATAGGAGGAAAGTTCTTACCACAATGTGTTATTCCTTTGTGAGAGGCTCTATCTGGAGGGATGCTGCTAGGAGCTATTGAGCTGGGGTGGATGGGAGGGGGATATATCAGGCTTCTATTCCTTTCCAGAGCTATGGCAAAAATCCTAGGGCACTGTCTCTTTCTGTTGTCTCTGCCACAGTGTCCAACTCACACCTTCTAGAGTCACAGATACATCTAACTCAAATTGCAGCCCTGCTTGGGAGATGCCCAGAGCTTTAATTTGCTTCACTAGTAGTTTTGCTTTCTTAAAGGGAGCTTGTTGCTCTGATGCCCAGTCCTACATATGCCCTTTATTTACCAGGCAGTTAAGAGATGGAGAAACTGGGCCAGGTGGGGAATAAATACCTTCCCAAACTGTCAAATCCCTACAAAGGCTTGTACTTCTTTCATGTTTTTAGGGATTGGATACCCTTTTCAATCACACCTTCTGGGACAACATGCATTAAATCTAACCAGATGACTCCCAGAAACTTTATGGTGGTGGCTGGGCCCTGAATGTTCTGTGGGTTCACTGCCTATTTTCCCCCTTGCAGATGTTCCAACAAAATCTGCAGAGTATCCAGCTATAGAGGGAAGTCTGTACTTGTTAACATTATATCATCAATGTAATGAGCCCATTTCACTGATGTGAAAAAGGAGAACAAGAACAGAGCTTGAGCTGCCATCCCACGATATACTGTGGGTCTGTGCTGGTAGTAACCTTGAGGAAGCACTTGAAACGTCCACTATCGCCCTTCCCACATGAAGGCAAATTGATCTTGTGATTCAACAGCCAGGTGTATACTGGAAAGAAAACATTGCTAAGTCCAGTACTGCATGATACACTCCTAGGACTGTGGCCAAAGTATCTAAGATGTGTCAATGTTGGGCACAGTCACATGGATTGGGAGCACTACCTTATTCAGTTCTCAGTAGTCCATGGTCATCAGCAATGAGCTGTTTAGCTTTTTTATTGGCCTTATCAGGCTGTTGAAAGCACTGTGGACAGGGCATAAAACAGCCACTTGGTACAATGCCTGTATAGTTTCTCTTATTTACTTATGTCCCCCAGGCAATTTATGTTGTTTGACATTTACCAATTTTCATGTGGATTGGTAGACTTACTGGTTGCCAGTTGGTGTTTTCCCTCAGCATCGGTCTGATTGCTCTAACTCAGAGGTAGAATTCACCCATAAAGGTTTTTGTGGAGTTTGACCTTATAAGATATCAATATGTTCCCTGGTAGAAGAGAGAGAAAAAAAATCTCATATCCTCAGGGCAGGGAAGTAGGTGAAGGGTAGGGAAAGCCCAATTTGCAGTGTCAAAGGGATCTTCCTGACTGCAACCACTTGCCTTCCACGACCACTCAGGGGACTAAAAAACTTCTGAGGGTTACTATGTATGAGAAAATATTCATCTCAGTATTAACCAGACCCATCACCTTTTGTTTCTGGGGGACCCATGAATAGTACACTCAACATGAGGCTACGGATGGCCTCCAACAGCCCTTGCCTGGAGGTTGTCTTGGCCTGAATCCTACACCTGGGGGATGGGGGCCACCACTCCAAATAAAAGTGTATCCCCAAGACCTCTGCTGGAGCTGGTGGAACATCAGGGGTAGTAGGTGCAAGTGGGGGCAGATCTGACTGTTGTTTGTGTTTTAAGGCTTTCCACAGACTGACCAACAGTGTTGGGTTGCTGTTATGTATTTTCAGGTGGAAGTCCCAGCAGCAATGAGGTCAAACCACATTTGTTTCTGGGTTATTCTCATCAAACCTTTTATAGCTAACTAACCAGGATAGCTTTTTGGGTTTCATGTTCCCTCTCTGTCTCCAGGTCTTTCTCACAGTATTCCTGGGATTTGTCAGTTTCCCCCAGATGAGTAATGGATTGCCCAATGTCATAAATGTCTTGTCCCAGGACTAGGCTCAGCATGGATATCAGTATTACATACCAAATGCTGGCAGTGGACTGGAGAATCTTGGCTTTGATTCTTGCAATGAATTTGGCCTGATTGGGGCCGACCCCATTCTTAACTCCCTAAGCGTTTGCTCTACCTCCTCTATGCCTCTATAGACTCCAGTTTCAGGGTCTCATGTGTGCAGGGAGATTGTCTCATTGGATGAAGCCTCCCTGCAGGCTAGAAAATCCAACCTATAAAGGAGTGAGCCCCTTAAACTGCCCTGAGAGCACCATGTGGATACTGCCAGAGGGTAGGGTGTGCAGTGATGTTTTGCTCATTTTCTCTGTCTCCTGCCTGGTCAGAGAAATGCTATGTACCTCCCCCCTCCCCCCAGCCACACTAACCATATGTGGATACTTTCTCTTTTGCTAGACCTTGGCAACTCTATCAATAAGCTCAATGGGAGTATATTCTCTCATCAAGAACATTTTCTTAATTGGGGGCAGCCCCACTGGATGGGGTTGCTGTTGCTGTGCCTTTG
Source organism: Panthera leo (assembly GCF_018350215.1). Classification (NCBI taxonomy): domain Eukaryota; kingdom Metazoa; phylum Chordata; class Mammalia; order Carnivora; family Felidae; genus Panthera; species Panthera leo. The sequence continues at coordinate 56,165,324 of NC_056682.1, forward strand.
CTTTCATCTGGATTACATACAGGTCAGACACATGGGGCATTTCATCCGTTTTACTGTCAATCATGACATTAGCCTCTTCTTTGCCCTCTTCCTTTCCCAAGGAAGTCCACTTCCTAGAATCCCAAGCAGCCTTTGTCAGAAGCCCTTGCTTTAATCCATGCAGTTCAGGCCCTCCTAGCTTTGTAAAATGGCACACTAAGTCCTCCAACTTATTATCCTGCTCTCCCAACTTGCCCTCCAGGCCAAAGCTAGGAGAGTTGTGGGCACTGCACGTCCTTCAAGATCCTTCATATCTTCTTCCAAATCTCTAACTCCCGATGGGCATCGGTGGCCACTGAACTGTCATGGCAGAGAATAGCTCACTGCAGCAGCCACTCTTCTTTCTGTCATATTGCTCTACAAGCAGTTCCTCAAACAATCACATCAGATGAGCCAGCATTTTCAGGCATCCCTGTGCTTGCACAGTGGTCCAAACCATCTAAAACACAGGCCACACCTCCTCACATAGTGGTCTATAGCCAATGCACAATTTTCCCTGCAACTGCCTCCTTCCCAAAGATCACTTATTGGGTCTCCTGGCTGGCTTGCCAATTCGCCGCATACACAGAAGGCAGAAAAGGATTGAAGGAAGACGTGAGCCCCTCCAGATTGGTAGGGGGTGTGTTTAATATGCAAGGAACTTATGTAGGAGGCTCATCTTGTGTGCTGCAAGACATGTAGGTCTCTTTACCCCACCACCAAATCTTAAAAGTTTATATGGATGCCTTAACTAGGTTCAATTCAGGATATATTCAGTCCAAATGGTCTAAACAACACTTACTCTCTTAAGGCTATGCCCTTTAAACAGCTCCTAGTGTGGGGTTGGTTCTAGAAGGACAAGGGATAGGTGAGGATCCTCCAATTGCAATGATCCAGCTTGAGGGTCAACCAGTGGTCATGTCCTCTCTATGACCCCCTCCAATCTTACCAGGGACATTTTGTTTCTCTTGTTTTGATTCATTTGATATAAGAATTTTTAGCAACTTGTAATACAAAGCCAATTGAACAAAAGAGTTAATCGTTGCTTTCTGCAGAAACTCTATGAAAATGACAGTAAAGCATCAGATGAAGCAAGAAAGCAGCTAGTTGAATTGACGCACTTTTTGTAAATGGCTAAAAATTACTGGAAAGGAAACACTTTTTAATGCCACTGAATTTTGAAATTACTTAAAATTGGAGGCAATTTAAAATTGGAGGTATTTATGAGGGTGAGGTTAAAGGTCACAACAAAATGACTGACATTTACATGGGGCAATTAGACTCTCCTGGGTTCTCTTCCCAATTCCAACAACAAAGTGATTCCTGAGGCCCATCCACTATGCTCCCCACCCATACAGTACTGGATTTTGAATGTGAGAAGTATGTTTTCAGGCTACTAGAAGTCATTGAAAACCAGGATGCCAAGCATCCTTATAAGTCTGTATACCAAGCATTGTTAACCAAAGCTATCTGCTTCTACTTGGCTCCCAGAAAGCTGCCGTCCACTTTAACTCTGGAAATTGGAAACAGATATGGACACTGCTTCCAGGTATAGACACAGGCTTGTATGGGGAAGTCCTTCTCAACCCACAGATCTTTGTAGTAGTATTTTCACTACTTCACTTATGACTATGAACAGGTAGTCAAGGATTACCAACATTTGGGAGAACTTTGGACATAAAAATGGAGGCCAAAATAAATAAAAGATATAACAAACTTGAAGGAAAGAGGCAATGTAAGGCTCAGAAAAATAATCCCCCAACCTAAAAATGTAATTCCATTCCCTCAGAGAGCTTTAAGGAAAAGTTCCTTCATAGAAACAGAAATTAAAAAAAAAAAAAAACATTCAGAGAATTAAAAAAAAAAAAGAGCTCTTGGAAAGTAAAAATGGGATAGCAAGCATAGGATAATTAAAAAAGAGTTTGGAAAATTAAGGCCAAAGGAACCCTACTCAGATTTAAAAAAAAAAAAAAGACACAAGAGAGCCAGAAGCAAAGAAGGAAGGAAGATAGCAAAATGGCAGCAAGCCTAGAGATCATCCAGCCCTGAATGTGCAAGGGAGTTGGAAAGTAGCCCTTGAAAGGTTCTGAAAAAATACACACACACAAAAACATCAAATAGACAAACTTACTTTTTGGCTATTTTTAAAAATGTATTGAAAGGAGAGTTATAATTCTTCTGAAGAGGGTGGGGTAAATTACTGAGATGCATAAAAAATCTAAGCAAATGAAAACTGGGACAATTAATAAGGCTTGAAGGAAAAAAGACAATGTACAAGAAAGAAAGTTCAATCATAGCATATTATTTGATTCAGATATGAATACTCTTACCTAAATATTGCCTTAACTAAAACTTGTCTTATAACTATACCAGGGGTTGAGGACAAGGGTGAAGACAGTTAAATACACATTTTATGTAATAGGAAAACAACATATAAAAGCAAAATGAAAGAAAATCAAGTATCAGTAATACACACATGCTATCTACAAATATGGATGCATATAACAGAATAAAGATAAAAGATAGACATTGTTGCCCTGGGTTTTAAGAAATTACAGGTAGAGGGAAACGGGCTAGGGGATTGCTGGTTACCATCATAGGCTTTATATTAAGATTACATTTTAAAATTATTTGCAAATATTACTTTATGTACAAAAATAAATCTCAAAGTTTTTTTACACATTCTTGATAGTTATCAGTACTCCAGCAAGGTATATTAGCATGAGAATATTTTTTGATGGTAGAGGAATCAGGTTAAAGCAGATCATCTGAAACGGTGCTTTAATAAAGGCTATCCAAGGATTTGCTACACTAATACCTCTTCTTATCTGTATCAGTGTTACTGACAGACCAGCAGCATCAGCATCACCTGGGAACTTGTTAGAACTACAATTCCCTGGTCCCAACTCATGCCTGTTAAATCAGAAACTTTGAGAGGAGACACAGAAATCTATGTTTTAACAAGTTCTCTAGGTGATTATAAGGCTTACTAAAGTTTGAGAACCACTAACTCATATGAATAGGAAAGTGATACAATTATCACATTAAGAAAACATGTCAGACTTATTCACAAATCATGTGCCACAAACTCTTGAAGAATCTTTTTTTTTCTTTCTTTTTCTTTTCAGGGCTGATAACCAATATAAAGATTAACTGTGTTTGCGTCCTTTTCACCTGCTAGAAAGGTAGGTGAATAAACCTAAATCAGCCCCGGTACATTTGTATAAAACTACCTTGGTTCTGACAGCTTAGCCATCCAGTAAATGACCCATCAGTGTTCCGACCTTTCCTTTCACATGAGCAATCTCCAGCGCTCAGATCCATTTGCTTCTCTCCCGGGTTATATCATGTGTCCTCTCTATGACTACAGTAGTACAGATCCATTATCTATGACCTTGTAAAATAAATATAACGAGGATCGTACCTTCATGAGACGTATATTTCAGACCCATCATTCAGTCAGCCATTTATTTGTGAGCACCTTTTGTTTTTCACCTTGTAGACTTTTTATTCATTGCAATGTCACTACTCTACAAATAATTAACTTGAAAATATTACCAGGGATGGAAGAGACAGAATCCATTAGGTAGAAACCATATGTAATAGAGCTGAATCCTGGAGACTACTGAAAGATAATATACTTGAGAATGGGTCATGAGAAAAAGTTTCCAAGAGTAAAACATGATTCGTAGGCAATGTGTTTACCAGATATAGCAAACTCAAGCACTTTCTGGGGTTAGAAATGTGGCACAAATGGGTGAAAAAGTAGGGTGTGCCACTCTAAGAACTGATGGATTTTTCGGCTAACTACTATATTTAACTACTGAATAATCTTAAAACATGTCTCAGATGAGACCCAGATGAATAAAGTCTGCAAAACCCAGGTGAATAAAGTATCTCACCCTTTACCTCTAGAGTAATTTTACTTATAACTATAGATAGTGATGATATTGAAAATAGACACATCTGTAAATCACTATGATGAAAAGATTGTTTATATCCTAAAACCTATCTTATGTTTTATAAATCAACAAACAATAGACTTTCATTTTCACAACGAACCATAAACCTACCACTATACCTGTTCCTTAGAAGACAATATGATGTAGTAGAAGTACTCTGGATCCAGAGCCAGAAGGCATCAATTAAAATATGGTTTCAAACTATAAACAGAAAATCTACATTTCATTTAGGTCCTTCAGTTATGAAATATGTGAATTCATATATGAAATTAGGATAATAAAAATAACACCTACCTTACCCACCTTAAAAAGTTTTTAAAGTAGTAAATCAGATAAAGTATATGAAAGCCCTTGGCTTATCAAAAAATGACATAGAAATGCCAGTTATTTTTGCCATCTAGGCTCTTTTTTATAGATATCTGAGTTATTTCTATCGCCCTTCAAAAGTTATAACACAGTTGCAGGGAAAAAACTTATATACATTATACAAATACTAAATTAGGTGAGCCAAACTCTATGACAGTAGGTGTTAATAGCACATAGAGATGGGTGTGAAATCGTATATTTGGTGTGATTAAGTTTCTAAGCCGCCTAGAAGACGTTCTAAACTAATAGAACACTACCAAAAGAGCAATATCACAGATGGTATAGATGGGAAAAGGAGATAAGGAACATTTATTCTTATACAAGTTTATTCTTATGTGAGCCAGATTATGAACTGGAGTGCAGAAGTATTAAGGTCACATAATTAAGTCTTAAAGATCACATAACTAATAAGTGCTAAACTAGAATATGAGCTGTCTGCTTTTAAATCTTATGAATTACAAAAAAATAAATAAGCATGGAGACTTTTTATGACTCTCTCATTATTCATTTATTCAAACTTTATTGTATAAGGTCATTTAAAAATGTTAGCAAATAAAACTAGAGAGATAAAGTGAAGACCAAAAAATAATCACACCACGCACTGGGCCATAACAAGTCATTAAAGGCTCTCAAAGTGAAGGGTAATACAATAAAATGTTTTGTAAAGGTTAGTTTTGTTGTTGCTCTAACATCTTTTTTCTTCCTGAGTTGAACCCACTTATAGAACATTCAATGGGCCTAGAATCATCTACAGAGAAGGTTCTGCATTTTTATATACTCACAAAACATATTGATAAGTTAGTGTCAAAACATAAAATTATATTTTTTTAGTGGACAGAAGTCTTGTTCTTCACATTCTGTATAAATTCTCAGGTTTGATGTCAACATAATTCTAAGATACCAACAACATAAAATAAAATAAACCTTGAACTGTTATCAGTCACTGAAACCTCTGGTCTTCCTCTTGACTTTGTAAACATGATGTCTGAAGCAGAGTTGAGAACTCAAATGTTTGAAGCAGGAAGGGGGGTGTACTGAGTTCAGCTCCTATTTTTAGATCTCAAAATTTTTCAACAGAATCTGGAAATCTGAGTTCCTATATAAAATATCTTAATTTTAATAAACAAATTCAAATATTTGAAAAATACATTGTGAAGGATTATGTCATCAAATGTCTAGGCTGTGGTTACCATTCCCAAACCGAAGGCCAGGCTTTGGCCACAATCTTAATCTTGACCTTACTCATTGCCTTAGAAACTGATGGCATTATCTTTCATCTGGTGTGATATTGGCTGTGATTGCCAAGACCTTGAGCATATTAGCCTATCCTCTGTATCTGTATTAGTATCTCAACTCCTGAGAGCACAGGATGATTTACTATGTATCATTTTAATGAAACTCATATAGTCACTCTACAAGGTGTCTGTGTAGATCATTATAAATAAAGACAAACACTGAGGCAAGATTGGTGAGGAGATCTGCAAAAGTGAAAATGTCAGGGAAAGAGTAAGTCCTGGTCAACGGTAACTAAATAGTGGTCTGGTTTTTATTTTGAGCATAAAAAAGACAAAACAATCGAGTGGCTTGATGCTCAGCATCCCAGATAAGACCATTTCTTCCTGATGCTAAAGTTACATTGATCACACAATTTACAGAATGAAATTGTGTCATAGAGTAATAGTCACTTTTATTACATATATGTCTGTATGGAATTTATCTGCAAAGAAATAAAAAAAGGATACTATCATACTCATGTTATAATAGCATCAACATTTTATTTTAAATAACTACATTCATGTAACAAAAGGAACATACAATTTGGTAGTTCTACTGACATCTGCTCCCTGCTCCAATCTCTCTGAAACAAGTTTTTAATGAGATTTTCATTCTTCGGTCAGTGGGAAGATCTACACATTTTTCTTTGCAAAGGCAAAGGTCACAGACCCTCACTTTATGATTTCTTGGGGCTGTTTGTGAAGAATTTCTGAAGATGCCTCCTTATTTAGATCGGACACATGTCTGGGTTGCTGAAAAAGATAGAAAAAAAAACATTGTGTTTTAGCTTTTTTCCCCTATACTGTTACTTCATAAGTTCCATTAACATTCTGACCAGAATTAATTGTCAGTAAACTGAAGTTTCTGTTAGCAACCAGAGAGATCAGTAGCAAACTATTCTCCTATGAATACAGGACAACACTGTTAAGAGTTTATTTTAGTTAAAGAAGATTAACTGCTTGGTAAAAGCCTCCCTGTAATCAAACAGGGGTAAGAACTCAGCAGTAGCCATAATCCAGCTCACATACTATATTTCTGTTTAAGCACATGAGGTAGAATAGTTGCGTTAGTGACCCTCAAAATTACTGTAATTTTTACTTTTCCCATCACAACAGAAATATGTTAACTCAGCAGGAAAGCCCTCCTTATCCCTGATTGCTATGCAGCAGCGTACCTTGGAGAAATATTCAGGAGATCAGCATCTTACAAAAATGACAAATTTTCTGAGATTTTTTTCCCATCTCAAAGTATTCTCTTTGTGATTCCTAAGGGGAAAGATAAAAACAATAAAGAAAACTTAGTATAGAAGTGGACACCATTTCTGTGAAAATTTAAAAGCAAAGAAAGATCATGTCAAAAAAAAAACATATTATATTAACCTTCAAGAATCACCTGGCCCCCTGGTGAAGGAGAATCCATACACTTGGCAGTTTTCTGGGGGTATAAAGCCTGGGTTTCATGACCCCCTGAACTTTTCTTCAGAAGGACATCATATGGTGCCTCTAGATAGATTTCCACCCTATCAATTCTTCAAGGAAAAAACATAGCATCCTCAGTTGTTCTCCAGAATCAATATTATCTTAAACTGTGACTCTATTTTCTTATTAATCTGAGCTCACTGTGCTATGTCTAAAGGGAAACATATAACACAGAAAGATGAAATGAGGATTAGAGAGAAAAAGCGAAGATCTTTTGTCATGATAAGTATGATAGTGACAAGAAACCAAAATAGTGTCAATTCTTTCTCCAAGTTTTATGTCACCCGGGTGCTTTTATGTAAGTACTAACAAAATAAACACCAGCAGAGCACTATGCCCAGAATTACAACTGAGGATACAGAATTAGTTCATAATTAAGAAATAATTAGGCTATAGCATGACTCAGTCATCGATTTCAAACTCCTAAAATGTCTCTGTATAAACATATGCTGAATTCAGGTATTATTATCATTTTCATAATAATTAAAGTCATCAATGCATCAAACCATATGCATGCAAACATAGCTAAGACCTCAGCATTACCTTCAGTGAGGTCTTTTCTACTTTTAGTATTGTTGGAATTTGAAAAGCCTTTCACAGTGACAATTTAAAATTTTTATCTGAAATATTATTTGCCCTAAATGGTGAAGGCAATTGTAATATGCAAACTTCATGCTTGAAAGGCTCAAATATGTTTTTTGGTCTGTCTTAATAGCTGAGTTGATGTTTTAAGTTAATTCAATCTTCAGGAAAATTTAGTAAAAAGGTAACACATAATTGTGCAACCAAAAATATAACAAATTTATTTTCAGTTGTATCATAATCTAACAAGTAAATTATATAAAATGGATCATTGGTAAATCACATTTATTGCTTAGAGATAGTAGAGGATATTTTTCCATGTTCCCCTTCCACTGTCAATATTTTAATACTAGTATAGTTTTATTCAATCTACCATTTAGCTGGTCAGTCAACAGGCATTTAGTGAATGCCTACTGTAGCACTAGAATATAACTGTCAGCAGACAAAATTGTAGAGTTCAGAGACCTTATATTCTAGTAGGAGGAGGCATCCATTGAACCAATATTAATTGAACATCTACTACGTGCTTGGTACTGTTCTAGGTATTTGAGATTTATTAGCAACTAATGCAGAGAAAGCTTCAGGTTCTTGAGAAGCTTACATACTAGGAAGGTAACATTTAAAAAAATATAAACAAGTAACTTTATAATATCACTTCCAATGAAGTCTTTTATACTTTGTTAATTTAAGTATTGTGGGGGGAAGGTAAGGGACAGAGATGAGTTGGAAGATAAGGGACAGAGATGAGTTGAGTTTGGGACACTGAATTTAAGATGCCTAAAACCTAGAAAAAGGATGCTTGGTAATAGTTGGATTTACTGGTCAAAGGAACAATAATACTTTTCCCAATGGAAAATTTCACTGTAAAAATCATTAATCAAAGTATTTTATCTAAATATAAAGACCTGTTCTTATATGGGTGGGCAAATACCTTTTCACAGGAAATTGTCAATGCTTTTGAGTATCCAAACCGGGTTGCTTTTATAGTACTGGTTATGGAGACTAAGTATAATTTGTCTGCAGTGTTTGGGGGAAGAATGGAATCCCTACTTCTTTAAATACCAAAGCATAAAATGTCAGGACTTGACAAGTAGAAGAGAAAGCACTTAAAATCTAAATCTTAAAAGGGTCTTGGATCATGACTTTCACACCTAATTATTTCAAATACCAGCAAAGATGTTTTCCAAGCTCTTAATTTAGAGCATCCTATTCAACAAATTGTATACATGAAAGACAATAGATCATTGTGTTTTCCTGGTATCTACACTGTACTCTGAAAATAATTTACTTACGGGAAAGCAACTTTGATTGTTGAAGCCTACAGTCAAAAGTTTTTAAAAATTACAACTAAATTTGAAACACACTACTTTATAGGACACAGATAGGAGATTGGATAGCTTATTATTAAATGCAGAAAAAAAAGATTTATCTTCATTTAGTCATGGAACAAACAAAGCTTTGCATTATATTTATCATTTCATGTTAAGGGTGTCAAGTGTACAACAATGCAATTTATTCTACTTTACTGCCTTTGGTATTTTGAAAAGTACTAAGGAGACATTTCATATTAATAATAAGTATAGGTATCAATGAGTAAGAATACAATAAAATATTTTACCTTTATAATCAGGATTTCTCTTTTATCTCTATGCTTTAAGAACAGATGGCCAAGACATACTCGTGTAATCGGAGATACTATTTCTGATTGCAAAGTGATCTAATCTAGAAATGTGACTTTGGCTAAACTCATTAGCATACATCTTTCTACCATCCCAAATATCTGAAATAGATAATTCCTGATTCTTTAGAGAGATAAAATAATTAGTTTTAAAAGCACAAATTTCAGTGTCTCACTCTCTTACTCCAAAAAATGGGAATAATAAAGCTTATCTCACACATTTGTAAGGTGAGGATAAGATTTACTTGGAAAATATCCATTATAGTCCTTAGCACACAGTAAACGTACATAAATACATGTATACTTATTCAACTGATTGAGAATTTAACTATATTTTCAATTTTAATATAAAAATCATAGAGTTTTGGGCTAATATTTTATCAAATACAGTAAAACTTTTTATTTTGTGTAAAAATTAGTAACCTTATGTATCTAGGAAAATAGATCACTTCCATTTAAAGTTTTGAGTATTCTGGACTTCCTAAATGCTATGAACATTTTAGACCTTTAAAATTTCTCTAATAGTGGCGCCTGGGTGGCTCAGTTGGTTAAGCGTCCAACTTTGGCTGAGGTCATGATCTCACAGTTCGTGGGTTCGAGCCTCATGTCAAGACTACTTTGGATTCTGTGTCTCCCTCTCTCTCTGCCCCTCTGCCTCTCACTCTGTCTCTCTCTCTCTCTCTCTCTCTGTGTCTCTAAAAATAAATACACCTTAAAATTTTTTGTTTTAATTTCCCTAATATAACTACTCTAAAAATGAATTGTAAAAAATGAACATTAAGGATTTTTGGTTTCTACCTCAACCTATAAATAGTCTGAAAGTTGTCACCCTGTCCTTACTATAAGAATGAAGCTAAGCAAATTTTTCTTGGATCCACCGGAGAATTGAGGCTGCAAGGGAACCCATCACCCAGAAATCTAGAGAGACAGGCAAATAGAAAAAGCCACAGCCAAGATCTCTTTAGTTGGAGTAGAAGATACAGGGGCTATAAACAAGTAATAATTAGATAATTTTGATGAATTGATGAAATTAACTATAGAGTAGCATGAGCATTATAAATACTTGGACTTCAAGTCCCTGGCTTTAGGAATCCCCATCCTTTCCTAGGTTTTACCTCCAGGAGAGAAGGTACCAACCATGTCATTATGGTAAAAAGCTAAGAAAGACCCTCTAATAGTTGCTGGAAGAGAGGAAAAGCAACATCTGTAAAATGTGCCTAGAGTGTTTTCTGTAACAAATACCTACTCTCCAGGGAAAAAGAAAGACTACCAGAGACTTATTCACCTTGAGGAAAAGCCATTTCCCTCTGGATTCCAGTCTACTCTAATGTTCTTGTATCATGTAAGAGGAAGCTAAGAAAGCTTCGTGAAGGTTATATTCCAGGGAAAGGTCCACTAAAAGACTGGGATTTAATTGTAAAGTTACAGGACATTTGCTTTCCCCCATCCCTTACTATGATGCCAACAGGGCTCACGTGTAAAAATTGTGGATGATAGCTGAAAGACAAAGGTTCTACCTAAACAGCAGTTTTCTTAGAGAAGCCCAAAACAGAGGGGAGACCAAAACAGGGAACCTAGAGGAAATTGAAGTTTCTGGCATATGCAGCTACAACAACATTAAATACAGTCCAATTCCTAGCCACACAAACACAAAACCTAATAGTAGAAACTTACTTTTATCTCAGGTACTATTATCTTATACATTATGTCAGCCTTTCAACAAAAAAATTAAAAGGTATGCTGAAAGGTTAAAGAAAAGCAGCTGTCTAAAGAGGCAAAGCAAGCATCAGAACCATTTTCAGATTTAACATAGATTTTTGAATTATCAGAAAGTGAATTTAAAATAACGAACATCTTAAGAGTTCTAATGGAAAAAGCAGACAATATGTCAGGACACATAGGAAATGTAAAATAAAGGTGGAAACTCTGGGAAAGAATCAAAGGGAAAAGCTAGAAATAAAAACATTAATAGAAGGTGCCTGGGGTTCAGTCGGTTAAGAGTTCGACCCTTGATTTTGGCTCAGGTCATGATCTCACAGTTTGTGAAGTCAAGCTCTGCACTGGCCTCTGCACTAACAGTGCAAAGCCTGATTGGGATTCTCTCTCTCCCTCTCTCTCTCTGCCCCTCCCCCGTTTGCACAGACACAAACACACACAGACACACAAACACACACACACATTCTCTCTCCCTCTCTCTGCCCCTCCCCCACTTGCACACACACACACACACACACACACACACACATTCTCTCTCTGCCCCTCCCCTATTGGCGCGCACACACACACACGTGCACACACACACACACACACACTCTCACTCTCTCTCTCTCAAAATAAATAAAAAAACATTAATAGAAATTAAGAATGTCTTTGAACCTAATGAATAGAATGGACATAGTCAAGAAAAGAATCAGTGGGCTTAAAGCTATATGGGGACTTCCACAACTGATATTCAAAGATGAAAATTAATGAGAAAAAAGAAAAATAAATAAAAATAAAATCTGAGAATTATGGGAGAAAAATATTTGCATTAATAATCACTGAGAATTTCCCAAAATTAATGTCAAATACCAAACAAAAGACCCAAGAAGCACAGAAAATACCAGGCAGGACAAATACCAAAAAACTCTATACCTACCCATCTCAGATTAAAATTTCAGAAAACTGAAGATAAAGAGAAAATCTTAAAACAAAACAAAACAAAACAAAAAACAGAGCAGGAGTGAGGGGTAAAAATTCTGTGCCCAAATCCAATGTATGTAGGTTTTTCCTTACACCATCGTGCAATTCTCCAACACCCGCTTGGGAGTCCTACAATTCAACTCAATTCCAATACTATCTGCCCAGAGATAGCACGGTTCCACTGGTTAAGGGTTCAGTCCTACACAAATGGCCCTCACTTCGGGTGTCAATTACAAGTCCAGGTGCTTCTGACCCACTGGCTATAAATCAGAGGTTCCTATACCCCCTCCTTGGGTTTGATTAATGCTAGAGTAGCTCACAGAACTCAGGAAACTCATTATATGTCTTCACATATATCATATCTGAATAACCAAATATATATTTCTTATAAATTGCAATATTACAAGGGAGTTTGGCATTATGTTACCTATAGAGGAACAGGGATATGACTTTTATTTTTTTTAAGTTTATATATTTTGAGAGAGAGAGAGAGAGGTTGTGCACATGCACAAGAACAGAGAAGGGGCAGGGAGAAAGGGAGAGTGAGAGAATCCCAAGCAGGCTCCGCACTGTCACTGCAGAGCCCAACACGGGGTTTGAACCCACAAACTGTGAGATCATGACCTGAGCCAAAATTAAGGTCTGATGCTTAACTGACTGAGCCATGCAGGAAACCCAGGGAACAAAAAGACTTTAGAGGACTTTTTGTCAGAAGCCATGGAAGCAAGAAGGAACTGGAGTAAAATACTAAAAAATATTAAAAGAAAAAAAAAACTAGCAACATATAATTCAATATCCAGTGAAATTATTTTTCAGAAATGTAGAAGAAATAATGACTTTTTCAGACAAACAACAGCTGAGGGGACTTCATTGCCAGGAGGTCTACCCAGCAAGAAATGTTAAAAGATGTTCTTCAAAGAGATGGAAAATGATATAGTGAAGAAACTCAAATTTACAAAAAGGAAGGAAGAACATCCGAGCAGTAATAAATTAGGGTAAATTTTTCCTTCACTTTTAATTGATGTAAAACATAATGGCTTGTTTAAAATATTAAGAGTAGTGTATCGGGTAAATACAGCATATGGATGTGAAACAAGTGACAGCCATATCATAAGAGAAAGGAAGGAAGCGTTGAGAACAGTTGAGAACAGTCTGTTGTAAGGATCCTGCGGTACTTACAAAGCAATATGTCATTGTTTGAAGGTGGAGGAAGATGAGTTAAAAATTAATAATGTAAACTCTAGGAAAACTAATAAAAAGTTTAAAGGAAGTAGAACCGACACCTGAGAGGAAATAAATAAAATTATATAAAATAATCGAAACTCCAGAAGGTAGAAAGAGAAAATTACCACAACAGATAGACAACAAACATGATAAACATATCAATAATCACTTCAAATATGAATAATCTGAATACACTAATTAAATGACAGATTGTGAGAGTGGGAAATCTCCATACCTTCCTATCAATTTTGCTGCACATCTAATACTACCCTAAAAGATAATGCATATAAATAAATAAATACTTGCCTATTTATTAGGCAAATAAGAATTAACAACAAATACCCACAATAATGGAGATAATTCAAAGGGACACAGGAACCAACTGAAACTGTTCCCAAATAGTCACAGCTAAAACAATTTGAACAGAAAGAAGATAGTATCAGATTATAACACAATGTATTCATTAAGTTTCCATGAGACCATACTGATATAAGTAAATTATTAAATAAGCAAATAAAGTTGAAAGAGACAAATATTCTGTGTAGAAGCAATATATTTATATAGATTTCCTACCCTCAAGTAGGTGGAACATACCTCTCAACTCCTTAAGTGTTGGCATAGTGACTTTGTTCCAAGGAGTACAGTATGAAGGGGGTGGGGTTAGAGGTAAGAATTTCATAGTTGGAGAAACCAGACAAATACACTTTTAGCTAGATGATCAAGGACAACACCAATATTGACAAGTCCTGGTGGCATTATGTACCCTTGATATGATGTCACAGACATGGCACTTTACCTCAAAGGGCCTTCCCCCAAAAATCCATAACTCCAGTCTAATTATGAGAAACACAGCAAACAGTCCTCAAAAGAGGGACATTTTACAAAATACCTAATCAGTATTTCTCAAAACTATCAAGGTCATCAATAATAAGAAGGCAAGTATGAGACAGTGTCACAAGAGGAGCCTTAGGAGACATGATGACTGTAATGTGGTACTCTAGGATGTATGCTGGGACAGAAAAAAAAGACATGAGGTAAGAATTTAATAAATTTTAATATAGTATTGACTTTAGTTAATAACAATATATCAGTATTGTTTCCCTAATTGTAATAAATGAATCCTGCTAGTGTTAAGATGTTAGTAATAAGAGAATCTGTTCTAAGGTTATGAGAACTCTGTGTACCTCTCTGCAACATTTCTGCAAGTCTAAAACTGTTACCAAAATAAAGTTTGATTTTAAAATAACCCTCAGTCCTTTCAGCTTTAGTTTTGGAATTTTAACAATATTTATACTTTTTATATTATTACACATATCCATACAGCTGAAGTGCATACTTGTCTTTCCAATTCACAGCCCTGTTGTCAAAATGTCTCATTCTTTACTGTGATGTATACTGGCACAATTAATAACTGTGAAATGAATAATGGGAAAAGATGGCATTGGCTTTCTCTGTGTTGTACTACTTTGCATTTAGATGATGATAAACTATTCATTTTAATTATTTTTATTTACTTACTTTGTCTTGATACCATTTAACATTCTAATGTACCAAGGAACATTTTTGCCAGCTTGACTGGGAAATAGAAATCCATTCAGCAAAATGAATTTGTGGAAGGGCAAATATAAATTTGAATAAAATGAAAATTAAACCAGCAAGCTCTAGCCTCTACTTATTAAATCTATGAATAAGTAAATGAAACAGTCTTGTTAATATAATTCCTTATTTTGATCCTGGTTATTATGCCCACATTAAAAGAGAGAAAGAAAGAGAGAAAGAGAGAGAGAGAGAAAAAAGTATGTTTATTTCATTGAGTTACAATTATGGTTATCTGTTAAAACATTGGAGGCTGATGTCAGTTTGTCTTTGTTTTTCCTCGTGTGTACGTAGTTATTATGAGTCAATAAACTGTAGCATTAAAATAAATAAAGGCTGTTACTATTTTTTAAATGTCTGGTCTTTTAGAACTATTGCATACTTTTGACCAATGATTCTGGATTCTCCCTCTATAGAAAGACAGTTAGAATGCATAATTTTTCAAATGGAATCTCTTAAATTATATCACATTGATGCTTTTGAGAGGGTTCATTGTGATCTATCTCCCGGACTTACCTCTGTGAGAGATCATTGGGATCAAAATTTATCTTTGCAATTTTGTAACATGTAAGATTATGACATTATTTGTGAATTTTAAGCCATGTAATCATATAGAAGAATGAAATCACTTTAACAACTTGACCATATTTTCTCCTTGGTAACTAGACATCCTTGTAATAGCTTTTTTTCTAGAATAGACAGGGGAACCAGGGGAAAAAAAAGAAAAGAAACAGAAAAACAAAGAACTCGAGAATTTCTGTAGTCTAATGTTTCTCGTGTATTTTCAGCAATTATTTATGCTTGAAAAATTGTTTCTTTGTATGTCTTCCTATAACTTTCACACAAAGCTAAAAAGAATAAATCCTTTCTTCTACATAACAGCCATCTAATTATTTGAAGTCAATGGTTCTTCAGGTTTTCATGCAGATATGATTACTAGAGACTTCATCATCCATGTCAATCTCCAACTATTAACACCCATTCTCAGCTGTGATGTCTATGTAGTGTCTGACCCAACCAAGAAGAGGCAAATTTAACTCTTTTGTTCTGAAACCAATATTTCTGTCAAAGCAGTCACCAAATATACTCTCTGTTCCTACCTATGTTTTTTTTAATATATGATTATGTCTTATGGTCTTAGGGGTGAAATAACTCACAGAGTTTCATAGCTTTGTGAAGTATAAACAATATACCATCAAAATTCTCACTAATGTTCTTCAGAAAAATACCAAGTGGTGCAAATGTGACAAGGCCCCTCAGCAGGTTTGGCTCTGCTGAAATTCAGACATTTCTTGAGGATTATTTATATTTCTATGATATTTCCCACTGCATAATGAAATGAATTGTTTCCAGCTTCATAATGAAATGTTTTATTTAGTTATGCCTTAGAAACTCAGTATTTTTAGTTATACATTGGTTATATATCAATTTTTTTGCATTCCAAAATCCCAGTTCTGCTCTATAATTCTATGGTTTTACATTTAGAGCAATGATTGATTTACTAAACTAATTAAAAGTGGAAAGAAAGTAGAAAAAAATACAAAAGAATACTTTTCATAACCTTAAACTTACTGAGGAAAGAAAACAAGACAGTATTCTTTAAGGTAAGTCTCCAATGATAGCCCAACTTCCAGTATATACAGGTCAGGGGACCTACCCGTAGATCTCTTGAGTTCACTGCATAACATCCAAATGCTATTGATAAGAATTGCACAAAGAGCTAAAATATCATAATTCAACTAATTATAGCCTCCCCTTAACACTCAGTTTCCTTTAAGAATTGGAGAAGCCTCTAAACAAGCATAGGGTACAGGGAAACTTCTATAAATAATATAGAATGAATATATATTCTAAAGAGTGGATGTTAATACAAAGTACTGTGGTTTGGGAATAGTTCTAAGAAACTTAATGTGTATCACACACTTATAATGTGCCTGGCCCTATTTTAAGGCCTTACATTAACTAATGTAATTAATCTCTGAAAACCCCATTAGACGGAAGATAGTTACATCCTCTTTTTATCTGAGGAAACTGAGGCATATAAAATTTAATACGTCAGAAAGTTCAAGGTCACACACAGCTAGTAACACGCAGAGCGGGAGTCTTTATGTCCTTAGTCTGGCTCCAGACCTGGTATTAACAAGCATACAAACAGCTTCTTGGAAAGAGGAGTTGTCTTGGCTGTGCCAAAGGTCAATTTAGGAAAGGGGAGCAAACGCTCACCCTCTTCAGAAAAGGCTGCCCAAACTGTGATTAAAAATTAACATTTCCAAACAGAACTTTGGAAGCTTCCTCTACTTGCTGGAATAAATTTCCGCTTGCTCTTTCAGCAAAGGGCACTACCGTCCACCCATCTCTTTCACTGTCTCTCCTGACAATGACAAAAGCATCCCCACTTGGTTCCCCAGGGTTCCCCATCGTCCTTCTATAATCCATTCTCCACAAATATCCAAGGTAGGCTTTTCAAAACATAACTCAAATCATGCACTATTCACTTAAGGCCATTTAGTGAATTAATTCACTGCCCTTAGATTGAAATCCAAAGTGCTCACCAAAACTTAGGAGACCCTGGCTGAGAGTAAGCAAACGATACACATTAAGTTTCTTAGGACTATTCCTAAACCAGAGTGTTTCCTATTATAACCCACTGTCATTTAGAATCCATATTCATTCTGTCTTACTTATAGAAGTTTTCCTATACCCTATGCTTGTTTAGAGTTTTCCTCAGTTCTTAAAGGGGGACAAGCACTGTTTCAGGACTAAAAGATGACAGAGTGAAAACCAAGTTGATAAGAAGCTATAATTAGACCCTCTGCGACCCTATATGATTCCAAGCTTTTCCCACTGCCTGCCGTGCTCTTTTGGCAACTATTCATACAGCTGTCTTTTTTCTCATCATTCAGGTTGCACTTCAATTGTCACTTATTAAAAAATGCCTGCCTACTCCCAACCTTATCCAAAGTAGTCCCCTCTGTTACAATGCACCACGTCACTTCTATCACCTATCATTCTCTGAAATAGCTTATCTTACTCATATCGACAATGCCAGTACAAATTACTCATACAGTTATAAAGGAAAAATACATATGTATCCACTCATCCAGGACTGCTGAGAACATTCATTATAAGAGAATATGTTGTTTCATGAAACGCCTTAAGCATCTGGCTATTGTCTTTTCCTCACTGTGTCCCTCCTTCCATTATGTTCTGTGGTCTCCTACGATCTCCCTGCACCCACATCATTTGGGCAGTTTTTTTCTCAGATCATCACTGTTGACAAGCTGAAGAAATACAACTGTCCTTGTACTTCTGCTGAGACCCAGTGAGAACAGTTAAAGGACGCTTAAATGTTTTTTCATTAGATGTTCAGTTAAGGGGTGTCTGGGTGGCTCAGTTCATTAAGTGTCCAACTCTTGGTTTCAGCTCAGGTCATGATCTCACAGTCCCTGGGTGGGGCTCTGTGCTTACAGCGGGAGTCTGCTTGGGATTCTCTGTTTCCCTCTCTCTGGCCCTCCCCGAGTGTGCTGCCACCCCCACAACACACTGTCACTGTCTCTCTCAAAATGAATAAATTTAATAAAAAAATTTAAAAAGGATATTCAATTCAATGCTTTTTGTTTCTATAGTAAATCTCCAGATATTTTTTGTTTCCTTTTTTTGTTGTTGATTTTTTTTTTTTTTTCCCCCTCTGGAAATACCAGTTACAGCCTTATACACATAAATGGGAAAGGAAAAACACATTTTTCTTCTGACAACTTCAATCCATTGAGGGTAGAGCTGGTGGAGGTACAAAAGCAGCAAGATGAAGCGCTGTGGACAGCTTCTTAGAAGAAGATGTGAAGATGTCTCTGGAACAGACTTCCAACTGAAGAACAAACGTCACAGACGCAGAGTAACTCCTTCGGTAACACTGCCTACTAAACCCTTCAGAGTGTACCTTTGAATTTGTGAGTGGGACTGGAAGTAGGGAGAGAGAAGAAACAAAAGATGAGCATCTTCCCTTTGTCACAAAGGTCCTGTGACCTAACTTCGATATCATCCATCTCACAATATGTGGATTAGCAAGATGTCAATCTGGAGCTAGGTCGGCCCTGGCCATCTTTTCAATTGCCCAAGCAGGTCCTAATAGGCCAAATAAGTGGACGGTGGCACAAGTTTCAGCTTAGGAAAAAACCCACCTTCATTTCCATAATCTATCTCACACCACAGCTAAAGTCTTCATCTGGAAACTTTTCTATGCTGTGTCTGCTATCGTGTAATTTTTCCCAATTAATTTTTTCACATCCTCGATTTTTTTTCATTGACTTTATTTTTTATGCATTCATTGATCTATGTATTGACAACGTATAATGGGTTATGTTTTATATTTGTTACTAAAGATGCAAAAATGAATATAATTTGTGAGTTTAAGGAGCTCAGTTCTAATGTTGGAAAAGGTATATAAGCTGGCAATGTCGTACACCTAGAGGTTGTTAACTATATGATTTTGGTGTTAGCAAAAAATATATCTTGATTTTTAAGGAACTAAATATTAACATTTCCTTCAAAAATGGAGGTAAGTCATAAGCCATAGAATTAGGACTTCTGACTTTTCCATCAATAGAAATTACAAATATATTTCTCACCTTACAGCTATGTTGAAATATTGATTATACCCTCTTCAAATTACAGTAGGTATTAAACCCATCACTAGATCTTAGTAACGGAGCACAATGATTACTAAATCACTATTTTGATAATTCTGTTTCATATGTTTGCTTTCCTTTGTAATTTTATGCATTTTATTTTATGCACTTTAAAATTTAATTCTAAAAAGGGTCCATAAATTTTGCCAGACCACCATGTATGTCTTTGTCTAAGTACCCCCTGTCTAGGGTAAAAATATAATTCATCAGCCCAACCAAGACACTTTTTTAAAATGAGAGGATAATTATAATATCATTAATAATTATTATTTAATGTAAATATTAACAATTAAAGGATAGCTGAGACTATTAAAACAGTTTTGGAGTTTACTTATATTAACTCTAAAATAAATGATAACAATAATAAGTATTATTATAGTAGTAGTAATAATAATAATAATAATAATAATAGTAAAAACATTGTTACCAACCAATAAACATAAACAACCAGAAACAGGCATGCACATGAACGGAGGGAGACACTAGGTGATCTATGCATGCAGCCAGCTGTCTGTCCCTTCCTAGACTATCAGGCAGGTTGGATCCACGTGGCAATTCTGACTGTTTAATTGTAGACCAGAGAACCATAGACATTTTTACCATGCACTGCACACTTCAGCAATCCTTTAGTTATTATAATGATGTAACTAAAAATATCATGGCACATAAATATACCTTTTATATATTTCTTTATTTTGATCCTTTTTAGGTTTATATTTCAGGACAAACATCTCCTCCTTTATGTAAAAAGCAACCTAATAAACTTCAAAATTTCTAAACTTTAGTTACATAAAGTCATATTTTTTTTTTTTTATTTAAAAAAAATTTTTTTAACGTTTATTTATTTTTTGACACAGAGAGAGACAAAGCATGAACGGGGGAGGGTCAGAGAGAGGGAGACACAGAATCTGAAACAGGCTCCAAGCTCTGAGCTGTCAGCACAGAGCCCGACGCAAGGCTCGAACCCACGGACCGCGAGATCATGACCTGAGCCAAAGTCGGCCGCTTAACCAACTGAGCCACCCAGGCGCCCCTAAGTCATATTATTTTTAATACAGGATTGAATATACTGTAGAATCTTCATGTTAATTTAGTTTAAAAAAAATTCTCTGTCAAGGTTTCACAGAGAAGTGAAAAGAGCACCAAACTTTAGATATCATGGGTTTGGGAATCGAATGCCAATGATTCCACATATTAAGCTGTAAGGTCTTGGAAAAATGATACAATATAGTTGGCTCTGACTCACCTCCCCCCACCCCGGTTTAAAAATGGAGAAATGGATGGGAGGTTAAATGACATAATATAGGAAAATTCCTCAGAATTCTGTCTAGCTTTTATGAGATTGATATCCTATATAACAAGGGTCTATAATAATTATTCTTAATTTCCCTAATATCTAAAACAGTACCATTATTCCTTAGTTGTTCTACTTAAAACCATAAGAGATGCCTTCATCTCTTTTTATCTCTTTTGCCTAATTTATCAAGTACTGTTCCTTTCTTGACAAAGCTTACAGATTCTTCCCTTTCTTTGCATTCCCCCAAAGACCACTCAAATATAAGTATATACTCATATCCTCAGAAATTATTGAAAATAATTACCAATTTATCTTCTCCCATAACAACATATCTAATTACATGTCCACATTTTTTTTACTTTTTATTATATCATTTTAAAGGTATTTTACCTTTATTCTTTATCGCTAATGTATGCTATTTAAAATATCTGACCTTCAATCTCAACATCAACTTTTTGCTTTTTTTCTCATCTAGTCAAAATTATACATTTTAATACTGGAAGACTATATTGCCAAAGTGTGCAGAGAATTTTGTGTCTCTTCATATGCCTTATCCTTGGTAATTTAATTCAACATAAACATATTATTTTCCTCTCAGCCCAATTTTGATTTTGCTACCTATCAAAACCAACTTAAGTCTTATGCAGTTGGCCTTATTCAAATCAGTTTCATTTTATGAAAAAGTTTTTACAAGTTAATGTGTGTATGGTTGGTGTTATATAACGATATTTCTGACATATGCATCAAGAAAATGGGTTGAATTGGCCGAGTAAGCCCCTTTAGATTCTACATTGGCACTGAGTGTTTGCAGTTCAAAGACACTGCCACTAGATGGTAATAATAGACCACATCGACTTCTAAGTACATTATCTAGATAACCTATTTTAGAGATAATCTCCCACATTAAGCTATTTTTAAATCTTTCTTCCAAAAATAATATTATCTACCACCTTTATGTAATCATACCTATATATCTAGGTAGGTGTATCTATCTACCTACCTATGTACAAATGGATATTAAAAACATATGAAATTATTATTTCAATACTAATATTATTATTTCAAAAGTATAAAGATGTAGTAGATGTATTAAAATATTCCAACTTCCCATCCCTTTATTTATTTACTTACTCACTTACTTAATAACAAATATAATTCAAGACATTTAAAACTCACTGCACTAATATCTGTCTTTTTCCATTAGAAATTATTTGTCTTAATCGGAGAGTGCAACCTCAATTAAACTGCTCTTCATCTCTGCAGACTCAGCAGTGTCCATACAATTACAAGACTCTAGCAAATTTTTAACCATCAGTCTAGTTGCCAATGATGCTTTGAGGAATTGTAAGTATAAAAAGCCTGAAAGCTTTAATTAAGTAAGTAAGATATTTACATTACATAAGAGATGTTCTTTCTCACTAATGCCTGGCTCTTTACCTCATGGCTCTAACTAAATTAAGGTATTCTTCCATATGATAGTTGCTCTGCTTTTTAAATTCTAGAGAGTGGCAAGGCACCAAAGAGCATATCAGGTCCCATCACTTCTGCAACTTTTTTCCCACCACTTTCTTGGTCCTTTTCAAGCCTAGATTCATTTGGAACCAAGTGAGAATTGGTCACACCCTTCTTCTGCATTTGCAAGAAAGTGGGGGCTACAAAAAGTTAGCCTGGAGTAGTGGCTCATCACCACTGCCTTTTGGTAATTGATAATCCAATTAGATCAATTAATGTAATTGTTTCCTTTTACAGTAAGTGTCATTACATGTGCATTATTTTATTGTTTCAGCTAGTCTGCAAATTCCACAACAGATATTTTCTTTTAACTCCAGAAGCAACTAGGGCAACACTACAAAAGCATTTTCAACTAGCTGAATATAAAGAACAGCTTTTGTATGCTTCTATAATAACAAGAATTTCAGTGGAGATTTTTACCAAACCCAGTCCATTATTCTCAAGAAGTTTTTAAAAATAAAGTAAAACGTTAGGAGACAATGTTGTTGATCCAATTTCAAAGAATTTCTTTTTTCTTTATTCTCAGTAATTGAACAGAGTATTTACATATAAAATCTTTTGGGGGAAATAATGTTATGAAACTTAAAGCAGGTACTTTTCAATTCTCTTTCATAAAGTATGTTACTGACTAACATCAACAAAGTTTGCTTTCCATTGGTAAACAAAAAAGTAATCACCATTTCATGAGTGATTTCATGAGCACATACCCTATATGTCCAGCATTGTGTTAAGACTTTTATATGTAATAACTTACTTAATGCAACACTTTGAATTCAGCATTACAATTACCAGATTAACAATTAGGAATGTACTTTTAAAGTTTACCTCTCGGTAACAATTCTGATGTTACCATTGATGACATTCCCCTCTGCCAAAAGAAAACATTTAAGGACAATCACTTAAAATATTATGACAGACTGGCAAAACAAAACGGTAAATAAGTTAGATGTTATCATGCATTTACTTTTGTATTTATGAGTCTATTGAGATATAATGCTCTGAAATAGAATTAAACAAGATAAACTTCTATTCTACAGTAACTAATGCCAAAACTCACTATGTTACCATCTTCATCAGTGCACAATCTCAAATGGCATTAGATTAGGAAGGGCAGAATGGATTATACAGGCAATTGTAAAACATTTTCTAGTATCATTTGTTAGTTCCATTCTACAACTTTTTCTTCGTATTGCTGACATTTGCAACCATGTAAATAGTCTCACACATTTAAAAAAAAAAGCATCATTCATGATTTATAAATATACATCAACGATTTAAGGCAACAGGATTTCCTAAATGCAAGTAAAATCAATGTGCAGTCAGGAGTGGTAGTTCTAAAGTCTAACTTTAAATTAAAGATAATTAAAGTGGTGCCTTTTAACAACATGGGAAAAAAGTTCAAGTTTGGGAGAGATTTTGTTATGCTCATTGCAACACATATTAGTGAAACATCAATATAATTGAATGTAATTCAAGCAGACATTCAATTAAGCCTCTTACTGCATCTAGAATATATTGAATTGACAGTTTCATCTAAATTACTGATACTTTTGAAGACATTAACTATTTGGATAAATAACTAGTGATTATATTTCCCTAAATCCTTTACTGTCTTAGAATTTCAAAGTTGCTTAACTTATCTGGATTTTTGATTCCTCCAATGCCAAATGAGAAGAGTTGGACTAGTGGTTTTTAAAGTCTTTTGAAATTCCTAAAAATTAACTATCATCTGAATTATTGGAAGAGGAAACCATATGGAGGCATATGGCTGGTTGTGTTAGAAATTGAAGGAATAGTCTTTTCAACACAGTCAAAAAGTTCTGTTTTATTTTGGAATGCTTCAGGACTCTCCTACTATTTAAACAAGAAAGCAAACAAAATATAGTTTTTCTGAGGCGCCTGGGTAGCTCAGTTGGTTGAGCGTCCAACTTCGGCTCAGGTCATGATCTTGGAGCTCGTGAGTTCGAGCCCCGCGTCGGGCTCTGTGCCGGCAGCTCAGAGCCTGGAGCCTGTTTCGGATTCTGTGTCTCCCTCTCTCTCTGACCCTCCCCTGCTCATGCTCTGTCTCTCTCTGTCTCAAAAATAAATAAATGTTAAAATAAAATTAATTAAAAGCAAAATATAGTCTTTCTTTTGATGTAAATATGACCTATTCACTAAGAGTTTTGTGTGTTTTTTAAGTCACTATCAAGTCTCTCTTGCAATGGAGAGAGAATCCTAAACTATCTTTCTTCTTCTATACTTTTCTTTAATTGTAAGATATTCTATAGAAGTTTTGCTTGATGTCCATGTTGTACCAATCACTAGATAGCCACAGTAAGAATAAGACATAATCCTGTTATCAAGGGCTTATTACTTATTGGAGGAGACAGAATTCTTCTCAATTAATGAGTATAAATGAAATGATGAGAGAATTATCCAATATGAGGGCACAAAAATCTGAGAGAAAATATTTTTGAGTGAAGCAATCAGGAAAAAAATTCACAAGGAGATCCTCATGCTTGGGGAATAATAATTGCTAAAAATTAGTGAGACTGCCTTTGTGCCAAGTAATACACTGAGCATTTTTTGTATACTGTATTATAATCCATGAATTCCTATAAACATCATATTATATAGATGCAGTTCTTATTTTACCCATGTGATAATGAAGAAGCAAAAGATACTGTGGAAATAGACATGACCAGAAAAGACAGGTTTATTCATCTACTCAACATATATTTATCAAATGCTTGTTCTATGCTAGGTCCTTTTCCAGGAGCTAAGGATAAAATGTTGACTATCATACTCTGCTCCCAAGAATTCCAATGTGGGGGTTGATGTGCATATAAATAAACTTCTGGTTATAACAAAGTTCATTTGATGTCATAAGGAATCAAAATAGCGTAGAGTGCCTTCAGTTGAGAAAAACAAAAACAGAGATGTCCCATAGGACGTGATACCTAAGGACCTGGAAGATGATGAGTTAGTTACAGGAAGAGGAAAAGAAACTACTAGGCTCCAGAGTAAGAAAAGGAACAACACCTTTTGGGAATTAAAGTAGTGCAGTACGGTGAGTACACGTACTAAATTAGTACAGAATGGTTTGGATATGATGCTTCAAAAGGCAAGTAGGCAGTGGAGGTTAAAGCGTCTTATAAGGATGACTATATGTTGGTTTGGTATTTTCAGAACAAGCCTAACATAATGTGAATATCACCTTTTGTCCCCAAACAATTACTTAATGGCACCCTTTCACTCTCAAAAATTTCCTGCCAGATACTGAATTGTATGTATTAGAGGTTCTACGTGTGTGTGTGTGTGTGTGTGTGTGTGTGTAATGGGATGACACAAGGTCTTTAAACAGAGAATTGGCACAGATTTACATGTCAGAAAAGTCACTAACTGAAAAAACTGAGAATAGTTTGGAGAAAACATATATGGGCAGAGATGGTTATGCTCATCCCTATAGTGTAGAGATTTTGATAGAAACGAGCTGCCCAGTTAAGAACTATTCTCCAAACTTCCTATACAACTCTAGTATTCCTTCTTCCCCCACCTGCTTGCTTTAGGTCAGTGTCCAGGACAACCTTCGAAAATGCTTCGAAGATGCATTTCACATCTTCAGTTACTGAATGAGTCATTAAGCAAAAGACACAGATACTGCCATTCTCACTGGACTTTACATGAGCAAACTGTACTTTAGATGAGCTAAAAACAAACCACTGATTTTTTAAAGCCTGAAGACTACAGGGTTTATGTGTAATAGCAAGTAGCACTACCCTCCTACAATAAGACTAATGACAAATCATTTATAAGGCTATTGCAGTAATCCAAGTAAGAGGTAATGTTGATGTCAGAACTGAAAAGGACATAAGTGAACAGTTACAGCAAAAATGGTATCACGTTTGCCCCTAACGTTTTTTAGTCTGAGAACCTGAGTAGAGTCTAATGAATAGGAGGGGAATTTAGGGAATAGGAGAATAAAGGGTTTGAGAAAAGGAAAAACACTGAGTTCAGTTTAGAATAAGTTTGAGTTGCATTGCTTATCCAAATGAAATGTCTATGAAGCATCTGTAAATTATGTTCTGCAGAATGAGAGACAGAAGGAGTAGAGAAAGGGAGATGACATCCATTTCAGGCATTTTAAGTACTGATTGTTTCTTTTTCTTTTTCAATACATGTCTACAAATTATCTGCATATCAACATATGGTCTCTCTTTCGTGCACAAATGGAGACTGATCTATCTTTTGAACACATGAGAAATTTGCTATTTGTGGATCCAAGACTAGGGAGGAAATTTAGTTTTTTGAAATTTAATTTATTTATATTCAATTGAGAATGCTAAAATATCTATTGAGCTAGGATTTTTACTGAGGGCAATGTAAAATATTGAAGGATTCTTAGAATAATCACTCTGGCAACAATGTAGTAAATGGACAGCAAGGAGCTAGCAGTTCAGGATCTCAGCCATAAAGGGCTTCACTAGGATAGTGGAAGCAGAAGAAAAGGGACACACTGGTGAGATGTAGAAAATGGTAAGTATCAACAGGAAACACTGCAAGGTTGCAAGGATATACTTTTGCACCCAGGATTGTCTCCAAGCACTAGAATGTGACCCACTGTCTGAATATGCAGAAGTCTCTTCCCTCCATCCAGGCTCAAGTGCTGTCGGTTAAATGATCCACTCAAGCAGGAAGAGGAGTTCCAGGTCATCTCTGCTACCTTTGTAATCAGTTGGGGGTTTTCAGCTGCCTGATTTAGCCCCCCAAATCCACTCAATTTTGGGGCGCCTGGGTGGCTCAGTCAGTTAAGCATCTGACTTCGGCTCAGATCATGATCTCATGATCTCATGGTTCGTATGTTTGAGCCCCATGTCGGGTTCTGTGCTGACAGCTCACAGCCTGGAGCCTGCTTCAGATTCTGTGTCTTCCTTTCTCTCTGCTCCTCCCCCACTTGTGCTCTGTCTCTGTCTCTCTCTCTCTCTCTCTCTCTCTCAAAAATAAACATGAAAAAAACCCACTTAATTTCAAGGTTTCATTATATTTTCTTTTGCATTTCTGAGCAATAATGTATAGCTAATATTTTAAAATTCTGATCTCTACCCAATTCAGTCCATTACTGAGTACAGAATTATCAGTTGCTAAAAAACTGGTTATATTTCTGTGCCATATATTTATGAGCAATTCAAGAATTTCAATTACTAGCCTTTCTGAATGTGTTTTTATGTATGTGCGTGATTTTATTAACTTTTAAGGCATTATTAGTCTTGATATTTACTACATTTTTTTTTTACTTAGATTTTACTTACCTTCTATTTGCTACAGCACAGTGATTTTTGACATTTTAATTCCATCCTTGGTCCTTCCACAGAGGTTATAGAGCATATGTACCAGCTGTCTCATCAGAACATGCAAGCAAAGGAATATTTGCCTTTTGATGTGGCTACGAGATTATGATAACCTGTCCTGCTGCTTTCATGTTATTTTGTGTTCAGTAGACAGTGCTAACTCTGTATCTTCTATTGTATTTCACAAATTACATGACTGATCATGTATACAGTCCATATTTTTTATCATTGACACACTGCCCAAAGTTATGACTTCTTCTCTCCCTGTTTCTTCAACAAATGTTGTAAGGCCCACTGAATTTTTTCTTTCCTTCTCCTTGCATAAATTCATTACTTGATGCTTACAAACACTATTTGTATGCACATCTAATAAAAAACATGGCTGTAAAGATAGGCTTTTGCAGGCTCACCTTACCTCAGAGATGGTGAAGTTGATTTTGCCACATAAAAACCTGGGCTAATAGGAATTCAATTATCACTTAAGGAGGGTATGCTAGTGCAACAGACCTTTAAACCAGGTTTGCTACCTTAGTATAATTTTACAAGCCATTTGTTTGTTTTACTGTGCTATGGTTACGGTAGTCTAAGTAAAAGTGTCTCGCAATGAGAATCGCAGAAAAGATTTTTGTTCTTAAGTGGTTTGGATTCGAATCTCAGCTTGCCTACTCATTAACTCTGTAACTATGGGCAAGATGCCTGACTATCTTTAGGTTCCTTACTTATATAATAGGATTTTTTGATGTTACAGTTTTGTCTGTAACTCTGTGGAATTCTTAGAACTATATTTCGCACATGATAAGCCTCAATAAATGTTAGCTAATATGATTTCTTTTGGATTTAGCTACTCAGCTACAGAGTATATTTTCTGACTTGATATTTTGGCATTACTTTGACTAAAGAAACATTTCAAGGCCCAAAGAAATAATTATATTAAAATAAGTTTAGACTTTGTACGCTTCCAGTTTAGACTGTTTACTCCTTTCTTCAACTTAAAAATGAGAAGCAGTTTTCCATTTAGAATTAAATCTTACCTATACTCAGGTATAAAATAGCTCTGCTATTTTTAAATAATTTAATTGAAGGTACATGGCAAATGTAACCTCATATTATAATAAATGCTACTTTACTCCATTGCCTGGAGGTGAACTGAGTTACAATTTTAGCACCAAGTCCAAAAGTAGCACTGGGTCCATTAGAACAAATGATTTAGAATGTGTGACGTGGTACAGCGACCTCACATCAAGGATGTGCTTGGATGACTCTGATAGTAGTCATTCCAAAACTCCTTTGAAGCTAAGGTTTAGTTAACTAGGGGGGCTGAAGCATATCCAAAATCAAGCATAGCAAAGAAAAAGCCATTGATGAGATCTTTTAAATTCCTGATTGGTCAATTACCAATTACACTTGAAAACATTTACTCTGTCCCTTATAATGTACGTTGGATATTCACTATCCCCACAGATGGATTTTCATGGGGACAAGCACCATATTTGACTTCACTCACCACTGAATCTTTAGCACACATCAAATTATGTGGCCTCCACTAATATTTCTTAAATGAATTAATGGATGAATTGCAAGAAGTACTACAGGTTAAAATAAGTGTGGAATTGAAAGTGCCTCCCCCCCCCCCCACTTTTTTAAACAAAATATATGGCTGTAATAGTGAAGATACAGAAAGGGAGCTAGAAGAGAGAAATATGGACTTGAGACTTTTTAAGATAGGTGAGACTCACCATGCTTAAATGAAGAGAAGGAGGCCACAGAGTACATGGTATGCAACACACACGCGTGCGCACACACACACACACACACACACGACTCTTGTTTGGGAAATGTTGCCAAACATAATTTCTAAGCCTCCCTTTTCTTACGTGTATCCTCTAAAAATAGTGGATTTATTTTAATCATTGTTGAATTGAGTACAAATGGTCTCAAACTCTATATGCATAACATCTTTTTACTGTGCTGTCTTTCTCAACTTTTCAGTATAATGGTTTGTTGCTCTTGAGATAATAGTTTGAAAAATCATGCAAGCTGTTGGAATATCTGCATGGTGATTATATGCTGAATAGCAGCTTGGGTTTTCTATTTCCATCTGCTTCAACTTAGTAAGAGGAAGAGGTATTATTATTATTATCATTGAATTATCTGAATTCCAAATTAGGAAACAGAAAAACTGCAGATAATCTTTAGATGAATAAAAATAACTTTGCTAAAAGGAAATTTTTGTTTTATATAATAAAGTCTTTTGAATTTAATTCCCTTCTCCATTTTAAAAGGGCAAGTTTATTCAAGTATTAATAATATGCTCATGTCTGTGACTAATGAAACCATTTAAAAATAATAAATTAGTCTGCAAAGCTTTCAGCGTGTATTCTTTTGTAACATTTTGCATCTTAACATTTTAACATTCCAGTCTCCTTGAACAATGAAGGTAACCTGTCTCTGCTTATAATCACTACTTATTTCTAAGAATATGGGATACTTCGCGGATCTGAAACTCCTCCATTTGTTACAGAGCTAGAAACCAAGAAACTTAGGTTTCTGAGATCCAAAACGGACTTAATAATACAAGCAACTGGCCTCTTAGATACACTGTGCTTCCTGGTTTTCTGTGGGGTCTGTGTACTCTTTTGTTATCTATTATCTGGTACAATTGGTGCTTATTATTCATTAGATTTTAATGGAACTGCAGAGATTTTAGGTAATTGTTGGTTGATCTCTGATTTAAATTTAGTTCAGGAATGTTTCCCTTGCACAGTATTGCTTCCCCTATCTCTAAAGTATACATAAAAGTTTAGGGGCACCCGGGTAGCTCAGTCCGTTAAGCATCCAACTCTTGATTTTGGCTTAGGTCATGATCTCACAGTTTGTGGGATTGAGCCCCACATCAGGCTCTGTGCTGACAGTGAGGAGCCTGCTTGGGATTCTCTCTCTCCCCCTCTCTCTCTGCCCCTTCCCTGCTCGTTCCCTCTTTCTCTCTCTCTCTCTCAAAATAAATAAACTTTAAAAATATTTTTTAAAAAAGTATACATAAAAGTTTAAGTCTTATCATATTGTAATCTCTCATAAGGTGGAGTTTATAATTCATTTTTTCCAAAATTATAAAGCATTTTCAAATAAGGAAGTCCTCAGCCCTCCTGAAATCATAGCAAACAAGAAAGAATATGATGCATGGATTTGGTATTAATATTGCCAGCTTGAATCTGTACATTTATGTCAAACTTTTGCTGGGATTTAAGGGTCGACCTATGAAGAATAAAATGTGCCTTTCAAAAGCATGGAAGTTTCTAACTACAAGTTCCCATGCACCAAATGCCCCACTGTTGCTCACTACATTCCAGCAATGTTGTTTTCTATCATTTCCTCAACAGGATATCCAGGTGGCAATCTTTCCCTCCCCAGAACTCCTTCCATCTGCCAGGAATGGTTGGCCACCATCTCCACCTGAATCCTATTTACCTTTCAGGTATCTGCTTAGGTATTGTTTGCTCAGAGGGGACCTCCCAGATTTTATAGTCTAAATTAGGACCCTAGGATACTAGCCCATCAACCCTGTAATTTTCCTTTGGATCACTTCAAGCATCTTCTATATCTATTAGCATTATTCAGTGCAGATAGAGTCCAATGTCTTTTTCATTTCTCCTTAAGTTCCAAGAGGGTCTCGTCTCTTTTGTTTTCACTGTATCCCCATTGCTGAGGACTGCATTTGTGGCCTGGTAGTTAACATATATTCACTGAAAAAATAAATGATCAAACATGAGGATAGGTGCTTTTCATGGTGGAAATTTCTGTGCAGAATGGACAAATACAATGATAATGCAAATATAATGCAAATATTTCCCTTTTCTTATTTTATCTTTGAAAGCATTAGGAAATTTTTGTCTTCTCTTGGGAATCATGAAACCATATGTGAATACTAGGATTTATGTTGCATTGGTTTCTGAATTTTATATGCTTTACTTCATTATATTTGCAATTCTTTACTCATAGCAGGTGCATGCAAATACTTCTCTAGTGAATGCTCAGTGATTTAAGATGTATCAATATAACTTCAGTCTCAGAGACCAGAACTTATCTCACTCATCATGCAGAAAAACTAGAAGCTTTATGTTCTGAAGGATGAACTGACCTAGGCAATCGGCCTATCTCTATAATGACTTTGTATATGAGGAAGAAAATATGGAATCACATAATGTGTTCTAAAGAATAGCAATGAAGGAAAAGTAATTTAACTATCTTACCTTGGTGATAATAAAAATATGAACTTAATATTGAAAAAAAATTCCATGAATATACATAAGCAAAACAGGACAAACATAATCTTTACCACTCCAAAGAGCATTTTAAAAGTGAGATTTGTCATCCAAGTTAAATAAATAGCATAAAAGTATTTAATAATTCATCATTCATATTAATGCCACATAATTATCAAAGGCCATCAGTGATATCCATTATCCTTAGTGAATGTGTCAAAAATGAACTCTTGGCCCCTAAATTGTGCCTGAACAAGACAGATAAAGGTTATTTTCTTCATCTGAAATTGTCACTGTAAAGGTTAAGGGGGACAGATTCTGCAAACCTTTGATAGCAACTTGCTTGTCAAGGAGCAGAATTTCTCATGAGACACTACTCTGATGGCCTTAAATCAGGAATTGAAATCTTTTCAAATATAATCGGTGTGTATTGAAAAATCTGACACCAATACAAATGAACTTGAGTCATTTTGATTACTTTTCTTGAAAGAGCTGTTGGATAATTAAATATTTAATTTTTGCAAAAAGCTCATTTTGAGCAATAATTCTTCAGTGGAACAAACTAAGTACGTCTGGAAGATGCAGTAATTTTTAAATGTCCTATCACTCAGATTAAGAAATAGACACTCCAAAGCGCCCCTTCTGACAATTAAGCATTTATCCTAAAAGATATTGAAATCTTACCTTTCACACTGGATTTTTTTTCTTTAGTAGTATGATATGAACATAGGAATGTAAAATATCACAAAAATTTTATGTTTTGTTAAAATATTATAAATTAAAACTACAGCAGAGTTCTGGAATCAGTGCCTAAGCATTTTACATGATAAGAGACATAACATCCAGCTGTGTTTAATTGATAAACACAATGTTAAAAGATATTATAAATTAAATGTGTATTCGGTTAATATTCTACTTGGTGGTAAGGTACCCATTTTTTAAGGAATTGTCAAACGTTTAATTGTTTTTGAGATTTCTTTTAAAATTTTTTTAATGTTTTTTTCTTTATTTATTTTTGAGACAAAGAGAGACAGAACAGGAGCAGGGGAGGGGCAGAGAGAGAGGGAGACACAGAATCCGAAGCAGGCTCCAGGCTCTGAGCTGTCAGCACAGGGGCTCGAACTCACGGACTGTGAGATCATGACCTGAGCTGAAGTCAGCTGATTAACCGACTGAGCCACCCAGGCGCCCCTAGAGATTTATTTTATACAACATAAAATTAACCATTTTAAAGTGAGCAATTCAATGCGCTTTAGTGCATTTGCAGCATTACACAACCACTGTTATCTAGTTCCAAAACAGTTTCAACACCCCAAAAGGAAACCTATACCCATTAAGAACATAATCTCCATTCCTACTACCACTCCCTCCAACCCCTGGCAACCACTAATCTGTATTCTGTTTCTGTGGATTTACCTATACTGAATATTTCATATAATTGGAATCATATGTGAGCTTTGTATTTGGCTTCCTTCACTAGCATAATGCACTAGAGGTTTATCTACATCATAGCATGTATCAGTACCTCATTTCTTTTTATGAAGAATAATATTCATGGCACATATGTATCACAATTTGTTTATGCATTCATCTGATGATGGCCAGTCAGACTGTTTCCATTTTGGGGCTGTTATGACTAATGCTGTTATGAGTGTGGGTGTATATGTATTTGTTTGAGTGCTCATTTTCAATTCTTTTGGATACACACCCAGGAGTCGAATTGCTGGGCCATATGATAATTCTAAGTTTAACTACTTGCAGAACAGCTGAATTGTTTTCTACAGAGACTGAAGTATATTACATTCCCAACAACACTGTGCAAGAGTTCCATTTCTCTACATCCTTGCTAACACTTGTTATTTTTCATTAAAAAAAAATTATATCTATCCTTGTGGTTGTGAAGTGTCATGTCCTATGATTTTGATTTGCATTCCCCAAGTGACTAATGATATTGAGAATATATCCATATCTTCTTTGGCAAGGTGTGCCAATTTCTTTTTCTTTTTCTTTTCTTGATTTTTTTTTAACATTTATTTATTATTGAGAGACAGAGAGAGACAGAGCATGAGCAGGGGAGGGGCAGAGAGACGAGGAGACACAGAATCCGAAGCAGGCTCCAGGCTCTGAGCGGTCAGCACAAAGCCCAATACAGGGCTCAAACCCATGAACCATGAGATCATGACCTGAGCCGAAGTCAGACGTTTAACCGACTGAGCCTCCCAGGCGCCCCAAAAGTGAGCCAATTTCTAATTGTTACAAAATTTTTCAAGATAGTCTGCTCTTGCCTTTGTATCAATCAGTAATTTTAATTCTCTAATAGGCCTTCACTTATAACACCTTATGCCATTTAAAAAAATAATATAAGATAAACAAATTATCTTCATTTCATCTTATCAAAGATTCATACAGAATCCCTTCCTCTTTCTGGGAAATTTTAATGTTTACCATGTACTCTCTAGCATTAGTACAGTTGAGATATTTATGTAATTCTGTAGCCAACATGTTAATGGTTTCCTACAATGTTATATTATTTTACTCAAGTAGTAAAATTGTATATCAAGTGCCATATTAATTTTCAACACTCTCAGGAAAATCCTTTGGGGTTAAACTAAAGTCTGTCGGTAGTGAAAAAATAAATGGGGGAGGATATAATTTAGCAGTTACTCTAATTTACTAAAGTTGTGAAATTCATTTATTAAGTGGACATCTTTCAGATTTACTAAAATAACATAAAACCTAATAATCTGAACTATGCTTAGGCATTACCATATATACAGTTATAAAAATGCCTTATCAAAAAGACGAGATGTTATCTGTTGCCAATTCAGAGAACTGGAAAGAATTTTGCTATTTCTTTGATGACAGGAAAAAATGTAAAAGAATCTTTAGGCATTAACTGAACAAAATTACATACACACATGTGATATGTGTTGTAGATATTAAAATAACTTGATTGAGGGTTAGGGTACAATAATCTGCATATTTCCTTAAAAGAGGTGTCACTAACTTTGGCTTAAAATACACAGGGTTTTGTCCCACCAGCCATATTCACTGTTATAGTAAAAAAGCCTGAACTGCCATGTTTTTCTCATATAAAGTCTTCCTAGATGCCATCATTATTTGAGTGTGCAACTCTTGCCTAATACTTGAGTCTTCAAATCCTATTCCATTCTTCTTCTATTGAATAACAGAAGTGTCATCTGAGAATTGGCCTCAGCTCAAGGCATGGGACTGCTTCTTCTAATTGTAGTCCATTTGTATTGCTGGCAATTGGTTTCGGAACAACACACAACCCAGCTTTATCTAATTTCATGGTAGAAGAAGCATGCTACAATGTTTTCAGAAACTGAGAACTATGAGAGATCTGAGATTTTATTCTGCTTAAAAATAAAAAGTTTTCCTGCCACAGGTTTTTCAGATGGTGCCAGAAGACATGAGACCACTAGCTCAGAGACAAACGAATGGATTACTCATGACACAGCAGACAGCATAAATTTCATATTCCTATCTGTTCCTCTTGCCCCCTAAATCCCACAGGCGAGAGGTGGAGGTAGGCTCAGCTGAATGCTGCACACACAGCCGGTCTGTGTCACAGCTGAGAAATGCTGATTTTAGGAAATCCCTAATCTCATGAAAGAAACCACTAGCAATCTTGAACTATCTTTGCCCTGGTGGAAAATATTATCTTTGTTACCCTGGTCAGAAGACAAACAACCTTCACTCGGAGAGAAAGGCACAGTCTCTGTTCTCCAAGAACATACAAACAACACTGAAAAACAATTTTTAACAACAAAATAACTTAACTATATTTTAAAAGAAAATATGCCAAAACATGAGAGATTCACTAAGAATTGTCTTTCAACTGGTATTTGCTTATGCCCATTAAGTGAGAGGAATGGCCAGTCTCACACTGCCATGGGATTTAATCTAGGGCTCAAGCCACCCTAATGGTCTCAGAAATCATCTTGTGGCAATGAGGGAAACAATGCAGCCAATGCTGTTGACCACAGAAGAAGATGGAAATGATCGGAGTCCATGCTTACATTGTTGAAACAGTAATCCACCAATCCTGAAGCCCACCTGTCATTTGGACTCCTGCTCTGTGAATAATAGACTACATATTATTTAACCTGTTTGAGTTAGTCATTCCAAAGAGCAGCTCACTGATAGGTTCTGACAGCTAAATTTACTCTGTTTCCTCTCAGCATCTTTCCCTAGGGTTATTTCTATTCCCGCAAATGATACCTTAGGAGTGGTTGTGGAAAACACAGGGATACCATGGGACTCTAATATTACTCATTACTGCTATCTTGTTGGGTTGGGGGAAGGTGGGCAAATAGAAAAGCATGCTTGGGACTGTACAAAGCTGGCCCAATTTTGTTTGACAAATATTTATTGATTGAACAAAAGGGATATTTAGAATATCCTGATACAGGCATTTTGGTTTTCACAAAACAAACTAAAACAAATGTGTATAAATGGATATTAGATCTTAAAGGACTAGGTTTTACAGCAAATCAGATTGCCATCTATCAATGAGAATCAATAAAAGGACAAGTATTTTATTTTTTTTTAATTTTTATTTATTTACTTTGAGAGAGAGAGAGAGAAGAGGAAGGGGCAAAGAGAGAGGGAGAGACAGAATCCTAAGCAGGCTCTGCACTGTCAGTACCAAGCCTGAAGTGGGGCTTGAATGTGGGGCTCAATGCAGGGCTCCATCTCATGAACCATGAGATCATGACCTGAGCTGAAATCAAGCATCTGATGCTTTACCTACGAAGCCACACAGCTGCCCCCAAGGGACCAGTCATTTAGTGTGAATACTTAGGAAACTATATATCCACTTCCCAAAGTGAGGATATTTTCTTTGAATTACAAATAGTCCTGATTAATCTACTTATAAAAATTCATAGAGGGGTGCCTGGGTGGCTCAGTCAGTTGAGCGACTGACTCTTGGTTTCGGCTCAGGTCATGATCTTGAGGGTTGTGGGTTCGAGCCCCACATTGGACTCCACATTAACCTGCAAAGCCTGCTTAGGATTCTCTCTCTCTTTCTCCCTGTCTCTCTGCCCCTCCCCCATTCATGCACATGTGCTCTCTCTCTCAAAATAAATAAATAAACTTAAAAAAGAGAAATTCATAGAAGAATAAGAAGAGGCCTAATGATATGATTAGGCCTAGTAATATGATACACTGATGATGAATATATTTTTGTGAAAATACGAAGTACAAATTTATACTTTCACAACACAGTCTTTGATATTTAAAATAAAAGCATTTTTCAAAAATATATTTATACAGACCCACAGATAGCATATATTAGGGAACTTGCTCTGTCTTAATTTTCTGAGAAATTGGTTGATCTAGTCTACTGAATAGATATTCTCTTAGGAAATGGAGCATTATGTCTATACAACCAATCCTGTTTATCACCCTGGAATTTTGCAGCTGGGAACTATTTAAATTCTTTTTTAACGTTTTATTTATTTTTGAGACAGAGAGAGACAGAGCATGAACGGGGGAGGGGCAGAGAGAGAGGAAGACACAGAATCGGAAGCAGGCTCCAGGCTCTGAGCGGTCAGCACAGAGCCCTACGCAGGGATCGAACTCACGGACCGTGAGATCGTGACCTGAGCTGAAGTCGGACGCTTAACCGACTGAGCCACCCAGGCGCCCCTCAGCTGGGAACTATTTAAACGATATTATTTTGTTAATATTTATTAGTCCTCTGTGGATGAATTAAAACGGAGTCTTTGGACTTATATATCTGAGGAAGATTACATTCTGTCTGAACCTAAACACGTTACTGCACGAAGCAGCTCACATCTCTCTTTACCAGACTGTTTTATAAGACATGGTATGTAAAGCCTTCCCAGCCTTCAAGTACTTCTGAGTCTATGTGATGCAGTGGTTCCCTGGATACATTCAAAGAAAACAGAACTCAAAGAGCAAGCATTTACTTAATGCTTATGATGCATTTGTCAGGCAGTATTCCAATACCTATTATCTTTGATCCTTATAACAATTTTGTAAATCCTGCTTTTTGCATTATAGATGAGGAAACCTAGGTGCAGAGTCAAATGCCAGAAAGCTCATAAATCACAGTGCCAGGTTAAGCCTTTAGATCAAAGGCTCATTTACTTTCCTTTACACCAACTAATACCTTAAAAGAAATCTGATATTTTTTTAAAATGAGCATTAAGTTCCTTTTAGTACTAATGTAATAATTTGTATCATTTAATCACATAGTCACAATGATTTCAAAGGGCAACCT
The DNA here is from genome assembly GCF_018350215.1 of Panthera leo. Lineage (NCBI taxonomy): Eukaryota > Metazoa > Chordata > Mammalia > Carnivora > Felidae > Panthera > Panthera leo. The sequence goes on from NC_056682.1 coordinate 56,203,542, forward strand.
TGAAGGTCTCTACAAAAGTGATTTGATGGAATAGAAACATTTCTACATGACTCTTATGCAGCCTATTTAGTAGAACCTACACACACACACACACACACACACACACACACGTACGTACATATACATGTTTACTATCAGTTTGAGGATTAAGTGAATATAAAAATATTTGTGTCTAGTTGAGAATATAAAATCATATCTATTTGTACTCTTTCTGTACTCAGTGTAGCTAGTAGACAAAGTAAGTGAATAGTAATCAAATGTGTCATTCAACTAAGGAAGACAGTAAATATTCTCACCCTGTTCAAAATAATGTGCTGCCTGTGTGCAAGTAGAGATACAGAAATATCTGTCCTTTTGGAGGCTAAAATATTTATGAAAAATATCTAGACAAATTCTTATAATGCTCCTCCGAGAGGGGCTATTTATTTAATGCCTATAATGCATTTATCAGGCACCACTCAACTAACTATATCTTTAATCCTCAAAATGATTTTGCAGGCTAAATCCTGCCTTTCTCAATATGAATGAGGAAACTGAGGCTCAGAGACAGGTGCCCCAAAGCTAATAAGTCAGTTCCAGGTTTAATATTTACATCATTTCATCTGTCTAAAGGTAGTGTCTCTATATTAGCCAAAGAAAAAAATTTAAATGTTCCAATATGATTTTCTTTCATTCACCATTACTCAAATATTTTAACATATTATTACACACTTCAGCTGAATTTTCATTAAATATTCATTTCAACGTAGTATGTCTGCCTAAGAAGTGGCAAAGAGATATAAACTTGTTCCCTGCCACACAAAAGCGAATTTCTCAATCCATGTGTGCAGCTTGACTCTCAGTCTTTATTAACCCTCTTTGTTACCTCCTTTCCTCCTTTTGACTTAGGGATTATTCCCAAATAATAAAGGTGGGAAGACAGAAATTGAATTCCATCTTGGGGAGTCTAGACCATGCATGGATCCAGAAGTTGCTAAATGACAGCACATGAGATGTCATCCAGGACTTCCAGAGTGAGGGCAGAAGTGGCAGTATCACTCCAAAGACTCACCAGGAAGGTGTTAAGAAAAAAATACATGAGAAAATTCATGATCAGTCAGCTGTATAGAAAGGGGAAGCAGGCAAAAACAGTAAAAAAGAAGCAAACAAACAAGAGATCTAACTTGACTTCTTAATAACATAAAAATGACTGCATTTTTATACCCGCTCCTCTTTTATAGTACTTGAATTCTTTACTTATTTTTCAAATAATCCATCTGCCAAGTTGACCAACTATGAATATTGTCATTTTTAATTATCCAATAAGTATTCTGAATACACACTTGTTTATCCTTTCTAAGTTTGTTGCATGAGATATTAATTCATTTAAGAGTTTTATAGCTGCCAGTTTTAAAGCAAAAGTCAATCCATCATTTATTCATATTGATTTCTATATCATCTGTAATTATTCAGCTATATTGAGTTTTATCTCACCCATAATTTTTTATGGGTGTATGCATAAGAGAAACAGAGAAGAAGAAACGAAGTGAGACAAGAAAAAGAGTACATAAAGTAAAAAAAAGACATTATATTACAAGATTGTGGTTAGAACACAGAACACTGGAAGACAGGAAGTGCACTCAAGTGGTGGAAAACAAAGAAACACTCATTTACAATCTGTAAATACTGAAATCATACTTTGAAAATGTTTTAAATTGCTTACAAATCTTCAATGAATTTTTATTCATTAAACACAGAGCCAAAAATCCTTACCATTATGGGAATGTCCCCCACAACTGGACACAAATTTTTCCCTAAAATCCCCCTACGATACAGCCAAAATGGTTGTTTATAACCTAAACATAACATTCACTTTTTTAAGATTTTGTGTCATCACTCCTCCTGCTCCCTCTGCCTCTCCTTCCCTTATTTCCACCTAGTGACACATCCCTTGTGTTCTCACTCAAATGCTTACCCCTCAATTACAGCATCCGGTCTGTCTAACTCTGACCCTTTTTCTATTACTTTGCATACTGATGCTAGTATGTGGGGAGGTGCATCTTTCCACATCGCTTGTTCCATATCTGTATGTGTATCTTTCTCCAGATGTGTTGCCTAGAGGGCGGGGACTCCCCTGCCTCAGGCTGAGCCTCCTCAGCACAGGCAATACCAGATCCATAATGGTTTAGGAAACTGAGTGGCTTATGATTATGAGATATATGTAAGTCCTTCAAATAAAATATAAAATAGTAACGTCCTGAAAGGTTATTTCTTTCATTCTTTTATTAAATTGGAAGAAGCCACCCCTCCACTAAAGTCATTCCTCCATTTTCTATAGATGTCAGTCTGTGTTGTCATATCAACTACTTTTAGAAAGTGAAGGGAGAACAAAGCAGAGTGTGTCCAGTGGAGCCAGAATCATGTAGAGCATATAAAGGATTTTCACAACCTTTTTTTTTTTAACTTTATTTATTTATTTTGAGAGAGAGAGAATGGAAGGGGGAGGGGCAGAGATCGAGACAGAGACAATTCTTTTTTTTTTTTTTTTTTTTAAATTTTTTTTTCAACATTTTTTATTTATTTTTGGGACAGAGAGAGACAGAGCATGAACGGGGGAGGGGCAGAGAGAGAGGGAGACACAGAATCGGAAACAGGCTCCAGGCTCCGAGCCATCAGCCCAGAGCCTGACGCGGGGCTCGAACTCACGGACCGCGAGATCGTGACCTGGCTGAAGTCGGACGCTTAACCGACTGCGCCACCCAGGCGCCCCAAGACAGAGACAATTCTAAGCAGGCTCCACATTGTCAGTGCAAAGCCCAGCGTGGGGCTCAAACTCAAACAGTGAGATCATGACCTGAGCCGAAATCAGGAGTTGAATGCTTAACCGACTGAGCCACCCAGGCACTCCAAGGAGTTTCACAACTTCTAAAAAAAAACCCCAAAAAATAAATCTGTATTTCACCAAGGCTGGCCCATTTCAGTACATGAGACCACTATTCACAAATTGCTCAAGCAAGAAAATTGGGAGTAAACACTTTTTCCTCTTTCTTCCTTGCCCACAGTTTCTTCGCCAAACCTTTTCATTAATGTCTAGTTATTCTAATTCCAAATATGTTTCAAATCTATTCACTTTCTCCATCTCCACTGCTGCAGTCAGAGCTCAAGCTACCATGATCTCTCAGTGGATTACTAAGGAGCCTCATTACTGTTTCTCACTTGTCACCACTACAAACTTCCACGCTATTTTTCATGCATCAGGTAGAGTGATGTTTCTAAAGAAAACAACAAAAAAAGATCATGTTGCTTCCCTGCTAAAAGTCCTTCAATAACGTGCACTTGAAATAAAATCTAAAGCAAGGCCTTGCCCGTCTTTCCTCCCACCTGACTCTGTACCTTGTTTACTGTGCTCTGGGCACATAGGCTGTGTGCAGTCACTAGGGTGGACCAAGCTTTTCCTTTTCTATTTCTCCTCTTGTCTCAGATACTCTTTAATGTCTTTTCCTCATCACCCCTAAAAAAAGATAGTCTACACAAGGACTACATCCAACATTTGTTCCTTTCAGTTGAAGAAGTAAAGTGTTTACATTCAAATAATCACCCAATTCACTGTTTAGAAATGATACCTCCATTTCCAATTCGCCAACAAATACCGTGAATACCTCTCTTGTTCTTCTTTATCCTTCCAGGATGTTACGATTCCTATTAATTCATCATATAGAGTTTCACAGCTGCTATTGTTAAACTCAGATCTCTCTCAAACGTTTGGGCAGGGAGGCTGGCCCATGCACAGGGTTGCTCAGCTAAATGAGCATGGTTTGTTGAAATCCACTACATGCCCAGCTCAACATGTTGCTCCTCTGGTATAGACTGTGTTCTCCCAGGGGAAGAGGCACCTCAGGAAAAGGTACAGGAAGGGTCTGGATGAACCAGCAGCAGAGATCTCCTCCCTCATGGCGCCGCTGTGAGGATCTACTTCCTATGACCGGACCCATGCCATCCTTTAGAACTCATTTTAAAAGTCAGCTCTTCAGTGAGTTCTGGGGAGGACTCTGAAAATAATAACCATGACATGTGCTGTCACTGGTCACCCACCTTAGCTGCTACTGGTTTGGCAACACTTACAATTTGGGAACTCTCTTAGGATTTACTAAAAATTTAATAACTTCTATCTCAAGAATAGTATCTTCAGAAAGTAGCGAAAATGACAAGAAACTGGTTTAAAATTTCCTCCATCTCCACTCTCACTCACCCTGCCCTATGATAAAAGAAGCTGCTAGGATCCAAGCAAAGGATAAACAAAAACTTTCTTCTTCTGAAACAGAATTTGACCTCCAGTTAACTTTTCAGCTCTTTTTCCCTGGAAACCAGATAAAAATTGAAATGTCAAATATGTTAATGGACAACATTGCTTCTTGATTTTATTTTTTTTGAAAGACCAGCACCAAGAGTGAACCCTAAGGTAAACTGTAAATTCTGGGTGATTATGATGTGCCGATATCAGTTCCTCAGTTGTAAGAAATGTAACGCTCTGGCGGAGGATATTGATAAATGAGAGAGGGACCGTGAGGGAATGGGGTATAAAAAAATCTCTCTTTCTTCCTCTAAATTTTGCTATGAACCTAAGTCGCCTCTAAAAAATTAAAAATTAAAAATATGGTTTAAAGATCCAGGTTGGTAAGCTGCATTTGAATTCAGAAAGAACTACAAATAAATAGTCGGATTGCTGGGTTTGCCTGAGCATGGGGAGTCTGCTAGTTCGTCACATCCTTTGTTGGGATGCTGGGAATCAGATGTATTTGTTTGCCACTGCTGCCATAACAAAGTCCCACACCTTGACTTAGACAACAATATCTTTTCTCACAGTTGTTGAGGCTGGAGGTTGGAGTTCAAGGTGTTGGCAGGGTTGTCTTTTCTGAGGCCTCTCTGGGTGGTAAATGGCCATCTGACCCTCCTCTCTATCTTTACGTGGGCTTCCCTCTGTGCATTGTCTGTGTCCTAAGTTCCTCTTCTTATGAGGATACCAATCGATCCGTATGACTTCATTTTACCTCACCTCTTTAAAGGCCCTATCTTCAAACACAGTGACATTCTGAGATACTGGGGGGTGGGACTTCAACGTAAGAATTTTGAGGGCACACAGCTCAGCCCATAGCACTAGACTTGTGGGGACATTGGCTCCTTTGAGACACCACCTTCTAAACGAGGGTATCTAACACCACCCAATGTGGGTGCCACCCCGAAGCCATGCTCCATGGATGACTGCCAAGATCCGCTCAGAAGCTTTGGTTCTTGGGCTCCACGAGGAGTCGTCTGGTATCTGGCAGGGATTGCTTGTGATATATTTTCCATTGGGATTATTACATTCATTAAGTCATTAAGAGAAATTAAATAACCTATATTCATACGCTCGCTTTCCTGAAAATATTTTCCCTACCAATTTATGTCATGTAGAATTGTATTTCTCTTTTATGATGATACTACATAATTCTTGCAACAATCACTAAAATATTACAATACACTAAACATAATTTTATATAACCAATATCTTGCCATAGGATATTAAAACAGAATGAAAAAACATCATTAATTTGAATATTCGGCCATAAACTACACTTTGGAAATTTAAGGTTACACTTCTTCAGTTGTACTTCTGAAAAATCTGAAGTGGGGCACCTGGGTGGCTCAATCGGTTAAGCATCCGACTTGAACTCAGGTCATGATCTCACAGTCTGTGACTTCGAGTCCAGCGTCAGGCTGTGTGCCAACAGCTCAGAACCTGGAGCCTGCTTCAGATTCTGTGTCTCCCTCTCTCCTTGCCCCTCCCCTGCTCGCACTCTGTCTCTCTCTCAAAAATAAAATAAAAACACAAAAACAATTTAAAAAAATCTAAAGTCCTGAAACTAATTTTAATCTTTTTTGCAACAGCATGTTTTGGTCAAGGGCTTCTGGTGTTATGGTGTTTCATTTAAATAATTTATCTTTGCCACCTGAACATCAAATTAATTGTTCTGTGTTGCTAAATGATCAGAGACAGACTTATTATCTACTGTGTTGGTAATAGTACTAATGTGTAAAGGCACTAAAATTTGCTGGTTTTATATCTTAACTTAGTGATAAGAAAAAGGTAAAAAATCTAGAGAATAAGAGAATGGAAAACCTATTTAAGAATCACTGTACATATAGAATACAGTGTAACTGATAGCCAGTGATGCCTCATTTTCACTGCAGTTATTTATGTTAGGAAGCTAGAGTCACGTGAGGTATGAATGCAGGGGTAGGTGGAGCAGGCTTAGGCAGAAGAAAGTGGTAGGAGAGCTGCAGATGATGGGGACGGAACTGCCTGGGCTCAAATTCCTGCTTTCTTATTCACATTAATGTGACTTTGGTTAAGGTACTTACCAAATCGAAGTCTCAGTTTCCCTTTCTGTCAAACAAAGGCAATAGCTATAAAGAGCTGTGACAAGCAAATAATGTAATGGTTGCAAAATGCTTTCTCAGACTCAGTCAATAATAGCTATTGTTATTACCATTACTTCTGAAATTAAGCTTCTTTGCGTGATGATCATTATCAAAGAGTATTGTAGCACAACATTGCCTACCCTATTAAAAAGGGTGACTCTTGGACCCAATTCCACTGTGTGTGTTTTGGTGAGGATTGCTCTACACCAACAAAAAGCAATTCTCCAGACACCAGCCACAGGTCAACTCAAGTCTTGTACTATCAACACGGAGATAGCATCAGATTCCACAGCTTAAGGATTCAATCCTCCAAGACTCCCTTTCTGTGACTTCAGACACCAATCACAAGTGTAAATTGTTACCCGTGCATCTGCCTGATCAGCTACAGATTGGAGGTTCCCATGATGCCCTCCTTGGACTTCATACACCAGCTGTAAATCCATGTTGTCACTTATACTTCATACCAGCTGCCTATAAATTGGAGGTTCCTATGATCCCCTCCTTGGGTTCAAGTAATTTGCTGGAGAGGCTTACAGAACTCAGAAAAAATTTACTTACTAGATCCCTTGTAAGTGATAAAAGGAAATAACTCAGGAACAGCCAGATGAAAGAGATACATAGGACAATGTCTGGAAGTGAAGCAGAACTTCCATGCCCTCTCCAGGCACGCCACTCTCCCCAAATCTCCATGTGTTCTCCAAACCAGAAGCTCTGATAATCCTGTCCTTTTAGGATTTTATGGACGATTCATTATATAGGCATGACTGATCAAATCATTGGCCACTGGCGATTGATTCAACCTCCAGTCTCTCTAGCTCCCTGGGATTAAAAATTCCAACTTTCTAATCACTGTCGGTTCCCCTGACAAACCGCCTCATCCTTAGGTGCTTTCCAAAAGTTACCTTGTTAACAGAAACTCAGTTGTTGTAGAGAGGGGCTTGTTGTGAATAAAAAGGCACCCATTTCACATTTATGGCTCTGAAGTGTCTTCAGGAACTGGAGACAAAAGACCAAATATTATAACAGAAGATGCTCCCAATTGCTCTTATCTCAGGAAATTCCAAGAGTGTGGGGAACTGTGAGCCAGGAACCATGGAAGAAGATCAGATACATATAATACATAAGTATTATATATACTTATATTTCTTATAAATCGCAATATCACATCTATGTTTTGGTATCTCATAAATTTCTCCTGCACGAAGCAATTGTAGTAATTCTAATTTTGAGCCACATCACAATAAATAAAACTATAGTTAGATTTTGGTGATGTGATTTTCATATAAGTTTCACATGCAATAACAAAAAAACAATTTCTGTCTAATTTCTGCTTAGTCATCTGTCTATACTGAAATCTTACCAAGGGATTTAAGAAGGAAATCCTGAAAATCTGTTCTTTCAAAAAAAGCATTAAAAAAAACAGGAGTAAAAATTATTGTGATGTATTAAAGACAGTGTCACACTATATCACTATATCTACTGCTATGTAGTTAAGCATCTCACCCAAACCATCTAGCTCCTATCACTATGGAATTCTAGACATGAAAGGGACCTTAGAAGTTGCCTAAAAAAAAAACCTTTCAGCTACGTCAGGACTCTCTTTAAGCAGCCCCAACAGGTGAAGCCTCTAGATGAATTTCTCCAATAACAACCCACGTATTTCCTCTGGCTAAATTTTGGTTGGGGTTTTCTGACTGAGAGAATGTTCTCTTACGATCCATCCCAGTTACTTGTATCCTTTGACTCCAACCTCATTTGTCACTTCTTTAATTCTATAGGACAAGTCAATCACTTTTCACTGACAGCCCTTCCAAGTCCTTATGCTCAAGCTGGGGCTAGGAAAAAAGCAAAATTCCTGGTTTTTAACAAAAGAAAATTTTCACTAATGTCTAAAGTTTAGATCACAAGTTCCATATGCCCAACGGTTATCCTCAAAAGAATATTTCAAAAGAAGTTTGACCTCATAGTGTTTTGGAATATGATATATTACCAGTTGCTTAGATAAATACAAATATATAGTTTTGCATACTTTTAGTTACACTAAAGATAAAGAGAAAATAATTGTAAAGCTTAATTACATTTCCTATTGTTGTATCTGATATCCCTTTTATGTTTTTCCCTGTAAGTGACAGGGCTTTCATGGTCCATGTGAAAGATAAGAGTCCTGTTCATCTTCTTCATCATCACCATTACCACCATGAGCAGCATCACATGACCATCACCATCATTAACATCACCTGTAAACGGACTCAGAACCAAAGGTCCTACATCAATCAATATATGGAGGGAACAGCTACATAGTTTAAAGGAACTTTAGCAAGATTATTTTGGTATTGGAAACTTTTGGGCTTTTTATATATATATTAAATGGTACCTAGACTCTTTCATAGATTTCACCAAATTAAAAATAAGGCACAGTGGCTCTAAATTAATTAGGATTAGTTTGTATATTTGGCAGATATTCTCCAGACAACTGTTAATAGAGTTCTCATCAAATGGAAAAATACGTTTCAGAAAGCAAAATGAGGTATTTACTGGAAGAGCCCCAATGAAACACAGAATCATTAGGTTTGGCCTCAATGTTTCTTGTTTATTTCACATAACATATCATGACAACAATTTGAAAACTCACTTAAAAAAAAAGCAAAGTAGGGGCGCCTGTGTGGCTCAGTCAGTTAAGCGTCTGACTTCGGCTCAGGTCATGATCTCATGGTCCGTGAGTTCGAGCCCCGCGTCGGGCTCTGTGCTGACTGCTCAGAGCCTGGAGCCTGTTTCGGATTCTGTGTCTCCCTCTCTCTCTGACCCTCCCCGGTTCATGCTCTGTCTCTCTCTGTCTCAAAAATAAATAAATGTTAAAAAAAAAATTAAAAAAGAAAAAAGCAAAGTAATCTTTGCTTCATTTAAAGGCCACATACACTTATTAACAGATTGTTATTTCCACATTTGGTGATGGTTTTATCGCCAAATTAAATCCTTTATATTTTACATGTACTTTATCCTGTATTTTACAATGATTTATCAAAATTATCCTATCCCTTTGCTATATGCAGGTAAGTATCAACTTTTAAGATTTTGATTTAGCCTGATTGGCTCAGTTGGGTAAGCTTCCAACTCTTGGTTTTGGCTCAGGTCATCATCTCATGGTACATGAGTTCAAGCCCCACATTGGGCTCTGCACTGACAGTGTGGGACCTGCTTGGGATTCTCTCTCTCCCCTCTCTCTCTGTCCCTACCCTGCTTGTGTGCTCTCTCTCAAAATAAATAAAATTTAAAAAAAATTTAAAAAGGATTTTAGCAAAGCTTTTTTTTAACTGGGTTGTGTTATGCATGTCCCATTATTCTTATCAATAGTTATACTTCTAAAAGCGTGGATTGTTGTTGGACACTCATTCAAAAGTCTTATGGTCTTGATTTAGCCTTACTTATGACACTGAAACTAATGAGCTTCTGTCTCTAAAAGTAGTAGGTCTTAATCAACCCTATCCACAGAATCACCCATGATTTTTTCTCTTAATATCACTGCATTGCTCTCCACATTCTGATTTCATACAGCTTGAGTGTGGCAGGCACTCACTGTTTTTAAAAATTTCTCAGGTAATTAAAAAAAAAGAAAGGAAAAAAAAACATTTTCTCAGGTAATATACATTCAGAAAACATACAGACAGGATTGAGAAAGAATATGATCCTTTAAAGTTAATTTCAGAGACAAGAAAACTGAAACACTATAAGATGAAATATCTTCCCTATGACACAAACTAATTATTGGTAGAGCCATCTCTAGAACCTGTGAGTACTGGTTCCTATGCTCTTTTCACAATGGTGTGTCACTTCCTGAAATTTTCATGAAATAAACATGGAAACCAAGATCATATAGCCATATATCTAATTAACCAAAGAACAAGCATAAATATGATAAATTGAGGTAGTCTTATTTGTTAGAATATAAAAATGTAATATTTGATGCAGATAGTATACAAATCCAGATTGAAATAACTCACCATCTAGGAAATGGAGAGAAATAAACAAAAAAACAATTGGTTTCTAAAACCTCACAGATTGTGGAAGATCAAGGTCAACAGTTGCTTTGTTGTAAAATGAGAATCTGATTATATCAAGATAGATACACATCCTTGGTTCAGATCAAAATATTTGGCCTATCCTCTTTGTTCTTTGTCATGCTTTTAGTTCTCAGGTTTCAACTGCTACATTTATTTGATAGAATAATGTTTTTAATAATGTAATACTTAATTTGTAAGCAATTTTCTTTTTTTTTTTCACAGCTTCTACTCTCATGAATAAGCCAGTGATGTACAAAATATATGTTTACATAGAAAGTGTGTTTTGGACCTTCTATGATGACACGAGACTATTTATTTAATTTTGTATATTAATTCCTAATTGATTTATTAATTTTTAATAGAATTTTTTTTCCTGCAGTGGAGCTTTATTACATATTTTTCTTTATTTCTCTTTTTCTGAAGCTTTACATTGTACTTGGGTCCAGTGATCTAGCTGTGGTTCTGGTAGTTTCTTTCTATAATCTAACACATAGATTTTTCTTATGAAGCAGCATAAGAAAATTAGTGTAACATATCTGTATTGACATTACTTAACGTAATAAGTATTTCCTGAAGACATCCAGAAAAATGTGTGCTGTTAGAAGCATGATGTTTCAATCTCTGTTTATTCTTTTATTTCCATGGATATTGAAATTTCTCCTTTTAGATATGAATATCAAAAGTAATACCCTTGGCATATATTCATATATCCATACAACAGAATTCTAAGTTCAATTCATAATACACATCATAAAATAGTGAAACAAAGCGGCAATACTTAAATTATGTTTGCAAAGGAATTATATTTACATTTTTAACTTGTCACATGGGTCATTCTCTCAGTCTCTAAATACAAAGTGAATGTCTTCCAACTCTAAAGACATTAGGACGCCTTTGAGAATAGCTGTGATGTAGTAGGAAAACAATAGGACTTAGAATGAAAACAACAACAACAACAACAACAACAACAACAACAAAAACCTTTGTTCCTGTTTCTATGCTACTTCCTGTGAACTATATGGCATTAGACAACTTTCTACCTCTTTAAGCTTCATTTTCACTTACATAAGTTGTATGAACTATTCCTTGGCCATATGTCCATCATTTCATAATTGGTTGCTGGGGGATTAATTGAGAAAAAGTGTGCGTGTGTGTGTGTATGTGTGTGCATGTGTGTATGTGTATAAGTAAGAACATAAACTATTGTGCCTTTAAAAATTAGGATGTTTGGAATTATATTCGTAAAAACTTTGAAAAATAGTCCTGATTTTCCTCAACCTTAATTTTGCTTGGAAGCAAGACTTACAGATTACATTGGTGAGTCAGGTGAGCATGTGAATATTAATGAGCTCTCTACATGAAGTATAACACATACCACATTCTTGCTGAACCACAGATCTGTACTACAGCATACATATTTTCATCTTGTCTTGGCAGATGTCTTTTGGAAGAGTCTAACTAATAATAGTAGCTAATATTTGCATAACACTTTGCAGTTTACAGAACACTTACATAGTAATTTTAAAAAGAATGAAAACTCAATCACTTGGAAATCTATAAATATTCTCAGCAATTTCTCCAAGTACTTGAACACAGTTTAACTTGGGGGCCATGTAACTGAAAATAGAAATATTTAATTTATTTATATCACAGATTACTGAGACTCAAATAAAGAAATAATTCTTTATTACTGTAATAATAATTGTAAGGTAATGCTCCACATTTATAGTAAGTTCTACCTTTGAATCATATAATTTAAAAAACAACATATAAATTAAAAAAAAATGTGGGGCACCTGAGTGGCTCAGTCGGTTGAGTGTCTGACTTTGGCTCAGGTCATGATCTCACAGTTCGTGAGTTCAAGCCCTGCGTCGGGCTCTGTGCTGACAGCTCAGAGCCTGGAGCCTGCTTCAGATTCTGTGTCTCCCTCTCTCTCTGCTCCTCCCCTGCTCACACTCTGTCTCTCTCTCAAAAATAAATAAAGATTAAAAAAAATTAAAAAAAAAATAACAACTAATGAAATACATTAAAAAGCTTTATGTGAAAACCATAGTTTTCAACTTGAGAAGTCTTAAATTTACTGTCTGGATTATTAACACTTTGTAAAATCCATAAATATGTTATGATGATGATAATTAGAATTCATTTATATTTTTATTTTAATTATCATTCATTTAGTATTTGAAGTGAGAGTCTTACAAATATTTTGATTAAATTATATGAAGAGGTAACTTTAGAAAAATTAAATGGGTTGATTACCCAATTTACTTCATTTTTACCATTCAATATGTCTCAAAGCTCTGGGTAGCCTGTTTGTTGTTATTGTTGTTGTTGTTGTTGTTGTTTGAGAAAGAAATTCAAAAGTAATGAACAAGAGTGAAAATATCTTTTTACTTCTGAAGAGTAGTCACTTAGTCCCATTAGAATAGTTATTCCTTGGCCATATGTTTATCATTTTGTTTTATACACCAGAATTCCCTGTTCATCCTTCATCATCACTGGATTTTGTCATAAATTTCCATTTCTTGAAGCTCCTTACATTGCAATGAGTAATGTTAAATACTCTGATTTCAGTGAGTGATATTTTGTCTAATAACTACTATGAAGAGACCAAGTATACATTTGTAGTTATAGCAACTGATTGAAATCACTTCTATATTTTCTAATTTATACCCTATATATATTTGTGTGTGTATGTGTGTTCGTGTAACACAGAGAGAGAAAGAGAGAGGGAGGGAAGGAGAGAGGATGTGTGTGTGTGTGTGTGTGTGTGTGTGTGTGTGCTGTTTGCCATTAATCAAAGATCTAGGGAATTTCTGAAAATGCACAATTTCCATTGAGGCTTACATTTCTGAATTATAGCTGCAGATGGCTCTCAACAGATGCTTGTTAACCTGAAAGATTCTGCTCGATTGGTTTACAAAATTTAATGTAAAAGAACCCCTTCTTTTCTATACTATACATATAAAAATGTCTATATTTATTTTCTCATAAATTTACAAACAATTGATGTTAGGTAAAATAATAAACACTTAAAGTGAAACAAATAACTTTTGATTACTTTGAAGAAAACCATTTTTCAAGAACAGGAATTGCATTTAAAGCTTAAGTACCATTTGCTTTGCTTATTTTATTAGAACCTAATGTGATATAGATTACTTTTATTTATCTAGTGTATATACAGTAATATGAAGTCAACGTTGATTAACCGAGTTATCTATGTTTAAATGCTATTATCATGAGGATAATGAAAAGAACTCCAAGATAAAATAAACTGTAGTTGCTCTGCATCTCCAAAATAAGGTACCTAGAATGTAAAAGTCTACTAACTGTTAATCAGCTTGACTGCATTTAAAACTAGAGAGGAAAGTAATTTTTTTAAAAAGATGTATAAAGCATTTCTCAAAATTTATATAATGTTATATTTCATTGTCATAGATCTAAAAAATCCTGCAATGTACATGAAAGCTACAAATTTAGTAAAGTCAGACCTTGTGCTCACTGGAATAGGGCTTTAAATGGACATAAAATTTTCTTCAGGACGGTCCCACAGGAAATGATTTTTGTGACTCTTTGCTGATTGCCAGACATGTCTTCTAAATGACTCAACTACTTTATTCTCCATGGTTACCTAAGGCAGTATTGCGCAGAATACTGTATTTAACATTGATTATCGCTAATGTGTTCTCAGATACAGAATTTTATCTAGTTCCAGGAGAATTAAAAGTGGTCGTATTTAATTATTCAGCATAGCCTAATCATTTATCTTTGACATCTTAATATTTACTGGTTGTTTTTAAAGGATTATTCCAGAAGGATGAAAAGCCGATGTACTCGGTTACTTGTTAGCCACTGCTTTTTAATATCGTAAATGAAAAGGGCCAAAAAGTATTCTCAAAAGAAGAATGTAATCTGTGAAAGTATCTATAGCCACAAGATCTCTTCAAACTTATCCCCCTGCCTCCTGATCTTGTTAGAAACTTGACTTTTTTTTCTCAGCAGCTATTTTCCTTTTTCTCTCTCACTCAGTGAATGACCATGTTTAAAAGTTTCTCAGTGACACTCATAGACCACGGCAACCCCTTTATTTTATAAATGAGTGAATAAACAAGCAAATAAATATATAACCTCTTCTTTTTTATCTGTTTCTTTGAGAAACACTCTGAAGCAATGTTTACTCTAACACCTTCCTTTTACTAAAGCCCTAGAAGTTATGGGCATCCCATTCAGACTCAGTGCTGCTGCTTCCCCCATTACAGTGAATTCCATCAATAATATTGATGTTCTTAAGGGCAGTGGGTCTAACACCTCGTTTCCTCAGTTTTGTCATCTCCTTAACTCAAATAATCTCTCTCACTCAGTCTTATCCACCTGTACCCAGAGGGACATGCTGGATCTTGTCATCTCAGTGAGTCACTCAGATTCAGTCACAGTGCTCTCTAATTATGCTATCTTTTGACAATAGTAATTGTTTTAAAATTCTATGGGGTGCCTGGGTGGCTCAGTCGGTTAAGCATCCGACTTCAGCTCAGGTCATGATCTCGTGGTTCGTAAGTTTGAGCCCTGCATCGGACTCTGTGCTGACAGCTCAGAGCCTGGAGCCTGCTTCAGATTCTGTGTCTCCCTCTCTCTCTGCCCCTCCCCAGCTCATGCTCTGTCTCTCTCTCTCTCTCTCTCTCTCTCTCTCTCTCAAAAATAGGCATTAGAAAAAATAATAAACTCTTTCTGTAGATATGCTGACTCATGTCCATGGCTTGAAATTTCATCTAGTTATTAACAACATTCACTCTTCTATCCCTAGTAAGATCCTTTTCTCAAGGTCCAGACCCATATATACAACTACCTAGTTGATGTAATTTTGGGTACATCTCACTATCATCTCCCTGGAGAGAACATTTGGTATCCAAATTTGTCCCTCTTCCAGAAATTCCTTTCTCCTTACATGGTAACTTGACTTATCCATTTGCTAATAATTCACGCTGGGGCATCAACCTTGATATCTTCAATCCATCATAAAGGTCAATAGCATTTTTTTCTAAAGTCTATTTGGCACCCATGGCAACCTCTTAGACCAAGCATCATCCTCTCTCAACTAGACTATTGCAAAATCCCTTTATTCTCTCCTTTCTGTATCTTTTCCTTTCTCCAAGCCATTTTACACACCTAAGCCAGAGTGATTTTACTTCAACATATGTATGATCACATTACTTCCTCTGTTAACATCCTTCAGTGTCTGGCCATTAAATTTAGGATAAAAAACTTAAAATTCTGTATATATAGCTCAAAGATTCTGCACAGTCTGGATTTTACTTAACAAAACTCCAGGCTTGCTCCTTAAGCTCCAGGAACAGAAGCTCCCTTTCTCTTCCTGAAGTATGGGGAAGTTCTTTTTCCACCTAAATGTCATAGCAGGCTCTTCCCTCTTCCTAAAACATTCTCCTTGCCACCCTTTACTGATTACTTACTACGCTTCAAATTTAAGCTTAAACATCACTTCCTCAGAGAAGACTCTGTTGATCTCTCAATGCAAATGAAGTTTCTCCAGTAATATTCTCCAATTATATTTTCTTTCAAAGCATTTAATATACCTTTGTAATTATGTATTCATTTGTGTAATTAATTCTTTAGTGTCTGTCTTTTTACACATTTGTACTTCTTAGGTCTTAGACAATCCTTGTTTTGTTCACCATCAATGTCCCCGCTCCTAGGTATTGTAGGTTTCAGGACCATCTCATATCATTGCACAGGTTGTTCAGTGAACAAGGGTAGCAGTCCAAGGAGGTAAATGGTGGTGCGATTCTAGCCTATGTACTGTTTGCTAGCACTGCACCCTAGTGCATGATTGTGACCCTCTGGGGCTATATTTTTTAGAAGCTTGTACAAAGGTGCTGCATAGGCTAATTCTGGGTCTCATAAGTACTCAATAAATGGTGGATCCTGAGAAACTTAAGACCGTGGGGGAGGGGAAGGAAAACAAAGCTAGAGAGGGAGGGAGCCAAACCATGAGACGCTTAAAAACTGAGAATAAACTGAGGGTTGATGGGGGTGGGAGGGAGGGGAAAGTGGGTGATGGGCATTGAGGAGGGCATCCATTGGAATGAGCACTGGGTGTTGTATGGAAACCAATTTGAAAATAAATTTCATATAAAAAGTGGTGGATGAAATACAGAATTGCCTTGTATGGCAACTTAGTAAATAACTGCATTTTAATACAGATCACATTAAGAGAACTCTTTCTTATTTTTATTTTTTGTAAGAATTACTCGAATTATCGGCTAAACATGGGCAAATAATTTCACTTTGCATACACTGCATTGACGCTAATTCATTTGTATGCCTTAAAGTTTTTCTTCATAGTTGTAGGACTAGTAGCAACAACATAAAAAGCTAAATCCTTTGACTTAGACACATAACTTTTGCAGAGAAACAACTCCCTTTAAAAAAATGTTCATAAAGTAATTAATTGCCCATTTGACATATTATGCCATCTAATCAAGCTATCTTCTTGGCACAAATTGGACTTCATAAATTCTATTATATAAATGGACCTTGCTTAGCTTTGCCACTTGGTCTGGGCATCTGTCTCATAAAATTCTGTTCATGATCATGAGAACATGAAAGTATGACAATAGAGTAGTTCGGTGACTGTAAATTATGAACAGAACTGGTAACATAACTCTCACCACCAGATTGGCAGCACTATCATATTTAAATAAACAGACAGCAATATATCATCACTTAATTTAGCATAAACTATGGCAATGAATGGAAAACTCATGGAAAAGTTGTTCGCTTTTTTTGAAAATGTGAATAATGCCTAAGCATGTACGGAGGTGGGGAAAGGCATATTCCAGGAAAGCAGTGAGGCACAAAGTGAAGGATACTTGATTACTTAAACTTTTACTTAAAAAGTATGGTTTTTAGGGGCACTGGGGTGGCTTAGTCAGTTGAATGCCCAATTCTTGATTTTGGCTGAGGTCATGATCTCAGTTTGTGGGTTCAAGCCCGCATTGGGTTCTGTGCTGACAGCACAGAGCCTGCTTGAGCTTCTCTCTCTCTCTCTCTCTCTCTCTCTCTCTGCCCCTCTCTGGCTCTCTGGCTCTCTTTCTCTCTCTCCCTTTCTTTCAAAATAAATAAACGTTTTTTAAAAATAAAAATAAACATATGGTGTTTACTTTGTTCAATTTCTCCCAAAAGAAAATAACTGTTTCATAATACAAAAACATGTCTAATAGGTAATCTGGAATGGGGGTATGCGGACCAGATCTTTATTTTGGGGATCATAAATTGATGGGAAGAGCTGCCACATAGAGATATCAAAATACTTGATAGTTCTATATCCTAGCAACAGATTTTTAATTGCCTGGGAAAGGGAACCCAGAGAGGTCCATCTGCTGGTGCTGATTACTTTCTCAGTAAAACCACACACCTGAGGTGAATCAAATCTGGCCAACAGCATATTGAGGTCAATTTTCAACAAACTTCAGTTTTTCCTGGATGAACCTGAGGTTGCCACAAATGGCCAAGATCATTCTTCCATCTGTTTCTGGTGAAAGTTTGATGTTCACTGTGGTTGGGACGCAACATGAATCATTTACAAGCAAAAGATCATGCTGCAAAGGCCACAATATGCTCAATTAATTTAATGTACCTGAGGAGAAGTGCTAGCAAACATAGCTTTCTATCTGGTAGCGTGTTGATGTAACAATCTAATCATATGAAACGTTTAAAATCTAAGGAAATGCTTTTTGCAGCGACTGAGAAAGTTATAGTGGTGAACTTGATTTAGAAAACTACAGAGGTCAATTTTTTTAAATAATGAAATGTAGGCTCATAAGCAAAAATAAATCTATCCTATTTTATAAATATTGTGCATCGTAAGTGAACTATTTTGAAAACAAAGCATTGTTATGATAATTACACTTAAAGACTATGGGAATGAACATATTATCTCCAACCAATTACAGGAAAACACATATTATGAGGTACATTGACTTCTCTAATCTTGTATTCACAATAGATTATTATCACTGTAAAATGCTAAGCTTAGTAATGGTGCTCATGGTAACACTCACTAACAAATACTCAACCATTAATGTAAGCTGCTTCCCTAACTGAAGAATTAAGATTACGGAAATCATAAAGAAAAGAAAAGGTACAGAAAAGAAAATATATATGTAGAAAAACTGTAAAGAGGTAAGGTGCATAGTTTCAAATGCATTCTATTCTACAATGTCACTCATAGAAACTCTCAAATTCCTAGTTACTACTGAATCTTAGGGGGGCTATATTGCATCTTTTTCTGAGACTTAATTTAGTATATTACCTATAGACAAGCAGTGAGATTAACACTTTTTATTATCTTTCCACACTGCCAAGTTGAGATTTAGCTGTAATAGCGTTCGAAAGATACTATTGGCTTAGACCTTACGGCTTCTGGAATCAGAATCTATGAAACCATTTGCATTGAAATTTGGCTTCCAACTGCTTTAGTATGTTGGCATTTTAGCTGTCAACTAAATTCTTAACTCCTTAAAGGAAAGAACAATGTTTAGTGCTTGTCTTTTTAGAGTGCCTGGTATAATTTTATATACAGAATAATATTTCAAGAATGGCTTGTTGGCTTATTGATAAAAAGGACTTTCTGTAGTTCATCTTGATGAGGTGTGCAAATTTGTGAAAAAATAGAGGATGCAGAGGCTGAGACTCAGTATTATATGGAACTTTAGAGCTCGTTCAGTCCCAGATCATGGTCATGATCTTTAATGCTACTTAGAAGAGTTTCCATGCTTTCTTTTCTAGGTATGGTCCTTCCCAAATCAGATCAAAATGATGCTTCCTTCATAAATAATTCAATGACTAACTGAAGCAGATGTAATATTTCTTCTCTTCTCTTCCCTGCCCTTTTCCTCCTCCTCATCCCCCTCCTCCTTCTCCTTCTTTCCCCTCCACTGTCTCTCTCCTCCCAAAAGTCTCTTTTCTTTTGTATTTTAAGTGTAACATTAAAGGTTATGGCTCCCCAATTTGAGTGTATTTTCCTAAAAGATGCAAATAGTTGCAAATATCTCACTTTCACATGCTTTTGCAGTTAATAACCAAGGGTTTTATACAGATAAAGAGAAGTATAATTCTTCTCTCATATATATATATATCATATATATTCTTATCTCATATATATATATACATATGTATATAATGTATATACATTTAAAATCAATTTAAATGTCTCTGTGTTGGAGGACATAGCATTTGATTTACACTTCTAGTTTTCTAGACAAAACTCAGTGCAAAATCAAATCAAAATCAAACAAAATGCTTAAATACATAAAAATTTTAAATGTCAACTTTTCCAGATATTTCAAAAGTAAAATAATCTTTTGAAATCTCTAAATACTAACTTTTTAAAAATATATGCTCTAAGAGACTCTTAAAAACTGAGAACAAACTGAGGGTTGATGGGGGGTGGGAGGGAGGGCAGGGTGGGAGGGAGGGCAGGGTGGGTGATGGGTATTGAGGAGGGCACCTTTTGGGATGAGCACTGGGTGTTGTATGGAAACCAATTTGACAGTAAATTTCATATATTAAAAAAAAATATATGCTCATTTATTCAGGCTTGTTATTTCATTTCAAAAGCTTATTAAATAAGAATAAAGAGGAACTTGAAAGAAAATGAGGTGAAAATTTGAAAAGTGTGGTCAGGATTCTACGTACCTTTTGTCATGGAAAATTCAACAAAAAAATAAGTGAATAATAAAATATCTCAATAATCTCAATTCTCTGATTAACAGGCCATATTAATATTCTGATCTGGCAGAATTCCATGACAAAGATAATTATTGAATACTATTTAAAGATAAAAATATATTTAGGGGTGCCTGGGTAGCTCAGACAGTTGAGCATCCGACTCTTGATTTTGGCTCAGGTCATAATCCCAGGGTTATGGAATCGAGGCCCATGTGGGGCTCTGTGCTGAGTGTGGAACCTGCTAAAGATTCTCTCTCTTTCTCCCTCTGCCCTTCTCCTCTGCTTGCACTCTCTATCTAAAATAAAAAAAAAATAATAAAAATATACATTAAGTACATACATATTTTAAAAATTCACTCCATAAACAGAACAGATACTGTCCAACATTTTATTTTAATGCAAATAGTCTGCATCTTTAAGTAGGAGTCATTAAAATATGAGAGACCATATATTATAGATATAAATGATTCTGTATGCAGAATCACAGCAAACATTATTGACTTACAGATAGAAATAATTTTAGGGGAGCCTGGGTGGCTTAGTCGATTAAGTGTACGACTTCGACTCAGGTCATGATCTCGTGGTTTGTGGGTTCGAGCTCCACGTCGGGCTCTGTGATGACAGCTTAGAGCCTGGAGCCTGCTTCACATTCTGTGTCTCCCTCCCTCTCTGTCCCACCCCTGCTCATGCCCTGTCTCTCTTTGTCTCTCAGCAATAAATAAATATTAAAAAGAAAAAAAAAACAAATAAGTTTAAAAACTCCTTCCTCAAAATGTTCCAGCTTTGGACCAGACAATTCAGGATATATGACACTTCATTTCATATGCGCCCGGTGACTGGTACCTGCAGAGATCTGTCCCTCTTAGTTTGTTTTATAAGTAGAAGCATGCTTGTCAATTACCAGGGTAGAATACATATAGGAGGAAGCATATTCATTTCATGTACCATGGCTTTAAGACAGTTGAAAGAGTTCCACTTAGAGAAACAAAACACCTCAGAACAAGCAACTTATCATGAAAGACAGCATTAAAATGTAGCCAGGGTTAATTCCCTTTATAGGGTTTCATTTTAGCTATGGTTAATGAATAAATCTCTTAATCTCAGTGATCTTTAATGAAAAATGAGTATGATTTTTATTTAACATACTAGAAGCAGGGAACGGTAATTTCTTGTTGGTAACAAAGTACTCTGAAAAAAAAAGAAAAAGAAAAACACTACTCAATTGCTTAGGACTGTATAATAAAGAAATAATTTCATAACATTAGGTTAAATCTTCTTCAGAATGTCCATTTAAAAGTTAGTTGGCAGCCTCCGCCCCCTTTTTGCTCCTTAAAAGGTTTGGGGCTTGGGTGGTGGAGTATTCTGCTTTGATGAATCTGCAGGCATTGTTTGATGATTATGTTTAATTCCGAGGTCATGTAGTATTCTCAGGAGCTTTTTTGTCAGCATTTGGTACATCTGAATTGAGTAACTTTGAATGTGGGACCATATGCTTTATATTCTTCAAGAATATTAAATTCACAAATATATCCACCTCTACTTTCTAAGAGAACAACATCTAGCAGACAATCTATAGCACTGTGATGAACCAGCATAGCAATTTGCATGAAATTAAGAGTAAACATTTCATTGTGGATTAAATAACAGTTTTCATGCAAAATGGTTCTAAAATAATCATGTTAATAATAAATAACTTCATTCTCCTTAGGTAATTAAGTAAAAAAAAATAGAGAATTTATAAATACTGACTGAAGGATATCTTAAAAACATAAAAAAGATGGGGCACCTGGGTGGCTCAGTCGGTTAAGCACCGACTTTGTCTCAGGTCATGATGTCACTGTGAGTTTGAGCCCCATGTCGGGCTCTGTGCTGACAGCTCAGAGCCTGGAGCCTGCTTCAGATTCTGTGTCTCCCTCTCTCTCTGACTCTCCCCCACTCACGCTCTGTCTCTCTCAAAAGTAAATAAACATTAAAAGATTTAAAAAAAAAAACATAAAAAAGATATCTACAATGTTAATGGCTAATAATCAGGCCATTGGTTTAGTAATATAATTGACTCTAATTATTCATTTATAAATACAATTTTGATTCATTCCCAATGATTTGAGCAGAGGGATGCAATATCATAGTTAACGTAAATTCTCATGAAAAGTCTTAAAAGTGATGAGGTAGAAAAATAGTCAAGATTTTGGCTTTGGCTTCCCCTCTTTCCAGAATTTTTGTAAATGTCAAAGTTTTATACTCTTTAAATTTTAAAATAAAACTTCCAAGCAGTGATGGAAACTGTCAGCACAGTGTCTGAGAGCTGGGGTTGATAAAAAGGCCATGAGCTACAACTATACATTGAAGACATTAATTTTCAAATATAACTTTGACAATCCATTTTTCTGGGGCCAGATGATCTTGTTTGAAAACATTTCAATCATTATAATGTCCTAGTTCCTTAATCCCCACTCTTCTGTAATCCTTATATGACTTGCTTCTCCATTACACACTATTACATTACTTTTTGTAACTTCTTTTCTGTGCTATTTTTCCTTAGTTACTAATTCCCATGTAAAGGAAAGTGAACTCAAAATACTTAACACGACTATGCAACTGTCATCTTACTTATAAATGCAGAAATGTCCATGCACTAGTGTACTTTATGTGGGTACAGCTGCTATGAAATCACTAAAGAGGACACTTAAAAAAAGTTCAGTAAGAGTATAGGAACTATACGGCAGTGAATTTATTATTTTAACACTAAATAAAAGCATTTGACTCATATTCCCTGTCCAAAAATCACATATTAATTATACTATTCAATTTAAAAATAGAAGAAGCTTGTAAGCATAAAAGATAGCCTCACAGCCACCCCCATCACATGTTCTTTAGACCCCACTGAAGAATATAGTGAGAACACAGCCTGAGCACCACCTGGGACCTTGTTAGAGACACAGAATCTCAGGTCCTTCTCAGACCTATTGAATCACAATTTGCTTTTAACAAGATCTCAAGGTGATTCATGGGGGCTTTAAAGTTTGAAAATATTGCTCTAGAAATACAAGCCACATTCCTTGAATTTTTGAAAATACTCTTTCAAAGACTCTTTAATTGCTTTCAATCTCGATCAGCTTCACTTTTCCCTTTTTCTGAAAATGTTAACAAACTCCTGCAACATTCTCAATGATGTTGATAACTAATCCTAAAGGATCTACATTGATAAATGTCTTCATGTATAAATCTAGGCACACATTTTTTTTTACCTTGGATAGATTGTTAGAAAAATATTTTTGTGATTCATGACATGAATTCTAAACCTGCTGTCTTCTGTCTAAAAAATGGTTTTAAAAATAACAATTCCTCAGTATGTGAGAATTCCTCTTATCCAGACAGCATGGAGAATTACCTTCTTTAAACTTAAAAAAAAAATTGGATCATGGTTTTAAGTTGCTTTTCTTTCCTAATGAGTTTGAGCTTTTAAAACAGTTATTAGCTATTTACAGGTTTCTTTTTGTGATTGATCTCTTTGCTTAGCCTTCCATTACTTCTATCTTAAAATTTTACATTATTTTGTTTCCAACCTATATCATCTATATTCAGGATGCTAACTAAATGCCCAAATTTTGTCTGTCATAATCACCAAGAATTCATGCTCATTTGACATAGCTATCTATAATAACAATGAATGTGTTCTTTACATAGTTTAAAAAAAGTAAATAATGGGTCCAATTAAACAATGGGTAGTAGACTGAGAATAACTAAATACAAATATGATATCAGAACCTTATTCATTTTGTAACATAGCTTAAGTAGATATAAAAACTACAAATTCTTTTCTAAGCTATTTTGTCTTAGTTATAATACAGCATGTTTCTACATTTGACTCTAATAAATTATGTAAAACTACTTAACTAACAGGACAAAAGACCCAGAATAACCAATGCAATGTTAAAGCAGAAGAACAAAATTGAAGGGCTGACACTACCCTACTTCAAG
Source organism: Panthera leo (assembly GCF_018350215.1). Classification (NCBI taxonomy): domain Eukaryota; kingdom Metazoa; phylum Chordata; class Mammalia; order Carnivora; family Felidae; genus Panthera; species Panthera leo. The sequence goes on from NC_056682.1 coordinate 56,227,763, forward strand.
ATTTACTATGAGGCTACAGTAACAGGACAATGTGGGACTGGTGAAAGAATAGACCAATAGATCAGTGGGACAGAATACAGAGCCCAGAATAGACCCACATAAATACAGTCAACTGACTTTTGACAAAGGAATAAAAGCAATGCAATAGAGTAAAGACAGTCCTTTCAAATGGTGCTGGAGCAACTGGACATCCACATGCAAAAAAAAATAGAACGTAGACTTTATACTCTTCACAAAAACGAACTCGAAATAGATCAGAGACAAAAGTATAAAATGCAAAACTGTGAAACTCCTAGAAGATAAGAGAGGAGAACACCTAGATGACCTCAGTAAGGCAATAACTTTTTAGGTACAACACCAATGGCACAATCCATCAAAGAAAGAATTCATAAACTGGATTGCATTAAAATTAGAAACTTCTGCTCTGAGAAAGGTAATGTCAAGAGAATGAGAAGACAAGCCACAAACTGGGAGAAAATAATTGCAAAAGACACAGTTGATAGAGGACTGTGAAAACTCAACAATAACAAAATAAACAGCCTGATTCAAAAATGGGCCAAAGACCTTACTTAACAGGCACCTCCCAAAAAAAGATACACAGATGGCAAAAAACAAAACAAAACAAACAAACAAACAAACAAAACCAAAGAAAACCAACTTATGAAAAGGCGCTCCTTATCATATGGCGTCGTGTCAGGGAAATGCAAATTAAAACAAAACTCGATACCATAACGGACCTATTAGAATGACCAAAGTCCAGAACACCGACAACACCGAATGCTGGTGAGGATGTGGTGGCACTAAAATACTCCTCACATAAGATTCAGCAATCACACTACTTGGTATTTATACAAAGTGAAATGGACATGAAAACATGTCCATACAAAAGCCTGTATATGGTGTTTATAGCAGTTTTATTCGTAAAACTTGACAAAACTTGGAAGCAACAAAGGTGTCCTCTAGTAGGTAAATGGATACACTGTGGTACACCCAGACAATGGAATATTATTCAGTGCTAAAAAGAAATGAGCTATCAAGCCATGAAGAGACCTGCAAGAAACTTAAATGCATATTACTAAGTGAGAGAAGTCAATCTGAAAAGGCTACATACTGTAGGCTTCCAACTGTATGGCATTCTGGAAAAAGCAAAACTATGAAGACAATACAAAAATCAGTGGTTGCCCAGGGTTAGGGAGCAGGGAAGGATGAATAGGCAGAGCACAGAGGATTTTTAGTGCCGTGAAAATACTCTGTATAATACTATAATAGATGGATACATCTATTATATATCCACAGAATATACAACTCTCAGAGAAAACTGTAATGTAAACTATGGACTTTGGATGATTATGATGTGTCAATGTACATTAATCTCTTGTAACAAATGTACTGTTCTCCTGGGGGGATGTTGATAATGGGGGAGGGTATTACATGTGCCAGGGCAGGGGGTATATGGGAAATGTCTGTGCCTTCCCTTCAATTTTGTTATGAACCTAAAACTGCTTTAAAAATATAAAGTCTTAATAAAAAAATTCTTAGACAATAGAATTAAAATACGTTCTATTTTATTTTAATTATATCTTTTTGTTATGTTGTACATTTTCATTGACATTCTTTTTTTTTAATTTTAATTTAATTTTTTTTATTTTAGAGAGAGAGAGAGCACAAGCAGGAGAGAGGGACAGAGGGAAAGAGAATCTTAAGTAGGTTCCAAGCTCAGCATGGAGCCCAATGTGGGACTCAGTCTCATGACTGAGAGATTTGACCTGAGCCAAAATCAAGAGTCAGCTGTTTAACCAACTGAGCTACCCAGGAGCCCCTCATTGACATTCTTATCTCTAGTGCTCCTGGACCAACCGTATTACACATTATTACACAGGGTTCTACTGTGCCCTTTCACTCACCTGCTTTAGTCGCTTATCTATTATTTCAATTCTTTGAATGATCTGAAGGTTTTATCACATTCACAGATATTCACATATTATCTCCTTTGCATAGAACATCATTGCTTCACTCTTCACTGACTCAAGGGGACATGGCTCAAAAAACACTTTCCCAAAGAGGTCTTCTCTGCTCCTGTCCCAAATCTCAAGTATCTCCTCCACTACGATCCTTTTCATGGAACTGACATCTTGTCTGCCACATTGCTTATTGGAATTTGTGTTGAAAAGCTTTTTACACCCTTGTGATAAGCTTTGTAAGTCAATCTCTGCTAAAAGAACCCATCACTTAAAGAATGTCATGTCCACTACACATGTGTGCCACAACCAGAGCTTTATAAAAATAATTATGTTTGTAGCTGACATCATACATGCAGGTTGACATGCCTTCTCTTCAGGAGCAGCATCTGCTGATTTATACAAGGACTGAGGAAAAACCTTAACAGAAGCATCCAAGAGCACTGACTAGCTGGAATTTACATATATGAAGACACGTCTAGTAGGCTTTTATTAGTGGTGGGACGCACAAAGGTATGGGGGTGATGCTTATAGGATACCTATGTGAAAATTCACTAGGGCAAAAAACAACCTGGGGCAATAATCCAATCATGGGACCAGGAGCTGAGAGCCTTACACAAGAAACAGTTCTGTGTGTAGTGTATGGCAATTACTTGTTTTGTCCAGCCCCAATCATAATCATAGCATAGATAAGAAAAGAAGACTGATATATATTTCCAATCCCAATGGTGTGACATCTAATGGTCTATGACTACAGTAGGGACCACTGTATTCTTTCAGATTCATGGAAGTTAGCACTGAGTTCTTGGAGCAGAAAAGTGTTTGCTGGTAACCCATGGCAAGCAGCATCCTGTGGTGTGATGCAGAGGTTTTAAGAGGAAGATCTGAGATTCTAGAGTGAAATGTCTGCAAGAAGGAATAGGGGTACCAGAAGTGGTGTTGTGAGGCATCCCTGGGCGACTTGAGTGATATATGGCACTTGGCAATGGCACTTTTTAAGTTTATTTATTTATTTTGAGAGAGAGCAGGCACACACACAAGGGAGAGACAGAGAGAAAGGGGAGAGAGGGAATCTCAAGCTCAACGTGAGGCTCACGTGGGGCTCAATGTGGTGCTTGACTCCCCAGTCATGAGAGCATGACCTGAGCAGACGTTTAACTGACTGAGCCATCCAGGTGCCTCAGTGGCATTCGTTTTTATATGACACAGCACAGAAGCCCAAGGATGAGTAATGACAGTGCAAAGAGAAGGCATGAGAAAGGCACACCAAGATGGTTTTTGAGTGCAATGACACGACTTTGAAGGAGTTCCAAGTAACCATAGAAGAAAAGGGATATCTAGAGAAGGAAAAGATACATCCCATCCATCATGGCTAGAACATTTTGAACTACAGAAAGTTCCATCACACATTATGGTCACATAAACACACACACACACACACACACACACGAAAAGTCTGTCACAACTTCTAGCAGGGATGTGTAGCATGTCCTTCTAGATAATTATTATAAAATAGGTATAAGGAATTATTAAAAAAATAAAATAAGAGTCAGGAAACTACCTTGATGGGATGGAAAAACCAGATAAGTCAGAATAGTCAACATGGTCATATTTCTGTGAGAGGACAGATCTGTGAGATGCTTTGTGTTGGCAGTTAAGGCATTCAAATGATGACAATCTATAGTTTTAGACACTTAGGATTAGTGAGAAGGACAAGGATATATTGTCCAAGACAGGTGAGATATAACATGGATAGGAAATTTGTAAAAAACATGTAAGTAGTTGACAGACTAAGTAATATGGCTTGTAAAATTCTTAGGAACCAAGATTTTTTGCTGTGAGGAATGTCTGTCTTATGCTCTCATTCATTCAATACCTTTTTCAGATTGTCAAACAATTTTCCTTATTAAACTGAAGTTGCTAATTTGCGGTTAACATTACCTTTTTGGTTTCTATTAATTTCTTAATCAGATTTCTAAGCTGACGTTTAAGATTCTCTGAGTAAGATCATCTGTCAATTTGAGTGCTGTTTGAAAACAGATGGAGAAAAAAAATCCATAATGAATCTCTAAAGTGTGATACCACATGTGCCTGCAAAACTGAACAAGTAGAAATGACCTTTCTACATGCCAATATATCAAGAAATTCTTCATAAAATACTTAAGTATTTTATGTTTGAGAAATAGAAATATCTTGTCATTTACTCGTGATATAATAAAATTACTAACTTTCAAAACCAGTGTAACTTGTCAGCTTGATTTCTATTTTAAAGTATTAATATTATTTTCAAAATGTTCCTTGTGATTCTTTGAGTCATATTGTGCTGTAATTTGAAGAGAATAAATTACGTCATCAGTTACTAACGTGTTTACCATGGAAACCATATTCACACACACATACAAATAAAATTCATGACTTTTGACACCGATAAAAATCAAAATTTGACCTTCAGCCAGTAGATGGAGAAGTTGATCTTAGAGTAGATTCACAGTGCTATTAAAAGTCTCTCTGTTAAGTTGCAGGAGCATAGAGTGAAATTATTGCTGATTCAGATATTTGGGGATTGTTTTCATGGTTATTTTCTGGCTGCTCTGCAAAACAGCTCTGGCATCACCCAAGGGATCAGTATTGTTTCTTAGAAATCCATCCTGTACAGTCCTTATGTACTTTGTTTATAGGCACATTTTTTTTTTACTGTCTATTATATTTTCAAACAAGCTGGGAAATGTTTCTTTTCTTCATAAATTATTGCCAAAAGTTTGCATAGTACATATTTTTAGGAACCACAAAATGTTTATGAGTAAAGGCACTGAGTGATGGAATCAGCACCTCTCAGAGCAGGATGAAAATATAGATTCCTTCTAGGGCAAACTGGCTTTCTGAAAAAGGAAACACACATTATGCACTTCAGCATGCTCTCAGCAATTATGCACGGCCACATCCATCAAGGATGAGCTCGTAAATAAATAAATCAATTGACAAATTCTCTTGAACAAATTCCATCATGAAGCCAAAATCATTTCTTTAGTACATTGACAGTTATTCTATACCTTAAAGATGTGGAAAATCCTAAAAATTCTGTACAACCGGTGTTCAGTGCTGTTTCTTTTTGTTTGCATGTTTTGTTGTAAAAATGATCATGTTTAGACAAAGCAAAATACAAAAATGCAGAAAAATACGTGAGATGGTGGCTAAGTGTTAAATTCAGAAAGTTGGGCTAATATTTTAATGAAATTCATAACAAGTAAATATTAAGATAAAGATCAAAATGGAACTATAATGAAACTATTTTCTGTAGACCAGTGACAACTTAAAAATACATGTCCTCTATTAAAGATACCAAAATAGTCATCATCTGTAACTTTTTTGACAGTTCATTTCAATAACTTTTATTTTCTGAAAATACATGATTAATTTTTTCTATTTAAATGTATTATAACCCCTTATAAGCAAAAGTAAAGCTCATTTTCCTGGGGATGGGTTGTGGCTAATATGTAATCACCTATTAAAAATATAGTTCTCTCTTCATTTATACAACTTGGCCAAGTCCCCAATTATCTTAATATATAGTTTATTTTATTCAATTTAACAAATATTTATTAAGAGCCTACAACCTGCCAGCAGTGAATAGGAAACACTAAGTTCCAGCTTTCATGAAATTTACATTCTTGTGGATGAGATAAACAAAAGACAAAAAAAAAAAAAAGATACAGATCATTACAAAAGGTAACATAGGAGATGTAACAGAAGATATAGTTAAGGTATACAGGAGTAATATATAGAAATAGGGGTTAATAAAGCATTGATGCAGAGGTGGGGAATAGTCTTAGGGTATTAAAAAATGTTCTCTGAACAGAACATTCACTGTGCTGCCATTTGAGAAACAATTACACAGAAAAAATATATATCTCATATACAAATTCACATACATGTATAGCCTTTGTGCAAATAAATGGATACCAATGCAAAGAAAGTAGATCTGGTCCCTCTGGACTTAAAGTTTATGGGTGATTTTTGGTTCTTGTCTTCCTTTGGTTTCCTTTTGCTTTCCTGTGGTTCACACCTCTTCTGAGACTGGCATATTTTAAAAGTTTTATGTTGAAAAAGTTAATATCCATAAAGAAGGGCAAAATGGTTGAGTTGGAATAGTTAAAGGGGCAGTATTACTCTATTTAGCCACTGGTATATTGTTCATTATTAAGATCTAGGATATAAACTGTTTTAGCAAAAAAGCAATAATGATAAATGCTCTTACTTTTCTTTGTGATTCTAGATAGATACTGGTAAAAAAAAATGTAGCCTTTTAAGGAATCGTTGAGACAATATGAGAAGATAGTGGAGCCATATTCAGAAACAGTTACATAATACACATTTTAAAAAATAAGTATTTCCATAAGATGTAAATTCACTAAAGAAATGACTCAAAGAATATTAGAGTTCCATTTAACACAGATTGGAAATTACATACTCAGTTCTCACAGTGTACAGGAACTTCACTGTATATAATCTTCGTAACACGTAACTATAAGCATATATTATTTGTAAAACAACTTAGAGATTGCCTAAGCTGGAAAACAACAGTACAAAGAAAGACCATTATATAAAGATTCAGAGAAGATGGAATCCTAGTCCTGACTTTTTCACTAAAGCCATTTGAAGAGATCATTTAACTTCACAGAAGTTCTTTAGAGTCATCTACTAAAGGAGAGGCGCAGACAAGATGACCTCCAGCTCCTGCCATGCAAAATTCTATGACATGATTTTACAATGTAAATACATCAGACTGAGGAAGTATTTCTATTTTTTCCCCTGACTGTTCAGATATAATTTTAATTTCCTGGGATTTTAAAGCTTGCATATGAAAATAAAGATAACTTTTAGTCCAGACTCTTTAATCTTATAGACAAGGATACTGGAGCTCATAAATACTGAGTAACTCAACCAAGTTTTCAGAAGTACATAGTGGTACAAATTAACTACAATGTAGGTTTATGCAAATAAATGCGGTGTGCAAATTTTATAGAATTCCACTATGGGGCAACTAAAACCAGACACATTATTTTATTTCTTCCTATTTACATTAAATTTTTAATTGACAGAAAATTTCTGGCAACCAACATTAGAAAGTCGATAATGCAAACAATATTAAACAACAATAATAACAAAATACTCTTAATAACTGTGGGAGAAGTGGAGCTCCTGATATTGGGAGAAACCCTTCATCTAAAGCGTGTGTTCCTTGTGTTCCCCTGAAGTCATAAGAGAAATCCTAGCCATCTTAGAGTCATGAGGTATCACACGACTGAGAAAAAGAAACAGCGGAAAGCTGAGAGTCGGCCAGTGCTGCTTTGGTTATTGCCATAAAACAGGGAACTGAAGAAAATTAATTAAAGAAACAAGTATTTATAACAGATAAAATCACAGGTCCTTTAGAAAGAATACAGAATAAACACCCATAGGGGTAAATCCAAACTTAGGCATACGGAACACCCAAGAGCAACTTATGTGGCAAATAACAAAAATAATATACCAATTGAGGAAATAAACTATGAGGAAAATGTGTTGTTAAGTCTTGATAAGTGCTGATTATAAAAGTAAGATGATTCATAGGGTGCCTGGCTGGCTCAGTCAGTTAAGCTACCGACTTCAGCTCAGGTCATGATCTCAGGTTTACAAGTTAGAGCCCTGCGTTGGTCTCTGTGCTGACAGCTCAGAGCCTGGAGCCTGCTTCAGATTCTGTGTCTCCCTCTCTCTGCTCCTCCCCTGCTCGTACTCTCTCTCTCTCTCTCTCTCTCTCAAAAATAAATAAAACTTTAAAGAAAGTAAATAAAAAATTAAAAAATAAAAGTAAGATGATTCACGGTGATCCAAACAAAGGAAATTAAAATAGTAGATCAGAACCTCATGAGTGAGGTCAGCCAGTAATAGCAATAGTCAAAGTGTTCAAGGTCTTGCATTGTTTGGAAGCAGATAAAAATATTGATTACTTTAGACTTTTTAGGTGTGCACTATAAAAATATAATAGCAACCATAATAGAAATGGAACGTTGAACTTGTTTAAAAAAATTAACATTTACTTATTTTTGAGAGAAAGAGAGAGAGACAGAGTGTGAGCAGGGGAAGGGCACAGAGACGGAGACACAGAATCCAAAGCAAGCTCCAGGCTCTGAGCTGTCAGCACAGAACCCGATGAGGGGCTCAAACTCATGGACAGCAAGATCATGACCTGAGCTGAAGTTGGATGCTTAACCAACTGAGCCACCCAGGGGCCCCATGAAAATTGAACTTCTAAGTTAGGATAGTGGCAAAAGTAAAAAGAAAACACAAACCTACCTCAAGCACAGATGAAAAAAAAAAAGGGAAAGAATAGGGTAAAGCCAAATAAAGAAACTAATGAAGATAAGTCAAAAGACAAATACATTAATCAAAACAGCTTAAAATACCATTTTAAAGTCCCATTATTTTAACATAAAAACATTTAAAACTAGAATTTCATTTTAAAAGAAATAGACTTTTATATAGTTTTCTAACTATAACAGTTTTCTTTTTTTTTTATCAAAGTATAATTAACATGCTATATCCCATTAGTTTCAAGATGTACACCATTGTGATTCGGTATCTTTTAATATATATATTTTTAAAATTTTATTTTAGAGATAGTGTGAGTGGGGAAGAGAGAGAATCCCAAGCAGGAGGCATGCTCAGCACAGAGCCCTACACAGGGCTGGATCCCATGACCCTGGGATCATGACCCAAGCAGAAATCAAGAGTTGGACACTCAATAAACCAAGCCACCCAGGAGCCCCTCAATTCAATATTTTTGTACCAGAGGTAGGGAGGGGTTGGAGAGCAGCCAAAATAGCTGAAGGAGATATAGAGATAGATTATTTATGTAAACATAAAACCCATACAATGTTTTCAAGAGATACTTAACTTACAATTACCCAGAACAGCTGAAAGTGAAGAAAAAAATATGGTAGGGAACTAGCCAGCTATTTAAGTAGATACAGGGCACTTGTTAAAAGCATCCTGAACACAGAGACTTGGTTTTATTTTCTCACCAGGACCCAACACAGAGTAAACAACCAATAGATATTTATTGACTAAATCGATGGATACATATTCACATATCAAATATATAAATATCCAGAATAGATGTGTATACATCTAATTCATGAAAATAGCTGTCTCTAAGAAGGTATAGAACAACAGAAGGAAAAGAAAACTCTCCATTATATTCAATTACTTTTATGTTAATAAACATCAAAATCCATTAACTTAGATATCCCATTTCTTGTCCAATCAAATACTTATTATCAAGAATAGTAAAGAGTATGAATTCATGGGTATCTCCTTTGTTGTGTTCTTTAATAGCTTAGAATTAAAATTCTAGAAATGCAAGCAGAACAAGTTTTTCAAAAGTATTGCTCATTTTCATGAATGATGCAAGCAAGGGATGTTTGGGAAATCATGTCCCTGAAAATAGTTCACCAGACAAGTTATCTTCAAGGGAGTTTTAATTCTGGCATAGTTTAGCATCAACTGTGTAATTCAGATTCAAATTGAACATAAAAAGAATTAAAATTTATGTTCAATGGGCCAGTGACCACAGATGCAGCACAGAGCCATGCTAAAAAAGCAGATGAAACATTTCACGTTTTATAATTAGACTCTGGTTGTAACATGCTGATTGCAATCAAGTGCAATATGGTGGAGGAAGTAGTGACTTTTAGGTTTATTAAATCCTTTATCATACACTATGACATGCTTGTAGACCTCTGCAGTAGTATCAGAAAGTTTGAATGTTTAAGGGCACCTAGGTGGCTCAGCTCGTTGAGCCTCCAACTTCAGCTCAGGTCATGATCTCATGGTTTGTGGGTTCAAGCACCACATTGGGCTCTGTGTTGACAGCTCAGAGCCTGGAGCCTGCTTCGGATTCTGTCTCCCTCTCTCTACCCCTCTCCTGCTCACTCTGTCTCTCTCTCAAAAATAAATAAACATTAAAACATTTTTTGAAAAAGAAAGTTTGAATGTTTAAGTACTGCACAGAACTTCAAATTATACAGCAAGAAGTGCACTCAGTGTTGTCACACGTATAAGTTGTTCTTCATCATATAAGACATTTTGTATTTTGCAGCTATATATTTAATTAAAATAATCATCTTCTTTTAAAAAGCACATAAAATATTTTTTCCTCATTTATCTTTTAATGAAAATTTTATTATTGAAGTGTGGTTGTCATATAATATTAGTTTCACCTGAACAGCAAAATGATTGTGCAGTTTCATGCATTCCACAATGCTCACCACATTAAGTGTATTTGCTATCTGTCATCATACAACATTATTACAATACTGTCTTCTATATCCCCTATGTTGTAATTTTCATCCCTGTGACTTATTTATTTTATAATTGGAAGTTTGTATCTCTTAATTCCCTTCACCTATTTTGCCCATCCTCCCTACCCACCCCCCTCTCCTTTGGCAATCATCAGCTTTTTATCTGTATTTATGAATCCATTTTGGTGTTTTGTTGTTGTTGCTGTTGTTGTTTTTAGATTCCACATATAAGTGAAATCATTTATATGTATTTCCCTACAATCCCCTCCAGGTCCATCCATGTTGTCAAAAATGGCAAGATCCCTTTTTTTTTTTTTTATGGCTGAATAATATTCCATTATACATATTCAATATATACCATATATTCTTTATCCATTCATCTATCAATGGACACGTGATGTTGTGTCCTATACCAATGTTGCTCCTATACCTTGGCTATTGGAAATAATACTGCAATAAACATGGGGTGCAGGGGCACCTGGGTGGTTCAGTCAGTTAAGCGTCTGACTCAAGCTCAGGTCGTGATCTCGTGGTTCATGAGTTTGAGCCCTGCATCAGGCTCCATGCTGACAGCTCAGAGCCTGGAGTCTACTTCAGATTCTGTATCTCCCTCTCTCTTTCTGTCGCTCCCTGCTCATGCTGTCTGTCTGGCTGTCTCTCTATCTCTCTCAGAAATAAATACACATTAAAAAAATTTAAACATAGGAGTGCCTATATCTTTTTGGGTTAATGTTTTCTTTTCTTTGGGTAAATGCCCAGTAGTGGAATTACCATATGGTTATTTCTATTTTTAATTTTTTGAGGTGCCTCTACAGTGTTTTCCACAGAGACTGCACCAATTCACATTCCTAGTGATAGTGCAAGAGGAATAAAGGGATTATTTCTTATTACAATATTCTTTTTTTATTAGCATATAAACAGCAAAGAACAACAACAACAACAATGACTTACTGAGGCCTATAGAAAAATATCCCTCATTATACTTTTTTTTCTGAGGAATAAATGCAGGAAGTGTATCACTAGAAATCATAAAATAATAGTTTTTTCTATTTACATGGCTTCTGTCAGAAAGTTGATGCTTCTTTTCTAACAGATTTGCTATGTTTATCCTGCCCTGGCATCAGGTATGTGTGTATTTGTGTTTGTGTACCTGTGTGTGTTAGTACTGTCAGTCATGGTTTATTCTCAACTATCAGACTGAAGTGTTAAATAGCAAGATATCTCTTGCTTGCTATGACATTCTTGTCCTAGAGTCTCCATTCACAGATTTTGGCTTCATTTCGCTTCATTTAAGTCATCTTTCTCATTTTCATTTCTTTACTCCAAAATAAAATGGCTTCTCATTAGGTCTTAGACTTCAATTCCAACATCCTCTCATGTCTTTTTACACTGAAAGACAGTTTTATTCAGCCAAGCAATTTCTTAAAATTGACAATGCACTTAAAATATTGATGTTAAGATTATTCTTATTTATTTAGTCAATAAATACTTGTTGTATTATCTTTACTTGCTTTCAACTAAAATGATCAACTTTAGTAAAATAAAGTATGAATCAAGGTAAACTTTTCATTGAATTTGTACTAATACTACCCAACAAGTGACGAATTGGCCACCCAGAATGTATACCGCATGGTACTGTAAATGTTTTTATATTTTGTCTGCTTTCCTTACCAGATTGAGACATACTGGAAAGAAACAGGTTGTGTATAATTTATTTCTGTTTCCCATTAACGAATACAGTGCTTGCTTCAAATTGATGGAAAAACCTGAGAACCAGAATGTGTGCTTTTGCTGAAAGCACTTGCAACTCAGACATATTGGAAAGGCTTTTCTGCTCTCTCTGGTATTTCTACCCCATATCCTGTCTCAGCAGGGAGGAATCAGAGCAACATTCTCTAAAATAGTTTTGTTTTTTTTTTTTTTTTAGTTCCCTAAAGCTAACTTAATTTACATAAGGGGCAAAGATTAATCAAATTAAGGTTATGAATAGTTGTATACTAAAATGGTACATAATTGATATACAAGCCAGAAGCACTTTCTGCACCTTTATCGTATCCTAATTTTAAAAGGAGGTGAGTAGATATCTTTTATACTTTTTATTCAGACCTAGAATATTTTTAAGTTACTTTTCACTGTTAGCTCCTTTCTTCTAACACCGAGAGTCAATGATCCCTGTAGAAAACAAGCAGACCAAATTTTTACCCCATATCGCTTGCCCAAGAAATTTTCTGTCATTTCAGATTCTACTCTCTGATAGTCTTTACTCTTGATTCAATTTCTTGCTGTTACACATTAAATGTCCAATCTACTGAATGAATGTAAAGTTTGAGGGCAGGCTCCTAACACGGCATGAAAGAGTTCTGAAACCCACACAACAGCTGATAGCATAAATTCTAGGAACAGCTTTCCTGGGCTTGAATCCCATAACTGCTGCTTACCAGTTGTAACTTTCAGAAAATCATTTAACCTTTCTTTGGCTCAGCATTCTTATTGTGAAATAGGGGGAAAAAGTGAACTCTATATTATAGGGTTCTGTGAGGATTAAATGAGCTGGTAATTTTAAGTAGGAAAATGGCACAGGGTCAATGCTATATAAATGTCTTTTACAGAAAATAAACAAGACTTTTGTAAACTTGTAGAGTTCCTGATACTATCTTCAAGATTGATTTAATAATATATTACATTTCTGGGCCTTAAAAAATACCATACATCTGTTTCCCAGAGTAGTAAATTTTATAAATATATTATGGTTGAATGAAGCCTGAAGGTAAAACTTGACCTTGTTCATGGCTTCTTTTCTTGTAACATGTGAAAGGGTAGGTAACTTTAAGCATCAGAATGTTCAGGGATAAGAAATGTAATCAATTTCCTGAGGTTACTCTTATTGTGACTTAACAAACTGGGAGTGGCTTGCTGAGATTGTAAGTATGGAAATTTGTACTAAATGCCCTCAGAATGCACACAATAGCACTACCTCTGTATTTTTTGAATTTATTATTTGGGTAGAAAGTAAAGGTAATTTTAAAAAGATAATGTTTAAGCAATAATAAGTACTTGTTGAAAACCTAAAAAGTAGTCATTATAATATGCACCTTTTCAGAAAACTCAACAGAAAAGGCCAGTATTCTCACAAACAAGAAAAGCAATTCTTTTGAGTAATCAGAATGAAAACAAAATGGCTTTAAAAAACTGAGTGTTGAAAATGGCTTTTGAAAAAATGGCAGAAAATATATTTGTGGAGAGAATGGGGTAGTTGATTCCTATGAGGGGAATATATTCTAATTGTAAAGGAATAGAATTGGATCCTATGAAGGGATATACTTCTTGAAATTTTCAAATTTGTCCATAAAGTATCATGTGTCCTCCCTGAGCCTGCTGAAAGAGAGCAGACAGTTCAATGTTTGCATACACTTTCAACAATTTCACATCTGAAAAATTATATTCTAGAAAGACAGGATTTAATCCTGGGATTGTGATTATATTAATTACATCTAATGATAGCTAAAGTTATGTGAAGATGCACTGTGTTAGGTTGTAGCCTTTTGTCCCCTTAGCTGTGAGATATCATTCCATCACTGCTCTGCCTGGTTTAAGTTTTGATGTGGCCAAATTACTTTAAGGGATTTACATTTTAAGTATATATGCAATTGTTTGAAGTTTTATTTTTCCATCAATCAATACAAAAGCTTAGTTTCTCAAATGCTCCTTTCTTCTTAATGGTAAACACCTTAAAGTTTTCCAGGACATAAGCAATGAACAATCACTGAAAGAATAAAATTCAAATCACCACAGCCTACAAGGTCCTATATGATCTAGACCCAGTGTGACTTTCCAAATTTATTATATGTCCTTCTCCACCTATTCAAGAAGTTATAATCACATTGGATTTTTTAATACCTGGAGCACATCAAGCTAGTTCTTAGTAAACAATACTTAACTATTTTGTTCTGTCTGCCTATGATATTTTTTCTAATTTATTGTTGATGCCCTTTATTATTAATGGAATCAATTTAGTGGACAAGGAAATAATTTCTAAAATTTTCTTATTATAAAAAATTGTAGACAACTTAGAAATTAGTATTAAAACACAGGATTACTAGGAATAAAGATATCAAAATATTTAAAATGCAGAAAATCAATCTAGTCATTAATAGAGTTAAACACCAAATTTAACTCTGAGATGGTTGGCCAAAAAAAAAAAAGGAGAAGGAAAATTAAGAAGAGCAGTAGACTATGGGGCGCCTGGGTGGCTTAGTCAGTTAAGCATACAACTTCCGTTCAGGTTGTGATCTCACAGCTCATAGGTTCGAGCCCCATGTGGGGTTCTGTGCTGACAGCTTGGAGCCTGGAGCTTGCTTCAGATTCTGTGTTTTCCTTTCTCTCTGCCCCTCCCCAATTCACACTCTGTCTCTCTCTTTCAAAAAATAAAAATATTTTTAAAAAAGCATTAGACTAATGAAATATAGTAAAATGAAATGCAAACCAACTGAATGCAAAAGGGAATAATATAATGATACTTAACACCCCAAATATCAAGTATGATAAAGGTATTCAGACATTGGCATTTTCCTGTGGGTCTATGTAATTCACAATAATGTGTACAGTATACTGTTAAGTTTTATTTTAGATCAGATGAAAAGAGAACTGAATTGGAAAAGTCATAACTTTTTCAACCAATCATAATTCAGTTCATTTGGGAGGCTTCAGGATGGTTTGTGCTGCTGAAGCAGATATGTTCAAATGCTTTTAGAACCCATTTCATCAACATAATATTGCAAAATATGTAATCATCTTTATCAGGCCTCTGCAGCAGCTCGCATGCTTGTGGCAACACCCCCAAATCGTTGCAAGTTGGCTTTTTCCCAGTTGCCGAGGCTTTTAGCAATCACGATTCTGTACAGAATGCAGCTGGCTTACTATTTGGTAGCCTAAAGAAAAAACAATCCAAGCTTTTGCACAATCACTGGGTTTCCTATTCTATGGCGTAGTGATTTCAAAGACCAGATTCTTTCATAACTTGCACCTGCCACTCTGCTCTTGCAACAGCACAAAGTTATAAGCAATTCAAAGGGGGAGTAGATTCTCATCCAACTCCAGTGGAAATCATAGAAAAAGCCCAAATATCTATAATCCTTTGTGCTTTCTCACCTATCCCTCATCTGTTTGCCTAGAGTTGTTGTTTTGCGGTTTTTGCTTTTTTTTTTTTTTTTTTTAATTCTGCAAATCTTTTACCAACATGGCCATCATATTCCTTGCACTCTGTTTAGGTCCATTAAATTTGATTCTTCCGAATTCTTCCCTAAATAAAAGTCAATGTATGGCTCAGGAAAAACCCCTGCAGAGGGACTTTTCAATCACCTTCTCAAGTCAGGGGAGAAAGAAACTATTACTACATTTCAACCATATATACCTTTTTGAGATTAAATTTAATCTCAATGTTATCTATGAATTTAATCTCATGGAGGTGTATATGGTCAAAACATAGAGAAAATTTCCCCTAGATATATTTTGAGTGTAAAGTGTATATATGGTTTCAAAATAGAATTTGCAAATACTACAATGACTTTTATTCTCCCAGAGTCAGAATCTTCCTTTTACAAAGTTATAAAGAAGAAAATATAGGGGCGCCTGGGTGGCTCAGTCGGTTAAGCCGCTGACTTTGGCTCAGGTCATGATCTTGCACTCCGTGAGTTCGAGCCCCACGTCGGGTTCTGTGCTCACAGCTCAGAGCCTGGGGCCTGCTTCAGATTCTGTGTCTCCTTCTCTCTCTGCCCCTCTGCCTCTCACGCTCTCTCTTTGTCTCTCTCAAAAATAAATAAACATTTAAAAAAATAAAGAAGAAAATATAAATGCAGTCAAAGTTCTCTTGAGGTGATGTAAGAAGTAATTTTTCATAATATATATCAATAATAAAAAATAACATGCAATAATTACATATACGAATTATTATGTCCCAGTTCAATTATCTTGGTTTCTTAGCCTCAGGCTATAAGCTCTCTGTGAATGAGAGATCTAAAGGGATCAAATGAAGACTCCTATTAATAACATCCAAAACAAAATCCCATGTCCATCAAAATAAAGTGGGAGTCAATCCTAGCCAAATTGGCTAGTCAATTTCTGGCCAATCCTACAAAGAAAACAGAGACAATTCCATGGCTAATGGGAAAGTCTGGAAGAAAGCAGACTCCATATTTCAAGAACTGATTATTCACATTTAATTGCTGTGGGGGTCTTTGCTGTTAAATATACTAAAATCTCTAGTTTGACTCTATTTCTTTTCATAGTTGGTATTTTTAATAAATATTTTGAGTGGGTATGACTAAAACTATTATAAAAATGGTTTTAATCATTTTATACTAATTTGTCTTGTACCATCTATCTATTCATACCACACATCATTATATTCAAGTATTTCATATGATCATAATACATTATTCCACAATTATTAAATAATTTAAAATAATCTTTTCAATATTTAAAGAGACACATTACTACAAAATCTGATTCAATGATGCTGGACATATTACATTTTGAAACAACATTTTAACAATTTTCTGATCTTTAGACCACTTTCAAGATCATGGAAGGAAAACAAATACTGAATTATGAATTTGTGGAGTTGGAGGAGATCACTGAGACTATAAAGTCCAGACCTTATTATTTATTTATTTATTGTGCATATATGAAGAGACTAAGGGCTAGGAAAGTTAATAAAGAAATTGAGCAGAGGCATGTAGCCAATAAATGACTTACATGTAAAAAACAAAGGAGGACAGAAGACAAATCCCTTACATTTCTTCTTCTTTTTTTAATGGAAGGAATTTTCAATGCTATCTAGACTTGGATAATTTTTGCAAAGCATCATATCTAGTCTGAGTTGTCAAATATTTCAAAATAACCAATTAAAAGTAATAATGAATCTATTGACTTCAAAGATGTGAGATTTGCTTGAATTATGAATGGATGAAGCTAAACTATAATGTGTATCTCCCATTTGCAGTGTTCAATGAAATCGCTTGCATGGAACTTCTGCATAGGTCTGGGTATTAGTCCTGGGAACTGAAATTCCTTCTTAATTAAAAACAGGAACCAGCCTTTGGGAGGCTGAAATCCATCGGAGGTTGCTTTGTAATTTTTACAATATGAATTGGCATGGCATGTTTGTCATGAAAACCTTTTTAATTTTGTTTATTTATTTATTTATTTATTTATTTATTTAGAGAACGCATGTAAACAGGGAAAGGGCAGAGAGAAGGGAGAGACAGATTCCCAAGCAGGCTCCAAGCTGTCAGCACAGATCTCCATGCAGGGCTCAATCCTATGAACCATGAGATCATGACCTGAACTGAAATCAAGAGTCAGATGTTTAATCGACTGAACCATCCAGAATCAGTGACTTAAACTTACATAATTAAAGTTAGTTTTCAACATCTCTCCTTCTCACACATGTACACACAAACACACCCAGAGTCAAAGCATCACATTCTTCCAACTCTCCTAGCACTTGTACTTCAGACATGTGTGTGGAAGAGAGAATTCAATGGAAGTATTTCTTTTTTAGGCATAGGTTTTATGTATGACTATTTCTAATATTTTTTTAACATAAAAGCTTCATATTTTAAAAAATACATATTTATTTAATTATACAGAATCTTCACCCAAGAGTAAGAAACATTAGGTTTAGTCCAATTTTTTATTTGACAATTTTCTCTATGCCTAATTATTCAATTAACTTTTCATTCAGACTGACTTTTATGTGGTCCCACTACTGCAAATGCAGAGAAAGTCTCACCTGTCATACAATTGGCTTCCTTATTATTATTTATTCATCCCTTTTTATACATACACAAAAAGCTTTGAGGAGATACATGAAACTCTATAGACTGATTTTCAGAACTGTTCAAGTTAAACTCCAAATTATCATTCTTGTCTTAAGAACGACAACAACTAGCTTTTGTGCAATTAATATAAGCACGTGTACCATTTCTTATAGTCTTTTCAATGGTGCAATAAGGGATATCCTGTTGATATCCCTATTTCAGATGTAAGGACACTGATGCCTCAAAAAGTTAGGTTCAGGGATGTCTGGGTGGCTCAGTCGGTTAAGCGTCTGACTCCCGCCTCAGGTCACGATCTGACAGTTTATGACCCCTGTGTCGGGCTCTGTGCTGTCAGCTCAGAGCCTGGAGGATGCTTCACATTCTGTGTCTCCCTCTCTGTCTGCCCTCTGCCTGCTCACACTATGCCTCTGTCTCAAAAATGAATAAACATTAAAAAAAAAGTTAGGTTCAGTTTACAAGATAAAGAAAAATGCCAGAATTAGAAATTTGGTTTACCTGACTCTAGAGGACATTTTGTTTAATTACTGAATTACCTACTTGAGCAGGCCAGTGATTCACTCTCTTGAAAAGGTAACATTTCTTATCTTTTTATACATATTCCTACACTGCTCCTAAAATGTCATCCCCTATTCATTGATTGTATAAATTCCTCATAAAGTCTTTGCCAATTGCTGTTCTCCCTTTTCTAAACGTCTTTGATGCTGTGGCCTGCAAGCTGGGCTGTGCACATCTGGGGCAGGTGGGTATGAAAGATGATTCATTGGAAAAAACATGAAACTTTTAAAAGTATAATTATATTCAATTCTCTTTCATCCTTTTAAATTTGTTTTCACAATAAGCATTGTAAGTATATAATACTATATGGATATACTATGTAAATATAAATCCATCTATTGGGAGGCATGGGTAAATATGTTTGCACTCAGTGTACTTGATGAAAACATTTGTAGATCATTGACCAGTATTATTAACTTAAAATTTTCTCACATATTGACCTTTACCGTTTTGTGATATAGTATCTCTCCATGTGAATTATTTGCTTCTAAGGACAGAAATTATGTTTTAAGTTTATTTTAAAATAATCTATGCCATTAGAATGATCTTATGTATGTGACTACAAAGAATTTAACTATGTAAAACAGTGAAATAATTGCAAAAGTCCACTGACATGCTGAGGGATGCAAATAAGTAGGAATTTGTTGACTTCAATTAATGGAGGAGAATTTATTATTGATTTGATTTCAGCTAAGAGCAAAGGTTGTGTGGAATTTTTGTGTGTTTGTTTGCTTTTTGTTTTTAAGTACAGATTCCTATTATAGCTCCTGGATGTACTATCAGTGTCTTGAGGATGAATCTTATCCAGAATCCTGGGCTGGAGACTATGTGGAATTTAAGGAAGCTCTGTGTTCTGCACAACTAATTTATTTGATTTTTAAGAAGACATAATTGCCTAAGGAGGTTTGTTAATCAGAAAACTGAGTGGCTTAAAAATGAAAACTAATATATTAAAATGATAAGTATGGCCTAAAATATTTGTTATTTTAATTAAATTATTAAAGCTTGTCTGTATTTGTATTTTCTCTTCAGAATGGCTAGTTCTTAGGTGACTATTGAGAGACAGTGGGTAGCAAATTTGTAAAAGTCTGCAGAGGTCACATCCCTGAAGACCTCACTCTTTAGTAGGGCACGGGGTACAGCCCGACTACATTTCCCAGCCCCCTCTTGCAGATGGGTGTGGCCATGTAACTGAGTTCTCAACATGGAATGTGAACAAAAGTGATTCTGGAAACTGCTATTTGTTATTTTTTCCCCAACCACTGGCCACATGGAGAAGACTCCAAGAACTCTAGGGGTGACAAGCCACAGACGGAAGAAATCTTTGTCCCATTTCATGCTTTAAGAAGAGCTGACTAGGAACACCTGTGTTGCACAGCTGTATGAGCAAGAAATATATTGTACTATTTTACATCACTGAAATTACAGGGGCTATTAGTTATAGTAGTTAACCGATCTTGACTAATGCAGTTGTTGAACCTCTGCTTGTAATCACTCTGACTCCATACTACAAATTACAACTTTTCTTGAATATATATTTAAAATACAACATATAAAAAAGTTAATTCATCCTCACTTCCAAATCCCCTTTCCAACTGTAGATTTCTTATTTGATGATATAAGATCATCAAATGGGTAGATGATTCTACCCAGTTGTTTAGTATGAAGGTTGAAATCACTGTCAATCTTCTCCTTTCCTCATTTTTTATCCAATAATTAACTCATCAAAACCACACTGTATATGTCACTATCTTTAATATTGCTGTCTTTATATTTCCTTTCAGAAAAAGATGAATACATTAGTAGAGAATAAGATCATTTACGATGTTAACAAAGAAGGAGTGGGCATCTTGAACTCAGGTCAGATATTATCTTGCTGTAAAGAGACTTTCACATGCTTTCCCAAAGCCCATACAAATCTGGTTGGAGTAGGTATAACGTTTTTAATTTTACTGACCATCCATTGTATTTTAAACAGGAACTTAAAAGAGTATCTCACAGACATTTGTTTATCTTTTTTATTTTCCACCAGACAGTAGAACACTATTCTTTAGACCAATATTCCTCACTCAATATAGATATTCAATAAATTTGTTGAAATCAATGGACAATGAATAATCTATTACTCCCAAATCTCAACAAGCTAATGTTTAGGTAAATGAAACAACTTGAAATATGTGGCTGTTCAAACTATTTTATACTAATATACATATAACCACTTCTGGGGATCCTTTCATCATAGATCATGACTTCATTACCTTACCTCAACTACCAAGTTGCCACATACCTCAAGGAGTAAAACTGGAATTCAAGCAGATTTATACACCATGTGCTCTGCTGTGCTAAATTAATAATCTAGTGGATGGCCCTGGATTGCTGAAGATTTAAGAGAATATGCACATTAGTATTCTTTTTACTTTTTTTTTCTTAGTTCATTAGTCACTTGAAAATGCATTTCTCAATTAGGTCATTTGTAATCTTCAGTGGGAAATCATATAAGTAGTTTCTATCGTGCATACATAAAATTAGATGAATTAAAGCATACACTAAGTAGATACTGACATATATATGTTCATGGCATAAGAAATAAGACAGGAAAGTTTCCGGTTTCTATATCTCAGTGCTGCCAAATGATTTTTGAAACAACACTAAAAATAAAAAGGATACTTAAAGGATCAGATGGCAATATCGCATGAGTGATAGATTTATAACAGTAGGCTTTTCTTTTTAAATCTCAAATAGGAACAACCTTTTTAGAGGGTCGGCTGTTTTAACAACTGCATTCCTAACAATACTGAAAAGTTTAAATAAGATTCACCTGAAGAATATGGCTTATATCTAGTAAAAGGACCAATATGGGTTTTTGGCTTTGTTTATAAGACAAGTTCAGCACGTAATGATTATTTATCTTTTAGCAAATGATATGAGAGAAGGGAAGAGCATGCATGCAACAATACAAACATGCACAATACAAATTTCAAGGTCTCTGAAATTACAAAGAAATAACCCTTTTTGGGGAAATAACAGAGAGCCTAAATTGACAACAATGAAGCTTAAGATATTTCTGATCTGAGTTCACCTGCTAATGGCAGAGACGGTTAGTTAGTGGTGGAAATAAAATGCCTTCATAATCACTTTTAAAATTAAATATTCATAGGTTCAAGTGATATGACAGGTAAAGATATTATTTAAGTGGTTGTTTTGGGGACACCTGGGTGGCTCAGTCAGTTAAGCGTCCAACTTCGGCTCAGTCATGATTTCACGCTTTGTGAGTTCGAGCCCCGTTTTGGGCTCTGTGCTGTTAATCCAGAGCCTGGAGCCTGCTTCGGATTCTGTGTCTCCGTCTCTCTCTCTGTCCCTCCCCCACTCACACTCTGTCTCTCAAAAAATGAATAAACGTTAAAAAAATTTTTTAATTGGTTGTTTTTTAAACTATATCACTGATAAGGGAAACTTCAATCATAGTCAAGGAAATTAGATATAAGCATTTAGCAATGCCCAGGCTGTCAGGGATAAAGCAAATTCTAGATATTTCAAATTTGAACTTAATGAAAACGCTGCTTATATTTTTTTTTTCTATAACAGGATGGGCAAGTTAATCTTGTGCACATTAGGATCAAAATAAAATATCTGTTGCAAGATTTCTGGGTTATTCCCCTAAAAGCATCATTCACTTTCTCTTTTCTACCCACCTGAAAAGAAAACTTTAAGTGCTCATTACTATTCTCAAGAATAATATATATTATTTTATAAGAGGTTCTCTTCACAAAACAGGATAGCTATCCTGATCATTGATTCTTTGCCATCATATGAACAGTACTTATCTATATCATTCATTATGTCTAATGTTGATTTTGCATGATTGATCTGGATTAAAATAAACATTAAATGAAGCTTCTTGTGTGCACAATGAACAGGGTAATAGTCAGTGCTCTTGAGAGACATCAGAATGTACAATTTCTCCTCCTAGGGCGTTTAACATTTCTTCTGGAAGACAAAATGCTAAAATGAAATAAAAAAGAATCTACAACGAAACATAAATTCAGTGCTACATAGATGAAATCCAAGGTTCTGTGGTAAAAAAAAAAAGAAAAGAAAAGAAAAGAAAAGAAAAGAAAAGAAAAGAAAAGAAAAGAAAGACTTGTAAAACTCTGTCAGGAAAACTTTGAAGGGAAGAAGTAAGCAACAGATAAGGTATCCTAGTATGAGTAAAAGCAGGGAGTTGAGACGACAAAGACATGAACAGACCTATTTTGACTTAGTGAGGGCTAGTGCAAATAAAGTGGTCTTTTCTTTTTCTTTATTTAGAGATATGATTAACATATAACATTATGTAAGTTTCAGATGTACAGCACGTTGACTTGATGCACTTCTGCATTGCAAAATGATTACTACCACAGCATTAACTGACACCTCTACCACACCACACAATTACCATTTCTTTTTGTGGTGAGGACCTTTGAGAGGTACTCTTTCAGCAACTTTCAGGCATATAATATAGTATTATTAACTATAATCAAAATGCAATACATTTTCACCAGAACATATTCAGCTTATAATTGAAGGTATGAGGTGATATTTAATTGTGGTTTTGATTTGCATTTCCCTGATAATTAGTGATTTAGTAATGTTGAGCACCTTTTCATGTCTACAGTGATATATACGGCCTTAATATCCAGATGAGCTGCGTATTTAATGCAATTTGATAAGGAACAATGAAACAGGGTAACTAAAGGCATGCAATTCATTAAAAGACAACGTGATTTAAGTAATTAAAAAATCATCTAAATATATATTATCTTACTAGTTAGAGAATATATTCTTTTGGGCAAGCTTGCTGAGTGACCCATACAAAATAAGAGTACTTTATTTCTCAAAGAATTGTCTTGTGTTGGAGGCAAGAAAATTAACTTCATGTTGAACTACACTGTAAAAAAACAGGGAGAGATTAAGAGATGTGACATTGGTCACTGAAGGATTCCTGGAATAAGGAGATATTTGCTTTAACAGAGTGTCTACTCTGTGTCAGATGCCTTGACTTGATCAGGCCTTGAGTCTAAGAAGCATCACAAGGCAAGAGCTAGTTTATTTGGAAGCTGTGGAGAAGAAACAGATCTCCAAAAGCAGAAATGGACATGCTACAACCGGTACCATGAGTTCTAACACATTCCTTGGACTGCGGTTCTGGAGGCTTGGTGAGAAGTAAAGTCAGACATAAAAAGACTACAAATAGAATACTTGAAATGACAAATGTGGATGAACTATCCAGACAGCAAGAATAAGAGGAAATGTATTCTCAGGCCTCGGCAAAATTTATTTTGATCAATATATCTCAATTTTGAATAAAATATTCACTTCCCCTTACTCTGAAAAGCAGAATAAGAACCTAAAACACAGTTCACTGTTCTAAAAAAACAAACAAAAAAAAACCCCAGTTCCGCTGTAACATAAAAATATATTAAAAATCATATCTCAGAATGAGGGGAAGGGAACAACTATCTGAGCAAAATGAATCATAAGTAAATACCAGTTCTTCTGTTTTAAAGCTGATCTTCATCTTTCTTGTCAATCAGGTGAATCTTTTACTATACCAGACACAATTCTTCACACAAAGAGATTCTTGTTTGTTTTAATTTGATGCCGCAGTCCTTAGGCATATTTTCTTAAAATTAAATCATCCTTGGCAAAAGTCCAAAGACTGTTTAAAAATTTGTTTCTTGGAGCACCTGGCTGGCTCAATCAGTTAAGCGTCCGACTTCACCTCAGGTCATGATCTCACAGTTTGTGGGTTCGAGCCCCACATCAGGCTCTGTGCTGACAGCTTGGAGCCTGGATG
Organism: Panthera leo; assembly: GCF_018350215.1. Classification (NCBI taxonomy): domain Eukaryota; kingdom Metazoa; phylum Chordata; class Mammalia; order Carnivora; family Felidae; genus Panthera; species Panthera leo. The sequence goes on from NC_056682.1 coordinate 56,252,292, forward strand.
GAGCCTGCTTCAGATTCTGTCTCCCTCTTTCTCTGCCCCTCTCCTACTCATGTTGTCTCTCTCTCTCTCTCTCTCTCTCTCTCTCAAAAATGAACAAATATTAAAAAAAATAGTTTCTTTAGTAAAATAGAACATTTGATCGACTCAGCAAATAAAAACAATATACTTATTTCCAAGATCTCAAGATAAAAATAAGCAGTATAGTTTCAACTTAAAATATTACACAAATCATATCCATGGACCAGAGTAAATAGATACATAGTACATAGATACATAGAGATAGTATCAGAATTTCACATATACTATACTTATACCAAATATATAATGAAACCTTCCTTTATGAATGTCTTAATGTTCAAAATCTTAAATAATTTTCTAAATCTAATCACATTATCCTTCTGCTTGGGAATTATTTCTTTTAAACAATGAAAACTAAATGCATTCTTTTTCATATTTTTTATTTTTTCATATAAATCTGCAATGATTTTGATGTTCATATAGTATGTGATTAAATGTATTTTTAAAACCACATTTTCTGAGAAGATATAGAACACTTTGTATTTTCATTGTCCATTCTTGGTCTCAAATAACAGCCTTTTAATGTTGTATATTAACTTTTTTACAATTATTTTCAGGCACAAATTTTATAGACGAACTATTATGAAAAAATATAAGCATGTTTAGTTATCTTCCTAAAGATTAACTATTCTAAGAAAGGATTCTTGGCCTAAATCATGGAATAAAATAATGGTATTAAAATTAAATGACAGATGCAAGGCTACCATATGTATAAGCCTATCTGAAATCTTAGGTTATATCAATATCTGACAGTATGTTTTCTTCTTCCACAAAATCCACTAAATGCAGGTATTAGCATTATTTATCAAACTGAAACACATATTGCTTCCTGAACTTGAATATCATTATCACTTATTATCAGCCATTATCACTTCAAATACAATTTGTCCCCAGTTCTCACAATACTGTCCTTATGAGAAGTATATTAAATATATATTGGATTATACAATGATTATTTTTTTTTTAATTTTTTTTTTAATTTTTTATTTTTTTTTATTTTTTTTTATTTTTTAATATATGAAATTTACTGTCAAATTGGTTTCCATACAACACCCAGTGCTCATCCCAAAAGGTGCCCTCCTCAATACCCATCACCCACCCTCCCCTCCCTCCCACCCTGCCCTCCCTCCCACCCCCCATCAACCCTCAGTTTGTTCTCAGTTTTTAACAGTCTCTTATGCTTTGGCTCTCTCCCACTCTAACCTCTTTTTTTTTTTTTTTCCTTCCCCTCCCCCATGGGTTTCTGTTATGTTTCTCAGGATCCACATAAGAGTGAAACCATATGGTATCTGTCTTTCTCTGTATGGCTTATTTCACTTAGCATCACACTCTCCAGTTCCATCCATGTTGCTACAAAAGGCCATATTTCATTTTTTCTCATTGCCACGTAGTATTCCATTGTGTATATAAACCACAGTTTCTTTATCCATTCATCAGTTGATGGACATTTAGGCTCTTTCCATAATTTGGCTATTGTTGAGAGTGCTGCTATAAACATTGGGGTACAGGTGCCCCTATGCATCAGTACTCCTGTATCCCTTGGATAAATTCCTAGCAGTGCTATTGCTGGGTCATAGGGTAGGTCTATTTTTAATTTTCTGAGGAACCTCCACACTGCTTTCCAGAGCGGCTGCACCAATTTGCATTCCCACCAACAGTGCAAGAGGGTTCCCGTTTCTCCACATCCTCTCCAGCATCTATAGTCTCCTGATTTCTTCATTTTGGCCACTCTGACTGGTGTGAGGTGGTATCTGAGTGTGGTTTTGATTTGTATTTCCCTGATAAGGAGCGACGTTGAACATCTTTTCATGTGCCTGTTGGCCATCCGGATGTCTTCTTTAGAGAAGTGTCTATTCATGTTTTCTGCCCATTTATTCACTGGGTTATTTGTTTTTCGGGTGTGGAGTTTGATGAGCTCTTTATAGATTTTGGATACTAGCCCTTTGTCCGATGTGTCATTTGCAAATATCTTTTCCCATTCCGTTGGTTGCCTTTTAGTTTTGTTGGTTGTTTCCTTTGCTGTGCAGAAGCTTTTTATCTTCATAAGGTCCCAGTAATTCACTTTTGCTTTTAATTCCCTTGCCTTTAGGGATGTGCCGAGTAAGAGATTGCTACGGCTGAGGTCAGAGAGGTCTTTTCCTGCTTTCTCCTCTAAGGTTTTGATGGTTTCCTGTCTCACATTCAGGTCCTTTATCCATTTTGAGTTTATTTTTGTGAATGGTGTGAGAAAGTGGTCTAGTTTCAACCTTCTGCATGTTGCTGTCCAGTTCTCCCAGCACCATTTGTTAAAGAGACTGTCTTTTTTCCATTGGATGTTCTTTCCTGCTTTGTCAAAGATGAGTTGGCCATACGTTTGTGGGTCTAGTTCTGGGGTTTCTATTCTATTCCATTGGTCTATGTGTCTGTTTTTATGCCAATACCATGCTGTCTTGATGATGACAGCTTTGTAGTAGAGGCTAAAGTCTGGGATTGTGATGCCTCCTGCTTTGGTCTTCTTCTTCAAAATTACTTTGGCTATTCGGGGCCTTTTGTGGTTCCATACGAATTTTAGGATTGCTTGTTCTAGTTTTGAGAAGAATGCTGGTGCAATTTTGATTGGGATTGCATTGAATGTGTAGATAGCTTTGGGTAGTATTGACATTTTGACAATATTTATTCTTCCAATCCATGAGCAGGGAATGTCTTTCCATTTCTTTATATCTTCTTCAATTACCTGCATAAGCTTTCTATAGTTTTCAGCATACAGATCTTTTACATCTTTGGTTAGATTTATTCCTAGGTATTTTATGCTTCTTGGTGCAATTGTGAATGGGATCAGTTTCTTCATTTGTCTTTCTGTTGCTTCATTGTTAGTGTATAAGAATGCAACTGATTTCTGCACATTGATTTTATATCCTGCAACTTTGCTGAATTCATGTATCAGTTCTAGCAGACTTTTGGTGGAGTCTATCGGATTTTCCATGTATAATATCATGTCATCTGCAAAAAGCGAAAGCTTGACTTCATCTTTGCCAATTTTGATGCCTTTGATTTCCTTTTGTTGTCTGATTGCTGATGCTAGAACTTCCAACACTGTGTTAAACAACAGCGGTGAGAGTGGGCATCCCTGTCGTGTTCCTGATCTCAGGGAAAAAGCTCTCAGTTTTTCCCCGTTGAGGATGATGTTAGCTGTGGGCTTTTCATAAATGGCCTTTATGATCTTTAAGTATGTTCCTTCTATCCCGACTTTCTCAAGGGTTTTTATTAAGAAAGGGTGCTGGATTTTGTCAAAGGCCTTTTCTGCATCGATTGACAGGATCATATGGTTCTTCTCTTTTTTTTTGTTAATGTGATGTATCACGTTGATCGATTTGCGAATGTTGAACCAGCCCTGCATCCCAGGAATGAATCCCACTTGATCATGGTGAATAATTCTTTTTATATGCTGTTGAATTCGATTTGCTAGTATCTTATTAAGAATTTTTGCATCCATATTCATCAGGGATATTGGCCTGTAGTTCTCTTTTTTTACTGGGTCTCTGTCTGGTTTAGGAATCAAAGTAATACTGGCTTCATAGAATGAGTCTGGAAGTTTTCCTTCCCTTTCTATTTCTTGGAATAGCTTGAGAAGGATAGGTATTATCTCTGCCTTAAAATCTGGTAGAACTCCCCTGGGAAGCCATCTGGTCCTGGACTCTTATTTGTTGGGAGATTTTTGATAACCGATTCAATTTCTTCGCTGGTTATGGGTCTGTTCAAGCTTTCTATTTCCTCCTGATTGAGTTTTGGAAGAGTGTGGGTGTTTAGAAATTTGTCCATTTCTTCCAGGTTGTCCAATTTGCTGGCATATAATTTTTCATAGTATTCCCTGATAATTGTTTGTATCTCTGAGGGATTGGTTGTAATCATTCCATTTTCATTCATGATTTTATCTATTTGGGTCATCTCCCTTTTCTTTTTGAGAAGCCTGGCTAGAGGTTTGTCAATTTTGTTTATTTTTTCAAAAAACCAACTCTTGGTTTCGTTGATCTGCTCTACAGTTTTTTTAGATTCTATATTGTTTATTTCTGCTCTGATCTTTATGATTTCTCTTCTTCTGCTGGGTTTAGGCTGCCTTTGCTGTTCTGCTTCTATTTCCTTTAGGTGTGCTGTTAGATTTTGTATTTGGGATTTTTCTTGTTTCTTGAGATAGGCCTGGATTGCAATGTATTTTCCTCTCAGGACTGCCTTCGCTGCATCCCAAAGCGTTTGGATTGTTGTATTTTCATTTTCGTTTGTTTCCATATATATTTTAATTTCTTCTCTAATTGCCTGGTTGACCCACTCATTCGTTAGTAGGGTGTTCTTTAACCTCCATGCTTTTGGAGGTTTTCCAGACTTTTTCCTGTGGTTGATTTCAAGCTTCATAGCATTGTGGTCTGAAAGTATGCATGGTATGATTTCAATTCTTGTAAACTTATGAAGGGCTGTTTTGTGACCCAGTATATGATCTATCTTGGAGAATGTTCCATGTGCACTCGAGAAGAAAGTATATTCTGTTGCTTTGGGATGCAGAGTTCTAAATATATCTGTCAAGTCCATCTGATCCAATGTATCATTCAGGGCCCTTGTTTCTTTATTGACTGTGTGCCTAGATGATCTATCCATTTCTGTAAGTGGGGTGTTAAAGTCCCCTGCAATGACCACATTCTTATCAATAAGGTTGCTTATGTTTATGAGTAATTGTTTTATATATCTGGGGGCTCGGGTATTTGGCGCATAGACATTTATAATAGTTAGCTCTTCCTGGTGGATAGACCCTGTGATTATTATATAATGCCCTTCTTCATCTCTTGTTACAGCCTTTAATTTAAAGTCTAGTTTGTCTGATATAAGTATGGCTACTCCAGCTTTCTTTTGGCTTCCAGGAGCATGATAAATAGTTCTCCATCCCCTCACTCTCAATCTAAAGGTGTCCTCAGATCTAAAATGAGTCTCTTGTAGACAGCAAATAGATGGGTCTTGTTTTTTTATCCATTCTGATACCCTATGTCTTTTAGTTGGCGCATTTAATCCATTTACATTCAGTGTTATTATAGAAAGATATGGGTTTAGAGTCATTGTGATGTCTGTATGTTTTATGCTTGTAGTGATGTCTCTGGTACTTTGTCTCACAGGCTCCCCCTTAGGATCTCTTGTAGGGCTGGTTTCGTGGTGACAAATTCCTTCAGTTTTTGTTTGTTTGGGAAGACCTTTATCTCTCCTTCTATTCTAAATGACAGACTTGTTGGATAAAGGATTCTCGGCTGCATATTTTTTCTGTTTAGCACACTGTAGATATCGTGCCAAGCCTTTCTGGCCTGCCAAGTTTCAAAGGAGAGATCAGTCACGAGTCTTATAGGTGTCCCTTTATATGTGAGGGCCCGTTTATCCCTTGCTGCTTTCAGAATTTTCTCTTTATCCTTGTATTTTGCCAGTTTCACTATGATATGTCGTGCAGAAGATCGATTCAAGTTACGTCTGAAGGGAGTTCTCTGTGCCTCTTGGATTTCAATGCCTTTTTCCTTCCCCAGTTCAGGGAAGTTCTCAGCTATAATTTGTTCAAGTACCCCTTCAGCACCTTTCCCTCTCTCTTCCTCCTCTGGGATACCAATTATGCGTATATTATTTTTTTTTAGTGTATCACTTAGTTCTCTAATTTTCCCCTCATACTCCTGGATTTTTTTATCTCTCTTTCTTTCAGCTTCCTCTTTCTCCATAACTTTATCTTCTAGTTCACCTATTCTCTCCTCTGCCTCTTCAAGCCGAGCCATCGTGGATTCCATTTTGTTTTGCATTTCGTTTAAAGCGTTTTTCAACTCCTCGTGACTGTTCCTTAGTCCCTCGATCTTTGTGGCAAGAGATTCTCTGCTGTCCTGTATACTGTTTTCAAGCCCAGCGATTAATTTTATGACTATTATTCTAAATTCACTTTCTGTTATATTATTTAAATCCTTTTTGATCAGTTCATTAGCTGTTGTTATTTCCTGGAGATTCTTCTGAGGGGAATTCTTCCGTTTGGTCATTTTGGAGAGTCCCTGGCGTGGTGAGGACCTGCAGTGCACTTCCCCTGTGCTGTGGTGTATAACTGGAGTTAGTGGGCGGGGCCGCAGTCCGACCCGATGTCTGCCCCCAGCCCACTGCTGGGGCCACAGTCAGACTGGTGTGTGCCTTCTCTTCCCCTCTCCTAGGGGTGGGATTCACTGTGGGGTGGCGTGTCCCGTCTGGGCTACTTGCACACTGCCAGGCTTGTGTTGCTGGGGATCTGGCGTATTAGCTGGGGTGGGTGGGCAAGGTGCACGGGGGCAGGAGGGGCAGGCTTAGCTCGCTTCTCCTTAGGTGATCCACTTCAGGAGGAGCCCTGTGGCAGCGGGAGGGAGTCAGATCCGCTGCCGGAGGTTTGGCTCCGCAGAAGCACAGAGTTGGGTGTTTGCGCGGAGCGAGCAAGTTCCCTGGCAGGAACTGGTTCCCTTTGGGATTTTGGCTGGGGGATGGGCGGGGGAGATGGCGCTGGCGCCTTTGTTCCCTGCCAAGCTGAGCTCTGCCGTCCGGGGGCTCAGCAGCTCTCCCTCCCTTTGTCCTCCAGCCTTCCCGCTTTCGGAGCAGAGCTGTTAACTTATGACCTCCCAGACGCTAAGTCGTGCTTGCTGTCGGAACACAGTCTGTCCGGCCCCTCCGCTTTTGCCAGCCAGACTCGGGGGCTCTGCTTGGCCGGCGAGCCGCCCCTCCGCCCCGGCTCCCTCCCGCCAGTCCGTGGAGCGCGCACCGCCTCGCCGCCCTTCCTACCCTCTTCCGTGGGCCTCTAGTCTGCGCTTGACTCCGGAGACTCCCTTCTGCTAATCCTCTGGCGGTTTTCTGGGTTCTTTAGGCAGGTGTAGGTGGAATCTAAGTGATCGGCAGGACGCGCTGTGAGCCCCGCATCCTCCTACGCCGCCATCTTCCGGAACCCCCCCCTACAATGATTATTTTTAATATCACTTTTACATTTTCCTTTTTTTATCTGCCTAAACTTCAATCTAAGCAACATCTTCAAATTTATCTTTCAATTCACTAATTCTATCTTCATCTAATTCTTAATGGATGTTAAAAACACCTGTTGGTTTTTTATTTCTAATAGCATTAAAGTTTTTTGTTTAATTCTGCCTCAGTCTAACTGATGATATATGACTTTTTGCTTATAAGTCTACAACTTATATTTATTTTATAATCTACGTCAGAACATTACATTACCCTAAAGTCTTGAGGTTCCTTTCTGCTACATTTCTCTGACAATTTTATTCCATGCTGAAATGTTTTCTTGTGTAATTTTATCATATTGAGTTCATCATAAGAACTACTTGATGCTACTGACAACATTTTCTCCATTTGTGTCTGTTAACCTCTCCAAGAACAAATTTCCACTTCATTTTTTTTTCAATAGCTTGGTTAAATCCTTTTTTTTTTTTTTAGTTGGAGTAGCTGGATCTTTTTCAAGTTCAAGTTTGAACTCCAGTGTCATGTGGGGTGCAGATCTATGGTTATGTATACTGAGGGAAGATGACTTTTTTCTGTCCCTCCCAGAACTGAGTCCATAAATAACCCCAAAACATATATTTCTTTCTTGACCCACTTTACTAGTAAGTATTTTGTTTTCCTAGCCCATTTTTTCACTGAAAGTATAGCTCATCAAGGACATGAACTCATTGTTGATGTCACATCTCCAGCTTCACATTTAAGGAACTCCCGGACCTATCTTTGTAATGCCATAGTCGGAACTCAGCAAACCACTTCTTTTTTTGCCAAATGCCTTCTTATTTGGCTCTGCCAAGAGGGGAAGCTAGAGGGAGACTGAAAGGTGAGAGAAGGAAGAAATGCCTCCCTCCTTTTTGCCGTTTTTGATTCTGCATCCTGATCTTTTTTCAGTATCTGTTCCTAGTAACGAATTCTTGTGTTAGCCTGCCAGAAGCGGTCTGTTCCAGGAACAGCAGGTGATTCAAGTTTGCAATTTTGTCAGCCTTGTCATGTTCCCTTAGCGATACCCACATGGGGAAGTAAGCTTTCCTCTGCCAGAGGTGTGAGTTGTTATGCCCAGGCTCTTGCTCTGAGCCAGAAGACAATAGCATCGCACCCTCAGAGCTGAGTCCTAGCTCCACAGGACCCTTCTGTCAAGCTTCTGAGTTGTAATAATCCTACTCTCGCCCCTTTGTTCTACCACCACTAGGGACGATAGCTGTTTCCTGAGGTTTCTACCTTCACGATATCTTAGTGTACTCTTTTTTTTTTTCTTTCTTCAATTCTTTCATATCTAGTTAACATTTTTTAATATTAAATTATTTTATTCACTAATTGTGTGGTTTCTGTCTCCTTAGTGGACTTAAGCTGCTATGCTTCCTAAAGAGAAGGGTCCTTTGATATGGATGGGTCAAGAACAAGGATATTTTTTAGACCAAATGTTATGAACATTTTATTTTAGTCTCCATTTCATCTCTCTGAAGCTTTTGATGTTCCTTTTTTTCCTCCTAAGAGCTGACGTAGTCAGACAGATCCAGAGCAATTCCACATGGGAAAATCTTTTCTCTCTAGAAACATTAAGATTGAACTGAAGCGTCAAACTACTAAAAGCTTAGAAAGAAGCTTAGAATTTCTCCCACTATACCTGGGACCTCTTTGTCTAAAACCTATCTTCCATCATAATCAGAGTACTAAAATACAGATAGCTAAAGTGCAATGTCAGCTTATGGGGAAAAGTGTTAAAATGCTCATTGGCCCATGTTGTGACAGACAACTTAAGTGTGTCTATAGCTGAAGCAAAGAAGTCTCCAATTTAGTTATGCTTATCTCACCATAGTACTCTTTACTCAGGTTTTGGCAAAGCCTCTTAGCTTCCTCTGTTAGGGGAATCCTAAAAGGGTATTAACTCTGTCAAAGAAAGTGTCAGAATTCTGTGTCCTATTTATTGATCAATCTTTCTCTGCTGGAAACTCAATTCACATTTTGTTACCTTTATTTATTAGGCTGAATAATGGCTCTCAATAATATTCATGTCCTAGTCCCCAGAAACCCATGAATATGTTACGATACATGTTCTAAAGGACTTAACAGATGTGATCAAGTTAAGGATCTTGAGAGAAGGAAATGATCCTGGATTATCCAGTTGGAACCATATGGAATTACAAAGTCCTTCTAAGAGAAAGGTGGATGGAAGAAGGACAAAGGATGTGATTCTAGGAGAAGGATAGCCTCTAACTTCAGGAAAAGGCAAGTAATAGATTCTCTCCTAGGGCCTCTAGAAAGACCCAGTCCTGTGGACACCTTGGCTTTAATCCCAGAAGACTCATTTCAGATTTTTGACCTACAGAACTATAAGACAACAAACGCAGGTAGTTTGAAGCTACCAAGCTTAAAGTAATTTGTGTCAGCTGCAATAGGAAATAAATGCATTCTAAAGTGCTTGTGAAAACTGTGGAATAAAAATATCTAAAGTAGACCTTGCTGTGGCCCTATTATAACTTTTATAATTAAGATTCTTAGGTCTGAAATTGAGAACAACTAGATCAATAGGTAAACAGAAACCCCTACCGAAATGTTGTCATAATGCTATTTCTGACTGTGTTTACCACATATTAAATTTCACATATATTATTCTCCTTCTTCTTTGTTACAAGTGTGCAAAGTTGGTAGGGAGGATACTCAAGTTCTTTTTATAGCTATAGAAACTAGGAGGCAGAGTGTTTCAGTCTGTATAGCTAACTATCTACATTTATATAGACAACCAGTTCAAAACTCCAATTTTTGGGCTTTACTTCAGACATACTGAATTGAAATCCCTTTGGAGATGTTTATGCGCACTGAAGTTTGAGAAATACTAATCTAGAGCAGAAGTTGGCAAACTACAACCTGAAGGTTGATTTAGTAAATAAAGTTTTATTGGGATACAGCCATGCCTTTTCAATTATGTATTATCTGTGAGTGCTTTTGTTGCAATGACAGAGTTGAGTAGATGTAACAGAGACTTTATGATCTGCAAAGCCTAAAATATTTACTCTCTGACCCTGACAGCAAAAACTTGCTGACCTCTGGCAAGAATACAACACAGACTAAAGTTGGGTGCTAAATGGATAATTCTGTGGTTTTTCAGGATGCTGTGATAAATGGCCAAAAAAGTGGTTATAAAATAACTAACACATTAGCTAATTACTTGTTTCTAAATATGTCCCTCTCTCCTGAATTTCTGAATGTGCTGGAGCACATTCCACAAAAAACCCATTGGAATCCAGAATTAGAACTTGATAATAACCAAATAATGAGTTCCATTTAGCTTTCTAAATGTGTTAGAATAAAATCGCATTTCTGTTACTATGATTAGTGCACTGAAATAAATCTGAAATGCAATGTTAGAATGAGATAAACCTTTCTAATGGAGAAAAATACAGCCTTTATAGCTTAAACTGATAGGAGTCATAAATGCACAATAAAAATGACCCTACACATTATTTTAGCCCTTTTATGAATACATTGCAAATTACATTTTCTCAAGCATTATCAAGAAATACAATAGTTTAATATTGAAATCAATATTCATATACTATTTACACAACCCATACAGTGCTTTCATAACACAATTCTTATTAGGGTCATGTACCTCGCGTGGAAATAACTTCATTGTGAATAGGAGATTTGATGGAATCATTATAAAAACAAAAGTTTATCTATGTATCTCATACATACAGGACATTGCCATTCATTAAAAGTCAAAAAGTTTGGAGTACAGCTAGAAACATTGTTTCTCATTTCAGAAGTAGGCTCAGTTCAGAAAAGGAAAAAAAAAAATCACTACTTAATGGAAATTTGCAATCAAGGAACATAACTCCTCCACCAATACTCTCACTTCTCCTAGGATACTTTCCAAAGCTAGTTTTATCTTGGTTTTAATTTCTTTTCCGTATTTCCTACAATAATCTAAGACTTCACATTTGTGATTATTATAAAGACTTATTTCCATTTTATCAAAGTCTGGATAACAATATCTTAAAGCCTTGGGGAAAGAATTTTAAGAACCATATTTTTAGGCTTTATATTATGAAAATGTTCACATATATGTAAATTAACTAGGATAGTCAAATGATCCTCAGTGTATCCATTACTCAACCTCAACAACTATCAACCTTCTCTACTTGATGTATCATCTATACCTCATCCCAAATTACTGCTATAATTACTCTATTTATAGTTCTTTTTATTTAGGTTAAAAAAATACTAAGCATGTGGGTGGCTCAGTCAGTTAAGCATCTGACTTCGGCTGAGGTCATGATCTCATAGCTTCTGAGTTCAAACCACAAGTCGGGCTCTGTGCTGGCAGCTCAGCACCTGGAGCCTGCTTCAGATTCTGGGTCTCCCTCTCTCTCTCTGCCCCTCCCTGACTCATGCTCTGTCTCCCCCCGCCAAAAAAATAAAAATAAAAATAAATAAAATATTAAAAAAATAAATTTTAACGCCCAAAATTTAGCCTTACAATTTTAACAAAATGGGCACACCCAGATAACCCATACCTCTATCATGATATCAGATAGTTACTTCTTCCCAGAATGTTCTCACATTCCATTCTAATCAACTTCCACTATTCTATTCCCCCTGCCCACCCTCAATCCTCCAGATTCCTCTGGAGGAAATATATAATATGTATATAAATAATAAATTAAAAAATTATATATATATATATATATATATATATATATATATATATATATATAAATTTTGTCTGTTTTAAAATTTTCTTTATAACAAAAACATATAATATGGTCTTTTCTATGCCTGGCTCATTTTGCTCTGCCAAAGTGAGATACATCCATGTTAATGCATTTACCTTGTGACTTTTTATTCCCAAGCAATATTCTAGGCATGAATATAGTGCAGTTTGTGTTTCCATTCTTCTGTTGATGGACACTCAATTTTTTTCAGAATACAATTTTTGAAGCCAAACATTTTACATTAATTAATTCAGGAATTATTCTGAGAAGTTGGCAAAATAAACAATAAGATAAATTGGTGACAGTCGGAAATAAAATGTATTATAAAATTAACTTGGAAATAATGAGGTTCCTCACCTTACTGGGCTTCTCTCTAATAGAGGAAGAGTAATACTTCTACTCTACAGGCTAGTTATAAGGATTAAGTCGCTACATATATAGCTCTCACATACTAAGGTCTCAATGGAGGCTAGCTTTCATTGTCTTATTATCACTAATACAAAAATGTAATGGAAACAATCTAAAATGAGTCAATTACAATAGAGCTTTAGACAGTATGCTATTACTTTGGGGTATAATATTGTGGATTTAATTTTCTATTGGTCTTCAACTGGAAGAGAAAAGATGCTTGAGGAATATGAATAGCAGTTCAGATACCTGCCTGCATATGAGGAGGGGAGGGCTGTGACTACATTGCTGTGACATTATGTTGCATTGCATCTTGTTTTATGAAGTTTGCTTTAAAATTAAAAGTTGACTCCTGAAGTTTTATTATGTTATCTATAATATTGGTTTCATTATAGCACATTAATGGAAATAATTTCTGTAGAACACATGATATAAGAAGTTATACTCACATGCTACTTTATTTTATTTTTTATTTTATTTTTTCGACAGGGAGATGGAGAGCACACTAGTGGGGAAGAAGCAGAGGGAGAGAGAGGGAGAGAATCTTAAGCGGGCTCCACGCCCAGGATAGAGGACAACACAGGCTCAATCCCATGACCATGAGATCATGACCTGAGGCAAAACAAGAATCAGAAACTGCTCACCTGACTGAACCACCCAGGCACCCCCACATGCTACTTTAAATTAAAATAATATAAAACAACCTTCTGGGAAAATAATTGGATTAATTTAATTCTCTTTAAAATAATTTGATACTTGGTTTGATATTAAAAAAAACTACTAAAACACTACTTTAAAATTATATTAGGATATGTTTCTCTCCATTGAAATAATTTTTAAAAATACTTGTTTTTTTAGCAATAACTAAAAAATGTGAAGTAAATATCATTAGATTTTCTTTTTTTTAATATTTTTAATGTTTATTTTTGAGAGAGAGAGAGAGAGAGACAGACAGACAGACAGACAGAAGTAGAGCACTAGTTGAGGATGGGCAGAGAGAGAGGGAGACACAGAATCCAAAGCAGGCTCCAGGCTCTGAGCTGTCAGCACAGAGCCTGACATGGGGCTCGAATTCACAAACCATGAGATCATGACATGAGCCAAAGTCAGATGCTTAACTGAGTGAGCCACCCAGGTGACCAATTCTCATTACATTTTGTAGATATTTTCTTTTTTGATTTCATTTAGAATTAAAAACTGTAACTTACTTGTTAGTTAAAGAATAAAGTTGTGCTTCTGCACAACAAAGATAATGATCAATAAAACTAAAAGACAATCTACTGAATGGGAGAAGGTATTTGCAAGTGACATGTGATAAAGGGTTAGTATCCAAAACATATAAATAACTTACACAACTCAATACCCCAAAACAAATAATTCAATTAAAAAATAGAAGACATGAATAGACATTCCTCCAAAGAACACATGCAGATGGACAGCAGACACATGAAAAGATGCTCATCATCACGTACCATCACGTAAATGCAAATCAAAACCACAATGAGGTATCACCTCACATCTTTCAGAATGGCTAAAATCAAAACCACAAGAAACAAGTGCTGGTGAGGATGAGGAGAAAAAGGAAATCTTGTGCATTGTTGGTGGGAATGCAAACTGGAGCAGCCACTGTAGAAATACAGTATGGAGTTTCCTCAAAAATTAAAAGTAGAAATACCATTCTTTCAGTTGCTTTCTGGTTTTGTTGATTGTTTCCTTCGCTGTTCAGAAGCTTTTATCTTAATAAGGTCCCAAGTTCATTTTTGTTATTTCCCTTACCTCTGGAAACATGTCTAGTAAGAAGTTGCTATGGCTGAGGTCAAAAAGGTTGTTGCCTGTTTTCTCCTCTAGGATTTTGATGTTTTCCTTTCTCACATTGAGGTATTTCATCCATTTTGAATTTATTTTTTGTATGGTATAAGAAAGTGGTCCAGGTTCATTCTTCTGAATATTGCTGCCCATTTTCCCAGCACCATTTGCTGAAGAGACTGATTTTTTTTCCGTTGGATACTCTTTCCTGCTCTGTTAAAGATTAGTTGGTCATAAATATGTGGGTTCATTTCTGGGTTCTCCATTCTGGTCCACTGCTCTATGTGTCGGTTTTTGTGCCACTACCATACCATCTTGATGATTACAGCTGTGTAATACAGCTTGAAGTCTGGAATTGTGACACTTCCAGCCTTAGTTTTCTTTTTCAACATTACTTTGGCTATTGGGGTCTTTTCTGGCTCCATACAAATTTTAGGATTGTTTTTCTAGCTCTGTGAAGAATGTTGGTGTTATTTTGATAGGGATTACATTGGATGTATAAATTGTCTTGGGTGGTATAGACATTTTAAAAATATTTGTTGTAATCCAGTGAAGAAATGGGCAGAAAACATGAATAGGAACTTTTTCAAAGAAGACCTTCAGATGGCTAAGAGACAAATGAAAAGATGCTCAATGTCACTCATCATCAGGGAAATATAAATGAAAACCACAATGAGATACTACCTCACGCCTGTCAGAATGGTTAAAATGAACAACTCAGGAAATAACAGATCCTGGTGAGGATGTGGAGAAAGGAGAACCCTTTTGCACCCTTGGTGGGAATGCAGCCTCTCTGGAAAACAGTATGGAGGCTCCTCAAAAAATTAAAAATAGAATTACCGTACAACCCAGCAATTACACTACTAAGTATTTATCCAAAGGATACAAAAATGCTGAACTGAAGGGGTACATGCATCCCAGTGTTTATAGCAGTGCTATCAACAATAGGCAAATTATAATCATACTAGTAGGGGACTTCAACACCCATTTATAGCAATAGATCATCTAAGCAGAAAATCAGCAAGGAAACAATGGCTTTGAATAACACACTGGACGGGATGGACTTAAAAGATATATTCAGAACATTTCATCCTAAAGCAGCAGAATTATATGCTAATAACTTGGGCAATCTGGGTAAAATTCACAAATTCCTAGAAACGTAAACAACCAAAACTGAAACAGGAAAAAATAGAAAATTTGAACAGTCCCATAACCAGTAAAGAAATTGAATTGGTAATCAAAAAATCTCCCAAAAAAAAAAAAAGAGTCCAGGGCTGGATGGCTTTCCAGGGGAATTCTACCAAACATTTAAAGAAGAGTTAACACCTATTCTCTTGAAGCTGTTCCAAAAAATAGAAATGGAAGGAACACTTACAAACTCATTCTATGAGGCTAGAATTACCTTGATTCTAAAACCAGACAAAAACCACACTAAAAAGGAGAACTAGAGACCAATTTCTCTGATGAACAAGGATGGAAAAATTCTCAACAAGATACTAGCCAACCAGATCCAACCATGTATTAAAAGAATTATTCACCATGATCAAGTGGGATTTATACCTGGGATGCAGGACTGGTTCAATATCTACAAATCAATCAATGTGATACATCACATTAATAAAAGAAGGGACAGGAAACACATGATCTTCTCAATTGATGCAGAGAAACCATTTGACAAAATACAGCATCCTTTCTTGATAAAAACCCTCAGGAAAGTAGGGATAGAAGGATAATACTTCAAGATCATAAAAGCCATATATGAAAGACCCACTGCTAATATCATCCTCAATGGGGAAAAACTGAGAGCTTTTGGCTTAAGGTCAGAAACAAGACAGGGATGTCCACTCTCACCACTGTTATTCAACACAGTATTGGAATTCCTAGCCTCAGCAATCAGATAACACAAAGAAATGAAAGGCATCCAAACTGGCCAGAAGGAGGTCAAACTTCCACTTGTCCCAGATGACATGATACTCTATATGGAAAACCCAAAAGATCCCACTAAAAACTGCTAGAACGGATATAGGAATTCAGCAGAGTTGCAGGATATAAAATCAATGCACAGAAATTAGTTGCATTCCTGGAGTCCAATAATGAAGCAGCAGAAAGAGAAATCAAGGAATCAACTGATTTACAATTGCACCAAAAATCATAAAATACCTAGGAATAAACCTAACCAGAGAGGTGAAAAATCTACACACAGAAAACTATAGAAAGCTCATATAAGAAACTGAAGAAGACACAATAAAATGGAAAAATATTCCATGGTCATAAATTGGAAGAATACTGTTAAAATATCGATACTGCCCAAAGAAATCTACATATTCATTGCAATCCCTATCAAAATAACACCAGCATTCTTCACAGAACTAGAACAAAATCCTAAAATTTGTAAGGCAATGAAAAAGACCTCAAAGAGCCAAAGCAAACTTGTAAAAGAAAACCAAGGCTAGACGCATCACAATTCCAACTTCAAGATGTATTACAAAACTGTAATCATTAAGACAGTATGGTGCTGGCACAAAAACAGACACTTTGATCAATGGAACAGGATAGAGAACCCAGAAATGGACCCACAAACATATGGCCAACTAATCCTTGACAAAGCAGGGAAGAATATCCAATGGAATAGACAGTCTCTTCAGAAAATGGTGTTGGGAAAACTGGACAGCGACATGCAGAAAAATGAACATGGACCACTTTCTTACACTATAAGTAAAATAAACTAAAAATGGATGTAAGACGTAAATATAAGACAGGAAACCATCAAAATCCTAGAGGAGAAAATGGGCAAAAACCTCTCTGACCTTGGCCGCAGCAACTTCTTACTCAACATATCTCTGGAGGCAAGGGAAACAAAAGCAACTATTGGGATCTCATCAAGATAAAAAACTTCTGCACAGAGAAGGAAACAATCATCAAAACTAAAAGGCAACTGATAGAATGGGAGAAGATATTTGCAAATGACATAGAAGAAAAAGGGTTATCATTCAAAATCTATAATGAATTATCAAACTCAACACCCAAAAAACAAATAATCCAGTGAAGAAATGGGCAGAAGAGATGAATAGACATTTTTCCAAAGAAGATATCCAATGGTTCAGATACACATGAAAAAAGGCTCCACATCACTCATCATCAGGGAAATATAAATCAAAACCACAATGAGATATGACAGATGTTGGCAAGGATGCAGAGAAAGAGGAATCCTTTTCTACTGCTGGTGGAAAAGCAAACTGGTGCAGCCACTCTGAAAAAACAGTATGGAGGTTCCTCAAAAAGTTAAAAATAGAACTACCTTACGACCCAGCAATTGCACTACTAGGTATTTATCCAAGAGACACAGATGTGCTGTTTCAAGGGGCACATGCACCCCAATGTTTATAGTAGCACTATCAACAATAGCCAAAGTATGGAAAGAACTCAAATGTCCACTGACAGATGAATGGATAAAGAAGAATTGGTCTATATATACAATGGAGTATTACTCAGCAATCAAGAAGAATGAAATCTTGCCATTTGCAACAACATAGGTGGAACTAGAATGTATCGTGCTAAATGAAATTAGTCAGTTAGAGAAAGACAAATATATGACTTCACTCATATGAGGACTTTAAGATACAAAACAGATGAACATGAGGGAAGGGAAGCAAAAATAATATAAAAACAGGGAGGGGGACAAAACTTAAGAGGCACTGAAATACAGAGAACAAACTGAGGCTTGCTGGAGAGGCTGTGGGTGGGGGGATGGACTAAATGGGTAAGGGACATTAAAGAAGACACTTGTTGGGATGAGCATTGGATGCTATATGTAAGGAATAAATCACTGGATTCTATTCCTGAAATCATTATTGCACTATATGCTAACCAACTAACTTGGATGTAATTTAAAAAAATAAATTAAAAAAAAAGAAAACAATAGCTAAATTATAGAAAGAGCCCAAATTCCAAACGTCCATCAACTGATGATTGGATATAGAAGAATGGTATGTGTGTGTATATACATATACATACACACACATATACATACAATGGAATATTACTCAGCAATCAAAAAGAATCTTGCCATTTACAACAATGTAAATCTTGCCATTTACAACAATGTGGATGGAACTGGAGTGTATTATGCTAAGTGAAATAAGTCAGAAAGACAAATATAGGATTTCAATCATATGTGGAATTTAAGAAAAAAGATAGATGATCATAGGGGAAGTGAAGAAAGAATAAGATAATAAACAGGGAGGGAGTCAAACCATAAGAGACTCTTAAATACAGAGGACAAATGGAGGATTGTTGGAGGGGAGGTGGGGGGGGGATGGGCTAAATAGGTAATGGCATTAAGTAGGACACTTGATGGGATGAGCATTGGGTGTTGTACATAAGTGATGAATCACTGGGTTCTACTCCTGAAACCAATAGTACACTGTATGTTAACTAACAAGTCTAAATAAACCATTAAATAAAATATTAAAATAAATGCTTAAAAAATTGATGAAACACCAATTCCCCAGGCCCCTAAAAAAAAACTAGAATTACCCAATGATACAGTAATTTCACTACTGAGTATTTACTCAAAGAATATGAAAGTACTAATTCAAAAAGGTAATATGCACCTCTATGGTTATTGCAGCATTATTTACAATAGCCAAATTATGGGAGCAACCCAAGTGTCCATTAAAAGATGAATGGATAAAGAAGATGTAAGATATATATATCAGAATATTAGTCCACCATAAAAAAATAATGAAATCTTGTCATTTGCAGCAACATGGATGGAGCTAGAAGGTATAATGCTAAGTGAAATAAGTGTCAGAAAAAGACAAATACCATATTATTTCACTCATATGTGGAATATAAGACACAAAACGAATGAAGAAAAAAGAGACAAACCAAAAAACAGACTCTTTTCTATAGAGAACAAACATGGCTGCCAGAGGGGTGGTAGATGGGAGGAAGATGGGTGAAATCCATACTTTGGCTATTGTTGATACTGCTAAAGAATACACTTGTCACAGTGAGCACTGAGTAATGTATAGAATTGTTGTATTGGTATATTGTATACCTGAAACTAATATAACACTGTATGTTAACTACACTGGAATTAGAATAAAATAAAAAAAAATACTAGTAATTAAAAAAATAAAAATAAATAAATAAATTGTGCTTTGAAAGAGCATTGTAACTGGGAGACAATTCCAAAATAAATTTTGTCTATGATGTATATTTGTATATACTGACCTGAGATCTTGCTCTTAACTTTTCTCCCCATCCTTACCATTCTAACGCTCTCAGAGGAATAATACAAGGATAGACATGTAGTTTAAAATCTCTCTTTACACACCAGTAATACTGAACAAACTCTAAGATATATTTCAGGAGAGAATAAGTTGAAAGAATAAACCGTCATCACAAAACTCCTCACATATACAAGAAAAGTTACCTGATAGATAAAATAAAGCTCCAGGAAGAATCCATGGATAGGTCCATCCCCAAGGGGCTGATAGCTTTGGAAATGTCCTATTTTAAGAATATCTCTGATATAAGAGGATCTCTTTCTTAGCCAACAAGTATCATGAGTTCATTTGTCTCCCACTGAGAGGCACTAACAGAGCTGGCTCACATCAAAAAGAGCTGTGAGAATCCCAAGAGAGGCTGCAAGGAAACCACTGCTAGGGTAGTCACTGCATGATTGTTTTGTCCTCCATTCCCCATGATCTGGAAGTTTAAATGTCAGCAGTGACATGAATTGCAACGCAACAACACATTTTTAGACTGAAACATCACAACTCCCAATATTGGTTGCATATAGATTCCTTTCCCCAACTATAAGGAAAAAATAATACAATTATAAGAAATACTGAAGGTGACCATATGAAAAATAAGGCATTCACAGGCAGAAAAAGAAAAAAAAATCTCACATTCTCCTTACTCCACCCTAGAACAGTATTATTGCAAGAAACCTCCCCACCCACAGCACTGCTAAATGTGGAAGGGTGGAGCTTATAAAAATCTCTAACTTGTATCCTCAAGGGAATCAGTTAAACGCTTCATTTCTGTGAAAGGGATCAATCCAAAATCAGAAATGTGTTTATCAGTGCTGTCCAACAGAAATATATGAGCCATATATGCAATTTAAAGCATTTAGCTGCTACATTGAAAAAGTGAATAGTAAAAAGGTGAAATTAATTTTAATTGTATATGTAACCCAATATGTGCTTAATATTACCATTTCCAGATGTAATTAACGTTTAAAAATTACTAATATGTTACTATCTTTTTTTATCTTCAAAATCTAATGTGTGTATTTACATTTAAAACAGATCTCAGTTTGGACCAGCCAGGCTTCAAGTGTTCAATACCTACAGGTGGGGAGAGGTTGCCATACTGGACAATACAGTATTAAGTTATAAATTATATTATGTAGGAGGGAGCCAAGATAACAGAACATCATGGAAGTTTTTGGTGTGTCTCTCATTCATGAACTACAGCCAGACCAACACTAAACCATCCTGCACAACTAGATAACTGATCTGAGGATTAACACAATAATCTGCACAAGCTGAAACACAAAATTCAGAAGGTACACAGCACAGAGAGGTGAATTTGGGGAAAGAGAAGCCGCAGAGGGCAGGGAGCCGCTTTTGGGGGTGGATAGAGGACGGGGGGGGGGGGGGGGAGAATATGGGAAAAGCACCCTTCCCCAAAAGCACCTGGAGAGAAAGTGAAAAATTGGAAACAGCTGCAGGGACTAAACTAAAAAGGGATAGCGGAGAGGGTTTAAATTCCATTAAGACTGTAATGGAGCACACAGACAGTCTTCAATTCTGCAGCTCAATACCTGGAAGTGCTCTGGTGGGAAGGGCGAATCCCCAGGAGCTTCTCGGAACACATGGGGAAAAGTGGTTCCACTGCTGGAAGGGCATTTGGTAGAGACTGTGAGGCAACCTGAGCCCAGCAGACCTCAGAGAACAGAAACATTTGCTGATGCTGGAACAAGGTTGTTAAGGGTGAAACTTGGTGTCAGATGGGTGTTGTGATTTGCCACAATCTATGAAATGCGGCTGCTACACTATCTCGCAAACTTTTTCTGGGGCAGGCTGGCATCTGGCCACAGTCTCTGTGCATCAGCAGCGGCACGGTCCAGTGAACCTTCCTTGGGTGCAGCCAGCAATCAGCCATAGTTTGGTGAGACCCTCCCGCAGAGGGGCAGAATGGGTCAAAGCCTCAGTCATTCAGAAGTAAGGGGCCAGGAAAAAACAGTTGCACCTGAGACAAAACTCGGAAGAGAGGTACTACCTGAGGCTTGGTCACAGACAGTGTAAAAGCAGGGAGTGGATGAAAGCTGAAGACAAAGGATGGGAGCGCGATTGCTGATCCGGGAGAACAAAGTTCAGATACTAGAGACTGGGTAGCTGGGTGACGCCATTTTCACTGCTCCCACACATGCGCATACGCACCTACAAGCACCACAACAATGCACCCCAGTAGTGCCATCTAGTGGAGAATGGAGCCGTTACACTGAGCCCCGCTGAACTGGGCCAACCTTGCTCTTCAAGAAAACAAGTCTCACTGCCTGCTTAGTTTATGGACTACAAAGCACTTCATAGTCTGACTTCTTGGGGAAAACGAAGTAATTTCAGTTGTACTTCAATCTGTTAGCAGGTCCATCTATTCAATTTTTTTTTTCTTCTTTTTCACTTCTTTTGTTTTTCTTGAATACAGAGAGAAAAAATTCATTTTTATTTTCAATTTTTATTAAAATATTTTTCTTTAATATTTTTACTATATTTAATTTCCTGTAATTTTTTTCAAATTCTATCTTACTTCCATCATTTTTTTAGTCTACTACAGTAGACTAAACAATTTCATTTTTTTCTTTTTCGTTTATTTTCTTTTTCTTGAATTCAGAAAGAGAGAAAAATTCATTTTTATTTTCAATTTTTATTAAAAATATTTTTCTTTAATTTTTTTCCTGCTAGATTCTTTACTTTTGTGTAAATTTTTCAACTTATATCTTATTTCCATCATTTCATTTTAGTCTACTTCAGTATATTCATTTTTTCAAATTTTCCATTTCCTTTTTTTTTTCTTTTTTTCCCCCTTTTTTCTCTAATTTATCAAACCACTTTAAACACCCAGACCAAAACACACCTAGGATCTAGCATCATTTATTCGATTTGTGTGTGCGTGTGTGTGTGTGTGTTTGATTTTAGTATTTTTTTAAATTTAACTTTTTATAATTTTAATTTTTTATACCTCATTAATTCCTTTTCTCCCTTCAAAAATGATGAAATGAAGGAATTCACTCCAGAAGAAAGATCAGGAAGAAAACGACAGCCAGGGATTTAACCAACACAGGTACAAGCAAGATGTCTGAACCAGAATTTAGAATCACTACAATTAGAAAACAAGATGGAGTCAGAAATAGACTAGAATCCCTTTCTGTGGGAAAAAAGAAGTAAAAACTAGTCAGAATGAAAAAAAAATGCTATGACTGAGCTGGAAAAACAGATGATGCCGCAGCAGCAAGGATGAATGAGGCAGAACAGACAATGAGTGATACAGAGGACAAACTTGTGGAGAATAACGAAAGCAGAAAAAAAGAGTGAGATTAAGGCAAAAGAGCAAGATTTAAGAATTATAGAAATCAGTGACTCATTAAAAATGAAAAACATCAGAATTATAGGGGTCCCAGAAGAGGAGGAGAGAGAAATAGGGGTAGAAGTGTTATGTGAGCAAATCATAGTGGAAAACTTTCCTAACCTGGGGAAAGGCACAGATATCAAAATCCAGGAAGCACAGAGGACTCCCATTAGATTCAACAAAAACTGATCATCAACAAGGCATATCATAGTCAAATTCACAAAATACTCAGTCAAGGAGAGAATCATGAAAGCAGCAAAGAAAAAAGTCTTTAACTTACAAGGGAAGACAGATTAGGTTTGCCACAGACCTATCCACAGAAACTTGGCAAGCCAGAAGGGAGTGGCAGGGTATATTCAGTATGCTGAATCAAAAACATATGCAGCCAGGAATTCTTTATCCAGCAAGGCTGTCATTCAAAATAGGAGAGATAAAAGGTTTCCCAAGCAAACAAAAATTAAAGGAGTTTGTGACCACTAAACCAGCCCTGCAAGAAATTTTAAGGGGGACTCTCTGAGGGGAGAAAAGATGAATATATGTATATATACATATTCATATTATATATATTCAATACATATATGTATATTATATATATTGAATACATATATATGAATATATGTATAATATATTCATATTATACATATGTATACATATTATACATATTATACATATGTATAATATATTCATATTATACATATATTCATATTTCATATATATATCAAAAGCAACAAAAATTACAAAGGACAAGAGAATACCACCAGAAACTCCAACTCGACAAGCATCATAATGGTAATAAATTCTTATCTTTCAGTACTCACTCTAAACGTCAATGGACTCAATGTTCCAATCAAAAGACATAGGGTAACAGAATGGATAAAGAAACAAGATCCATCTATATGCTATTTACAAGAGACCCACTTTAGACCTAAGACACCTTCAGATTTAAAATAAGGGGATGGAGAACCATCTATCATGCTAATGGTCAACAAAAGAAAGCCAGAGTAGCTATATATATATCAGACAATCTGGACTTTAAAATAAAGACTGTATCAAGACATGCAGAAGGGCATTATATCATAATCAAGGGGTCTATCCACCAAGAAGACCTAACACTTGTAAACATTTATGTGTCATGTGGAAGAACCCGAATACATAAATCAATGAATCACAAACATAAAGAAACTCATCGATAGTAATACCATAATAATAGGAGACTTCAACCCTCCACTCACAGCAATGGACAGATAATCTAATAAAAAAATCAACAAAAAACAATGGCTTTGAATGACACACTGGACCAGATGGACTTAACAGATATCTTCAGAACATTTCATCCTAAAGCCGCAGAATATACATTCTTCTCCAGTTCACATGGGACAGTCTCCAGAATAGACCACACACTGGGACACAAATCAGTCCTCAGCAAGTACAAAAAGATCAAGATCATACTGTGAATATTTTCAGACCACAATGCTATGAAACTTGAAATCAACCACTAGAAAAAATTTGGAAAGGTAACAAATATTTGGAGACTGAAGAACATCCTACAAAAGAATGAACGGGCAAACCAAGAGGTTAAAGAGGAAATTAAAAAGTATATGGAAGCCATTGAAAACAGTAACACCACAACCCAAAACCTCTGGGACGCAGCAACGGCAGTCATAAGAGGAAAGTATATACAAATCCAGGCCTTCCTAAAGAAGGAAGAAAGATCTCAGATACACAACCTAACTTTATGCCGTAAAGAGCTGGAAAAAGAACAGTAAATAAAACCCCAAACCAGAAGAAGACAGGAAATAACAAAGATTAGAGCAGAAATTAAAGCTGTCGAAACAAAAAAAAGCAGAACAGATCAATGAAACCAGAAGCTGGTACTTTGAAAGAATTAACAAAATGGATAAACCACTAGCCAGTTTGATCAAAAAGAAAAAGGAAAGGACCCAAAAAAATAAAATCAAGAGTGCAAGAGGAGAGATCACAACCAACACAGCAGAAATGAAAACAATAATAAGGAATATTATGAGCAATTATATGCCAATAAAATGGGCAATCTGGAAGAAATGAACAAATTCCTAGAAACATATACACTACCAAAACTGAAACAGGGAGAAATAGAAAATTTGAACAGACCCATAACCAGTAAACAATTGAATTAGTAATCAAAAATCTTCCAAAAAAACAAGAGTCCAGGGTCAGATGGCTTTCCAGGGGAATTCTACCAAACATTTAAAGAGTTAACACCTATTCTCTTGAAGGTGTTCCAAAAAATAGAAATGGGAGGAAACTTCCAAACTCATTCTATGAAGCCAGCATTACCTTTATTCCAAAACCAGACAAAAAGCACACTAAAAAGGAGAACTATAGACCAATTTCCCTGATGAATATGGATGTAAAAATCCTCAACAAGATATTAGCCAACCAGATCCAACAATACAGTAAAAAAATGATTCACCACGACCAAGTGGGATTTATACCTGGGATACAGGGCTGGTTCAATATCCACAAAATAATTAACGTGATTCATTGCATCAATAAAGAAAGGACATGAACCATGTGATCCTCTCAATTGATGCAGAGAAAACATTTGACAAAATACAGCATCGTTTCTTGATAAAAACCCTTGATAAAAACCCTCAAGAAAGTAGGGACAGAAGGAGCATACCTCAAGATCATAAAAGCCATATATGGACAACCCAACGCTAATATCATCCTCAATGGGGAAAAACTGAGAGCCTTCCCCCTAAGGTCAGGAACAAGACAGGGATGTTCACTCTCACCACTATTATTCAACATAATACTGGGAGTCTTAGCCTCTGCAATCAGAAAACACAAAGAAATAAAAGGCATCCAAATCAGCCAGGAGGAGGTCAAACTTTCACTCTTCGTAGATGACATGATACTCTATATGGAAAACCCTAAGGATTCTACCAAAAAACTGCTAGAAGTGATTCATGAATTCAGCAAAGTTGCAGGATATAAAATCAATGCACGAAAATCGGTAGCATTTGTATATGCCAACAATGAAGCAACAGAAAGAGAAATCAAGGAATCGATCCCATTTACAATTGCACACAAAACCATACAATACCTAGGAATAAATTTAACCAAAAGGTGAAAAATCTACACTGAATACTATAGAAAGCTTATGAAAGAAATTGAAGAAGACACAAAGAAATAGAAAAATATTCTACGCTCCTAGACAGGAAGAACAAATATTGTTAAAATATTGATACTACCCAAAGCAGTTTACATATTCAATGCAATCCCTATCAAAATAACACCAGCATTCTTCACAGAGCTAGAACAAATAATCCTAAAATTTTTTTGGAACCAGAAAAGACCTTAAAGAGCTAAAGCAATCTTGAAAAAGAAAACCAAAGCAGGAGGCACCACAATCCTGGACTTCAAGCTATACTACAAAGCTGTAATCATCAAGACGTTATGGTACTGACACAGGAACAGGCACTCAGATAAATAGAACAGAACAGAGAACCCAGAAATGGACCCACAAATGTATGGCCAACTAATCTTTGACAAAGCAGGAAAGAATATCCAATGGAATAAAGACAGCGTCTTCAGCAAGTGATGCTGGGAAAACTGGACAGCGACATGCAGAAGAATGAACCTGGACAACTTTCTTACACCATTCACAAAAATAAACTCAAAATGGAAGAAGGACCTCACGGTAAGACTGGAAGCCATCAAAATCCTTGAGGAGAAAGCAGGCAAAAACCTCTTTGATATTGGCCACGGCAACTTCTTACTCAACACGTCCCCAGAGGCAAGGGAAACAAAAGCAAAAATGAACTATGGGACCTCATCAAAATAAAAAGCTTCTGCACAGCGAAGGAAACAATCAGCAAAACTAAAAGGAACTGACAGAATGGGAGAAGATATTTGCAAATGACATATCAGATAAAGGGTTAGTATCCAAAATCTATAAAGAACTTATCCAACTCAACACCCAAAAAACAAATCATCCAGTGAAGAAATGGGCAAAAGACATGAATAGACACTTCTCCAAGGAAGACATCCAGATGGCCAACTGACACATGAAAAAATGCTCAACATCACTCATCATCAGGGAAATACAAATCAAAATCACAATGAGATACCACCTCACACCTGTCAGAATGGCTAACATGAACAACTCAGGCAACAACAGATGTTGGTGAGGATGCGGAGAAAGAGGATCTCTTTTGCACTGTTGGTGGGAATGCAAGCTGGTGCAGCCACTCTGGAAAACAGTATGGCGGTTCTTCAAAAAACTGAAAATAGAACTACCCTACGACCTAGCAATTGCACTACTAGGCATTTATCCAAGGGATACAGGTGTGTGGTTTCGAAGGGACACATGCACCCCCATGTTTATAGCAGCACTATCAGCAATAGCCAAAGTATGGAAAGAGCCCAAATGTCCATCGATGGATGAATGGATAAAGAAGATGTGGTATATATACATATACATATATATATATATATATATATATATATATATATATATATACACACACATATACATATATATATGTATATATATGTGTGTGTATATATATATATATATATGTATATATATGTGTGTGTGTATATATATATATATATATAATGGAGTATTACTCGGCAATCAAAAAGAATGAAATCTTGCCATTTGCAACTACGTGGATGGAACTGGAGGGTATTATGCTAAGTGAAATTAGTCAGAGAAAGACAAAAAATTATATGAATTCACTCATATGAGGACTTTAAGAAAAAAAACAGATGAACATAAGGGAAGGGAAACAAAAATAATATAAAAGCAGGGAGGGGAACAAAACATAAGAGACTCATAAATATGGAGAACAGAGGGTTACTGGAGGGGGTGTTGGAGGGGGGATGGGCTAAATGGGTAAGGGGCATTAAGGAATCTACTCCTGAAATCATTGTTGCACTATATGCTAACTAATTTGAAATTTAAAAAAAATAAATTAAAGAAATAAATTAAAAAGTAAAAAATATGTAATATTATAAAGTAAAAAAGAGTTGTCACTTTTGTATATGGCTGTGTGCAGAAATTTTTTCCCCAACTTAAGAAAATTCAATTTTTTTCTTAGTGATTTTATGTTTACTGTTTTATATAACTTAAATCTTTATTACACCTGTAGTGTATCTGGTGTAAGGTTATTAGGCAGAGATAGTTGTTTATCAGGTTTCTAACCTTAGTTCATAGACCTATTACTGATTAAATCAATCATTTCTCTACTAATTGGAAATTACTTTATCACATTCTGAAATATTTATATACATTAGTCTGTTTTCTAGCCATTGCATTCTATTGCATTGACATATCTTTCTACTTTTGTTGCAGAATTAAATTAATGTCTTTCAGAGTGCTCTTAAGCACTGGACACATACTCTACTTGTGTATTGATTGCAGGAGAGAATAATGGTGACACTACTTTCATGCTCTGGAGATATATTTCAACTCTTATGTTTGTCTTAAAGTTGATTTTGGATAATAATAGTCAATTAAAACCCTGTTTTTCACACATGGGCTGTAGTTTTGCCAATTTTCATTAACTTGTGGCATTAAAAAAAACATATTGCAGGATAATATGTTCTTTGGTACCGAATTACCTTCTTTTAATTCTGGATGATGATTTGATTGTTGAAAACCTAATATTGAAGTTAAGTGTCCAGTGCATTAGCTATTTGTCTCAGTTTGGTCTCCCCTAAAAATTACTTTTATATGATGATAAAATCATAAGATAATCATGGAATAGCACATGTAAAATCTAAAGAAGAGCCAGTTACATAGCAGTATTAGTTAGCATTTATATTGCTTCTAGGTGCATTTCAACTTATTAAAAGTAGACCCTTTCAACTCTTTTCAACAAATACTGGCATATAATTCATATCCTCTATTTAATTTTATCTGTAAGACTTGAAAACTTAGAGGATTAGTTGAAATCCTGGACATTCATTGGCTTTGATTGGCTCTGTTTTTCAGGAAAATCTCCCATAAGAAGAAAATGAAAATAATTGGGCATTAACATTCTCTATAATACATTCTTACTCTTCACTATCATTTCCTACTTTATTAGTATTCAAACTTCTTTTATTTAATCGTATATCTTAAATTTATTTTATTTATTTAATTTATTATATAAATATAAATATAAAATTTAATTTATATTTTATAAATATAAATTATTTATTATATTATATATTATATATTATATATTATATATTATATATTATAAATTATTTATTAATATAAATTAATAATTTATATATTAATTATATAATTTAATAAAATATAAAATATAAATATATATAATTATATAAATTATTATATATATATATAATTTATTATATTATATATATATATAATCAGCACAAAGTCTGATGCAGGGCTTGAACTCACGAACCATGAGATCATGACCGGAGCTGAAGTTGGACATTTCACTTACGGAGCCACCCAGGTGCCTCATATTATCTGTTCTATTCTTACATTTCAAAGAATATTTTAGAGTTCTAAAATGGAAATAACCTAACATGGAAACTCATTCCTATAGATAACATTAATTTCTTACTATCTGCTCATCCAACCAATTTTTACTAAAGCCATATTTGCATTAGTAGTTTGAGTCTGAGAAAATGGAAGAAAAAAGGTGAATTTTGGTTGCTCTCTATAATTTTTCAATTTTGTGCCATCTTTACTAAGCTCTTTTCTGTGTACTTTGAACTAAAACACTTCCTCATAGTCCTTTTGATTACTTTCAGCATTTTTATGTCAGTTCTATACCTTCCTGTGCTATTTTAGAAGGTTTCCTTCAGGATGTTTAATAAATCTCTTTAATACTATTACATTAATAGCTGTAATCAGAAAGAGAACTATAATTTCTGGGGGAAAACACTAACCAGGCGATGGTACTGAGTTTGAGACACGGACACAGATCCCGATCTGGGGAAGAAATGATCTATGTAATATAAGGTGATAACTTTGTGTCACTCCAGGAAAGGAAGAAAATAAAAGAGATGGTAGAAATAAAGGAGAAGGAGCCCCGAGAACAGTTCATAATGTAACCTCACCGTGTAAAATACATAAATCAGCAAAACATTAATAAAGCTATTACATTCACAAACAGGTTGGTGGGTGTGTTTTCTTGGGGAAAATCGGTGAGAGTGAGCCATGTTAGCAGAGAAGTATGTCATCAGTAAGCGAGAAATCACAGAAATTTTGAGAATCCCTCAATACTAATATGGCATGAAACTGAGGGATCCAGAGTTTATTCAAGTTTCTATACCAGGCAGGTCCCATATAACATCTAAGTTACATATTGGGTATACAATTAAAAAAAAAAGAATCATGTATCTTAACAATGAAGCAGCTATGCTTATTATTTCTTTAAACTTCTAAGAGAATATCTGTTAAGTATTCATCATCTTTTCTTTTTAAAACAAATGCCACTAATCCTAGTTAAATTGTTAATTGCTGGGTCTTCACAATGATAAAATGTAACTTGTTCTGACATTTTTCTTCTGAAAGCTCAAAATCTCTGAGCTCTTCGTTGTGCCAATAACTGTGTCTCAACAATAAGGAGACTGAGTAGTTGTCATTTTATAGTTTAAAAAAAATTAAAAAGTTAGTCACTCAACAAAAGAAAAATACAGTTAAGTAGCTTAAATCTCAACACACAGGTACCTATTACCATAAAAAGCATTGTGCTAGAACACTTCAAAAAGAGAGGACTCTAAAAGGGTCCGATCTGCATTGGTCATCTGCTAGTCTTAACAGAATTTTAAGTGTCAGTACATTTCATGAAGAGTTTAGGCATCAATATGTAGTCCATTATGTCTTTGCAAGGGGTTTCATAAGGCAAACTGTTGATACTCAACCTGTGTAAATTTATCTTTGATTTCTTTTGAAATATCTAATCCAAAGCAGTATCCGCAGTTCTGGGGGCAGGGGCATGTCAAATGTTTAAGAAGCAAACTAACAGACATTTCTGAACTGAGATTCACATGTACATCTTAACATTTCATACATTGTATTTCTATATAAAAAGAGGTTGAAATGAAATGTCTGATTTTAAGAGCTATTTTTCTCTCGCATATTTTCTTTTGGGTACAACATGTATTTCTATTGCACCAAATAACATTAATTAAATAATATAAATGTCACTCATGGATATATATACCAAAAACAAAAACGATGTTTGGATATTTGGAAACCCTGTAGTTCAAGAAAGGAAATTATCTAAGAAAATGTCAAATCAAAAGCAGAAGTAAGTTCCAGAAAAAATTAGTAAGATATTCAGCAATATTAAATAGAATTATATAATTATATAGTATATAAAATTATATAGTATATAAAATTATATAATTATATAGTATATAATTATAGTAATATTAATAAAATAATATATATATAATGGTACATCATAAATTCATTAAATGAGAAAAATGAGATCAGAATGTGAGACCAATGAAAAAAGCATGCTCACTGAATCCAAAAAACACGTTGGATATAGTGCAGAGCAGAGCCATTCATACTGAACCGAAACAAAACATTCTTAAAATGCTAAGACCTTGAAAAACAAGTCACTTACATATTCTAGGTGAAAGATGAATCAAAATAAAGAATTCAAGAATATATATAATGAATACTATCCAAGATAGACAGTGAGCAGAAACCCTTCAATATAAAATTATACCCAAATTCTCACTGTAGTTATAAAGCTACAATTTCAAAAAATAATTAAAATAAAAATTCAAAATGTATAGTGAATATTTTAGTAGTATTAATTGAAAATCTCAAATTGTAAATTATAGTAAAAATTAGAGCAAGAGAAAAGGAAATACTACATTTCTCACTGTTAAACAGAAAAATAAAAGTTTTCCTTAAATTAAGCTCATGCTTTCTTTACTCTTTCCCACTTATTAAAATTCCACAGGAAATTAAAACTAACAATAATCTATCATAAATTTAAAAAATAATATTTTTATTTTTAGAGATACATATTTTACTCACTAGTGTGGTTTAGATATAAACATAGAAGCTGCTTGTATCATTTCTATCTTTGGTAGCGTAAATTTTCAAGACCCAGCTAGTTGGTCTGCTTTGTTTTACTGCCAAAAAGTTCTTTCATAGATGTTTCTAGGAAGATAAAAATGTTGCACACAACAATTTATCTTACTCCAGAATTCTCCCAAGTAGTGTTTTGTGGAAAATTGTTTTTTGGCACTGTATCAAAATTCCTCTGAGTGATCATCTAATGAAGCTTATTACCTGCAAGAAGAAGGCTCTTCAAAGCTTCCAAATGGTATTTCCAACCACAATGGGGGAAACACAGTCCTTGAATTCATGTTGCACATGGTTACATGAGATTACTGCACTAAGAAAAAAGAGTTTTTAAACATATCCTTGATAATGTCGAGGCTGAAAAATAATTTGATTGCCAGCCCCATTTCCTTTTCTCATAGGTGGTTTTCATCCCATACGTATTCATCATAATGAAAAGCAATCCTGTTTTTCTTTGGGAGTTGTGGATGACAGTATAATCAGATCCAAAACTTCTACATCCATCTCCCAATTTGCCAAGTTTTATTGAAAGCAATAATTTCTGTAGGTATGCAGCAAACAACAAAAAAGGAACATAATCCCTTTTCTCAAATATGGAAGTTAGGTTAGAAAGCATTCAGTGCTCTGAATTCAATTCTGTATAATCAAAATACTCTTTAAATTTAAAGCACTGTTTTATAAATAACTGGTATCTCTGGTAGGGTTGGATTGCTCCTACAGCTCTCTAGGAAGATTTCTGGCAGAAAATACTTGTTGACTAATGTAGCACATCATAAAATAGAAACACTTTTTCTTTTGATTTTTTTTTAAAATGCTAGTGACTAACTAAATATTGTGAAAGTACTATCACTGCTTTCTCCAAACATCTTTTCCCACAGTTCATCTCATCTTCTTTGAAGAATTTTGATAACACATCAATTATAATGACAGCTGGATTAATGGACTCCAATAATTTTTCCAACTCTATTATTCCCTTGTCTTAATGTGATCAACTGTTGGGTACAATTCTTCAGTAAATTATTCAAAACAGAAAGAAGAAAATCTCACATTTTTATTTTCATCTTGGTCCTGTCCAATATTGAACAAAACATATAACATAGACCAAAAAAAGATTGTATTATTAAAAGACTTGCAATTCAAAATAATCAAGAAAGGGGGAGGGGAGGAACCTCCTGAATATCCGACAATCCAAGACAAGCCATGAAAAAGGAGAAACCATTCTGTTTTACTCTTTCAAAGGCAGAAACATCTTACCAATCAATGGTCAAATCGGGTTATAAATGTGTCAATTTTCTTTTTATTTAATAAATTCTTCCTTTCATAAGTCTTTAACAAAATCTTTTTTTAATTTATGAAACTAAAATATTTGTGGGTTTAATTTTTCTTTTGACCTTTTTCTTCAAATCCCATAAGGATTTGTATACTTGGTCTCATCCAGTGAAGCCTTTGGACTGACTTCAACCATGTTCCTTGAGAGCTCAGGTCTTCTGCACAGACCTTTCTGTTCAGGCCTCCAGGCCTCAGCTGCCTTTGGCCAGGCCAACCAAGCAGTAAATTGAGACTTTATTCCTTTTGGTTCTCAGCCATTTGATTCATTTCTGCCTCACAGCCGTTTGAATTGCTTCTGTCCGGAGCTACTTATTCTTCACCACCAAGATGCAATTGCTGAGAGGTTGACATTTATCTCCATTAAGTGGTTTGTCTGCAGGATTGCAAAAATTCTCAGTGACAAAGCTACATACTGCTTCACAACTTGGTCACTCCACTACTACTTAGAAGGTTTTAGCCACATTTAAGCTAAATGGTTTACAAGTGGCCCTGAGTCATATCCTAGGCTGCAATACTATCTTGATTAATCTATTGAAGACATCTTCATATTGTTTTCTCTGGATCTGTCCTTCTGTCCTCTAGGGACAAACCAATTCTAGGACCATTCCGTAACCTCTCCACCAAAACTTCTCATTACAACACACACACACACACACACACACACACACACACACACACACTCATTTTGATCATAGTATTTGGTGCATTTGGTCAGATGAAATGTTTCCATTCAGAAATGACCCAAAATTATGTTGGCCTATGATTTGCCTTCTTTAAAGGTTATCTCTTTGCTTCTACTTGGAGAGCTCAACCATACACTTAAGTTATAATGCCACAAAACTTCATAGAGTCTTACTTTCTTTTAGTGTTTAGTATTGACTGAAAGAATTTAAATTTTCTAGGATGTTCAGTACCATCCTGTATATAGATAATTTGCTATTACATTCACTACATTTAGTTAGTTCTCAAGAGGATTCCATATGTCTCTTGACATGTTAGTTCCAATAGGGTATAAAACCCCAAAGACAGACTATAATACTACCAGTGGCTGGAGGGGGGGGCGGGCTCCTTTATTTAGAAAACCAATTACCATCTAATGGACAGATATGTTTCTCACATGGTCTGAAAAGATTTAGAAATATCTAATATGCGGGTGCCTGGATGGTTCAGTCGGTTAAGCATCTGACTTCGGCTCAGGTTATGATCTCACTGTTGTGGGTTTGAGCCCCATGTCAGGCTCTGTGTTGACAGCTCAGGGCCTACAGCCTGCTTCAGATTCTCTGTCTCCCTCTCTCTTTACTCCTCCCCTGCTTGCATTGTGTCTCCCTCCCTCTCAACAATTTTAAATAAACAAAAAAAATTTTAAAGAAATATCTAATACCTAATACAAAGATATTTTTAGTGGATTGTTGGGATAACAGGATGTTTTAGGCAAACTCTACATGAAATTACTAAATCCTCCCTCGGAATCTTGAAGCAGATTTTAAACACTTAACCATTAATGCCTTGAGGAAGGTCCCTACTCCAGGCATACCAAATTATGCCAAGCTTAATTTTCACTGGTAAATTAAAGACAAGAAAATGAGTTTGGATCCTGCCTCAGAAAACAACTCATAACTAACTAGTGTTTACCTAAGTATTTATCTGAAATCTCTTTTGCTAAGCCATTTCCCCTTATCTGGAATATATAAAGGTTTCTTTTTCATATCTGTTTTTAACACCTGAATAGACAAAGAAATGTCATTGCACCTTTGAAAGGTATCTAAATCTTCAACTTTACTATTGCCAATTGTTCTCCAAGGTATAATTACCAGCTTATATGCTTTAGTTTTTAAATCCTTAGCAATTTTTTTTACAATTGATACTTATTAATGTTTGCCAAATACCAAATTTTCAAAACCTTCTTTCACTTACACTTTTTTTATTTTTCCACTGTTGAACTGTGTAGATTCAATTACTTGTTGCTTATTTTGAAAAGGGCATGTAATTT
Source organism: Panthera leo (assembly GCF_018350215.1). NCBI lineage: Eukaryota > Metazoa > Chordata > Mammalia > Carnivora > Felidae > Panthera > Panthera leo. The sequence goes on from NC_056682.1 coordinate 56,287,333, forward strand.
GTAAAATAAGTGTTCTTGTTGTCTCAAGAAAATCTTTATTTCATACTTGATCTTGAATGAGCTTTTCTCACATATGTGACAATTGAAAATTACTTAATTCAGTACTTTTAAGGTATTATTCATTATATACTCAAGGATTTTTTGTTTACTAATAAAAAATAGATGTCTCTGTTAACTTTACATAGATAATCTATTTTTTCTCTGGAAGCATCTAACATTTTCTCATTATTATTGATACTATGCAATTTTACTATGAGGTATCAACATATGACTTTTCTTTATTTTCTTTTGCGACACTGTTTTTTTTTGTTTTTCTCTTTTCCTCTAAATGTAAGGTCTTATTCATTTCTTTAATTAAAAAAAATCATTGTACATTTTCTTTAATGACTTTCCCATTGTCATTTGCTGTACCCTCTTCTTCTCAAACACCTACCGAGGTATTTTTGGAGCAATTATTTTATTCCCTTTTATGTTTAACTTCTAATTCCTATCTTTCCTGTCTTTATCACTTTATCCTATATTTCCATAAATCTGTGTTAATCATTAATTATAATAATAATAATTATTATTATTAATTCCATTAATTATTATTCCATCTGTTTTCAGTCTAATGTTAAACTCTTCTAATGTTCATTTTTTTTTTATTTCAAAGACCATATTTTTATTTCTAGAATTCCTGTTTAATTCTATTTATAATCTGGGTATCCTGTTAAATAATGATTGGATCTTGCCATTAAGTTTCTTTTCTCTCTTAAAACATTGAAATCTCATTTAATTGGCAGTCTATTTCCATTTTTTATTATATAATCCAAATGGCAATATATGAACTATGTTGCATTTGTTAACTCTCTCAGGACAATTTGTTTTCATATGAGCTTTGCAATTTTTGAAACCATAAGGCAAAAGCTGTCATATATGGAATTCATCAGTTGTGGAGGTATTCTCAGGGATGTTTTTGCATCTACCAGGGTCCTTTGATTTTCACTATTATGGGTATGTTTATGTTAATCTTTCACCATGGGCTTCCTTCATTTGAAAATAGTGTAAATTTTTATGCCACAAGTATGCAGTGCACAGGTTAATCATTAGGAGTTCTCACAGAGGAGGTTTTCCACTCACTAGTCAGGACTACCAACCCACTTCTATATTAATATTGGTCAACATCTATAGGGCATAGGTAGACTTTCAAACCAGATAAGGTGGAGAATCACAGATGTACAATTCAGGTAACACAAAACAGACTCAGACATGGATAAAGATTATTCAAATTCTACCTATTTGGAGTTGTCTGAACAGTACACATAAAATATAAAACAAAGTCAAGGACACCTGAATTGATTTTTCATAAGATGCATATGAGGAGTGTGTCTTTCTTGACAAATCATGCTGTTTGCTATTTGTTGCTACCTAATTAATAAAGCCCTATTTTTTACTACTTTGTTTCCTAGTCTTCATTTAAAGGCACCTTATTTCCTTATGGATTTCCAGTTCCTGGCTTCTGATTCATGTCTTTATATTTCACAAGAAATTTGTCCTTCAGTTTGGGTCAATTTCTCTTGAACTACTAGGTATTTTTACCTCTCTCTGGTTCGGTAAGCCCTCACATTAAAATCCAGATTCATAAACATTTTCAGGAACTTTCTCCACCAATGGTCCTGGTTGAATTTCCAAAAACCTGGCCCACGCGTCCTTGGACTAGTCCCAGAGTATCTGCTTTTGTTGACTGGAATATGGGGGCCCGTGGGAGGATCGAGCTAAGGCATCTGACGAGGAATGCCAAGGGGTCTTCCCTTCTGGCGGTGGCACCCTAGATTAGCTCAGGATAACTCTGATAACTGCTGCTCTCTCAAAAGGAGATTAATTTTTCTCTTGCAAATATTAAAAAGCTATTGCTAACTCCACAGTGTGAAGAGGAACTCTAAATCTACATGAAGGACATCTGAATCCTGATGGTTATCAAGACAGGTGCAAAATTGTACACAGTTCTTCCTTAGTTGGCTGCAGGAAAAGAATAGACTTGTCTATAGGTATATAGTGTATATATTGCAAATAAATGAAAGATTTCTTTGTAATTATAAAATACTATTATATATATATATATATATATATATAGAGAGAGAGAGAGAGAGAGAGATCCATTATGATTACATTAACCATAACAGATTTATGATGTATAAATGCCTTTAGACTTGCACAGTAATTTATAGTACCCCATCTTATCTAATACATGCCTAAATAAATCAGGATATATAATCAGGATATCAACAGGATATATAATCTTTAGCCTCAGTAAGAGCAGTCGCTTCATCCTAAGAAGACCAATTTCTGATTAAAGACCTATGTGTGCTTTTTCAAGTCCATCCATAGTCAACTTTAAAGGCTTTACCTGACAGGCCTCACAAGGAAATGCTGCCCTCCCCACACCAGACTGTGTGTACAACCAATGTGTTGCAGTCTCTAAAGGGAGTTGCAGCCAGGCACTCAGGGACCCACAGCTGGCCATCTTTTTATGTGTATTTGTATTCCTAGCCCTGGTGCCTCCATTCCTAGGTGTCTTTATCTAAGTACAAGTACGAGTGTTCAGGTGCCTCTGTTAAGCTCCCTTTTTCAGGAGAGGAGGGAGAAAATCTTAGAGACTTTTCCCTCTTATGACTCAGTGCTCAGTACTTTCCAGCTCCCACCTTGCCCTTTCTCCTTCCTCCTGGCTCCCAGGTCCATAAAACTACTGGAGCCTTTTGTTTGCGGGTTCCTGAAGAGTGACATAACCTCCATGTCTATACTGATCCACCAACCCTCCACCAGAGCATCATTCAATGGAGGAAAAATTGAACAGAAAGAGTAGGTGGTTTCTCAGTTTCAGCCTCTTGAATATTACATTGCAGTGAGTGATCAAGGTCCTCACTGTTCCTTTCATCTGGGCTCTTGATGATTTAATTGACTTCCCAAAGCCAGCCGCTCAGCTCTGTCCACAGCTCAGGCTCCTGATGCAACTTTGGCATTGAACACTTGGTCTTATTATCAGGTTTAGGAGTAACTTTCAATGGTTCCTATTATCCAGCTGCTTCCAGTAGAACACCTGAGATCATCCTTATTTAATCTGAAAGTTATGGCCAGATATTCTTCAGAACTGTAATGGACAATCAGAATAATTTCATTCAGGAGGTCACCACTCTTGGCCTCAAACATCAGCTAAACATTTCTTCCTTTTTAAATGTTTACTTATGTATTTTGAGAGAGAGAGAGAGAGAGAGAGAGCGAATGGGAGAGGGGTAGAGAGAGACAGGGAGAGAGAGAATCTCAAGCAGGCTTCGAGCTTTCAGCACAGAGCCTGATGTGGGCCTCAAACTCACAAACCGTGAGATCATGTACTGAACTGAAATCAAGAGTCGGATGCTTAACTGAGCCGCCCAGATGCCCTCAGCTAAACATTCTGTTATTTGAACTGTTCTCGTGTATAAAGTCATACCAACTGCATTTTTCATGTCTGGACTATATTACTTTTTGATTAAAACTGTTGTTATCTGGGGATGAAATAAGAGAGTTAATGAGTTTCTGTAGCTTTGAGAAGCTGCAAGTGAAAACATAATCTCGTTTTCTGGTTTTTATAAATTATATTAGAATGGATTCAGTAAATCCCCAATGGGATACATATTCCCCAAGACTAACCAGAAACTCTTATTTAATTATTTTGAAAACCACTGCTTATAGCCAATATTCTCACAAAGATGATATTCCATTAATAGTTTCCAGAGTCTGGATTTTTTTTTCTACTTCTGAAAAGTAGATATGTTTCCTTTAATTAAACAACAAGAGCTATGTAGTTTATAACACTTCCTCTCTTACCATGACTTCTCTGAAACTCAGAGACAAGGATTTCTTCAATAAGGTTTATTATTTTTAATTAGATTTTTCATTTTAACCATGGTTTTGATTTTTTGTGTCTTTTTTCAACTCACTTAAAAAAAATTTTTTTTAACTAAGCAGCGTAAAAAAAAACAATAGATGAAGTGAAGGACTGATATTTAATAAACAGTCAATAAATACTTATTGATTTGATTTAAAACCAGAAAAGGGCACATCTCTCAACTTGCTAGATGAGATACTGGATACTGTCAATTAATGAATCACTTAAAAAAGCCAATTCTATCTTCATACGAAACAAAAAACAGAAAAGATATTCCGGGAACCCTTGCACACTAAAACAAAAGAGTGTAAATGATTCAAGAATGATTATAAGAAGATAAATAAATGGTTTTATTAATGGACAGAACTTTATTAATTAAGCTCAAATATCATGTCCACTGTTAATATTGGAGAAGTGTAGGGATTTTTGGATAAATATAGAAGATGATACCAGTGGTCATTTATATTCTGCACTTTCTTATAAATCTTTCTTTTCTCTGGTCAAGTCTCCTACGTCTAATATCCTAGGATATTAGAGCAGGAATGCAAAGAAAGGACGGGTGAGTTTTAGTTTTAAACTATGTAATGTTTGGTAATCAAAAAAGTAAGCCGTAATAAAAGCTGGACTTGTAGTGTACTCAATAGTCGTGGGTGGTAAGAGCATAGAGAAAGATCACAATACACGGGCGGGATGCCTGCAGGTGGATGAAGGTAATCTGCCTGAAAGCTGTGAACAAGGAAAATGAGGAGCCTCCTTGGAGTAGCAGGAGAGAAATGTGAGGAGGAGGGGATTTGCTCTGGAAGCACTGGTCCAAGAAGTTGGTGTGGCCATTCTACTGCTCCAGATTAACCCAGGAATGCAGGCAGGAGGTAGAGACCTCTCTTCTTTTTCCAAGGAGCACATCAATCTGCTTGTAATGAGATGAGGGCTCAAATATTCTCAACAAAAGTGGGCTGCTCACCTCCCATGGACTGTCCAGCTGAAGGATACTCACTTGTACTTGAGATTTTAACGAGTCCCTTCAACTGCCATGAATTTCCACCCACTTACTCCCATTTTATAAGCCAGAACTCTTACAAGTTCCCAGAAAAAGAGGTTGGGGGTCTTTGACTAATTCAGATGGGGCCTATGGAAGAGAAAGCCCAGTTCTTATGTTTCCAAATGACTTAAAGATAAAACTCACTTCCTTTGCACATGAAGTTTAACCTTCTCAACCTGTTTACTCATTTATAGAATGGAGACAGTAATGCCACCCTCAAAGATTACAGGGAGTTTTTCAGTTAGGTAAATCACATTACGCTAAACTTAGAACCCAATAGATACTCTATAGCTAAAAATTATTTTTGTTTAATGAAAATAGAACTTTGCATATGGCCTTATCATTTTATTTTGACATAATGATTATGTTTTTAATTTAAAAAATTTTAATGTTTATTTATTTTTGAGACAGAGAGAGAGAATGACAGAGCGCGAGCAGGGGAGGGGCAGAGACAGAGGGAGGCACAGAATCCGAAGCAGGCTCCAGCCTCTGGGCTGTCAGCATAGCGCCCAATGCAGGGTTTGAACCCATGCACTGTGAGATCATGACCTGAGCCAGTGTCGGACGCTCAGTGGACTGAGCCACCCAGGCCGCCATTATGTTTTTAATTTTAAAAGTATTCATTATTTTTTAAAATGTTGGCTTAACTTTATATATTCATTTGTTGTGTATCTTGTATCTTCCAGTTTCTCTTCACCGTTATCTATTACTTTAGTCTTAGAAAATATTAAGTGCAAAGATCGAGGGGTTCATCTTCTAAAGATTAAAGACAAATGAATTTATATTCTCATTAAAAACTAAACAAATTATAATTGCTTTCATTAAAAATCTGAGAGTTAGTATACTAGGAAAGTCCTGATTATACCAGCCAAAATATGTACAGGGAACATACTCCAACTGATAATAATGTATAGTTCACGTGTTAAAAAAATCTGTATTGTAGACTATTTTTTCTGACATTCCCCAATTAAATGACAAAATGATAAGCAGACATTGTGCTGTTTAAATCTTTAAAAGTTATGAGTATGAGTAAGAAATTAAAGGTAACATAAATCCAAAACAGTTATTATTCCAGAGAATTATTAGCTTCCTCATACAAAAAATCCTATAATAAAGAATACGTTTCTTGGTGGCGGGGGAGGAGGGGGGGGAATGTCTCAAATGAGGAAATACAAAAATATATCTATAGGAATGTCATTGTGGCAAATATGTATAATTAGATGGTCATTTTAAAACTAAAATAGTAGTTATAACTTATTGAGACAGTATAATGTTAAGAATTGGGTCCTGTAACCAAACTATGAGAATTTCTGTCTACTATAATAATTGCCAATTTGGTTTATTTTCAAAGGTCATTTTTCTCCTCCCCTTGTCTCAGGTTCTATATCTGCAAGTAGCAGATATTTTATGAGGCAAGTTCTTGACACACAGTAAATTGATCAATACATATTAGCTATTGTTTTTCATTTGTGTATTCATTTACTTATTCAATAACCACTTATTAAGTACCTACTATGTGACAGAAACTGAGTTAACAGGCAATAAAGAGGCAGAGACATGCCTTCTGGAGCTTACATTCAAGTGAGAACTCACATTCTATAATGCTATTGTTATCATTAAGGGTAGCTATGCATCAGGAACCACATTAGACACCTTGCATATGGTAACATATCAAACTAATACCAGTATTTGTGATGAAATGAAATGCATTCATGGCAGGAAATGATTTTATTCGTCAATGTAGTTGCATGGTAAAGGAGCCAAGTTAACAAATGTAATTCTTGGTTCTAATATAACCTCTTTTTTAAATACTTTGTATCTGTAACAAATGATACTTAAAAAGGTAGTGGAGAATCAGAGGTTGAATGAGTTAATGCAGTATGTCTTTTGCACAGCTGTAATGTCACTGAGGGGAGGTAAGAATGGCTTATAATATGAACGGCGTCTTCTAGCAGTGATAGTAGTTCTGGCACTACGTTAACACTCTTATGTGCCTCCTGTTACAATAACTGGGATATATCATGAGAACAGGGCTACTGGCAGCAGAGTACCCTGGAAATGATCACTGGTTCATACAAAGGCCAAACTTAAAACTTGGCACGTTTAAGCATCATGTTCTAACCAACTTAGCTATCAACTGTAAGTTAGAATTTAATTCCCAGGTACATTCAGTAGCAATGGACATTCATGTTCCTCTCATAAATAATTTGGACTCTCCATCAACTAGGGAAGAGCAGTTAGTAGATGAAAAGTCAGAACAAAATTGAATGAGGGCTGAGAATACAAAGGTCATTTTATCCTAGGACTTTTACTCCTGCTGTTTCCTCTCCCTGAAGTGAAGGAAAGCCACATAGTTTGAATATCAAATTATCAGAGACTTCTTCCCTTCCTTCCAGCATTTCTAGCAGCAGCTGCTTTTGTTTCGGTTTTCTTTCCTTCTTCAGTGAAACCTGAGTAAATAGTGCTTGTATGTTTTTAACTCCTCATTCATCCCACTGACCACTGCATTAGGTTTTAACTGTCATCCTCAACTCACTTTTTTGCAAAATCATGAACACCTCAAAGTTCACCCATTTGATGGGAATATATAGCATATGTTTGACATACCTGTATTTGAAGCTGCACCTTTCTGAGTAGTCTACTCTTTTTCATTTCCCATCTTGTCCCCTCCTGATTCTCCTACTGCTCTGGACACGACTTAAACGTATTGTTCTCTAACACATAATTCTGAGTAGTCTCAGGGACACAATCCTTAACCAAATTCTCATACTGTCTTTGTGATTTTGTATGTGAAAATCACAATGAAAATTTGAAAGAAAAAAAAAAGCCAACAGATGGACACAGGGGAAAAGAAGGAAAAATAAGACACAGACAGAGAGGGAGGCAAATCATAAGAGACTCTTAAATACAGAGAAAAAACTGAGGGTTGCTGGAGGGGTATTGGGTGGGGGATGGGCTAAATGGGCGATGAGCATTAAGGAAGGCACTTACTTGTTGGGATGAGCAGTGGGTGTCCTATGTAAGAGATGAATCACTAAATTCTCCTCCTGAAGCCATTATTACACTATATGGTAACTAATTTGGATTTAAATAAAATTAAAAAAAAAGAATATGTGATTTTAATTCCCATAAAATCATGTATTATTTTCGATGATTAGTACATTTCCTATGCCAGCATTTGCAACAACAGTACTATTAATATCCCGGGCCAGAAAATGCTGTATTGGGGGGCACTGGCCTGTACTTTATAAGATGTTTAGCAGCATCTACCCACTGGACACCAGTAACAGTCCCTGCCACCCATACTGTGGTTCAAAAAGTCTCCAGATTTGTCACATGTTCCCTGGGGGAAAATTGCCCCTGGTTGAGAACCTCTGGCTAAAGCAATGGCAAGAGACATTCATAGTTATAACTGACTCAGAATGGTTTCTTTGTCTACAGTCTTGTTCACTTCCAATATCTCTTCGTCACTGCTATCACAGCAATCCATACAAAACACAAATAACCACATCCCTCTGTTGCTATGGTGGTTTTCCGATCTGAGCGCATATTGAAAAATCTTGGAGAACTTGTAACAGATAAAAACTCATACCTCATTTTCCTATTAGTCTGATATAACATTATTACTTTACAACTATTTTTCTATGTCCCTAAATTATCCTTCTTTGCCTTATCTTTCTGTGAAATGCAAGACTCACCTCATACATCACCAACTCTGGTAATCCTTTTCTATACCACCCACTGAACCCACCCTGCCCTGCCCCAGCAAACCCTAGACAAAATTAGGCCATATAATATATCTAGTTATATCATGTTATATATATGTATATGGATATATGGAGATATATATATATATATATATATATATATATATATATCCATCCCAATCCAGTTTTTTAAACATTTTTAAATATTTTAAATACATAGGTTGTGTGTTATAATTTTTATAACTTCGCCTCCTAACACAAATCCTTGTATATAATGTACATAATGTAAATAATAGCTGCTAGTTATTTTTGATTATTATTTTCAACAAGTGGGACTTATTGTTATGCCTATTTCTTTTGGCAAAGTGCACTATTATGAAATTGCAAAGCTTCTGGTTTACTTTTTTTTAAGTTTATTTATTTATTTTGAGGGAGACAGAAGTAGTGTGAGCAGGGGAGGGGCAGAGGGAGAGAGAGAATCTTAAGCAGGGTCCATGCTCAGCACTGAGTTGAAGCGGGGCTGGACTCCATGACCCTGGGATCATGACCTGAGCCAAAATCAAGAGTCTGATGCTTAACCTATTGAGACACACAGGCTCCCCTGAAGCTTCTGGCTTACTAAGGCCGACCAAACACAAGCGTGACTTTCTTCCCTTACAATGCTTCCTTTGAAAAACCAAAGAAAAGTTTTAAACAGAATTACTTCATACCAAAGAAAATATCATGCTGGGGTGGGGAAAGCCTGGGAGCAGGTTGGTAACAAAAATTATGAATGCATTTAACAGATTATAAAAGAAACCAATGTAACTGTAGCTTAATCAAACATGAGTTTGCTTTTCTCACCTAGTAAGACTGAGAACAGGCAGTTGTTGGTCAGTATAGTCACTCAACAATGACGTCAAAGACCTAGGTCTCTGTTCTCTGCAATTCTCAGAATTTTGATTTTAATTTTCATGATTATAAGATGACTTCTGTTCTTTTGAAGTTCACGTTCACTTTGGGGACAGAGGGGGATGGCTGGAGGTATTGAATTGCCTGCATCTGCTCTATTTTATCACCTTTCCCACTAGTCCCACTGTCAGACTCCTGCTTTCACCTGATTGGACAGAACTATGTCATGTGTCCATCCATGGCTGTCGAGCACAGGAAGAAGGGGCTGTGGTTGGCGCCTGGGTGAAGTCTAGCAATGCATTTCTGACATATGAAAAACCTATAGGAGAATACTGAGACTTTTTCCCCAATATCTCTGCCTAAAGACTCAAAACAGAGAAACAACAGGAACAAAAAATGGGAGTGGGTAATAGGATCAAAACCAGGGAGATTATCTTAAGGAATGTCTTTAAAGAAATACACCATTTGGGATCAGTCCTCCACATACTGCTCTCCCAAACTCACATTTTCAGAGTGACTGAAAGTCTGGCATTTGCATAGAAAAAAAAACAGAAGTGTTTCTCTGAAAAAGTGTGATGCTGTGAATGAGGATAGCTGGGTCTTTCAGTTTTGATATTGGCATGCAAGAGTGTTATTCTCCATAGACTGGCATTGAGTGGGAGGGGATCTTATCCTACTTTCTATACACAAAATAAAGTGAAATCTACCAATGCCTGATAAATTATTCTTTCATGAGAGACTGTTGGGATATAAACCTAAATTCACAATAGCAGAGGACTTTTATATCAGTTACTTATGTTCACTTAGTTCTTTGTTTTAAAACATAAATGACTACAGAAGGATCAGGCATTTTTGCAACATTAAAAATATAAGAGAAAAGGTCTAAGATGAATAAGTAAAAAACTTAATAAAGAAAAATGCATCATAATTGGAGGAATAAATGAAACATGTAAAATTCCTAAGCATGGGTACGTGGGTGGCACAGTCAATCATGCGTCCAACTCTTTTTTTTTTTTTTTTTTTTTTTTTATTTATTTTTTTTTATTTTTTTTATTTTTTAATATATGAAATTTACTGTCAAATTGGTTTCCATACAACACCCAGTGCTCATCCCAAAAGGTGCCCTCCTCAATACCCATCACCCACCCTGTCCTCCCTCCCACCCTGTCCTCCCTCCCACCCCCCATCAACCCTCAGTTTGTTCTCAGTTTTTTAACAGTCTCTAATGCTTTGGCTCTCTCCCACTCTAACCTCTTTTTTTTTTTTTTTTTCCCTTCCCCTCCCCCATGGGTTTCTGTTATGTTTCTCAGGATCCACATAAGAGTGAAACCATATGGTATCTGTCTTTCTCTGTATGGCTTATTTCACTTAGCATCACACTCTCCAGTTCCATCCATGTTGCTACAAAAGGCCATATTTCATTTTTTCTCATTGCCACGTAGTATTCCATTGTGTATATAAACCACAGTTTCTTTATCCATTCATCAGTTGATGGACATTTAGGCTCTTTCCATAATTTGGCTATTGTTGAGAGTGCTGCTATAAACATTGGGGTACAGGTGCCCCTATGCATCAGTACTCCTGTATCCCTTGGATAAATTCCTAGCAGTGCTATTGCTGGGTCATAGGGTAGGTCTATTTTTAATTTTCTGAGGAACCTCCACACTGCTTTCCAGAGCGGCTGCACCAATTTGCATTCCCACCAACAGTGCAAGAGGGTTCCTGTTTCTCCACATCCTCTCCAGCATCTATAGTCTCCTGATTTCTTCATTTTGGCCACTCTGACTGGCGTGAGGTGGTATCTGAGTGTGGTTTTGATTTGTATTTCCCTGATAAGGAGCGACGTTGAACATCTTTTCATGTGCCTGTTGGCCATCCGGATGTCTTCTTTAGAGAAGTGTCTATTCATGTTTTCTGCCCATTTCTTCACTGGGTTATTTGTTTTTCGGGTGTGGAGTTTGATGAGCTCTTTATAGATTTTGGATACTAGCCCTTTGTCCGATGTGTCATTTGCAAATATCTTTTCCCATTCCGTTGGTTGCCTTTTAGTTTTGTTGGTTGTTTCCTTTGCTGTGCAGAAGCTTTTTATCTTCATAAGGTCCCAGTAATTCACTTTTGCTTTTAAGTCCCTTGCCTTTGGGGATGTGCCGAGTAAGAGATTGCTACGGCTGAGGTCAGAGAGGTCTTTTCCTGCTTTCTCCTCTAAGGTTTTGATGGTTTCCTGTCTCACATTCAGGTCCTTTATCCATTTTGAGTTTATTTTTGTGAATGGTGTGAGAAAGTGGTCTAGTTTCAACCTTCTGCATGTTGCTGTCCAGTTCTCCCAGCACCATTTGTTAAAGAGACTGTCTTTTTTCCATTGGATGTTCTTTCCTGCTTTGTCAAAGATGAGTTGGCCATACGTTTGTGGGTCTAGTTCTGGGGTTTCTATTCTATTCCATTGGTCTATGTGTCTGTTTTTATGCCAATACCATGCTGTCTTGATGATGACAGCTTTGTAGTAGAGGCTAAAGTCTGGGATTGTGATGCCTCCTGCTTTGGTCTTCTTCTTCAAAATTACTTTGGCTATTCGGGGCCTTTTGTGGTTCCATATGAATTTTAGGATTGCTTGTTCTAGTTTCGAGAAGAATGCTGGTGCAATTTTGATTGGGATTGCATTGAATGTGTAGATAGCTTTGGGTAGTATTGACATTTTGACAATATTTATTCTTCCAATCCATGAGCAGGGAATGTCTTTCCATTTCTTTATATCTTCTTCAATTACCTGCATAAGCTTTCTATAGTTTTCAGCATACAGATCTTTTACATCTTTGGTTAGATTTATTCCTAGGTATTTTATGCTTCTTGGTGCAATTGTGAATGGGATCAGTTTCTTCATTTGTCTTTCTGTTGCTTCATTGTTAGTGTATAAGAATGCAACTGATTTCTGCACATTGATTTTGTATCCTGCAACTTTGCTGAATTCATGTATCAGTTCTAGCAGACTTTTGGTGGAGTCTATCGGATTTTCCATGTATAATATCATGTCATCTGCAAAAAGCGAAAGCTTGACTTCATCTTTGCCAATTTTGATGCCTTTGATTTCCTTTTGTTGTCTGATTGCTGATGCTAGAACTTCCAGCACTATATTAAAGAGCAGCGGTGACAGTGGGCATCCCTGTCGTGTTCCTGATCTCAGGGAAAAAGCTCTCAGTTTTTCCCCGTTGAGGATGATGTTAGCTGTGGGCTTTTCATAAATGGCCTTTATGATCTTTAAGTATGTTCCTTCTATCCCGACTTTCTCAAGGGTTTTTATTAAGAAAGGGTGCTGGATTTTGTCAAAGGCCTTTTCTGCATCGATTGACAGGATCATATGGTTCTTCTCTTTTTTTTTGTTAATGTGATGTATCACGTTGATCGATTTGCGAATGTTGAACCAGCCCTGCATCCCAGGAATGAATCCCACTTGATCATGGTGAATAATTCTTTTTATATGCTGTTGAATTCGATTTGCTAGTATCTTATTAAGAATTTTTGCATCCATATTCATCAGGGATATTGGCCTGTAGTTCTCTTTTTTTACTGGGTCTCTGTCTGGTTTAGGAATCAAAGTAATACTGGCTTCATAGAATGAGTCTGGAAGTTTTCCTTCCCTTTCTATTTCTTGGAATAGCTTGAGAAGGATAGGTATTATCTCTGCTTTAAATGTCTGGTAGAACTCCCCTGGGAAGCCATCTGGTCCTGGACTCTTATTTGTTGGGAGATTTTTGATAACCGATTCAATTTCTTCGCTGGTTATGGGTTTGTTTAAGCTTTCTATTTCCTCCTGATTGAGTTTTGGAGGAGTGTGGGTATTTAGAAATTTGTCCATTTCTTCCAGGTTGTCCAATTTGCTGGCATATAATTTTTCATAGTATTCCCTGATAATTGTTTGTATCTCTGAGGGATTGGTTGTAATCATTCCATTTTCATTCATGATTTTATCTATTTGGGTCATCTCCCTTTTCTTTTTGAGAAGCCTGGCTAGAGGTTTGTCAATTTTGTTTATTTTTTCAAAAAACCAACTCTTGGTTTCGTTGATCTGCTCTACAGTTTTTTTAGATTCTATATTGTTTATTTCTGCTCTGATCTTTATGATTTCTCTTCTTCTGCTGGGTTTAGGCTGCCTTTGCTGTTCTGCTTCTATTTCCTTTAGGTGTGCTGTTAGATTTTGTATTTGGGATTTTTCTTGTTTCTTGAGATAGGCCTGGATTGCAATGTATTTTCCTCTCAGGACTGCCTTCGCTGCATCCCAAAGCGTTTGGATTGTTGTATTTTCATTTTCGTTTGTTTCCATATATGTTTTAATTTCTTCTCTAATTGCCTGGTTGACCCACTCATTCGTTAGTAGGGTGTTCTTTAATCTCCATGCTTTTGGAGGTTTTCCAGACTTTTTCCTGTGGTTGATTTCAAGCTTCATAGCATTGTGGTCTGAAAGTATGCATGGTATAATTTCAATTCTTGTAAACTTATGAAGGGCTGTTTTGTGACCCAGTATATGATCTATCTTGGAGAATGTTCCATGTGCACTCGAGAAGAAAGTATATTCTGTTGCTTTGGGATGCAGAGTTCTAAATATATCTGTCAAGTCCATCTGATCCAATGTATCATTCAGGGCCCTTGTTTCTTTATTGACTGTGTGCCTAGATGATCTATCCATTTCTGTAAGTGGGGTGTTAAAGTCCCCTGCAATGACCACATTCTTATCAATAAGGTTGCTTATGTTTATGAGTAATTGTTTTATATATCTGGGGGCTCGGGTATTTGGCGCATAGACATTTATAATAGTTAGCTCTTCCTGGTGGATAGACCCTGTGATTATTATATAATGCCCTTCTTCATCTCTTGTTACAGCCTTTAATTTAAAGTCTAGTTTGTCTGATATAAGTATGGCTACTCCAGCTTTCTTTTGGCTTCCAGGAGCATGATAAATAGTTCTCCATCCCCTCACTCTCAATCTAAAGGTGTCCTCAGATCTAAAATGAGTCTCTTGTAGACAGCAAATAGATGGGTCTTGTTTTTTTATCCATTCTGATACCCTATGTCTTTTAGTTGGCGCATTTAATCCATTTACATTCAGTGTTATTATAGAAAGATATGGGTTTAGAGTCATTGTGATGTCTGTATGTTTTATGCTTGTAGTGATGTCTCTGGTACTTTGTCTCACAGGCTCCCCCTTAGGATCTCTTGTAGGGCTGGTTTCGTGGTGACAAATTCCTTCAGTTTTTGTTTGTTTGGGAAGACCTTTATCTCTCCTTCTATTCTAAATGACAGACTTGCTGGATAAAGGATTCTCGGCTGCATATTTTTTCTGTTTAGCACACTGTAGATATCGTGCCAAGCCTTTCTGGCCTGCCAAGTTTCAAAGGAGAGATCAGTCACGAGTCTTATAGGTCTCCCTTTATATGTGAGGGCACGTTTATCCCTTGCTGCTTTCAGAATTTTCTCTTTATCCTTGTATTTTGCCAGTTTCACTATGATATGTCGTGCAGAAGGTCGATTCAAGTTACGTCTGAAGGGAGTTCTCTGTGCCTCTTGGATTTCAATGCCTTTTTCCTTCCCCAGTTCAGGGAAGTTCTCAGCTATAATTTGTTCAAGTACCCCTTCAGCACCCTTCCCTCTCTCTTCCTCCTCTGGGATCCCAATTATGCGTATATTATTTTTTTTTAGTGTATCACTTAGTTCTCTAATTTTCCCCTCATACTCCTGGATTTTTTTATCTCTCTTTCTCTCAGCTTCCTCTTTTTCCATAACTTTATCTTCTAGTTCACCTATTCTCTCCTCTGCCTCTTCAAGCCGAGCCATCGTGGATTCCATTTTGTTTTGCAATTCGTTTAAAGCGTTTTTCAACTCCTCGTGACTGTTCCTTAGTCCCTCAATCTTTGTGGCAAGAGATTCTCTGCTGTCCTGTATACTGTTTTCAAGCCCAGCGATTAATTTTATGACTATTATTCTAAATTCACTTTCTGTTATATTATTTAAATCCTTTTTGATCAGTTCATTAGCTGTTGTTATTTCCTGGAGATTCTTCTGAGGGGAATTCTTCCGTTTGGTCATTTTGGAGAGTCCCTGGCGTGGTGAGGACCTGCAGTGCACTTCCCCTGTGCTGTGGTGTATAACTGGAGTTAGTGGGCGGGGCCGCAGTCCGACCCGATGTCTGCCCCCAGCCCACTGCTGGGGCCACAGTCAGACTGGTGTGTGCCTTCTCTTCCCCTCTCCTAGGGGTGGGATTCACTGTGGGGTGGCGTGTCCCGTCTGGGCTACTTGCACACTGCCAGGCTTGTGTTGCTGGGGATCTGGCGTATTAGCTGGGGTGGGTGGGCAAGGTGCACGGGGGCAGGAGGGGCAGGCTTAGCTCGCTTCTCCTTAGGTGATCCACTTCAGGAGGAGCCCTGTGGCAGCGGGAGGGAGTCAGATCCGCTGCCGGAGGTTTGGCTCCGCAGAAGCACAGAGTTGGGTGTTTGCGCGGAGCGAGCAAGTTCCCTGGCAGGAACTGGTTCCCTTTGGGATTTTGGCTGGGGGATGGGCGGGGGAGATGGCGCTGGCGCCTTTGTTCCCCGCCAAGCTGAGCTCTGCCGTCCGGGGGGCTCAGCAGCTCTCCCTCCCTTTGTCCTCCAGCCTTCCCGCTTTCCGAGCAGAGCTGTTAACTTCTGACCTCCCAGACGCTAAGTCGCGCTTGCTGTCGGAACACAGTCTGTCCGGCCCCTCCGCTTTTGCCAGCCAGACTCGGGGGCTCTGCTTGGCCGGCGAGCCGCCCCTCCGCCCCGGCTCCCTCCCGCCAGTCCGTGGAGCGCGCACCGCCTCGCCGCCCTTCCTACCCTCTTCCGTGGGCCTCTAGTCTGCGCTTGGCTCCGGAGACTCCGTTCTGCTAATCCTCTGGCGGTTTTCTGGGTTCTTTAGGCAGGTGTAGGTGGAATCTAAGTGATCGGCAGGACGCGCTGTGAGCCCCGCGTCCTCCTACGCCGCCATCTTCCGGACGGCTCATGCGTCCAACTCTTGATCTTGGTTCAGAGCATGACCTCATGGTTCCTGAGTGTGAGCCCTGCATCAGGCTCTGCACTGATGGTGTGAGCCTGCTTGGGATTCTGTCTCTCCTTCTCTCTGCCCCTCCCCACTTGTGCATGCTATCTCTTTCTCTCTCTCTGAAAATAAACTTTAAAAAGTTATAATAAAAAAATTAAAAATAAATAAAAATGAAAATCCTAAGCAGCCCCTTCAAAGAAATTAAGATAACCAAAAAAAATAAGTAAATAAACAAGAAACCATAGGAGGGTGCGAGGAAATACAGACAGACAACAAGGAAAAGATCATTTGACTGGGTATAAGTACAATATTCTGAGGAAGGCCTAGAAGATAACATCAAAGAAATTCAGAATATTTAGCTCATATAAAAATGAAGCAAAAAATGTGGCAGGAAAAGTAAACATAAGGCATCAATCCAGGAAGTCCAATATTTGACTCATATAATTTCAGAGAGTTAAAGGGAAAATGGAGAAAAATAAATCATTAATGAAATAAAACAATTCAATTTAAAAATATTAGAATATCCTACAGTTTATTATAAATTTAAACACAAATTTTACCACACTAAGGATAAGAAAAAAAGTGGTATTTCCAGAGAGAAGGGTTTTTTCCTAGGAAGAAAGGAGACTTCACCATTATCATTCTTCTCATTGTGATTAACTGCACAAGCCCTTCGCAATCCTGAGAAAACCTAGTTGCATGTGCAGCTATGATGGTTATCCAGTTCGACCCCCCCATGGGCAAAGCCACCGTTTTATGCTCCGCTTATGATGCTAGGGGCAAGGACTCTGCAAACCACATTTCTCCCATACCCACTAATTTCCTTGTTGAGCTCTACAATCTGGGATGCTAACAAGGAGACTAAAATACCAAAAAGGAAGAAACAAACCATAAAGGGTGCTGCCTTTTCCTGTCTGTTTGGTGTTCTTATCAGCTCTTCTCTAACAATACTTTTTCCCTCTATAGCAGCAGTTGCCTCCCGTTTGCACTTTCCCCACCACCTGCAGAAACTCTTTCATTGCCCCTCTCAGAGATGGCCTCTCTGGCTGGCTGGTCTCTCCTAAATTCCTCACACCTGAGCCCACCCTATGAAGCTCCAATCTTAGAGTTACTAGTTGAGGATCCTTTGCTTCTGAGAGACCTTCTGACATTCCGATCTCCATATAACAACTCCATCTCAGAATTACCTTTGCCTCTCTAATTTTCTAATATGTGGTGAATCTACCTTATTATTTGAAACAATAACTCTTGTGATTTTTTTTCCTGCTTAGATCCTCACTGACACAGCCACCATGTCGAGTTTCAAGTATGAGGATACACTGATAAAATTTTCAATCAGCAAACCTCTGAAAAATTTACTTCCCCCTCAGTGATTTTCCTGAAAAAGAAAGAAGAAGAAGAAGAAGAAGAAGAAGAAGAAGAAGAAGAAGAAGAAGAAGGAGGAGGAGGAGGAGGAGGAGGAGGAGGAGGAGGAGGAGGAGGAGGAGGAGGAGGAGATGATGAAGAAGGGAAGACTAAGAAAGAAAAACTATAGGATTCAAAACACAGTGGAATTAAACCAGAAATGCAATACAACTGCAAGATATAGCTGTTAGGTAGACATGAAGGACAATAGTTAGAGGTTTAAGCAGGCAGTTGGCTTTCGCCAAATTCCCTCTTTAGGAAAAAAGGAGATAATGTGGAATGGTGAGCAGGTTAATAACCTTAAGGTTATGGTGAAAGAGTATGCTAAAATAATGCCAATAATACTCTTTAAAAGAAATTGGAGACAACTAAGATCTACACCACAAAATCATGGTTCAAACAGGTAGCAAATTCAAAATAGCATGATTTCAAAAATTTCACAGAAATAAAATGTAATAGCCGTTGACTGTCATCACACACTTATTTGGGGGAATAGTGGTTAACTTTGTAGGAGTATATATCTCTCTCTGTAGTACCAATATCATTAACCCTTTGTTCTATAGTAAACATTACCCATACATTTTTAGTAAGGCAAATTTTATTTCTTCCAGTTTCGGGGATCAATCTATAGTAAGAAAGTTTATAATAAAGTATTTGATTGAACAATAAGTTATTATTACATATAGAATATAAATGCTTTAACTGTTGCAATTTAATTTTTTCAGAAGTTAATATATGTATATAGTTAAAAATAATTATATTAAAATCACTATAAAAAAATCTCACCACTACCTTTGTCTCTTTTGGTTGTCTTTGTCACCTGTGGGTATCCACTTTCTGTATTCTGAGGGATATCTTTACAGAAAATCTTTGTGAAAAAATAAGCAAATATATACATTATGTTCCCTATCTTCTTCACGATGGTAGCATGATATATCTATTTTTTTCTGCATCTTGCTTTCTTTCACTTGGCAATGTATCACAAAGCTTTTTTACTATCACCATATACATTTTTACCTCATTTTAAAAAATGCACTGTGTTTTATTTTGCATACATATCACTTTATTTCATGTTGGAAGGGACACCCTGGTTGTTTCTAATTTTACCATTAAAAAGATGCTACAATGAGTAACTGAATATAAGTCATTCTCCATAATAGAAGGTAAAAGCTGGAAAACAGTACCAGAGAGGAGAGAGACACTGCTCTGATCACTTCTGTCCTGGACAGGATGCCAAGCAACACTGGAACATTCAAGACAACAAGGAATCCCCATTTTATTGATATTTAAGATGCAAAGTTTTGGCATTTTATTTTAAATTAAATAAGGTAATCATAATCTGCATAATTATAAAAAATCAGAAGTGGATAAAATGGGAAATAGGGGTAGTATAAGCAGTATCAGAGTACTGTGAGTTCGTTTCTGATATCTCATGGTGGGAATGACCATGGTGGGAGGGTCATTTTGGTAAGTCATGAGACAGAAATAACCCAGACAGACATATAATTTAGAATAATGGAGATCACCATCAGGAGAGCTGAAAACATAAGAAGCTGCCAGATCGAGTCACTTCTGTGGGGTATGATTAGAATGTAAACCATGACTCATCATTTTTTTACCTTAATCTCAACTGTGTGTGTATACATATGAAGAAATATATTTTACTTTTGTTTGAAATACATTTTCTAATAACAAAACAAAACTATTTTAGAATCAAGTTTAGAGGAAAAATAATTAAATCTGTTTAACAAAGATGGCTTGCATGAAAATAAAAATGAAAAATGTAAATGATCCTTGAAAACAGTTATCTTTTGAACATAGGGAAGTTAGCTTTAGTGAAGTGACTAGGAAATTAATGCTTCAGACAAGATGTTTCCCTTAATATGTTAAATATGAACATATTGTGAATAGATCTTCAAGTATAATTATACTATTCATTAAAAATACTATAGTGTTAATTTCCAGTTTAATTACATCTAATGTGTGCACCCAATCAGGAAGGTTAATAAATTATTATCTTTACTATTTGACCTTACTAAATCCCTCAGGACAACTCATTGAGGCAATAATACCAGCAGAGAGAATATGAATGTTTCTCTTCATCAGCACTGATAGAATTCTGGTTGATATCAACAAAGACAAACTTTCTGTGGCAGTGTGAGGAATAACAAGCAGAGGATGACTGAGTTTGGGTAAAAGGTTTGCAGAGTATGTATTAAGTTAGTCTAAAAGTATTTGGTAAGGGCTGCAGCATACAAGCGCTATAATCTAGATCTGTGAGTGTGAGGTCAGTCAGGCTAGAGAAGTCATGAAATGAAAACTGTGACAAAGCACAAAATTAAGGCATTATAAAGCTGAAAGTGACTCTAGAAGGTGCTTTAGATTATTTCCTAGAAGGAACTGAATTTCATCCAAAAGGGCAATGCTTTGTTCAAAATGTTTAATATTATAAAAACATTTAAAAATATATTTAGCTTTAGAAATATATCTAGAATTTAAAATAATTTTAACATGCATTTAGAATAATTTATTTTTATGCAAGTAAAATACATTTAAATTCAAAGTATTATTAATATATTTCTCTATTAAACCAGCAGTCACTTCACTACCAATGTTTAACTCTTATTAGTTTTCCTTGCATTTTCCCATATATATTAACGTGTATGTACAGATATATAAAAATATATAAATTACTTTAGGGAGGTATAATTGGCATGTAAAAGATGTACATAGTTAATTTATGCAACTAAAGGTGTTTGGGGATAAGGAAACACCCAAGAAACATCACCACTACTAAGGTGATAGACATATTTATCATCTCGCAAAGCTTCCTCTCACCTCTTTCATTATTATTATTATTATTATTATTATTACTATTATTGTGTATGTGTGTGTGTGTGTTAAGAACACTTGACATAAGATCTAATCTCTAAGCAAATCTTACATACCCAATATAGTATTATTTGTTATAGGTACTATGCTGTATAGCAAAATTCTAGAAATAATTTATTTTGTATAACTAAAACTCTTACAGCTACTATTCTAGTCTCTGCTTCTATGAATTTAACTATTTTAGATTCCACATGTAAGTGAGATAGTATAGTATTTGTATTTCTCTCTGGATCATCTCACTTAGCATAATATCCTCCTGATCCATCCATGTTATTGCAAAAGGTAGGATTCCGTTCTTTTTTCAGGCTGAATAATGTTCCCATGGTTTGTTTACCACATTTTTCTTTATCCATTCTCCTGTTGATGGACACTTAGATTGTTTCCATACCTTGTCTATTGTGAATAATGCTGCAGTAAACATTGAGAAGCTGTTATCTCTTTGAAATTCCTTCTGTTGTATGTTGTTTAATCACGTAAGAAAATTCTCTGATTCTTATATGGATTCTTGATCATTTACATCTCTCTAAAATGTTTTGGTGTGATTTTGCTGCCTCTTTATCATTCCCTTTACTTTATTTATTTATTTATTTATTTATTATTTTGCATGTGCTCCTCCCCAATGTTCTTTTGTTCAGGACCTTCAACAACTTACAGTTATTTTCAATAACTGAACATAAAGTTAAGTAATTCCACAGTTTTTACTGAATCATCTTGGCATTTTTCACTGATTACTATATATTTAGATTTTTTTTTAATTTTAACTATCTATATTTTTGAATGTTTATTTATTTTTGAGAGACAGACTGAGCATGAGTGGGGGAGGGGCAGAGAGCGAGGAAGACACAGAATTTGAAGTAGGCTTAAGGTTCTGAGCTGGTAGCACAGAGCCCGACGGAGGGCTGGAACCCACAAACTGTGAGATCATGACCTGAGACAAAGTCAGACGTTTAACTGACTGAACCACTCAGGTGGCCCTATGTATATGTATTTCTTATTTGTTTCCAATTTCTTGTATTTAAGTGTGCTACCAGAAAAGATACCCTAACTTTTGTGGTGACACCATCTTCTGCTTCAGCTTTAAAAAAGTCAATTTTCCTTGATAACTGCTTGATATTTAAAGTACAATTCTCAAATTACTGGCTGAGTTTTCAGGAAGGATCCTGGTAAATTATTTTACACGAGAATGAATGTGCTATACTTTAATATTGCTGCTTTCTGTCTATGCTTATTCAACTGCTCATTCTTATATTTTAGTAGATGTAGATTTCTACCTGACAATCACAACCTGTATTTAATTCAGTATACTGGTAAGATAATATTAAGAGTTACTGATGAAAAAAAATGCAACATATGGTATGCCAAATTGGCTGATCAAATCTGTATAAAATCAGGGTTCAGTGTAACAGGTGAAATTTCTACACGCATCCTGTGCTAAACCATATTGGGTACTGCCTTTCACAAAAATAAAACAAAACACCAAAACTGGCGCTGTTAAATTCACCTCAAAGAACAATCACACTGTAAACCTGGAAGCAGATATACAAGCTGTATACTAGATTGCACAAAAATAATTACACTTTTTGAATAGGGGAAAACCAGGAGAGGGTGCTGGCTGAGATTGTAAAGCACAGCCCACATAGCTCTACTCAATCCTAGAAGTGGATTTGGTTTATGATACTGGAAGTTCTGGTTGTTTACATCTCTGCAAACAGGATCTTCTAAAAGAAGCCAAGAAGAATACTAAAATGTTGGTCAATGGGCTTACCAGGTGTCCCTGTTTTGACTTCTTTTTTGAAAAATAACTACTACTCCTAATCTGTTTCTGGACATAAACTGAGCCAGTACTTACTATTTAAGAAAATCACATCCCTGGATCCCAGAGATTCCAATAATCACCTAGGTATCCTCACAAAAGCAAAAACATAAGAAAGAGAGGCAGTATAACAACAACAACAGAAGACTCTTGACAAATATGAAGAAGCAAGAGCAAGTCAGCCCATTTGGGTAAAGTTTCCATAGAGTTCATGAAGGTACAAATTCTCATATAGTTTGGTTTTGTTTGTTTGTTTGTTTTTAACAGCAGAGTAATATTTTATTGTATAATTAGATATCCTCATTCTCCTTCTGATGAACGTGTAGGCTCTTCCCATTTTTTTGCTATTAATAATTCTGAAATAGATATCATACATCTCCGTAGACAGATGTGCAAGAAGTCTTGTAGGACAGGTATACCTACTATTTTCACAGTATGGGCCACATAAAAAATGTTACCATTTGTACTGTGCAATGTTGGAACCATATGAAACTGCTCTTGACCGAAGGGAACTGGTCTGAGCTAAGAGAAATACCTCCTGTGCTGTAATCCATTTGCAGACAGCAGCTGTACCATACATCTGTTTTATGGCACTACAAAAAGTTGGGTTATAATATGGTCATTTTTTTCTTCTTTCAGTTCTATTACTCAGTCCCTACCTAAGAGCAAAAAAATATATATATATAAAATCAAAAGTTTTCCCTTTGACCGTGATCATGAATTCCCCACTTACTAGCACTCTAGTCTTTCTTCCATTCACTTCTTCATTTTCTCATATCCCATTTCCGTCTCACCTATTGTTCCCACACTGACATGTAACCAAACACTCTATAAATAGCTCATTTCAATGTCATCAATCTCTCTCATTAGACAAATCCCTAGATAATTATCAGGTATCATTTTGTTTGATTTTTGACAGCCTTTGGCATCAATGATCACTCTGTGATCTACTTCAAACTTCTTGTTCCATGACATCATTCTCTGCAACTATTCTTTATATCTTGTGATTACTGACCGATTTCTTTCATTGGACCCTGTTCTTCAGCCACCTCTTAAATGATGAGTTTCCATGGGTTCTACACTTAGCCTTACATGCTCACTCTGCATATCCTCTTGAGTATGTCCACCCCCACAGCTTTCTTCATCTCTTTATTAAGTATTGAATGAGTAACTTCAATTTATGAGGCACTATTCTAGTCATTAGAGCTAGAACAGTGATAAAATCAGTCCAATTTCTGCCCTAATATAATGGAGAGAGGCATTCTGTAAAAACTCAAATGAATAAATAAAACATATAATACATCACACGACAGGCACCATAGGGCAACATAAAGGAAAGAAAAAGGATCAGAAATATTGTGGGGTTGGGAAGAAGGAAATACAGTTTGCTATTTTGAGTAATGCTCTCTGGCAATGTGTCAATAATACAATGAGATTTCAACAAACACCAGAAAGATGTAAAAGGGAATGGGTCATGTAAGTATCCGGGGAAAATCTATTTCTGATAGAAAATGCAGCAAGTGTAAAGGCCCTGCACCAAGAATGTTCTTGGAATATGGTTTTGTGTTTGAGGAACAGCAATGAGAACAATGACTGTGGAGCTGAGTCAGCGATCCTGTATGGCTTTGAATGTCATTGTAAAGACTGACTTTTACTCTAAGTGGGCTAGGATGGCAGTAGAAGGTTTTGTACATAAGTTACAGAATCTCACATATGCGTTAAAAGGAACAATCTTGCTGTACTGATGAAGTAAAAGCAGAGCAGTGAGATAAAAGGGAGATCTTGCTATTATTCAGATAAAGCATGAAAATCTTGAGCCAAAGATTTTGCTGTGGGGGTGATGAAAACATTCACATTCTAAATACGTTTTGAAGACAGAAGCAACAGGGTTTACTCACAAATTATACGTGGAGAATGGGATAAAGCGTGAAATTACAGAGGACGCTAAAGATTTTGCCTTTCCAAATTGATGAGACAGAGAGTCAGAGAGAGAGAGAGAGAGAGAGAGAGAGAGAGAGAGAGAGAGAGAGAGAGAGGATTCCAGAAGGAGCAAGCTTTGGAGCAAATATTGTAGTTCTAAATATTAAATTTAAACACCAAGAGAGAGAACACAGATAGAGAAGAAATCAGGAGTCATGAGAAAGATTCATCAAATGCAATCACTCCTCCTCTCTCCACTGTGGGTAAAACCACACATTTTTAAAGCACTATCATAACTGTCTTCTCTTCCTCATCTTTTGTTCCATCCTCCACCTAAGCTAGTCCAGGATCATCACTCCCTCATGTTCACCTGCTGAAATCACATGTTTACTTGCTGAAATCTTTACATTAACTATAGGAAGATAGATTCTGCTTTTTTTCCTATTTAACTTCTTACTGAAACTCAAGAATGATGACCAGTCCCTAGTTCTTGTAACTTTCTTTTTACTTGGCTTTACTGACATAATCTTCTATTTGTTTTCTTCTCCTCTTTGTTTTGGATGTTCATTCTCTTTCTCTCTTGGCAGGTATATCTCCCTCAACACATCCTTTAATGCTTACTTAAGGCTTGAGAATTTGCCCCTTTTCTATCTTACTATTCTCTCTCACCCTTGGTGATCTCATCTACAACCACTAGTTCAAAAGCCACCTCACAGATTTCATCCTATGCCAGTCATGTCCCCTGTGCTTCAACTGTCTACTTGATTTCGCATTTTGGACATCTGAAAGGCACCTGAAATTTAACCTGTTTTGAACCAAATGACCTTCCCTCTCCAGAACCTGCTATTCAGATATAGAAGAGTGCTTTTAAAAAATTATACTTTCCTTTTATTCTCTACCGTATCTAATCCCTCATTAATACAATGACTTTACTTTGAAAATATCACTTGAATCTGGCCACTTCTCTCCACCTACTACCACCTAGTCTAATCTACCATTGCCTGCTGCCAGGGCTCCTGCAGGGTCCCTTTGGCTCTCACACCTGCAATACCTTCTCTTGTATTCACCCTGCATCCTACTTCCCCACTCAAGCAATTTAGCCGAAGATGGAATTTTAAACTTATTTGTGTGATTATTTGATTAATGTATGTTTTCCCACTAAATTAACGATTTTGTGTAACCACAATCTACTACAGTGTTAAGTACAAATTAAAATGAATATGCAAACATGTCTTTACATGTCCGAGTGTTAATTTTCTAGTCCACGATCTCCAAATATTAATATTTTTCCTATCTATTTCATAGAGTTATGTTTTCAATGATATAATTGCATACAAAGACTTAACTCTCTTTGTTTATTAATCTAAATTTATTATGACACTTTAATTTGTAGGATTTGTAATAATAACTACTATTTGTTTGGAACCTTACATATTTAGGCTATTTTCTCGGAACTTTAAAATGTAGGTTTCAAGTCCTTAAACTATTTAAATACGTGGGATTTTCATTCACTGAGAAAACTGAGACTCAAGAAAATTATATTCTCAAGGTCATGTAGTTTCTATGTGGCAAAGTTCAGATCCAAACCCAAGTATTTCTGATTTCAACCTCTGTTTATTTCATTTCAGAGGGCTTCTTTTCATCTTGAAAAGCCATCTAGATATGTAATGAATAATAAAAGCACAGATATGTGCTATGCTGGATCAAATCCAGGGGTCAATTTAGGAACCTCTCCTCAACAGATACAATAAAGGGAGAGCAGGACTGGTAGACTTACATAACGACAGCTCAGATACATATGTCCAGTTGTGTCATGATAACAATAAACTCACTTTGCCACCCTTGCTGGTCAACTGCTCTAGCAAAAACATAGGTCACAATACAGAAGACACATAACATGGAAAAAACATAGATATCAAATGTATGAAAAGCTTACATATTAAAAGTTTAACATAACATGTTCATATATCGTTGTGTGCCATATGATTTTGCACACTTAGTAACAAGAAATACAAATGAGTGAGACAACACAGTGTGCCAGGAAACACCATGATGGAGTTGGGTCTTGGAAATATCTGATTGGTAAGATTTGGAAAGATACAGGGAATTAGAAGCAGCAGAACCCAGTGAGAGATTGAGGATACAGTACCAGTTACAATATCTCAAACTTTTTTGTAAGACATAGTTTCTGTATTATCTTATTCATACATAAAAGGGACTTTCTAAAACATTTTGCAAATTGGTAGTATGCCATTTGTGTGTGTGTGTGTGCATATTTCATGTAGACCATGCTATTAAATAACCATTCTCTACATGCAATCATAGTTATCTGAAAAATTATATTTTTTATGTGAAAGTGACCCCAACACTTTGCTCTTGAGTTTTCTTTTCTTTTTATCTCTCTATTTCTGCCAAAAAAATGAATGATACAGGGCAGGGAGGGTGGGAAGAGTGGGGGAGTGGAACTACTCACAAGTATAAAGAGAAAATCATCATTTAAGGAATCCTGTTGTGACTCTTTTTGTACCACTGATAATTGAGCTTTAAATTATCTCCTTTTTGAGTTTAAATGGTCTTTTAAAGCTTTCTCGTTTTTCCTCACATGGAAAATAGGATGTCTACATGTGTCTTATAAATGACTGAGGCCCAGAAAAAAGCGATGATTATTAGGAAAGAGAACAACAAAAAGTGAGCAAAAGTCAGTAATTCTTTATTTTGCATGCAAGAAGATGTAATTACTTTTCTAAGTGGACTTCTAGCTAATGCGCAGATGATGACAACAATAGCTTAGATCACAGAGGTTGTCAACTTCCAGACACACAGCCTCAGTGGCTTTATAGCTCTTCACTAAGTTCAAATTTATTTCAATTATTTTGGAATTAGTGCAAACATATACCAGATGCAGCTTCTTGTTTCTTAATCTCTCATGAATATAGATTGAAGATAAAGACTAAGGATGACTTTCCATTATATGCTCACTTGAGGGCTCAGTTCCAGCTTCTTCCTGGCCTTCTATACATCTATTCCTTCTCTGTTTCCTTTTGCCTCTATATATGCATGCACTTGAACATTATATGTTATTGGAACACAGTGCATTCAAAATACACTCCACGGAATTGTTTTAAATAGATTATGCGGATATTGATTTCAATTAATGGCTACCACATGGCAGAGTTTCATAATAGTGATGGCAGCAGGAAATGCTCAAGAGAGGCTGCACTGAGTATGCTCTTGGCACACGGGAATATCAATGCCCAAGGGAGAGTGTACAATACAGCTAACTTGGAAGTATTTGTCCTGTGCAGGGATTTCAGTGGGAAGTACATATTATATTTAAGTGGAATAACTGATGCACTATGTAAATGCCCTTTTACCCTATTTTATTAGTGACTCCAAATAAATCACTAAATCACAAAGGAGAATTAAGAATCAGACTCAAATTATATGATTTCTCTACTCATATATAACATACAATATATAAAATTGTGTATTAACATTTGAATATATACATATATGCATATATGTCTGTTTATGAATTTTTATTGCAATTCACTTATTGGTATGGAATAATTTATGTAATAGTCATATAAGTATAGGAATATGCTGATACATACCTATAGGTAAACCTAGTAGCATTTGTAAATGCCAAAAATGTTCACATATGTAAACCTAGTACATAAAAATGTAGTATTTCAAAGCTATAGAGAAGCTTACTTAAAAAGTTATGTTGGTACAGGGGGACCTGGGTGGCTCAGTCGGTTAAGCATCCAGCTTTGGCTCAGGTCATGATCTCATGGTCTGTGGGTTCGAGCCACGCATTGGGCTCTGTGCTGACAGCTCAGAGCCTGGAACCTGCTTCGGATTCTGTGTCTCCCTCTCTCTCTGCCCTTCCCTTGCTTGCTCTCTGTCTCTCTGTCTCTCTTTTTCAAAATTAAACATTAAAAAAAATTATGTTGGTACTAATGGTGAGTTATTAAAAAAAAAAAAAACAAACCCAAACTCTCACACTTAAAATGAAACAAATCCTGTGTTTACTGATATTTATGGTTAAAAAATGTAAAAATTAAGTATTATATAAATTACAATGACTAATCTATATCATATAGCAAGGATATTTCTAAGAATGAAGCTAAAACCAGAAATCATAAAGAAGAAAATGTTATATTAAACTACAGGAACATTAAGATTTTCCTTATAGAAACTACTTCTAACTAAATATCTTAAAAATCATAAAGTGTAAAAAAATAAAATCTGGTAAAAAAAAGTGTCTTATCATATTTATGAGAAATAATAAGTAAATATCCCTATTACATTAAAAATCATCGCTGTTTAAAAAATTACTAATTATCCAGTAGAATAAGAAATTCTTATTTTAAAAACAATTCAAGACCGTAACACAGAGAATGAATGGAAATCCACTGTTCAAATGAAAAGATGGACTAGAACTAGTAAGAAAAAGAAAATGAAAACAGTGAAGACCTACCAAGCTTTTACTTACTAGAGTGGCAAAACTTTAATCATAATGATGATGTGTGTTATGATAAAGTAGCAGGGATGTAATTGGTACATTATTTCTGGAGACAATAGAGTAATGCATGCAAATATTTTAAATGTGCATACTTTATAAATGATCAATAAATTGAAATTAGAGAGAGCTAAGAAAATAATAAGTTAATTAATCAAAGACGTTTATAAAGGCAATGCTTGTAATAGGAAAGTTTCTTAAAAAATTTACACAATCAATAATGCAAGCTTGGTGAAATAAATAGGATATCCATACCATGGAATACTGTGTAGTTAGTAATATGATTTAGATTATCTACTCATAATATATTTTACACACAGATATGTGTACATTGTCAGGATCTGATGACTGAAATATACCTGGGACATGTTGTTCAGCAAAAAAGATCCTCAACCTTACTAAGAGCAGAATTTCATTTTTTCATAGGTTTATCCAGTAGATATAGATGGTGATGCACATATTAATATAGATATGAATTTGGATGCAGATAAAGACATATGCAGACTTAAATAGATATGTACAGTTACATAGCTGGGTGCATGTATTTATGTACACATATATTCACAGATAACTCTCAAAATACTAATAGTGCTGTTGAAATAGCAATATGAACATGCTTCTCTTGTGATCCATGAGTATTTAGCAGTTGTCTTTTCACTGACTTGTTTAATTAAATAAAACCTCTGCGTATTTTATAAAGTTTTCTTTTTTTAGAGAGAGAGAGAAGCAATCTTAAGCAAGCTCCACACTCAGTGAGGAGTCCAACGCGGGGCTCAAACTCACAATCGTGTGACCATGACCTGAGCTGAAATCAGGACATTTATCTGACTGAGCCACCCAAGCACCCCTTTCTAATATTTTTAATTTGGGCTTTTTCTACCAAAACATTATAAAGGCTCAGTCTATAGTACACATAAATGAAACATTTAAGATACAAATAAATGCTTTTCCCTCACAGACAACAAAATGACCATGCATCAACATAGACTCTTCTTGTGGACTATACCAAGGTAGTACTGAATCTAAAATACTAGTTCCAGATATATCTGGTTCCTCAAGTTTACTCTAAGCAACTTGAAACAAGCCAATTCAATTTTGCTTCTCTTTTAACAGTTAAGATATTTTCATGAATATTACTAATACTTAACCAAGTCTGGTAGAATTTAATGTACTGGGTACCTATGTATATACCATATCAGTAAAATAAATGCTGGCCTCATATTTAATTTAGTAATTCCTCAATATTATCATAGCTAAAACTTGACGTTTTGATAAATAACTGAGGTGTCATGTGAAGGCATTTTAGAAATGTATCTTAAAATCTTTTTATGAGCTTTAGTTAAATGGAACATACATGAATAATGGGTAGAATATGAATATAAAATGCACAGCAATACTACAAGTAGTTTGTGGACTGGTTTATAAGAAGCATGCTATTTGTCTCATTTGTCTTGCAATTATTCTTGGTGACAGTACAGATATGGTGATTTCCTGCAGTACTAAATTTTCCCCAAATTTTCCTTGACATCTAAGTTAAATGTGATGTTTTGCCTGTCTTAATAAATTCATATCTTTCCTTTGTTTTATTTGTTCTTTTGTCAAGACAGTTCAGTACACCTATTACCATTTTTAAATTAAAAGAATGTTATTATCACATCAATGCTATGAAGGCTGGCATATGAAATGAAAGCAAGAGAACAACATCTTTACCCTCCTGATGGGCTGCATGAAGATGTCATGCTATTTTCTAATTATGTAGATTGTGTTCTGAGAAAAAAGATGCTGAATAGGCCCAGCAGCAATAAAGTGGCTTTAGTTATCAATGTTTAATATGCAGCAGAGGCTAATTAAGCAAATGAAAGCCACAAGAGAAAGATAAATTCTCAATAATAAAGACCTTTTTGGGTATCTAGGTCAATTCCCAAAATAGGGGTGCTATTAGGGAAAAAACACACAACCTGGTTCATGTCACTTACAGAGGTCCATTTTCACCCAAAGGAATTTTTTTCCTCTGCCAACATACCTCCGCAGAAGAGCCTAGACAATTAATTAAGCCAAAGTTAATGATCTGTGTAAACAGACTAGTTTTATACAATATACTATAATTTAAATATGTTAGAAATTTAAGAATACCCAATGTATTTTTAAAATATACATGACTCCTGAGGATAAAGGATATTTCAGGGATAATTAGCGTGCTCAATCCTGTTACTTCCATATTGTTCTATAATGACTGCTCACCTGTCCAGCACAGTGAGGTCTCCCTCTCTCTCTCTCTCTGTCTGTCTCCCTCACTCCTTCCCTCCCCACTTTCCTTCATATTTCTGGCAGTGTATTGAAGCAGAAGGGAGATGTAAGGGCTATTTTAACTGTTGTAGAAGCTACAGGCAAACTTTACCAGAATATTTTATCTTTTTCTTTCTTAAAGATACAAGTTAGGCTTGAGAAAAGGTCTTTAAAAAAGAGGAAAAAGAAAAATAAAGGAAGAAATATTTAGTTGAGAAAGCATATTCCATAGTATTCTAGGAAAGAGGAAAAATCAGAATTTAGATGGGCAGGCAGCTCTTAAATTATGTGAAATGCTTATATAAAGGTTAGAGTAAAAAATCAGGAAAAGGAGAATAAATACAAGATTTTCTAAACATAAACAGGATAGAAATCAAATATGATGTCTTAAAAATAAGTGTCCTCACATAATACTCCTACAATGCACAAACTAATTAAAAGTCTTATAAGTGATAGTAAAAAGTAAGATAGAAAAAATGCAGGCTTGCCTATAATATGAACATCACTATTCCATAACATGAACAAAACATTAAAAGTAGTGCATTATTAAATAACCATTAAAATTGAAAAGAAAGTTCTCAAAAGTGACATAGCATATTTGAAAAGTTACCATTTATGCAAAGCAAAACTCCTTCAACATCTCCCAGTTGCGAAATAGTCTCCCAGGTTTACCTGATCATAGGAAAGAGCTTCTCCTTTGGTGCATTTGCCACAATTACAATTACAGTTTTTCTAATTTGAAAATGTCATTTGCTTAATTTAAGATTTGTCTTCTATGCTGCAATATACACTTTGTGAATAGAAAGAGTGCCTTTGTTTTGTTTTTTTTCAGCACATTATCCCCAGAACACTGCATAGTGCCTGGATGCTTGACTTAATTTTTCTAAACTTAGATAACATTATAATTATATGACTGCCAGTAAGTAATCTTTATTTAAAACTTCCCAGTTCTTGGGCACCTGGGTGACTCAGCTGGTTAAGCGTCTGGCTCCTGATTTCGGCTCAGGTCATGATCTCACAGGTTTGAGTTCCAGCCCCTTTTCGGGCTCCGTGCTGACAGCGTGGAGCCTGCTTGGGATTCTCTGTCTCCTTCTCTCTCTGCCCCTCCGAAGCTCTCCCCTTCTCTCAAAATAAATAAATAAACATTAAAAAAATTCTAGTTCTTAAAGTATGAAGATTACAGTGCCCCAAATTTAAAGCAGACTCCCCAGACAAAGGCAAATATGGATAACAGAAATCCATTTGTGACATTGTGACATGAAATGTCACTGAACAGGCTCAAACTAATCAGCCATATGTTCTGTTTCTTTTGTTTCATTAATTCTCCTCTACCTCTGCCCCAAACACAAGGTTTAATACATTCACAGGTTAATGCAATCACTTTGTGATGCAGGTCTTATATATTTGGTTGCAATAGTCAAGGGCATCTGTTTTTGTTTGTTTGTTTGTTTGTTTGTTCTTTTAATTGTAAATTGGGATGGAGAATAGAATAAGGAATGAATGTTTTTAAGGAAGTTAAATATCTACTGATTCAAATGTAATATATAATCAGTTGCCAAAAAAACATCTCCCTTAAAGAAAAAGTACACAAATATTTAACATTGATTCCTGAAATGTGAATAGTATTTTATGGCTTAGAAACCATAATAAACTATGAACCTGGCATTACTGTCCCCGTTCTACGGGTGAAAGAGTAGAGGCTAGAAGAAGTGAAGACTCTGAGTCTGCTTTTTTGAGGTTAAGATCAATGCTCTTTCAATTACACCCAAATTGAATCTTTAACATTAGGCCTGATGCGGTTGGCAGAACTGCTCCAACTGACACATTCTCCACCTGTCCTCGGTTGTCCCTGTCTGATCAAAGAGCTCATCCCTTGGCTAAATTTCACAATTCTTTAAAAGCCCTCTGTAGTTTAGAGCTATGGTGCATCTCACCAATTTCCAGGCCTGCTGCTGTGCTCTCGCTCAGGCAATAGATTATTCGTACTTAAGTTTCAGTTCTTTAATTAATTACTGCTGCTTCAAACTGGCTAGTCAATGGCAGAATCCATCAAAATTCCTTGACCTTTGTTTATTTCCCCAGGTGAAATCCTAGAGGGAAAGAAGTATCTATAGTCATCTCTTTTTCCCCGATGACCTATGAATGTTTTATACGCAATCAAAATCATAGCAGCCAGCTGTTATCTCCAGAAGGCACCCTACACTTCCACACTCTGAAGAAACCTGAATACCACATCTCCTTCACTATTTTAATATTTTTAGCCCTATTTGAGCCAAAGTTTCTTTTAATCAACCAGCAAATATTTATTCAGTGTCTGCTATGAGCCTGTACTGTTCTCGAAAGTGTGGCTATGTCAGTAAGTTGGGAAAATGCATGTATTATCTCAAGGAGCTTGCATGTAGTATAAAAATTGTTTCAAGGGTTTGTAGTGCTATGATGAAGATGTACGAGAAGGTCGTAGAGACCAGTAACATCCTCTTTGAAATGATGATATTTGAGTAAATAGTATTGTGAAAATCTGGGGAACAAGCGCTTCAAGGAGAAGGAATAGCAAGCGCCATGTTGCTGAGACGGGAGTCACTGGTTATTAGAGAACTGCACTTAGTGAAGGAAAAGGCGAGAGCAGCCTGTGACATCTGAGAGTCAGACAGCGATAAGATTGTTTAGGGCCTCACAGGCCATAGAAAGCGTCATACTTTACCACATGAAATGGGAAGTAGAGGATTTATAATATTTTACAAGGAAGAAAATAAAATCCTTAATGCTGTGTAAACATCAACCACTAGGGGAAAGAATGGAGAAAAGGATATTAATTAAGAAACTTCTGGTAGTCAATACATTATGGTGTCCTGAACTAAGACTTCAGTGGCAGAAATGTTGAAATTTGTTTGGGTATGGAATACCTCCTGGAAATAAAGCTGCTCAAACTTACTGATGTACTAGACATGGGCAGTGAAGAAAGAGGAATCAAGGAAACTAGGTATCCAGTTACCTGAACAAATGAGTGAATAGAAAAGTCATTTAGTGGGATGTGGTTATGGACTGAAATGTGTCCTCACCCTCTGCCTCCATGGATATGTTAAATCCCTAACCCCCAATGTGATGGCTTTTGGAGACAGAGCCTATGGGGGATAATTAGGTTTAGATGGTCCTGGGGATGGGATCCACAGGAAGGACTTAGTGCCACTAATAGGAAGAAGAAGGGAGAGAGATCCTTCTTTTTTCCCCCACACACTCACTCGGGAAAGGTCATGTGAGCACACAGCAAAAAGGCAACAGTCTGCAAGCCAGGAAGAATGTTCTCACCAGAAGGTGACACTGCTAATGCCGTGATCTCAGACTTTCAGCATCCAGAACCGTGAGAAGATGAATTTCTGTTGTTTAAGCCACCCACTCTATGGTATTCTGTTACGGCAACCCAAGCTAAGGTAGACATACAAGGATTGGAGGGGGCAGTATATTATGATATGAATCTGAATAGTTCTATGGTGTCCTAGAAGTTTGAGATGCTTTCTAGATATTCAAGTGGAAATGCCAAGTAATCAGTTATATTTTGGAAATATTTATTTCAGGAGGTGTTATTTGAAGACCTAATCTTGAAAGCTGTCAGTGTACAGAATACATGGGAAGTTGTGAAGCTGGATAAATCACTGGAGGAAAAAAGAGAAAGAGAAAGAGAAAAGAAGAAAATCTGTGGCCCAAATCCTTAGTCACTATGAAGTGTAAAGATTCAGAGAAGATGGACCAAGAGAGCAGAGAAAAAGTAACCAGGTGGACAGGAAGGAAACCAGCCAAGTGTAGTATTGTACAAGACCAGGAGCAACAAGTTGCTTTTTAAGTATGAGGGGGTGGAGGCATTCTTCATTCTGTCACTATGGTGATTTAGATTTCCTGAGCAAACCATCTGCTGCAATAATCAAAAACACTGGTTCAAGGAAAAACGAGAAGGAACAAATGAAGTGATAAACAGATGAGATCCTAAAGATACATAATGGACAATGACTAGAATATAGTCATTACGTAGAATATACGTAAAAGAGAACTCTGATCCACAACCTGCAGTGACTTGCCCAGGACATCCCTTTTCTACAATAACCGTGCCAGGAAACCAGCCTTGTAAGTCCGATTTGTAGGAAGCCAGACTGCCGTCTCCCGTGATAATCCAGGAAGCCAAACAATAACTTCAGTAACAATCTATGCAAAATCATCAGGACCTGATTAATAAATGACAGCTTCCCCAATTTCTGGCTCTGCTTTCAACTTAGGACCCACCAGAGGAAGCCAAATATGTGCCCCTAGCGAACCACACAGCACCTGCTTCTAGTTAGCCCGCCTCCAGCTTCTCCAAGACACAACTTCAAATCAGGGCACACCTAAGCCTTCCTTTTTTTGTAATGTAAAGCCTTCCCACTCCTCTGCCTGCCTCTCAGTCTCTGCCAAAATGCACTGAAGGCAGCTGACTCTCTTGCTATAACAAGCTCTGAATAAACAGTTTTTGCTTGTTCTCAGTTGGCTGGTCTTCATTTATTTCCATAGAGAAAATTCTACTACCTAAATGCATTGATTGGCTGGCCGGAAACAAAGAAAAACAAACAAACAAACAAATGAAGTTCTGGAACCAATTCATCATCAATATGGAATTGAACTATAATTAAACATCTTTCAGAACACAGCAAAGGTAAAATGCCTGTCTCTAATGTTGATGAGGTCTGGCTGAAAGGTACCGAAGAATACAGCAATCCTGAGAAGCCACATGTAGAAGATGACAGAGCTGTCTATCCCCCCGCTCCCACCCACCCATGCCCCCCACCCATGTCATCCTTGGTGCCTGCATGCTTTCACGTTACCAAGTCCACCGGTGTCTCGTTACCTTTAAGCCATTGTATTTTGGACCCTCTTTTTAAACTGCATTCATTACCCTTATGAGGCAGTCTCTATCTCATCATATCACATCTGACTCTCATTTCTAATGCAATTGTTTTCAAAATGTATTGCATGAACCAAACAATCTGTGATTAAGTAAGTCTACAATTTTGGGATCGGTACAGTTGAGTGTCCTGTATACAGGTCTTCTCATATGCTCAGATATAATATAAAATAATAATATTCTACAGCCTCCAAGACAAAGCATATATCAAACTGATTTTCCCATTAACTGTTTTTGCAGAGATGTTATCATGGCAATGGTGTCTTGAGTAATAAACTTTTAAAAGTACATTTTGCGCTTTCTATAAGTCACTGAATTAGGAGATCTTATTTACTATGAAAACATCTTCCACTATTCAGTTGTGCTCTTTTTGGAATATTTTTTGCATCTTTCTTTTACCTTGTGTTTAACCTTTTCCTTAATTTCCCATCTTCTTCCAATCAAGTAGCCCACAATTTCAAAATCTCAGTAAGCAACTATAAATAATATGATCTGAAAATAAAACTGCTATCTCATCTCTTAGTTTTGGCCAAGGAGCCTCCTTTCTGTTTTTAGAATGCACCACTCCTAGAATAGTAAGACTGTGCACCTGCTATTTCTACTTCCAGGAACACTCTTCACTGGATGATCTTGTATCCTGCACCTTCAAAACCTTTGTTCCCACGCTACCTTATCTGAGAGGCTAGAGAGCAACCCACTGAGAATATAATTCTCCACTCACCCTTTTCTATTATCTCCTTGCACAGCTGACTTTTCTTCATAAGGCTTATCACTACATAATAAATATATACATACTTATCTATTTTCTTATTGTCCCTTAACCCACACACAAGAATGCACGCTCAGGAAAACAGATATGTTTTGTGTGTGCTGATGTTATTATATTCCACCACCCGAACTGTGCCTGGTACAGGATCAGTTTTCAACTAATATTTGTGTAATGACTAAATAAGACAAGGCGGATGTCAAATCTCCTATGTCGGATTTTGTGGATGAGGTGTCCTAGATATACCACCATTTATAGCTTACTTATTCCTGCTGCAGGTACACATTTGATGGCAGATACTATATATGGGGAAACTTATGAACAAAATATATGTATACACTGTGTATATTTACAATTAATTTGTTAATTTTGAAGAATCTCTTTTATGCTTGATAGCAGCTGAATGAATCTTAGTGACACTATTAACTGTGATTTTTAAGAATTCTCCTTGAACACTGATGGGATGTAGCTGACATTAATCATCTCTGCTGACCTAGATTACAAACTACATAGAAAGAAATTTGCATATTCGGGATATAAGTCCAACTATCTAGAAGTAATATTGGGGGAGATTTCTCCTCATATTTAAGCGTCTTCTTCCATCTCCAGCTGGAGAGGAACATTTCCGCTGAGTCTCTTTAGGAGGCCCATTAGCCCATCTGTGTGTGCTGGCATAAATAAAAAATCTGTGGACGGCAACCAAACCAAAGCTGACATTTGTGCAGGAGGAGGCTAGGGAGCCCTTGTCCCTGATTTGTACTGCCAAGTGGGATGAGTGAATGAAGTCAGAACAAGAATGCAGGTGCCAAACTGCTTATACAGCTTTGCTGGAAGATGCTCCTTCTAAAGTATCCACGATGAAGAATGAATTTAAGAAACTTAAATAAGGCCTATATGTTCAATGGTAAAGCAGTTTCACTCATTCTTTCAGAGAAGGATCATTACTGACTGCTGTGAACAGAGTGGCAAGCAGGGTGAACAGAACCGCTGCTCCCACGGAGACTATATTCTAAAGGAAGGCGAAAATGATTAAACATATTCACATATTCACTAATAATGAGAAATGGAAAAGAATAAAACTGGGTGGGGCACCTGGGTGGCTCACCTGGTTAAGTGTCTGACTCCTGATTTCGGCTCAAGTCACGATATCACGGTTCGTGAAATTGAGCCCCGTGGAGGGTTTTGTGCTCACAGGGCAGAACCTGCTTGGGATTTTCTCTCACCCTCTTTCTCTCCCCCTCCTGTGCATTCACTTGCTCTCTCTCTCTCTCTCTCAAATAAATAAACATTTTTTAAAAAATTTATAAAAAAAAGAATAAAACAGGGTGATGGTATACAGCATGGCTAGAGGAAGAGAAATAGGTGGGAACGTCCTTTCATAGGACTTGAAGAACACAAAGGAACACTCTAATCTAGAGAGAAAGAGCAGCCAGTGAGGGGTCCAAATGGAAGAACCACTTTATTATGTCCTTTCTAATAACAGAAAAACTACATAACAGTTTAGTATGTTCTCTAACGCAGAGATTAGAACACAGAACTTGAGAGGGAGGTCACTACATGATGTCACAAGAGACTGGGCAAGAGGCAGATTATGCAGCAAAGTATGGTGTTTAGATTTCATTCTGAGAGGTATAGAATATGCCTGGAATATATGAATCAGGGAAGCTACTACAGTTATTTAAGAAGCTGTTAGGGAATACAAATTGATAGCAGTGGCTTCAGTTGGGGTGGTGATAAAGCTAGAGACAAGCAGACTTTCAGAAAAGTTTCAGAGGTGGTGTGGGTGAGAATTCAAACCAGATATTTAAACAACAGATATGTGAAAGATGGAAATTAAAATTTATTCCCATACTTTTGGTGCCTGGGTGGCTCAGTCGGTTAAACGTCTGACTTCAGCTCAGGTCATGAGCTTACAGTTTAGGAGTTCAAGCCCCACATCAGGCTCTCTGCTGTCAGCACAGAGCCCACTTTGGATCCTCTGTCCCCCTGTCTCTCTGCACCTTCCCTGCTTGCTCTCTCATTCTCAAAAACAAATAAACATTAAAAAAATTATTCCCATAATTTGTCCTGAACAAATTTGGTAGGGACAAGGGAAGGCACATTAAGACCTCTGCTTTCGACTGCTTTAAATTTTAAATCCCAATTAGACATCCAAGTGCAGATATCAAGTAGATCACTGGCTATACATATCTGGAGTTCTGCTGAGAAATATGAACAAAAATGCAAAATCGAGACTCATTCTGTATAGATGGAATTTGTAAAGAAGGAATTAGTGAAAAATCACTCAGGTAACATGCAGAGAGAGGAAAGGAACAGGAAGAAGAAACGTGATGGAAACAGATGAGAAGTGGACCGTGAACAGTCTTGGGGTACTTCAATATTTAGACACCTGACGGAGTAAGGCAGACTGAAGGCAGTACTTGTGGATGCTAGCATTGATTCCTTGTTTTATTCCGCCTTTTAAAGTAGGGAATATTAGAGATGGGGATGGTCTAGGATATAGTCTCTAATGAAGTGGGAGTGAAAAAGAATAATTACAAGAGCAAAATCCTTAAGCAGACAAAGATGGGATAAGAACCATGCATGTGTAAGTAGACTGACCAACGACAAAATCTGAGACTTTATCCTTTGTAATAAAAAGGAAGGCAAGGGGATAGGCACATATTAATTTGCAGGGGTAGTCTGGTAAGGAGAAGGCCAAAGAGTTTTCACCCAACTGCTTCTCTTTTCCCTGTGAAGTATAAGGCAGGTTATTAGCTGAAAATGTAAATGAATACCTGTTAGAAAAAAAATAAGTGGTCTGATTTATGAGAGAGTGCAAGTGGATAGAAGAAAGCAAAAGCAGCGAAATGGCTAATGGGAAAGAAACCACCCAGCAAGGTAAACTGGGCCATTAGGCAATGAGAAGGGCCCAGATGTCATGTTCTGTAGAAATGATCAGGGAAGTCTTCAGGGGCAGCAGAGTCAACTAACAATAAATAAATCCAGAGAAATGAGGCTCTGACACTCTACAGAGGGACCTGAAGGGATCAGTTCACTTATCACTAAAATTCAGAACAGCTCTAGACCAATCCTGGGGCTGAGCAGAAACTCCTCCTTAGCAGGAATTTTTGTAAAGTGTAAG
The DNA here is from genome assembly GCF_018350215.1 of Panthera leo. Lineage (NCBI taxonomy): Eukaryota > Metazoa > Chordata > Mammalia > Carnivora > Felidae > Panthera > Panthera leo. Next base: position 56,327,572 of record NC_056682.1, read on the forward strand.
CCAAACATAATTACACTATGAAGGAGAGACATAAGCTACAGCCTCTAAAGCCAAGAAACAGCAAGTTAGCTGCTTTGGGATTTATCTTACTAAGCAGTGCAAGGCACTGGGATATTTCAAAGGCAAAAACATCCATCCTGTCATGTTTTCATAAATAAAAATACTTTAAAGTGATTAAAATCTGCAAATTACTTTTAGCCAAGGTAAAGACGTCCCAGGTCACCGTATCAGTTTCTCCTTTTCCTTTGCTGTCACTAACGACGTAGTGGAAAGAGATAGATTTTGAATCCAGAGGGACCTGGGTTCAAGCAAACACGACACTGTACGATCTTTAATAGGATGGTTAACCTTACTGCACAATCCACTTTGGTTTTGTCACGTACATTTGGGGGGTAATAATATTGACATAGTGGTGCTTAAAAAATTAACGTGTGGAAGCACTTGCCACACTACCAGGCACAGCAAGAACAGTTAATAAACTGTGATTAACATCATACCACCACCATCACTATTACGGTCACGTTTTACAAAATTTTTTTTAACCTTTACTTATTTTTGACAGAGATAGACAGAGCAGGAGTGGGGGAGGGGCAGAGAGAGAGGGAGACACAGAATCAGAAGCAGACTCCAGGCTCCCAGCTGTCAGCACAGAGCCGGACGCGAACCCACAGACCGTGAGACTGTGAACTGAGCCGAAGTTGGACGCTCAACCGACTGAGCCATCCCGGCGTCCCTATTATATTCACTTTTATTCCAATTATTGGAATTCAATAATAATTCAAAAACCAAAATTACTGCAGAAATAGCTTTTAACAAGCAGTAAGTATATGACTGGTGTCTTAATTTCTATAAAAAATAAAGCCATATATACACACACCTCCACAACATATGTGCACACGCACATACACACAGACAAAATGTAAAGCTCAACGAAAAATGAAAGTGGCCTTTTATTCAATATAGAACAATCCTGAGCCCATCATTTGTGCACAGATTACATAGTCCAAAAAAGTATACTCTGTAATACACAAAACATACTACACAATAATGGATAAGCAAAAAATAACTTGTCTGCCTGCGTTATATTATTCGTTAATATTCCTGCGTTAAATATTCCTGCCTGCGTTATACTTCTGTCACTTAATAAAGCTAACCTGACTTGCACAAAAATAAACAGCTATGTTAGCAAGATAGCTATATCATTTTTTTAAAGTAAGTACCTTTCCCTAAAGTGTGGAATAACAGGATATTTTAGTTGAATCATTTTTACAGATTTTGATATTATTTTTATTGTTGAAATATCACTCTAAGAAATGTGTCAAGGAAAAAATTCTTCTGTTTATATAAAATAGAATTAAAATTGAAATTTTTGTTTAGCCATAGACACAAACCAATTTCCAAAAGGGAAATTTTTTAAAAGTGTATTTATTTTGAGAGAGAGCATGCACAGTGGGTAGGGGCAGAGAGAGAGGGAGAGAGAATTTCAAGCAGGCTCTGTGCTGTGAGCACAAAGCCCACCACGGGACTCAAACTCATGAACTGTGATATCATGATCTGAGCTGAGATTAAGAGTTGGACCCTTCGGGCGCCTGGGTATCTCGGTGGGTTGAGCGTCTGACTTGGGCTCAGGTCATGATCTCGTGGTTCTTGGGTTCGAGCCCTGCGTTGGGCTCTGTGCTGACAGCTCAGAGCCTGGAACCTGCTTCAGATTCTGTCACTTCCTCTCTCTCTGCCTCTCCCTGCTATCACTCTTCGTGTCTGTCAAAAATGTATAAACATCAAAACGTTAAAAAAAAAAAAAAAAGAGTTTGACACTTAACCAACTGAGCCATCCAGGCGACCCCAGCATTCCCTCTTTTAGTTTTCCTGCGATGTTCATACTAGGTCACAGAATATCATTTATCCTTGTTATGTTAGCCAAATTTTATGGAAAAGCTTCTTTTGCTGTTTATTTCAATATCACTTGATGTTAGTGTCAAATCAAAAACTTAAACTTGCAAATTAAGATATTTTTGAGGGAAATATTTAGGGAAATTTAGAGAGAGATGAGCAGAAGTTAAGTGCTTTGTAGCAAACCACAAAACAATAATTTCTTATTTCTTATTGATCTTCTTAACTGTGGGAAAGAATAGACTCAAGGATCAGGAAAAAACCATTTTGTCTCCAAAGGCCACAAAATTATGTTAACTGTTGGTTTAAAATACATACATACATACATACATACATACATACATACATAAAGGTTAGGGGCCCCTGGGTGGCTCAGTCGGTTAAGCATCTGACTTCGGCTCAGGTCATGACCTCACAGTTCGTGGGTTTGAGCCCCATATTGGGCTCTGGGCTGACAGCTCAGAGCCTGGAGCCTGCTTCAGATTCCATGTCTCCTTGTTTCTCTGCCCCTGCCCCACTCACGGTCTGTCTTCATCTTTCTCTCTCAAAAATAAACATAAAACAAAAATTAAAAAGGTTAGACTCAGAGGTCAAAGACTATAAGTAAAAAAATATTTCCAACATATGGTAACGTGTTTGAATTGGGAGTTTCAAGTTTTTTTCAAGTCATAGTAGTTAGAAATAATACGAATTCTAAAAGTATTTAAATCATATTGACTAATTAGATCTACTGACTAGTGAAACTCAAAATATTGTATTTTTTAATGAAATAGAAATGCTTATGGCTATTTCTAACATATTAACATGAAGATTTTCTAGAGCAGATTTTACAAAACTTTACTAAAATGAATTTTCCATGTCATGTATCACATGAGATATTTCTCTTGAAAAAGGGATTTCTCCCCTGGCCAAGATCAAAAGAAAGGTCAGATTTGGATGCTGATGGAACACCTTCAGGTGAGCAGAATGGCACAGACTGTTTGGCTTTTCCCTGGAGTGCTAAAGTAATCAGTGTAGCAAGAAGTGAGAATAACTCCACTTGGTTTCCAATTAGGTCCCAAAGTTGGAGAGAGGTCCAGTCAGTCTCATCCAGAATGCATCATGTGGAGACAGCTCTATATCTATATACTCTACTTTGCCATTTGAATTTATGTCTTATAAGGTCTATTTTACCCACCTCTCGCTTCACTTTGAACATCATACCCATTCTAGGTCAGAAATTTGCTCTTGGAACTTAAACGTATTCAACAGCAACACTAACCATCCCCACCCATGCTTTGAAATTATGAAACAGGAAAGGTTAATGCAGACCATCAAAACTGTTTCTATTGCATGTGACCTAAAATACACTTTAGGAAACCAATTTGTCTCAAAGTTCTAAAATGTCTGACCTCAAGTTTACCCAAATCAGTCATTAACTATAATGGCTCAGGTCAAAGTTGGTTCAGATGTGAAGGCTGAAGGCACCAAAAGCCAAATAATCATGTTGACGTGGTTGTCACTATCTTTGAACAAGGGAGAGGAAAAAAAAATCCGATTGAGGGCAATGCAATTAGCATAAGATGTTCTTGAATGATTTGACTGCAATGCTTACAAAATATAATATGACTAATATTTGGGTTGAGAGTTAATGTTTAGTATTCCATGTTACTAAAAACCCCAAAATAGGTTTGAATCAAGAATATGTGTTTCAAAAAGAAGTGAGTTCATTGGGAGAGAACAAATCCTGATGTAAATTACTCAGCAAAGAAAAGAAGATAACACTAAAGGAAAAGGATGTGGATGGTGGGCCACTCATTTAACATGAATATGCAAAGCAATACGCAAAAGACAAATGGTGACTCACATTTAGATGTATAATAGAGGTATCACAGAAAGAATAAAGAAGATATTTTCTAGAAAAGCATTATTGTATACGATTCTCAGCCACAAACTTAAGAAATGTTTTATTGTATTGGAGAGAGGCCAAATAAGGACAATAAAAATGATATAAACTTTAGAAAACCTGACCTGTAAGTAAGACCAATAAACCTACATTTGTGGGTCCCGTGAAGAACCCTGAGGGGCTGTACAAACTACCTGTAGTTCTGGAAAGAACATGCTAAAATGGGGGCCAGGGACCTGTTTTAAGTAGTCATTGGGTCAATAAACAATTGTGTATAATGACAGAGCAGAAAGAGTGTCTTGTTTAATTGGAACACAGGGGTTTACAAATTGCTTTCTTCAAAGGAATATACATTTAGAAAACAAAAGAAGTAAAACAGAAAAAAAATGTGGCTATAAGGAAAAAGTTGAAAATAACTCAACTTTAGGGAAAGCATCTGTGATATTCCATAAACATTTAAGTATGGACATCTTCACATTAGAAAAAAAAAAGAAATCGACCATAACTTGGCTAATTATGGTCCCCTTTAATTTCATAAAACAGATGAAACATATTATACTGAAAGAGTAAAATGGAAGGTTGTATCAAGATGCTACTTTCCCTCAGGATTTTGGAAAGCTAATTCAGGAAAGTGAAGGAAAGTTCTGTGCTTGTCACACACACTCAGCTACCTTGTCTCTTCCCTGTAGCTTCCCCAGAGTGGAAGATGCTAAAGAAGCCAAAAAGGACTTCACAGCAGCATGAAGCAAGATGAAATTCTGGTTGCTGACGTACTTTTTTTTTTTTTAAGATTGTTTTAATGTTTATTTTATTTTGAGAGAGACTCAAAGCGTGAGTGGGGGAGGGGCAGAGAGAGAGGGAGACTGAGAATCCAAAGCGGGTTTGGGCTTGGAGCTGTCAGCACAGAGCCCGATGCGGGGGTCAAACCCACGAATTGTGAGATCATGACCTGAGCCAAAGCCAGAGGCTTAACTGACTGAGGCACACAGGTGCCTTAAGCTGCTGAGAAGCTTCTTCAACTTAATTTTCGTGCCAACACCTATTAGGCAGGAGTTTGGTATGACACAGCTCCTGGTAATTGAAAGCACTTTATGAAGCACTCTGCCAGAATCCATACAGACGGGGAAAAATAACTTTTATTCGACTTATTAGATTTTACATTGCTTCTCCCCGATCGCAAAGGAAGCAGAAAAGAGATAGAGTAATGAATTATGACCCCAAGTAGGGAGGAGTTATTCATGGTCTCCCTGATAGTGGGAGATGGCAGGAGAGACAGAAGCCAGAACAGGCTTGTATTTCTTCCGTTGTCTGTACACATCTCCACTGCCTCGTGAACCACAGGGCAAAAGGCCAAGTGGTTTCAGGCATATGAAAAATGTGGCTATCTCCTAGAATTGCATTTGTAAAATGTGTGGCAAGCTTTGTTGAAATGTATTTTGGAAAGCTGACTTCGGGTATAGCCACGATAGGTTATTTATTGCTTTGGAAATTTATCAATAGTCTTTACTTCAACAGCCAACCTTCTTTCATGGTATTTCTCTATGTTTCAGAGATTTGACTTTCTACCAAGGGAGGAGATAAATGTGTTTGTTTTGGGGCATGGTGGGTTGGAGGTAAGGTAGTAAGAAACAACAGTCATATAAAAATATAAATATGACCATGACTTAACCTTATTTAGTAAGAAAAGAATTCTAGTTGGTGAGTCACCATACTGAATGGTTTAGAGGATAGGCTTTACAGACAGACAGACATGAGTATGATTCATGTTTGGGTCACTTATAGGTGTGACATTAAGTAAATTGTTAAATTTCTCCCTGCGTTCTTAGCTATAAAATGTGGATAAAAAAAAAAAAAACTTCAAAAGTTGAGAATGATATGAAATAATAGGCTGCAGAACATTTAGAGTACAATGCTTGGCACCTGGTAAGTGCTTAAGAAATGGTGGCTATCGTTTATATTATTATTATTATTATTATTATTATTATTATTTTTACAGATAAGGCTGTTCAAGGTAGACATATTTGGAACCAGGAAGTTTGTAGATTATGGTGTTTAGTCTAAAGTAGATCATGTTATCATTTAAAGAAATTTAACTTAAAACCATAGACTAGGCTTGTTAGAGATTCTAACTTTATATAGAATGTTTAAGAAAAAAAAGTCCAAAGGTTGCACATGGTAAGAAGAAAATTAAATTCTAAACATTCCTTTTTTTTATCTTAATTTTTATTTATCTTTGAGAGAGAGACAGAGACAGAGCAAAGAGTAGGGGAGGGGCAGAGAGAAAGAGGGAAACACAGAATGCGAAGCAGGCTCCAGGCTCTGAATTGTTAGCACAGAGCCTGATGCTGGGCTTGAACTCACAAACCCGTGAGATCATGACCCGAGCTGAAGTCAGAGGCTTTACTGACTGAGCCAGCCAGGAGACCAGAAGAAAATTGCATTCTAACGAGTACTTCCAGACTTTCTGAGAAGCGTAAAATGCCTTTTATCAAGATTTCCAGGCTGCCAAGCAGACTTTTTCACATCACATGATCTAAAATAATCATTCTCTTTTATTTGCCAAATAAAGGGCATGGAGTGGGAACGCCAAAACAAAAAACTGCACGGTCTGAGCAAAAGGGGCTGCTCAATGGCTCACCGGCCATGTAACAGATAAGGCTGGGAAACTTCACGGCAAAGTCCCTTGTCTCACTAGCCAGCCACCTCCTCTTCCCAAAGAGGGGAATGAGAACAAAAAAAAATAAATAAAATGTTTAAAATATTATCTACTTAGACTGAAAGACAGGCAAGGAAAACAGACAGAGAGAGAGAGAGAGAGAGAGAGAGGGAGAGGGAGGGAGGGAGAGGGAGAGAAAGAAGTTCTGATAACTTTTGTTAAGTATTTAAAATAGCCCTTCAACAAGGGCGCCTGGGTGGCTCAGTCGGTTAAGCCTACGACTTCAGCTCAGGTCATGATCTCACACTAGTGAGTTCAAGCCCCACATGGGGCTCTGTGCTGACAGCTTGGAGCTTGGAGTGTGGAGACTGCTTCAGATTATGTATCTCCCTCTCTCTCTGCCCCTTCCCTGTTTGCACTCTCTCTCTTTTCAAAACAAATAAACATTAAAAATAAATAAAATAGCCCTCCAACAAAATGGGTGAAGAGGTATGGGGGATATAGGCTTTCAGTAACTGAATGAATAAGTCACAGGGATAAATGGCACAGCATAGGCGATACAGTTCAACGGTATTGCAAGAGCGTTGTGTGGTGACAGATGGTAGCTGCACTTGTGGTGAGCACAGCATATCATACAGAGTTGTTGAATTACTATGCTGTACACCTGAAATCAACGTAACGTTGAGTGACAACTATACTTCCATTTTTCAAAAATCCAGAAAAAAGAGCTCTTTAAAGTAATAAGTTTTTTCTAGTTGCGTGAATGTGTGAAATAAATAATTTCAAATGGCTCTTGGTTTTAATCATTGTCCTCAGCAGATCTGTATATGCAAGTGTTTCCCTCATGGCTCACTTGGGACAGTTATTGTTTGTTTGTTTGTTTCCCACATTGCCACCAAAAATGATCCTAATGAAGGCTAGACATAGCAATTTGCATTGGTCTTTTTCCTTAAAGCCCATGTTTTATGGTCTTAATTTTTATTTACATAATGGAATAAGTCTGCAAAAATTAACCCGAAGATCTTGAAAACCTTTGTACAATAAGTCTGTTCTCTTGTATATATCAACAACTCATCCAAAGGTTGTGCAAAAAAATGTTTCTTCATAGTCAGACAGAATGGATACTGAGTAGCACGAATCCCTGATGTCTCAAATGCCTGCCTGAAACAGTAGACAGCATGTTTGGAGTGCCTGATACACATGGAAAACTATCAGAATGTGCTAAGTAAATGTGTTTTTTATGTCTTTATCCAAAAGACATACACCTATTCTGATTCCAAAATACACACCTTTATTTGTTTCTTAAAAATTATTTTGTCTTCCTAGAGAAATGTAATTTTCAAATCTTCATGAAGGTTCCAATAATTTGGGTAGCACTGAGTAGAATATACTTGAACGTATTTTAACTTTTTCAGTTAGATACAGGAACAGAGAAACACAGGAATATATGACAAAATATACAAATGTTTGTAACATATTTTCATTCACCAATATGCATTTATAAATAAATATTTATAGATATATTTATTTATAAATAAATTTTATTTATTACATATATGCATACATGTATATACGCACAGGAATATTTAAATGCATTTTGATTTTACAAACTTGTATCTGTCTTAGTCATTTTTTAAACTTTTATTTTGAGAGATAAAGAGAGAGAGAGTGGGGAAGGGCAGAGAGAGGCAGAGAGAATCCCAAGCCGACTCCTCCCTATTGTAAGCATAGATCCTGAGGCAGGACTCAATGTCACAAACCTTGAGATCATGACCTGAACCCAAATCAAGAGGTCAGAGGCTCAAGCGCCCCTTTCTTGGATTTTTACCTGTCTTACTTCTTTGAGGCTTGTCCATGCTTTAGTAATTCAGGTTTACAGACGGCCATCTTTTAGCACATAGCAACATACTTTTTCTTTTTTTTTTCTCCTGGAGAATTACCTAGGTTTCCTTAGAAGGAAAAAAATATTTTATTTGCAACTGAGCTTTTACAAATTTAGGAAAAGAGCTCTACTCCTAGCTGGACCAATTTTGCCAAGGACAATCTGGGTTCCAGTTTCCTAAACTGTCCTCTCAGGAATGTGCTCTTCCTCTGGGCTTCCTGGGAGCCCAGTGCCCTACATACTTCCATCAGAACATGCTCTCACTTTGCTTTTCTATCCTAAGGAGATAATAAAATAGAATGAAAAGAACATGACTTATGACAATGACAAATGTATTTTATAGTTAATTCTACTACTTACTAGTAGCCTGACTTTTGACTAGGGCTTCAAATAAACAATCACAGTAAGAATAAAAAATCACACTATGTTACGCAATCTAAAAATAGCCTAAATCCTGATTTTTTAAACAAATCTGTATTTGATTTTTTTTTTCAGTTGGGGATCATGGCTTATCTTTTTTATTCAGTTCCAGAAAATCGTTTTGGTTGCTTTTATTTCCTTAAACCTTCTTTCCTATGCTTTCAATTAATCCTTGTTTTAATTTTCTTCTACTGTTGCCCTCATGTATGTGTTTATATTCCAACTGTTCAAGTGATTCAGTTTGGTTCTCATTTGTGCCATAAGCTCCTTCCGAATAGATAATTATTTTCCTCTGCGTCAGCAAGTATGATACCCTTTCCTACCATTTGGATTATTTTATGAGGTCTACTCTGTGTAGATGACAGTCACTGGTGGACAGAAAAATGGTGTTTTCTTTAGTGACTCATTAGCAATGGAATTGGAAATCAGGGACATCCCTATGAGGTATGTCCCAAGGGGTCTCTCTGCTCCCAGAGGCCAGACAGAAGGGGTGGGCTTCAACCAATACCACAACGGTTCCTTGTTGTTCTACCTGAATCAATTGGAACAGCCAGCCTCTCACAGGACACCAGGAACAAGTTCCCTCTTTTCTTCAAGGATGCCTTCTCCGAGGATAGTTGGCCTCTCCTCTAGGCGACCCAGAAATCTGTTTACTTGCATGAATTCTTCTGGACAGAGACATCTCTTTTGAGATGTTTCAGGTTTCTATTACAACCTGATCCTATTACAACTACAAACAAAGATGCAGGGACACCTGCATGTTCTCTCTGAAGAGTGCAATGTAGCAGAAGTCTATACACATGTCAGTAGAAGATCTGAATCATGTTGGTGGCTGGGACACACAAAGAGTGAATCAGAAAGGAAAAAAAATCAGAAACAAATACTCAAGTCACTGATTTCTATATGTTCTCTCTTCCAGACTTAGAAAATGCAGTCAAAGCACACAGCAGGGATAAGTGGCTCTAAGAAATCTGAGAGAAGGGAAAGATGTAAGATTGCCAATTGCTCACTAAACTGTAAAAAAAGCAACTACTTAATCAGAGAAAAAAAGTGACTTTAAACAAACAGAATGCCAAAAAGGCAGCAGTAACTATGTGAAAATGATCAAGCTACTGTTACTTGCAAATTATACAAAAAAAAAAAAAAAAAAAAAAAAAAAAAAAAAAAAAAACTTAGAGAATATACTAGAAAAGGGGACTAGAATAAATAAGATTAGGTAAACATGTATACATGCAAGAGCATTCACACATATACATGCATTCAAAACAATTTCCTTGCATAAAAACAGTAATTTGAAAATAAAATATAACCAAGATAACTTCAAAACTTTATTGAAATAAATGGGAAAAATTGAACAAAAAGAGTCAAGTATTCTGTTGCTAGATGAAAGCTGATTTTCAGGGAGCTCTCATTTTTTCTCAATGTTAATCTATATATATATTTAATTCTGTCTGAATAAAATGATCAATTATCCTAAATATTTCTGGAACATGTAGAAGGTGTGAGTAAAAAGAAAGAGTTTTCATAAAGTAGTATAGTTAGAGGAAGTTTATAATGGCCAGATAGTATAACATGGAGTGCCACCACAGTGATGAAGTCAGGTTAGTACTAATGCTAGCAGCAAAAAATAAGTAAAAAAAAAAAAAAAAGTTCTTTGAGATAAGAACAGCGTCTAAATGTGTGCAGATGCACATAAAGGATGATATAAAAAGTACCACAAATCTCAAATCAATGAAGGATCACGCCACAAAAAGCTTGATTCACATGCTTATCTCATATCATTCCACGTGAATAAAAAGTTGATTGTTAAAACATATAATTAATATTTTAAACTTAATAAAGTAATGTTAGGCAAAAGTTTATGTTTTTTTCGAAATAAACATTAAAAAAACAAAAAAACAAGGGCCCAAAACCAAACTATAAAAAACAATTTTAATTCATAAAAATTAAAAAAAATATTTTCATGTAAAAACATCACAAAAATAAAATGTTACTAACCTGGGAGAACAACTGCAACAATAAGATAAAAATCAAATAGTCTTATAATGAGTTTTATGTAAACTAATAAGAACAATGCAAAGCAAACAAAAACCAGATAAAGTATTTTAACATAATGACAAACATGTCAAAATGTTTATTTCATTTATAGACAAATTACTATACTTTAAAACCACTTCTTTAACCTTATTCTTAAGAAAGTAGCATTGCTTTAAAAAGTTGACAAAAATTTTGGTAGTGTTACATGTTGGAGGGGAAAGGATTAGTGATACAAACTTTCTGGAAACTATTTTGCATTATGTATATTGAATTTTAAATATGTTCATAAACTCTGATCCAAATACTTTTATTTCCCATATGTAGTCTAAGAAATAATATGCACTTAGAAAAAAAAGGATTTATGGCAAATATATTCAGTAGGGAGTTATTTATAGTCGTAAAAATGTGGTAAGAGCTTAAATGATCAACAGACTAAATATTGTAATTGATTGTGGTATTTGCATATATGAAGGAGCACCATACAACCATTTAAATAATAGATGCAAGGCTCTTCTTAAAAAGAAAATCATGCTTTTGGCATAATGGTAAATGATAAAATACATAATTCAATATTGTATATAAAATATAAGTTCAAGTATATAAACAATGTACAGAGAAAAAAATATTACGTGGAAATGACTAATGTTAGCAGCATCTGCCTTTGAATGGCAGAATTTTAAGTTAATCCTTTTATTATTAACTGCAGTTTTTTAAAAATTCATTTTGTTTATACTCGTCTTGGCTCAGCAGTTTTCCTTTAGGTTGAATATTTGCTTTCCCAATTACTGCATTAAGGAGCAAATGCTTGCTTGCTATATATTTCATCATAAAAAAATAAAACTGTCATTTTTTAATAAAGTCACTGATTCATTCAGTTAGAAGGGGTCTACTTTCCCCCAAACGGAGTAACTTCTGGTTGGACTAAAATTCAAATTCAGATCCTCTCAGGAAAAAATAGAAAACTGTAGACCAATCTGGGGAGAAAATACCTTGACAACAGACCCACATTCACTCAGAAGCTGTCAAAACCATATTCTATCACTGACTGGTATTACTGTCACCAGTCCCCAGAATTGTTTCAGTAGAGCTTAGTCTAGGGGCTAGCAGCTTTCCTTATCTGTAAAGTCTGGTTAACTGAAAGGACTTTGGCTTTCTGTATAGACCTACTCATCCTGCACCGAGGGGCAGAGTGGAAGGAAAAAAAAAAAAAAAGAAAATCTCAATTTCTAAAGGAACAAACTACACTCTCCAATCTAGTTTTACCATCCTATGTATCATTCTATGATTGTATGGCTTGTTACTGATAGATTAAGCTTTCTATTTAATAATTTAAGTAAGAATATCCAAGAGAGACAAATAAAAGGAAAATGTAAAGGAACTGACGATTGTTGTCTTGTGAAAAGCAAAAAGGATAAGCTAATGGCAGCTGGGCAGGAGTTTAATGAAGGTAAGGAATAGTCAAAGGCTGTCTTTTGCTTTGCCTTATTCCTTGCTAATCTTCTCGCACCGTCAAGCATATGTAGGAAAGAAACCAACAAAGGCAACAACGTTAACCAGAGTGAACTTCTTATGACTTCATTGTTAAAAAGAAATAAGATCTTGTTTCATTAAGTCCCAGTATTTTAAAAATCAAATTAGGCCCACAAAGAAATACGTAATTTATGGTTATACATAAACGATAAAAGAATGTAACGGTATGCCAGCATTCACAGAAAGGTAGAAAAGATGAGTTCTCCAAAATAATCACTGCAAAGCCCACTGTTATTTTCTGTTGTTGTTGTTCACAAGAAACACTCCCATCCCTTTAAGATACAAATTATGCTACTGCCAGAACTGGTACGATATCAGTGGAAACAACTCTATCAAGCTTCCTATTATAAACTATAATTCTAGGCTTTATAGCTTGGCTCTTTCAAAGTAAAGTATGTTGGGCAGAGACTAAGCATACAAATTGTCAGCCAAAATACATTAAATCTGGTTGAGCTGTCCTTTTTTGGAAAATGCAAATTGGAGTGCTCTGCGCTGCATGCAGTTAGTGTTTGGCATGGGCCTACAAGAATGCCTTCTGGTACTGTGACCAAAAAAAAAAAAAAAGAATTTTAAGAGGCAAATTTTGAAACAGAATGGTTATTATTTCAAAATGTGCAAATTTGAAGTTGTTACCGTAAAGAAGGGTTTTAGCTCACAAAAAAGTATTTCATCTAACACCATATAGTGGACTACACTCAGTCCAAGCTTATGGGAAAATGTCCACTTGATGGTGTCATGTAATTACAACATTTAAAGGAATCATTGACTCATGGTAGTGCCTGTGATTATTGTCTTCTGTGTTAACTAAGGGAAAATGGCTTCAATTAGCAGATGGCTCTTGTATCTAAAAGTTATGTTTATGAATTTTGCTTCAAAGATGCAGGAATAGAATAAGGAACTCAGTCGGAAAGAGTTCTGGTCATACCAGCAACTTGAAGTTTTGTCCTTTGGTTATCCTAGATCTACAAATTCCTTTTTTTTTTTTTTAATTGAAGCATAGTTTACATACAATGTTATATTAGTTTCAGGTGTACAACATATTGATTCAACAATTCCACATCTTACTCAGTGCTCACCACAGTAAGTGTCCCTTGTGTCATCTGTGAACATGCGATATTATTACAATATTATTGACTACGTTCCCTGTGTTGTATTTTTGGTCTCTGTGACTTGTTTATTGTATAACCGGAAGTCTGTACCTGTTAATCCCCTTCACTTATTTTGCCTATGCCCCACCCACCTCCCCTCTGGCAACCACCTGTTTTGTCTCTAATTAGAGTCTGATTTTTTGTTTGTCCGTTTGTTTCGTTTTTTTAGATTACACATATAAGTGAAATCAAACGGTATTTGTCTTTCTGACTTCTTTTATTTAGCATAAATTACAAACCACTTTTTAAAAGTTCATGGAGGTTGATTTTTTCTTTTTGCTAGTTTTTCACTGTAGCATCAGCATAGTAATGGTATCTATGGTAACAAGGTATTATTCAAAGGTAATAGTCAGTGGCCCCAATACTGGTCAGTTGATGACTCACTCAGTCTTTTCAAAATTACATTGTAACTTACTTGCTGGCCTTTCATTCATTCAAGAATATTTACTGAGTTTCTTTTGTATGTCAGGTACTGTGGAAATAAGAGAAAGAGGAACAAGGTTCCTGTCTTTGTGGAGCTGATACAAGGAGTTCACAATTTTATCAGTAACACTTCTGTTGTGTTCTTAGCTTCGGGAAACTGAAGAACAATTTTTGAAAATATAAATTGGTAAATTCAGGTGGAAAAATGTTTTACTCATACTTGCCTCACTTGAAAATTGTATTTTAGGGGTGCCTGGGTGGCTCAGTGTCATAATCTTCGGCTCAGGTCATAATCTCGCATTTGTGGGTTCAAGCCCCATGGCGGGCTCTGTGCTGACAGCTCAGAGCCTGGAGCCTGCTTCTGATTCTGCATCTCCCTCTCTCTCTGCCCCTCCCTTGATCATGCTCTGTCTCTCTCAAAATAAAATAAAACGTTAAACAAATAAAATAAAATAAAATAAAATAAAATAAAATAAAATAAAATAAAATAATGTTTTAATATATACGCAAAATAAATTTTTTTAATGAGCATTTCATTGTTTAATACAATCCCTATCTTTTAATAACTGTAGAAAACTTTTTTCTGAAAAAAAAAAGTTGACTCTGGATTCTTTGTTCCTTGATACCTGTTGATGAGTGTAGTATTTCCTCAAATATAAAACTCCCTTAACTTTGACCTTCCTTTAACTTCCTATTTGGAAATTTCTTGATAAATTTGTTTCTCTACCAGCTAATAATGATATTGGCTGCTAAAAATCAATAAACATGAAAAGTAATGGCCTCCAACAATTTACTTTTATTAGATCTGCAGCGAGTTTTCATATCATTTACCCTGCAACTCAGTCTCCAATTTTATTTTATTTTACTTTTTGTAACCACTACCTTGTTTTGGTTTTTGTTTTTTTTTTTTTTCCTCAGGTAGAAAAGGAAGAGGAAAAGTGAGGCAAAATTCAACTAATGCATCATTCTGACACATCCGTTGTTTGGCCAGTGGTGTGCAGTCTGCTATTTCTGATATAATAAATGTTTATGGTACTTCTAGTTTAATGAATGCCCTGGGCTCCAGGACTTGTCTGTGTATTTCTGTGGCATATATCTTTAGTGAGAAAAAGATGGTGTTGTCTGTTTAAACTAATAGAAAGTAAAGCTGAATGGAAAAATTAGATTCAAGAGCAGTTGCCTCAACGCAGCTTTCTCAGAGAATCTATCCAGAACTGCGGGGAGCAAGGCAAGGCAGGAGTGGCAGCTGTGGGGTCAGTCCATTAAAGCAAAGGAAGTGAGCAGAAGCATTGGAAGGAACACGGATTTCATTTTGAGTTAGTTAGGGTCATTGTTTCAATAACCAATCATTTTCTCCTTTATTCATCAAGAACTGAATAGGAATTTTCTCAAAGGAAATCTAATGACACATCTCATCCTCTGCGGACCACAGGTGACACGTCTCCAAAAAATGACAAGATTAAGAAAGTGCGACATAGGAAGTGTATATAATACAAGAGAGGGTTGGAGTAAAATAATCAAGATGACGTTCTTTTTTTTTTTTTAAGAATTAAAAAAAAATTAAGGAATAATCTAGAAGGTATCTCCATCTAAAATAGACACATTATTGTAAACAGCTGCATATACACTATCCCCTGAAATTCTTACTTCAGTTGTTCTGTAAATAGATTGGGAGGTTGTGATCTACTGAGACAGACTTCATGTCCGATTCCTGCTTCCACAAAATATTCCTCTTTTAAACATTTTTAAATGTTTGTAAGTAAATTAAGAGTCTTAAATGGCACAATGTGAGTAAACATGGAAATGAAATCCAAGCACAGGTCTCAGTGACTCCAGAGGCAGCCTGTCCTTCAAACCACCACTCTGCAAAATGCAGACAGCAGTAGCTGAACATCTCACAAGATCCAACACTCATTCTTAACAACAGTTCTTAAAAATACATACGTGTATCTAAATGCATCAAATAAAATAGAAGTATACCTTAAACTGAAAGCAAATTTCATAATTAAGTTAAAAATTCATTCTTATACAGGATAAGGGTGCCCCATTTTAGCTGTTATTTTTTATACAGAAAACCTGTGAAATTCAAACACCCTCCTTATTGAAACATTTTCTTCTTAAGGTCCCAGGACTTCTGCTAGCTGGTCATTTCAAGTTCCTACTCCACTCTTCTATTATTATCATCATTATTATTATTTCCCTGTTAAGGCTCAGTCTTGTGCTTTCTTCTAGTCTCTACAAATACACTCTTGCAGGAAATAACTTATGCAGCTTCAGGCTTTTTAGTACTGTATACATGCTAATGACTCTCAAACAAATCTCTAGTCCTCATTTCCTCCTGCATTCTAGCCTTTGTTCCAGTGTAAATTATCATCTTAGATGTCTAAAGGGAAATCAGAATTGATATAAATTAACATACAAAGATTCTCTTGGTCCCATCACCTCACCAAATAAACAAAAAAGAACAAAACAGTCTAACAAACAAAAACAAACACATGTGAACACAACTCCCAACCAAACTAACTCTCATTTACTCTTTTCCTCCACTAAGGAAACAGACATCATTTTCTGCCCAGAATAGAAGACTATTTTGACCCCATTCTTGCTTGTTTTCACTCTCCACATCCAATATCTAATTCATCAACAATTATGCCTCCAAGATCTACTTTAACTCTACTTTCAAACTCCACTGATGTAACCCAAATTAAAACTACTTTCATTGCTCATTTCGGTTCCACAATAGCCATTTAAATGGTTCCTTGTTTATATTCTTGTCTTATTACCCATTTCCTCACAGTGCACAGAACAATTATTATATTTATATTATATGATGTGCATAAGATCACATCTTCTTTTTTTAAATTTCTCTATGAATTGCATATTACATTAGAATAAAACCTAAACCTCTCCAGTGCTTTTTATAAAGTAAGGCATGATTGGGGTCCCTGCCTACTGGGTCAGCCCAAAACGTACTCAGATCTAGTTCTATAATCCTTCAATCTGTTTCCAGAAAATATTCCAAACTTTTTGTGACAACTTTTAGCAGGCCGGACCTTTCTTATCTTTCAATCTGAGCCTGAATATTTTTAAAAAGAGAATGTGTAAGTCAAAGTATATACAAGTAATGAAATATAAGGTGGCTATAAAACACCATTTAAATACGTTTAATGGTAATAAAATAAACGACATGAACAAAAAAAATTATATTCCCTATTATATGTATATATATTTTATTTTGTAAATGTTTATTCATTTTTGAGAGAGAGAGAAAGAGAGAGAGAGAGAGAGAGAGAGAGAGAGAGAACAAGCAGGGGAGGGGCAAAGAGAGAGAGACACACACACAAAATGTGAAGCAGCCTCCAGCTCTGAGCTGTCAGCACAGAGCCCTTTGTGGGGTTTGAACTCACGAACCCAGAAATCATGACCTGAGCCGAGGTCAGACGTTTAAGCCACTGAACCACTCAGGCGCCCCAATTCTCCATTATGTTAATACCACAAATATATTACATTTTATTAATAAATATGTATAACATATACAGAAGGATATGCCAAAAAATTGCAGTGGTTTTTTTTCATTTTGGAGAAAATAATAAAGAATATGAATTTCCTTCTTATATTTTATAATATCTCAAATTTCCTTCACCAATTATGCATATTCAGAATGATGCTAAGGTTGAAGTTTATTGCTTAAAATTATATCATATTTAAATTTTAATATGAATTTACAAATAATTTGCATTTGATTTATTGAGTGCCTATGGAGCCTTTTTCCTGCTGAGAAAAATGTCAAACATCAAGCACTTGCCTGTAAACAAACAGCAGTTTTATAGCTTTTTACACGGTACTTGTTTTTATATAATTACTAAACTATGGGGTGCTTAGAAAACACTCAGTACTATGTTGCAACATGAAATTTTTAATCATATGCTTTCATGTAGAGCCCCTCCCTAAAAAATGTGGTGAAAACCTCAAGAGAAGGGAAGGTAACCTGGCTACGTGCACGTGTGCAACATTCCTCATAACTCTGTAAGACAGACCGCCCATTCTGACTGTATATTACCATATATGGGTTACCATATGTGGGAGACAGAGCAAAAGTGGTACAAAAGGCACACCCCCCCACACACACCACTACACTCAGAGCTCAACCCTTTGGGTCTTAGCCTGCTAAACCCATGCCAGCACGAATAAAGTTGCTTCCTGGAAAGAAAAGCTTCACAGTCCCCATTCCGTGTGTGTGGCTCACTGCTACACTTTGACACCCTGAAATGACCTCAAGAGTGCCAGAATCTGACTCATAATTTTGACATCATCTCCAAATTAAATTAGAAAAACCCTAAGAACTTTAATCTTAGGGAGATTATATACTGATTTTTAAACTATAAATTCTCAAACACTGCAATTAACACAGCTTATATTTTTTCCACATAAAATGTGGATTAATTCTGTGGATTACCTATTGCATTAGAATAAAATATATGTCCATCTGTTGCACCCTATAAAGCCATGGCTTGCTTGTTCTAAATATGTTTGCCTCTTAGCCATAGATCAATGGAGTAACACAGTACTCTATGATTTATAGTGAAGATAGAAAAAGTAGGGCAGATTAAACATGGTTTCAAATATGTTGCAATAAAATACTGAAGTTGTGTGATAATGAAGACAACATATTAAGTGAAGGTAAAATTTAGGCTAATTAGTATATACCATAGACATTAAAATAACCCAAAATTGTGTAGGAATAAAATAATTACATTTAAATGACAGCTGCTGATATATACCAGAGCATTTTATTTAATAAACATTGATGTGTACCCACTGGGAGATATTATGTAAAAGAAATAACGGAAATGATAACTTTATAGATCTTGGTACTTTATCCATGTGAAAGAAACATATCTAATTCTTCAGCTAGAATAGATTTTCAAAGTCATGCAAAGTTTGCTGAATATGACTAATTTGAAGTTATCAGAATTTCAAAAGCCAGTATCTGAATTTAGAGTTGTTTAAACTCTATTACAAAGGATTAATAATAACACTAAAGAGTCTAAGGAATCAATTGCTTTTAAAAAAGGCAAAATTCATCTCGCTAATCTCCCAGTATTGTTACACAATTATGATACTTTTCAGCATTTACCAGGATAAAATTAGCAGAAAATTTGTTGAAATATTAAAAACAATATAATATAATATAAATATAATATTTATAAAACTTTGGATTTTAATGAAAAATTAATTTAATGAAGCAAAGCTAAGATATAATATTTTTCTGAAAACAATTTCAAAATAAACGACTTGGTGTTAGTTCCTTTTTTTACTTAAGACTCTAAACTCTGTTGAATTTTGTTTATGAGAAAGGCATACATCTGAAAATAAAATCTACATTATCAGGGTAAGTTGGACGTCTGTTCTCTCAATGATTTTCACTCTGTGCTTGAACTGTTAAAACCAAAAATAAAGGTAAGTGATGGTCTAAATACTTCAGTTTGACTTCAGAGTGTCATATATTATTTTAATGAAATAGCACGGTTTTTATCACATAGCAGCTTTACATTAACAGGAAATGGCAAGAAGGAATGTAGACAATAAAGTGATTATAACACTGTAGAATGTAAGAATTGGAAGAGACTTAGAATCAATCTATTCTTGCCTCTTAATTTTATGCCTGAAGGAACCCAGTGTTTTCCTCAAGATCCTAGTGCTAAATGGAAAGTTCAACTTGCATCTTCACCCTTCACTTCCCTTACCCTGCTTCTTAATACAAAGTATCTGATTCTCTCTCTCTTTTTAAAATTTTTTATTAATGTTTATTTATTTTTGAGAGAGAGAGAGAGAGAGAGAGAGCATGAGTGGGGGAGGGGCAGAGATAGAGAGAGAGACACACACACACAGAATCCAAAGCTGACTCCAGGCTCTGAGCTGTCAGCACAGAGACTGACATGGGGCTCGAACTCAGGAACTGTGAGATCTTGACCTGAGCCGAAGTCGGACGCTTAACTGACTGAGCCACCCAGGCTCCCCTCTGATTCTCTTTTAAACTAGATTAACAAATTTCTTTGAAACTATACCTACACCTATAAAGTTACACTTGCCTAATTTATATATACATATCCCCAAACTGTAATCTGTAAAACAAAAAATAAAAAAAACAAAAAATGAAATAAGAGCCTCCTTGTAATCACAGATGAAAAGCCATACTGTTCAAAGCTGAAGACATCTTTGCACTTAAAACTTTTCCTCACATGAGATTTATGAGACTTTCACACAAACAGTAGGTAAAGAGTGATGAGGAAGCATAAGGCAGGCAACTTACAAGGGCAAACTACAACCTAGTATACCCCCTCCCCCAGGTGGAACATGTATGATATTCCTTGGACACTCTGGGCTACCCCCAAACAGGAAGGGACAAACAAACAAATGGTTAAACTGAGTCTCCTCCAGTTTACAAGGAAAAAGGCAATCCCATCAATAGCCTAAAGTGCAGGAACTTTCTACTGTCTTATTCTCAATGCTTTGCTAAAGGGAAAAACAACTTTAGCTTGATAATAGCTCTGCCTCCAGTAATCTGTGAGTCTTTAGCGCATGAAAAATCTCTTTAGAAAGTTCCCTTTTGACTTTACCTCCCCCAAATCCATGGTATATAACCAGTTACCAGTTATTCTCCACAACCCCAGTGCAGCTCTTTCTGCCCACAGGTCTAATCCCTGTGCTTTAATGAAATCTCCTTTTTGCACCAAAGACATCTTCAAGAATTCTTTTTTGGCGGTTAGCTCCAAAAACCCACCATCACCCCAAAACTTCATCAGAGAGCACTTTGCATTACAATATAACTCATAAAACCCCTAATCCCAGAAAACTGCCTGAAATATTTAGGTAATAATCAAATGTTTGTCGTAGCTAGTTAGCTTCTAATTTCATCAATAAAATGTCTGGAAGAAATTGTGTATCTGGAAGAATCATATATAAGAATTAATATATATATATATATGTATATGTATATATATATATATATATATATAATATTGTGTTTTATAATAAGGAATATACATAGTTCCTAAAATCCTTGGAATTTCCCAAATGCTGTGAACTCTAAAGGTGTTTTTGTTATGTAAATGATGTGCCTTTGGAAGACACCTAAGGGTGGGGCCGGTGGCCAAAGGGACCAACCCTGTGATTAGAGGGCTCTCCTGACCTCCAGGGGAGAAGGGCTGGAGGTTGAATCAGACACCAATGGCCAATGATCCAATCAGTCACGCTTTGTCATGAAGCCTGCATAAAATCCCAAAAGGACAGTGTTTGGAGAGCTTCAGGGTAGGTGAACACATGGAGATTCAGGGAGAGTGGTGGACTATGAGACTGTATAGAAGCTCTGGGCCCTTTTCCCCATACTTTATCCTATGCATCTTTTCCATCTGGCTGTTCCTAGTTATATCCTTTTATTAAAATCTGGTAATCTAGTGAGAAAACAGGTTTTGCTCTAGCAAATTTATTCAACCCACAGACGGGGTTTTTGGGACCCTTGATTTATAGTCATTTTGTCAGTAGCACAGATAACAACTTCAGCTTTCAACTGGTGTGTGAAGCAGGGGGGTGGGTGTGTGTGTGTGCAGTTCAGTAGGACTGAACCCTTAACCTGCAGAATCTGGCACTTACTCTGGGTAGTGTTAGAATTGAATGAATAATAGGACACTTACTTAGCGTCTGAAGAATTGAATTGTTTGATGGTGGGGCAAAATCCTCCAGCCCTAAATTAGTGGGCAGAACACAAAAGAAAAAAAATATATATATAAATATATATATATATATGTATACACACACATTTGCAAATACACATATATATATATGGACTTATACATATAACACACACCACCAGAAATAGAATCCTTTAATAAAGTTATTCCTTACCAATATTGCAATTTGTATGAGATATTACCAGTTTTTCTCTCTTTTCATTACTAATTTCTGCTTCTGACCCTCTGTACTGCACAGCTTCAAATAACCCAAACAATGAAAATGGTAGCTGTTTTATTTGTGTGGATTGAATGAAAAAGATAATGTTTAAAGAGATCAAATTAAAGGGATTTTAATTTAAACTGAGTTTGTCACAGGAAAAGATCCTTCCCTAAAAGCCTAAATGATTGCTAGTTAACTCAGAGTCTATGCAGAGACAACTGGCTATAAAGTCCCTACAAAGAGAAAGAACATACAGTCTTTTAAAAATAGGCCAAAGGCTTGTGTGTGGAAGTGTAATGTTCAACATTGCTGGTGGCTCATCATCAGCCTGGAAAGATGACAAAGGCTGGATATTGGAGAGTCCTGTAAACCATGTTTACGATTTTCAACATTTTCCTATTGAATTCATTGCGTAGTTTTAAGCACTGCAATAATTATCAAATTTTTATTTTTTTAAAAATTTACTCTGATATGGGTGCCTGGGTGGCTCAGTTGATTGAACATCAGACTCTTGATTTCTGCTCAAGTCATGATCTCACGGTTCATGGTTCATCTATCAGCTTGGGATTTTCTCTCTGATCCTCCCCTTCTCTCTGCCCCTTCCCTGCTCATGCTTGCTTTCTCTCTCTCTCCCAAAACAAATAAGATCAACATTAAAAAAAAATGACTCTGATATAGTAGGGTGAAAGTTTGGAGCAGGACAAAAGTTGATACACTGGGCACAGTATACTGCAGAATGAGTTAGTAGCCTACTGGAATAATGCAGAGAGAAGGATGACATAAGAAAGAGGGTAGTTAGTGGAAGGAGAACAGTGGGGGAAAATCGCGTTATTTTGTATATAAAAGAAACATTTTTAGATAATGAGAAGAGAAACAGATGACTCTAAGGTTTTTGTTGATGGAAATAAGTAGACAGAATACCATTTGCCAAGATAGATAACACAGAAAAGGGAGCCAGTTTGTGAGGAAATATGAAAAGTTTGAATATATGTGTTTGAAGTGCTATAAAAAACTTAGAAGATGCTTAGTGATCATTTGGGTATATGTTTATGTCCAAGTCTTAGAAGCATAGGCTGGAAATACAAGTTATGAAGTCCATCAAGGTTATTTTATGTGTCATATATAATTTACAAACATTAGGGTCATTGTCTCATTAATAATAATACTATGATAGACACTATGATTTTCTTTATACACTTGAAGGTTGAAATAGCTTAGGTAGATTTCTCAATATCATATATTAAATTAGTAGCAACATCTCCCAAGATCATAACTTCAGTTATCTAACTGCTGCAAAACAAACAATCTAAAATATTTATGACTTAAACCAAAATTTTGTTAGTATTACATTTCATTACCTTGGATTCAAGAATTGGGACAGGACACAATGGGAAAAACTTATCTCTGCCTAAAATTTCTAGGATATCAGATGGGATAAATTGAACGGCTAGGAGTCAGAGCAGGTGATAGTTGGCTGAGTTGGTCTTGTTGCCTACACATGGCCTTTCCAAGTGGCTTTTCCAAAAGTTTATAGGTGTTCCATGATAGTTAATTTTTTTACCATGAGCTCGGGGCTCCAAGACGCATAACACATTAACTACCAGTCCTCTTCAAAGCTAAACCTGGAAAGAGCATAGAATCATTTCTACCACATTTTACTGGCCAAAAACAGTCAAAAATAAGATCAAACTCAAGTAGAGGGGACAAACCCCTCACCTCTCTATGGGAAGAGCTTGAATGTATTTGCGGCCTTCTTTAAAGCCACCACACCTACAACCTTAACACTGGTAGTTACTCTAAGCTAAAATCGATTTCTATATGCTCCATTTGCAGCAAAGTTTCATCCACTGAGTGGATGATCAAGAAGTGTTTGTTCAACGATAATGCTAATGTAGAGATTATATTGTGTTAATTATAAATAAAAAATAGCCTTTGAATCATTTCAGATGTTCCACCATCTTGGACAAAGAAATGAAGGTATTTAGAATACCATCCTAGCAATACTTTTGAACTCTTCTAGTTGTAGTTGTCTGTGAATTATTCAAGCTGAGACTCCAATGCAAGGTCTTTCATATTCTGTTTGAAGATTCTAATTTTGGATGTGTCCTCTTGCAAATATTCTCATTGACAGAATGTATTAGAGTACTCTGTAGAGCTCTACCTTAGTGTAACTGATAGCTTGTTGCCCACTGATTGTTAAGAAACTCAGCAGTAAGATGACTTCATAGAAAAGGTCAAAGTCTGCTTTTGGCAAAGAGCAAACTCCATACAGAGAATAATATCATTCTAAGTTAACCACTTTCTCAGAACAATGTTGTCATTCATATGGATGAATAAACCAAATCAAAAAATGTTCCCAACTCACGCAATCACCAACATTATGTAAAATGATGAAATGGCTTTGATTAGCAATCAGAAATATCAAACAATCAGGTATCGAGCTTCAATTTTCTTTTATCCCTCAGAACTTTTAAGAATGGCATTTTATGCTATGTAAGTTCTTCATAGAATTATTTTACAAAGAATGAATATTAATGTTGAATCAGCAATACAGTATGCAATACCACTCAGCCTATTAAGAAAAACAAATGATATTGTAGGAATTGAATTATAACTGTTTCTTACAGAATTACAGCCTACAGTCACAACAGACATCAATAGACACACAACTTGCAAAAGAGATTAACAATTTAGTTATTTTAATGTATCAAATAATTCTGATCAAGGTGAGGAAGTACTAAAAAAAACAGGAATTGTAGCTGGAATCCTGGTTCTTCTGGAAAAGCAAGGTCTGAGGAAGTGAAATAAAAATATGACTGGCAAAAAAGGTGAACAGAATACTTTGGCAAGTTATGAAAGAGTAAAAAATAATAAGAGTAAAAAATAATAAATTAGGACAAATAAATAGATGAGAATACCTTGAGAAAAATCTTCCCAGGGAAATGCCTTTAATATCAATATAACATATTTTCTAGGTGTTTCAATTGTTCATTACTTTTTTTAACGTTTATTTATTTTTGAGACAGAGAGAGACAGCATGAACGGGAGAGGGTCAGAGAGAGGGAGACACAGAATCTGAAACAGGCTCCAGGCTCCGAGCTGTCAGCACAGAGCCAACGCAGGGCTTGAACTCACGGACCGCGAGATCATGACCTGAGCCGAAGTCCGACGCTCAACCCACTGAGCCACCCAGGCGCCCCTCAATTGTTCATTATTGATGTTATATAAAATATGTCTTTCATAGACAAGATTCCATAAATGCACTGATTCTTAATGTCCTATTTTTCTTACTCTCCCATTTCATTTCCATTTGCAGCATGCCACTGCTATGGAAAACCAGACATCTCAGGTATTAAGGGATCTTCTCTGTGTTTCTGTTACAATACTGCCCTCATTATAATAGCTAAGCTATTATTTCATAGACATATTTTATCCAAAAGATGAGTATTTTTGTTGATTCATTTAACGAAATTTATTATAGTTTTATTTTTATAATTTTAAACGCAAATTTGAATATTGTTTGTAGCCCTGAAGTTCTCTTTTCTACGGCAAGAATACATACTTAAATTAACATCATCTCAATGAAATTACTTTGGAATAAAATATGTTAAAATTAGAGACAACTAAGTCATTTTTACAGAATGACTGTCCTAAGCTTCATCTCCTTCTGGTACCCCCAATTCCATATTTACCTTAATAAAAAAATGGGGCGCCTAGGTGGTTCAGTTGGTTAAGCTTCTGACTTTGGCTCAGGTCATGATCTCACAGTTCGTGGGTTTAAGCCCTGCGTCGGGCTCTGTGCTGACAGCTCAGAGCCTGGGGCCTGCTTCAGATTCTGTGTCTCCCTCTCTCTCTACCCCTCCCCTGCTCGTGCTCTGTCTCTCTCTGTCTCTCAAAAATAAATAAATTAAAAAAAAAAAAAAAAAAAAAGGCCTCACCTGCTTAAACAGATCTTCTACTTCCCTTTTCTTCTGCATTTTTATCCGGGAGTTTCCAGGGGCTGTTCTCACTTCCCTGGTCTCATTTGTCTCTCTTCAAATTTTGAGCTTACTGTCTTTTATAGAATTCTGTTTTCATCCAACAACTGCCTCATGACTGAGTAGCTGGGGAAGATACTGGTGATAGAAGCCTCCCCATTGTGACAGTTCCTAACCCACCCAAAGCTTCAGGAAAAACACACCAATATGTAACCCAGTTTCCTACCCTCACCACTTGTTTCCTAGATACCAGAGAGTGCTATTTCTGCTTCATGTTTTGAAGACTTCCCCATGAAAAAGCTTCCCGGCTTCTGTCATTTTCTTTTTCTTCCTAGGCCACAGAAACTAAAATTACAATGTTTCAAAATGTAAAATAGATAATACTTTATCCTCCCCACTGAAGATTTCGCCAGGTTAGGTACAAAACTCTTTCTACTTCTTGGGAACCGATTCCTGGTTAGCTCCGTCAAACAGTTCACAGGATGTGCAACTAGTTTTAAATCTTGCCTGGCGCCACTGTAGACTTGCTTATGATCTAGCCTTATGAAAGATCTGTCTTCCAAAAGTATCAATCCCCAAAGTCAGAATCTTATCTACCTTCTTAATTTTGTTTACGTTGATTTATTTATTTTGAGAGAGACAGAAAGCATGAGCGGGGGTGGGGGGGGGAGGGGGGGGGGGGCAGAGAGAGAGGGAGAGAGGGAGAATCCCTAGCAGGCTCTGCAGGGTCAGTGCACAGAGCCCAATGTGGGGTGGGGCTCAAAGACAGGAGACCAGTAGATCATGACCTGAGCTGAAATCAAGAGTTGGGCACTTAACCGACTGAGCCACCCCAGAGCCCCTACCTTCGTAAGTAAACACCAATAATTATTATAAATTCTATGAATGTTTTGCTTCTGTCTTAAAAGTTGAGGAAAATATAATTAACTTTATGGCAAGTCTATATAAGTGCTATCTTTGAGAAAAAAAGCACCAATTAGCAGTTAGGAGTAACATCGATGTTTTCTATAGGAAATTACAAAAAATCTGTTTCTAAATCAAACAAAACTACATCTTTATGCTAGCCAATTCAATCTTGTTGCAAAATACCACACTACCAGATGATTATCCCTTTAGTTGTTTATTTTCTAAATTAAATGAAAAAAGATGGAATGCATATTAAAAATAAACTATCTAGTTGTCCACACAATCTTACAGAACAATTATTACTCTAAATAATTTTATGGTTTTATTTTATTTGTACAAAATGAAGCTTAGCAATCATCTTTATGAAAGTACTTATAATGTAAAATAATAAAGATAATAATTAAAAAAAATGAAGGTAAAGAGAAGTGCCAGAGTAATGCATTTATAGCCATAGGTATATCTTTACTTAGAAGTAGCAAGCAATATATATTTAACAGAATAATAAACATATTATTCTGGGTGACTAGCCTGGGTGACTTAGTCAGTTAGGCTTCTATCTCTTGATTTCGGCTCATGTAGGATCTCACTGGTCTTTAGTTCAAGCCCAGTGTTGGTCTCTGCACTGACCTTGCGGGCCTACTTGGATTCTCTCTCTCTGCCCCTTTCTTCTTTTCTCTCTGCCCCTCCCTCCCTCCCTCTCTCTTTATGTAAATAAATAAACATTTAAAAAATATTCATTTTCCTAATTTAATAAAAATCCTATATTTATTAGATGCATGGATGAGCTTTATGTCTTTATGTTAAATTCATGTTTCCCTAAATTGGAGTGAAGATATACTTATGGGATTTATTAATTCGACCAATATTTATTAAACTCTTTCTATGTGCCAGATAATGATGTCTGATTGAGTGTTAGAAATAAAATATGCTATGGAATTGCTTATATGGGGGTAATTGAAAAAGACTTGGGGTATTCAAAAAATATTCCCCCAAAATATTACCCATAAAAGAAGAACTACAGGATAATTAGCAATCAGTCAAGCAAGGCAGAGTTCCAGGCAGAGAACAACCTATAGCAGTATGTTGGGACAAGAAAAAAAAAATTAAATAACCGAGAATGAGTCAACCACACAGTGTAAGAATAGGAAAGTTTATAGATGAAACTTGACATTTAAAAAAATAAACAGGAGAGGTTCCTGTTTTTGGTAAAGACCAAATAAGGCTACTATTGGCAGACAAAAGCCATAAAATCTGTATGAAATACCAAAAACAAAACAAAACAACAACAACAAAAAAACAGTAAAAACTGTTAGGTATTGAGAAGCTTTCAAAGGGAATGACACCTGGTGACTTTTCTTTCATGAAAACTTCTAACCTAAGGGCAAACCCTAGTGTGTACTATGTGGCAAGCTTTAAGACTCTGACAGAAAACCACAGCCATTCTGGCCAGAAGAACCACAGAACAGAGAAACCACAAAGTTGCTCTGGGCAATTAAAGTAACTGGAAATTAAGGAAGTGTTGCCAGAAGAGAGAGAGCAGAAGCTCCAAACTCAATGAATAAACTGTCCATTAAAGAAGCACAGTTTGCAGGTAAGCCCAACCAAATGAAATGCCAGCTAAAACAGACCAAAAAAAAAAAAAAAATCAAACTCTTGTTAAATATAACATAATCTAAAAACAACATTCCCAATTTCCAGGATATAATAAAAAAATATAAGTGGGTCTATAAAGAACAAAAGAAATATGACCCATATTCAGTAGAAAGGACAATCAGTGGATCCTGACAATGAGATGTTGATTTTAAAATGAACAGAAAAGAATCATAAAGGAGATTCTATAACCAAGCTCAACAATATCCCGAATATACACTTGTAACGAAAAAAATATCTCAGCAGAGAAGTATCTGGAGTCTCTAAGATGGTGGCAGTGTCCATATTCCCTCATCAGCTAAACCTCTTCTATCACCCTATCATATGTTCCATTGAAATTTCAATTCAGCATCAGCACTTTCTATTTCTTTACTGCTCTTTCATTTTCCTTGACCAGTTCTCTTCCGATAATGTTTGTTTCTTTGTTTTTGTAAAAATATCACATGGCTTTTTCACTATGAGATAAGGAGGCAACATATCTACAGGCTTTGGTATTCTTTCTCTAAGCTATGGTAACTGAAATCCTTGTATACATGAACCACTGCTTGTGAGTTAAGGAAACAGAAGGACTCCCCAAAAATCTGGTTTTTGGTCCTTTTCCTGCTTCTATTCTTGCTGGGACCTGCACCTCACTTCACACATGCCTTATAAAGCACCTAGTGTATGTCCTCTTTGGAAGGGACAAGGAGGTAATGACTTCTTTTCTTTTTTCTTTTCTGTTCTCTTTTCTTCTTTAAGGAATTTATTTATTTATTTATTTATTTATTTATTTATTTATTTATTTATTTATTTACATTCAAGTTAGTTAGCATACAATGTAGTCTTGGCTTCAGGAGTACAACCCAATGATACATCTCTTACATATGAAACCCAGGGCTCATCCTGAAAAGTGCCCTCCTTAACCCCCGTCACCCATTTAACCCACCTCCCCACCCACCACCCTTCCCAGCAACCCTCAGTTTGCTCTCTATATTTAAGTCTCTTATGGTTTGCCTCTCCCTCTGTTTTTAACTTATTTTTCCTTCCCTTCTCCTATGTTCATCTGTTGAGTATTTCAAATTCCACATGAGTGAAATCATATGATATCTGCCTCTCTCTGACTGACGTCTTTCACTTAGCATAATTCCCACCAGCTCCATCCACACTCTTGCAAATAGCACGAAAGAGAATGAAATCTTGCCATGTGCAAAAATGTGGAATTAATGATTTCTTTAGAATAGATAACATCTAAGGAAGGACCAGGTGAGAATGACCCACTGAAGCCATCATACGTGTGTTCCAGACAACTGGAGCTAGACACCTTGATTCCAGCATCTCAACGCCAAGACCCCCTCCACCCCCGGCTCCAAGAATAACACCTGGACCCTCATTTGACTCCTGGATGCCTGGGTGCACATATACACTAGACCACAATCTTCAATATCAGCCCCAGACCCTGAGCAAAGATGAGACTCTCTCTCATTTCCTTTCTGAGTCTCCCAGACACTCTGTATCTGCACTCTCTCTCTACCTTCAATAAACTGCTTTCACCTCCTGCTGGCTCAAGTTTGATTTCTATCCTGCAAACATCCAGGGACCCTCTTGTCTGGTCCTGTGGGACCCCCTCTCAGTCCCTGGATATGGCCTTCTGGGATCACTTGTATATATTAAGTTGGAAGATACAACATATAAACTCCAGCAAATTGACCATGTGTTAGAGAAAAATGAGACTTTAACTGAGAAGAAAAAAAAAAAAAAAAACTTAAAATAAATCCTGAAGAATACCAATATTAAGAATTATAAAACAGAGATAAGTCTAAAAGAGACTGGAAATAAAAGACCAGGAATAGTATGAGTGTGTACTCCCTTCCCCCCCCCCAAAAAAAAAATGTTTCAAGGGAGACAGCAGAATTTGAAAATAAAGATGAAATGATGAGGAAGACAAAGACTGAGGAGTAACTAGCTTTTTTTTTAAAGCAGTAAAGTCATAGGAGCCTTTTAGAATTACTTTCAGAAACTGAAACTAATTCTAAAAATTGAGTGGGGGGTGCCTGGGTGGCTCGTTCAGTTAAGCATCTGACTTCAGCTCAGGTCATGATCTTACACTTCATGGGTCTGAGCCCCACATCGGGCTCTGTACTGACAGCTCAGAGCCTGGAACCTACTTTGGATTTTGTGTCTCCCTCTCTCTGTCCCTCCCCTGTTCGTGCTCTCTCTCTCTCTCTCTCATAAACAAATAAATGTTAAAATTTTTTTTAGAAAAATAAAGAATTGATTGGGAAATAGCAATAGTGGATATAGCAATGTAGCTCATGATTTAAAGACGATCAGAGGTTTATTTCAGCATAGTTTACCTAAATTAAACAATATCTATCTTAAACAATACTGGGGTTGAAAATCTACAAGAGAACAAAAGAGAACTACAAGCATTATAATTTTGAGGTATTAAGGTGAGGGAGCCTTCAGTGCCCATGTAGGATTGTTAAGCTTTTATAGCCTATTTTATCCTATTGGATTTTTAGGCTGTAAAAGTTAAACAAAAGTCCACTGACTGATGAATCATAAAATAGATGTAGTCACACACATATATACACACAATGGAATATTACTTGGCAATCAAAAAGAATGAAATCTTGCTATTTGCACCAACGTGGATGGAGCTAGAGGGTACTATGCAAAGTGAAATAAATCAGGAAGAAAAAGACAAATATCATATGATTTCACTCATATTTGGAATTTAAGAAACAAAACAGATGAACATAAGGGAAGAGAAGGAACCGTAAAATAAAAGCAGAGAGGGAGGCAAACCATAAAAGACTAATACAGAGAACAAACTGAGGGTTGCTGGAGGGGAGGTGGGTGGGGATTTGGGTATGTGGGTGATGGGCATTAAGGAGGGCACTTGCTGGGATGAGCACTGGGTGTCCTATGTAAGTGATGAATCACTAAATTCTACTCTTGAAATCATTATTAAAATCAATGTTAACTAACTTGGATTTAAAAAAAAATAAAACAGGTTTCACAGCCTAACATTAGTGGAAAAGAAAGAGAAATTTTACGTTTTCATGTGAGCTTGTTGAAGGAAGCTTGTTGAAGTATAGCCTCTTTGTTTCTAGCTCTCCTGTAAAGTAGTAGGCACAGACAGCTACAGAAAGTAGTGGGAAGGAAGAGGACCAGCTATTTTTAGGAAAGAGTGTCCAAATAGAGTCTATGGAGAAAGAGAGGAATCGCTGATTTGGAAAATGTAGGAGGATTACTGCAGTCATGAATCTCAGGAGAATTTCTTTTTCTTTCTATTTTTTTTTTTTAATAGTCTGGGAGTGGGTAACCTTTTAACCATCCTGAAAAAACATATAAAACAAACAAAAAACATATCTAAACACACAGAAGATAAACTGTTACCTTGATCCATGTTAAGTCATAGTACAAATACTCAAAAGAAAGTAAGGTGGTCTGGGGTCCATTTTTTCAGCCAACCCTCAATAATTAACACTTTAGGCTTTTGTATTTTTAAACATATAGATTCAATAGCCAAATACTGGCTATTAGGAAATTCAAGGCTCTCTAAATTCACTATTGGAACTCAAAACATCATTCTATCTGCTGCATCTATCACTTCTATTGCCTTTTTGAATGCATATAATTTAGAGAATGAGGGAAAAATGAATAAAAAAAGTGACTGAATTTCAAGATTTCATATTAGCCTTAGGATAATTTTCATTGCTGACAGAATAATATCACAAAAAGATATTACTTCAAGGTTAAATTAAATGAAGTAAAGATGCTAGTCCATAAGAATGTTCCTTGTGTGAAGAAAGAAAAAAAATAACACTAGGGTGGGATGTGATAGTGAGTTCTCATTGTAGTTTATATTATGACCCTTTTAGGGTTTTGTTGGAGCCCAGGTTCTGGTGCAAAGACCTCCGTCTGTCTTTGAATCATGGTTCTACTACTGGTTAGCAATAAAATAGGAGACAAGTTACTTAAAATACTGCATCTACAAAATGGGTTAATAGTACCTCAATTAATGAAGCTAATACATATAAAGTGTTTTGCAGACTGCCTGGCATGCAGTTGAGTATTCATTCAATAACTTGGAAATTGTTATCAAACCAGTGGTGGTTACATGCTACTCATTCTCCTAACTCATATAAGATTTATTGGATAATATGACATAATGACATAATATAAGTAATAAATTCTTGTAAAGTTTGTGTGTTTGTTTATAATGTATTCAATGTATTATTAATACCTGACATGTGAAAATTTCATAGAACTTTAAGATTAACAACAATAAACTCTATTTCATTAATAAATCTTAATTTTTCATGTGTGAAATGCTGAGAGATTAAAAAAAAAACCTAAATCTAAACCCCTGAGACTAAAGAGAAATGCTATGATTTTTCCCTAAACTGAGCTACTTATTTTTTTTTGAAATATACAAGGAAAAAGAGATATAAATTCTCTACTTATTGTGTGATTTATGCTGTGATAACTTGTGCTCTAGAGAACTTTTAGGATACTTACTGAGCCATGTCCTTTCAAAATAGCTCAATTATTATATGTCTAGGGTTAAAATTTTCTGGAATACTAAGTATATTTCCAAATAAGATTTGAAAATGTCTTACTGTTAAAGGATTTTATATCTATATAATTTTCATAAAATATAGCTATGCAAAAATACCTTTAAAAGAGAATGCATATGTGAATGACTACATGATTTTATATGTGTGCCGGAAATCATAAGTCAGATTCTTTCCTGATGAAGCCATTTCTCTAGTTGACAACTGTCAAAGCCATCTCAAAAACCCATGAATATTAAAGCGCTGTTCACTGGCACATTTGGCATTTTGAAGTCAGGCAAATAGAACTCATGAAATATGAAAGGAGTGCTCCATGTCGCTTTGTAGAAAATGTTGCCATTAAGATGATGTATGAGGAAATTCACACCTTCATCTGCTGGACGTGCTCAACTGTATTTTCAATCAACTGTATTACTTTGCTTTGATAGTGTTACCATTGGATTATATCCTCGTTCTTCTTGGCTTTAAGAGATCCCAAAGCCAGGCTTAAGTGGAAATTGTTTAATTATTTTTGTTTTAAACACAAGTGCATTATGTTACTAGTTATTTTATAACAATCAATAGAGTATAAAGTCTTTCTATTTTAGCTCTTAGTATTAGGTCAGGAATGTTCCTAGGTACACACCATTGTCAGTTTTTATTCTTCTATTACTACTTTGTGGAGTTCAAGTTTATTAGAAAATTGTAATATGTTCCTTTATATTCTAGCCTCAGAAAAACATGTCCTGACTACATTTTTGCATGCTTAGTGATATTACAGAGTTGTCTATTAACTTTAAAACTATATCCTTTCCAGACATAAAGATTTTTAGTTTGTAATTATTTGGAACAAAGCAATTCATTTTATTTTATCTAGTCTGTACTATTATGAAACACAAAGATGAAATAAGTTCTCACCCTAACAAAAGGATGTGTGAATATATAACAGACATATTAAGTCTTAAAATGTACTTTTTGTTCAAATGCAAAATTATATATATATCACAATAAATATCAAGATAGCCAGTTAGTGCAGTAGTTAGGAATTGTACATATTGCAAAGATACATAAGACATTTTAATCGATATTCTATAGAGATTTTGTCTGCAACTCTGTACATTTTACAGCGTGAAGTCTTAAGATTACTTTTCCTTTAAAATAGAACACATTCTTGACTGTTGGTGCAACAAAAGATATCTGAGACAGTACACACATGATTACAGAATCCACATCTTCAGTTCCATACTCTCCTTTTTGCATAATTAAGTATTCATAATTAAGTTATGATTTTCTGAATGTAACATTTTATTGTAATGTTATCTGCGTAGTTTCTTTTTCTTTTTCTTTTTTAGAGAGAGAGCATGAGTGGGGGAGAGGGAGAGAGAATCCCAAGCAGGCTCCACTCTCAGCACGGAGACCAATTCAGGGCTCTAACTCAAGTCTGTGACATGATGACTTGAACCAAAATCAAGAGGCAGACGCTCAACCAACTAAACCATCCAGGTGCCCCCATAGTTTCTTTTTTTTTTTAATATATGAAATTTATTGTCAAATTTGTTTCCATACAACACCCAGTGCTCATCCCAACAGGTGCCCTCCTCAATGCCCATCACTCACCCTCCCTTCCCTCCTACCCCCCATCAACCCTCAGTTTATTCTCAGTTTTTAAGAGTCTCTTATGGTTTGACTCCCTCCCTCTCTTTCTCTCTCTCTCTCTCTCTTTTTTTTTTCTTCCCCTCCCCCATGGTCTTCTGTTAAGTTTCTCAGGATCCACATAAGAGGGAAAACATATGGTATCTGTCTTTCTCTGTAGGACTTATTTCACTTAGCATAACACTCTCCAGTTCCATCCACATTGCTACAAAAGGCCATATTTCATTCTTTCTCATTGCCACTACAGTTGCCATTGTAGTATTCCATTGCGTATATAAACCGCAATTTATCCATTCATCAGTTGATGGACATTTAGGCTCTTTCCATAATTTGGCTATTGTTGAAAGTGCTGCTATAAACATTGTGGTACATGTGCCCCTGTGCATCAATACTCCTGTATCCCTTGGGTAAATTCCTAGCAGTGCTATTGCTGGGTGACAGGGTAGATCTATTTTTGATTTTCTGAGGAACCTCCACACTGTTTTCCAGAGCGGCTGCACCAGTTTTCATTCCCACCAACCGTGCAAGAGGGTTCCTATTTCTCCACATTCTCGCCAGCATGTATAGTCTCCTGATTTGTTCATTTTAGCCACCCTGGCTGGCATGAGGTGATATCTCAGTGTGGTTTTGATTTGTATTTCCCTGATGAGGAGTGACGTTGAGGATCTTTTCATGTGCCTGTTGGCCATCTGGATGTCTTCTTCAGAGAAGTGTCTATTCATGTCTTCTGCCCATTTCTTCACTGGATTATTTGTTTTCTGGGTGTGGAGTTTGGTGAGTTCTTTATAGATTTTGGATACTAGCCCTTTGTCCGATATGCCATTTGCAAATATCTTTTCCCACTCTGTCAGTTGCCTTTTAGTTTTGTTGATTGTTTCCTTTGCAATGCAGAAGCTTTTTATATTGATGAGGTCCCAATAGTTCATTTTTGCTTTTAATTCCCTTGCCTTTGGAGATGTGTCAAGTAAGAAATTGCTACGGTTGAGGTCAGAGAGGTCTTTTCCTGCTTTCTCCTCCAGGGTTTTGATGCTTTCCTGTCTCATATTTAGGCCCTTTATCCATTTTGAGTTTATTTTTGTGAATGGTGTAAGAAAGTGGCCTAGTTTCATTCTTGTGCATGTTGCTGTCCAGTTCTCCCAGCACCACTTGTTAAAGAGACTGTCTTTTTTCCATTGGATAGCCTTTCCTGCTTTGTCAAAGATTAGTTTCTTAAAATAAAAGTGATTTAGTAACCTTTTGCTTGTTTGTAAATCCAAGAGTCTGTGAAACTTGTATTGATTGGGCATATGTAAGATAGCTTTATTTTTGTGTGTGTATCAAATCACAGAGTCTGACTTCAAAAGAAAATTGAGTTCAATATACAACCAAAGTACCTGTGCTGAATATTCTAATTCAAAGGTGGAGGGCATGCTCCTATTCATTTCCAAACTGCATGAGTGGGCACACACACATGCACACACGCACATGTGCACATGCACACACACACACACACACACACACACACACAGAAAATTTCTGTTGGGGAAGAACAGGAATCCAGGTATGTTCTAGAATTATAGTTTATTTGCCTGCCCCTATGTCATATAATAAAACACATAAAAAGGAGATCAAGGCTGTGGCCAATTCTTCAAGGTGCCTTATTAGTAAACAGCTCTGAGAGAACAGCATGATAAAGGGTACTCTGGAAGCTGTGGCCTCTCAGGCACAGAGAAGGTTAGCTGAGGAGAAAGTCAGGACGTGGCTTTATGTAATAACCTATATAAATTTATTACTTTATACATATAAGGAAATTAGAGGGTTTGAAACAAAATCTCTTAAAAAAACTATGCCTCGATAGGACAGTAAAACATCTTCCTTAGGCCCTGACAATTTATTGGAGACAGTGCTTTGAGCAGCAGTATTAAGGTCATGCTGAAAAAGTAATTTCAGATCGTCCAACTGATATAATCTACTATGTTTACAGTTATTCATGGAGTTGGCAGGCTGAAGCTGCTTGTAGTAAAATAAGAAGGATCTTAGGATGTAGGTAGAAAACAATTCAGGAGTCTCCAAACAGCTCATTAGTATCCCCTGGAAGACTTATTCTTGACCTATCTAGTGGGTCAGCAAACATTTTCTGTGAAGGACCAGATGATACAGGCTCTGTCACAACTAGTCAGCTCTGCCTTGTAGTAAGAAAATAGTCATAGAAAACACAAGTGAGTATGTGTGGCTCTTTTCTGGTAAACTTTGCTTATGGACAATTTAAATGTCATATGATGTTCTCATGTCACATAATATTAATTCTTTAAAATTTTTTCAACTGTTTAAAAATGTAAAAGTCATTCTTATTTCATGAGCCATACAGAAACAGACTACAGGCCATAGTTTGCCAACCTCTGGACTAATCTAGGGCAAGGTTTTCTGGGAAGGAACAGTTCCTTAGATCCTCTTAATTTGTGTAGCAGGTAACTTAGTCTGGTATGGGAACCCAGACATTCTACGTTTTTAGTAATGGAATAAGTAAGCCACAGAAACTCTAAATTATAAAATCTCTCCAAATATTTATATAGAAGGTACTCTGATATCCATGTATGTCCTCCAAACTACAGGAAAAATTTTTACATATTTATATTTATAGAATAGCTTGCTGTCATTATGGAACACAAGCATTTTGATAAGTGTTCTCTTGAAGGTGACAAAGAATATATGTTCCTTCTAGAAACTAAGAGTTTCTCTCAAAAATCACAGTTGTATACATACACACACATATGTAATAAAGTTGTTTGGAATGACTAGTTCCAAAGGAGATAAGATAAGCCATTAGAAGACAACTGACTTTACAGAGGATAGGATTATACATTAAAGGCAGATTGAAGCAACTCTCGTACTAGTTAGAGAAGCTAACCACTTTATAGGAGGTCTAAGAGTTAGTATCTACTTAGTATTCGGTTAGTAGTACCTGGAGTTCTTCACAATTTTAACATAATACAATAATAAAGTGTTCTTCTAATTTCTTTGGTTTCCCCCAATTAGATTTTAAAAAGAAAATCTAAGGACGATTCAAGACCTGAAAAAAAAAAAGTCATTCAATGGTGATTAAAGCCCACTATGAAATTAAAAGAAACAAACACAAAAACTTTTTCTGACAGAGGTAGACATTGTTTTTTCCACAGTTGATACCATGCGTGTCATAATTTAATCTATTTCCATTTTCCAGAAAAAAGACTCAAATACATCACTTCCAAAAGTTGTGATCTGAGGATAAAGCAGCAACGGCTGTGTCAACATTGTAATACACTATTAGTATCAAAAGACAGCACGCTGTTTATACCTAAACAGCAGCCAGGGCAGACTTACGAGTCTGGAAAAGATCCAAAAATTGTGCTTTTAGACATGTTTATGTAGGGAAATCTATGCAACAACACAGATAAGAATTAAATATCCATTTAGTACTCACCTTTTATCCTAGTCAAATTACAATTAATGATATCATTCTCATTAGAGCTTAAGTATTACTTTCAAGATCGATCCTTTAGTATTGTGTAACAAAATACAATGGCTCCCCTTCCCTTTATCTTCCCTCCTATAAGGAAACTGACAGGACTTTAAATGATTCTTAATTTATTATGAACAACATTCACATTTTAGATCTTCTGATCACTGATAACTTTGACAATTACAAAACTTATTTTGTCTCTTTAAAATTGTAAATGAGAAGTTTGCATTTTAATATTAATTTCAAATTTCAATCATCAAACTGACTTTCAGATTGCTTCTGCTTAAGTTAATACAATATTCAAAATGTGCATGAACCAAAATGCTTTCTTCTAATTTGCTTTCATTAGTACATTTGTAAAAATATTTTTATACTCAACCAATCTTATCAATTTGTTAAATACTTTGCTCATTTTTTGGCTTTATGAGAGGAAATTTTTTTTTCCTTTTCTTTTTGGTTGGTGATTTCATTTGACTAAGGAGCGATACTGACTGAGACATTCCACTGAAGAAAGATGGTGCTTCTATGGCATTGAAAGATGGGAGTATAACCTTAAATGATTTAGCTCTGTATTTTGGCATCAAGAAGCTCTAATTCCATTTTCAGATAAAATAAGTCTTCAAGTTAT
Organism: Panthera leo; assembly: GCF_018350215.1. Lineage (NCBI taxonomy): Eukaryota > Metazoa > Chordata > Mammalia > Carnivora > Felidae > Panthera > Panthera leo. The sequence continues at coordinate 56,366,229 of NC_056682.1, forward strand.
TATATCCAATATAAACATCCATCTGTGGTACTTTATATATAAATTATTACTTTGAAAAGAACTGAAATTAAGATTTCAACTTGCCTGAACAGAATCTCATTTCCTTGAAATACAGTAGAAACAGTATTTCAAGGAAATGAGATTCATCTCCACACTGAGGCAGAGGACTTGAATGCCAGAGCACGTGGCTGCCCACCGGATGGTGGAGATAGGTTGATACGTACAAAGTATTAAAGGAAGGTGGACATTCCTACAAAAATAATGTTTTTTTAATACTTTCTTGCCACTCGATAAACATAACCTCAACTAACTCAAGATGTTAGATTTTATCTGTCTAGCCTTAAAGCAGTGACAAAGGACTTCATTAATTTTAAGCAGCACATTCTTTTTTTTTTTTTTAAGCAGCACATCCTTAAAATTTTATATGGTATACTTTTGCACTATCAAAAATAACGTTTTTTTTAAGAACACATAATTAATCAATGTGTTTTTAGAACACATGATTAATCTAAAACCTTCCCATTTGACACTTTATTTGGAGTTTATTTTCCATTCCTCCCTACAAGCATGTTTAAAGGCTACGGAAATTTATTTCAAGAGCATATTGGTGTTTGGTGAATAAAAAGTAAAAATGTTTCAAATCATCTTTGTTTGACATTTCTCAGATATTTCAGGCCTGAGAACTACATGTGGATCCCTTCCCATCAGATTTAGAGTCCTCGATTTGTCATATTGACACATGGCTGGAAGCATAAAATGAAATCAGAATCATGGAGGTCAATCAGGCATTTCTCTGCTGATCTTGGTCATAACTACAGCTCTTGCCTTCATCAAGCTTGGAAACAGAATGGAGAGTCTAATCCGAGGCTGCTCAGGTAGGTCTTCACCCAAAAATTGCTTCAACAAAGCGATCCTCTGCTTGACATCAACAGGACACTTGCAGACTGTCAGCATTTATTTTACATAAACTTTATTTATATCTACTTTATTTCCAGGTAGTATAAAAATAAAACACATTAAAGTACATATATGTATACAAATATATGTAGAGACACATACATTTTTTTTTCTTTTCCATGTTTTTAAGTTCCTTACAACATTGCTTTAATCCCAGCCTAGAAAGGTACCAGGGTACCCTCATGCCATCCCTGATTGCTTGGCGGGCTTTCACGATTCTATGCCAAGGAGAAAACTTACCTTATTCTTATATTACCTAATTCTTATATTACCTAATATAAGATATTAAATATTATATTTATTTCTCAATTAGAATTCTTGTGCCTTTTCTAAGCTGGAATGGAGTAGGATAGTGAAAGACTTGCATTTTCTAATATTTCCCTGATTTCAGCCAATCCATTTCATCAATTCCTTAAATGCTGAGAGGAAATCTCTTATCAAATTCACTACGTATTTGCTGAAGATGGTACTTAATATTGTCCATGTTATAATCTTAAAAAAATGATTACCCGACAAAGTTTTATATTTTGTACTGCCAAAGTAAATTGCTATTCCTCATGGATTTTGTGACATAACTACTTCCAATCTCTTTGTATCTTTCTTTCTATGGTAGCTTCAACATCGTCACTCTACTCTGCATCAGTACTAAATGTATTCTTTACAAAAAAAATGTGTCCATGTTTATTCTTTCAAACTAGAAAAATAATTTAAATATTATATAATTGAAATAAAATATTTCAATTTACTTACTAATTATGATTTATATAGGTATCAGTAACCTCTGTAGTTTACAGAAAATATTCAGACAAACACATTGCAATGTTACATGGGTACATACAAAATTTATGCAGATTGAGTCAATCCATTGACACCAAATGGATCAAAGATGTGTAAATATGTAATACTGGAATGAAGCATGTGCCCAATCTGTGTATTACATGCAACACCAATATCTTGCATGATGTAATAGTTACAGTGAAACAGTCTCATCGAAATAATAGAATACTATAGATTTCTTATGTTTTTTAATTTAAATTTAGCATAACTTAGAGTAAAAACTCAATTCCTCTGCTGAGCCCAACATATTTTTACTGCTCAGTTCGCTGCATGTGGCTACAGATGATTGTACTGGACAACGCAGATAATTAGAATCTGTATCTTTATGTCTCCCAAACTAGTAATCTTTCTACTATATTGTACTTAATATCTGTCAATAGAAGATCCAGACATTATTGGTGGCGTCAAAGCAAGAGACTGTGGGAATGTAGAGTTAACCATTCCAAAGGAAATTATATACAGTAACTTTTTTTGAGATATAAGCAGGGATTAACTTAAAAATCACAAAATTCCTGAATTTATGAATCCTACTATAAGGGGCTTAATTGTAAAAAGTGCAGCACTGTATATAATAGATAACCATGGGATTCTATTCAGTGAGTGAGCTAATGACCTGACTTAGGTACACTTGATTGAAAAACATACTCTAGAAAAAAGCATTATGTAATTTATTAAAATTTTTAATATTTGCCTTTACTAAAGGCTAAGCAATTGAATTGTCTGCCTTCTATTTTAATCTCATCTGAATTTAAATCTAACAATGTTCTGACTCTTTTTGTCTGACTGTGATACTCTTGCTCTTGGTCTGAATGATGGTTCCGAGTCAATATTCTACTCTAGAAAAAAGGATTTAATTAACAGAAGGCTAAATATTTGTTTCTTCATCTTACCTATTTTCTCCTGAAAATTTAAATGTCTTCCTGTAAACCTCTGTAATTAGTCTAAAAAAACACACACAAGAAAAATCTGCTCACTTATTTAGTATAATTCTACTTTGATTCTGCATAAATCAAGGTTCTGTAGCCCAATAAAAAGGCAATATGCTGAACCAATATTTAGCAGTTGGGTTACTGAATTCTTATTGCTTGACTAGTATATTGATTTCAAGCTAACAGGAGATGAAAACACAAAACTTTAAACTCGTGTTAAAAATACGAGTTTTTTTTTAAACCCTCTCATGCCATTTAGGTCTCAATCATTCCCATTTTTTATGATAAAATAGTCCATAATAAATACTTTCACGTTCCTCTATTTTTTAATATTTCCTTTTGAAGCCAACAATAGCTCTAGGCAGTCTTCTGTGATTAATGACGAAGGCAGTGGCCTTTGTGTTACAACGTTGTATTGCTACTGGAAGTTTTCAAGGTCATTATTTCCTTCAGCAGAGTTCAAAATAAGTTAAATTTTCATAAAATATGACCTGTTTTTTTTTTGAGAGGTACGATACTTGTTTTACGAGAGCCCATTTTAATGAAAAGAAATGCATAGAAATTTTCCCTCTGAATATCTGATATCTTATTCAACTTGGAATGCTATTGGAAAGCTTTTCCATGACTGAAGAAAAAAAAATCAATATTCTTTAGGAGCTCCTTATTATGGAAACATTATTTCCTTTACTAACATTGCTTGCGAAAATCAGAGAAGTATCTTAACCTACCTAAATGATAATCTATTGGTATCCGATGTGCCAATAAAAATCAAGCGGTGAAGAATTGAGGGTCACTTTAATTGAAAGCTTTAGTTGCCACCCAGTCGCCATCATATGATTGATATGAAATTAATTATATTCATTGGAAGGGTTTGTCTTGGATTGAGAATTTTGTTTCCAAACGTTACTTACTTTGCAACAGTCTGATGGATATCAAGTGAATAGGGGTGCCAATGGGGATGGGGTTCCATCAAAGCTGAAACCTGTTCATTTAGACAGAAAGCAAGGAATGAAGGGAAGAAGGAGGAAAGAAGAAAGGAAGGAAAGAAAGAAGGAAATGAAGGAAAGAAGACAACTAGCATCTCTGTATGGATGTTTTCCCTCCTTATTTAGTACTTTAGCCTACCTCTGATGTACTTCCAAATATTTCCAACACTATATTATCATTTGAAATAACCACAGTTCACTACACACTTTTGTGGTAAAATGGTCTTCTAAATAATATAATAAAAAGTAATTGGTACTAATTACCCAGAATTTTATTGTAATTCATTCAATGCAAATGGAATTTTCTTTAGAAGTAATATAAGCCAAGTACTTTTCTTTTGTCATACACTGAAATTTGAGAGGTGTTTTATCTGTATATCTAATTCCTCTTTAATATCTACCATAATAGGTTATATTTGTCAGTTTCTCCGTCATAAATTTTTCCTTCTACTTCTGTCAAACTGTTACTATTCCATAAAGAATCACTTAGAAGATTTACTGATTAAATTAGGCTGAGAAACAAGCCTTTTAAAATAGTAATAATTTCTACAATCCAAAAGAAATATATGTTTGTCCTGAACAATCTAAGCATAGGAAAGATGAATATAATCTAAGCATAGGAAAGATGAATATAAGAAAAGGCAAGTCCAACAACTAAAATATGTTTTATAATTTTTTATTTCTTCTTCTCCATTGATTTTTATTGTCTATAAGATTTGATGATGTAGGGGTGCCTGGGTGGCTCAGTGGGTTAAGTGTCCGACTTCAGCTCAGGTCATGATCCCACGGTTTGTGAGTTCGAGCCCCACATTGGGATCCCAGCTGACAGCTTGGAGCCTGGAGCCTACTTCGGATTCTGTGTCTCCTTCTCTCTCTGCCCCTCCCCAACTTGTGCTCTGTCTCTCTATGTCTCTCAAAAAGTAAATAAATGTAAAAAAAAATTTAAGAGATGATGATGTCATCTAAACTTATTATGTGGTAATCATTTCACAATATATGTAGGTCAAACCTTTTCGTGTGTGTGTGTGTGTGTGTGTGTGTGTGTGTATACAAAAGTATTTTCAGTGCTACAATAAATTACAACAAGTTCAATGGAAACATAGAGAAAGAGGAGAACTAATTGTCTAGTGAAATGAAGAATTCGTGCACACCTTGACATTTACTATTGGCATGAGGATCTAAACAGAATGAAACAGGGTACTTAGGATAGTGGCAAAATGACAGGCATATCAGGGATTGAGGTTAGCCTGGTAGTTTCATTACAGTTTTTATGATTGGATTGTACTAGAAAAGGGCTATAACAAATTCTTAGAAAAACAAAGGTATTGAAATTTTGACCACTAGTCTCAGGGATTTGATCTTTATAATTTTAAGCATTTGGAAGCCACCAAAAAAATTGAGCAGAGAGTGATGTAAGTATACTTGCATTATAATACAAAACTTGCAGCCATAACAAATGAGGAAATCCTGCCATGTGCCACAATATGGAGGGAATTTGAGGGCATTTTGCTAAGTGAGGCAAGTCAGACAGATACTGTATGGTCTCATTTATATGTGGAATCTAAAATAAAAACAATTTGCGGTAATGAGGGGTGAAAGGGGTGGGCAGGATGGAGGAAAGTGGTCAAAGGTACAAACTTCGAGTTACAAGGTAAGTAAGTTCTAGGGATGTAACGTACAACATGAGGACTATAGTTAATACCTCTGTATGATATATAGGAAAGCTGTTAATAAAGTATCTCCTAAGAGTTCTCACTGTGAGGAGAAAATTTTTTTCTTTCTTCTCCATTTTTTTATTGTGTCTATACAAGATGATGATGTCATCTAAGCTTATTGTGTGGTAATCATTTCACAATATATGTAAGTCAAACCTTTACGCTGTACACCTGAAACTCATACAGTGACCTATGTCAATCACATTTAAATAAAACTGGGTGGGGGGGAAGAAAAATTCCATGGGTTTACATGTTTCTCTAAAGGAGACAGGTTGGGACTATATAAATTACCAAAATGTAATTTGGCCAAAACTGTATTTAAAACATTCATTGCCCAATATGATACCCAACACTATTTATATACGCACATGGATGAATTAGGATTTTGCCTGTAAAAATACATTGACTGCTATGCGTAAATTTTAAAAACCTATAGGTAGGCTTCAGTAAGAAAAGAGAAATGTAATTAATGACTGAATGAGACATCTGCAGAGTAAGAAATGAGGCACATAGCATCACACTCAAATGGCAAGAATTTCAATTAAAAAAGAAAGAATAAAGAAAGGAGAGGAGAGCATATTATAGGAGAGCAGAGGAGCAATGAGCCAATCCCAGCAGGGGGCAGTAAAGAAGACAAAGAACTGTCCCTATCCACACCAAAGGCTCAACATTCCAGAGCAAGCAGCCTCCATGTGCAGTGTGCAAACCCCCAGAGAGATCTAGTTGTCAGCTGCTTCCCAAATGTATTGGAAATTTTCACTGAAGGAATTGAGAACTTAGAAGTGTTCTTTTATCACATAATAGAAATTCCTAAGGGTACAAGTGGATGCCATTTAAGGCAGAAAATAGTTAAGAGTGTGAGATTGTAAAAGAAGGTAGAAAACATGGGAGGGGCATGGTTCACCCTAGAAGAACAGTGGTATGGGACTTGCTCTAGACAGCAGACCCTGGAAAACAGGATGTATTTGAGCTGCTTAGAATTCAAAGAGAGTATAAAGGGAGCTCTCAGGTTGTGGCCAGTGGTTGGATGTTCTTTATTTCTGTGGTGACAGTGTGTAGGTGTCAGCAAATGTACTTTCATTGTATCTCATCTTTGCAGCAGAAGACAGGTGAGCAAGTCCTTATGATGGTCTATGGTACGCATCAGAGAACAGTAACTCTCATGGCCCTGAATGGGTAGAAGTTTTACAGTTTAGGGATCTTGGAATTGAAGAGTTTATGTAACTTGATGAAGGCAATAGTTACCGATGATGCTCTATTTATCTTTATTATCCACCTGCCATCGCATATCAGTAAACAGAGGCTGAAGATACAAAGCCCTTCCATTTTTTAAAGTTACTTAGCAAGGCCTCACTTCACAATTAAATGAGCATGCATCATCTCCTACTCTGTTCCACTGTGGAAAATTCATTCAGTCTTTAAAATCCAATATAAATTTATCTCTCTCCTTGATGCTTTCTCTGTCCCTTAAGAAGACTTTTTTTTTCCTTTTCCTTGTATTTTAATTAAGTTTCTTACACTTCTGTTGTTGATTGTATTTTATTCCTTATAATGACCCTACATCCTAAATTCTAATAAAGGCACTGTCAATTACAGGATATAAAATTGATTTTTGTGACTAGATGTTTTGGAGAATAATATATACAGGGAAATGATTTTATCACATGCATGTTTTCCTAAATTTCAAGAATGACTTGATTTGAAAAATAAAAGTGCCCTATAATCTATGCCCATCCCAAGATAGTAGATCTGAGTCTACTTGAATTTATCCTGTTCAGTATAATACCTAGTCTCAAGGATTCTTGAAATAAAAGCCAAGTCAGACTTTCTCATGGTCCTTCCATTTGAAGGAAATAGAAAACAAATAAAAAAGGCACAGATCTTCAGGACACATCTATACTCCCTTACAAACTCCTTGCTTACCTGTTATCTATTACTAAACCTTGATTATTTCAAGCTAGGGTTTAACGCCCTTCCAGACTTGGTCCCAAACAGATTGCCTCCTCTACACACTTCAGTTTCCAGACCAACACTTTGGTTTTAATTTCAAGGCAGCACATCATTGTATATAACAGTTTGGAGTCAGAAATTTCTGGTTCAGTGTCTTGAATACTCCATTATTGCATATGTGACTTTGTCAAGAAGACTATACTATATCTCTGTCTATCTCTAGGCCAGAGATAATAATAGCATATACCCCATAGATGTCTTGTGTTGATTAAAGCATCATATTGTGGTATTTATTCAACTAATATTTGAGTTCAGACAAAGTGTCAGGCTCTGGGTTGTAATTTCTCTATTAATCAAAAACTTCCATAATTTTGTTCACAGAATGGGAAATTAATGTCCTCATAAGAACCATCTCAAATCACAGTTCCTCTATGAAAAATGACCAGTATAACCCTTCTAAAATTATCTCTGAACTCCTAGAAGGTGTTACCTGTGTCAACAGTTTACATTAGGCATTTGTCTGACATTGCTAAGTATCATTTCACACGCATGAGATTCACCTCTTTAATTATAATATTGACTAGTAGAAGACACTGTTAATGTTTCCCTTTCCTTGTATACTATACTCTTTAAGAACTAACTTGGAGATAGTGTTAGTAAAGATGTGTTGATCAATAGAGGAATTAAGTGATTTGGGAGGTTTTCTTAAAAGAAAAAGTGGCACTTTTTTTTTGGTATTTCAGAAATTTTACTACAAAGCAGTTTGTTTTTACAGACAAGAAAGTCATTTGTATAAAATCCATTCCACTGTTTAGTAAATGCCATTTCTTCCAGGACTCTTTTTTTCATCTATATTAGTTGGAAATTTAACAGAATTTGGACAAGTGAAATAAGAATGTATGTAGCTGCTGAAGACCATGAAGGCATTGTCCCCAAATAACACTTCCTATTCCATTTCTACTCTGTTTTATGTTCTTCTATTCTATTCATTTTACAGTAGAGGTAGTCAAAAGTACTACCTAATGTGGCTTTCCTCTAACCTGTTTAAGGTAGCTGTCTACAGCTATTTACAGTCCCGGTAGTATTTGGGGTTAGGAAAAAACCTACGTTTAATGAACACTTTTCTTAGAAAATACAACAAATGTACTCAGAGTACTCATTGCCTAGCTTTAGCTGTCTCCAATGGCAGCTGGTGCTTTTATTACTGTATAAAATATCTGACTGCTTTTGTAATAAAGAAGCTAAAGATCCCACTGCTCTCTTCCTAGGCAAAGGGAGCAATAAAAGTGCCATTTAGTAAACTCTATCCTTTCTAGTTAATAAAATACGCCATGTAGGAAGTGAGAGAATCAGAGTTGATTTGGTCCTCAGAGTCTCCTAGAAAAAAAAAAAAAACAGAAAAACTGTATTGTCTCCCTAATTATTTGATTGTTCTGTACACCTTCCAGAATAGAAAATGATTCATCCACAGCTCTCATCTTTAACACTGCAAGACACATGTGGTCCTTTTGCTCTGTACTGGGAGTGACAGCCACACTGCTTTGTGAAGTTGCTCAGGTTATAGGAGGTCTTGAATTGTGAAATATCTGAGTCAATGGAATGGTTATTTAACTTCCTATTTAAATTCTGAAGAATCTGCACCAATAACAAAATAAAACAAAACACAACAAAACAAAACAAAAAACAAACAAACAAACAAAACACCAAGACTGGGAGAGCAAGCCACATACCAACCTGCTCTGGGCTTAACCAAAAAAATGAAAGCAGGAATGTAAAAAAAAAAAATAATAATGTACCACAAAACCACATTTGTCCAGCCACCATCTATTTGAAATTCAGGAAGATTTATATAGGACTTAAAGTGAGGTTTATTTGTACTCTCTTTGAAATAAGGTTTTGCTAATAAGTAAAATCAAGGATTCAGATTTGTTTAACAGACATAAAGTGAGCTTTCCCATATGTCAAAGTGTCAGTTTTAACAAAACAAATGCTAACTGCCAGTGACCGACACAAAGGGAGCATCATTTAGAAATCTCGATTACCTAAGTTGTATGTCAGGACTTGGAAATACCTGTCTAGCTCCAGGCCAGGCTTGGACCAACATTCCATAAGCCATTTGAACTACAGCATATTAGTGATAGAAGTGGTCTTTCTGGCATCAGACTACTTGGGTGCTAATCACAACTACATCCTTACCAGCAAGGTAAGGATGGACAATTTCCTTAACTGCTCCATCTATAAGATGACAACATCAATGACATACATTTGAATGGAGATTAAAGAAAAGGAATTAATATATATATAATTCAGTTTTATAAGCACTTGGTATTTATGAGATACACACACACACGCACAGAGATCTTCCTTGACTTAAAATGAAGTTATGTCCTTATCAGACAAAGGGCTAGTATCCAAAATCTATAAAGAGCTCACCAAACTCCACACCCAAAAAACAAATAATCCAGTGAAGAAATGGGCAGAAAACATGAATAGACACTTCTCTAAAGAAGACATCCAGATGGCCAACAGGCACATGAAAAGATGCTCAACGTTGCTCCTCATCAGGGAAATATAAATCAAAACCACACTCAGATATCACCTCACGCCAGTGAGAGTGTCCAAAATGAACAAATCAGGAGACTATAGATGCTGCAGAGGATGTGGAGAAACAGGAACCCTCTTTACTGTTGGTGGGAATGCAAACTGGTGCAGCCGCTCTGGAAAGCAGTGTGGAGGTTCCTCAAAAAATTAAAAATAGACTTACCCTATGACCCAGAAATAGCACTGTTAGGAATTTACCCAAGGGATACAGGAGTATTGATGCATAGGGGCACTTGTACCCCAATGTTTATAGCAGCACTCCCAACAATAGCCAAATTGTGGAAAAAGCCTAAATGTCCATCAACTGATGAATGGATAAAGAAATTGTGGTTTATATACATAATGGAGTACTACGTGGCAATGAGAAAGAATGAAATATGGCCCTTTGTAGCAACGTGGATGGAACTGGAGAGTGTGATGCTAAGTGAAATAAGCCATACAGAGAAAGACAGATACCATATGTTTTCACTCTTATGTGGATCCTGAGAAACGTAACAGAAACCCATGGGGGAGGGGAAGGAAAAAAAAGAAAAAAAAGAGGTTAGAGTGGGAGAGAGAGCCAAAGCATAAGAGACTCTTAAAAACTGAGAACTGAGGGTTGATGGGGGGTGGGAGGGAGGGTAGGGTAGGTGATGGGCATTGAAGAGGGCATCTTTTGGGACGAGCACTGGGTGTTGTATGGAAACTAATTTGACAATAAATTTCATATAATAAAAAAAAATGAAGTTATTTCCCAATAAACACATTGTAAGTTGAAAATACCCTAAAGTGAAAATGCATTTAATACACGTAGTCGACTGACCATCACACCTTAGTCTAGTCTGCTTTGCATGTGCTCAGATCACTCACATTAGTCTCCAGTTGGGCAAAATCATCTAATGCAAAGCCTATTTATAATCAGGTGTTGAATATCTCATGTAATTTATTAAAAATTGTAAAGAAAGTGAAAAGCAGAATGGCTGTATGGGTACACAATCATTGTGGACAGTTGGTATATTACTTGTTTATCCTCATGACTGTGGGACTGACTGGGAGCTGCAGCTTGCTACCACTGCCCAGCATTACAAGTGAGTATCATAGTGCTTATCACTAGCTTTGGCAAAAGATACAAGTTCAAAATTCAAAGTAGGGTTTCTGCTGAATGCATATCACTTTCACACCATCATAAAGTTGAAAAATTGTTAAGTCAAACCATCATAAGTTGGGGGCCATCTGTATGTGTGTGTGTGTGTATATGTGTATGTGCATATGTATATGCATATATATATGTATATATGTGTGTATATGCTTGCTTATTTATTTATTTATTCATTTATTCATTTATTTATTTATGGAAGATATGGGGCCCCTGGTGGCTCAGTCAGTTAAGCATCTGACTCTTGATTTCAGCGTGGGTCATGATCTTATGATTCATGAGTTTCAGCCCCACATTGGGCTGTAGGCTGACAGTGTGGAGCCTGCTTGGGATTCTCTCTCTCCCTCTCTCTCTGCCCCTACCTAGTTTGTGCTCTCTCTCTCTCTCTCCCTCTCAAAATAAATAAACTTTAAAAAATAAATACATGAGTGTATATCTCTCTATCTATCTATCTATCTAGTATATTGGATTGTTGCTACATTGCAGCCATTCATTTAAAGGTCCTAATACAAAAAGAATATATATATATATGTACATGTGTGTATGTATACATATACATATATATACATACACACATATACATATAAACACACACATATATGCAGGTATGTATATATATTTAAATATGTATATAAATACATGTGTGTAGATGTATATATTTTTTCTATTAGGACCTTTAAATGAATGACTGGAATATAGTAATAATTCAATGGATTTTTTTATATATTTAAATAATTATGTATTTTTATTAGTGAAAAAATAGTCATGATATTTTGTTACATTTGTCTCTTTTACTTCCTCCCACACGTGGTGCCCAGTATCATTTGGATTCAAAGGAAAAATCAAAGATGGTCTAGTAGATAAAATCGTCTTTTTAACACAAATGAACTGATGAAAAGTATCAGAAAATGGTAGGATTTAGTATATACAGGAAACGTAAAAAATTGTAGAGTCATAAATACTTTAAGAAATATGTATAAAATTGAGTACATCAAATGCGTCTGAACATTTATGGTATTTCATATCTCTAGCGAAGACAGAGATACCAGAAATATGCTCAATTCTTTCTCCTCGTCCCTCCTCCCTCCCTTTTTCCCTCTTTCTTTCCTTCCTTCCTTTTTTCCTTTTTTGGTATACAATTAAAGTATTTTATTAATATTCATGCAACTTTTGTTCATTTTGTTGTTTACATTTACCACCTTCTCACCTCTACTGCCATTAAGAGACACTGTGCCACTTCCCTCTAAGGGATGGATGGAGATTTGCAAGTTTGGGGGTTAAAGCTGGGAGTAGCCTGAAATTGCTCTGTATAATGTAGAAAATTTCCCAAGACTAGTGGAAGGATGGAAGGAAAAATGAAAAGAAGTCTAGAGCCTGAGAAACAAGGCAATGAGAGAAGGAAGAGCTGGGAAAGATTCTTGCCTGTGCCTTATGGGAAGAAGAGACTCTGCAGAAAGAATGTATTCTGAGGATGACTATTGGTTTGCCCTTGATGGTTTGATGGAAAACCCTCCCACACTTCCCCTCCAAATCATACAAGAGAATCTACAGGGCTTACTAATATTTTTGGAGTGAGCAGCTCATTTTCTTTAAATGAAAAGAGGTGACCGTAGCATAACATATAGAGATGGGGAATCACTATGTTGTACACCTGAAACTAACCTAACAATGTGTGTCAACTATACTGAAATATTAACGAACAAAAAAATCAATCAATAAATTGTTAAAAAGAAGGACTGAATTGAGGTAAGGCAAAAGTAAGCCTTTAAATTAAAACAAACAACAGAGTGGATACAGAAACAAATCAAGCCAATCATTAGAGATTTAATGTGGATGGAGTATCCAGAAATCACGCACTTGGAACAGTTTTTCCTTTACAAATACTGAAACTTTCACGGTCCTTATATTTTAAACATATGGTTGAGAAAGGTTAAAAGAGTTCATAGGAGCTGCTGCTACACAGTCAGGTACAAACACACACAGGTCATTTGAAAACATGGAACTAGTTTAAAATTGTTCAGGAAATGTGATTTTGTTTCAGTTAACATTTTAAATGTAACAGTTTGGATTCCATTAGAAACTTTGAACTGTTTTGTCTGTGATTTGTGTGTATGTGTAAGACATCACAGCACATTCATCTAGAGTATATTTTAAATCACCAAATCAAAACATACCTTGATTCTTTTTAGTTGAATCAGCTGACAATTGGTCACAAAATGTAATTATTCTGTTTTATAGAGCTAATTTCATGACCGCATGCAAAAGAATGATTTAAAAAGGTCTAGACACAGCAGAAAAAAAAAGAAGTCTTAGTTCAGATATAAGAAAATGGCAGGAGTCCAAAGCTCTAGCATTTGAAAAGAAGCTAATAAAAAGATCACAAAGTTACAATTTGACCTTATTTTATTAAAAAGCTGATCAACCTGGAAAGGGGGTGGTATTTAATTTAAAGACAGAAAAGGTGAGAGATATCTGAATATGATCAAAGGGATGCCAATGCTTTTGCCAGATGGCTGTGTGTTCATTAAGAATATTTAATAGTCTACACTTAAATGCCTGGAATAGAGGTTTTTTAAGGTCGATGTTTCACTGAAATTTTAATTGAATAATTAGTCTAAATTCTAAACTAGGAAATAAAATGATCTTATTTAAACAGAATAACTGAGGGCACTGGATGATTTTTAATTAGATTGCTAATTGATTTTCTCTTTAATTTTTTTCAATGATTGATTATAGTCCATTCAATTGCAATGGATGTTAATTCCTGCTATTACTTGGTTCCATATATTGAAGTTCATGTTTTTTTCTTCTTTTCTACCTTCCTAATTCACTGTCATGGCTGCTGACAGTTTTTAATAGTACTACGTTACTCAGTTGTGTTGGTCCTGATTAACAGTTGCTATATCTAAACTAAATATGTTTCTTTATGTCAGTTATACTTTATGATCTTTTTAAATCCCATATAGCCTTTAATACTCAATTTAACAAATTTCATAAACACATGGAATATTTTTGATTATTCTTGTTAGCAAAGAAAAACAGAGTCTATATGAATATTATGGAAAGAGGGTAATGCAAATCCTAACAGTTAATACCAATGACTTAATTACATGTTCTCAGGCTTTCTCTATGGGGTGCTCTTATCTTCAGCCAAACAGACACAAAATATGATTTTGTTTAAGGAAGTGAAAATAACTATTCTGGCAGTTTTTTTATTCTCTATCATTGGAAAATGAAAGGTTTTCCTTAATAAAGTTTTTTGCACATAGATGGATTTTCTAGAAAACTGAATTTTATGCCTTTAAATACTAACTTCAAAGTTTATAGCTGTTTTTATGGATATTTAAATAACATGTTCCATCTACTTTCTTGCCTTTTTAACCAGGGAATACTGAACATAATTTAAACTTTTCTTGATGACTGAGGGTCAAAAAATGAATACAAATTATTTTAACCTCCTGCAATTAAAGGGCCTCAGAGGCCAGAAAGTCTTGGATGGTTTATGCTGTGCTGAACTTGGCCATAAAGCTAAGGAACTTATGAGCAATGGTTACACTATAGATAAAGAACTAGAGAGTCAGATTAATTTTTCTCCATGGGCTTTAGTTTTTAACTCAACCACCGCAACGAGTTTTGATTCTGGAAATCTTCAAAGCTCAGAGCTTATCCGAGGAATGGACATTCACATGTAGGGAGAACAATTCTTATCTACCCTAAAGAAGTGGATGTTTGCAAAGCCCAGCCTTGAGTGACAACCGCAAGAAATAGGCAGGTCTGCATTTCAGTAGAGCATCCTTTATAGAAGTTCTCACACTGCATGGGTTAGAGAAATAGGAAGAGATAGAGCCAACTAGTAGACATGTTGATGTTGAATTCAAACTGTTAACAGAAAGCTTCTGCATCTTTAAAAAATTTGCAGCCAATAAGACCGAATTCTTTCTTCAATTACAATGTAAGACCTGATGCTAGAAAGCTAACAGGATTTGGGAAAGCAAATCAGTATATTTCAGAGACTTGACTCCTATGACTGACAGAACCATAAGAAGAAAAGTTTTCCAGATCGTTGCGGGCACTTGGCAGTCATTTAAGCCAAAGCTTTCACTAATTCCTTAGTGAAGAGGAATTCAAATGGAACACTACAGATACAATTTATGTATTTCTGTTTGTTATTTATTCATCCTCCTTGTACATCTCCTGGAAGATACAGATTTTATTGATTTTCATTAGGTTTTAGAATCTCAGGTTAGAACATGTTCTTTATTTGAGAATTTTTATAATACTGTCAGAAACACATGTGGGTATGCAAGCGCGTGTATATATCTGAGTACACATACTGTGTGAAGGGGTGTATTATGAGTGGGTAAATGTACCATGCGTTGGTAAATGTTACCTTGTTCATTCTGTAGAAACAGGTTAGTTGATCTCTTCTTATTCATTACTTCTTTTTAATATCTCTACTTAAAAGTATCCTTTGAAAAAATTGTAAGGAAAACTATTTCTTAGAGTATTAATTTTTTTTCTTAAAGTATTTCTTAAAGAAAGATTCTGTCCATATTAAATTAAAAGTATAATTTGTAACTGGCATAATTATTTTATAACACACTGATTAATTTTCAGAGAAATTTCTGTTTCAGATGTGAAAATGTCTCTTTTCTTCTTCACTAACTTTCTTTATTAAATGATTTTCTCAGACTTTGTCATCTGCACCAGGCTTTAGGAATCTTTCTGCTTCATCAAATCCTAATTTCTTTCTAAATCCCATCTTAAAGGTGATCATTTCTCCTCTTCTTGGCAATCTGCATTTCTGTCTCCTTTGGTTACTTCTATGGCTAAATGCCTGACATGATTCATTTCAACTCTGAAATATTCCTCTTACTGTAATGTGTCCCAAAAGCAGATGTGTCATTTAAGGAGGCACACTGTGTTGTGAATATATATATATATATATATATATATATATATATATATATATATGAACTTAAGAAATATATCTGATTACAAATATAAACTATCTAGAAATGACTTAAATCCAGCGTTCCAAATTTCTTTTCTTTTTTATTATTGTCATTTTGTTCAAGTAGGTGTAAGTGAATTTGATAACGATGTTTAACTTAAAAAATCCTTACAGAATGATTTCTAAAGGAAACAATGTTTGCTTTAACACTGTTTTAGATTCTTGTTTTTAAGTTTATTTTGAGGGAAACAGAGATGGCACAAGTCGGGGAGGGACAGAGAGAGAGGGATGCAGAGAGAATCCCAAGCAGGCTCTGTGCTGCCAGTGCAGAGCTTAAAGCAGAGCTTGAACTCACAAAACTGCAAGATCATGACCTATGCTGAAACCAAGAGTTGGACACTTAACCGACCAAGCCACCCAGGCACCCTGGCTTTAGTAATTTCTTATGGACATAAGAATTCCTTCTCATATGATTGATTATACTTCATTACTTCTAACTTTTAATTAAATATTTTTACTCTAATCTCTAATTATAACATGAAATCAGGGTAAATTTTATATATCAATCTGAATGCATCATTCTTTTGCTTTATTTACTTTTCCCACTCATGTTCTCATGTGTGTTGAATTTCATTAAAAATATTTCCAACATGTTTTTGCTTGAATAGTATAAAAAATTAGTACAACTGAGGAGACCAAATAATTAAATAAAAAGTGCTTCATCCATTGGATCCAGCATAGGTGATATAGGTGGCAGAATTCAAGAAGACTCAGGAAAGTAGAAACAGATCAGTTCAAAATTCCTCAAGAAAGAGCAATGCCAATGACTAATCGATTTTTAGAATTCCTATCATTTAATGCTATTTACCCAAAACAAATCCAGTGTTTCGCTGTTGATTTCATCTCTGAACCCAACCCATCTTCCCTCTTTCTGAAGGGTTCTCTATAAATTTCTTCCATTACTATCATCCATTTGAAAAGGAAGAAAGGGGCACCTGGGTAGCTCAGTCAGTTAAGCATCGAGCTCCGGATTTTGGCTCAGGTCATGACCTCAGGGCTCCTGAGATAGAGCCCCACTTCTGGCTCTGCACTGACAGCATGGAACCTGCATGGGATTCTCTCTCTCACTCTCTCTCTCTCAGACCCTCCCCTGCATGCATGTATGCTCTCTCTCTCTCAAAATAAATAAATAAACTTAAAAAAGAAAACAAAAGGTACATTTACAAAAATCATCCATGATGAAAAATTATTAATTTTAAGAACTTTCTGTATTTAGGAACAAGAGGTTAAAATTGGTAACAAAAAATAAATAATTGTAAATTAGATTAAAACTAGAGCTTGCAATTTGCCTTATGATTATTATTAGTTACTAGGCATACAATTAGCTTTATTCTATTAGTTCTGTAAAGAGTTCCACAAGAGATAACCAATTAATAAATTTTCATTCATATTCTCTGGTCACTTGTAGCCATTACACTCAAAGGCTGGGAAATGACCAAGGATAGTTCTGTAAGTTCAGTGCTGGAGTCATTACCTTTGGACATACTAATTTACATGACTATTTTTTTAATGTTTATTTATTTTTGAGACAGAGAGATAGAGCATGAACGGGGGAGGGGCAGAGAGAGAGGGAGACACAGAATCTGAAGCAGGCTCCAGGCTCCCAGCTGTCAGCACAGAGCCCACACAGGGCTCGAACTCATGGACCGTCAGATAATGACCTGAGCCGAAGTTGGAGGCTTAACTGACTGCCCACCCGGCGCCCCACTATTTTTCTTTTTTTTTTTCTAATTTTTAAAAATGTTTATTTATTTTTGACAGAGACAAAGTGCAAGCGGGGGAGAGGCAGACAGAGGGAGACACAAAATCTGAAGCAGGTTCCAGGCTCTCAAATGTCAGCACAGAGTCTGCTGGGGTGCTTGAACTTAAGAACCTTAAGATCATGACCTGAGCTGAGGTCGTACACTTAACAGACTGAGCAACCTAGGCACCCCTGTATTTTTTTTTTTCAATGCAGGTATCTATGACACTGAAATTAGTAGGCTGCTTAAATCTTCTCTGGGGCCTAACTATATACCCATAACAATATGATGGGAATTGTACAAATCCCCTAAGTCCAGAAATGGAGAGAGAGCTGAATGCACCATGACTAACGATATTAGCTGAGGACATATGTAACCATTTTGGAACTGAATTCATCTTTCAAGGTGGGATAAAATAAAAGCAACCAACTGTAAAATCTTAAAGAATTATCTGACATAGAAAATTGATTAAAGATTGAGTGAGTATAATTTTGGTGACACTGATAGCTTTTGAATATATGAAGCCCTAAAAAATAAAACTGCCCAGACTAAAACCTAGACAATGTCGAATATAGAATATTACTATCAGAAAATATAATTAAGAGGAAGATGTGAGGGATAGTAGTATGAGTTAGAGCAACACTTGAAATGGACAAAAATTATAGAGCTATATTTATCAATAAGTCAATATTATCATTCTATTATAACTGTACTTTGAAATTTATTCAAAATAAGCATGTGATGGTCTTTTTTTCTCGAATATCCTAGAGAGCTAGATACAGAATGTCCCGAAGAAATAAAACCTTGATAGATGAATGTAATGATTCAACTATGCTAATGATGTCAAATATAAATATTAGGAAAGTTTTCAAACAGATATTTAAAAGAATAAAATTATGTGTATTTTTTATCCAAACAATGAGACACATATAGTTAATAACAATATGAAAGTTGTTAGAAGCCACCAATAAGCCAAAAGCTGTGGAACAAGTCTCAAGAGAACCTTTGAAGATAAAGAAGCGAAATACCCCTACTGTCACTTCACCTTTTTGCCCTTTTGTATTTCTTTCTCTTGCCCAAGAAAACAACAATTGGTGGACTAGCCAAATGACACAGATTTTAAGATGCTTTTATTTCTGTTACTTCTAGCCTAACAAGACCTTCAATTGCCTCCCTCACTTCCTAGTTCATGGTGAAAATTTGTAAGATGGAATCTATTTTTTTCTTTCTTTCTTTCTTTCTTTCTTTCTTTCTTTCTTTCTTTTTTTTTCGGGGTGGGGAGAATCTATTACTTTTGCTACAAGATTTTCCACTGGAAAAACCACTCACTGTCCACATCTCATATCATGCGCTCTATGGGAGCTTTACCTCCCAAACCAGATGTAAAATCAATAAAAGCATAGCATTTTATTAGGGATGGGCACATGACTCAATTAGGATAAATGAGACCTTCTCTGAGACACTGGGGAAAGAATTCTCACTCTTTCTAACTGGATTGGAACTTAACAGCATATAGGCTCTTTTTAAAATAGTTTTCTCTGAGATCCCAAGGCAAAATCGATTAGTGACATATAATACTTAGTGAAACTCAAATATAACAAGCATCCTAAATTACTATCTAACTCTAACTGCTCTACCCTCTTGACAGCATAAGAAGAGCTATTTGTTGAAATTTGAAGTATGATTTATGGTGAGGTTTTCTTTCTATAGTTCTGCAAGCAGTGCACCTTCCCAGAGAGAGTTAAAAATGTCCACTAGGGAAAGAGGCAAAGCAAGAGGTTTATAGTCTCGAAAAACAAGCACTTTCTTAGATTGGTCCCAGTCAAGTAAAGACTGAACTTTGTGTCTTCTTACCTCTCCCATATCTGCATTTTGAACCCTCCCCTCCTTGATTCCATCATGGAGAAGAACCTATCTGGTTGGCTGAGAAGGAGGCCATCCAAATGACAGAATCAAATTTTAGGGTGAAGTGGCAATGTTTGTACTGTGGCATCAAACTATCCCGCTATCTAATCTACTCTGGATTTTTCAGTCCTGGGAGTAGTGCTTAAATTATTTTGATTTACTCCACTTTTCACTCAAAGCATCCTGACTGGATATAGTTTCGGTGACATTTTTTCTCCTTAATGTTAAACACTTATATTTATAAAAATGACATATTTTTGAAAAGAGTTCAAATGTCTCAGTGCCCTTTTGAGTAGTTTTCCTATTAACATCAAAAATTACAACGACTCCAATTAGGACCATGCATTATTACAACTACTATTACAACCAGTAATGCTACCATTACTATTTCTACTAACGATCAGAATGATGAAAGATAACAGAAAGCAATATTTACTAGGTATACCATTTGATTCTCAACAGTCCCAGCCTTCTGGAATTAAAGCAAGGATTTGTAACTAGTTCTGGATAGTTCTTGACTGTGGTGGGGTACGCCACTTTCACACGGAGATAGTACATCCCTCCTACCCAATTTTATAGCTTCTCTGCCAAAGCCGTGCTATAGGGAAGACCATGGGCTCTAGGAAACACAGCCATAACATGGTGGCTCCTCCATTAGTCTGGATCTCGTATTAACTGTGCAAAGAAGAGTCCCTTTTTAATCTGTTTTAGATATGTTTAGAAATAAATCCTTAGATATTTCTGGATTTTTTCCTTCCCATCACATAGTCTAGCTTACATTAACAGAAAATGTCAATGTTCTATTTACATTGTCTCATTTTATCCTGGAGTTTATCTGTAGACAACTCCCTTATACACAAAGTTTCCCACTTTCTCTGCTTCTGCACGTTCTGAGGCTGCAGGGAGACGAAGCTGGCCCATGCTGCATGTTCAGGGAAATGAATGAACCACAGGCAATTCTTAATGTGCAGGGGATGAAAACTGATGGCTAGACATCCCAGAACATTTTTGATGAAATATGTCTACCATCCTCAGAGGGTCTCCCAAGGGACAGATCTGAGTTGATCATAGTGGTAAGACAGATCTCCTGTCTTACTGCCCTACTCCCTTATCATGCTTCCTGGAAATCGCATCCTAAATAAACTACTTGTAACAAATCCTTATATCAAGATTCTCTCTTGGGAGAACCCAAACTAAGAATAATTTTGATGGCCAGAGATGTGGATTGGTAAGGCACAATGCTGCCACTCAAAAATCAGGTCTGTCTTACCCAATTTCTAAATAAGATTCCAATCTGCTTCCTATTTTTAAGTTTATTAATATAGTACATTTATTAATATACATTATTTGTGAAGGAGGGATTTTATTTCATTTTTCTCAGTGGGAATTTAGTGTATTAATTTTATTAGAAATGTAAATATACCTTAGAATCATATTGGCATAACAGATGGAAATTTCTGTGAGGAGTTGTGTGAGAACTCCTGGCTCCACGGACAAAAACAGATCCCAGATTCACTCAACGGTCCATGATTTGTTCATATACATTAAAAAATAATAAGTACCCCAGAGCATCAGGAAAAGTGTATTACTTTATAAGCTAAGAGCACTTAAACCTCACAGGGGCACTGCAAATGAGGGGACAAGATAGAAAAGCACATTACTTATCTATGAGGTCACATCCAAGGGCAGGACTTGCAGAATCCAGGGCAGCAGCAAGGTTACTGAACAGAGGAGTGAGGGAAAATGTATCATCTATACTTAAAAGAAAGACTTGGGAATCATATCCTCAGGGATCTGTCAAATTTGGTGTAAGCAAGAATGTGTGAAGGGTGTTTAGTAAAGAGATTGAGAGTGTAATAGAATTTGTTGGGCTTGGAACACAAGTTTCAATAGACAAAACAGAAGCGTTTGGATGGGAGGGAAGAGATGGGTGGTTGGGTGCTATCAGACAATAGGAAGAGTGAAAAGATTTGGATACTGGATGTTGACCAAAACAATATAGATATGAGACACAATAGTTACCGTATGGATTGTTCCTTGCATGATGGTATATACTTGTGCTTACAAACAAGAGCACAAAACAAAAAACACTGCTACGCCACACAGCTCTCTGGGTCAGCTAGGATGCAAGGAGGTGGCAAGGTAGTGAAGGTCAATTTATCCATGATTCTCTCTCTGGGCAGGTTGTTGCAATAGAGCACAAACCTGGAATGGCTCTACAAGGGATATATTGAAGACCCTAAGAGTTCAGGTTAAATCACTGAATACTGAATATCTTTTTGGTCCTTATTTTCTGTTTTCTTCCCAAGGTCATAAACAGTCTTGGCTGGAAATGTTCACATTCTATTCATACTGATGCTACCATAGGAGGAGGACCATCATGACATACATAATTCCCCTAAACTTTTTCTTTCTCATCATGTCCCATAAACAAATAGCCAGATTATTTATATTAATGTGAAAATACAAATCTATTACATAGTAAAATTTCAACGTTGGGTATATTACTAATTGAACACCTTTGAAGATATATTCAAATGTAAAATTAAGAGCGATAACCTTTTGCTTCAAACTACAAAAACACTTGCAAACTAATAGACAGTTTATAGCACAATAAAAGGGGCCTAAACATTGTTTCTAAGCAATTTTCAGTTTTCTCAGAATCTGTCATGTTTTTATCAAACATGTGAGAACCTGTAAAGTAAAAATAAAGCTAATATAAATGTTGTCAGAAATGGGAGTCAATGTTTTTTGATTTATAATGCTAGCAGGGAGATGAACGTTTTAGATATTTTCAAAACACTGGAAATGAAATTAAACTATCACTGCTCTCAGCTAAAATGCAACACTATTCCCAATAAACACTCTATGTCCAGGGAGCCAATGTTCAACCAACTTGTTTTCTTGTGGCTTAAAGACATTACAGTCACTGGGCCATAATCTAATATAGAAGGCAAAACAAATATTAGAGCTTCAATGTCAATCTCTTAACCTCTCCAGAAATAGCACACATTTGCAGAAAACAGTTTGCTACTCTCTCCATGCAAAATATTCTTCATTTAAGCCTTCTTGTGTTTAAATTGAAGCTGTGAGTTTTATTTCCTTTCACAGGCAGTTATAGGGGTCATCATGGGGTTATCCCCCAAATCTATTCCACTTCTCCACCACTGTGTTACTACTAATTTTGGGGACTGAACATGGTTGGACCTTAAAACTGATCACTCATGAGTACCTCATTTCTTTTCCCTGTAAATAATGCAGGAATCTAGTTAAGCTTAATGATGGATATGAAGGTTGCTTCAGGAGTGAGAATATGACCTAAGTCAGATAAATGACATACCAAGATATTTCAGGATTCTGGCACAAATTTCCTCATGTTTAAGAGAAAGCCTTAGGGAAATACAATTTATTTTTCCACTGGACATCAGCACTTGAAGGTCTAAGGCTGTAGCTGTGCTCTCTTAGGAATTAGCCCTAGGACAAAGGCTGCACATGATGAAGGGCATATTTGGCACAACCCCTGGAAATGAGCGCCAGGGCCTCTGGATTAAGCCAACCCTAAAAACTCCCTAAGCACTGGTCTTCCGGTTTCTTGAACCTGACCATGATTTTGCTTTAAAAAGTTTGTGAGTCTTTTGTTTGTTTGTCTCCATGTTTCTTTTTCTAAATTAAGGTTAAAAGTATCTTAGCAGATAACATAAGTTTTGATTATGTGGCCCAGCATTCTCTTCAAATAATTCATTATTAGATAGTCTTTAATATTATTGAATGTTGAAATAATATACCAATAATGAGTAACTTAAAAGAGGGGTATAAATTTTCTACTGGACTGTTAGGGGTTAAATTGTGTCTGCCCTGTAATTCAGAGAACAAACTGATGGCTGTCAGAGGGGGAGGGGAAGATGGATGAAATGGGTGAAGGAGAGTGGAAGATACAGGTCCAGTTATGAAATGAATAAGTCACAGGGATGAAAGGCACAGCATAGATAGTCAATGCTGTTAAATAGTGTTGTGTGGTGACAGAAGGTAGCTACAGTTGTGTGCACAGCATAAGAGACAGTGTCGTTGAAACACTATGTTGTACACCTGAGACCAATGTAACATTGTGTGTCCACTATAATTCAGTTAAAAGCAAGTAGTCTGCGTGTACACACAACTTTGTTTCTATTTCTGTCCTTCCCTACTCCAACTCTTACACAACCAAATAACTGAAGTTATCTGAAGCCAGCAAAGAGTGACGCTTATTATGATTCTGTTTAGCAGAAACAAGCTTTTAAATCAAGTTCTAGTTCCACAAGCCTTGCCTGTAATCATTCCAGGGAAACATATACAGATGTTCATTAAGCACAACACTATTACGTTGAAGAATAAAATAATAATAAAACAATAACACAGTTAATCATACTAGCAGTAACAATAACCTGTCTTAACATTCTTTCCTTGCACACACTCATAAAGTCTTGCTTTTATTCCAATTTTTGTACCTTACTGGAAACCAATTATAAACATAGTGCACATATTAAGAAAACTGAACACTAGTTGAGTGAAGGCACTAACATAACTAGGTCCTAAATATGTTAAGTATCTCGCTTATAAAATAATGGCCCATGAACTATTACACTGATACAAGGCAAAGTAGATCAAGGGCAAACAAAATTGTTATTGCTCAGGTTTAAGACTCTGAAAATGGATCTACTGTTTTAGAAATGCACATTAGATAATAATTTATGTATTTGGAAATTACTTCTACTTTATGGAATTTTCCATATGCCAAATAAAGCATAACATTAAATGATAGATACCTTCTTAATAAAGATATGTATCACTATTGCAAAGAAGCACCCACTTAATGTTAAAGTACTGATTCCAGCATATGGGCTATTAATTTTCTGTTTATGTAAGCAAGCTGGGCAGGGTGACAGCAGGAATGAGCTTGCAGGAGGCCATTTAAAGGACCCAAATAAAATGAATCTTTAAATAGAAATGAAAATTTCATGCCCCAATTGCAGGTAATAAGCCTTTATTGGTTGTATTAGCATTTTCTTTGTACAACAGTCATAAGTGCTATATTATCAATTCCTTTCAACACCATTAAAGGTATTTGAAAAAAATATATAATGTGTAATACATGATACATAACCTTTCTAAACTGGTGTCTTCACATTAAATGAGTTCATGAGCTTCTACTTTTAGATCTCCATTTTTTCCTGATTATAAGTTATTCAATATTAAAACATTTAAAATCAATTAGGAATTTAAATTCCTTCATAATTACACCTGCCAAAGGAAACTGCTCTAAAATTTACATAGTCTTATATTTCTCCACTTGCACACCAATATAATCTTTCTGTCAATGGGAGAGACGGCACATACTCTTTTTCCACTGACTTGCCACACACTGGAATATATCAGATTATCTTCCTATCAGAATATTTAAAAATATATAACATTGTAAGCATATGTCCATAGATTATGTGACTAATTTTATGCAGATAACCTATTTTAGGTTTTCTTTAGCTTTTCATAAAATAAACAAAGCTGCATTGAACCTTTTTCTCACTGGTAGACATGTTTTTAATTCCTAGAAGTGAGAGTCCCAGATCAAAATAAATGAGTATTTATACCTTTACCCTGCAAATTTTCCATCCAGAAGTAGTAAATATTATAATCTGGCTTCAGTACCAAGCAATCTCTCTTCACAGTTGATATTCTGTTACACTCCCTCTCATTACATTCATTTTGATCCCTACATACAAGATGCCTTGCAAATAAATTTTCCTGGTTACATTGTTATGAGCACATATGAGATGAAGGATTTTGCCATATCTTTGACAAAAATGGGGAATATCATTTTCTAAAATTTTACTAATTGGGAAAAACATTTCATTAGTCTTTTAATTTTTTTTTAATCTCTGGATTTTCTAGATGGTGTATTTATTTCTGTGTCTTTTTTGGCCATTTGTAATTTTTAATTAAATAATTGGTTAGCTTGTTACTTTTTTTTGGCATTTGGTTGTTATTTTTGGTAGTTTCTTACACTTCTATTGTAGATTGTAGTAAATTTTTAGTTACATTGCTGGTGTTATTTTCCCCCAGTGCAATTTTGTTCACTCTAATTCTAACAATTGATTGGCTTCCACTTACTTATTTTGCTTCTCCCTCCAGTCCGGAGTCCTTTGGTTGTGAATGAATCATTTTTATTACTGATTTAAATATCTGTCTCCTTTTCCTTTGTTGTTGTTGTTGCAACATACACATTTCTAGCTCAAATTATCTTTCTTATTTTTCGAACCTCTACCTTGATTTCATTGCGGCATCAACCCTAAATGGATGCTCAACAAACCTTTTGGCTAGATAAGACAAGGACTGTATGGATAGGGTTAATCTATTATTGTCAGGTTATTCCTTTGCTCTGTGGCTGCCCATTTCACACTCATGATTCATTAGGACTACACAGTTCCTTTGTACTTAATACACTCATTCCAGCACCTGACAGTTCTGTTTGGAAGTTCTTTGTGCAAATGTACTAAAATTTGCCAACATATTCTAGCTCTGTCTCTTGACCAACGGAAAGGGTTAATCTCTTTATCACATGAGACTTGCAGGTGTTGGGAGATCTTTGCTTTCTATACTCTGAGTGAAAACATATGCAGCTATTCTCCTAATATGTACATATACCTATTTTGACTTTCATCAACCCATATGTTTACCCTTACACATTTTGGGTCCTGCAATATAAAGTTAATTATGCCTCCTCAAGTGACAATTAAATATTCTGTATTAGGAGGTGGTTGGTGGATACAAAAACCACTATTATCTTTTTCGGGGGAATTCAGAGGGAATGTATAATATAAAGAATGAATCAGAGCAATAAAAAATAGCAAATAAATAACTGTAATTTAGCACAGTCTTGGAAGGACAATGCGTGTGAGAGAGAAGCTGAAAATTAAAAGAAATGAGTGTCTGAAGGCATGGTATGGTAATGTTAGTCTCCCATCATTTTTTAAAGACACCCCTGCAAACACAGATAGTCACCAACATAATCTATTAGGAAAGGCCACTTATATTTACATAAATTAATTTCAACTAATATGCTATGAAACCTTAGGCTGCTAAATGACGCACTTTCTAGTTTCTAAAACAATGAATTATTTTCTCAAAAGTACTCAAAAAGTACTCCCTTAGAAACTGCTACTTTCTGCAAGATTTTGTTTCAAAAAAAAAGTCTCTTAAAAATAATTCTAGTAGTTTCAAAGAAGCACATACCTGCATTACAAACTGAATCAAAATTCTGTTTCTCCTTCTAACAACTGTCAATTGTAGGGCTGCCTAAATTAGAGTAAGAGGTTCTTCTAAAAGGGGCGATGTAATTGCAAGCACAGTTATTCAAATATACTATTACCTGTTCTGCACTGGTCCCCTAAGAAGCTTATTGAGTTGAGACTTTAAAGGAAAGTGACTTTCATTTATATCAATGTACATTATATGGATAACATGAAGATAATTAACTGGATAGCCTCTGTAATTTGGGACTGAATCGATCTTAATCTATGCCTAGTCAAAAAATCTACCCAGGATTAGGGAACACAATTTAGAATGAATAAAAAGGGGTGGAAAAGCCAACATTATGGATTGGGTTCTTTTGTTAGCAAGCTGGACTGGAGCCTTTTAGGATTATTTCAGGAATATGGGTGCACTTTGAAACAGCATCAATTTAATTGGCAGCCAATTCACTGCTTTCCATTAGGTAGATATCCAAGTCATGAATGGCAATGAGAATTTAATTTGCTTTTGGAGCAAGTTAGATCTGATCTAGAAAGCTATCGTAATTTTGCCCACAAAAGAGAAATACTTTGTCATAACTGTTGATTAGTCACACTTCCTCAACTACTGAAGAGGTAGCCTTCTATCAGTTGATAATAAGTCTTCATTTTTTTTATGGGTAGTTTTTTCTCTCTGCCAATTATGTAGTCATGTATTAATATAAGATTGCGCTATTATTTTCTTGGCTTTTATTCCTTACTGCATCAAACATTTACTAAAAATGCAAACTAGAGTAGGAAGCTTTGCTCAAACAGGAAATAATTTAAAAAATAAGAGATCAAATCAAACTTTTGGTCCAGAAGTAGATTACAATTAACTAGGCACTCATGCCCAATCCCTTCAGATACTAAATCCTTACCTATTCTTTGGCCTCCATCTGGGCTTTTAAATAATGATCCACTGATACGACAGCTTCTTATCACACCAATGCTGTACTCTCTTAATTAGGATAACTTTACAAAGAGTCTTGATATTTTTTAGGTTGAGACACTTCTGTTTCTTAGATCTCCCTTGAAATCTTGAACGGTTTGTGTATTTAGTCTTTGTTTATGAAATTTAAAATGAAACTGAAAATATATCACAAAAGGAAAAAAATCCTGATTTGATTTTGATTGGCACGGTATTGAACAGTGTGATCTGGGGATACTTGAAGAGATCATCTGGGAACAAACATTGGGAAATCAACATGTTCAGTTCAATATTTTCTCATTTATACCTCACCTTTATTTTGGTCTTCTTTTAAAATCTCCAGTAATCAACATACTTCTTGCACATTTAGACTTTTTTTTTTCAGAGAGAGTGTGGGAGAGGGACAGATTGTTAAACAGGCTCCATGCTCAGTGCAGAGCCCGATGTGGGGCTCAATCCCATAAACCTGGGATCACAACCTAAGCAGATATCAAGAGTCATTGCTTAACTAACTTAGCCACCCAGGTGCCCCATGGTCATTATTTTTTTTTTTTTAATTTTTCATTAGTTTATTTATTTTTTGAGAGAGAGCAGTGGAGAGGCAGAGAGAGAGGGAGAGGGAGACAGAATCCCAAGCAGGTGCCATTCTGTCAGTGTAGACCCCAATGCAGGGTTCCAACTCACAAACCATGAGATCATGACCTGAGCCGAGATCAAGTGTTGGATGCTTAACCAACTGAGCCACCCAGGTACATCATTCTAAATGTCTATGAGAATCTACTGGTTTTTGTTACTCTGTTATGAAACAAATCTTTCTTTCTACTATAATTTATACTCTTCTGTGCTTTCTTTAGGAAGTTTCTTCATTTTTGCACATGACTCCTAAGAAGCAATGTTGCTAAAGTCTCTTAGTTTCTAACAGTGCAGATGATAACGTGCTGGTTTTCTACACAGGCAATCACATAGGTTGGCAAATAAAAATCGTACTGCTTCCTTTCCAATCTTTATCTCTTATTTCTTTTTATTCTTGTATTGCATAGGATAAGACAACCAGTGCATTTGAACAGAATCTGTTTTCCTGATCACCTTTTTTGACCTTTACTGGAATATTTACCTTAAAATTTTCAGTAGATACCATTTGTGAAGTTCAGTGAATTCTATTTTTTTTTTAGTATACCTGACACATAATGTTACATTAGTTTCAAGTGCTTAACAGAGTGACTCAACACCTCTATACATTACGCTATGCTCACCACAAGCATAGGTACCATCTGTCACCATATAATGCTATTACTGTGCTTTTTATTCCCATGATTATTCATTCTGTAACCAGAAGCCTGTACCTCCCACTCCCCTTCGCCTATTTTGCCCATCCTCCCACACCCTTTCCCTCTGGCAAGCATCAGTTTGTTCTCTGTATTTACAGGTCTGATTCTGATTTTGTTTGCTCAACTGTTTTGTTTTTTAGTTCTACATATTAGTAAAATCATACGGTATCTGTCTTTCTCAGTCTGATTTAGCAATTTCTATTCTACGCTTCATTCCTCAGGCTTGTGTAATGTTGAATGCTTTATTAAATATATATTGTTTTATCCTTTTAATTGTTACCTCTATGAACTACTGATTTTCAATGTGTGTGTAATAATTCCAATTCAACCCTTTAATCTGGAATTTTTGTACTCATGTTTGTAATTGAAATTAAGTTCTTAATTTTCTTTCCTTTTTACTAAACTTCTATAATACAGGATTCTAGGAAACAAAAAGAATTATAATGGCTTTTTATTTTCTTCTACTTGCTTAAAAAATTTTAATGTTTATTTTTGAGAGAGAGAGAGAGACAGAGACAGAGTGTGAGCAGGGGAGGGGCAGCTCTGAGATGTAAGCACAGAACCTGACGTGGGGCTTGAATTCACCAACCATGAGATCATGACCTGAGCCAAAGTCAGAGGCTTAGCCAACTAAGCCACCCAGGCACCCCATCTTTTCCTCTATTTTCTGATAAGCCATCAAGGTGATTGCAAAGTGGTAGAATAATTGATTCAGAATATAGCTCTGAAACCCATTATTTAAATTCAACTCCTGATTCTGCCTCTGATCGGCTGTATGACTGGGCAGATTACTTAATTTCTCTACAGATTATTTCATCTGTAAAATTAGGATTATAAAAGTTTTGATCTCAGTGTGTTTTGTAATGATTCAAAGGATATATGTAAAGTACTTAGAAGGGCGCCCAGCACATGTTATGTGCTCAATACATTTCAGCTAACTATAAAACGGATAATGGTCAACCAACTGCAAAATTATAAACAAAAGGCAATCAGTGTGTAATCAAGGTACAAGGTTTAAATGCTTTGTAGATACGTTATAAAAATATAAAAGTAATATCAGAGCAAAATAAAAAGTGAGTAATGTTAAAGTTCCCTCTAAAGATAAGAATGGGCTGTTCTACTCCTGGTAACCTCGGAAGAGGAGGCAGATGACAGGAATCTGCTATGTGAGGGACAAATATATAAACTGACCCATACACAGGAGGAATAGAAAGTCCATGAAGACATATATTTTTTAAATTTTAAAATGGGAGCTATTTATTATAAATGATGCTGGTAAAAAACAAAAACAAAAACAAAACACCTTTAGACTGAAAGATGGAAAATGAAAGCTAGAGCATGGGTAAAGCAATGACACTGAAAAGGTGGCTAGGCATGTGATCCAGAGAAAAAGAATAATAAAATTTATTAAGTAATCTCTCCACCCAACTTGGGGCTCAAACTCAGAACCCTGAGATCAAGAGTCACATGCTCTACCCACTGAGCCAACCAGGTGCCCCTATGAGAATAACCTATAAATAATAGGAAAGGGAAAAAGCGATTAAAGAAGATTAGAGAAGCTTACAGATTTGGTGGCAGGAATTTTATTTACCCTATTATACTGATGTATCCTCCTTTTAAAATTGTGAAGTATCAGATAAGATGAATTTTCAAGGGTGAAGTGAAGGATAGGGATCTACAGGTTTGATGGAAAATGAAGATATATGGAATACTTATTTTTTAAGCACCAACTTGACTTATATATTTTTTTCATTCTGTCAAAACTCATCTAACTTCACATGGTCCCACTGGAAGCTTGGGGCTTGCAACAACTATTTATTAAACATGTTTTGAAAATGGAAGTTCACATTCGCTTGTGACACCAAGGATACAGCAAACACAAATAAGATGCCACATTAAAATGACAAATCAGGTGTGGGTGTTTTTAAGGATTAATCTTAGCATGCTCATTAAAGCTAAGCATATGATATGCCTTCAACTTCTTCATTTCTTCTAAGATAACTATTTTTTTCCCTTAAATCTAGAGCTATAGATGATAAGATGACGGGTTAATTAGAGTGATCAGTTCAAGTTCAGCCAGGAAAACAGAAACCATGAAAAGTACTTTAAAAAGACAATTTAATAGGCAATTGCCATAGAGGAAGATAAAGGATAGTGAAGGCAACCCAGAGATTAGCAGGAAACCACTTTCCCTCAGGTGGGGAAAACAAAGGCAGGGGTCAGTATCAACAGAGCCCAGCCATTGGGACTGTCAAGTAGGAAGTGGGAACACAGAGGGCAAGGGGACTAAAATCAGGGAGAACACACAGTGGCTGATAAAGATGCTGCCCAACACATAGACAGACAGGAAGAAATACTCTAGCCTTTATTGGCCTCCTCCTTTTTTTCAGTCGCTACGTCCCCAAATGGCCAAAACTAGTCCAAGGCAACTGGCTGCTGATTCTGGAAAGACTGGCTTCTTGAAATACAGAGCCCAACAGAGAAAGGGCCAAGAACCAAGAATGAATCTGGCAGCAACTCGGCAAATAGGCCAGAACAATAGGAAGGTACTGTTACGAAGGAAAAGTAGAATGGATTTTTATTGTTTAGCAGTTATTTACATTCCTTCCTAAGTGAAATACTGTTTTACGTCATATAACGTAGGGTGGAAGCTTTTTTTTTTCTTGCTCATTGTTTGGCACCTCATAAAATGTTATCAAGAGTACTAACATATCACTAAGTTACTGAAAATTATTTCTTATCACTACATCCTGCTATCAATTTAGTTGATATGTATACAGATTTGATTGTCAAAAGGATAATATAAAGCAATAGGCCAAAACAACACATTTGGACTTATTCATTTAAAAATAATTACGTGAAAATCTATAATGAATTTAATTTATAATGGATGGATGGACTTAGCATATATATATATTTTATATATATATATATATATACACACACATATATATGTATATATACATATATAGCATATATATATGTGTATATATACACACACATATATGTAAATAGTTACTTTTTTAACCACACATGCAACTTTCTGAATATATAGGTAAATAGTTACTTAAATTTTTTTTTAATTTTTTTTTTAATGTTTATTTATTTTTGAGACAGAGAGAGACAGAGCATGAACAGGGGAGGGTCAGAGAGAGAGGGAGACACAGAATCTGAAGCAGGCTCCAGGCTCTGAGCGGTCAGCACAGAGCCCGACGCGGGGCTGGAACCCACGGACTGCGAGATCATGACCTCAGCGAAGTCGGACGCTTAACCGACTGAGCCACCCAGGCGCCCCTTAAAATTTTTTTTAATGTTTATTCATTTTTGATAGAGACACAGAGTGTGAGTAGGGGAGGGGCAGAGAGAGAGGGAGACACAGAATCTGAAGCAGGCTCCAGACTCTGAGCTATCAGCACAGAGCCGGATGCAGGGCTTGATCCCACAAACCATGAGATCATGATTTGAGCTGAAGTCGGATGCTTAATTGACTGACTCACCCAAGCATCCTGGTAAATAGTTACTTTTTAAACCACACATGCAACTTTCTGAAAAAAACAATCTTCCAGGGGTTTTATGGAAATTATAACATTTAAAAGGAGAATCTATTTTTCTCTTACATTTTATAATACTAGTATATTAAATATAAATCATTAAGATTATTCATTAGTTATTTGCTGTTAAGAATATTAACTGGTATAAAAATTCAATTCTATTCCTACTGTTTTTTATTTAAATTAAAAACTAATTCAATGATTTTATATTCTTATTCCAAAAGTAGTTCTAAAACAAGGTAAATTGGGGGAATTATTTCTATATTCCAATACATTATTTCTATACTAGTTCCTCTAAACCTCTCATGACATTACAATCTCAGATACCTTGAATGAACAATTTTTGACTCATTTACAGCTGATTCATTTTGAGTTTACGAAATTAATCTTTCTGATGGTCCTTGTCTGAATGCAGATTAATCCATTATAATCTAGATGAATCATAGAATTGTATGCATTTCATTGTGAAAGTCAGCAAAACAAAAATGTAATCCTTGATGTTAAACAATAATTGCAACTATTGTGTTTGCTGAAATAATTTGATGGCCAGAGATAAATATTTGTAACTATTCTTAATTTGTTTCATATTACGTATTTCAACTTTTGGCTTACAGCTGCTGTAAATATTTTCAAGATTGTAAACCAGACAAAACATAGGATTTTTAAAAAATATTCTTGTTCTTTTTGATCTCTTTGCTCAAAACAAATAAGTCATTTGTGAATGGTATATGGATGTTTGTCAATTAATATGTAACAAAAGAAAGAAATTTCAGCATATTAATTCATCTTATCTTTATTGTAATAATTTCAATTTTCAGGTATTTAATGTTAAAAAGGAACTTGGTTTATCCAAGTTTAAAATAACTATACAAGGGGCTCCTGGGTGGGTCAGTTGGTTAAGCAAAAAACTCGTGATTTATGCTCAGGTCATGATCTCATGGTTCATGGGATCAAGCTCTGCCTTGGGCTCAGCACAGACAGTGCTGAGCCTGCTTGAGGTTCTTTCTCTCCGTCTCTCTCTGCCTGTCTTGTACTCACACTCTCTCTTCCTCTCTCTCAAAATAAATAAACATTTAAAAAATAAAGAAGTATACAATACTTTTATATTATATTTCTATAGTAAATTTGGCATCTTGTGGTTCAAAGATTCAGATATAGCCTATTATATGAGGCAAAGACACCAATACCCTACTTTGCCAGCAGCAATTGATGTTTATAACTACCTTTTTAAAAATTGTATATACATGTTTGCAGAGTTACCAAATTTTTAATGACAGTCCCAGTTTTTAATAATCTCTTCATTTTTCCCAACATCAAAATGTCTTGGAGTTCAAATATGTGGTGTGTTTTATCAAGTCAAACATCTTGTAAATACAATATTCTATCAAAGTGTGGTAGTAAGATAGAGGTGATAACTTATTATCAAAGTTTTAGGGATATCACTGTAAAATAAACTTTGAACAACAATAGAAGGTTTGTTATTAAGTCAGCAACAATATGCTTCATTGGGTGGGGGCCCTCAGAGAAATGGAGCAAAACACATGCTTCAGAATTATCTCACTTAAAGACAAGGAGGTTGGGTTATTTTATTTTATTTTAATTTTTTTTAACGTTTATTTATTTTTGAGACAGAGAGACACAGGATGAACGGGGGCGGGGCAGAGAGAGAAGGAAACACAGAATCGGAAGCAGGCTCCAGGCTCTGAGCCATCAGCCCAGAGCCTGATGCGGGGCTCGAACTCGCGGACCGCGAGATCGTGACCTGAGCCGAAGTCGGACGCTTAACCGACTGAGCCACCCAGGCGCCCCGAGGTTGGGTTATTTTAAAATGATTATTTCAGTCACTTCCAGCCAACAAGTGATGTTGTTGTACTCATTGAACACAAGGCTAGTTATATAATTTGTAGGGCCCAAGCATAATGAAAAAGTGGAGACCTATTCAAGGACAAGGAAATCAACCTCCTCTTCCCAGGGTCCTACTGCCCTAACCCACAGTGGACAGGTGGTTCCCAAAAGACTGAATTCCCCAGCCGGCTGCAACATGTTCTATACCTGGACGGAGTAGGCAAGATGCCTTGGCTAAATGTGCCACTAAGTTAACAACTCAAGCTGGGATTGGCCACTGTCCCCTCTTTAATATGCTGCTGGGCACACACCCAACTCTCCAGGCACCTATGCTAAGGCCTACACTGGGGTGTTGAAGGTGAAGTTTAAATGCTATGTATGCCTCCCATTTTCCCTCCTTCACCTCTGAAAGAACTGGTTTTCTCCTTGGCAAGGGCAGCCAACAGTTGCTAGGTGGAAGTGAAGAAGGGGCAGCCAAGAATCAATCCAATAGAAACAGGAGAGTAGGGTCTGATGAGACCATCTGAGCTAAGACTCCAAGCAACCCTATCCCCACCTCCTTCACCACACTCTCCATTATCCCAGTAACTTCATTTACAAATAAAGTAGGGACTGTGGGTGGAATACTTTGAATGAAGTCTTCCTGAAGAGGCATGGGACCTTTCAGAAGTGTTATTATTTATCTTTTTTAATATCATTTTTAGGAACATTCTGAACTTAAAACTTAATTATAGCTTAATAAGATGTTATTAGTCAAGAGTGGGAGAAAAAAAAATTGAAAATTAAAAATGTTTGAATAGATTTAAGTATCCTCACCACAATACAAATAGTCTAAAAATGAGAACATAGTTTCAGAAAATTCAGAAAATATGGAAATTGAAAAATAGCATAAAAGCAATTAGTGATTAGCAGTAGTTTTTACTTCTCAAAAGACTGACTCTGACTATAAGAGTACACTGTTCCTTTGTAATTTACAGGTCTTTTCTCTCAGGTAGCTTATCATTATTACTTTGTTTTATTTACCACATTTTTTTTTTCACAGTGATGTAAGTAGATATGGATTCACTTTCATGTATCTTACTTGGAGACTTTTGTACATTTCACCTTGAAGACCCCAAAGTGACTGCAGTTTTAAAAATTCAGGCCGCTTATCAATTCTGGACTGCTTTATTTCTTCACTTGCTCTTTTACACTGTTCTTGATTTTATTTTCAATACATTAAAGTATCATGGGTCTTCACTTCCGTTTCATATCACATCTCTACAAGCTTTTTTCTGAGAAAATTTCTTATTGCTGTACTAACCACATCTACCTCTTAAACTGTCCTCTCTATAGTATTTATCCTATTGGTTAAGGTTTTTTTTTTCTTTTTTCCTGTTTACTAATTAAATAATTCTAATTTTTTTTTATTTCTAGTAATTCTTTGAGTTTTTTCCTACACCTAACTGCTTCTGTTTTATAATGCCTGCTTCTGTTTCATGCTTATTATTTTATCTATTTTCAGAAAATAAACACATTAATTTTTAAAAACCCATTATTTTTTTTAATTACTTGGAATTAATAAACCAACTAATTATCTACTTGCCTCATTTGTTTTGGAATTTTGTTTTCCAGACTCTTGAGAAGGTGTTTCCCTCTCCTTGTCCCTCTCTCTCTCCCTTTCTTTTTCTTTGTTACTCTCTCTAACCTTCCCTATCTAGATGTTCTATAGTCACTTCTAACTAACACATTGTTTTCTTCAAATCTAAAATTAGTATTCATCCTACAGATTGAAGATTCTATCCAAGAATGATTTTAGAAATATGTTTGATCTAGACGCTCTCCAGAGGGAGGTTTGGTCACAAACCTGATCTGGAAGCTCTGTTAGTCCTCCTTCCAGTTCCCCTGTTAGTCCCACCTCTCAGTCCAGGAACATTCTCCACACTGACAGGGTGGTGGTGACCTTTGGACCTTCCTTCAGGTCAGGAAAACTCTGCCTCAAGCCTTATTTTCTAGCAGTAAACCTGACTTCATTCTCCAAAATGATAAGAATTGCTTTTAGTTCCTATTACCTTGAATTCCCAAGTGCCTAAAACTTTCTCTTTCCCAGAGCCCAGTAGGCCACTACCATCAACTCTAATTGCTGGGTTGTGTTTTTATCCAATTTCTGGTCCTCAGAGGTGTCTATCGTGTTTTGGGGCTGTGTAAATATTTTTTGTTTCTTCAATATTTGTCTGTCATTGTGATGTATTTTGAAAGAAGCAGGGGGTGATGTAATTATCTCGAAAGTATGAATTTATAATACTTTCTATATCCAAACCTTGGTGACTATAAAGTAGGAAGACATTGAAATTGAATTATCTGATAGCATGTTAAAGATGTTAATGATGGTTAAAAACAAAACAAAACAAAATAAAACAACAACCCTATTTCATGTGGGTGGCCATGGAATAATCCCACTGACCTGGTACAATTCAAATACTCTGACACTTAAATCACAGATAAGCCTAGTAATGTTCTTATAGTTATCTCCATTTTTATTGTTGAGGAAGCCTATGCAAAGTAAGCATAAATGACCTGCCTGATGTCAGAATGGAAAAATGACAGAGCAGAAATTTAGAGACTTTCTAAAACTGACACACTTTCTATCATGCCACCACACCCTTTTCCTAAATGTTAAAAATTAAAAGGTGCATGTTATAACTATATATTAATGAAAAATTTCTAATTTTGATTTCATATGTATTCCAAAGGTTGTTTTCTGGACCAAGATAATGCCCACATGAAAATGCAACATGAAATATCTGGGATATACTTTTGGGTTTTATCGTTGTTGTTTTTTTTTTAATGTCTATGCTAGAGAAGTCATGATTATTAAAATCAAGTTACAATTAATTCTTGTCTGAATGACTCTGAAGTCTACAGGTTTTTTGTTTTTGTTGTTTTTGTTTTTTTGTTTTCACCCACTTTTGTTTTGCTTTGGTTTCCTGGCTTGGGATTATTTAGATAACACTGTAATTAATAGTTTGTAGAGTTTGGCTAAAACTCAACTCTAAACCCAAGTAAACACTTATGAAACTTGTCTCCTTCTCTTAGATGCACAGCTGAACTACTATAATCAGCCCTTTACATGAAGATGTGACTCTCTGTCTTGTACTTGGAATGTGAGCTGAGCAGATGTGTTACTACTGAGACAATTTAGAGTGGATGTGCCTTCCCCACATACTCTCTTTTCCTGCTCTCTGAATGCTTGACAGTATCTGGGCTACAGAATGAATGAGCCTGCATCTTTGAGCTAACTCCTGCAGAGGAACCACCAGAGACTCATCAACCAGAACACCAGTGGATTTACTTTGATGGATGCAAACTTTTTAACCACTAAGATTTTTAGGGATGTTGTAGCAGTGAATATTAATAATTAGCATATATGACCAATCACATATTCTTAGAAGCTTTTAAAATGGTAAATACGTAATCAGTTTTCAATGTTTTATGTTAGCTATTTAAGTTTAAATGCAAATTTTCCTATGAAAATAATACATTTCCTTGTAGATTTTACTTGTTGCCACAGATTTGCCAGCATAATGTAGATTACAAACCCTACTAAATATACTGACATAATCTGTCTTGAGAATATAGATTTTAAAAAATTGTACTAAAATCCAGGAATATATCATAAGAGTCATATTCAATGGTCAATCTGAGTTTATTTCAGGAAATGAAAAGTCATTTAATATCTGAAAATTTACCAATAGGTAACAGATGCACTGAATATGACTTATGATAAAATTGCAACTTTTTCCCTGTTACGGGCTGAGTTGTGTGTCCTCAAAATTCGTATGTTCAGGTTCTAACTCCACTACCTCAGAATATGGCTGTATTTACAGACAGGGTCTTTAAAGAGGTAACTAAGTAAAAATGAGTCTTAGGGTAGGCTCTAATCCAATATGATGGGAGTCTTTATAAGAAAAGAAAATTATGACACAAAAAGATGCATGCAGAGGAAAGGCTATCTGAAGACACAGTGAGAAGACATTCACCCACATGCCAAAAAGACCTGAATAGAACACCTTGACCTTCAATTTAAAATTCTAGAATCTGAAAACACAAATTTCTGTTGTTTAATAAGCCATCCAGTCTGTGGCACTTTGTTTTGGCAACCCATGCAACTAATATACTTCCCTCCCTTTGATATTTATACATTCAGCATAATGATTCCATGAAAAATTGGGCACATAATTAACTTTTCTGTTCATTCTTGGGTAATAAATTGTCCTACAATCACTTTAAGTCATAACACAAAGTCTGGACTAAATAATAAATCCGACATATTAATCAACCTGCTTCAACAGTCAGTTGAAGTTTAGATTTCCCCTCCCTCTTCTGAATGCCCAGAGTTGTAATTGGCAGCTGTCTTAATTAGGGAAAGGAAGTGGAATTGGCTTCTGCTCTCTATTTCACTTGTTTCCTTAATTTCTAACTGTGTTTTTGAGCATTATGGGAAGAGGAGGAAAAAAAAAAGAGTGGTAAGGTCATCGAGTGCTTCTGATTTGGTTGGGTAGATTTCATGCTCTTTGGGTCTGGGAGATGGTTCAAAGTGATTTTTCTCTCATAAGTATTTCTTTGTGTGTGTTCTTTAGAGATTTTCGTTCCTGGGGACCTTTCACTTGTGACTTTCATGTTATGGATGAAACATTCCATTTCGTAAGCCCTTGATTCATCTATGGTCCACATCACATGAACTCATACTGTTGAAGTCTTTCCTAGATGACCCACATCTATTTCACAGATAATACCCACTTATTTCTTGCCCCCCAAAACCTGGAGAGTACAGACTCATCCCAGTACAGTCACTATATCCTGCTACCAAAACAGTGTGCAGTACAGTAAGTTTGAGAAATGCTTCATATTATATGCTTTCTTATAAACATTACCAATATTTGTCAGCATATTAAATGTATTAAGTAGACTCAACATACAGAAACTACTTAATTTTTAAGCACTTACTCCAAATACATTTTTTCATGAAAGCGATTATGTGCTGATTAGCCTTTATTAACATCCTGTAGAAATAGCATTCTATGATGTAGCAGAGACAGTATTGATCCCTCAGTAGCCACGTACTCTCTAACTTATCAGATCCCTTCTAGTTAGGTCTAGTTTAGTCATTAGTTACATAACTAATTTTGGTGAGATGGCTTTGAGCGGGTGTGATATGAATCACAGCTAAGTCCTTTAAGTGTGGATTGCACAAATCCTCTTACCCTCCAAGAAACAGTGGAACCATGTGTAGAAATGGTGGAGCCATAAGATAAAAAACAGTGGATCTTTGAGTCATTGCTTGGAAGTGATTTGTGTAAATGAGAAATTAATCTTTATTTACAAAGAAACTGAGGTTTGACTCCGCAAAATCTAGCCCTACTGATCAATACATGTAAATTTAGGAAAATATACTTGTTTATAAATTTCAATTCACTACACATGCTCTGGTCTTCTATGGGAAGCCCATAAAAGAGAATTATGTAATGATAGTAATTTTCTACTAAGCCCATTTTACAGGTGTTTGTTAAAAATTTGCTATTTGTAAACCCTAATAAATTTCATGCATAAGTCAACTGACAATTTATTAACTTCTTTTAGTCTCCAAAGAACTCAAAATTTTGATACTTTGAATTGCTTTCCCAAAACAGCTGAAGCATCATAAGTATAGTTACTCTAATATTTGTTTTCTGTTGTTGGACTTCCTATACTTCAAAATTGAAGAGTCACAAATGCATTACTTAAAATAGAGTCGATCCTCTTTAAAAGAGCACCTTTTATTCAGTGAAATTTTCAACTGCTTGTCCTCATTCTTTTCAGTTCTGACCTGCCCTTTTGCCCATCCAGAATGTCTTTCTTTTGCTTCTTTTTTTTTTTTTTGTATGTCTTTCTAGTTCCAATTCAATGAAAACCTAACCCTAGTTTAGCCTACTTCCTTAAATACATTTTCAGACCAAAAATATTAACATATTTTCATATAAACTGCTTATATAATTAATTTTAATAGTTTCACTTATACATGTCCTCTTTTCCCTAAAGGAAAGGGCACCAACTTTCACTTCTTTATTAAATCATTTAGTTATAGGCTCAGAGATGAGTGTTTGGTAGCCACATAATTATTATTTAGGAGCAGAACCATTATGATAGACAGGATACCATAATACTTAAGAGGATATATCCTGGGATCAGATATGCTGGATATTATCCCAGCTCCACCACCTACATGTGGTATGACTTAGAAAATTATGTACAGAGTCTCATTGCCTCCAAGAAGGTAACGGTATGGGGCGCTTGGGTGGATTGGTCAGTTGAGCTTCCAACTCTTGGTTTTGGCTCAGGTCATAATCTCACAGTTTCTGAGTTTGAGCTCTGCATCAGGCTAACAGTGCAGAGCCTGCTGGGGATTTTCTCTCTCTCCCTCTCTCTCTGCCCCTCTTCTGCTCATGCATGCAGTCTACATAAATACATACCTACATACATAAGTTTAAAAAAAGAAGATAATAATAATACCTACAGGCTTATTGAGAAAAAAATAAATTGAATAGTTTAAGCACATTATTTGTTATTATCACTGCATGTTACAGATAGAATCAGTGATTGCTACTGGAATTTCCCACTCAGTTTTCCATTTCCATAGAATATAAACAATCTAGTCACTAAAGAAAATGTCATTGGTATTAATAAACTCGTATGATATTATAAAGCCTACAAAAATACATACAGCAAACTTGCAGTAAAGGACTATTAATGACACTATTTAATTATCATTAAGGAAGCATTACTGAGGAAGTCACTATTACAATAATATTTTATAGAAATGTATTGATACTGAAAATGATGAATGAATAATTATTACAAAAATTAATAACTTTTTATTCTTTCCTTAGGATGTTACAAAATTCAAAATGTTATTTATCTCTAACACACGGTAAGGAAAATATCTTATTAATTACATTACCTATAAGTACATTTAAATCATTTCCCACAATTGGGTATTAATACATACTTTTAGTTTTATGAGTAAAATT
This sequence comes from Panthera leo, assembly GCF_018350215.1. Lineage (NCBI taxonomy): Eukaryota > Metazoa > Chordata > Mammalia > Carnivora > Felidae > Panthera > Panthera leo. Next base: position 56,408,002 of record NC_056682.1, read on the forward strand.
GAAAGACTTTTTATAATTTAGTGTTTTAAATTTTTTTGTCAAAAGGCAAAAAAGTTTTTCAGAAATAACTAGCATGTGTCTAAGATACAGCAAATTATTCTTGATATGCACCTCATTTCTAAACAACCTTATAATTACCTTGGAGTGTATTTTTCACTTTTGTGTTTATGCTACAGTGAATTAGGGGAAATGTGACAAGGGACCAGTTGTGGTAATGTGGTAATTAAGACTTAAACAGATGTCACCATTAATAAGAGACTTAAATGAAGTGTATGTAATAAATGGTTGCCTTCAGCTGCTATGGCAGACCTAGTTTCATTGGTAATGGTATCTGGAACTGGTTCAATCTCTAATAATGAACAAACAAAAAAAGTTTACATAAACCTAATGAGAAATTTGTAAACTACCAGTATTTTTTGCAAGCCAAAACTTGATAGGCATTAAAGATTTTTAGGATGAAGGACATACTTAAAAAAAAAAAAAAAAAGGATAAAATTACAAAAGTAAAATGTCTAATTTTAAGAATGTCTCCTGAAACTCTCAAACAGAAATTGCTCATCAATATATTATCAGTTTGGGGTAAGACTCATGGATTCTCATTTAAGTGTAATAAATAAGTTAATATTTATGATGCATTTAAATTTTTTTAAATGTTTATTTTTGAGGGAAAGAGAGATAGAGCATGTGTGGGGGAGGAGCAGAGAGAGAGAGGGAAACAGAGAATCCAAAGCAGGCTCCAGGCTCCAGCTTGTCAGCACAGAGCCTGACACAGGGCTCGGACCCACAAACTGTGAGGTCACGACCTGAGCTGAAGTTGGACACTAAACCAACTTAAACTGAGCCACCCAGGCACCCGAATATTTGCAATGCATTTAAACCAGAGCCTGGTACATCATAAGTGCTATGTATGTAACAATATTAGTAATAATAATGTTAGTAATAATAACAGCTATTAGTAATAATAGTAATAATGGTAGTAATATATTAGTAATAATAATAGCTATTATTATTAGTATTTATCGAGCACCTAAAATAACTAATTAAAGCAGAAGCACTAAAATTGTTATCACTGCTTTGCCTTACATCCTGTCCTGGGTTGACCATGCCCTCCCATCACCTGGTTACAAGATATGGTGAAATTCTAACCCCTGCTACCTGTGAATGTGTCCTTATTTGGAAATAGGGTCTTTGCAGATATAATTAGGTTAAGACGAGATCATTCTAGAGGACTAAAGTGGACCTCAGTCCAATGTGACTGGTGTCCTCATAAAAGAGGAAAATTTGGACACTGCCACTGGGAATGATGACCATGTGAGAATGGAGATAAAATTAGAAATATGCTGCCGCAAACCAAGGAAACTCTGGGCCCACCAGAAGCTGGAAGAGTCAGAGAAGGATATTTCTCTACAGGTTTGGCCCTGTCATCATTTTTATTTCAGACCTGTAACCTCTAGAACTGTGAGAGGACACATTTCTTTTGTTTTAAGCTCTCCAGTCTTTGGTACTTTATTATGGCAGCCCTCTTCTCTCCTCCAAAGAAAGACATGTCAGGAAATACAAGGAATGTATTTCAAAAAATAGAATTTATTGTACACTTTGTGTTCCTTTCTACAATTCTTACTGGATTCAAATTAACCCAACACACATTAAAGTTGTTTTAATACTTTTATTTATAAGCGTATTCCGAACAACTGTCAAATACGTAAAAGCTTGACTAGCTCATTCAAAATATATAGTAATGGACTCAATCAATTTCTTAAGATCAAAACCAGAAAAGCACACATTTTTACCTTCTTTTAACTAAAACAAAAGTGTAAATAAAACTTTCATCTTGAATACTGATATAAATTCACCCAATAAATATTAAAAAACACTATGCTCATAGCACCTAGATCTCTAAAATATGTATTATTTAAGTGAACCCTTATGTGTATTCAGAGATCCATCATCAGTAGTCCTTTAAATCTCTGTGATGTCATCACTAAAATACAAAGCATGTATTTCTGATATCTCATTAAGGACAACTTTTCACAAAATGCTGGACTGAGCCTAAAATATAAGCATCATCCTGATAGAAAAAGCCAAATTTAAATTTACACTAAGGATCACTCAAACTTAGAATTTCTCTCTAGTTTTTCTCATTTATAGGATCATCAAATCTGCTGGCTATTCCAAAGTTTGATCTGGGGATTTGAGGCGATTCTTTGGAAATAGAAATATTTTGGGTTAAACAAAAACCTGTTTCTAAATTTATATCCAAATCCAAGTTGGATTAGTCAATTTCCACTGCTTCGTAAAGGTGGCTGCAAATATAGCTGATGTTTGAAGCTATTTAATTTTTAGGGTTAAAGCTTATTTTAAGCAGGATTAATATTTGTAAGGTAAGGACAATGTTAGTCCATAGTAGGTCTAATTTTTATGGGCAATTCTTGAACATAGAGTGCTAATTCTGGATAAATAAAATGTTCCCCAAAAAGACATTCTAAGTCAATAGTAAAGGCACCAAACAAGTATTTCAATATAGAATTATTACAGCAACTGCTCTTCATAATCATGTACAAATAAATTGGTGAAAACTTTCCATGCCATTTAAGAAGGACAACTAAAACTAATATTAATCAGTTAATTAGCTAATTTGCACAGTACATATGTAATGGTCTATAGACACATGGAGATATATTTTTTGCCATGAATCTTGTGGACTCAAATCCAGTTCATTTGCTGTTATATTCTAGTGTTTGACATATGCCCAGCAATGAGCATGCTATGGCGATATGCTCTGTGGAAATGTAACAGAGGGACGATTGCTCTAAACAGTCTTACAGAATCATTAAGAAAATTATTTTTAATCTGAGACCTCAGTTCCAGAAGAGGAACACTGTAACTAAAATAAGTCTTACCAGAACTCAGAGTTCACTAAGAGCAGAGATTGGGAAGACAAAAGTCTGGAAAAGCAAAGCAATTCCTGATCATGTCGGGCCTCCTAAACCATGATGAGAAATGTGGACTTCAACTTAAAAACAATAAGTGTTATAGTGAGTTGACTGATGTCTCCCCAAATTAATGCCCTTCTGGAACTTCAGAATGTGACCTTATTTGAATAGAAGGTCTTTGCAGGTGTAATTAATGTGACGAACAAGATGACAGCATACTGGATTAGGGTGGATACTAAATCTAGTGAGAGTGTCCTTATAAGAGACAGAGAAGAACACAAAGAAACACAGAGAAGGTGTTGTGAAGACAGAGGCAGAGATTGGAGTGATGTGTCTATAAGCCAAGGAGTGCCAAGGATTGTTGTCACTCATGAAAAAGTAGGAGAAAGGCACAGAGCAGTTTTTCCCTTAGAGCGTCCAGAAGGAACTGGCCCTGACAATTCCCCAGTTTTATATTTCTGGCATCCAGAATTATGAGAGGATTGATTAATATTGTGTTAATCCACCAAGTCTGTGCTAATTTGTTGTAACAGCCCTAGAAAATTCATACAGATACCAGTGAAAGATTTTGAGCACAGGAGCTCTGTCCTTTAAAAGCATTAACTTGTTTAGAAAGGTAAGAGTGGAAAGTTGAGGGGAACACAATAAACAGAAGAAATTGCTATACTACCTTTGCTATAACTAGTAATAAAAATTAGAAGCAGAAGCAGAGTAAGAAAATGGGGCAGTGCTATTCCCCTGGGAGGTAACTAGAACTATGTGGAAGACACTTCGAGTTGTCATAATGACTAGGGGATGCTTCAGGCATGTACTGCCTAGGGCTCAGGATGCTAACACCCTAGAACTTGTTGAGATATTCTGCACAACTAAGAGTTCACACAACTATAATTCCAACAGCACCTACAATGAGAAACAGTGAAAAAAAAAACAGCAAAGGACCAAGTATCATACACTTGTTTAGAGTACTTAAGGGTCTCATTTTGCTACTGGCATCATGCTTTTATGCTATACTTTTGCTACTTACAATAGGAAAAAAAAGCAAATCCAAAAATTTTAGATGCCACAAAAAAGGAATATCACATTAGGGGAGAAGAAGATTTTTTTCAAACTTAAATATTATTTTTGTTTTCATATTATAAAATAAATACATGAAAATGTGAGTAGAGTCATACAATATCACCAATTAATAAATCAGTATCTAATAAATAATAAAATAGATATAAAATGAACAGGATAATAATTAGATAATAACCATTTCAAATAACTATGACTTTTTTTCCAAAATGTTTTCTCTAGGGATGACATTTCAAGAGAAAAAAAAAATGTATCTGGAAAAAACACTGAGAGGGGGGAAAAAAAAAAAACATACATCAGATTCACAAAGCTGTTTTCTGGATGTTAAGAGCCAATGACTGAAAGAAAGACTCAGCTGGGAAAATAGATGATATATAAACTGAAAGATTAAGGTTTCTCTTTAATGGAAGGCCATGATCCATCATTTACTGCGAAACCCAAACAAGAAATAAGTACACCTGTTGACATTCAACAAACATTCAATATGCCCAAGAGCACACAGTTGTTTATAATCTAGTAGCTTTTTATCAAACTGAAAACACATTTTACAATATAGCATCAGTTATCTAAAGCTTCCTGGTGCTTGAAAGAGTAATGAGAAAATATCAGTAGGTAGGTGGTGGTTATTGTTGGAATATACTTAGAGTTTTTGCTATGATTAGTTATCTACTGTATTCTTAGCTTATTTTTCAATTCCTACCGGTAAATTATTGCCAAAACATCTGTTTTCTTGGAGCATTTTGGGGTATCTTAGGCTAAGCTATTGTTTTTAAATTTCTTAAAATTCATGGGGCGCCTGGGTGGCTCAGTCGGTTAAGCGTCCGACTTCAGCTCAGGTCACGATCTCACAGTCTGTGAGTTCGAGCCCCGCGTCGGGCTCTGGGCTGATGGCTCAGAGCCTGGAGCCTGCTTCCGATTCTGTGTCTCCCTCTCTCTCTGCCCCTCCCCCATTCATGCTCTGTCTCTGTCTCAAAAATAAATAAACATTAAAAAAAAAAAAAACTTTTAAATTTCTTAAAATTCCAAGAGTAATTTTTCAAGATTGCTTTTTAAGAGGAAACTTACACTATTCCTGACCAATAGGAAATATTGGAACCATTCTTATTTGGCTTTATATGTATAAATGCTACCCTCAGTTTTGCTGTTTAAACCATCAGTCTCATTCATATAAGTAAAAGTGATGGTGAACAAACATTTTCCCTTCCTTTCTCTGAATTTATTTCTGCATTACCTTCTTTTAATTTATGTTAGACAAGTAAATTTTATTTCCTTTTAGCTAGGAAAGATGAGATTTGTTAGTAATCAGTCAACTTTTTCTAGATGAAATTCAAATGATACTATCCCTTTGACTCTTCTTTTGAATAATAGGGGTTTTTTGTAATTGATTCTGGATTCTAAAATATATTTATCACCTCATATTCAATACTTGGTTAGGAGGATGCTCCTAGTATAATATTCTACATTTTTTCTTGGATGCTAACAATAAAAATGCAAGGTGAACTTCTCCATTCCATGAGTTCAATCAAGTACTTAGTGAACAGCTATTATTGGGATACCTGATATAGGTATAATAACAACAACAAAAACAACAAATAAATAAGGAAGAGACAGGCCCTTTCTCAAGAAGATAACATTCTACACACAATGATAACTGTTGTTGGTTGGACTATTCAGGAAACAGATTTACACTAATATCTACTTGCAGGAAGTTTATTAATGAGAAAGAGGAAGAAAAGGAGGATTGTTATGCAACCACAACAAAACATCACCAAAACTAGTGGCGAAGTCTGAAACTGGGATGGCCTTCAGAGCCATCCCAATTTTGAGTTGAGCATTAGTATCCCTTCATTAGTCAGTCATTTTATATGAGCTGCCTCTGGGAAGGAGGCAAGATTATTATATATTATTTATGCTTGTTACTTGAGCCCAAATTCTGACTAGATGATAAGGAAAGTATCAGGTGAAAAAAATACCGGAATATGCAGTGGATTACATCACAAAAGGGGAAACCCAAGATTAGGAAACCTGACTCTTAGAATGGGCAAAAACTTGCCTACCTTTGCCTTGGAAGGAGATATTATTTTTATTATATTGGAATGGACATCCAAGATATCTCCACCTTCCTAGGCTATTTGCTGTACGTCTTTGCAAAGATGGCCCAGGACAAGGGCATTCGGTGCCTCTGCTCTCAAGGTGTGCAGAAATACAAGAAATCCATGGAGGACTTTCTCCCAACAAATACTGTTGAATTGTATGTCCTTCTGTGAATATGGACTGTTGCATTTCATTGGTGTTAAAGTTGGCTCGTCATGATGAAAACAAATTTCTGTTAAAGTAAGTAATGACTTACAGGAATTTATAGTTAGCTTGCCATGATTCCTCAGGACTAACGGAGATGATACCTTTAACCCTATATTTATATAGACAATAAATGATTATTTTAAAAATGACTTCACACTTTAAAGTTAACTGTGTCTAGGTAAACCATTTACCCTGTCCACACCTTTTTTTTCAACCTATTTTCCTTTTGGGACTAAGCAAACTGCTGTTATTTAAATTTCCAAGTTTTTGTTGGTACTCTGGAAATGTAAACAAGAAAGGTTCAGACCTTGGGGTGCCTGGGTGGCTCAGTCCCTTAAGCTTCTGACTCTTGTTATGGGCTCAGGTCATGATCTCACATTTCATGAGTTTGAACCCACATTGGGCTCTGTGCTGACAGCACAGAGCCTCCTTGGGACTCTGTCTTCCCCTCCCACACTCTTTCTTCTCTCTAAAATAAACAGAAAAGGTTCAGATCTTTCGTATAATCTCAGTATAAATATAAATGTACAGATGTGTAAATTACTACTCCATGAACATGAAGTCCTATGACCTGGATGTACACTTAACTACATTATTTACTATGCCTTGGATATACTGCACACTTATATCATGATAAAATGAGAGTTTTAGTTTTTATGATGCCTAAGACCTTTCCCAAAGTTAATATACTATTATTTTGTGAAGACTGGCATAGTATTAAAGTGAGACACGTCCTTGATTGTATTTCCCAATTTTCCTTCTCCTAATAATTTCTTTATCGAAAATGGAAGGGACAAAAGCCACTGGATTAGCACTGCCAGCTCAATGCATCTACACTCTAGGTGTCCTGTCTCTCACAAAACTTCAACACATGTCCCAGTTTCTGAGACACTCTGTTATTTACCTTCTGATGAGGTTCTAAAAATCCTGCTGTTATACAACATTGTCTTTTTCCATCTTAACATATAAAAAAGATTCATTTCTCTGAGTTTTCAATTTTTAGTAACTGTTTTGTTTGTTTTCAAACAGAAGCAGTTCACTTAAATTTGTTCACTGAAAAGCTCTTCTGGTTTTCCTTCCCATAACCCCCATTTAAATATATATATATATTTATTTATATATATAAATTTATATATATATTATATATATTATATATATTATATATTTATATACATAAATTTATATATATATTATATATATTATATATATTATATATATTATATATTTATATACATAAATTTATATATATATAATATATATAATATATATATATAAATTGATTCTAATTTTGCTTCTTTGACATTGTAGGCAGTGTTGTAATGAATAACCAAATTCAAAAACAGAGGCTACAGTTTAGAAGGTTCTAACTACGAAAGACAGACACCTACATAAAATCTGTGCTGGTCTCCTTTACATACAAAATGGTTTTCAATTGAACTTCTCATAAGGAGGGTAAGAAGAAATAAGAGACAAGGAAAAAGATAATGGAATTATTTCACTTTCTTTCTGTTCTTCTACAACTTCAACTAAGAAAAACATCAAAACTGAAGGTCTACAAAAATGACCTTTAGTTTTTCTTTTATGTTCTTAGAGAGGTTTTTGGGAGGACATTGTTTTTATCTTACTTCAGGAAAACAGGTGGCTCATTTCTACTTAAATCCTGGCCTTATCACGTGAGGCATCTGTTTTTTACAGAAAGAGATTTTAACCTCACATTGCCTATCACTCTGTGGGATCCATATATTATCATAAGTAGATATTTAACTAAAAAAATTCTAGGGGCACCTGGGTGACTCAGTTCGTTGAGTGTCCGACTTCAGCTCAAGTCATGATCTCCTGATTTGTGAATTTCAGCCCTATATCGGCCTGCTGCTCTCAGCAAGGAGCCTTCTCTGGATCCTCTGTCCCCTTCTCTCTCTGCCCCTCCCCCACTTGTTTGTCTCTCTCAAAAATAAATTAAACATTAAAAATTTTCTTAAAAAAAGAAAGAAAAATAAATCTAAAAAAAGATAAAAATATTAACTCTGAAAGTTATACACATTAAATTGGATAAAGGTCTAATGGAACACTAAAACAACACAACAAATTTAAAAATTATTTTGCAGAACTGTAATTGCTCACAAATCTCTAAGATGGTGGTATTTTTTTTTCAAAATATGTTTATTTATTTATTTTTGAGAGAGCCCAATATGGGGCTCAATCTCACAAACCACGAGACCATAACCTGAACCAAAATTAAGAGTTGGTCACTTAACTGACAGCCACCCAGGCAACCCCAGTCGGTAGTATTTTTAAAATTCTTTCAAATGGCTCAGGTTTAATTTCTTGTCTGTGTGGATACTACCTGATGATTAATTCACTAAAATATTTGTATTCATATATGGTAACAATTTCCCAACTGCATTATAATTTTATCCAAAAAAAATTCTTACATATCATACTCTAATTTTCTTAGAATTACATAGCTTGTGAAAGATGGTACAAGGTGAGGTCCTAATGGTTATACTTAATATGTCATTAGTTATAATGTTTGATCTTGAAATTCTACTTTATTCCAAATAAAATATTTTCTATTTATCGAGTTGAAAAAGAATCTCATATACATCCTAATTATTATATATTTCCTAGGTTAAGGGATATTTTACAATATTCATTTTTCCAAATTTAATTTACGAGCTGTGGGTGAAAGGAGATTACAAGCTTTCCTAATGAGAAAACAAAGAGACTGTAGTATAAAATACTTTTTTATATATTTCATTTAATTAGCATATTATCCATTCACTAAAATGTTGAAGATAATGAATTTTCTTTCAAAAACTGAATAAAAAGCCACATTTTTTTGAAACAAAAAAATATGGACAATGGGCTACAGAATCCCTGTAAAAAAGTAAAGTTTAGGGGCGCCTGGGTGGCGCAGTCGGTTAAGCGTCCGACTTCAGCCAGGTCACGATCTCGCGGTCCGTGAGTTCGAGCCCCGCGTCAGGCTCTGGGCTGATGGCTCGGAGCCTGGAGCCTGTTTCCGATTCTGTGTCTCCCTCTCTCTCTGCCCCTCCCCCGTTCATGCTCTGTCTCTCTCTGTCCCAAAAATAAATAAAAAAACGTTGAAAAAAAAATTAAAAAAAAAAAAAAAAAAAAAGTAAAGTTTATTGATGTACCATTTTTCGCCCTTGTTCCTAGAATTTACTTTTGTTACAAATTAGTAGGTTAATTGCATTTAACTGATCAATAGAGGTTGAAATGAGACTACTAATACAGGGTTTCTAAATATCAGAATGTATTAATTTTATTCTCTAAAAGACATTTTCATAAACAATGCATTCTGTCGTTAATAGAGTATAAAAACAAATGCAAATCTAGTTTTAAAAATGTTTTTATTTAGCCACTTCATATACTATGACCATTAAAGCTAAACAAAATTGGGCGCCTGGGTGGCGCAGTCAGTTAAGCGTCCGACTACAGCCAGGTCACGATCTCGCGGTCCGTGAGTTCGAGCCCCGCGTCAGGCTCTGGGCTGATGGCTCGGAGCCTGGAGCCTGTTTCCGATTCTGTGTCTCCCTCTCTCTCTGCCCCTCCCCCGTTCATGCTCTGTCTCTCTCTGTCCCCAAAAAAATAAATAAAAAACGTTGAAAAAAAAATTAAAAAAAAAAAAAGCTAAACAAAATTTATCTATTCACAAACACTGTAGAAATGACATTATTTTCAATGTTTTGTGTTTGTTATATGTAGATACAGCCCACTCATTTCCTTATTCTTTATTTTATTTATTTCTTTTTGGGGAATTAACTATATTTTGTCTTAGTAATTTTCAAATACACATGGACTCAAAACTTAACCCAAAATATGGTTGACAAAATTTTTATTTAAATTCCAGTTAGTTAACATACAGTATAATATTAGTTTCAGGTGTACGATACACTGATTTAACATTTCCATACAACACCAGTGCTCATCATGGCAAGTGCACTCCTTAATCCCTGTCAACTATTTAACCTCTCCCCCACCCATCTCCTCTCTGTTAATCATCAGTTTGTTATCTATAGTTAAGAGTCTGTTTCATGGTTTGCCTCTCTCCGTTTACCTTTGCTCATTTGTTTTTTCTTAAATTCCAAATATGACTAAAATCAGATGGTATTTATCTTTCTCTGACTGACTTATTTCACTTAGTATAATATTCTCTAGCTCCATCTATGTTGTTACAAATGGCAAGATTTCATTCTTCTTATGGCTGAGTAATATTCCATTGTATATATATACACCACGTCTTCTTTATCCATTCATTAGTAGATGAACACGGGCTATTTCCATAATTTGGTTATTATAGATAAGGCTGCTATAAACATAGGGGTGCATGTATCCCTTTGAATTAGTATTTTTGTATTCTCTGAGTAAATACCTAGTAGGGCAATTGCTGGATTGTAGGGTAGTTCTATTTTTAGCTTTTTGAGGAAACTCCATGTTGTTTGCCACAGTGCACTGGTTTGCATTCCAACCAACAGTGCAAGAGAGTTCCCCTTTTCCACATCCTCACCAACACCTGTTGTTTCTTGTGTTGTTGATTTTAGCCATTCTGACACGTGTGAAGTGACATCTTATTATAATTTTATTTTGTATTTCCCTGATGATCACAGATGTTGAGCATCTTTTCATGTGTCTGCTCACCATCTGTATGTCTTCTTTGGAAAAATGTGTATTCATGTCTTCTGCCCATTTTTTTTGTCTTTTATCCATTTTTTAACTGGATTGTTCTTTTTTGGGGTGTTGACCTTTATAAGTTCTCTATATATTTTACATACTAACCCTTTTTATCATTTGCAAACATCTTCTCCCATTCCATAGGCTGTCTTCTAGGTATTTTCACTGTGCAGATTTTTTTTTATCAAGTCCCAGTAGTTTATTTTTGCTTTTGTTTCCCTTCCCTCAAAAGACAATCTAGAAAGAAGTTGCTATGGCTGATATCAAAGAGGTTACTGCCTGTGTTCTCCTCTAAGATTTTATGGTTTCAGGTCTCACATTTAGGTCTTTCATCCATTTTGATTGTGTGTGTGTGTGTGTGTGTGTGTGTGTGTGTATACGGTGTAAGAAAGAAGTCCAGTTTTCTTATTTTGTATGTTGCTGTCCACTTTCTCTAACACTATTTGTTGAAGAGACTGTGTTTTTCCCATTGGATGTTCTTTCTTGCCTTGTCAAAGATTAACTGACTACACAGTGGTAGGTTCACTTCTGGATTTTCTTTTCTGTTTCTTTTCTGTCCTGTATTTTGTGCCAGCACCATACTGTCTTGATCACTACAGCTTTATAATATATCTTGAAATCTGGAATTGTGATGCCTCCAGCTTTGCTTTTCTTTTTCAACGTTGCTTTTGCTATTTGGGGTCTTTTGTGTTTCCATACAAATTTTAGGATTGTTTGTTCTAGCTCAATGACAAATGCAGGTGGTATTTTGAAATGGACTGTATTAAATGTGTAGATTGCTTTGGGCAGCATAGACAATTTAATAATATTTACTTTTTTGATCCATGAACATGGAATGCTATTCCATTTCTGTCTGTCATCTTCAATTTCTTTCATTAGCATTTAATAGTTTTCATAGTAAAGGTTTTTTACTTCTTTGGTTAGGTTTATTCCTAGGTGTCTTATTGTTTTTGGTGCAACTGTGAACAGGATTGATATTTTAATTTTTATTTCTGCTGCTTCATTATTGGTGTGTAGAAATGCAACAGATTTCTGTTTGTTGATTTTGTATCCTACAACAGTACTGAATTTATCAATTATGGCAGTTTTTTTTTTTATGGAATCTTTCAGGTTTTCTATATAGAGTACCATGTCATCTGTAAATAGTGAAAATTTTACTTCTTCCTTGCTGATTTAGATTCTATCTATTATCTATCTATCTATCTATCTATCTATCTATCTATCTATCTATCATCCATTTTTTCTGTCTGATTGCTGCAGCTGGGACATCCAGTACTATGTTAAATAACCGTGGTAAGAGTAGACACAACCCTGTCTTGTTCCTCACCATAAAGAAAAAGATCTCAGGCTTTCCCTATTGAGCATATTAGCTGTGGGTTTTCACATGTGGCCTTTATTATGTTGAGGTATGTTTCCTCTAAACCCACCTTGTTGAGGATTTTTATCATGAATGGATGTTCTTATTGTCAAATACTTTCCTGCATCTATTGAAATGATCATATGGTTCTTATTCTTGCATTTTTTTAAGTAGGCTTCACACCCAGTGTCGAGCACAACTCATAACCCTGAGATCAAGACCTGAGCTGAGGTCAAGAGTCAGACACTTAACCAACTGAGACACCCAGGCACCCCATCCTTGCTTTTATTAATCTGGTGTGTCGTGTTAATTCAATTGCGAATGTTGAACTACCCTTGAAAACTAGGAATAAATCCTACTTGATCGTGGTGAATTTTTTTAAAGTATTGTTGGATTTAGTTTGCTAGTAAAACTTAAAATTTTTTGCATCTACGTTCATCAGGGATATTGGCCTGTAGTTCTCTTTTTTAGTAGAATTTTTGTCTAGTTTTGGTAGTAGGATGACACTGGCTTCATACAATAAATTTGGAAGTTTTACTTCCTTTTCTATTTTTTGGAATAGTTTTAGAAGAATAGTTATTAAATTTTCTTTAAATATTTGGTAGAATTTTGCTGTGAAGACATTTGGCTCTGGACTTTTGGTTGTTGGGAGTTTTTGATTACTGATTTAATTTCTTTACTGGTTATTGGTCTGTTCTAGTTTTCTATTTCTTCTGTCACTGTTTTGGTAGTTTATATGTTTCTAGGAATTTGTCCATGTCTTTTTTGTTGTTGTTGTTTGTTTAAAATTATTGCCCAGGATATTTTTTCCTTGTGTCTTGGTTGATTTTTTTTTCTTTTTTAATAACTATAAATTCAAGCTTATTGAAGCTTGCCTTTGTCTTGAAAAAAAAAATAAAACAACTAAGCTGTCACATCAACCTGATTTCATTTGAAGAGAGAGATGATAGTTATCTTGCAAGAGTAAAATTTATACCACAAATGATGCAGGTCTAAGTCTAGTGGCACTAAAATCAGATGATAGCATTGTTGACAAAATTATAATCTGCTGGTGACATTTGTGGAAAAGAAGCCCTTTTCTTTTTAAATTTTTTTATAACAGTAAATTCTGTTAGGAATTTTTAAATAACAGTAAATTATGTTAGGAAATTCTAAAATGTCTTACAGGCCAAAAGGGAATGAGGTTAGTAAAATGCTTCTACAGAGTTTGAATAAAATACTGGATTTGAGAGTTGCTGGAACTTGGATGTGTAAAAATAGGGTGGTAGGTTGGGTCATGCTTACAATGGTAACAAGTTCAAATAAACTACTGTAACAATACACCACTTCACAGGTCACACGCTTTTCCAGGGGTTTCTCTTTCCTTCAGTAGGTGCTGGCAGAAGGTGTGCTCAGTCGCTTTCCGATATAGATGTGTAGCCCCAAAACCAAAACATGAGAGAGGAAGAAAGATGGAATGAACACTTTCAAGAAATTCTGTGGAGAAAATACCCCCTTTCTTCATGGCCCCGCTTTTCCTCATGCTTAAAGCAATGGAACATTTGGGGTGTCTGAAGTGGAACTCCTTAGGTGGAATGTTTTCGGGTCTGTTGAACCAGTTGGACACCCAGTCTACACTTTTCTTCAAAGGATCAACTTCTTTCTCTTCTTCTGCAACCTCTTCCTCTGAGAGTTACGGGCCCTACTGGCGTATATCTGCACACCAAACATAATCTGCCCATCCTCTTGTGGGGAAGGGCTGTCACAGTGAGAACTGGCTCTTGAACTACTCTGTCCTGATTCATGTTGTGCATGCAAAAGAGCCTTTTCCATGTCTCCACTGCAGACAGAAGATGAGGAAGGTACATGTTCTAGCCCCCTATTTTTCTCATTGTCATTATCATTGCCATTGCTGCTGTTCATAGGGAGTTCTACCCAGGAACTTTTGAGGCCAGCTGTCAGGGGCAAAGGCTGTTCATCTTCCTCGCAGTTGTTGTTGTGAGGGAGTGGTGGCTTCTCTACTAAATGAGATGACATTGTCAGGTGGCTGAAAGACCTGTGGTGGCAGCAAGACCATCTCTGGTTCTTGGGCCAGTCCATTTCTTTTTTTTTTAATTATGTTTTTAAATTTTATTTATATTCAAGTTACTTAGCATACAGTGTAGTCTTGGCTTCAGGAGTAGGACCCAATGATTCATGTCTTACACATGACACCCAGTGTTCATCCCCAAAAGTGTCCTCCTTAATTGCCATCACCCATTTTACCTATCCTCCCACCCATACCCTCCCCTGCAGCAACCCTCAATTTGCTCTCTTACAGGTTACCCAATTTTTTGGTATATGGTTATTCATAATATTCTCTTATAACTATTTCTATTTCTGTGGTGTTTGTTGTTATTTCTCCTTTCTCATTTATAATTTTATTTACTTGGGTACTTTCTTTTTTCTTTTTGATTAGTCTGGCTAGAGGTTTATCAATTTTATGTTTTGGGTTTTTTTTTTTTTTTTCCAAAGAACCAGCTCCTGGTTTCATTGATCTGTTGCACTGTTTTTTAGTCTCTATATCATTTATTTCTGCTCTAATATTTATTGTTTCCTTCCTTCTTCTGGCTTTAGGCTTCATTTTTTAATTTTTTTTCTAGCTCTTTTAGGTGTAAAGTTAGGTTATTTGAGATTTTTCTTGTTTCATGAGGTAGGCCTATACTGCTGTATACTTCCATCTTGTAACTGCTTTTGCTGCATCCCAAATGTTTTGTACCATTGTTTTTCATTTTCATTTGTTTCCGTGTATTTTTTAAATTTTTCTTTGATTTGGTTGACCCATTCATTGTCTAGTAGTATGTTGTTTAACCACCATGTATTTATAGTCTTTCCAAATTTTTTCTTGTGATTGACTTCTAGTTTCATATCCTTGTGGTCAGAAACGATGCATGGTATGACTTCAATCTTTTTATATTTGTTGATTTGTGACTTGATATGTGATCTATTCTGGAGAATGTCTCGTGAACACTTGAAAAGACTGTGTACTCTACTATTTTAGGATAGAATGTTCTGAATATATCTGTGAAGTCCATCTGGTCCACTGTGTCATTCAAAGACATTGTTTCCTTGTTTATTTTCTGTTTAGATGACTTGTCCATTGATGTAAGTGGGATATTAAAGTCCCCTAATATTATTGTGTTATTATCAATTAGTTATTTTGTGTTTTTTATTGTTTTATATATTTGAGTGCTTCCATGTTGGATGCATAAATATTTATAATTATATCTTCTTGTTGGATTGTCCCACTTATGAGCACATAATGCCATTCTTTGTCTCTTTTTACAGTATTTGTTTTAAAGTCTCATTTGTTTGATGTAAGTATTGCTATTCCAGCTTTCTTTTTACATCCATTTGTGTGATAAATGTTTCTCCATCCTCTCACTCAATCTGCAGGTGTCTTTAAGTCTAAAATGAGTCTCTCGTAGGCAGCATATATATGGGACTTGTTTTTTTTAATCAATTATGACACTCTATGTCTTTTGATTGGATTAGTCCATTTACATTCAGAATAATTATTGATAGATATGCATTTAGTGCCATTTTATTACTTCTTTTGTCATTGTTTCTGGAGATTTTCTTTGATCCTTTCTCATTTTTGTCACTTTTGCTCTCTCCTTTGTACTCAGAGTCCCCTTTAGTATTTCTGGTAGGACTGTTTTAGTGGTCATGAATTCCTTTAGTTTTTCTCCATCTGGGAAAGTCTTTCTCTCCCCTTCTATTCTGAATGATAGTATTCCTGGATAGAATATTGATGGCTGAAGGTTTTCATCATTCAGCACTTTAAATATACCATGCCACTGATTTCTGGCTTGCCAAGTTTCTGTTGAAAAACCTTGAGCTGGCCTTATGGATTTTCCCTTGTAAGTTAAGGACTACTTTTGTTTTTTGCTTTTAAGATTTTTTTCTTTATCATTATATTTTGTTAATTTAATTACATTATGTCTGGTGTTACCCTGCTTGTTATGGGAGTTCTCTGTGCCTCCTAGATTTGGGTGTCTGTTTCCTCCCCAAATTCGGGATGTTTTCTGCTATTATTTCTTGAAATAAAGTTTCTGACCCTTTTCTCTCTTCTGCAGGGACTCCTATGAGTGTTACGACATTTGACAGTCACTGAGTTCCCTAAGTCTATTATTGTATCCCATAATTCTTCTTTCTTTTGTTCAGCTTCATTATTTTCCATTATTTTGTCTTCTATGCCAATAATTCATTCCTCTGCTTCTTCCAGTCTGTTATTCATTGCATTAAGCCTGTTTCGAATCCTGTTTTACTGCATTCTTCATCTCTGATTGATTCTTTTGTAACCCTTTTATCTCTGTAGTAAGGGTCTCACTGATGTCTCATGTTCTTTTCTCAAGACCAGTGAGTAGTATCCTTTTGATTGTTTACATTCTCCACCGGGCATGTTACCTATATCTATTTTGCTTACATCTTTGACCATACTTAACTAGTTCTTCCATTTGGGATAAATTCCTATATCTTGGCATTTTGTCTAAGTCTCTGACTTTTGTGTGCTAGAAAAGCCTGTTATGTCTTCTGCTCCTGAAAGTAATGTTCTTATAAAGAAGAGGCCATGTAGAGCCCCAGGTCTGGCACTTCATGGAGTGTCTCCGGTGTGTACTGCATGCACTCTGCCGTTGTGTTACGGTTGTTAATCCTTCAGGAAAGCCATCCACGGAAGTTTTCCTTGCCTACTGTGGGCAGTGTTTGGTCCCTGTCCTGAACATGGTGGGTTTTAACTAGGTATGCAGTGGTCAGCTTGTTAAATGGGAGCTGATGTCAACTCCACCAGAACTGAGGCCCTGCAGACTTCTCTGATTAGGAGATGTGGTGTGGGCATGAGCTTTGTTGGTCTTCTGGGGGAGTGGCCTGCTGCACTGGAACTGAGACAAACTTGACTGAGAAGGGCAATCCTGCCAGAGCACAGTGGGGTGGGGCTTGGTTTAAAGAAGTTAGGCAGTGTCCAGTGTCAGTGGTATGCTGTTCCCTGCAGGTGCCTCTGTGTTTATGCTGAGGGGTGGGGAATAGAAAAGGCACTTGCCAGCAACTTCGTCCTGGAGAGGCATCTCTGTGAATGCTGCCTCTCAGGGAAGCCCTCAAAGAAGAGTGAGTGTGTGCCCTCGGCTTTCTTCAGATCACTGTTTCCACACTGTCAGCCTTGGAGTTGTTTGCCTGCCTTTTCTCCAGGAACAGAGCAGTGCCCTCCAGGCTTTATTCCAGCCAAGCCCACAGACTTTTAAAACTCTAGGCATTACATACAGAGAAAGACAGATACCATATGGTTTCACTCTTATGTGGATCCTGAGAAACATAACAGAAACCCAAGGGGGAGGGGAAGGAAAAAAAAAAAAAAAAAAAGAGGTTAGAGTGGGAGAGAGCCAAAGCATAAGAGACTGTTAAAAACTGAGAACAAACTGAGGGTTGATGGGGGGTGGGAGGGAGGGCAGGGTGGGTGATGGGTATTGAGGAGGGCACCTTTTGGGATGAGCACTGGGTGTTGTATGGAAACCAATTTGACAGTAAATTTCATATATTAAAAAAATAAAATAAAATAAAAAATAAAAAAAATAAATAAAAATAAAAATAAAAAAAAAAAAAAAAAAAAAAAAAAAACCTCTAGGCATTAAGCCTCACCCGTTGCAACAACTCATAAAATTCAGCCCCTCTTATCTTCCAAGCCAAGGGCTTTCAGGAAAGTTTCTCTTTGTGCATTCTCCTACATGTTCCTCTCTTTTGCTTTTCTCTGCAACCGCGGCGTTCTCTCCTACAAAGTACCCTGGAATCTCTTCTCCCCTAAACCACGTCTCTGCACTTCCTATATTCTTAGATGTGGCCCCTTCTCTCCATTTAGTTGCAGAGTTTGTTCTGTCCGTCTTCAGGTTGATTTCTGGGATCCTTAGGATGATGTGATCATTATCTAGCTGTATTCATAGGACCCTAGATGAGCCTAGGGTCCTCCTATTCTGCCACCATCATGAACCCCCCCATACACACTATTTCCTTATTTTTTAAAATGTATTTCTTGATACACATTAGGACAATATCTCTTATTTATAAAAATTAACTTTCAATGTATGTTCTAAAAGGATACCAATCTAAAAGAGTTAGCTTGGTTTTCAGAAGATATTTTCCATGTATTTAAGACAAACTCTCCTCTATACTTGTTTAAGTATATTTGTACATTTTCTGTGGGGTCTCTAATACTTGCATGCATCATATTACTTACAGGTGTTTTTTGGATCATAGAACATTCAACTTTTTATACTTCATTTCAGTAAACACCTGGTTTGATAAGCATAAAGAGTCCAATGCAACTAAGTTCATCCAGCTAAAAACATATCATATGTAAAGATTCCCATTGGAAAATGCCATTGGTTTTTGCCAATTATGTTAGTATGCTTACAAGGATATCTGACTAAGATACTACTTTCTTTCCCAAAGGCATTTCACCCTCTCTAAAGGAGAGAACTGACTGTGGGCCTGCTATATAACAGTTGACTTTCCATGAGTCAGAAAGTCCACTTCAAGCTCAGCTGATGAAAGAAAAGACAAGGCAGACAGAGATTAAGATAAATTTGCATAATCTCACTTATGTGTGTAATCTAAAATAGTAAAACTCAGGGCATGTGGGTGGCTGTCAGTTAAGCATCCAACTCTTGATTTTGGTTAAGGTCATGATCTCACATTCATGAGACAAAAGCCCATGTTGGGCTCTGTGCTGACAGTATGGAGCCTACTTGGGATTCTCTCTCTCTCACTCTCTTTCTGACCCTACCCTGCTCACACTCTCTCTCTCAAATAATAAATAAAAACTTAAAAAAATATCTTGAAAATAGTAAAACTCATAGAAACAGAGAGTATAAAGGTGGTTTCCAGAGATTGGGGGGAGGGGTTAACAGGATGATGTAGGTTAAGGATTACAAAGATTCAGTTATGTAAGATGAATACTTTCTGAAGATCAAATGT
Organism: Panthera leo; assembly: GCF_018350215.1. Taxonomy (NCBI): domain Eukaryota; kingdom Metazoa; phylum Chordata; class Mammalia; order Carnivora; family Felidae; genus Panthera; species Panthera leo. The sequence goes on from NC_056682.1 coordinate 56,427,343, forward strand.
ACAATGATGTGACAATAGTTAGCAATGTTGTATTGTACACTTGAAATTTTCTAAGAGATTAGATCTTGAGTGTTCTCACCACAAAAAGGGAAAGAAAGAAACAGATAACTATGTAAGAAGATAGCTGATATGTTAATAAGCTTGCACGTGATATTTTGAAATGTATGTGTATATGAAATTATCAGGTTGTATGTTTTAAATACATCCAATTTTGAGCTGTTAACTACAACTCAATAAAACTGGGGAAAATACAAACTTATAAGTAATAATTCCTAATTAATTTTAAAAGAAATGCAGAGATATTTTGATAATCAGATGAGCTTTCTGGTTAGACTTTAGGAAATTAGAAAAGTAAACACATATTCATCTAAATTTGTAACCAAGTTGACAGTTTCTTTTCATATTTCTGCTTCTTCCTTTTTCACAGTTGTCACCAGCAAGGTTGGAGTCAATAAATTTTAGTTACTAAAATGCAGAGCATAGTCTTCATCATGGACCAGGATGAATCACATTTCCTTAGGTTTTAAACTTTTCCAGATTGGAGTACATAAATTTGATATAAACATTGCAACTGTTTTGACCAAAAATGTTTGTGGGAGAACCCACATTATAAAAACAATAGTGTATTTCACTATTCACTCATTTATTAACTCACCTAATGTTCATTGACTTCCTATATGTCTGTGACTACACTAAATCTTGGGATTACAGACATTATAGGGCAGACTTTATCAAGCCGGTAAGGCTTTTACCTACTTTGAGAAGTCTTTCCTGAGGAAACTGTTTTTGGCAATAACCTAAAATATGAGCCAGTGTTGGGTATATACCGAAATAAGAGAAAGAACACTCCAGGCAGTGGACCATCATGTGCAAAGAACCTTGGGCCAAGAGGCAGGAAGATGCCTATTGTATTTAAAGACCTAACAAAAGCCAGGATGATTAAAGCAGAGTGAGTCCTTTAGAGGTTAGAGTTCGTGAAGCTTGGGAGTCAGTAAATTCTACATCTTAGAAGAACTTCAATCCATAGACATGGATTTTTTCCTAATGTCAATGTAAAAGTATTAGAAGGTTTCAAGTGTGACATCTAAATAGAAATAACTGCTGGATTTCACGTGAGTGGATTGTAGGCTGTATCAGGAAGCATTACTCAATGGCCCACGCAAAAGATTTAACTGTTTTGCAATGAGAGATGGGGAAAAAATTCAAGATTTTTCTGGAAAATGTATCCGAAATAGAATTTGATGACAGACTGATTATGGACGTGAGAGAAGATGTCAGAGATGAAGTACAAGATATGTTTTAGTTTCAACTAACGGAAAACAAATCTAGCTGACTTATGCAAAAAATGAAGTATAAAATTATGATGAGAAGCTAACAGAGTGAGTGAGAACTATAGTTCAGGAATTCCACAGCTAGAAACAACATCCCAAGCCAGAACTGTGCTTGGGTAGCCACAGCAACACAACCACAGCAGCTTCTGGAACTGTCTGTTGCTCCAACATCTATCACTGCCACCTATTGCTGCTTATGCTTCTTTACCTACTTCTTTATTAAACATTTAGTATGGTTCAAGCCTGAGTTAAGTGCTCACAATTTAGTTGCAAAGGATGCAAGCAAAGTGAGTATGTGATTTTGTTAAATTCAGTGAAAGATGGAACTTAACCTTCCACCAAAGAGAAACATTTGCCAAACACTGGAAGGAGGTAAAATGCTGGACAACACCCACTGCTGCCAAAAAAGCAAAAAAGAAACTGTCTTCCACGATTGCTGTGGTCAGCATCAACACAGAAATGATGTGTAGTGTGTGAGACAGTGGGGTAATCAACTATTATGATAAAATTTCTGAAAACTGGAGACAAAGGGAAAATTTTTAAGACAAAAAAGACAAAAAATATTACCTTCACTGGTATAGCAAGAAGACTGATAGTTGATGTCTCATAAAAATGATGGACAGCAGAAATCAATGAAATAGCATTTAAAACTGAAAGAAAACAACTGCCAACTAAGCTTCTATATCCACTTAAAGAATTTTCAAAAATATTAAAAGATATTATGAGGATGTTATAAATACTAATAAATTTGACAAAAATTGGGATGAAATAGAGAAATTAGTAAAACAAACAAAAGAAAGCAAAAAAACCCCATCAAGCTGAGGGTAGAAGAGTTATAAACCTGAAACTTTTACATCCAATAAAACAGTTGAGCTATTATTATATATCTTTACACACACACACACACACACACACACACACACACACACACACAATATCCCTTCAATCCCATTTGATTTTGTGGTTAATTCCTCCAAATATTTAAGGAAAAAAATAATCTTAAATAAAATTTTTCAGGGAATAAGATAAAAGGGAACATGCAATAGCATATTTTAAGAACTCAAATCCTAACAAAGACATTAAAAGAGAAAAGTACACACCAATCTCTATCATGAACACAGATGCATAAATCATAAAATGATAGCAAAGAGAATCTAACTGTATACAAATCAAGCAATACTTAATGGCTAATAGGACATATTATAGGAATGCAAGGTTAATTCAACATTTAAAAATAAATCAATATATCTTACCACATTAACAGAAAAAAAGGAGAAAAAATTATGCCATATCGTTAGCTGTGGAAAAATAATTTGATAAAATAGAATATATATTAAGATGGAAAGAACTACCAATAGACCAAAAATAGGAATAAAAATTAGGAATAAGGAGTAATTTCCTCAATGTGCTAGAGACTATGGAAGACTAAAAGTAAAAATGCCTTTAAAAAATCCTTCTGAGACTGGCAATGAGATTAGATACCCACTATCACTACTGCTAGTCAACTTTATACTGAAAGTTCACACCAGCACAGTAAAGCAAGGGAAGAAAAGACTGAAGGACTGAAAAGCAGGAAATAAAACTATCATAATTGTGGACAATGCGATTGTTTATGAAAAATCCAAAAAATTAGAGATGCTGTATTAGAATTAATGAGTGAATTTACCAAGGTCAATGAATATAAGGTCAATGTAAAGATAGTAATTAAAGCAGAAAACAGGTAGAACATAAAATTAAAATATATAATACACACACACACACACACACACACACACACAGCATTTTCAGTAATATATAATCCTACATGTAATTTGGTGGAATCTGTCAAGCTTAAAATCATACAAAACAAGTCTATGCTGTTAGAAGGTGAAGGGTCACCTTTTGCAGGGGAGGCTGTGCCCAGGAGGGAGAGTGAACAACAAAGTACCATTGGGTTTTAGAGATGTGTTTTGTGATCTAGATGTTCTTCAGATGGTGAAAATTCATTATTTGTACAGTTAAACTATGGGCATATTTCTGCACTTCTTCATATTTCAGTGAAAACTTTCAAAAATGATGAGAATTCTGTACAGACTGTTTTTAAATTTTAAATAATTATTTATATTCAAAAGAATGCATATGTAACACATAATGAATAAAAATGAAAAAATCAATTCATATCTAATCCCAGTTTAAGGAATCAAACATTGCCTATAATTCTGAAGACCCTGTTTGTCCTTCCACCATTGCATCCCCATTCCTTTCGATCTCCCAGGACACAATTAACATGGGTTATCTGTTATTTATTCATTGGCTTTTAAACATTCTTCCACATAAACAAACAAACAAACAAACAAACATCCTTCCACATATACATACAAACTTACGCATGATCTATGTCTGTCTGTCTCTCTCTCTGGTATTGCTTAATTTTACATAAATTAAATTTGTAGTATTTGCTCAATAAGACCTCTGTGAACTAAAGTCCATTTGTTTTTGTTGCTACAAAATAGTTTGTTGTGTGAATATATACCACAAATCATTACTCACTTCCTTAACAAGTAGGCATCAGGACCAGTACTCTTTATATATTAGAAAAATGTTTCTGTGAAATTTCTTCTTCACTTTTCCTATTATACAGTGCAAAAGTTGCTCTAGGAATATATATCTCAACCCACAGATAACAACTTTTTAGTGGCATAGAATTACTTCAGTGAGTCATGAATAGAATTTTTAAAATACAGGTGAGTGGAAAATGTCAGAACACCATTCACAGAGTCCACGTACTTTTCCATTAACTTTATGTTCTTATTTTTTTAATGTGTATGCTATTGTTCACATTATATTTATGAGGGGATTTTCTGGTTCATAAAATTTGCACATCACCAACTTTACTAGTTTTGTGGGGATACTGTTATATCATTTACATATACACCAGAAACCCCTGGTATTGTACGATATATTTTTCCAATCTAATGATTGCTAAAATGTATTTCTGTTTTCTCCTCCATTTGTGTTTTTTTTAATTTATTTTTTTTAATGTTTATTTTTACAAAAGAGAGAGGGGTGGGTAAAGAGAGAGGGAGACAGGGGAGATGGAATGGGTTTTGTGCTGACAGCAGAGATCCGATTCGGTTCTCAAACTCATGAACCGAACCATGAGATCATGACCTGAGCTAAAGTTGAACACTTAACCAACTGAGCCATCCAGGTGCCCCTTCACCATTTGTTAGTGGTGGTGAGTATCTTCTCATGATTATTGTCCATTTCTGTTTCTTTTTCTTAGAAATAACTCCTCGTACTTTTCATTCTATTGTTTTGTGTTGTCTATTTCTCAGTGATCTGTAGAACTTTTTAAGTTTAGTCTTGATATTAATTCTTTATCAGTTGTGTTGAAAGTCCATCCTCAGAATTGTTGGCTTGTATTTTCTCCTCACATGTTGTACTTTTTGATGTAACGATTCTAATATATGACTGTTCATTTTATATATAATAAATTCTTTCCAAAACCAAAGTAAATTTCTTCTAGAGATTCAAAATTTCATATTTAGGCTTGTAATTTCCTTGAAATGATTTTAATATATACTGTGAGGTGAAGATAAATTTCCTTGTGGATAACCAAAAGCCCAGAATGGTTTATTGAATGGTTGGTTCATCCTTTTTCTCACCTATTTGCAGTGCCAACTTTGATAAGTGAATTTTCAACACAACAGAGGGTATGTTTCCTAGCTGATTATTCATTCTTTTGATCTGTTTTTCTACTCCTCAGCCAATATCATGTGAACTGAAAGATTATGGTTTCACAGTAAGTCTTAAAATCTGTGAGGCAAACCATTCCACTCCTACTATTTTTCCTTTTTCTGTATCTTGGTTTTTCTTGACCCTTTATTCCTGTACACACACACACACACACACACACACACACACACACACACACAGACACACACACACACACACACACACACACACAAACACACAATCCATTGGAATTTTGATTAGGATTATATACAATATATAGATCTATTTAGTGGAGCTGAACATGCGGAGTCTACCTATCCACGAATAAATGTTGTAGCTCTTTTTTTCCTCATTATCTTTCAGTAAAGTATTATAGTTTTCAACAAAAATGGTCTTGTACCTCTTTGAATAATTTGGTTCCTAGTTATCTTATGTTTTATTTTCATTATATACAGTAAATTTCTCAAAAGTTAACTTTTTGTTTAGTGCTGTGATTTAAATATAGTTAGCTTGCTGAATAGTCTTACTAATTCTAGTAATTCATATAGAGAGAATTTGTTTTTTTCCCTACAATTATATCTTTAATGAACAGTGACAGTTTTCCTTTCTATTCAAGAGATATATATATATATATATATATATATATATATATATATATATATATATATATTTTTTTTTTAAAGTTAATTAGATGGCTATAATGCAAAAGTACAAAATTTTGAAAAAAGTGGCTATATCACACATCAAGGTTATAAAAGGGACAATGTTTTTTTATGTTTAGACATTAAGATACTCATTGCAGATTTAATAATTATGCTCTATCAGATTAAGAAAGTTATCTTATGTTTTTATTTTTTTGAAAAAGCTATTATTACAATGGGTTTTGAAATTTACTAAGTGATTTTTTTGTAGTTGTTCACTGATATGATCATGTGGCTTCACTGCTTCAATATAAATGTATTGTTCTATTTTTTAATTTTTTAAAGTTTTTTTTTGTTTACTTTTGAGAGAGAGAGAGTGAGCAAGCACAAGAATGAGTGGTGGAGGGGCAGAGAGAGTGAGAGAAAGACAATCCCAAGCAGAAACCACAATGTCAGCACCAGCCTGACATGGGGCTCGAACTCATGAACCATGAGATCATGACCTGAGCTGAAATCAAGAGTTGGATGCTTAGCCAACTGAGCCACCCAGCTGTCCCGAACTGTTTTAAATTTAAACAAATTTAGCATTACTGGAAAACTGAACTTGATTGTGAAGTACTACATTTTTTACACATTGCTGAATTCAGAAACATTTTTAAATATAATTTTATTTTTATATTTGATTTCACAACTGACACTGGTTAATAATTTTATTTTCGCGTATTGCACCTGTCTCACATTAGTGGGAGGATATACTACTAAAATTATAAAATAATTTGGAGAATGTGTCTCTTTTCTCCCATTCTCTAGAAGAATTTGACTAAGAAGGGAGCATCTGTTGCTTGAATGTTTGGAATAGTTTGTAAAACAGTTATTTGTGGAAAATTTTAGGTGTATGATTCCATTTATCTTATGGCTATGAGGCAATTCCTGTTTTCAATCTCTTTTTAGAAATTTTAGGCAGTGATACATTAAAAAAATAATCTGTTGTAAGATTTGACAACACTGACTCCATCTTTGACCCTCCATCTTGTTCATGTCCCTGAAATGACCTCCTTTGGGGTTACTAGAACCAGGACCCTTGGAGGTTAATGTATGCCTGGACGGAATGCAGGAAGGCATATTCTGATCTTCCCTAAAGTTGTTTAGATAACTAGTAGAGGTAACGTGGTTTCTTCCCCTACTGCCCCCTCAGGTCCCTCTTCACAAAATTTGTTAAATGTTAAACCCTTTGACCTCACAATGACCTCTGTACCTTCCCTTACTCTATAAAAATCTATGGATTAAGTTCCAGACTTCAGGGAGAATAGCTGTGTAGTATTTGGATCATTTGTCCACCAACCTAAAAATTACTTCTGAGTCTGAAGGATACTTTACTAACCCTCTGCTACCTTCTGACACCTGTACCTGTTAACTGTCTTTAAATTTATCAGTATATGTGTGTTCAAATATCATTTTACTATCATTGATATTTCTGCACCATTGCACCAACTTGATCAAGCCTTGTCCCCATTGCAACACTTTTACTTGATAAATTTTACAAATTAAAAAAAAAACCTATTTGCTTTAGTTCAAAGAATAGGCTTTACGTAAAGTCTGTTACGATTTGTTTTCTGTTTCATTAATTGCTACTCTTATATTTATTAACTGTTTCTCCAAATTCTTCCACTTTATTTTTTTATTTTATTTTTTTTTCTAGTTTGAGTACATAGCTATTTAAGCACATTGCTCACTAATGTCTTAATTACTTATATAAGCATTTAAAGTTATAAACTAGCCTCAATTATTGCTTTCATTTTATCCTTCAATAATCCTACATTATTATTATTTTGATGTTTAGGACAATTTCTTCTTTGACCCTGTAATAATCCAAAAGTATCAACAGTTTCAACAAAAATTTTCCCACAGACCTCTAATTCAACTTTCATTATTGAATGTATTCTAAAAGATGCTACCCATTTGAAAGTTTGAATATTAAGTTCATTGCTTAATATAAGGTAAACTTTAAAAAATGTCCATATTATTGGACTGCATGTTGTATATGGGTGATGAATCACTGAATTCTAATCCTGAAAACAATATTGCACTGTGTGCAACTGTATGTTAAGTAACTAAAATTTAAATAAAAAGTTGAAAAGAAAAAAAGTTCATATTATTGCATATTATGAGTTTGTGTGTGTAAAATGCTCTACTTATGTTTACTATATTAAAATGATTATTTTTTTCAGTATTTTTTATCTTTACTAGTCTTTACATTTTATGATCTCTCAGTTGCTGAGTTATTTGTTAAAATCTCCCATTTTATGGTTGGATTTATCAACATAGTTATATCTCCTAATAATTGTCAATACTGATAACACAATTGGAATTATTTTATTATATTGCATGTTGCATGGCATATGACAGCACATATATCTGTAGCTAACTTACAGCTATATCATTAAGGAGTAAGCTTTAGTACTTACAGTAAATCTTTTTGTCCTTATGTCTATTTGTCAAAAATTAATATTTATAGCACCACTTTTTCAATTGTTATTTGTTTAATTATAAATAGCATATACCTATTATGTTTTTAAATCTAATATGACAATCTGTCTCTTAAAATAGAGTATTTTTAAAAGAAGTTATTTTTATTTTTTATAATTTTTATATGAAATTTATTGTCAAATTGGTATCCATACAACACCCAGTGCTCATCCCAACAGGTGCCCTCCTCAATACCCATCATCCACCCTCCCTTCCCTCCCACCCCCCGTCAACCCTCAGTTTGTTCTCAGTTTTTAAGAGTATCTTATGTTTTGGCTCTCTCCCATTCTAACCTTTTTTTTTTCTTCCCCTCCCCCATGGTCTTCTGTTAAGTTTCTCAGGATCCATATAGGAGTGAAAACATATGGTATCTGTCTTTCTCTGTATGACTTATTTCACTTAGCATAACACTCTCCAGTTCCATCCACATTGCTACAAAAGGCCAGATTTCATTCTTTCTCATTGCCAAGTAGTATTCCATTGTGTATATAAACCACAATTTCTTTATCCATTCATCAGTTGATGGACATTTAGGTTCTTTCCATAATTTGGCTATTGTTGAGAGTGCTGCTATAAACATTGGGGTACAAGTGACCCTATGCATCAGCACTCCTGTATCCCTTGGGTAAATTCCTAGCAGTGCTATTGCTGGGTCATAGGGTAGATCTATTTTTAATTTTTTGAGGAAACTCCACAGTGTTTTCCAGAGCGGCTGCACCAGTTTGCATTCCCACCAACAGTGCAAGAGGGTTTCTGTTTCTCACATTCTCGCCAGTATCTATAGTCTCCTGATTTGTTCATTTTAGCCATTCTGACTAAATGTGAGGTGGTATCTGAGTGTGGTTTTGATTTGTATTTCCCTGATGAGGAACGAGTGCCTGTTGGCCATCTGGATGTCTTCTTTAGAGAAGTGTCTATTTATGTCTTCTGCCCATTTCTTCACTGGATTATTCCAGGTACAGTTAAGAAGTAGACTGATGGTTTGTATATGTTGCTATAACTTTGTTTTATGCTTTCCATTTTTCCTGCTTTTTCTAGGTTACTCCCATTTTCTTCTTTCTTGATGTCTTTTGGATTTTTCTTCATTTTTTCCATTTTATTCCTTCTATTCATTTGAAAAAATATATACTCTTTCCATCACTTAATGTGTCTTAGAAATATTAATGTACACAATCATCTCAGCAAATCTAAAATAATTAATATATTATGTTCTCCTTACAATGACTCGATTTTGATCACCCACCATTGTGTTTAGTATTTCAGAAATTATGATCAATAATTTATAGTTACTTCCTTCTTAACACATGTTCATCAGTTTCTTTGCCCACTATTCTTCTTTATGAATCAGACTCTTCCTATTTCAATAAGTACATTCTTCATAAATTTTAACAGTGAAGTTCTCCTATTTCTCTGATATTTGGGGGGTTTTTTTGGAAATTACTTTATCTTGAATTTATCCTTCAAAGAATTTTGGATAAATATAGAATTCTAAGTTATTAATAAAGTTATGATGAGGGTGGTATTCCAAAAATTCTGGCTCCTCATTTTTAATAATGTGAAATCAGCAATCGGTGTGATTGCTGTTTATTTGCAAATAGTATTTTCTTTCTCACTGTTCTTCAGATCTTTACTATTCTTCTCTGCAACTCTGATGGTAACAGTGGATTTCATTATTTTTATGGAACTTGCAATTTATTCTGAAACTGTAAATTCTTGTCTTGTGTTACTTACCTCTTACAATATTGCCAACTCTCCTTTCTGTAATTTTCCTTCTTACGCCTGGTATCTCTCAGCCTCTCTTTCATGTATTCTACTTCTTTGTGTTTCCACACTTCAGGTAATTTCTTTAGATTTGTATTTCATTTTATCTAATCTCTTTCTAGCTATTTTATATCACCTATTTAAACTACTCATTGTAATATTCATTCATGTTTAAACATTTTGATGCCATTTTTATATTTTTACTTACTGTTGCTTTTCATGCCTCCCTTTATTCGATAGGTGTATTAACCTATTTAAATTGTGATTTTACCCAAGAATTCCAAGATCTGGGATTGTTTCCAGTCTCAGTCTAACTTCTGTCCCTCACCTTTGACCTCCTCTCCTGAAGTGTGCTTTCCATTCTCATGCCTTTTGTGGTTTTCTTTTCATTATTAAGCATAATCAAAGTTTATCTGTCAGAAATTTTTGAGGCCTGTATTATAGTTGCTTTGCTTCAGAGAGGATTTTTTTAAAATTTCTTCCCCTAGCTTGAAACACTAAAACACGAATTTCTAAATTGAGTGTTTGGGGACCATTCAATTAAGAGCCAAGATTAAGAACAGGTATTATTCCTTGTTATCTGTATGAAAAATTTATTGTTTTCTTAATTTATCTTGAAGGTAAACTAATGATGTAGCCCTTTGGAAGTAGGTCTTTTGTACTGTGATTGACAGAGCCTGGCTACTGTGCAGAATCCTAATTTCTTCAAAGCCACCAGACTGAAAAATCAAGTTCATCAAGAATAAGCAGACAACTTGACTCCATGTTTGTCTGCACTCACTGGTCACTTTTCTGGATATTTGCTCTCACTTTCTTATGGGAATTAGCAGACTATGTATATGTATATGTATATGTATATGTATATGTATATGTATATGTATATGTATATATACACACATATGTAAATACATAATATATATTATAGAATATACATACATACACATGTGTGTGTGTGTGTGTGTGTGTGTGTGGTCTTGCCAGTTAAGACAAATACTACTAACATATAATTTGGTATTTTTATTTATTTTAAAATGAATGGTTTCCTAGTCTGCCATACTGTTGGAAAACTACTTTCCATATGATTCGGAAATTGAATTTCTCATATATGACATATGCCAAATGCAGAAATCATTTGCTGGAGATCATTTACTAAAGGAGATTGCATTGAAATATTGCATATTTTCAGAAACTGTGTTGACATTTTATATCATTATTTCAAAACAAACCAAAGGGAAACAATCACTCATGGAAGAGAAAATACTTAGAATGTTGAAGGTGAGAGAGAAGAATATAATATTACTAATTTAAATAGCCTAAACTCCTAACAACAAATTATTATCATTTGATATATTTTATGTTCTATAGATATGTGTATGACAAAAAATATTTAAAACATTATTAAAGATGACAGATTATATTTACAGACTATCAAAAAATAAGTACATACACACACACACACACACAACTCATATTTCAAAACCTCAAATTAATTTAACTAAAACCCAAGATTATATAGGGTTTCACCACTGGAAAATTTACTCCAGCTTTATTTACTCACATGGTGTGAATTTACACCCAGGGCCACAGCCACTGGTGTATCAAAATTACTTTATATAATGCCTATAGCAGGTTAGATTTGAAGTTTTCCATATCAGCAGAGTTAATAAAACCTCAACATCAAGCCCTTTCACTCCTATGACAAGTACCCCAAAGTGGTTTTCTTCTCTGACTCTGACAGCTTCAAAAGAAATAAACAGACTCTGTGTCATTCACTGTTATTTTTTTCCCAGAAATTGCATTTCTTTTAAAAATGGTTCTCTTTCTAAATCCTTCACAAAAGAAACAGGGAAAGGAACTGGTATGCCTTCATTGCTGCGGTGTACACATTACATGATATTACTTTATTCCTTCTGTGTTTCATTATTATACAACTGGAGCCCAGAGCTTCAGTGAAATGGGCAGACAAGTCGCCAAGTGAAAATATATTAACATTAAATGAAAACTTCTCAAGAGTCAGTTATTCGAAGCCTCTAATGTGGTTATGCACTTACAGAGTTGAATGTGTAAAATCAGAATTAATCAGTTCAACTGAACTTCATAACCAGCAACATCTGTGGGCTTTTCTCTAGTCATATGCTCGTCAGTTTTATCAAACATCTGCCTTCTGACATGACTGGGAACAAGACACAGGCCCTGGCACACATTAGCTGCTACTAAAGGTGAGCTCACAGAGTAATGTGACATCTGTTTACTCCTTCCCTACTCCCCAGGCGATCACCAAACTGAACCTAGATCACTGGGTTGGAGGCGGTTCATCCTGAATCTCATATTAATCATTCCCTTGCCATGCCAGGTTTTGGGTCTTTGTAGGTAGAACTGAGGGACTAGACAGTGAATCAAACAGCCATTTATCTCCTTATATTCAGTTCACTGTATGTTGTTGTTTAGATCATGTGCACCTCTCAGCACTCTGCTATGAATACAGGTGGTGAAAACACTCAGGTCCTTCAGTGATTGTATCTGAAAGACAAGGAATTGAGGTATTTGATATGAGGAAGCATAAGGTGCCTCTGCTCTGACCTGCATATGTTACTGAGAAGTTAACCCTAACCATGCTCAATGCAAATGTCTCCTTACTTAAAACCTATAATTCACAGGTTCTGTTCCAGAGCAAGTGTAACTCTGTCAGGTGCAAGGAGATGGCAGTTGAGGTCAATATGAAGGTTTCCTTCAAAAATTCAATTAGCCCCACCAAGTTAAAAGAAGAGGGAGGGACAGAGCAGTAATGACATAAGTGGTAGTAAAGAAAAGCACAATTTTGATGCACATGGAAATAGAGATAATGGATAAGAATTGAGGACGGCACCTGTTGGGATGAGCACTGGATGTTGTATAGAAACAAATTTGACAATAAATTTCATATTAAAAAAAAGAATTTAAAGGGGGAAAGGGGGAGGCAGGTTGCATGTATGTCTGTATAATAAAATATTTAATAATGAGAACAATTCTGAGAAACACTGTGGGGGAGGGCAATAGCCAGGTATTCTCCACCTTTGCCATCTCCCAATATCTTAATCCATTATCCACAGACTAGCCAGAGCATTATTTAAAACATACTTAAAAAATATCTTTTCACTCCTTTGCTTGGGACCTTTCATTTGTTCCCTCTATACTTAATGAAATCCCCTGAGTCCTTACCAGGGCCTGCTTGTTCCTGCCCAACACCCCAGGATCATCCTACACCAGCCCTCCAGACCTCTCTTGTGTCCCTCAATGTCAAGCCCTCTTCCTCCCACACTCTGCATAAACTCGTGCCACTATCAAGAACGTTCTTCTCATGATTCTGCATAGCTGTCTCATCTTACTCCTGGCTTTGAAAAGGCCTTCTGGCCATCCCATCCAAGTAGGTCATCTTTCCCAGTGTTTCTCAGATATCTATCTATCTATCTATCTATCTATCTAGATATAGTGTTCCCAGTATTTTTTACAACATGTGACATAATCTGCAGAGATATTCTCTCTCCTTTGTCCTACAAGGTTTAAGTCTGTCCCATGAGAATTTGAGTTCCATGAGGTTTCCTGAGTGCCTGCTGTAGAACATGTTAGTGTTAGTTAAGGACAGAAAGATGAATATGATACACCATAATAGTTGTATCTCACAATGTGCATGTGCAGAGTTGCAAAGCTCTACCCATAAGGTGTTTAAGAGAAAACAAAATGTTGAAATTACAATAAAAGCAACAGACAGACAATGTTGCCACAGGGCACCCAACCCTTTTTGTTTGTTTGCTCTTCTTGTTTTAGTTATTCTCCCAGATATTTAACTTTTGTTTTATTTCTTAAACTTTTCTTAGTAAGAAAATAACCTGTATCTCTTGAAACTCTTGACATTTTGGTTTTATAAATAGACATTGTTCAGGTATAGTGACAATTTTGATTTCTAATGATTAAAGCAAATAGTAGATATTAGGTCAGCCTTGAAATACTCTGAAATTCTATTTGAACTATACTATTTTGCATTGACATTTCCCAAATTGCTAATTCTATTTTTTAAGTTCCTAGACATATTATAACCTCTTTATACTATTAGGTTAATGCAACAAAGCAAATTTGTTTGTTTTCTTCTCAATAAAGTCTTTATAAACATAATGCAATATTTTTTAATATGCCTTTACTTTCAGCATGATGTCAAATCACTTGTGATTGTCTCAAGATTTATCCCAAGTACTTTAGCTGTTCACTATAATAAAAAGCAAAAGTCCTATAAGATATATATATGCATACAAAATAATTCTGGAAGCAAACTTTGACCCAGATGTAATATCAGTAATATGAGGCTCAGTAACAATTAAATGTGTACTAGGCTTTGTTTTCAGTGTGCCTTTCATTCTGCTTCTAATAGTATACTTATGTATTTTGAATGCTTCCCAAAGATCTAGGAGCAAATATCACTTTATATATTTCCTGCTATTATTTTAAGTTCTTTAAGAACAGAAAAAGTCTCAAGAGAGAAGAAAAGTTTATGCCTGTTACATATGCCAATAAAATATTAACATCAGCATGCATGTACTTTATAGAGACTGCATGGAAATGGATACATGGATCAATAAACATTGATTTTCAACTTTGATATTAGTTGCAAGTTGGGAGTCATATGAAATTTTTATATTTCATAATACTCTTCACTGCATTGCTATTCCTCTTTCTAGCTTCATCTAGCAACTATTTCATCTTCTCTTATACCTTAAAACCTTTAGAGAAAAAAAATAATTCTGAACAGATCAGAATATCCCCACAAGTAGTTCTTATTGGACACATGAATGCCTGAATGCACACCCAAGAGTCTTCCTTAATGCAAATTCTTAGCCAATTACATATAATCAGCATCTGTTTCCATGATGCTTTCTGATATAAATTTTAGAATCTAAATATCAACACATTAAGTGTCTGGAGAATTGGTTATAAAGGGGAGATTTGATGTTTTTTTAAATATTCTGTTCAAGGGGTGCCTGGGTGGCTCAGTCGTTTAAGCGGCCGACTTCAGCTCAGGTCATGATCTCACAGTCCGTCAGTTCGAGCCCCGCGTCGGGCTCTGTGCTGACAGCTCAGAGCCTGGAGCCTGTTTCAGATTCTGTGTCTCCCTCTCTCTGACCCTCCCCCGTTCATGCTCGGTCTCTCTCTGTCTCAAAAATAAATAAACGTTAAAAAAATTAAAAAAAAATATTCTGTTCAAATAAACATTTAGAGGAGTTCAGCTGGTTACTGAAATTTAACAGTCTGGATGAGAGAGCTCATTCCAGCCATCTTCTCAGGAGGCATTTATGCAGGTACTGCTTTTGATTCAGTAAACATTGTCTTGCCACTAATATTTTCTAGCTCTCCTTGTACTTCTGATTAAAAGAGAACTTTAGGGTGTAGGAAGAAGGTAATAGAAAACTTTCTAAAGGAACAGATAGCCAGATACTTAGTTGATATCATTTATCTATTAATTTCAGCAAAAGATAAATTGTTTTGCACAGGTGATATTGCAATATTCTCTAAATATCCTTGTATAATACAAGGCTACATTCCATTTGAACACTAAAATTGATTACAAGTTAGATCTTAGCGGAGAGATGGATAGTTGCAAACCCCTATGATGACTCATTTTCCTTCTCACACCCAAAAGGAACCTTAAATGTCAATCCTATCTAACAAAGATTAGAAATGCATTTTCTGATTTATACTGAATCAATAAATATATTTAAGAGCAGCTCAAGGTCACAAGCTTTTGACCAAGACAAAGGATTAGAGAATAATATTTTTTCTCTGAAAATACCATTAGAAATCACCTTATCCAACACACTCATTATACTGTGAAGGATACAGAAACTCATACCAGTGTGTTAGTATAGATCCACTAAGAAAACCTAAAATTAATCTTATCAAGAATTTTAGACTTTGCGTCTCTGACATAGATCTCTTACCTTTCATATTGTTTAGCAAAGAATCCTAAGTATAGCAAGTGCTTAGTATTTTTGTTGAATATTTTTTTTCTAATTCTAATACAATATTTATCTGAATGCTTTCCCTAAAAAGTTAAAAAGCTAAAATTAACAATGAGGTACAATTACAAATCATAAATGTACATACAACAAATAAAAATTATACATCCTTGAAATGATGCTTTATGTTTTGACACAGCATACCTTTCATTATTAAAAACACACTTATTTTTACTCATCGCTGATTTACAGTACCACTTCCTATATATTACACATAGATTCCAAAAAGCATTTTCACTTTATTAGTGTAAATCCTATTGCAATTCAGTTTAGATTATGATGAAATGTTACATAATTTCTAGAAGGATTATGTTCAAAGGTGAAGTTAGAGAAGAAAGTTGATTCATTTAACAGATCCATATAAAGAAGAGAAAATTGTACCAATTTTACAATTTAGTGATTATAAAAACAACAATGTATCCTCGCAACTTATTCTGAAGAACAGAATCTCCTAACCTCTTAACTTGTCAAAAGCAGTCTATTAAAAAAAGTCTATCTGTATGAAGAAATTTATAGACATCCTGAGGGAACAATAAAATTATATCTATAGATGTGAACTTCAAGTAAAACATCAACCCAGAAGGGATTCTCTTCTCCGTCATTTTCTGAGAAAGCAGAAAGAACATTAAAGATGAGAGCAAGAAGAACAGGGGACTGAGAAGAAATAAAGAAGAGGTCTATTACAGAGGATTTCAAAAGTTCCTTTTATAATTACATCGCTTTGGGGTAAAGAAACTGAGAATTAGTTGATGTAATGTAAGAAGTAAAACTGCATCTGACTTGGAAATTTTAGAAGTAAATAAGCTCACAAAGTCAGCCCCCATTTCTACATCGCAGAGTAAATGATACAAACAAACTGATCATGCAAAAAATGCTTTATGACCAAGGTAAAATAAGGATTATTAGGCTAAGGACAAAAATGGAAAAGTACAAAATGTCATGACCATACAGCATGCCACTCAAGTTTCTGACAGCAAACCCTCTATTCTGCAAATATTATAGCTCTTTTGCTCATTTTCTCTCTTTACAGTTATACAAGTTATTTAAAAACTTCTGCGATATTGCTTCATGTGTGTTAAAATTGCTATAGCGTAAGCCAAGAAATAAAATGACACTAAACAGTTCAAATATTCTCTGAAAAGCTTTGAGCATGAGAGTTAATAACTACAAAAGATTAGAAGACAGTCTTTATATATTGGGTAACGCATAAGCTGAAATCCACACTAATTTATTTTTTTTAATCTATTCCATAGATGTCACTCTTCCCCTATTCTCCTTTTTCTTCTCTGCTTAAGTGTCACCTTCCTTCTAAATGTTTACTGAATACTGTCTATGTAAAAGTGAAAGAATTTTCACGACTTTCTTAAGAACTCACGAAACCACACACATCTCTGGATTTTTGCTTAGAATGGTCTCCAATGAAAAAAATTATGCCGGCTTGAAGCAAGAATGACAATGAATTCTTTCTAGAGAGTGAAGAGCCATAAAAGCAGCTAAGGAGGTTGTTAAATTGGGTTCTTTTTCTCAAAGGTACGAAAACCTGCCAAGCTACAAGTAAAGTAGCCTGACCAGCTGAAGGATCAATGGTGTAAAAAGCTTCTCCTCAAAGCTGTCATGGAGACTCTAGCTGTGGTGACTGTGTACTTGGCATTCACCCAAAAAATGAAAATATAAAGGCTGCTTGGCTTTAAAGTGCTCCCCTACTGTCAAAGACAGAAAAAGGATTCTTTCCCCTATGTCTGGCATCTTGTAGAAAATTAAAACTCACTGAGCATCAAGGGGGAGAATGTATCATATTTCAAGGGAAGAATGTTTGGAGAGAATTGGCTTTATTGCAGGGTTAATGGTTTTCTAGTATCACATATGCTAAATTTTTCAGACAGAATGATCAAATAGTACTTGTGGGGAAACAAAATGCAGCACCTGTTTGGCCAAGAGTTCTACAGTGAACTCTCTCAACAAAGAGCCATGCTTCATTCATGATACAGATATATTGCTATGCCTGCCAGTTCCATTTAACCACCCATGTCAGTTCTAGCCAAATACACATTGGTTTATTGGTGTGTGTGTGTGTGTGTGTGTGTGTGTGTGTGTGTGTGTGAACTCATCAATCCTCTTATTATACTGAAGTGAACACAGATCCCATTTATCTTGAAGTGAGTGTAGATTATTAAGATTCTTGATATTGACTCCATTTTTCTTTAATTTTTAATTTACTGTTCTCATCAATTACTGACAATTTTCTTGATTCTTTAGGTTATTTTTTAAAAACCCATTATATTCTATAAGATCATGTTCTTATGAAGTAATTATAAATTTTCTCGTAACACAGTACTTTGGTTTAGTGCATTTGCACTGTGGTTATTAGATTGGTTTCCTCTCTAGTCTGGAATCTTTTGTCTAAGCCTATCAGATTGTTACTTTTCCTTTTACATGCATAGATGTTCTGTGGCTCTTAAATATTCATATTGCTTTGCCTCTGAAGATTAAAGTATATAGGCAAACTATCTTGTATTTTCCTAATTCATTTATTTTTAAAATTTTTTTACATTTATTTATTTTTGAGAGACAGAGTGAGACAAAGTGAGAGTGGGGGAGGGACAAAGAGAGAGGGAGACACAGAATTCGAAACAGGCTCCAGGATCTGAGCTGTCAGCACAGAGCCCGACACGGGGCTCGAACCCACAGACCGTGAGATCATGACCTGAGCCGAAGTCAGATGCTCAACCGACTGAGCCACCCAGGCGCCCCATAATTCATTTATTTTTAATAGTCATTCATTCAATAGCTGAAATATCTCCTATGTGGTAATGTGGGAATCCAGAGATGAGTCAGCATGGAAATTGTTCTCAATGCAACATTCTTATTTCCATCCTCTCTCCATATCCTCCCTCTCTTTGACTATCAGCAATTTTTAAGATTTACCTTAAATGTTCTTTCTTTTCCCTTGCTTTTCCTGAGGATACAATGTTATCTGTTTCCTCTGTTTTCATAGTTGATAATGAAATGTTTATCAAACACACTGTATGTGACGAACAGTGTGCTTTTCATGAACTTTTTGAATCTGTTCTCATAAAAAACACATAAGTTAGATGAAAGCGGTCCTATCAAATAGAGAAAGCAACAGCAATTTAGACAAGCAAAGTGACTTGTCTGAGACCAGCTAGGGAATAAAAAGCAAATCCCAGACATATAGATATGACTGTGCAGCTCTAAAGTTCACAGCTTCATTACTGTGGGTCTAGCTAGAACTTTACTATATGCTCCCATATTCATCTTCTTAAATTTTTTTTTTTTCAACGTTTTTTATTTATTTTTGGGACAGAGAGAGAGACAGAGCATGAACGGGGGAGGGGCAGAGAGAGAGGGAGACACAGAATCGGAAACAGGCTCCAGGCTCCGAGCCATCAGCCCAGAGCCTGACGCGGGGCTCGAACTCACGGACCGCGAGATCGTGACCTGGCTGAAGTCGGACGCTTAACCGACTGCGCCACCCAGGCGCCCCATATTCATCTTCTTAATGGTAAATATGGCATTGACATTTATCTATTTACTGCTTCCTGTAAATTTGCGTCCCATTTACATTTATAGATTCTTAGTAGGTAGGGCATGTGTCTAATAATTACTTATCTGTACTGCCTAACCTAGCTTAGCTCTTAATAAACAATAAGTTTTCCATAAATATTTGTGTTTTAATTAAACAAAATTTTCTTTTAAAAAGAAAAAAATAAAAATTCTAAATGTATACAGGATGTAGTCCCGACATTCTCCCCTTTCATCTCAGTAAGTCAGTGGTGAAATCTGCATGATGTTGGGCCTTACATACAGAAAAAACATATTCTAATGAATTAATGAGACTGAAAATAGACGATGCCAATGTTTCATGAATTTATCTAAATACTATTATATTTAGAAAATTGTTAGAATATGTAGATAAATAATCAAAGCCACTATGAATTTACATATTTTACTGGTATACACAGCAAAGAATAATAAAAGTGGAAATAGTACTCCTCTAATATATAAGAATAACAGCTACATTTCCTTAATGGAACAATTTTATTATTACAGAAAAGAAAGTTACTGATGGCTTATCTAAAAAAATCAATAAGTTGGTTAGCACTCGGCAAAACCATCATTGAAAGAATCAATAGTTAAGGCAATATAACACCAGATTACTATTTATTATATACATTTGATTATGAGTGAATTTTATGAATCAAGGATGTCAACTAGCCACACTAAAACTTCTTTTGTTCATTTGGAATAATGGGCTTGGATTGATTTGTTACTAATCCTTTTAGTTCTAAATATCTGATTCCCTGAATGAGGGCAAAAAAAGAAAGTTCATTGTTTATGGCTGCACTATCAGATTATCAAACTTGGAAAAATCTATTTGATTAGCTATACATTATTGTTAATTACATGGTGATATGACTAAGCAACTGAGGTCAATGTCAAATTAAGATACCCTCCCCATACTGTTGTGAAATAGCAGGTTTTGTAAGAATCATTTATTTACCTCAATAAATAAGTCAACTTTCTTTATTAGCATAAAGTTGTGGAATGATTAAAAATGTTATCAATTCACATTTTAGTTGCTAATCTATAGCCATCATATCCATAAGCCATGGATTTTCAAAGGTATTATAACTTCCATTTCTTCCTTCACTTTCATTACAAAAGACGATAACTCCAGCTTTCCCAGATAGGCAATTCCACTGCTTTCACTGTGATTGGCATAAAAATATTTGTGTTCCTCACTTCACTTCCAGTTCCCAGTTTTTGAATCTAAGCATTGGTCTTAAGAGAAAGAGTGTGTCTTATCTTCAGCTTAGTCACAAATTCAGTTTTCACTTCAGAAATTAAGTTATAATGCAATGTGCAGGTTTTATATATTCAACATTGCTTTTAATTCACACCTACACAGAGGATTTCTTCTGCAAATTCCAAAGCAATATCCTTATGATATCGTACTGTATAAAAACCTGAACTGGTGCTTCCTCGACATCTCATGCAAGCAATATTTACCATAAGTTCATGGGTAGTGGACATTACACATTCTAGGCAAGGAAATGTCAAGCAGGTGCTGTGGGTGGCACAAAATTATAGCATAAAAGCTGGATCAACTGTCAGTACCCCAAGTAAGATGCAGAGGTCATATAAATTCTGCATTCAATGGCTGGTGCCAGAGATGTGGCTGAGAAACCTGAGATATTTCACATTCAATGCTTCCCTGAACTGGAGACTGAGGAGTAACTAGGCAGGCATTGAAAAAGACCAAGAAAGTGGTAATTTCTTTTTTTTAATGTTTATTTATTTGTTTTGAGAGAGAGAGAAAGAACTTGAGCAGTGGAGGGACAGAGAGAGAGAGGGAGAGAGAGAAACTCAAGCCGGCTCCACGCTGATGTGAGGCTCAATTTCATGAACCGTGAGATCATGACCTGAGCCGAAATCAAGAGTCAGAGGCTTAACCGACTGAACCACCCAGGCGCCCTGCAAGTGGTAAATTTCTAAAGCATGGACCTTCACTAGTTATTGAAAGGAAGTGTGCAGGCTTCAAAAACTTAAATAAGCAAAACCAAAAACAGCCTTTACTCAACATCACTGATGTATTTTGAAGTTTCTATATAAAACAGTGGCTTTTCTTCTGGAAATAATAATCAGGTTTGAAGACACATAGCACATGCAGAACAGTGAAAAAAATACAAGCATCTAGAATGAAATCTGTCTGTTATCCATGAAAATTCATCTACTTTAAAGATTCAGAGTCATATTGTTGCATAATAATTACTGAGCCTTTGTGTCACTACAGAAGGATTAAATATTTTCCTATTTTTACTTATCAGGAAACAACTAAAAGACAACACAAAAATTGAACAGAAACTGAATTCCATTTATGTCACTGCTTTTCATTTGCATATATATTCATTCTTTATTTGACCAAATTTTCCTGGAAAACTTTTTCATCAGAAGTACCAACACTGTTGCACCTGAGAGCTGAGCTTGAAATTCTAATTTATTTACCTGGTGATGCCTGAAAAACCCAAGAATGAGACTAAGTAAGAGACCAGGGTTTTTTGATTTTCTAGAAAACTCCATTTTTACAATAGGGAATTAGATATGTAAGGAAATTAGTACCACATAAACACATACACACACAAACCAAATTTCTGTAACTGCACACCCTTTGTGGTCAAAGGTAGAATATTTTCCAGAAATCAACAGTTTTATGGAATCAATAGGCCTTTCTTAACACCTTTCCATTTATTAAGTCAATTGTTTCAATAATAAGAAGCTGTGTCATACAGAATCACTAAATTGGAATAGGTGAACAAGAAATTTCTGAGATTGAACTCTAAAATGTTATCAAAAATAGGAATAGGGATTCTTACAAAAAATTAATGTCATTTTATTATATTCATTTTTTTAAGTTTATTTATTTTTAGAGAGAGGGAGAGTGCACACAAGTGGAGGAAGAGCAGAGAAGGTGAGAGAATCCTAAGCAGGCTCTGGCTGTCAGCGTGAAGCCTGAGATGGGGCTCAATCTCATGAACCACGAGCTCATGACCTGAGCCAAAATCAAGAGTTGGATGATTAACGAACTGAGCAACCCAGGTGCCCCTATACTCATTTTTTAACAGTGATTTGCTTTCCCTAAAGCCAGACTCTTACTCCAGAAATTAACTTAAATTTTAATAATTTAGCAACTGCTCTTTGAGTTAAGGTTTTCCAATCCACTTCTCAGTGTCCTTTGAGGTATACTGGAGAAGGGGAAATTCTTCCACCCAACAGTATCTGAAGTGGAGCTTTCCTTCCGTAGCTAAGAAAGTGAGGCTAGAAGTTGTTGATTATTGGACAGTCTTATCAGGTACTCGCACTGTGAAGTTTTGATTGTGCAGGGTCAACTGGAAGGTTTCACCTGACATTGTTAGAGATGCGGTGTTCGCCCTGAGGTGATATCTACTCTATGATAGTGCCATGATAGCTTCTATTATTTTTCTCAGTGGTGTTACCAAATAAAAGCTCAATATTTTATTTTCTATTCATCATTGAAATGTCCTTTCTTCTCAAGTACAAAAGTGAAGAAATATAATATCACTGGAAACTGTTTATGCCCTGTTTTGATATATTTTAGTTTTACACCACTATGATAAGTTTTAAACATTTTTTTTCATTTTTATATAATTGTTCTGAGTTTCTAACAAGTTCAGGTCATAATAAGCCTTTTATGGGTAAGATTGTATTGTTAACTCACAGGCATAAATGAAAGTTTCATTAAGTGATTTATGACTATACCTGAGAATTCTTTCTTGAGACTATTTGATTTGTATTAAAACACTATAGATTTTTTTCTTTTGGCATTAAAAGAAATGATCCACATCTTACTAAAATGTTCTTGGCCTCACAAAAGTCAGGTTCATACAAATTTTGCATTTTTTAATTACAGAAACCTGAGAAGAAAAACAGACCAACTGTTGAAGCAGAAAACAAAAAAAAACAAACAAACCCCAAAACCTAAAATTTAGCATCTGGGCCACCTTCAATTAAGTCAGTGAACCAATGCTTTCTATATGAACAGATGTTCCACACCTTTTCCAAGCACTGAACAGTTTTTTGTACCCACTTGGTCTATTTATATTGTACTTGGCTTGTCTTCAAACTTCTATTAAATGACAGATTTTGAATGAAAAGGAACCTCTGATTATGCCAACACCATGAGCCATATTAGTATACACATCACCTTGTTCATCAAAAAGAAAGCCTCTTATTAATCTAAGGAACTGGTATTTGAACCCAGAGATAAGCAAATTTTGTCTGATAATTCTATGCAATAATGCCAGATTATCCACAATTAGAACAATTCTGCAGATTAGTCATGGCAAAACCTACTTTTATATTATTATTATCCCTTCATTTATTCTTGCCTTTGTTGTCAACATGAAGACAACATTTGGCACAAACATTATCATTTTTTTACTAAATGTTGGTAGAGAAAAAAATCCTTACTTTTCATGTACCAAAACAATAAACTAGCAAAACTGTTAGTCACAAAATTGGTCTAGACACTTGACCAGGACATTTTAAGCCAGTATATCTACACATATATGGAGGCACACTTATTCTGGATTCTACTTATGTTTCTCTCCAAAATACTGATATACAAGATAAACTGTCATCAAAATAAAAGAATCAGCGTGTTCCATCTTATAATCTGGTTACTGTTGTTTTATTATTTCATTTGAAATAACACTGAAGACTCCATTTATTCACCATAAACAGTCCCCTGTGGAGTAGCCTTTCAGTTTTTTTTGTTGTTACTCCTCTCTATCATTATCAATATATGACCCACCTGTATTCCTACACAGGGTCAACTCTAGACACCTGTTCACATGTTTTAATTAAATAAAATAACACTGAAAAAACTCTCGCTTTAAAAGTACCTATTCCTACATTCTTTGGCCTTAATAGTATTTCAACACTCAAAGTCGGAGTTAAAAATGGAACCCAGAACCTGTCCTCTAGCACTTTCCACATCACTCCTCAAACAACTTAGTCTCTCTACGACTGGCATCTTGCAACCTGAAGAAAGACATGGAGCTTCTGTTTCTTGCAAGAAAGAACATGACAGACATTTTTTTTTAGTATTTGGAGACCAAATGAAACTGCTGGGTTTGGGAGGGTTCACCAGGATTTGGGAGCATTGAGATATAATAAACATTCCCAAGGAATAAATATTAGGTGGAGAAAACAAGGGGAAATTAAGTCAAATTTCAAGGTCACAGTTTTGCCTGGATGCCACTGGGCAACTGGGCAGACTGGAAGAGTAACTGGATACTAAGAATAGGCTATATATATATATATATATATATATATATATATATACATATTCATAAACTGGTGTCATAGTCTCCTCTGTTTAAGAGCTCCTAAATGAAAAATATTGTAACTGAAACTCTAAAATAAGGGTGTTTTTGCCCATAATCCCTCCCTGGCTTTATTCAAAAAAAAAAAAAAAAAAAAAAAAAGAAGAAGGAGAAGAAGGAGAAGAAGAAGAAGAAGGAGAAGAAGACATAAAAGAAAAGAAAATGTATCATTAGGCTTAAAATTCTTCTGCAAATGTGTATTCACTATCTAATTAATTTTAGAATTACTTTCTCAATGTCCTCTAAATAACTAAGTTATTATACTATTAAGTTATTATACTATTATGTATAGTTATTATACTATTATAGTATAAGATACTATTAAGTATATTATACAATACTATTATACTATTAAGTAAAGTTTTAGGCATTTCAATGATAAATCACAGACGGTAGCAATGCTGTAATCTCATTTTCATCCACCCTGTCTCCCCAATAGGTATTCAAGAAACTGAAGTTATGTCATGTCTTGATTTGAAATGTTCTAGTGTGTTTGTCCCAATGGGTCTCCACCTTCAGCTGTATACAGAAATAAACTGAAGAGACTGCCAAAGTACAGATTCTTGGGAAAACTTGATATGAAGACTTAGCAACTTTTAATCTGGGCTGCAGTCCACGAATGTGAACTTTTAAAAGCTCTCTGGTGATTATGAAATTTGAAAACTCTTAAAGAGACTAAAATACCATAAGTTTTAAATAATCTTTGAAGTGTTTCAAAACTGCACGACCAAAACAATATAATTGCATCTTTCAAATAATAATTGGCCGTTTAATCTTGAGTAACTGTTAATAAAAAATTGACTCTAAAGTCATGAATTCTGAGTCAAGGAACATGAAGGACAGACAAAAGAGTAAATCTGATATTCATAGGTCATGTGACAGCCATACCCTGGCCTGGAACCAATAGTTATGAGTAGAGGCAAAGTTTCTGCAAAATAATCAAGGTGATGTTTGCATTTCATCTCCAATTATAGTCATTTGTGAGCTGTCCTGGGTGAGTAAATAAACTGATATTCAGTGAAAATTGGATCATTTTGTAGAACCCTGTGTAAAATAAAATAGTCTCAGTTAACCCCTAATAAAATCACTATCTAGCATAGTGCCTAACCATATTATATACACTACTAATACTTGTTGAATTAGTTCGTAACAATGAATTTAATTTTAACTATTTCTTACTTATATGCATTACTAATTTCAGTCTTCACCTGTTAAAGCAGTAGAAACAAAGAAACAACAATAATTAAAATGTTTCATTAAAAGTTTATTTTGGTGATCAGAAACTAAAAGTTGTGGCAGTATAAGTCCTTTCTATAAAGTTACAATTATACTTATTGTAAAAAAGGAATACTGTATTTTTATTTACCCAAAAACTGAAATTATTATATTAAAATATGGGATCTGGGCACCTAGGTGGCTCAGTCAGTTGAGTGCCCAACTCTTTTTTTTTTTTAATGTTTATTTATTTTTGAGATAGAGAGAGACAGAGTGTGAGCAGGGGAGGGTCAGAGAGAGAGGGAGACACAGTATCCCAAGCAGGCTCCAGGCTCTGATTTGCCAGCACAGAGCCCAAGGTGGGGCTCAAACTCACAAACTGTGAGATCATTACCTGAGCCAAAATCAGCCGCCCAACCAACTGAGCCACCCAGGCACACCAAGCATCCAACTCTTGATTTTGGCTCAGGTCATGATCTCATGGTTCATGAGATCGAGACCTGCATTGGGTTCTGTGCTGACAGTGCAGTAGGATTCTCTCTCTCCTCTCTCTGCTTCTCTCTCTCTCTCTCTTCTCTCTCTCTCTCTCTCTCAAAATAAATAAACATTAAAAAAATAAAAGAGGTGATCTTTTAAAATCAAACAAATGAATATTTTAACAACAGAACTGGATGAACATTATAATGGATGGATGATCTGAGGTTTATTCTCCACTGTACATATCACACAATTTTCCACCTTTATAACTCATAAATATATCCCTAATGATTTAATACAACCTATACATCACATGGAGAATCTTGCTAAAATGCTAGTTCTAATTCGATGAAGGAGGCTGAGGTTCTACATTTTCTAGCAAACTAACAGATGATGCCAATGCTACTGGTCTGCAGACCACATTTTGAGTAGCAAGGATTATTTAATACATCTGGAAAAGGTACTGAACATGGACACTGGAAATCTGGATACAGAGTGCAGATCTCTTACAATCTAATTGTATGATCTGACGCAGTATATTCACCTCCTCTGGACATCTATGTACTTGGCTACAAAATGAAGATTTGGGGAATGTCACCATAGTTGCTTACAGTTCTCAACTTAGATGTGTATAGCATTCTACTCCATTCTCCAAACATCCTATTATTTACCTTTGTTTTATTTCTCTTTACTCATTTTTAAAGAAACATGAAGGAAACACGCCTATGAAATTGTGCCAAGAACTCTGGAAGGACTTTCTCTCTATAAAGTCCTGTGCCCATTCCTTGAAGAGCTATGCAGAGATACCTGCTGTCTAGACAAGACACCTCAGCCACCAGCTGCTTCCAACCTGGCTTCAAATGGCTTTTGTCTCAGACAGGTGCTCAGCAGGCCTACTGGCTTTCTGCTTCCCTGTGCAGCTGTTCACAGTTGATAATGAACAGAGTCAATAATGTGTGTGTGTGTGTGTGTGTGTGTGTGTGTGTGTGTGTGTTTACAACACCCGGTTTCCATCATGCACAATTCACCTTTTGCTGGTGACTGTGGAAAAGAGGCATGTGCCGTGTTATACACTGCAATCCCAAAATTGTTGTGGTAACCTTGACGAAACAGTACTGACTAGAATACACAGAAAACAAATGCCATAAAAGATACTGTATTAGAGTTCATGTATACTATTTATATTTTAGGAAAGCAGATGTAGTTTTCACACATATGGCCATGTTTTTCCTAAATAGTAATTTAAGTCACCCATAGAAAGCATCTCTAACTGTGTTGAAGAATCATCCTCCATGAACACAACTCTGTATTCTTCTACAACAAATTTATTAAGGAAAAAGCCAGGCTTTATAAAATATTATGAACAAATAATTTATAAAAATAAATCTCATGAGATGCAAACGATATTCTGTTAACAAATGCATTCGATAAAAAAGAGGGTTCTGTCAGCTACATTTTTCATTCGGTAATAATAAAGCTGATAATATTTAGAAAAACAAGGATTTGACTTTTCTAAAATGATGCTTTTTGCAAATAAGTTTCATTAACAACATACAATATGATTTGGATATTTTGATTTTTATTTACTGTATATTTTTTTCAGTTTCATCCATAACGGGTATCCTTGTTCTTAATACTTATTCCTATAATGCACTGAACAGATGGTAGCTACAATATGTCCTACACAGTAGGAAAGGTAACGAGGAATGAATAAAGTATGAGTCTCCTCCTCATTCTCCCCCTTTCCGATATTTTATAATGTCCACTTGATGCAAATTTGAAGAACCTCAAACAAAATATCAGAATATCTCTGGCAATTTTTTTTCACACAAGACCACGATGGCTATAATCCTCTATTCTAACACTAATATCTACAATTGAAATTATAGTCAACAATAGTTGGGAATTTTAAATATTTTAAAATCAACATTATAATATCAGTAAACAGGAGAGTGATTATCTACGGTACGTCTATAACTTCACCTATAAATTCCAAAGTGTACATAAATTCAGAGTAGGATTGTCAACAACATTGCGTCAACAACGCAATACCTTTCTACATTAATGCAATCAAGGATGTTCAATAAGACTCTGCTGTGCTAGACCTATATTAAGAATGAGCACTGGCAGGATGTCCAGACACTGGTAAATGGCAAAGTGTAGCTGAATAACCACCTGCAGGCAGGATGGAGGAAATTCTTTGTGAATGCAATCTACTAGCAATTCTGGCAAATGGCATTGCCGAGGGATCTTGGAAAAAGTAAGTGCTGGCAGGCCCTCTCATGTGTACTTCTCAAGAAATTTTTCCACTACAGACACATGCAAAAACATCACCAAAAAATACTGACAAGCATTGAGGAAAAAGCTTCCTTTACCAAATCAAAGGCTGACATCAGACAAAGTTTTGCATTTAATTATGTATTTACTCCACATCTCACTTTTTAAAAAAAATGGATCTAATCCATATATATGTCAAAGATATGCATTAAATTATTTATAAACAGAAAGAATGAAAATCAGGGGAGGCTGTACTACAAACTTTTCTAAAGGATACAGCCTAACATTTCAAATCAGTTAACATTTCAATTTTTCATATTTCATAAAGTGCTCTTACGTACTTACTTCATTGGGGGCACATATCAATCCCTATCTATGTAAGGTATACATTACTTATAGATAAGAAAAATAACAGAGAGAGAGAGAGAGAGAGAGAGAGAGAGAGAGGAAGAGAGAGAGAGAGGGAGAGCGAGCGGGAAGACACCTGACCACAACTTAAACTCAGATCATCTGCTTCTATCATATTATAAATACTGCCTCTGAACAGAATGATGATGGAGGAGAAATATCCCCTTGAAATCTAGAACAAGAAACAGGCAGAAGAAGACCAAACGCTAAAATGATACAGACATGTCTTCTGTGAGAAACAGTATCTCACCCACAGACTTGGATTTGGGTCCTTAAATGCATGTGTGTGAGTGGCAGAGGGAAGATTGGGGAGAGTCAGAAAAACCAGCAATGCATTACCCCTGTCCAAGGAAGAAAATGGAGATGGCTCAGTTGAAAGTAAAAGGCAGAAGTTGAAGACTAAGGTCCGAAACTACAGTGATCAACCACACAACTTACTGGAATAACAATTATCTATAAAAGATTTCTCTTTGTATTTCTTTAATTGAAGTATAGTTGGCATACAAAGTTATATTAGTTTCAGGTGTATAGCACAGTGACTGAAAAATTGTATAAACTACTTGGTGCTCACCATGATACGTGCAGTCACCCTATGTCACTAGATTGGTGCCACCATTATGGAAAACAGCACAAAAGTTGCTCAAAAAATGTAAAATAGAAATACTCTGTGAGCTAGTAATTCCACTACAGGGTATGTGCCCAAAGAAAATGAAAACACTAATTCAAAAAGATACAAGCTTTTCTGTTCTAATAAAGCATTTGCACTCTGAATTTTTGGCCAGTATTATTGTTGATGACTTCATTCAATGAGTGATATTAGAAAGTATAGAGAAAGGCCTGCGCACACAAAGCACAGAACGTAAGATGAGTAACCAGTGACAGAGTAAAGGAACCTGTTTGAAATACTGCTGATATTTTGTTACATGCATGTCAGTCCTTCTCTTCGTACCCTGATAAGTGGTAGTATCACCTTTTTTTTTAAATTGAAATATACTTGACACACAATGTGACATTAGTTTCAGGTGTACAGCATAGTAACACGACAAGTCTATATGTTATGCTATGCTCACCAGTGTAGCTACCATCTGTCACTATACAGTGCTATTACAATACCAGCGACTATTTTCTCTAGTGACATCCCTTTGTCATACAGATAAAGAGAGATGCCTCTGTGGAAGACATGTAGAATGTGATTGGGTTTTTAAAGGCTGTTAGATTTTAAATTGCTCCAAGGGAGTAAGAATGGAAAAAAAAAAAAAAAACATTCCAATGAGATAGAAGATTTCAGTGTAGTCACAGAGGTTAAAATGTGAAAGACGTGTTTCTGGAACAGTAAACAGAGTGGGTTGAGTACAGACAAGACAATGGGTTTGGAGAATAAGTGGACACAAGGAAGTCTAGGCAAGGTGGGCCCAATGAGAGACGGTTTTAAATCTGCAAGGGAAATGAGATGCCACAGAGAGATGACTGTTCTCGACACAATAGATTATTTGGTGCTGCTAATATATGCAGAAATATAAGATTTTATCTCTAGAGTTGAGATCAGTGACTACAGTGAATAAGAGTTACTATGCTCCTTAAGAAACATTTGATATCACACATACAGACAAAATCTCAATGCATATTGTATAACATTACAAGCATAAAATAAAATGGCAAATATGTGTCCTATGATAGTGAAGTCTTGGGTAAGAAAAATAGGAGAGTATGAATTATGGGGCACATTAATGATGTATTTTATCAAAGATACAATTTTTCATATTATTTCTCTTTTACAAAATAAATATAAAAGAGATAATTAAAGGGGGTACGGAAAAACAAATTATTAAACATAAGCACATCAACATGCATTTGCTTATTCTTTTTAAAAATTTTTTAAAGTTTATTTATTTTGAGAGAAAGACAGAGTGAGCAGAGAAGGGGCAGAGAGAGGGAGAGAGAGAGAATCCCAACAGGCTCCACGCTGTCAGTGTTGAGCCCAGTGCAGGGCTTGAACCCATGAACCATGAGATCATGACCGACCCAAATCCAAGAGTTGGATGCTTAATCGACTGAGCCACCCAGGCATGCTTGCATTTGCTTATTCTTAATAGTCTTCTCATCTTAAAATTTTACAGACATTTCCTAATTTTATGTCCCAGATTAAAAACCAGGAATCTTAGTTAAGATCACTCTTTCTGTGTCACGGCCTATAAGCTCTGGATCTAGAATGTAATGGTTCCACTGACTTTAAGTGACCCCATCGTTACTTGCTGAATGACTAAAAACACATTTTTAAAAGTCTCTGACCTCAATGTTTTCATCTGTTAAGAGCAGGTAAGAGTAATACTGGTGTCTATATTATAGACATGTGAGGATTCAAGGAGTTAACAAAAATATAAACTACTTGGAACACCAGCTGGTATAGACTAAATACTTATTAAATATTTATTATTTTTCAGATAATCAATTGTGTTTTTATTTTCCAATAACAATTACAAAATTTAATGTGAGAGAGAACCTAGTTAAAAATAAGAATTTTATGATACCTAAGAACAGATGTCCTCATTCTTGCAGTTATTCAGCTAACATTTATTGAGTGGCTACTCAGTTGGGCATTGTTTTAGATATTGGAAATATTACCATGTACTAAAAACATCCAGTAAGTGGTAACTGCTCTGAAATTAAGAGTCTACAGCCATACCACCCTGAATATGCCCAATCTCATCTGAAATTAAGAAAAATTTGTAGGGGCACCTGGATGACTCAGTCAGTTAAGTGTCCGACTTCAGCTCAGATCATGATCTCCCGGTTCGTGGATTTGAGCCCTGCATTGGGCTCTGTGCTGAATGCTTGCACAGAGCCTGGAGCCTGCTTCCTATTGTATCTCCTTTCTGTGCCCCTCTTCCACTCATGCTCTGTCTCATTCTGTCTCTCAAAAATAAATAAATGTAAATAAAAATTTTTTAAAGAAAAATATGTAATGAATGGATAGAAGATGAGGGAGGGTATCCTAATTAATAGAAGTACCAAAGAAATATGAAGGAAGACTGTGGCAATTAGACTGAAAATAGAGAGGTGATGGGGTGGATTATGCACAGCCCAATAGAATAGGGAAGGACTTTGGTGTAGTGTAAGGCAGGACAGAAGAGAGGAATAGTGTATGATACCAAAATATTCACTCCAATTATGATATATGCAAAATGTACCATATAATTGTAAAATACTACTGGAAAACACAAGAAGATATGGTATATTCTCTATAAATCCAGAACAATTCAATCTAAATCCACAAATACTATCCTTAAAATGTGGCAAGATGTTTCCTTTTTTTAAATGGAAAGTAAATAGCCAAGAACAGCAAAGAAAATCTGAAATAATAGAGTAACATTGAAGGAAACATCTTATCAGATAGAATACCTTGTTTTAAACTTATGATTTTTTTTTGAAAAACATGGCATGTACTTAATGGAACAGAATGGAAATACTAGATACTCTTCTTGTTTCAGTGGAAAGGTCTTTTTTGTTCCATGAATTGTGCTCAAACAGTTGGCTATTCCTTATGATCAAAGAAATACCAGATGGCTCCCTGACAGTCAATAGAATAAACAGTTACATATAAGTTAAAGCAAAATTCAACCTGCAGAAGGAAATATGGGAGAACATTTTAATGATATCAGTGGAGGAAATTCTTAAGAGGAAAAAAAAGGCAGTGTAAACAAGTTAAAAGAAAATTACACAAAAAGGAGAAACCTATAATCAAAGGATTAGTGCTCAGAAAATAAAAATAACTTGTAAATTAGGAAGAAAAAAATATCACACATCTCAACTAAAATGTACAGAAAGAATACTGACATGAGATTCTCAGAGTAAGAAATCAAAAGGTCAAGAAATACATGACAAGATGTTTGGTCTTATGAGTCATCAGATAAAAATAAATTATAATAATAATGAGATGCTATTTCACATTCATAAGATGATAGAAGTTTAATACATCTGATAATAACAAGCACTGGTGAAGATGTGGGAGACCGGAACTCATTTATATTCGTGAAGCTTAAGTAAAGTGTTAATGAATTTCTAGCAAAGCGTAAGATGTGCATATCCTACAACCTAGATATTCTATAACTAGGAATTTAACTCCAAAAATTCTAACACATGTACACAGAGACGTGTACAAAGACATCTTAGAATTAACAGTATAAAAGTTTTAACTTTTCTGTGGCTAATGACTCTAATAGCTAATAACTAAATACATGTGGAGTACATGCACAATGGCATTCTGAATCAGAATCTACATAAAACAAGATTTTCTTTTATAAAATAAAAATAAAATAACCAGGTGCAAAGGTATCAGAATCAGACTGTGCTCTGGTTTCTCACTAAGCAATGAGAGTGATGTTTTCAGTGTTCTGAGAGTAAGTAACCCTGACCCTAGAATTCTACACATGACAAAAGTTTTATTTTTTTAAGTTTATTTATTTACTTTGAGAGAAAAAGAGAGATCATGGAGGGATGGGCAGAGAAAAAAGGAGAGAGAGAATCCCAAGCAGGCTCTGCACTGTCAGCGTGGAGCCTGATTCGGGGCTCAAACTCACAAACCATGAAATTATGACTTGAGCTGAAGCAGGATGCTTAACCAGCTGAGCCACTCAGGTGCCCCCTAACACAACTTTTTATCTAATGTTATGGTTGAATATTCCAGGGTTCAAAAAACATCTACCTCCTTCATGGCAAGTTTTTGGAAGTTACTTAAAAACCTGCAACCAAATGGAAACTAGATAAAGAAAAGCATGGAATAAAAAAAAATAATAAAATAAAAAAAGATAAAATAATAAAATAAAATTTAAAAAAATCTATATATACACAAACACATAATGTTAAGTGAGAAAATTACATTACAAAATTACAACATATCATCATACAAACAAAATATGTAATATTTATGGTTGAGGAAATAACTACATTTATAGATAGATAGATAGATAGATAGATAGATAGATAGATAGATAGATTTTAGTGTAAAAGTTAACTCTAGGGAGTGAGCACTGAAAGAGGGATAAGGGTGTTGAGATGAGGATAATGTTTTATTTCTTTCAATAAAGGAACGAAGTGAAGTAAATAAAGCATAATGTTAACATCTGTTTAATCCTAGTTATGGCCCGTGTGAGTCAGTGATGTTAGCTTTGTAAAATTTCAGATGCTTCATAATTAAAAAAAATTTTAAGTGAATGTTAAAGGAAGCATCTTATAAACACTGGAAGTATATTACACAAGAGCTATATCAAAGTGCCTTTATACTGCTGTTCATCTAACTACTTATTATCAGCACATCTCTATAGGAAATACTTCCTTCTAAGTAAAAGTAGCCCACAGTTTTTGCCCCTTAGTTACCTTCTATATCAATGCAAAGAAAAGTAAGATGTCTCTTCCACGTTAATTTTTAAAACACATGTCTTCTGTGTAGACAACTGTAGTTCCAAATTAAACAGGTTGCTACAAAAGGGATTTTTCCCAACCCTAATCACAGGAGACAGTCCTAAAACAAAGATATAACAACTTAACTTAAGCATAAAGAAAATATATTAAAATTAAAAATTCAGCATTCCTAGTCTAAGGCTGTCTCTTCAATTTACCCTACATATAAGCCAGAAACCTAAAGGGAAGCCTTAGACTTAGACCCCTTGTTCTTCCCTGAATTCTAAATGTAATGAATCATCACTCTTTGATCTCCAGTTAGCATTCCCTATAGCTTCTCCACTCTCTTCCTCTTCCGCAATTTCCACTGCCCTTGTCCTAATTCACACCATTACCTCTGACAAGACCACTCAACTCTCTTCCTAAGTGATCCTATTGACTCACACTTTTACAAACCAATCACTTTGGGTCAGTCTTCCTTCCCTGCTCACCAGCACAGCATCCCTGGCTCTGCATTACCTGATCCCTGGCTTCCTCCTGAGCTACTTCTCACCATTCACTTGGACCTCCCCGATACCCTCTTGTTTGCACATCAGTATTTTTGCTCCAGATTTTTTCCTTTGCCAGGGATGCCCTTTCTGCCTTCATTTGCTTGCTATTTTTTTTCTCCTGAACATCATTCACATAACTTTCATTTCTTCTAGGAAAACTTCTAAGGTCAGGCTGAGCTAAGAGCCTGTGGAGCTTTCCAAATTCTAAGCTACAATACATACAGGTGGCTCCCAGGACTCCCGCCTCCTGGTATTCATGCCTCTGTGTAATCCTCTCTACCTGATCCCTAGTGTGGTACAACCTGTGACCTGCCTCTAACCAATGGGATGCAGCAAAGGTGATGGAAGGTCACTCCCATAATTATGTTTCATGTACAAGATTCTGTCTTACTGGCAGATTTACTTTGTCTCCGTTACCAGTTTTCAAGAAGCATGCCATGGAGTTAGTGGCCATGCTGGAGTAACACACTTGACAAGGAATGCCATGTGTCCGCTAGAGGCTCAGGGCTGTCTGAAGTAAGAAACTGAAACCCTCAGTCCTGTGACCGAAGGAAACAAACTTCGCTACTACCTCAGGACTCTTGGAAGTTGATTTTTCCCTAATGGAGCCTCTGATGAGACTGCGATCTTAGCCAACATCCAGGGTACAGCCTGGTAAGGCCCTGAAGGAGAAAACCCAGATAAGCAGTTTCCAGATTTCCAAATTAGGGAAACAGTAAAATAATGCCGTTGTACATATGGATGCAGCAATATACATCACTTAAAATGCTGTATGTGTGGCATTTGTTACTGTTAAAAGATAAACTGAGGCATATTAAAAATTTTAAGAGTTTATTTAAACAAAAGTCAATTCAAATTGGGAAGCAAAGGGGCACCTGGGTTGCTCAGTCAATTAAGTTCTTGATTTCTCTTAGGTCATGATCTCACAGTTCATGGGATCGAGCCCCTCATCAGGCTCTGCGCTGACAGCATGGAGCCTGCTTGGGATTCTCTCTCCCTGTCTCCCTCTCCTTCCCCCCTTTTCCCAATCTCCTTCTCTCAATAATAAATAAATATACGTTAAAAAAAATTGGGACACGCAAAACTGAAGTGGTTAGGAGTACTCTACAGACTAAAGCCAGGGGAGACATATATGTATACGGTACGTGTAAGACAGACAAAACGCAAAACAAAATGAGGAAATTATTTGATTGGCTATAGCTTAAAGTCTAGTTGGCTGTTTGTGACTGGTTGTCCTTGGGTTTCAATTTTGTAACACTGAAGCACCTACAGGCTTAGGTTTTGGTTTGCTTACATAGACTGCCACAGCATTAGATCCATCTCAGACTAATGGCTTCCTTGTTTAATGAATTTCACATTACATAGTCATAAGTAATATACTATATTACGAGGAAGTTACAATTTTGTCTGTCTCCCTAGTTAACTAATCCCATAAACTACTTGAGATGAACTCTGAGCATGGTTCCTGAAACACAGCAGACTTGTAATCATTGCTCATTGATTTGAAAAGCAGATTTAATGTGAAAGTTGAAATCCAAATCGTTACAACAAAATTTCAATCTGTGAATATTCTTTAATTTATTCAAGGGTACTAAAGAGAGGCATATTTTTTCAGTCTTCCAGGTCACTATGTGACTTATTCAATTTGAAAGAAATCTCCTCTGGAAAGCCTCTCCTCTATTCTTTCATAACCATCTACTCATGTCTCTCTTTTTTAAAGCTTCCTTATTTATTTTGAGATACAGCACATACACAAGCTAGGGAGGGGCAGAGAGGGAGACGGACACAGAATCCCAAGCAGTCTCCACACTCAGCAAGGAGCCCGATGCAGGGCTTGATCTCACAAAGTCTGAGATCATGACCTGAGTTGATATCAAGAATTGGACACTTAACTGACTGAGCCACCCAGGCACCCCTACTCATGTCTCTTTCTGTAATGTATATATGAATCTTGGATTTTTTTTGTCTACCTCCTCCAATATACTTTGATGTTTAAAACTAGATTTTTAGTCTTTCTAGACCCAATTCTTAATTTAGTAAGATGTCCCCAACTTACAATCATTCAATTTAATGATTTTCCGACTACATAATATTGCAAAAGCAATATACATTCAATAGAAGCTGTAGCACAAATCTTGAATTTTGATATTCTTCCTGGGCTAGCAATGTGCCCTATGATACTGCCTTGTGATGCAGGGCAGTGGTAGTGAGCCATATCTGCCAGTCAGCCACAGGATCATGAGGATAAAAAAAAAAAAACAATATTCACTTAACAACCATTCTGTACTCAGACAACCATTCTGTTCCTCACTTTCAGTGCAGTATTAAATAAGTTACATAATATACTCAGCACTTTAATATTAAATAGGCTTTGTTAGATGGTTTTGCCCAACTGTAGGTTAATATAAATATTTGAGCACATTTACTGTAGGCGAGGCTATGTTGTTATATACGTTAGGTTAGATGCACTAAACTCATTTTTGACGTGTTATTTTCCATCTTGCAATATTATGTTTATCAGGACATAATCCTGTAGTAAATTGAGGAAGATCTGGGTTTAGTACATACTTTGAACTTAATGATGCTAAGAAAATAAATGATTATTTAGCAGCTGATTAGATTTCTGGCTCTCTCTGCCAAAAGTTACATTAGTTTCTGGCTTGTCAGGGATACAAAACCACTTTAACTCTCAGCATGTTCTCAGGGTTCCTGGATTATTCTGGAATCCTCAGAGTACATCCACAGACTCACAAAAGGATATTCTCTGCAATTCATTAAAAATTGTCCTCTAACATGTCTGGAACCGTAAGGATTCTAGTTCTGCACAGTTTCATTTAATGATAACATACAATTATACCCAGTATTCATATTTTGCCACTGACAAAGCCCTTTTAAGGGCTTTGATTAATTGATCTGATGAAAATAATTCATAAGATATGATAATGAATTGCTATTAAGATAGCTCAGCAAAAATACTTTATATTCAAAAAATTCTTCATGTATCTTTATGTGGTGGCCATAATTTCAGGATCATCCCTTTTATCTGATAATTGCAGTAAGATTTTCCACATACCATTAGGAAGATTTGGGAGAGATGATCAGAATCTCTTACTGTAAACTGAAGTAAGCATGGAGTTATCCTGACCTTATTTGACTCTTTAAGTTGATTAAAGCACATTGAAATATGTAACACTTACCCTGTAAATTTGTTACAAACTTGAGAGCATTGTCTTGACATTTTTACACTGAAAATTAAATTGGTAATGTTATGAAACTAATGGTAGTGCTATAAAGGCCACGCAAGATTTCATTTTGTCCAAAATTAGTATAATTAAAAGTACCAACAAATTTACTGACAGAAAAAAAACTTCAGTCTTGAAGGATGCCTGCACAAAAAATTAAAAATCCATTTTACAGAGATTTCATATAAAACATAACACTACCATTCAGTTGCAAGCGTGGTAAGACAATTCTCATTAGCAATGAAGCTAATTTTTGAAGGTTTAACAACGAAATTAAAACACGGCAGTATTATGTAGGTCATTCGACTACAATTAAAACAAATGCCATTATAACTTTATTATAGCCCTCATTAAAAAGTTAAACTGCAAAACACCAGACCAACCACAATCAGAACCTGAGTGGCAGCCATTCTCTCCCAACTCTGCCCCACTCATGGGTACACTTTATTTGAACAACAGTATTTAACAACCATAGGAGAAAAAAAGATGACTGCAATTTTTTTTCAGAGAGCATTCTGTCTCAGACATGTTGTTTTTCCAAGATAAACCACTTAAAATTATAAAACTTCTATAACTGTGTTCCACTGACAAACTGGTGGTTGAAGATCCTGGTGATCTTCAGCATCATGCTTTGAAGGTGGCAGAGAATCTCTCCGACTGCGTTCCTAAATAACAGAATGGAGAGAGCACCATTGCCCTCAGTCACACACACTGGACTGCAAGGTGAGTAAGGAATATCATTCCTGTTGTATCAGCCTACTGAGTTTTGGGAGTAGTGTGCTATACCAACGGGCACATCTGTGCATTTCTACTGGCTTCTAACCACAACATTGTTTAGTTTGCACAGACCACATAACAAAACTTCTAACTTCCATCACTCATCTGAGAATCAAGGTTTTCTCTACTCCAATGAAGTTGACCAGTGTCCTATTCTCATGTCTGTTCACTGCCCAGGTCCTACTCGACAGGAGGATATTCTTTCAAGATAGATCCATACTTTAATACAGAGACACCTATCTAGAGACTCTTGTTAT
Organism: Panthera leo; assembly: GCF_018350215.1. Lineage (NCBI taxonomy): Eukaryota > Metazoa > Chordata > Mammalia > Carnivora > Felidae > Panthera > Panthera leo. Next base: position 56,466,891 of record NC_056682.1, read on the forward strand.
CGTGCTTGTAGTGGGTTAAAAGATATGCCCACATTGTAAACCCCAGGACCTGTGATTATTACTTGATGTGGCAAAAAAGTTAAAATTACCTTTTATGTCAAAAGATGTGAATAAGGATCTTAGAAGGAGAAGTTTATCCAGACAGGCTCTAAATGCAACCACAAATATTCTTACAGGAGACAGGCAGAGGAGGTTGGAACACAGAGGCACACAGAGAGACAGAGAGAGATTGGAGTGATGCGGTCACCTGTCAAGAAATACCTGGAGCCACCGGAAGCTGCTTAAGAAGCAAGGAGTGGATTCATCACTAGAGACTTCAGAGGAGGTGCAGCCAGCTAACATCTTAATTTCAGACTTCTGGTGTCTAGAATTGTTAGAGAATAAATTTTGGTTGCTTTTAAGTCACCCAATTTGTGGTAAGTTGTTACCGTAGCCAAGGGGAACACAGTGTCCCCACCCATAAAGGCTGAGTCCTTATAGACAGGCTTCACCCTGTCTCTACATGCCACTGAACCCTGAGATTTGGGCTTTACACAATCCAAGTCAAACTTCAGGCCAACAAAATATAAATGTCTTTGACATAACAGACACTGTTATCATCTTCTGGTGGTACCAAAATGAATACTACTCAATTATGCTTTTCCTGAACTCAGAGTCCAAAGAGGAGATAGCAGATAGATACATAAATGATTATACTACAATGTGATAAGAGGCTAAAATTTTTCTACATGACCTGTATTTATCTAAATTCTCTAAATAGTCAATCATTCCATTTGAGACACCCCAGCTTTCACTACTCTTTCCTGAATGTGCTAAAACGCGACCTCAGAGATTCTGTATCTGCCATGGAGCTGTCCCACCCACACCTGTCTTAAAATGTCTCTAAATGTCTATAAAATGATTGCGTATATATATATATATACACGTATATATATACGTATATATACGTATATATATACGTATATATATATACACACACATATATACGTATATATATATACGTATATATGTGTGTGTATATATATATGCATAATTTTCTAATATATAAATAATATATGGTATACATAAATACACACATACATACACATATATACACACATGTGTGCATATGCATACACATACATATGTACATACAAATTACATATGCATGTATGTGTGTATATGTAGTTTTTTTTTTTTTTTTTTTTAACTCATTAATGTGTTTCTTTCCTGTACTCTCCAAGGAAGGTCAGGGATCATTTTGCCAGTTTTGTCCACTGTTACACGCCTAGCACTTATAATCATTTCTGGCACAAAGATATTCAATAAGTAGGAGTTATTTTGAACTAACACTTTTGTTGTGTTTATTTAAAAAAAAATCCTAGCTAAATGAACTCTTCCAAGTACTGAGTAGATTCACATCACCTTAAAGTAATATCCTGTTTCTGAGATAGGGTAAAATAGATAAGTACTGCTGAAAATGCGAATAAGCTAATTCTTAAATTATCATTATTTGTGAAACTCTTATACACAAAAATAACCTGAAGAAAAGAATGGATGGAAGACACAATATTGCTATGGTGGCTTAAGGTCGAAAAGTTGCAAATGGCTAGCCAGAAAACTTCTAGTCAGCCTTTTAGAACTGTCAGGGTCAACAGAAACGCAGCTCAGTGGTTATGATATTGAAGTGAAATTCAGCCTTTTCTCATAGTCTGCAACACTGTAACAAGAGTATTTTACTGACATGGTGCCATCATACATTCTTCAGAGCTGCAGATCTGCTCTCACCAGTAGTCAAGAAAAATAATTACTATGAAGCACTGCCCATGAATGGAAAACAAAACAAAACAAAACAAAGCCTGCTTCAAAGACTGTTTCCATTATCAACATTACTAACTTGGTGTTTCTTCATATGCTAATTGATTTATATTTACTCTACTTTCCTTCCTCTATCCTCTCTCTATAAATACTGTTCATATTCTTGTAAATTCTTTACACTCCTCAAGCTATTAAATCCTAAAGATTTTAAAACAATAATTAGTATTTGAATAATGAAATAAGTAATTTGAGGATTTAAACGAGGTACCTTGAGAAGATAAACAATCTTTAAAAAGTTGACTAAGGTTTTTATAAGTCTTCTCTAATATCATTTATCTTGTTAAATGTAATCTGAGATACAATATTGATTTTAATAGTATTCAAAAGAGGTATATTAAATAGTAAGATACAATATCATCAGCAAGTAATAAACTTTAAATTAGGAAAAATGAAGAGTAAAGCCATACAACCAATGTACAAAGAACTGAACTCTGTTTCTTCTATTGCCATGGTCCTGACCTGAACAAAGCAGAAAGGGATAGTTAGTCCCTCAGTACCCCATCCCTCACTCCCCTTAATTATTCTGGGGTCCAAGAAAGAGAATTCAGAGACAAAATCAAATTAATAATTAAACATATTTAGCTCAAATAATGTATCCATCTAAAAGAAGCAATGTACAAAAAAATGGGTTTAAGAACAAATGTGTCACTATTTTAAAAACACCTTAGCCAACATATTTATCAATAGACACTTTTATTAGCTTTAGTTTGTGCAAGCTGCATTTTTAAAAGGTGAAATGTCCTACTCTCAAGTTTTAGCACCTATGATTTACTTTCTGGGGGTTATTATATGGGATGAATGAATTATTTTTACAAACACAAAAGAATTGTTAAAAATTAACAGCAATAGGAGGTGTCAATGATGAAATATTTGAAAAATAAATTATTAAAAAGCTGGCTGTAATTGAATTTAAAGTGCATATTATTGTTATTTTAGGCATAGCAGCAGTAAGGGAAGGGCAGCCTATTAACTTAACTATCTTTATTTAGGAATAGTGATTTCTTAAACTAATCAGTCAGAGTTACTGGCCTAGCCCCATGAGAAAGGACAAGGGAAAGCCAGTGTGGATAAATAAGCCACATCCAATTAACCTTCACAACACACACACACACACACACTTATACTGTGAAACTGTAACTGAAGTCACTGCTAAATAAATGGCATGGACACTAAATTTTATAGTATTAAAAATATTTTTAAAAAACTTTAAAAAACTGTAGCATTATGCAGAATTTTAATCAAGCTTTTCTTTTGAAGAAAAACAAATTTAAAAGTCTCGTTTCCCCCTTTTAATTTCTCGCTTGTGTTTTCTAATAAATATATACAGCGTCTGAAAGCTTCAGGGAGATTTGTATTTTAAGTGAGTAGTAATGGGTCATCAGAGTGTTTGTTTTTTATCTTAATGAAGGATTCCACTGGAATTACTGGATTAAGTAAAAGCAGTTGAAATGCCCTAGAAAAACAGCTGTGACAAGTGGCATTTCAAAGCTCCTTTTGAAACTGAGAGAACCTACCAATTTAAGAAATTAAAAATTAAAGGGCTCAGTGGGTTAAGTGTCCAACTCAGGTCATGATCTCACGGTTCGTGAGTTTGAGCCCCACACAGGGCTCTGCCCTGACAGTGTGGAGCCTGCTTGGGATTCTCTCTCCTCTCTCTGTTCCTCCACCATGGTATCTCTTTCTCTCTCAAAAAACAAATAAAATAAAATAAAATAAAAACAAAAAAAAAGAAATTAGAAATTTAAGGAATAATTGGCAATAAAGAATCATTTTATGAAATAACTGACAGTGAGCTGATGAATTTTATAGATTAAGGTTGCTCAGGCTGCAAGTTGCTGCAGCTTTTCCCTAGAATATGATTGAGAATTGTCTTTTGACATGTTTTATTAACCAGGGTAATGATGTCACAGATGGCACCAAATACCTGTTGCTCTATATAGTCCAAGCGCATGTATGAATATTTGCTAACATATATCATATATACATAGCAGGTAGAAGAAAAGACAGTGTGTCTGCAAATATATGTGTATGTAAACTGATTAATAACTTCATATTTTTATACTAAAAAAGAACAGAAACATGACAAATAATCGATATGTATTTAGTTTGAGGCTCTGGTATTGTTCAAATCATAGTAAATCTTTTTTTTTCAGCTCAAGCTGAAATACTGGTTTTGATAACTGGTTTATAATTTATTAATTTCAAACTGGTGTCAATTTACACATGTAAAAGATCTATCAGAAGTATACACGTCAGTACAAAAGCCTGACTCCTATCACTTTTCACACTCTGGTATCTTATTATTCCTAATAACTATAAAGTGTTAGAAAGGTACATGCCAATCATGACATTTTAGACATGACACAGATTAAAATACACAGTATCTCAAAGCTATTGTGTATGACACGTTTTGCAGTGGACACACATTACAAACAGGAAAAGTTAAATGGTAACATTGGTACATGTTGATTTTTATTTGGAAATTTACTCAAGATTATCTGTATTCTATCAATGAATACATGTATTTTTCATATGTGTATGCTGTTTTATAAGGTTCCTATTATGTGAATGCTATTTTTATAAGAATTATTGCTTTTCAAAACATGTCAGAAAATTAGGGTATATTTAAACATAAAAAAATTAGGTTTATGTGCACATAAAATTTGAACTTGGAAAGAAGAATATGGACTCTATTAGCATGTGTTTGCATGTACAGATTTGTATCAACTATTGAAGAATTATACATTGATGCTTACTTTTTATTTTTATTTCTCTTTTCTAGATTTAGCGTACAATATTGTCAAATGCCTTTTAACTATTAATGAATTTCACCATGATTTACTGGTTAGATGTGCTGCATTCCTGAAATAAACCCTTTTTGGTTATATTATTTTATTCTCTTGATGTATTGCTGAATTAATTCCACTAATACACACTTAGGACTTTTTACACTTACTATGTTGGAGCTATATGCTCAGCATGGTGTTAAACACAGTTCCTTGTCCTCCCTTCTTGAATTCAGTTTCTGGTTCTTATAGAGAATATGGAAGAGTGAAAGAACATCCGTGATGCTGAGTGAAGGTGACCAGAAGTAATCACTGCTCCTGTGTGTGTGTGTGTGTGTGAGAGAGAGAGAGGGGGAGAGAGAGAGAGAGAGAGAGAAGAGGAGAGGAGAGAGAAAGAGAGACAGAGACAGAGAGAGGAACACATTATTACTCTGATTTTCTCTTGGGGATGACTTTCAGCCACATTCTGTTGAGGAAATTTAAATGAATCCTTCTTTCCAGGTGTGCACTTGTAAACCTTCCAACCAGTAAGAGCAAGTGGTTCACAAAGTGTGGTCACTAGTCCCAGCTTCAGCACCACCTGAGAAATTGTTGGAAGTGCAGATTATCACCCCTAGTCTAGCTCTGGTATTGGAGCTGGACCTGTGTCTTTTAACAAGCCCTCATACTAAACGTGTGAGTGTCCTAAGAAAGAGGGATCGTTTTAGAAGAGGTGATGTATCACAAGGGATCACTGAGAATCAACATTGAAAGCTGCGATGGAACTAGAAGGAAGACGACATTCTTTATTTTCCTGTGTGTAAAGCTGCTAAAGGTGGAACTGCTAAGCCCAGAGTTGCTAAGTTGCCATCTTTATCTTCATTTATAAAAAAAAAAATGTGCTTCTGAGCAAAGCCACACAGAAGAAATCAGAGGTGAGGGAAAGGGGAAAAGCAAGATTTTTGATAACAGTTTTTAAGCATCTAATTTCACTTGGTGTCTAAAGAATGACTTTTCCATGATGAAGTCGTTTTTTTTTTTTCCCTCAGTGTGAGTTGGATTCCTGTCAATCACAATAAAACATCATATTACTGCATCCTTTGAAAATACAAGTTTTTTCATTTAAATGTTATTCAATGTATTTTTCATTTCATTCCATGGGTTCAAGTTAGGGCCCGTGAAGTTGGAAATTAGAGAAACAAGGCTATTGCCTGTGAATTGTCACATGAAATCAGCACAGCAAAACATTACAGGTGAACTGTTCTTAAATGGTCCATTAGATCCAGGCCATGGGAACTTTATGATGACTTGACAGAAATTTAAACATTACAGGCATACTTCATTTTATTGCCCACTTTACTGTGTTTCATATATATCTCATTTTTTCCCACAAAGTTAAGATTTGTGACAAGCCTGTGTCAAGCAAGTCTACTGGCACCATTTTTCTAATGGCATGCCCTCACTTTATGTCTCTGTGTCATACTTTCATAATCTCACAATATCTTAAAATTTTTCATTATTATTATTTTTATTGTGGTGACATGTGATCTGTGATCTTTGATGTTACAATTGTATTTACTTGGCGTATCAAAAATCGTGCTCATATAAGATAGTGAACTCAATCAGTAATGTGTGTTCTATTCTACCCCCTGACCACACCCCCCAACTCTCCCCATCTCCTCCAACCTCCCCTATTGTCTAAGACACAGAGTATGAAATTAGGCCAAAGAATAACCCTACAATGGTTTCTAAGTATTCAAACAAAAGGAAAAGTCACAACCTCTGCTTAAATCAAAAGCTAGAAATGATAAAGCTTGGTAAGGAAGGCATGTAGAAAGCTAAGACAGGCTGAAAGCGAGACCCCTTGCACTAAACAATAAACCAAATTGTGGATGCAAAAAAAAATCTTGAAGTAAATTAAAAGTGTTACTCCAGGGATGCCAGGGTGGCTCAGTCAGCTCTGACATTAGAAGCATCTGATGTCAGCTCAGGTCACGACCTCATGGTCCAAGAGTTCAAGCCCGATGTCAGGCTTTGTGCTGAAGCCTGCTTCACATTCTGTATCTCTCTCTTTCTGTTCCACCCCCAGTCACTCTCTGTATGTCTGTCTGTCTGTCTCTCTCAAAAATAAACATTAAAAAAATAATATAAGTGTTACTCCAGTGAATACACAAATGATAAGAAAGCTAATATAGCCTTATTGCTGATATGGAGAAAGTTTTAGTGGTCTAGTCAGAAGATTAAACCAGCCACAGCATTCCCTTAAGCCAAAGCCTGATCCAAAGCAAAGCCCTAACTCTCTTCAGTTATATGAAGCCAGGGAGAGGTGAGGAAACTGCAGAAGAAAAGCTGGCTAACAGAGGTTGGTCCATGAGGTTTGGGGTAGTAGGTGACACAGAAAGTGCTGATGTAGAAGCAGCAGTAAGGTTTCCAGAAGATCTAGCTAAGATAACTGATGAAGGTGGCTACACTATACAACAGATTTTCAGTGTAGATGAAATAGCCTTCTATTGGAAGAAGATGCCATCTACAACTTTCATAGCTACAGAGGAGAAGTCAATGCCTGCCTTCAAAACTTCAAAGAACAGGCCAAGTCAAAGGGCCCAGTGCAGCTGAGACTTTAAACTGAAGCCAATGCTCATTAAACATTTCAAAAATCCTAGGACCCTTAAGAATTATGGGAAATCTACTCTGCCTGTGGTCTGTAAGTGGAACAACAAAGCCTGGATTACAGGACATCTGTTTACAACATGGTTTACTGAATATTTTAAGCCCATTGTTGAGCTCTACTGCTCAGAAAAAAAAGATTCCTTTCAAAACATGACTGCTCATTGACAATAAATGCACCTGGTCACCCAGGAGCTCTCATGGAGATGTCCAAGCAGATTAATGTTGGTTTCATGCCTACTAACAAAACATCCATTCTGCAGCTCATGGATCAAGGAATGATTTCTACTTTCAAGTCTTATTTTTTTAAGAAATACATTTGGCATGACTATTGCTGCCATATAAAGTGATTCCTCTGATAGATCTGGGCAAGGTTAATTGAAAACCTTCTAGAAAGGATTTACCATTCTAGACACCATTAAAAATATTTGTGATTCGTGGGAAGAAGCCAAAATAGCAACATTAACAAGAGTTTGGAAGAAGTAGATTCCAACCCTCATCAATGACTTTGAGGGGTTCGAGACTTCAGTGGAGGAAGTAACTACAGATGTGGCTGAAAAAGCAAGAGAACTAGAATTACAAGTGGGGCCTGAAGATATGCCTGAATGGCCACAATCTCATGATAAAACTTGGGCAGATGAGAAGTTGCTTGTTATGTATGAGCAAAAAAAGTGGTTTCTTGAGACAGAAGCTACTGGTAAAGGTGCTGTAAAGACTGTTGAAATGACACAAAAGATTTAGAATGTTATGTAAACTTGTTGCTAAAGCGGCGGCAGGGTTTTAGAGGATGGACTCCAATTTTGAAAGAATTCTGCTGTGGGTAAAATGTTATCAAACAGCATCTCATGCTACAGAGAAAACATTCATGAAAAGAATCAATCGATGTGGCAAACCTCACTGCTGTCTTATTTTAAGAAATTGGCACAGCCATCCAATCATCAGCAACCATCAATCAGTTAAGCAACCATCAATATCAAGGCAAGATCTCCACAGGCAAGAAGAGTATGGCTCGCTGAAAACTCAGATGATGGTTAGCATTTTTTAGCAATAACGCATTTTTAAATTAAGGCATGAACATGCTTTTATAAAACATAATGCTATTGCACACTTAATAGACCATTATATAGTATAAACATAACTCTTGTATGCACTGGGAATTCCTAAAATTCATTTGACCATGATATTTGCTTTTTTGGTGATATGGACCCTGCAATATCTTTGAAGTTTGCCCGTATGTGAGGAAATATTTGTATCATCAAAAAAGGGTTTAGATGCTTTACGGCAGCAAAGAAAAGGTGCTGTAGAAGCAAACATTGACAGGACTTGGGCACGCACTTTATGAAGAACAAAGTGTCAAGTGTGCTGTCAGAAGGCAGGCTTGACTCTACAATGAGCAAGGTGTAGCTGACTGGCTGGATATAATGTCATTAATACATTGAAACTATGCAAGAAATTCCACTCGCAATGATTGTTTCTGTATATAAGCATAGAAGGAGCCTTCTGGTTACAATCTGCCTGACCAAGAGCTGAGTTAATAAACACACTATTTAGCCTAGAAACATGATAGAGAAAGTTCCAAGATTCAAAGACTCTTTATTAATTTTAAAATGAAGAGAACATGAGTCTGCTCCAGATAGAAAGTTAATTGGTGGGGCTGACAGAGGGGATGATTAGCAATATTTTAGAAGAGAAGTAATTAAATAAATAGTAGCTGTCTCATAATCTCCAAACAGAACTATTTTTTATTTGTGTTACTAGACCCATGTGAAATATTAACACTCCCCAAGCTGATAAATGGTCCACAGCAAATATGGTACTCATCTAATTTCACACAGTTTCATTGAAATAAGGGTTCTATTAAAAGGCCTCTTTATGGAGTCTTAATTATATCTTAAAAGTTCCATTAGCACCCTTGGCAAATTAGCAGGTTGTTTAAGTCAGTAGGGAGCTACCTGCAAAATTCACCTCTTTGCTTTTGGTTAACTTCTGGAGCCAACACAGTTTGGTGGGGAGGAGAGGAATATAGGCATGTTTAGAATAAGGGAGAAACATATTTGTCCATTGTTATATCTATAGAAATTGCACAGCATAATTCATACAATCTCTTTTAGAAATTTGCTTCTGAGGAGGGAACTGTGAGAGATTCAATCTTGAGGATTTGGGCCAGAAATGCAAAGCACAAAAGTATAAGGACCCCCAAGGCTCTAGTGAGATTTTCTGGGTAGAAATTACACTGTTCTAATTTCTCTCATTTCCTGCATTAATCCTATCAATGTTGCTGTGGAATTCCTAAATGCTCCCTGGGTTAAGTGTTGTAGAAAGAAGACTTTTTTTTCCCATTTTTTTGCCCACACTCTGTCCAAGGATTCTTTTGGAGATCTGAAAGGGCTGGGATATGGATGGAGTGTTGAGAGTTCCTGGGTAAGTAACAAGGTGACTTTATACAAGAAAATGGGACACTGAATTCTTAATCAAGAACAAAGTATGATTTCCTAAAACTGAAAAGAAAAGTAGAACTGTTTCCCATAAAGCAATATTCAAGCAAAAAGTTTAGAAATAAAAATAACTTCAAAATACATAGGCACAGGTGCTGAACAGATTAAGTTTCTTACAACTTTGACTTGTGGTTTAAAAAGTAGTCAGTACAATAAAACATAGCAAAGATTTAAGAGGATAAAACTCATAGTTCAAGTCAAGCTCATATCTAAAACACCTATATCTATGATACTTCCATCATTCAGGGAGAATGATTGATTCCAATGCATTTCCAACAGTTTAGATGAAAGAACATATAAGTCTTTGAGGTGACTATTCTGCACAAATAGCATTTGCAAAAATGAAGTTAAGAGTGTTTCTCCCCTATGTCACAAGAAATATGTTTTTATAATAGAAAAGTATGACAGCTTCATATCTAAAGTAGAGCAACTGAAAAAAAAAAAAACAAGTATCTATAAATTACTTCTTTTATATCAATATTCCATTGATAACCTTTTTTGAAATATTTTAGTCCCCTAAATTAATCTGATAATCTATAATTAATAATCCTTATTCAAAAATAAAATGATATTAAATGTAAAATACGAATGGAAAGTTCTTAGAATACTGCTTGTTAATGCATCTTTGTATGTGTTTTTTTTTTCTGGTTCAGTTTATTTTTTTATAAGTTTATAAATCCTCTAAGAAGGAAATCTTCATTTCCTTTACCTACCTATTTTTTCCTGTGATTCACTATTTTATTTATCAGTTGTAACAGATGCAGCTGGTTTCAGGAATTAAAGAGTTTAAAAATATAAAAATTATGTGAAAACTCACAAGTGCATATATCTTGGGAAACAGCAGAAACTGGGGTTCTTAGCACCCATTTTCAGTAATCTATGGTATAAGATGCTTCCCGATCTGTAGAATTTCAACAATGGAAAAAATTAACTTACTATTTTGTGACACTAAACTAACATAAAATGAAATACTATATGCAAATACTTTTTGTTTTGAAAATGTTTTACTCACTTTAACAAATTCTTGTGGCATGGGTGCAGAAATACTAAAATAATATATCTAGGGAAAGAAAGTGTAATGAAAAATGTCACCTGTTATAAACTGCTGATAGCCCATGGGTATTAGATAAATGATCTAGTTCTCACTGAAATGTTGCTTACAAATTGAGGTGAAAGATAAAAGATAGAAAGCATTTTCTTTAGAATCATTATCCCCCCTTTAATGTTCTCAGCATGACGTGGTTAGAGAAGGGCTAGAACATTCTGAAGTCTCACTCTATGCATAGGTAGATTCAGGGACAATCATTCAAAGAAGACATTCATGAGATGAGGGACATCTAAAGAGATTAACAATAAACATATATATATATATATATATATATATATGCATTATTTCCTTGATAAACCATGTATGCTTAATTAAAAATTCTAGGTAATGCTAAGGAGGAATAAAGCTAGAGTCTCCATATGCCACTAAATATTTCCAATAATAATTAGGAAATATATGAAAGTAAATTTTAGTGGAAAATAGATTTCCAAACACTTTAATTATAAAGTATCCCTTAAGTTTTTAATTTTTTGATGTTTTAAAATTCATATTGATGTCCTATCAATGTTCTTTGTTCAGCAAATAACTTACATACAAATGACCAGATAGATTAATATAGGTATATAAATAGATTTTCATTGCACAAAAGTAATAAATATAGCCCCCCCCCCAAAAAAAAAAACCCTGCAAACATGCCCAGACTTCAGATAATAGGTTTAAAATAAAAGATCCTATCAGTTCATGTAAAAATACTTTGAAATCTTGGATAAAAATTTTTGGGGGGATCTCTAAAAGCACAATCATAGCTTTCTTATAAATTTCACTTTTCTAGAATTTAGTGTGTTGTTATTTTACTCACATATATGTAAGTTTCCATTTTTAGTATCAAATATCTTTTTGGTATCTTTCAGTTTACCCTGTAAATGCTCCTTTTTAAAATTGTCACTGGTTATTTGACACTGGTTATTCCACTTGACAGGGGAAATATAGTTGTTTTTTTTTGTTTGTTTGTTTTGTTTTGTTTTGTTTTTTTGTTTTGTTTTTACCCCAAGAGGTAGACATTTCACACAGAATTAACAGAAAATCTCAAGGGGAATTTTTTGTACAATAGTCATCCCTGACAAGCCTCATTAAGTAGAGTTTTACTGTCTATCTCTACTTAGGCCACATATCTTTAAGTGTCCTACTTTATGGTGTTTTGATGATTTTGCTAGTGTTTGGTTTCTTTTCTCATTTATTATTATTTGGTTTTTTGTTTTGTTTTGTTTTACATACTTTATAAGAATATCAAGGGAAATAAACCAGGATTTAGCACTTTGTAAACACTGTAAGAGCTTTAATTACTATATGTGGACTGTTCAAAAAAAAAAAAAAAAAAAAGGAAAAGCTGAGACATTCAATCAGCTGAATAATGATTCCTGAATATTTTGTTGAAAAGAAACTGCTGATGGAGAGGACATGTCACATCATTAGCTTTTTTAATGTGCTAAACCCATACTTTTTCAAACATAATATGCAGTATTTAATTAGCTGAATCATAAAACTGGAAATGTGGGATTTTCATTACCACTTAAGGTCTCTGAAAAGATACTGCTTCACTGATACTAATAGTGAATATGTCTGTGGAAAGTTAAGTTCATCTGTCTTTTGACAAAGTTTAAAATTTTTTCCCATTATTTTTATATTGTTTTTGCTCTTTATTTTCATTTTTAGGGACTGGTGTAAAATTATATTACAAATGGTTTGCTTTGAACATTTCTGAAGAGTTAAGTCTTAGGAATCAAAAGTGTGGAATGCGGTCTTTGTTATTAATTATATAACCATGAATTTGCTGTAAGTGTCTAAATACATTTGCAAAACAAGGGAAACCTGGTTGTGAGGGGCAATGTCGTTAATATATTTTTGCACTGTAGCCTATAGTCACATCCGCAAGACACATAGACACTTCACATACTGAACTCTGAAAATATTTACAATACACATTTATAATATAATACAGTACATATTTATAATACACATTTATAATAATACACATATATATGTTTTTCTGCTGTCTCTGCTGCCCAAATCAGTCCCTGCCAATAGTTTTTTTGTTTTTGTTTTTTTGTTTTTCCCAGTGTATTAGCTTGGGATGCTCTAGATAGTTCCACATTTCATATCTTTTCTGTCTGCCCAAGTACAGTTTCAGTTCCATTTAAGAAAATATATCTGGTTCCCCACAGCTACTTCAGTCTACTTCTGAACCTTACCTTGTATGTGCTAATGGCTTCTGATAAGAATATATAAGAATAGGAAAATGTGCATGAGACATAAATGGAAGTCAAATATCATCTCCTACCTTACCAAAGGAAAGATGTTACAACCATTCAAATGAAAAGAAATGGAAAAAAGTCACACTCCTGTTGTAATAAAAATAAGAAAGAAAAATTTAATAAACACTTTTACTTTTAACTCCAGAAGACTTGTAATTCAGAACACTTCTAAGACCTCAGTCTTTTAATACCAAACATTTGTTTTAGCAACATAGCAAAATAAAAAAAAAAGAGAGAGAAAAAGTTTATTCTATTAATAGACATTATGTAATGTCTTGTTTTTCATAAATTCATGAAAGAAATGCTTGAGTCTATTATTTTTAAGATTCAGTAGAAGGATCAAAATAGAATAATCTCACCAAGAAACAGATTAATCGAAAACCCATTCTTGGGTGACTAATAAGAATTGATTAAATTAAAATGATACATTCTCTTTCTCAACTACCAATAATTTAAAATATCAAAGAGTAAAACCTTTTGAAATGCATGGATTTTTATATCAATCATCAAAGTAATTTTTACAAAATCAGTAGATACCCAAATTAAAATGCTTCAAAAATCAATTTTGGGGGTATGAGAATAACTCACATTATCCACAAAACATAAAATTTAAGTGGGACGTTCCAATTGTTCATTATTCTATACTACCACAAAAGATCTATGCATAGATCTTGTTAATACTGAGAAGAGAGGAGTCTGTTTCAGATGCCTCTCACGTTTTCTTTCCTCATGGTCTCCCTCTCCCAAGATATTCCTGGATGCCAAAACTATTTTCTCCACTGGAATCAGTATATAAATCATACTCTGTGCTCTGAAATTCTTTTCTCCCTTTCTCATAAAAATTTTCCTTCAAGGGTCTAATTTCTTCAGGATAAGGACTGAAGTGAATCTTAGTTCCTGGTGCCCTAGTAAGCCTAGATGGCTTGATATGTTGTTTATGGCTTCTCAGGATCAAAGGCATTTTCTCAAAACGGCATCACTCACTAAATGATAGAATTAAATTAACTATGATGATTTAATAGAGGTATCAGGACTCAAACTGTGTCTATATTCTATGAGCATTACTGGAAAATATTTTATAAATGATTTGTTAAGGACCATCAGTGATTAAAGAACTCAAAGAATGGTTAAGTACAAATTTTGAATGACTAAAATTGCTTACAGCACTGCCATAAAAGTTAATCACTGGATAAGTTTATTATAAACTTTTCTCTTTAAGAAATTAATATGGCATATAGATATTAAAAATGGATGCCAACCTGGTGGTTAAAGAACAAACGATTCAGTCATTCTTGTTAAACATGATTATATTATTTAACGTTACTTCAAAATGGTTGTAACTCATTAAGAGATTAATTAGACATTTGGGTTTCATTAACTGTGACCTCAACTTGTTAATTTTTCACTGTTTGCAAGTTCCAGCCTTGTTAGTTTACTCAAAATATATTTTAAAAAATGAACATATATATACTGTATATGCATTTGGTTTTTTGTTGTTTTGTTTCATGTATTTTTTTAAGTTGATTTATTTACTTTGAGAGAGAGAGAGAGAGCTGGGGAGGGGTAGAGAGAGAAAGAGAGACAGAGACAGAGACAGAGACAGAGACAGAGACAGAGAGAGAAAGAATTCCTAGCAGGCTCCACACTACCAGCACAGGGCCCAATGCACGGCTTGGACTTAAGAAACTGTGAGATCATGACCTGAGCCAAATCTAGAGTTGGACACTTAACCAACTGAGCCACGCAGGTGCCCCTAGTTTTTTTGTTTGTTTGTTTGAATGTAGAGTCCTGTTTATAAAAACCTGGATCTTTACCATTTTCGCAATATTGCAAAATGCTTAATGCTAATTATGTGTTCATGTGATCACTGAATGAGTGCTTTTGATAATTAAAAAGGAGACATTTCCAGATAGACACAATTCCAAATTTTAAAATCCACAAATTCACACTGAGAGAATAAAGATAAATTGGTTATATCTTAGAGAGCTATGCTCATTTTTGTCTTTTTTTAAATTTGTCACCATATTTTTTTTCTTTCAACCTATTTGTCTACATTTTACTCTACTATTAAGTGAGGGATTTTCAATTGTGGTGTGAAACTACTTGCAAAACACACAGAAAAATCTATGCACTTGGGTCAAAAGTGAGCACAACTCAGAATATGGAAAAGAAGAAGATAAAAAATGGTAACAGGAGAAGAACTGGAAAGACAAATGATATAACACAACAAAGGGTGGTATCTTTCTTTTTTTTTTCTTTTTTGCTTTTTTTGTTGAGGTGGGAAAATAAATGACCATAAAGCTTTAGGCTAATTAATTATTTCTAAGGAAGAAATATTTTATTTTCAAAGGTAAATAATTATTAATTTACAATAGTGTTTCCAGAAGATATCCATGTGTTTATATTTCTTAGTTTTCTCTTGATATGTTAAAAACTCATCACAATTATTATCAATATTCCAAAATTCAAAGCCACTGATGATATTTCAAAATCATAACCTTTTTTGTCAAAAAGACAAAACAAACTCTTTGTCTTTGATACTTGACTATTGCTTTAATCTGTAGCAAACAGTAGTTTGCTTCAACGTAAATACTTACAAGATAATGATTTGGCTTACAATGTAATCAATAGTCATTAAAGATTTAACAAATAGAAAACTATTTTAATGTAATATATAATATTATAAATGCATACATGTTAACACCTTTCTAAAGATATTTATTTCTAATTACTTGCTCTTCCACTCATTTCCATTTTAAAATGTCTAATGCAAACTTTAAGGTCAAATATTTGTAAAATAATATGGGCAAGCTTTCTCTTAATAGATTTCTTTTTGTCTTGGTTACATTAGGGCTTTGGGGCATGCAAAATGCTAAACAATAATTTATTTACTATGTTCTATATCATCACGTGTAAGAGCTTAGCAAGTAAATTCATTACGTTTACTTTTTAAACATGAAGTCATGAAAGTCATGAAAGTAGAAATAAGGTGATGTTTCACAGATCACATTTCAAGGATATTTTATCACAAGACCCTATTGCTGATTTTCTACCTTTTCTAAAACTGAGCCATCAATTATTTAAACAACATACAGTAGTTTCAATGTATGATTTCTACCCCTTATGAACTTCTTAAAAACATGATTATAGTCATTATGTACATAAAAGAATTCTACACTTTTGACAAAATTTTGGTCCTTAGTTTTCACTTCTCACTCTCTAGGAGACAACAATCTTAAGGTTTTAACTATTCCTATTTAGTTAGAATATGGACTTTCATTTGATATTAAACTCCAGTTCACCTTTGATTTCATGAGCAGCTTTAATGATTGTAATGCAGAATGACAACATATAGTTCACCTTCCTGAATACTCTCTCTTCCCCACTCTTGGAAAATATATAATTTAGAACAGAAACAATACGTATATATATCTTGATAATGAAGTAACAGAAGCAATTATTGCAAAACTACCCTATTTACTATATGTTAGGTGTTTTTCTAAGCCCCTTTTTTATTTCCTAAAGTAGTCTAATCCATGTCCTCATCTAGATTAGCCATACTATCTAGTTACGGCTTTTTTGCTCCCATACTACTGAATGATAATGCTACAATGGAGTATATACCCAACAGTAAAAGTTCATATCTTGTTGCTACCACTTGGCCCTTGTCAATGACGAGCCTGTCTACTTTCATTCTTTAGTGACTCCTTAGCTCACTTGCTATAAACCAATCACCAGCTTATATTTTTCTTTTATCTCTCTCCACACATCTGTCCTAATTCTTGTGACCCTTCCAAGCCCCACTTGTTGATTCTCCTTGCTTTAAGACCCAACCTCCTTGATGAAGTTATGGTATGTCCTTACCAGTCAACAAATCATCAGTGTAGCTTCTAGTCTCATTCATATAATGAATCTGCTCTCAAAGATGATGGAATCCAGCAGTCATCATTCTTCCTGACTTTAACTGCACTTCCAAATTCACAGACACCTGAATTTCTAATATCCTACACTTTCTATTGTCTGTGATTATGTGCTCTACCATATTTACCTTTTTTTTTTGATATCCTGAATACAGAAGGGCTCTGTTAACACTGCGTATCATTCTCTGTATTGGTTACCTTCCATAATTCATCCTCCTAAAGCTTCAACTAATTTCTTAGACCATGGAAAATAGAACTCCAGCCAAGACCTCTCTCTGGCTTGCATTATTTCTTGCTGCCCAAAATACATTTCCCCATGAAGTTCACCCAATATCTTAAAACTTAAATAAAATCCAACTGGTCACATTCTGATTTATCTGTCTACACATTCTGTAGCAGCACAATCTTAAACATCTTTCAGAATGAGGAGCTTGTAAGCATGTGTTAGTTTTGCTTTTTTTTTTTTAAGTTCCAAAATCCAGTCTTTCATCTGGATTCTTTTTTTCCAGAGTAATTAGTTGAAGACTAATTAGTTGAAGGAATTGGTAATTAGTTGAAGACTGTAAACTTTCTGTGGGACAATATTAATTTTTTTCTTCTCAAATGTAACTCCCATACTGTTGTCAAGTCTCTCTGTTGTTTAGCAGGTATCTTGAATTATATCTGAGATGAATTCCAGTTTAGGATTGTGAAATAAATTCTAATTCAAAGAGCCCCTTTCTATCATCACTAATCAGGTTTGAATTTCCAAAGATCTGAAGTCTCTTCTGTGCTCCACCCTCTCCAGCAATAAAAGAACACAGAAGGGAGGTACATGGTCTGGTCCTGAGATGCCTCCTGCTCTTCTCGATTTTCAAAGAATAACTGGGATGATTAAATAAGGAGGGTAGTGGGGGAGGAGGAAGGAAAAATATTTCTTCAAATAATATCCCTCAGTTGCAGTCCTCTCTCTGCTGGTTTTCATGGATTTTTTTGGACAGCTTCTTGTGGTGTAAATGTTCTCCTGCAACAGCAGTTGCTGGCTCTGGAGAAGTACATGTGCATTCTTCAAAGGGCTCTGCTTGCCATTTTCAATGCTCAGTTCCTGAGTATTCCTACTTTGGTCATTTACCTTAGCTCTTGCCCCTGTGTCCTGAACCCTATAGTCTCTTGTCTGCAGGATTTAATTCAATACTCCTCCTTCCCTAGTCTTCCTAAATATAGTCTGGGGGTTAGAGGTTCCAGGAGGACCAGCCAGTTCTTCAAATCTTTGTTGTTCTCTTTGCCCAAATTTAAGGTCCAACTGCCAATCTTAACATGATTCAGCACCCTGTGAGAATGGTGTTTCAGATTACTTCTACCTTCCCTTCCTTTTCAATCTTCCTGACCTATTTCAGACACTGTGCTCTGAAATCCTGCTCCATTATCTGACTCCTTATTATTAAGTTCAATTATTTTCCACTGCCTCCTTAATGAAGTCCCTATTTCCTAAGACATTCAGATCTTTTAATCATTAGTCTTTTTTTTTGATCCTACAATTAATGAAATTATTATAGGATAATCTAATCCTGAGATATTTTCCCCGTATTTTGAAACTTGTACACTTTTTAAAATTTCTAACCAGATTTCAGTCTCAATGAATTAGTTTCTTGTTTCACTCACACAAATATGTACCTTTAATAATAATCTAATTATTTTAATATATAGGTGCTATATTCATTTTTAATTTTTATTTATTTTGAGAGAGAGAGAGAGTGAGCGTGTACAAGTGGAGGAGGGGCACAGAGAGAGAGTGATAGAGGGAATCCCAAGTAGGCTCTACGCTATCAGCACAGAGCCTAACTTGGGGCTCAGTCTCATGAACCATGAGATCATGACCTGAGCCAAGATAAAGAGTTGGACACTGAACTGACTGAGCCACCCAGGCACCCCTAGGTGCTATATTCTTAACCAGACTATGAAATTCTCCAAAAAAAGAATATTCTAAAGCTTTTAATACCACCAAGCATAGAACTTCGGGAATGACTTTAATAAAGTGAAAGTTTTAGCATGGATTACATATTCATGAAGTTACTGACCACTGACAATGCATTTAAAATTAAATTCATATGATGAAACCCATTCCTTTCCTTTTTTATTATAGAATTTTGTTTCAGCGAATATGACATGATAGGAATGATTATTTGGTTGGAGAATGAAGATACTCATTTCATTAAATAAATTACTGTTATGGTGATATTTTATTCCATAACCCTCATTTAGCTAGATAAGGTTATAGTAATACTTGATACATTCAGAGTAGAAGTCCAAGAATTAAATGATTCTTCAGGTTTTCGTAAGTGTCCATAACACAAGAGCAGACATTGATTTATCAAATAGTGTAACAATAAGAGGGAGGTGGGGTGTGAACGTAAAGAGATTTTGTAACCAAGAATAATAAGAGAAATTTTTGAAGCAATTACATTGAAAATTAATCCATTCTAAACAATTATCTTAATGAAGATGATGCAATAAATGGAACATTTTTTAGAACAATTTCTCTATATTTTTATAACGGGTTCCTTTTTGGTTTCTGAATATAAAGAGGTCCAAATATTAGCAGATGTCATTTGAATAATAGAGTTCTAAATTTAAATTCCTAGCATTTAGCTTTTCTTCTTTATTCTGTGTGTATATCATACATAAATATGTGATTTAACGAGATGAATACAGACTGATGTGCTAATTTCTAAATGGTGAATTTCAGGAAAAATGTGTCAGAGCTATATTTTTGCAAAATGGAATTTGTAATCTAAGTTTTGTCATCCATTTTCATATTAGTAATATTAGAGTGTGATCCATCAAATAAAGGATTTCCCTGCTGCTAGGAAAATGGCAAGAGCCCTGACATCTCCACTTTTATTAGTTTTCTAATTTTATTTCCAGATTCATAGCTTATTTGATAGAAAGCTGACTTTCTGGTTCACTGATATAGGAAAACTTGTGTAAATACACAGAGCCTTAATGTAACTAAAAGATTAAAATAGTTTGAATGAGAACAGAAATATACTTTTTTTTACTGCTTCCAGTTGTTAAGAATAGCTAACTTTAGAAGCTTTTATCCAATCCTGTTGGGGAACACAAAGAGAAACTTTTCACTTCTAATTGTATTTGAATTCAGTTTCAGAACACTTGTGATCTGCTGGAAAACAGTCCATCTCTTAAATGCCTTAAAAAGTGTGTTCATCACATAAATCTTAGTTTTTATAGATAAATACCAGAATCATGAAAAGTTTAATTTCCTTTGCAAAAATATCAGAAACAAAAATAATAAAAAATTCCTTATATACTGACTACATTTATACTGTTTGTATAAAAAAGTATATTCAAACAACTGCTTGCTTCTTTGTACTAAGACTGGGTTTCTGCACATAAAATAGTTATTCACAAACAATCTGTTAATAAAACTGATTATCAGCTACCGAAAAAAAACTATACATATATATATATATATATGTATACATACATAAATATATATCTATACATATATATGTATACATACATATATATATGTATGTGTGTGTGTATATATATATACATATATATATGAATTAGCACAACTAATATAAAATGCACCCTAGTGCTATTTTGACTGCTGCACACAATAGATTCTCAAGGAATACATCTATTTGATGTCTAAGTACATGCTATCTATTGGTCAATTATATTTTTAGTTCAATCATATCTTTATTTTAAAAAAATCTTTAAAATTATCAGGTGAAATATAAAAATATATCAACAAAATGAGATCCTATCTGAAAAAACAAAAGCAAACAAACAAATATCCTCTACGTGGAAACTCTAAATGGTTACATGTATGACATAAGTACCATTCTTTCCTTTATGAATTCCCCTCCCCCATCTCATCATTCCAGTTACTCCAATAAATCATTTTTGTCACTGAAGAAAAAAATCCTGCACCCATTTATTTACTTTCCCTTGCTATGGTTTTGTGTCATTTCGTTCTGTTCCTTTTTTCCCCATAGGTTTATTGTGATATAATTTACGTATAATAACATTTATTCTTTTAAGCAAATGGCTTGATGAGTTTTGGTGATTGCACAATATCATAGAACTACCACCACAATTAACGCATGGAATATTTCCAGCCCCTCCAAAAAACTTCCTTCTGTATTTTGTACTCAATTTTCCCCCACATTTCCTAGTTTCAGGCAATCATTGATTTGATTTCTGTGCTTATAATTTTGCCTTTTCTAGAATTTCACGTAAGTGAAATCTGTGTTTACTATTTCTTCTGACTTCTTTCCTTAGGATAATGCTTTTGAGATTCCTGTAGGTTGTTTATGTACCAAATTATGTTCTTTTTTGATATTTAATATTCAATAATATATATACATATCAAAAACTTTTTATCATACAATAGCTGATGAATATTTACATCTTAAGTTGTTAGTTATTATGAATAATGATGCTAGGGACATTTGCATACATATTTTTGTAGACATATGTTTTCATTTCTCTTGAGTAAATACCTAGAAATGAGGTTGCTGGTTCATATGACAAGGGTATATTTAATTGCTTAACTAAATTTTCCTCCACATCCTCACCAGTATTTGGTATGGTAAGTCTTTTTATTTTCAGCAGTTCTAGTGGATATGTCACTGTGATTTAAAATTTATTTTTCTTATGAAAACTGATGGTGAGCAACTTTTCAGGTGCTTATTTGCTTTTCAGTATCTTCCTTGGCAAAGCTTCTATTCAAAACATTTTTCCATTTCTTAATTGGGTTGTTTGCTTTCTTGCTATTGAGTTATAAGCCTTGTTTACAAACTTTGGAAAAAAAGTTTTTTGTCAGGCATATTTTTGAAAAGACTTCTTCCTAGCCTGTGACTTGCATATTCATTTTTTTTTGAGCTCTGAATTATCAAAGAACAATCCTTTCAATGATCTCTTTGTTTTTATGTTGTGTGTGTGTGGGTGCATGTGTGTGCACATGTCTATGTTCTGTTCAAAGAAATCTTGCTTAACCCAGTGTTACAAAGATTTTCCATTATGTCCTCTTCGTGAAGTTATACAGTTACAACTCACTGGTTCTCCAATCCATTTCAAGTTAATTTTTGTGAATGAATAAGATAAAGGTGAAGTTCCTTATTTTACCTATAAATATCAACTTTCTACCTCCATTTATTGAAAAGATGGCCCATTCCATACTGAATTGAGTTGGCACTCTTGATGAGCGTTAACTGATCTTATAAATGTTTTCAATATTATTTTCTATTGTTCTCTCAATTTTTTGATTTCTGCTTTTGTCTCTAATATTTTCTTCCTTCTACTTAATTTGTGATTCATTTGTTACTCTTTTTCTGATTTCTTAAAATGTAAAATTAGATTTGTACCTCTAACTAGAGTCTTTAGTTAATTCACATATAATTTAATTTTGATATGGTTGGATCTGGGTCTAATTTTTATAATTTGTTTTATATTTGTCTCCATTTTTAGTTCTTGTTTCACCCTTCCTGCCTCTTTTTTATTTGTACAGATTTTAGAATTGAATTTTAATTTTTCCATGGGCTTTTAATTTATATTTCTCTGCTTCAATTTTCCATTGGTTGTTCTAGACATTACAATATGCATTCCTAATTTTCACAGTCTACTTAGAATTAATATATGAGCATTTCATATAAAATAAATAAATCTTGGCACCATATAGGTCAATTGATCCCCCACCATCCCTGAGCTTAGAGTTGTTGCATGTATTACATATGCATGTGTTATAGATTCTTCCAAGCCAGTGGTTATAGCTTTGCTTAAAGAAGTAATATGTATTGTAACAAAATTAAGAAGGAAAACAAAAAATAATTAAAATTTTATACTTACCCAGATATTTACTATTTTAAGTATTCCTCATTTTTTCCTAAGGACCAAACAAATGTCCCTAGCTGTAGAATTTTTAATGTTTACTCAGCTTAGGATTTGTTGAACACTCTACATCTGGAAATATACTGTCTTTCTTCAAATTTAAGACAATTTCAACCACAATGTCTTCATATACTTTTATGCCTTATCCTGCTAGATATCCAATCATACTTATGTTTTCATTTGATATTATGTAGGAAATACCAGAGGTTATACTCATTTACTTTCCAACATTTTTTTCTTTGTTCTTCAGCTTGGATAATTTCTATTGATCTATCTTCAAGCTCACTTGGTCTTTCCCCTATTGTCTCTATTCTGATGTTAAATCTATCTGTGATCTTTAAAACAAATATCACTATTGCATTTTTTTAATCTAGATTCATTTGGTCTTTTTTTATCGTTACTATTTATTTGCTAGTATTTCCCATCTTTTCTCTAAGTGAAACAATATTTCTTTCACATAATTGAATATAATTAGAATGGCTACTTTAAATTCCTTTCTACTAATCCCAACATTAATATCATTTTAGAGATGGTCTCATCTGCTTTCCTTTTCTTTTGAGAGTATCTTTAACTCAGGTTAGGGCTGCATCTTATAATGGACATCATGCAGGTTAAGTTATGGAGACTGGAAGTTGTATTCTCCATGAGTGATGTTGTTTGTTTTGTTTTGTTTCAGTTAGTCACAATCACAAACTCTGCCTTGGACAACAACTCAAATCCAAATACAATCTTTTGTATTAGCTAAGTTGTTTTCATTCTGATCCATAAATACATGATTCAGGGGTCTGTTGGAATATGGGAAGATGAAATCTGGGGATACCTTTTCTAGATATTTCACTTCATAGATTCTTCCTTTTTTTCCCCTCTCTCTCTCCAGAAACTACAGTTGCCCTGACTTAGTATTCTGGTTCCTCAGACCAGAAAATCTGTGACTTTTTTCCCTCCAGAAGAGATTCTACCTACTTTCAAGCAAGAAAGAGTGAAAACATATATAACTCTCCTCTTCTTATGAACATGAGCTACTCAGAAGAATTTATCCTATTCCCTTCACTTTTCAGTAGCTGCTCTGAGGTAATATGTCCAGATTGTGTACTTGTTATCTGTAAAGGGGTCCAATCAGTACTTATTTAGCCATTACCAAAATCCACAAATTCAACACTTTTTATTTTTATTTTTATTTTTTTAGTAATGAAAACTAAGTCAAATGTGACTATGCTTCATCTAAGCATTCCACCACACTGTCACTGTTCCAGGTCACTTCCTCCTTCACAAGAAAAAATCTTCCCCATCCATACTACTGTGCTGTTTATCTAGTCACATGATCTTTCTGGAATATTTATCCTGCTCTCATGTCTTCTACTATGGGCTGTTAATTTATATATCCTACTTTATTCTTAAAATTTGCATGAAAAATAATCAACCTTTTCCAAATTCACTCAAAATAATCACACAAATCCCTTGGAACTAATCTAGCTCACAGCCTGAGAATGTGCCCCTTTGCATTTACTATGGCATTATTACATTATTTAATTGAAGGTATGCACTTGAAGTTATTTTGGGGTAGTCTGATACCAACTTTGTCAGTTGAATAAGTGAAATTTGGCTTCTTCATATTTAAAAGAGGAAGTTGAGTTTGAGAATCTCTACACTTACTTCTTCACTCTAATTTCAAACTATACCATAAATGAGAAACATTTTCTCTGCCTATTGAAAGTAGTTTTGTATGATTACTAAGAGGGTTGCTCTATCATTGCTTTACATATTCTAAAAATTAATTATTAACATAATGCTAGAAACATGCACCAGCTATCTCTCACCTCATTCATGCATGAGGAATGAGCACCATCTTAACTAAGACCTCTGTCTTGCTCTACACGGGCTGTTTATCAATTTCTCTAGAGTGACAATAAATCAAATGGGAGCACATGGTAATGTAAATCACAGTCTAATTTAGTTGTCACTGTGTTGTGACACTTGGTTAAAAATGCTTTTTAATTGTGACTATAAATTATACATGAACAATTCTTAGTGACAGTCTTAATACTACATCAGATTATTTCACCCAAGGGGAATAGCAAGCATCATCAACATGAAGCAAGTGCATGTCTGAAACTTTTTAAACAGCAATTTGGGAAAGATAATTATGATGATGTGTTCTGGTTTAGTTTCAATGAAACTCTCTGCGTAGAAAGTGTGAGGGAGGGAGACATCTTTTTGGAAACTTCTAGGCTATATAAATCGTGCAACTGTGGAGTTCAATCATAGCATTTTCTCTTTGTTCTCCTACAATATGGCCATGAAAACATGAGGTGAAATTTCTATTTTTCAGTTTATCAATATTGAGAAATAAGCTACTTAATCTTAGCAAGGTATTTTAGTATTAGAGAAAAAAGTAAGTGGACTTAGAAGAAAAGTGACTTTTCTAAGCAGCTATTTAAACGTATTTCAAAATCTATATTTCCTGTTTTAAAGTTAGTGGGCTTCAATTAAGTAGATTCCCACTGGCTAGGGTATGGTTAATATTCTATACTATCACATAAAGAAAAAATTTTATATAGGAACATTAACACTTGCTATGCTACTTTCTGTATCTAGGTAAAATGCTAATGACCTAATAAAAACTAACCTGCGGCACCTAGGTGGATCAGTCAGTTAAGCCACCGTCTTTGGCTCAGGTTGTGGTCTTGCGTTTTGTGGGTTAGAGCCTGGCATCAGGCTCTGTGCTCACGGTGTGGAGCCTGATTGGGATTCTCTCACTCTGTATCTGCCCTTTCCCTGCTAGCACTTTCTCTCTCTCAAAATAAGTAAATTAAAACCTAAAAAAATAATTAAATAAAATAGAATAAAAATAAATAAAATAAAATAGTCATACATTTTCCTGAAAGAAGACAGGCTTGTGTTTGAATCTAGGCTTCACAGTCATTATGCCTCAGTTCCTTCTCTAAAATTAGAGTCATGTCCACCTCACATAATCATTTTGAAACTCTAATGGGACAGATTTTAAAAATGAATAGTACATTAGATAGTACGTTATAATATTCAATAAATTTCAGTGATCCTTCAGCTGAAATTCCTGTCCTTTATGGATGTGGATACGTTCTGGAAGCAGTGAGCATGATCCTCCATATGTTGGGTAGTTCTCAGATGCCCTAAGGTCTTTCATAGAATTTCTAGGCAAAAGAACTCTTATCCAAGACTACACAACCCCGTTCCTAGGTAAGACTGTGAAATCTGGAGGGGAAAAAAAAAGGTATAAACAAGTGGGGGGAAAAAGAAAAAAAAATACTCTCTCAGTTCAAGAAGATAACATATAGTATGACCTGTAAAATATAAGATAATGAAAAAAACTTGGGGATGGCCTTGCAGACTAAGGAAGACAAGAAATCACAAGCTGGGCTGTTTCTTCTGCCAGGAATAGTGCAACTGATATGACACCTGCAGAGAATGTGAGCAACGCACACTTGTGGACACATACTGATTGGCTGACCAAACCTTTATGAACACATTTACTGAGCATCTACTGTGTCAGGCACTCTCTTGTACATTGCAAAACAAAGATGAATAATGCTCAGTCCTTGTTTCAGATGAGCTCATGGGGAAGCAAGCGTCTAAGGGAGAGCTAGGCATTATATTCAGTTAGAGTGCCTCATAATAATAAATGCCATTGGGTATGCAGGATGATTAACTATCACTTAACATTTGCAGCTATACTGACAAATACGAATTACAGTCTCTCTTCTTATTTAGGTAGCTATATTTTGCCTATGGCTGGCTAATTATCCTTTGTAGTAAAACATCCTGCTGGTGATTTGTAAGAATGTTTACAGGATGATGAATTTGTACCAACATACTGGAGTTCCCAATCAAAGATTTGCCTAAGGTTTTTAGGTCTAGGTCAAGCAAAAACAGATGCAAAATTATGGCATTTTATGATATTATCTCTAACAGGAGAATTATCTGTTAAGTTTATTTATTTTGAGACAGAGCAGGAGCATGTGCAAATGGAGGAGGGGCAGAGAGAGAGGGACAGGGAGAATCCCAAGCAGGCTCCGCCTTGTCAGCACAGAGCCTGACGGGGGGCTCAATCTTTACGTGAGATCATGGCCCGAGCCAAGATCAAGAGCTGGATGCTTCACCAACTGGACCACTGGCGCTCTGGGTTTGTTCTTGTTCTTATGCAAATAATCAATCTCCCCAAAAATACTACTAATTTTTGCATGTTGGGAGGCTCTTTGATGAAAGGAAATGGAATCTATTTAGGTACACTGATACAAGCTACAGTATGAAAAGAAAAGGTCAAATTACCAGGACCAGATTGTCTGGAAGATGTGCAGTCCCCAACGATGTAGCCCATCACTAGCAATCCACTCTTGTTGGGGGGGGGGGGTCAGAAAAAAGGCACGTGGTGTTTGTCTGCTACATTAGAATATTTACAAATTTATCCACACATGGATATGAAACAAATACTGACAGATATTATTGTTAGTACAATATTCATACTTTTAGAATTAAATGGTAACATTTTGAAGCAATTCAAAATAGCTAATAAAGCATGGTGAAACAAATGAAGTGAAACAAATTGTGTTTTGTCACTTAGAGTCTGCTTAATTAGGAGGAAATATCCCAACAGCAGTAAACCTCAATTTCTCTATCTATAAAATCAGGATGATAATCCCTATTCCTTTTTTTTCATTCACTAAACAAATACTGTCTATAACTGCCATGTGCCGTCTAGGTTTCTGGGAATTGAGTAATGAACAGGACAGACACAGTCCTTCATGAGATACACAGTTCAACAGTGGGTATAAGGATTAAAAGTTGTAACTAGTGGAATATGCTTGGCTGGTGGAAAAATTTCAATAAGTGTCATTTTATAATTATGATATTACTCATATTGTTATTGCTATTAGTAAGAAAAGAAGAATTAAGAGAAGAAAGCATGATAACCTGAGTCATAATGTTTATTAGAAGAATATTGGTGTTCACAAGTAAGGGATATTTACTTTTCCTTTCCATTTCTCTTTCATTTAATGGTAACTACTGTGTGCTTATCTAAAGAAAATTAGCATGCAGATTAATGAGTCACTGCTTAAAGTAATCTGAAGATGGGATCTTGAGAAGCCATCAGTGAAACTTTCTTATGTGTGGCCCATCTTTCTTCTTCTATATCTGAGGGATACAATCACATACAGTATGGTTGCCAAATTTAGCAAATAAAAACACAGAATGCTCAATTAAATTTCATATAAATGATGAATAATTTGTATTATGTCCCAAATATTGCACTGGACATAGTTATACTGAAATATATTCACATTTATCTTAAATTCAAATTTAACTGGGTGTTCTATATTTTACCTGGCAACCCTAACCTATAGATAAACTCTCAGGGAAATTGTCTGATATGTTTATTAAACTTTTCTAAGATTTTCTCAATGTCAAAAACATTACAGCACAAAATAAATACAGGTGACCTAGTCATATCTCTGAAGTAATGGTTGACTTTGACATATGCCCCAATAGGACACTACATACATCACTGGATCTTTCTTTTTCTTAATGACACTAACATAGAAACAAGGATTCTTTCAAATTCATTTCCTTTCCTTCTATTTGTTTCTCCAAGAAACAGATATTAATGTAAATCATAAAAGGACCTTGATCAGGTCTCCTTTCCTCAAGATTCCTCAAGGCTAAGTAACACATGTGAGGGTTAAACTTGGCAAAGAGACTGAAGAACCCACACTCTGAGAACACCAGCTCTGTCCATCCAGAAAGTAGCTGTCTTGGTCACCTCTAGTGTGTGCTTGCCGTAGTCAGAATGCAATGTTTTTTTTTTACACTCCAGTGTTAGTGGAAAACTACGGTGCTTGCTCCACAATGCCCTCACTCCCCAATGTAGAAAAATAAATTAGGTGAGAGGCATCATGAATCTTTGACTAAAATGTTCCTGTGATATAGGAGGTGAGGTTCGGAGTGGACTGCTTTACGAGAATGAAGACCTTCAGGAGTGGGTTGCTTTAAATCAGCAAATCACTTTTTGTGAGAGTTGACAACAGAAGATTAAAAAATTGGCATCAGGTAGGGTAAGGACTTCAGGAATGGGAGCAGCTGGCTAGAGTGAACTGAAGAAGAGGAACCATCATGTGAATTTTACAATAATGATGACACCACCAAGTTAGCAGCAAAAAGAAATAATAAAAGAATTAGGACTAGTTAGCTAGAAAAAAAAATTAAAAAGTCTATTGTAATCACTGTCAATAAATTATATTTGTAGAGATTTGGCATAATTGTGACTTCAAACCTTATTCTTTCCCTAGAATCTGGCATTACCTAACAGAATTTTTCTATATATTATTTTGGTTCAATGTTTAAGTTCTTGTGACCAAAGATGTTACATTCATAAGTAACAGTATCGACTAATTTTAAAAGTACTTGCTAGAAGTAATTACTAAGGTCAAAGAACAATTATAATGTTCATTACCATAAAATAAGTTGAAGGTCTTTAAAATTTAGTTTAATAGTGGCATCAGGTTATCATATAGCAATTTTCTCCTTGGCTATTTTTCATTCATCCATCATTATATCTCATATAACCCTACAAGAGGGTTAGCATGTAACTACTTCTATAGTGACAACAGGAAAAAATGAAAATATAAAGAATGCATGTCTATAGACTGAAGCAACAGGAACTGAAGTGTGTGTGTGTGTGTGTGTGTGTGTGTGTGTGTGTATGTGTGAGATATCACAGTGTTAATATTTATAATGTCAAGTTATTTGAATATTAAAAATATTACACCTCAGGATTTAAAACATTAAGGAAATATGGGGCGTCTGGGTGGCTTAGTCAGTTAAGTGTCTGACCCTTGGTTTTGGGCTCAGGTCATGATTTTGTGGTTCATGTGGTCAAGCCCCACATCGGGCTCCGTGCTGACAGTTCAGAGCCTACTTGGGATGCTCTGACTCTCCCCTGCTCTCTCTCTCTCTCTCTTTCTCACTCTCAAAATAAATAAATAAACTTAATAAAAATAAAGGAAATAATATTTTTATTTTCTTCCAGAGCTGGCATATTTAAAAGGAAAATAATTAGAACAACTAAGTTAATGGTCCTGTGAAAACCACTTGACTTTGCAGGCCCTGAAAATTATGATATACAGAGATAGATAAAGGCTGGCTATTAATTGCCTCTAGGTAGGGAACTGGAGCTGGACAAGAGCAAAATAAATACAGAGGCTTTCACTGTTGCTTTCGAACAGTTCTGCCTTTCTGTAATTTTATAAAATAGTAACAATCATACATTACTTTTGAAATTAATTTTAAATGTATCAAAGTCTTTCTTCTGGACTTTCCATTGGCATTAACAGTTGGGTGCTATATGCTAGCTGTCAAAATATTGGAAAGCACTTAGTACATGTATTCTTTTACGTTGCCAAGTGTGGTAGAATATTTGCAAAACATACCGTATGTGAGCAACAGAAAACGACTTGACTTTTACATCACACCTGTTCACTGCAACTGCTCTGCTACAAACTTTCATGACGATAACTTATTTGAAATCATTATTGGCAACACAAGTGTGATTTTTTCCCCCTTCTTAATATGTCAACATTGCACTGATACTAGAAACAGGTTTGTCATTTTTTTCTTCATTGTGACTCATTTTTTCTCACCACTTTAGACAACCAATATAGTGACGGGCAAACCTAAATCATTATAACAGAAAATCAGAATAATGTGATTCTTCAATTTGATGGGCATCCAGACACAGTAATTCAGTAATCTAATCTTCCAAAAAATACATTTCATTCATTGGCATCATTTTCTTCTAGACATAATCTAGATTAATATTATATACTAATATCAATATATTAATAATATGTATTAAATATTAATATATCATTATCTGCACAAAAGTCTGGAACCTTCCAGGTTCTTTGCTACTCTTTTGACTTTGTATAGCTACCATAAATACACAATTCCCTAGAAAATAATGACACAATTCCAAAAATAGAAAATTGATTATTCCACAACTCACTAAGAAACTGAAACAATGCTTACCATAGCTTCTCTTTTAGGCAACATACTTTTTATTTAAATTTAAATTAACTTCATGATCTCAAATATTCTTCTGACCTCAACTTATTTTACTGCACAAAGAAACTGTCGTGAGTTTGTTAGTTATAAAAAATTCATACCTTCTATGATGTAAAGCAAAGTCTATATCTTTTTTTCTCCATGTTTCTTAGATGGCTTTAAAACTGAGTCATCTATTGACATCTATTAAAATTTAACACCTGCTAAATTCCAAAGACCCTATTAAGTTAGGATCTCCTTCCCCACCTCCCCACCCCCCCTCCAGGATCACATGAAGTAACAAGGCTTTGAAGTACGGATCAAGAAGAAATTTCTTTGTTTTATGCTTTAGAGTGCACATTTATTTCTTGGCAAAGAACTATATAATAAATCTCAGAATTTGTTTGGTCTAAAGAATAAAGCACTGGCATATTGCAGCTCAAATAAGCTCCTGGCCAAAGAAGTAAAAAAATATATCTGTTGGCATTTTCATACACATGCATGTATTTCTCCCATAGGTATTCAGTTTGTATTCAGAAGTTTCGTTTGTTTTTGTGATTGACACATGCCATCCATGTTTTCCTCTTTCAAAGGCCTGATTTGGATTTCTCTAAGACACTGCATAAATCCTCTTCTCAGCTTTGTTTGGATCTGGGTGGGACTTAACTGATTCGGGTGGAGTTTAATTGCATTAGATCAATCGGCATTCCCTACTCCCCTGCCCAACCTGAGTCCTCACAGACAGACTCAAGGAGGGAACAATTAACCCAAATAGTTCTTGAAAGCTGAAATGTTTGCCGAGATTCTAGAAAGAGCAAAACTAAGGAGTCTCTTTCTTTCTCTGGATTAGGTGGTGTGAGGATGTGAATATTAAAACTGCTGCAATCATTTTATGACAAGGAGTTCCTATACAAATGTGCAGAAATGGGGGAGAAACCCAATGTTTAGGAAATGAGTCAGAGAATCAAACTTTACTTGAAGTGACAGCTAGACTTTAAAGTTATATAAGCCAAATAATTCCCATCGTCATACTATTTTTTTCTTATACTTTTTTTAACTATGAAGTTTTTTTAAAAAGGCAAAGCGGACAAAGGGCTAGTATCCAAAATCTATAAAGAGCTCACCGAACTCCACACCCGAAAAACTAATAATCCAGTGAAGAAATGGGCAGAAAACATAAATAGACACTTCTCTAAAGAAGACATCCGGGTGGCCAACAGGCACATGAAAAGATGCTCAACGTCGCTCCTCATCAGGGAAATACAAATCAAAACCACACTCAGATATCACCTCATGCCAGTCAGAGTGGCCAAAATGAACAAATCAGGAGACTATAGATGCTGGAGAGGATGTGGAGAAACGGGAACCCTCTTGCACTCTTGGTGGGAATGCAATCTGGTACAGCCACTCTGGAAAACAGTGTGGAGGTTCCTCAGAAAATTAAAAATAGACCTACCCTATGACCCAGCAATAGCACTGCTAGGATTTACCCAAGGGATACAGGAGTACTGATGCATAGGGGCACTTGTACCCCAATGTTTATAGCAGCACTCTCAACAATAGCCAAATTATGGAAAGAGCCTAAATGTCCATCCACTGATGAATGGATAAAGAAATTGTGGTTTATATACACAATGGAGTACTATGTGGCAATGAGAAAGAATGAAATATGGCCCTTTGTAGCAACATGGATGGAACTGGAGAGTGTGATGCTAAGTGAAATAAGCCATACAGAGAAAGACAGATACCATATGTGTTCACTCTTATGTGGATCCTGAGAAACTTAACAGGAACCCATGGTGGAGGGCAAGGAAAAAAATAAAAGAGTTTAGAGGGGGAGAGAGCCAAAGCATAAGAGACTCTTAAAAACAGAACAAACTGAGGGCTGATGGGGAGTGGGAGGGAGGGGAGGGTGGGTGATGTGTATTGAGGAGGACACCTGTTGGGATGAGCACTGGGTGTTGTATGGAAACCAATTTGACAATAAATTTCATATATTAAAAAAAAAAAAATAAAAAGGCAAAGATTCTTAAAGAAGCAACTCACTATAATATAATAAACACACAAAGAAAAAAACACTGATAAATTCTCATTGAAGATAAAGTTCAAAGGACATAATCACAAATTTGCTGCAATACAGTCACCAAACATATTAACAAAAAAAAATCTGCAATAGGTATTGATATGACAAATTTGTATTAGTTTACAAAGTAGGCTAGTTAATGAAAATCAATCTCTCATTTCAATCCGACAGAGAACTATTTGTTAGTGAATCTATTTCCACAGAAATACATGTAATTCACCAATCTACCACCTATGGACATAGTCACAACCTTATTTGTGACTTAGTAAAAAGTAGTTATAATTGTCTTTCTCGTTTGACAATGAGTAACCTCTAAAGAGAGGAAGAACAAGTAACCTTGCATAAAAGCATTTTATGTTCTTCTCTTTTCAAGTGTTCTTTTTGTAATATAAGAAAAAAAATTACATAAAATTCAGAATATACCGACATTTCTAGAATACAACTTGTAAGTGGTATTTGAAACAATTTTACCAAAGATCTGTACAGAATAATATTATATTCTAAATTCCACTGACAGTTTCCACAGTTCCTGCTCCAATAAGTCATTTGTCCCTCTGTCCTACTTCTATAAGCATCTTCCCCACTGTTATTATCACAACTCTGACTTTCACCCCAGCCTTCCATTGGAGTCTCTGCAACATACAATCCAATAACCTTATGCCCTCTAAGGAGTTCTCTTGTTTCAACTTCGTCATCTCTCTGCTGCCAAAGTGACCTTTCTAATCCCCTTGTCAGATTATGTCTCTTCACCACTGAAAATTTTAATGATTTCCATTGCCTACAGCATCAATCTAAAATCATTGTCCTTCATGATCTTATGCCAACCTACTTGTCCAGTTTCATATCTGCCCATCCTCATCTTGAACTGTATGTTTCAACCATGCTCCTTCCACACACCATGATCACATACTTCTATGGCTTTTCCATTTGTCTGGTTTATTATACTGTCTCCACCCCTGCCCCCCGCCCCTGCCCCCTAAATTTCACCAAAGATAGTCTATTGCACAATTTTTTATTCATCTCTCAACTACCAAACTAATGATATTGACAGTTCTCTTACAAAGCCACCCTGACTTCCTTGATAGCCAGTTTTAGGTGTTCCTTCTTCTGCATTCCCATTTCATTTCAGGTATACTTCAGGTTTTTATTGATTGTTTTATTGATTGTTTTCTCTTCACTAGATTATGGAGGTCACTGAGGAGAGAGAGTCTGTTCTTTACCTTTGTGCTTGTGGCTTTTTGAACTATGCCTAGAATATAGTATATGCTTAATGACTATTTTTTTACTCATCTTAAGTGAAACTGGATATTCTTCAAAAAAAAGTTTATTTATTTATTTTGAGAGAGACAGAGCATGAGCAGAGAAGGGTGAGAGAGAGAGAGAGAGAGAGAGAGAGAGAGAGAGAATCCTAAGCAGGTTACACACGCAGTCAGAGGGCAAAGGCTGATGCGGGGCTCAAACCCACATACCTGCAAGATCATGACCTGAGTTGAAATCAAGAGTTGGTCGCTTAACTGACTGAGACACCCAGGTGCCCCAAAGCTGAATATTCTTTGAGGAAATAATATCTCTTATGACTTTACTGTCACAATGCACAGGGAAGAAGCAGGGGATCTTCATTCACCTAGATTTCTTCTAGGACAGTCCACACTGTCCTAGAACTCTATTGCTTTAGCCTCTTTCCTTTCAGCCCTTTGGTATATTGTAACAATCTTTGTGACACATTAATGGGCCATCTACTTATTCCATCACATTTGTAGACAACTTGGATCTCTGCCTTCTTCACCAAAACAACTTTTTCTCTAGTCCTCCTAGGTCTCAAAAACCACATAATGATGTACCAACTAGTCTAGTTTTACAGTGCCCATATAGCCCCACATTATCATAGACTCTAAGTCTAAGGTTCTCTTTTGGTCAGCAAAAGAGCAGACGCAGGATTAAAGTGAGAGATGGTTAATGTCCGGGAAAAGACAAGAGCTCCAAATAAGGGTCCTTGCCCCATATTTATTCACATCAGAAGGCTTACAAACGTGATGAGCATGTACAAAGAGACAAAGAAACTGTGAACATTAACTTGGGGACGTGAGGGGACAAAGGGTGTTTTGAAAATATTCAGTGTTTGGGGTTTGGGTCAATATAAAACAAAATCCTGGTGCTGGGCAGATGGGTAGATAGTTGTTAACGGCAGACAGGAGGTGCCTTGCCTGTTTATCTTAGCTAACCTAGGGGATGAGACAGATAGGGGGAATAACCTCAGGGTTAACAAGGCACCTTTTCTTTTGTTAACCATCTCCATTCTGGGCTACTTTGCCTGCAGTGCAGTGGTCCATAGTCCAATTCACCAACTTACCTAACCTGGCCCTATCCTCCTGTGAAAGCAGCTTTTCTGCCATAGTATTAAATTGGGGGTGCTTCCACCCTGAATATCTAATCTTGTTTACTTCACATACCTGAGTATTGGGTACCTTTGAGCCATTTCTATTTCAGGGCTTTGTCTCTCCCTCTCTATTCTGGGGGCTCTGCATCCCCTATTTTGGGGTACCCTTGCACCTCCCTATTTCTGGCACCTTTGTGCCTCCCTATTCTTGGGGCACCTTTGCACCCCTCTATTCTTGGGGTGCCAATCTAGTTTACCCAAACTTGGGTGTGAGCATTGTATGACTTTGTATTTCTTTATGCCTTGTTAACCCATTGGTGTAAGCCCGGGGGATTCCTAAGCTTATCCCCCACAACACATTATAAAGGTAATATAATTCCACAATATAAAGATACTCCAATTACCTATGCATTACCATAAGAAATACAATTATACATTTTCCCAGTCCTTCACCTATAATTTTACATGATGCCAGATTGAAAATGGATGGTGAATTAAATACTCTGTCATTATCAATTTTGACTAAATTGACCAGTTATTTGATGTAATGGGAGCACAGGTAAGTATAATTTGTCATGACCTGGAATTTTTAGAAAGTGTTTTTGTTTGAGTTTATCTTTTTAAAAATTTATTTTGTTCACTATAAATTAAATTATCCAGTTTTTATTTGGTTTGATTTTTTAAGTTTCTTCCACTTTAAAATGTCTAAACATGGTAATTAAGGAAAATCATGTAGACTTTCTGTAATTTAACAAACTTATGTGGTTAAAAAAGAGATACTTGAATGAAAAGACATCTATATTCTGTCTGGTTCTGACAGCCTATAATTCTACACATCAACATTTCTATATTATTGTCAATCTACAAACATAAACTCATTTCCACGGAAGTGAACTGAAATCTACAAATATGTATAAGCATTCCAGAAATTTACTAAGGACTACTCAGAAGTATATAAAACAATATCAGGCACCATGTTGGATGGCTCAGTTGCTTAAGCTCCCGAGTCTTGGTTTCAGCTCAGGTCACGATCTCACAGTTATATGAGTTTGAGCCCCACACTGACAGCACGGAGCTGGTGTGGGATTCTCTGTCTCTCCCTCCCTCTGTCTCTGTCCCTCCCCAACTTGTTCTATCTCTCTCTCAACATAGACTTAAAAAAATATCAAAATCATTCTTCCCATTAAAGAATTTTGAGTAAAGGAAGGAGATCTTTTCATGCTTCAGGAAAAATACTTTGGCAATATATTACAAGAAGTCTTTTTTTTTTAATTTTTTAAATGTTTATTTATTTTTGAAAGAGAGAGAGACAGAGCATGAGCAGGAGAGGCGCAGAGAGAGAGGGAGACACAGAATCTGAAGCAGGCTCGAGGCTCCAAGCTGTCAGCACAGAGCCTGATGTGGGGCTTGAACTCATGAACTCATGAACCACTTAACCGACTGAGCCACCCACATGTCCCTAGTAGAAGAAGCCTTAGTGAAATGAAAAACAAAGGACAAAAAAAAAAATATTTGGTAATTAAGAAAGTCACTTAGAGAGAAGGTTTAGTTGAGACTTAAGAAGAACTCTGTCTGTCAAAGAAATAACTGAAAAAAAAAAAGACCAACTATAACTTCTTAAGAAAGGAAATAGTTTGTGAAATATGTTAACATAAACCACAACAACAATAAAATCTGACTGTGAATAAAAGGGGATTTATAAATGTTTGGACATTTTTGTGAGGCACTGAACATGGATGGCAATTAAGAAAAGCCCATAAAATATACTAACAATAAGATATCTGAGAAAGAAAGAAAAAAAATTCCATTCACAATAGCATCAAAGACACAAATACTCAGGAATGAGCAGCCAACAAGGTGAAAGATCTGTACAATGAAATCTATTAAGTCTCTGATGTAATAAACTGAAACAAAAACAAAATATTTGTTCCATGTTCATGGTTTAGAAGACTTAATATAGTTAAAGTATCCATACTACCCAAAACAATCTATAGATTCAATGCAATGCCTATCAAAACTCCAATGGAATTTTTCACAGAAATAGAATAAATCCTAAAATTTTCATGAAACACAAAAGACCTCAAATAGCCAAGGCAATCTTGAGAAAGAATGGTTGGCATCATATTTTCTGATTTTAATCTGTACTATAAAGCTACAGTAATAAAAACAGTATGGTGCTGGTATAATAATAAACACACAGACCAATGAAACAGAATCAAGAGCCCAGAAATAAAGCCTCAAGTATACAGTCAAGTAGTATTTGACAAAGGAGCTAATAACACTCAACGGGGAAAGGATACTTTTGTTTAATAAATGGTGGTGGGGAAACTGGATAGCTACATACAGAAGAACTTACATTCCTATCATACACCTACAATCACAATGGGTTAAGATTAAACATAATGTCTGAAACCATAAAAACCTGGAAAAAAATACAGGGGAAGAAAAGCTCCTTGCCATTGGTCTTGGCAACAATTTTTGGATATGACACCAAATATGCAAGCAACTAAAACAAATATCAACAAGTGGAACTACATCAAACTGGGGCTCCTGGGTGCCTCAGACAATTGGGCGTTCAACTCTTGATTTCGACTCAGGTCATGATCCCAGCCAGGGTCATGGGATCAAGCCCTGCATTGAGCTCCATGCCGAGTATGGTGTGTATTTAAGGTTATTTTTCTCTCTTTCCATCTGCCCCTCTCCCCTGCTCAAGTTCTCTCTCTCGAATATTTTTTAAAAATTTAACAAAAAATAAGCAGAGGAACTGAATAGACATTTTTCCAAAAGAGACACAAAAATGGCCAACATGAAAAAGGTGCTCCACATCACTAATCATCAGGAAAATGCAAATCAAGACTACAATGAGATATCACCTCACACCTGTTCAAATGGCTATCACTAAAAAGACCAGGGATAACAAGTGTTGGCAAGAATATGGTTCACTGTTGATGGGAATGTAAATTGGTACAGCCAATAAAAAAAATAGAACTACGATATGATCCAAAAATCCCACTTCTGGATATATATGCAAAGGAAATGAAATCAGGGCCTCAAAGAGGTATCTGAGCTCCATGTTTACTGTAGCATTATTCACAATAGTCAAAATATGGAAATAACCCAAGTGTCTGGTCAACACACGAACAGGTAAAGAAAATGTGGTATGTATAGAAAATGGAATTACCCATGAAATAGAAGAAAACCCTGCAATTTGCAACATGGATGACCTTGAGAAAACTATGTTAAGTGAGATAAGTGAGACAAAGAAAGATTAATACTTAAGATATCACATATATGTGCAATCTAAAAAAGCTGGATCATATAAACAGAGAGTAGAATGGTGTTTATTTGGGGTCGATGGTGGGGGAATTTAGGGAGCTGTTAATTAAAGAGTACAAAGTAGCAGCTATAAGATGGATAAATTCTGGAGATCTAATGCACAGCACAGAGATTATGGTCAATACCTTATTATAGTTGATAATACTGTATTATTATATTTCAAAGTTGCTAAGAAACTAGACCTTAATGTTCGCACCACACACACACAAAATGATAATTATGGGGCATGATGGAGGTGTTAGCTAACGCCATAGTGGTAATCATATTACAATATATAAACATCAAATCAATACCTTGTACACCTTAAACTTACTCAATGTTACATGTCCATTATATCTCAATTTAAAAAGAAAATAAAATAAAAGCATGTAGATGAGGACAGGAAACTATTAAATCTTCATACAAACCTGTTATTATTCTTTATTTCAGAAAAAAAAACAAACTTAGGTCAAAGTGAAAAGAATATACCACCAATAAGTGGAAGAAGAGGATCTAACTCACCATACTCACTATCTTATGGGGCAGTCAGAACACAGAAATAAAATGAAGCAGGCTGGTGGGATGGGCAACAGAGAAGAGTGGGCATTTTAATGAGGTGGGAAAAGGCATGCCCAGTCAGAGGCATTAAGATGTTTTAAAAGTTTGTCAAAGTACAAGACAACTTCAGCAAAACATGTCTGTGGTTAAACTCAATCTGTGTGATTGACATTTGGCATTCTAGGACTGATTCCAAAACCAACGCTTTTGCAAATTGGTAAATTAGATTACCAATTTACTCTTAAGATTAATATTGCAGCCCATTCCTGGAAGCTTCTCCTACAACAGACTGACTACCTGAAACACAATTCTATTCCCTGTAGCCTCTCCCATCCACATGTAAGTCCTAGTTTGTTAGTCCCAGTTTGATTAAGAGTATGAGGTCATAGTAAGTATACATAAATAATAATCAAAATGGGAGGACATGAGGAGGTGGCAAAGAGAGATAACTGTAGTCAAAATTCCATTTGCAAAGAACTTAAATATATGGAAATAACATCAAATTTATTTATTGAGGATCAAGGAAAACACCCAAGGAGATACATGTTTAACCTACTTCCAGTAAAACAGACAAAGAAAAGTCAAAGGGGGAAGAAAAAAAGGAATGAAAAAAAAAACAAACAAACAAACAAACAAACCCAAAACCCAACAGATGGTATCAAGAACGTATGAGGGTAAAAGAAAGGAGATTAAGGGAAGTAATTCTCATAGGTCAGATTCATATTGTTAGGGATTTGTTATCCAGAGAAAGAAAGCAATTACAGAAAGCATTTGCATTTATTACTTCTTGCTCTACATATGGATCTAGTGATGTGATTATATATAATACTAAACAAATGCTTTTCTCATTTTTTTGTTTGTTTTGTGTTGCCTTAATTTAGGTTTCTTTGCAGCTACTCACTTCTAGGATGGGACCATGAAGTTTTTTTGTCTCAGACAAGAAGAAACTGGAACAAAAGAAGTCACTGAGAAGTGTAGTGATATGAAGCAAACTTCCTTGACCTCTTTAGCAAGAAAGAAGCCAGGAAAAAAAAAAAAGATATTGTTCAGAGAAGAAAATGTTTTCTAAATTCCTTAAGCATCCATCTAATACATATTGAGTGTGCACTCAACTCACTAGGCTCATTTAACATTTTCCACAGGGTTTGGACATGCCTCCTACACAGATGAATAGTTCTCATTTGATGTGTGCCCAAGAAGAAAAGGAAGGATGTGAAGGAAATAGAGACAGAATCTTATTTTCCCTCGAGGGATTTGGATGGGAAGAAGGAGTTAGAGACAGGAAGATTCATGAGGGTGGATCTTGCTCAAACTCACTTTGCAATATGTGGTTTGCGTGTGTGTTTAGACTTGTACTTCGAACCTACATTTAAAAATTTTCTTTTTTTTTTTAAGATTTTATTTTTAAGTAATCTCTATACCAATGTAGGTCCTGAACTTACAACCCCTAGATCAAGAGTCACATGCCCCACCAACCAAGCCAGCCAGGAGCCCCTCCTCTGTTCAATTTTCATTGTTAATTCTTCCACCTGACTGAAAACTTGTCCTTGTCAAGTACCACCATGCGTTCATGCATGTTTTTACTTTCCCATAACAAAGACATATTCACTCTTGTATCTTTGACTTCATTCATCTTTCTAGACAGCTCCTTCTTACTGCCATCTATCCTAACAGTCTTTTTTTTTCTTATGTTTATTTTTGAGAGAGAGAGGTGCAAGGGTGCAGGAGCAGGGGAGGAGAAGAGAGAGAGGGAGGCAGGATCCAAACTAGCTCTGTGATAACAGCAGAAAGCCCAATGCAAGGCTCAAACCCACGTACCATGAAATCATGACCTGAGCCAAATCATGACCTGAACTGAAGACAGACACTTAACTGACTGAGCCACCCAAATGCCCCTAATTTAACAGTCCTTAATGTATAACTCTCAGTTCAGTATTTTCACCAATTTTGCTCTGATCATTACAATCCCCATTGTATTAAAAGAATTTAGTGTGCAAACAAAAATATCTAAGAACCTATCGTCTTGTGTTATTTAAGTAACTTTCTAAATCAATTGTAAACTCCTCAAATACAGAAGTCATAGCTTACGCCTTTGTATTTGTTCATCTGACTAACTTACAGAAAAGCATTCAATCTGTTGCAATTTATGGATATAACTCATTAAAGTCTTTGACCTCCTTATTAGGGATTTTATGAAAATGAAAATGAGGACTAGGTACCCATCATCAATATCTATGATAACACTGTATTCCCTTTTTTCTTTAACATTTTTAAATGATTTAAAACAATTTCTGGGGCACCTGGGTGGCTCAGTCAGTTAAGCGTCTAACTTCAGCTCAGGTCATGATCTCACAGTTCATTTGTTCAAGCCCCGCATCAGGCTCTATGCTGACAGCTCAGAGCCTGGAGCCTGCTTCAGATTCTGTATCTCCCTCCCTCTGTCCCTTCCCTGCTCACACTCTGTCTCTCTCTCTCTCTCTCTCTCTCTCTCTCTCAAAAATAAACATTAAATTTTTTTAAAAAAACACACAATTTCTCATCTTAAAATTGTCTGTATAAAAACTCCAAAGTAAGAAAAAACATCTTCCTTCTGTTTATAGTTATTGTCTATATCAGTTGTTTAGAGATGGTGTTAATGAGATTAATGTATCACATTCTATCTCTGTGGGCTGATTCCTCTGCAGATAGAATTGAACCATGTCACGCATAGTAGGCCTGTTGGCCTGCAAGGTTGGAAACATCAGTCTGGAGGGAAGCTGTAAAGGAATACAGATTGTTCACCACTGTTAACAACTAAAAACACATTTGAAAAGTCTTAACCCACTTGGTGTGAGTTGTTTGATGCACAGGCTGAACTACCTGGGCTTGTTCATACTGTTTATTTGAGAAAGGAAAAAATTCAGAACAAGAGCCTTAATTTTCAGTTTAGTACAGGGCATATTAGACAATCTGGTCCATACGGGCTTAAAAAGTATATTGTAACAATGCTGTTAATTTTGACAAAGCCACTTTGAAATATTGTCAGTTTCTTTTTTTAAGTACCAAATGTGGCTGTTATTTTTTTCCTTTGGGAAAGAGCTCTAATTTTTGTAGTTATTTCTTATGCCAACCCTGCATTGCTCTATATTTGGTTTCTGTAAATAACCTGTTCTGTAGAAACTGACCTTTCATTTCTGCTTTGCCCTTTCCAATTCTACTTTCATCTGAATCTCTTCCCACTCTGTATTTTGTCATCTACTATGTCTTGTTATTTTGTGCCTGTTTCAGCATAATTCTGAATTTGAACACACGATAGTTTTCACTATTCCAATTAACTGGCTTGCCCACCCTTTAGATGACCTATCCTCAGGTCTCTTGTGTTAATTAACACCCCTTCCTCCCAAACATTTTTAACAGGGAATGATAGAGTGGGGAACAAAATAAGGAATTACTAACATCTCACTGATAAGGTATGAAGACACTTGTGTGACAATCCTTCTCAGGCTTCATCCACCTAAAGTATGACTGCTCAGGGAAAAAACAACAAAGAAAAACTATGATTTAGGTGACATTATTGGCCGTCCTCACAGATTTACTTAGAGGAGTCATTTGGTTATCTGTACAAAGTAACCTTGATTTGCTACAGTAATAAACAAGGTATGAGAGCAAAAAGGCAAGACAGCAGCAGGCTGAGCAACAGAAGTTCATAGTTAGAAACACAAAGTCCAAAGATGTAAGGTAATCAGGGGAAGTGTCAATGAGTCAATGAGAAGAGTCCTCAGATCTGAACTAAATGAAGAATCCAAGGCTTTTTTTTTTTTCATGATTTTTGCCCCAGATGTACGGTATCCACAATTTATTGGTGGCTTTGAAAAGGTGTTACTGATTCCTTTCTACAATAGTAAGTTCATATGGCCCATCATACAGACAGAACTCAGTAACTGTTACTAATTATTACTATGGGATAAGTAAGAAGAGCACATTCATATTTCTTCAGGATGAAGCAACACTTGTCATAAACAAAATACTTCACAAAAGGTTTGTCTGAAAATAAGATGTTCTTCCACGTTAAGCTGAAGTTTCAGGTAAAATTCATCATTGTCTCTTGAGGTGCCAAAAGCTTGTGCGTTTAGTTTCCATTATGCATTGTTATCGACTGAAGTAGATTAAACTGTTATTAAGATTCTCAAAAAATGCTGAGATTGAAACCAACCATTAAGACAGATAACTTCCCTGAGTTGCTTTATCAACTTATGGGTTCTGTGGTAACAGGAAGTACAATTCATTAAATTGTGGATATTAGGTGCTTCATTGCTTATTGAATAAATTGATGAATTGTCTAATTGTGTTCAAGTGAGCTATAATAATAACTGGTTCATATTATAGTTTAATAGACATAGTATATAATTATGTTGAAGGCTGTTTTAATACTAATTGAGTTGTTATACCATCACTAATTTTATTTCTTAATGGTAACCTATATATAGGACATATGGACAACCTGTATAAAGATGTATAAAAAACATAGTTGTGAGAAAGAGAATCTGTTTTTATGTCCCAGTCCTGCTTCTTGAAAGCTCTGCATTCTTGAGGAAATAATTTGTTTTTGTTTTTTTCTCCAGTTTTTCCAAAAGAAGATTAAGTATATATGCATACCTATCTCCAAACATAATTTTGAGAACTACATGAGATAATACACATACAAGCTCTTGGCTTAGTACATGCACACAGTAATTCTCAATATTAGATTTCTTAATCACTCCCTGTTCTGCAATTCTCTTCATGAGCCATTAGCCATTTCTTTATTTATTTGAATCAACGATATTACAAAAGCAAGCAGAGACATAAGGTAGAGAACATTTTGTTTTACATGGATAAAGGTATCTTGCAATACAAAAGACTTATGTATAGGAATAAAAGAAAGTTTTAAAACTATTTTTGGCATCAAAAAGGCAGGACTACTTAAGACAAAGCTCTTATCCACAAAGAACTTCAAATTCTGAAATTTGATAACAAAAGGTAGAAAAAGCAATGGAACATGTAAAGAGAGTAGAAATTGCAGACTGCAATTCCACTGCAATGTATATACTGTATGTGTGTGTGTGTGTGTGTGTATAAATATACACACACACACACACACACACACACACACGCACACACCTACATACATAAATTTTAACAAAATTGTTAAAATTAACTAAATACAACAAAGCTCATTGTATCCTCTTTCACTTGGAAAGTGTCCTGGTTTGGATGGTAAATTATGCGGTTACATTCCAGGCATAATGCAGCTTAAAATCATAACCTAGTAACAAAAACACATGTGGCTGATATTGTACATTTAGTCTATATTACACTTGTCAGTCCT
This sequence comes from Panthera leo, assembly GCF_018350215.1. Taxonomy (NCBI): domain Eukaryota; kingdom Metazoa; phylum Chordata; class Mammalia; order Carnivora; family Felidae; genus Panthera; species Panthera leo. Next base: position 56,511,606 of record NC_056682.1, read on the forward strand.
ACTCCAAACAGAAGTCAAGAGAGAAATAGTTATGTGGTATATCATTGCTTCACATATAAAATAGCTTACAATCAGGCTAATGTTTAATGTGATCTATATCATACAACTGCAAAAGGATACAGGCAATGTATCTGGGCATCTCCTTTTGCAACTGAGACAGTTAAATCTCATTTTGCTTGTTTATCTTGTCTTACAATGTCTAATTTGCAGGAGTTTTATTAGTGCATTTCCAACATCAAAAATTGTATGCAAAATTAGCTTGGTGTTTAATCATTTTTTTGTTCTCATTTAAAATTAATTTCACCTGATTCATTATCCTTTGCTATTTACAACAAAAGAAGAAAGAGGTCAAGCAGTCCTGTTGGTAGAAAAGTACCACCATTATTAACACGGTACTTAAAAGGTAGCCAAACTTGGTTAAGATTTAGTGGGTTATCTTGATTATTTCACTCGAACGACACATTATGTAATTTCAAGAGTGTTTGCTTCTACTCGGTGAAAGAAGGCAGAAAAAAAGCAGTGAAAGAAAAATATGTTTTAATTGCTACAATTCTGAGACTGGAGAGAGCAGCAGGCAGAGGCTGCCTGCTACAGCTGGACACTTCCTATGAAGGTCTGTCACAAGCTCTGATGCATGTTTGACACACCCTGAACTTCACTTATCATGTGGTTGTTGGTAAGTGATGTAAAATGAAATATGTTCTGCTGTCTCAAGTCAATAATCCGCAGTAGCCCATTTTTTCCAATGGCATTTGTGACAGGGCTGCTTCTCTATTTGGAAGGAAGACAGAAAATAAAAACAATTTTTTTTTCTGTTGATTATCAAAGAAAGATGTAATCTGTGGTCATCCTCAGAGTAATTCCCTGACAGTTACTTGGGTGCACAAGCAATCCATGGATCCCTGGCAGAAATGGTGTGGGGAATCAGAATAAATGGAAAGTAACCTCTATGAACACTGGCACTGAACATTTGAAAGTAGAGAAAGAGGCGTAGCCCCATTTTGAAGGGGCAACCACATTCTAAGCAAATAAAGAATCACAGCCTAAGAAGGTAATGGGGGGTGGGGCTCAGCAGGATTAAGGGAACTAAGGGTGGGAGAGGAGGTAGAAAAAATAATCAAAGGGAGAAAAAGATTAGAACATTCAGAGGAGGAAAGTGAAATGGAAGAGACTGGGGGCTATTCTGAATGATCATTCCAAATTTGGTCAAAACTTGGAATCAAATCAAATTATAATCATCTCATAAGCTCTTGGTTGCCTCCAAAGGCCATAGAGCCTGAGGAAATTTGTGACTCACAAAAGTAATCCTCAGCTTGCTGAACAAAAATTTGTTTATTGATACCAGATGTTAACAAGGACAGTTCTTATTTACAGCTCAGAAAATAAAAATGCATGCTGGTTTTCATTAAATTTAACAGTCTTTACTAAAATTCCTACCTGAGTGGACTCTGTGAGGCTGATTGTCTTTTCAGCCTCATGGCTTTTCAGCCTAAATGGTTTTGCCCATGGTTTCAAGTTAGGCTTTTCACTGGCCACGTGACTTTCTTGGGATTTGATTGCTTGTTTCTGTATTTTACTAACTTTATTTGTTGACACATTACTTCAACTATTAAGACTAATCAAACATTTTACCAATATAAAGAAATGTGTGATAATGCCAAGTTAATCATTAAAGTATAGAGTTACTTCAGACTAATATGGATGTACCTTTTATTTCAATTTACAGCATTTTTTAGATTATTTTAATAGGTTTTTTTAATTCTATATTTTATTTTGCCTCCAGAAACAACTCATATTATCTTACCATTTACTAAGAATTTATATAAAATTTGTTTGGAGACATTTTTCTGCATCATCAAACTGACTAAGAAAATTGAAATAATCAAAATCTGTTCCACAGAACAGGATTTATCAACAAACCTCATTGCCATGTATACTTTTAAAATGATTAACAAGAAGCCTATTATTAATTAGCAAATCAAAGTTCCTTGCCAAGAAGCCCATTATTAATCATCAAATCAAAAGTGAATTCTGGAACCTAATTTTCCCAATTATGTATCTATATCTATCATCTGTATCCATCTTTCAATAAGAAAATTAGGATAATTATTTTTTCTTATTAAAAATATAAAACATAACTTTAAATTTCTACTTTTTTATTTGTCTCAATATTCAAGCTCTTTTAGGTAACTCATTTATTGCCTAAATATACACAGTTCTGAACCCTGATTTTTTGTCCATAATTTTATCATCTTTATAGCAAGCAAAGAAATACTTTTATACATCCTTAAAGGCTCATATTAAAGGCTACCCTCTTCATAAAACCTTTCTTGTCTTCCTATAATCAATATGATTCTCCTTTCTTATTTTTTTATTTTTATTTAAAAAAAATTTTTTTAACGTTTATTTATTTTTGAGACAGAGAGAGACAAAGTATGAACGGGGGAGGGTCAGAGAGAGAGAGAGACACAGAATCTGAAACAGGCTCCAGGCTCTGAGCTGTCAGCACAGAGCCCGACGTGGGGCTCAAACTCCCGGACCGTGAGATCATGACCTGAGCTGAAGTCGGATGCTTAACCGACTGAGCCACCCAGGCGCCCCTCTCCTTTCTTTTTAAATGCACCTTGTATTTTATCTGTAACTCTTGCATATCTTACATATTTAGTCTTTGAATTATATTAGATTCAAGTCTGGTTTCAAATCTAGGTGCACACTTGATTGCTGTATGACATTAGACATTTCATTTAAGCTTTCTGGGTATTAGTTTCTTTATAAGATAACTAAACAAACTTTCTGCAAGCCCATTTTAAGGAACCAAGAATAAATGTCTCTGGAGCATTATAGTTGTTTGATAACTATGCCTGCTTTTCTCCTTTACTCCAGTCTCAAAAAAGTCTAGATGTTGTTTGAGGTTAGGAGCTGTGATATTTAGTGGTTTATTTCCTGAGGTCTTAATACAATGCCTTATAGTTAATGAGATTTTTTAAACACTGGTTTTTGTTTTTGTGAGAGTCACCTATTGTTTTGGTTCTCAATTCCTTTTCTTCCTGTGGAGAAAGAACACAATGACTACTGTTGCAAACTGCTGTTCTACCAATTCCACATGGTTATACCAAGAGTTAACATGACTTCATATGACCCTATTTCCCAACACAGAGAACATGCCAGGAATAAGTTCCTAGCTCAATCCTGGCCAATGAAAATTGTTCCTAGCATGAGAATTTTTTAAAACAAGAAATAAAAAAGAGAGTCAGATCTTGATTTGCTTTTGATAAAAACTGTGGAAGTTTAGAAGCAAAGGCTGTTGTTAACCATGTTCCTGTCCTATGAAGAAAAGCAGTCGTCAGTGCAAAAGAATGAAGCTAATGGACTGACAGAAAGAAAAGGTACAGTCATGAAAGTGAACTAAAGAGTCCTTTTGGCATTTAAGATCTGGTCCAGGTTTTTCCTAAGCCTTGCTGAATACTTGCCTTCCCCATCATTTGTTAGTTCAATTTACTTTTTTTTTTTTTAAACCTCAAATTGGGAGACGCTGGACTTTTCAGAAACTAACCATAATGTCTTATCCCTATTTCAACTCCACACCACATGAGTTACCAAGAGGGGGTGGGTGTGTGTGTATAAAATACAGTAATAAAATTAAATAAATATATATAAATTACACATACACATAATGTTTTACTAATTGATACTGGTAAAGATATAGTCTCAAATATTAACATACTTATTATTTTGTAAAATTAGTAAGTCTTTGGATACATTATAAGTTATACATGGGTAGAACCCCTCTTTTAATTTGCTATGGAAAAATTGGGATGATTAATTATAAAAGGACCGGGTAGATTATTAATCACTATTGTAAAGTATTTATTGCAGGCACTAAAAATCAGCACAAAAAGAAATATGGCTTTTCAGGATTATGTTGATGGAGGTGGCACACGAAAATCATCAAATCACATCTTGGACTCAAATTATGCAAGAGTCTGAGTGATGGTCATACAGAATTATGTTCTGCTGCTTTGGCTCCATTATTTTTTCCAATTTAAAGCAAGCCAGGCTCGATTAAAATCTGGAAACACAATTTTATCCATACATTATGGTTAATTTTAATTTTATATGTTAACCTGACTGGGACACCAGGTGACCAGATATTTGGTTAAACATTTTTTCCAGGTATGCCTGGCTGTTTTCAGATGAGATTAGCACCTGAATATGTAAACTGAGTACAGCAGTTTTCCCTCCCCAGTGTGAGTGAGCATCATGCAATCTGTTGAGGGCCTGAACAGAACATAAAGGGAAAAGAAGGAAGAATTCAGTATTTCTGTCTGATTGAGCTGAATATCATTCTGCCTCGAGACTGGAATTCACAACATTGGCTCTTCTGCGTCTTCAGCCTATCGATGGCAGATTATGGGACTTCTAAACTTCCCTCATCATGTTACACAATCCCTCATAACAGCTCTGCCTTTTTCTTTCTTTCCTTCGTTCTTTTGTTCTTTCTTTCTTTTCTTTTTTTCTTTTCTTTCTTCCTTCCCTCCTTCCTTTCCTTCTATCTATCTATCTATCATCTATCTAATCTTTTTATCTTCCCTTCTGTTTCTCTGGAAGAAACTAATATACCATATCTATTTCATTTACAAAATTTCATAAATTCCACACACAGTGTAGATGAAGACAAAAAAGCTGAAGCATTCAAATGTGTATTAACATTATACACTGAACAATAATACAGTGGACACCAATGAATGCACTTCAATGGAATTTATGCCAATGAATTGGTTCCACCAAGGTCCATTATGGCACTTTTCTGCCATAAAAGAGAAAATAAAATAATTCATTTAAAATCTAGGAAAGGAACAAAGTAACAAGGAACAAAGTAAACAAAGGAAAATAAGCAAAATGGTATGGTACTCCTGAATTTTTCCAGCATGACTTAAAATTTTTCCTGTTTTCTGTACCCAATGTTTAATCCTGACCATGAATGCACATGCATATACACACAAAATTTCTTCCTATGATAGTAATAATAATCTCAGGATTCAGTTTTTTCAGTATGAGTTTAATTATCTTCCCACTGGTACTTCATTTTTTTTATCTATTAACCAATATTTAACTGAATATCAGGTATGTGTCAATCACCATACCAGATGTAGGGAGTATTACAGATTGAACTGTGTTCTCCAAAACTGTTATTGCAGTAGTCCTAATCCCAGTACCTCAGAATATAAACTTCTTTGGAAATAGAGTCTTTACAGAGATACTAAAATTAAAATGAGGTTATCAGAGTGGATCCTAATTCAATGCTTGGAGTCCTTATAAAAAGGGTGAAATTTGGATACAGACTGATTCATTAAAAAACAGATGAAGACAAGGAACTATCAGAAGGTAGAAGAAAGGGCTAGAATAGATCTTGCCCTTTAAAAATTTATTAGTACTATTTTTATTGAAGTATATAGGTGGCATACAATGTTGCGTTAGTTTCAGGTATATAGCATAGTGACAAGTCTGTCTGTTATGCTGTGCTCACCACGGGTGTAGCTACCATCTGTCACCATACAACGCTATTACAAAATCATTGACTATATTCCCTGTCCTATCCCTGTGACTTATTCATTCCATAACTGGAAGCCTCTATCTCCCACTCCCCTTCATTCATTTTGTCCATCCCCCCTACCCTCCTCCTATCTGACAATCACAGACTGTTCTTTGCATTTATGAGTCTATTTCTACTGTTTGTTTATTCATTTGTTTTGTGGAACACATCCATCTTTAGTGCCTTCATGGAAAGATGGTCCTCTTGTCATCTTAATCTCAGATTTATAGCTTCCAGAACTATGAGACAATTAATTTCTATCATTTAAATCACTTAATTTATAACATTTTGTTATAGCAGTTTTAAGATACTATATAGGGAAGAAAGATTATAAAGTGAATCACCTTACTTTATTCAATCAGACATCCATTGAATTTAGGACCTTAAGCATTTTAATTCAAATATTTTCCTTAGGAATGCTTTGCATAGGAATTTCATAAAAACTGCCATTACTCAGGATAGTGTTTGTGTGTGTGTGTGTACGTATACATGTGTATACATTAAGTGTATTTATTTACTTTTGAGAGACAGCAAGAGTGAGTGGGGGAAGGGCAGAGAGAGAGAAGGAGAAAGAGAATCCCAAGCAGGCTCCACACTGTCAGCACAGAGCCCAATGTGGGGCTATAACTCACAAACTGTAAGATCATGCCCTGAGCCGAAACCAAGAGTTGAATGCGTAACTGACTGTGCCACCCAGGGGCCCCATGTGTGTAAGTTTTTTCAGTTGTAGCATAAATTGTCTCATTTGGAAAGAAATGCAAATATTTCTGCAATACAGTGTAAAGTAACATACAGGATTTATTCTGGGCATAAAAACAAAGATGTATTTAAATATACACACACACACAGAAACACATATATACATACACATATATTTATATATACATATATATACACACTAATATATGTATGTATACACATATATATTGCATATATATGCATGTATTGATTTATGCATATAGGCATATACACATATATATACAGGTATATTATATATATGTATATATATATATATATACACACATATATATGTATATATATATATATATACATATATATATATATACACACACATATGCATATATATATATATATATACACACACACACACACACACACACACACGCATATATATGGCATATAAAATCAACCTTACAGCCTTATCACTAATGTAAGGCAATACACTTAAATGTAAATATGGATACCTGGCTTAGACCACAGTTTAGCTATGGTCTCAAGCATAATCAAAAGAAAAGTTTTTTCAGGTGTAGAATAAATTGTATCATCTGGCAAGAAATGCAGATATTTTTGCTATACAGTATAAAGTAACATATTGGATTTTCTCTGGGCATAAAAACAAGGATGTATTTAATGTATTTACCAAAGTATATTTAAATTTTTTTCAACAAAAATAGATGTAAATATACTTAAGTATAACACACCTGGCTTGAAACTAAATCTGTTTTGCTAGCACAGTAATTTCAAAGTCCACATTCAGAATTTAAGGACATCACTGTGAAGGATGTAACATCAGATTATTTACTGCACACTTAGTTTTTATGACTCTACTTACTTTTCTCCACTACGCTTTCAGATCAGTAACACAAAAAGGTATCCTATAGGTGTCTCTTGATGGCTCAAGCTGATTATGTTGTTATTAAATTTCAGAGACAATGAGATTTATTATAATATGTGATAAAACTAATTATCATTAGAGCATGATATTTTAGCAACCTGAACTAGAGTTCCAGAATCCCAATAGATCTTTTTTTTTTTCTTCTAAACATCCAAACATAACTTTATTTATATGTCATTATTTTGTTAGTATACTGCACAGGGTTACTTCTTTCTTACATTTCCTATAAATTTTTATCTAAATTACTATTATTTAGTAACTCCATACAAGGATTCAGGCAAAATAATTATTGTCATGCTTAGGCAATAATGAAGGTTGAAGGGAGTATAGGGCCTTTCCTAGGGGAGGGAATGGCCAAAAGGAGCATTGACGACTGATTACAAATTTAACTTACCCATAACTTTGTTCCTGAAATTTACCTCTATGTATTTTTATTTTTTTTTTTTTTTTTTTTTTTTTTTTTTTTTTTTTTTTTTTATTTTTTAATATATGAAATTTACTGTCAAATTGGTTTCCATACAACACCCAGTGCTCATCCCAAAAGGTGCCCTCCTCAATACCCATCACCCACCCTGCCCTCCCTCCCACCCATACCTCTATGTATTTTTAATGCAATTTTTCACTATTTTATAATTTCACGTTTATATAATAATGCTAGAATAAATTAGCTTTATTTTAAATTATGTAACAATGCTTCATGTTGTTCATGTTAAATTACTAGGGAAGAAATGGTTACATTAGTTTGGTAGGGATGCTAAAATAAAGTATCACAAATTTAGGGGCTTAAATAACAGAAGTCTAGTGTCTCATACTTCTGGGGCTAGAAATCTGAGATCAGGGTGTTGGAAGCACCATACTTTCTCTGATGGCATTAGGGAGGGATGTGTTCCAGCTTCTCTCCTGGCTTCTGATAGCTCACTGGCTTCTGGTAGCCTAACTCCCGTCTTCACACAGGTGTTCTCCCTGGGTGTGTGTCTGTGCCCAAATTTCTCCTTTTTATAAGGACACCAGTCATACTGGATGAGGGACCCACCCTACTCCTATAAGATCTCTTCGTAAATTAACTAAGTACATCTGTATTGACACTATTATCAAATCAGCTCACCATCTGAAGTAGTGGAGGTTAGGACTTCATCACATGAAGTCTTGGGAGATACAACTCAACTCATAACAATAGCCAAGAAAAAAATACTTACAGAAATTATTTTGATATTTTTATCAGTGGTTGAGTTTCATTTCAACTATGAGCAAAATTTATTTATAAAACATATACTATAGATAATATATGTATTTATATATTGTATATATAAATAATAGTAGCTTAAAATAGAAGCTTAGTTTTCCCCATTGTAAATAAATGCAATCTGTCATCAGGGACACAAGTACATTTGATCCACCGTAGTCAGTATTTGAAAGAGGGCTCTTTGTGTTCAAGCCATCATTTTACCCATTGTAAAAGGGACTGAAAAACATCATTTCTTTTTCAGGTGGCTATGTCACTAACTTCAAAAGATTCATATTCTAGTGAAGAAAGAAAGAAAGATACTGCTTGACAGCTCTCAGTCCATGTCATATCATGTTAAAATGCTAGTAAGAAATAATACTTTATTCAACAAATATTTATTAAATAGTTTTCTCTGCCAGCTAATACAAGGAGCTGGGGTACAAATATGAAAGAGGCTTATGTCAATAAACTCAAAGACAATTAGTAAGACAAATCATCATGCAAATATGTAAATCTGCAATGCAATAAAAAAAAAACTAGGATCTAGTAAATATGTGATATGGAAGAAGAAAAGGAGAAAAATCAGCAAAGCTGGTAATATTTAAGCTAATGCTAGAAGGATGAAAAGAATGTGCCAACAAAGAGGAGTAACATAGACAGAAAAGCAAGAACAGAGGTACAGATTGACCCCAGGGATATTCTTAAGAAATAATTAATGGAGGGAGGAGGGGCCAACAGGGTGGAGAAGTAGGGGGATCCATATGTACCAGGGTCTCAAACAAAGAAGTGCAGAAGCCAAAGGACTTTGAATATCAGAGCCTGGGAGGAAAAGAGACTGAATCTCCTAGGAAGAAAATGGGAAAGCTGGAAAAAAGATAGGTGGGTAACTGCGAACTGGGGGAGATAAAGAAAGGCCACGTAGGAACAGAGGGGAGGCACCCCCTCTGCGGAGAGACAAAGGGAAGAGAAAGAGGGGCTATGGAAGTGCAAGACCGTATCTGGACAGGACTGAGAAAGACCTCAGACTGAGACTGAGAGGGATCCTATCTCTAACTGTGGGGCTTTCTTCATATTGGAGCCAGCTCCCTGTTTGCACACCTGGGGAGGCAGGGAGCCAGGCCTGGGTTCGGGTGTAGTCCTCAGGACTGACTCAGGACTGACGACTCAGGAGTCGTCAGGACTCAAACTGAGTCCACCCGATCTGGCTCCATGGAGAAGAGACTGGGGAATCACCATTCCCCCGCCCCTACCGCCCATCACCACTACCAAGGCGGGGCCTCAGAGATCACTCCCTGGGCCCATAGTGGAGGTGAGTTCAGATTACCCCAAACCACACCCCTTTGCACTGGGTAACTGCGTACCCACTGGAACAGCCCAGACCCTGTGGATTAACTCTAGGTCAATTCTGGGTATACAGATATAGTCTCTCCTCCCTCCCCATTTCTCCTCCTTATCTCTTTCCTCCCCTAGGCTAGTTACTCTGGTTATTGGTCTGTCTAAACAGACATATTTAATCCATTGTCTTGATACATGTTCTACACCTCGTTCTTTACACTTCTTTCTCTCTCTATGGAATAATCAAGCCATATAGTTTCTCTGGGTAACTTTATCTTTTCATTTTCCCCACCTCCTTCTTTATTTTCCTTTCTCTCTCTGGATGAAGCCTTTTGGTCGCTCTGCCTAGTCAATTCCCCACCCCACCACTCCTGTCATTTCTCTCTCTGTATGTGCTCTTCCATTAGCACCACCTCCTTTTGGGGTTTTTGTTTTCAGTCTTTAGGTTTTTGTTTTTGTTTTTATTTATTTGTGTGTTTGTGTGTTTGCATGTTTTTGTCTCCTATTTGTCTATCTGTTTTCCTTTACAGAACTACTCCAAGGAACAACTCAAAGCACACCTGGTGGAAGGTCCAAAATATTATAAGTAGGGTAATAAAATAACCAAAGTCACAATAACAGAGAGCAAGTAACAATCCCTGAAAAAACACCTCCTGAAGGGCCAGGCCCCGGACAACGTATGACCCTCCTTTAATATAGCAGTGCTTGCAGGTGCAGAGCATACAACAAGCTTTTATAATTTTTTTTTAACGTTTATTTATTTTTGAGACAGAGAGAGACAGAGCATGAACGGGGGAGGGTCACAGAGAGAAGGAGACACAGAATCTGAAACAGGCTCTAGGCTCTGAGCTGTCAGCACTGAGCCCGATGCGGGGCTCAAACCCACAGACCGTGAGATCGTGACCTGAGCCGAAGTCGGACGCTTAACCGACTGAGCCACCCAGGCGCCCCTACAACAAGCTTTTAAAACACATAAGGGACAGAAAACTAGCCAAAATGACAAAACGGAAGAATTCTCTTCAAAAGAAATTCCAGGAAGTAGTAGCAGCTAACAAATTGATCAAAACCGATTTAAGCAATATAAAGGAACAAGAATTTAGAATAACAGTCATAAAATTAATCACTGGGCATGAAAAAACCATAGAGGACAGCAGAGAATCTATTGCTACAGAGATCAAGGGACTAAAAAATAGTCATGATGAATTAAAAATGCTATAAATGAGGTGCAAAACAAATGGGGACAGCCACAGCATGGACTGAAGAGGCAGAGGATAGAATAGGTGAATTAGAAGATAAAATTATGGAGAAAGAGGAAGCTACGAAAAAGAGAGAGAAAAAATCCAGGACTACGAGGGGAGAATTAGAGAACTAAGTGATGTAATCAAATGGAATAATATCCATATCATAGGAATTCCAACAGAAGAAGAGAGAGAAAGGGGATGAAGGTGTACTTGAAGAAATAATAGCTGAGAACTTCGTTGATCTGGGAAATGAAAAGGGCATTGAAATCCAAGAGGCACAGAGAACTCCCTTCAGACATAACTTGAATCGATCTTCTGCATGACATACCAAAGTGAAACTGGCAAAATACAAGGATAAAGAGAGAATACGGAAAGCAGCTAGAGATAAACGGGACTGAACATACAAAGGTAGACACATAAGAGTAGTAGCAGACCTATCTACTGAAATTGGCAGTCCAGAAAGGAATGGCAGGAAATTTTCAATGTGATGAACAGGAAAAATATGTAACTAAGAATCTTTTATCCAGGAGGCCTGTCATTCAGAATAGAAGCATAGATAAAGGCTTTCCCAAACAAACAAAACCTGAAGGAATTCACCACTAAACCAGCCCTACAAGAAATCCTAAGGGGGACTCGGTGACTGAAATGTTTCAAGGACCACAAAGTACCAGAGACACCACTACAAGCATGAAACCTACAGATATCACAATAACTCTAAACCCATATCTTTCAATAATAACACTGAATGTAAATGGACTAAATGCTCCAACCAAAACACACAGGGTATCAGAATGGATAATGAGGACACCTTCAGATTGAAAGTGAGGGGATGGAGAACTATCTGTCATGCTACTGTAAGTCAACAGAAAGCTGGAGCAGCCATAGTTATATCAGACAAACTAGACTTTAAATTAAAGGTTGTAACAAGACATGAATAAGGGCATTATATAATAATTACAGGGTCTCTCCATCAGGAAGAGCTAACAATTATAAATGTCTATGCACTGAATTCGGAAGCCCTCAAATATATAAAACAATCTCAAAAACAAGCAAACTTATTAATAAGAATGTGGTAAATTGCAGGAGACGTTAATACCGCACGTACAACAATGGATAGATCATCTAGAGAGAGAATAAATAAAGAAACAAGGGCCCTGAATGATATATTGGATCAGATGGACTTGACAGATATATTTAGAACTCTACATCCCAAAGCAACAAAATTTACTTCTTATCGAGTGCACATAGAACATTCTCCAAGATAGACCACATACTGGGTCACAAAAAAGCCCTTCATAAGTATAAAAATTGATATCATACCATGCACACTTTCAGACTACAATGCTATGAAACTTGAAATCAACCACAGGAAAAAGTCTGGAAAATCTCCAAAAGCATGGAGGTTAAAGAACATCCTACTAAAGAGTGAATGGGCCAACCAGGCAATTAGAGAATAAATTGAAAAATATACAAAAACAAATGAAAATGCAAACACAACAATCCAATGCTTTGGGATGCAGCGAAGGCAGTCCTCAGAGGAAAATACATTGTAATCCAGGCCTATCTCAAGAAACAAGAAAAATCCCAAATACAAAATCTAACAGCACACCTAAAGGAAATAGAAGCAGAACAGCAAAGACACCCCAAACCCAGCAGCAGAAGAGAAATAATAAAGATCAGAGCAGAAATAAACAATATAGAATCTAAAAAAACAGTAGGGCAGATTAATGAAACCAAGAGTTGGTTTTTTGAAAAAAATAAATAAAATTGATAAACCTCTAGCCAGGCTTCTCAAAAAGAAAAGGGAGATGACCCAAATAGATAAAATCATGAATGAAAATGGAATTATTACAACCAATCCCTCAGAGATACAAGCAATTATCAGGGAATACTATGAAAAATGATATGCCAACAAACTGGACAACCTGGGAGAAATGGACAAATTCCTAAGCACCCACACACTTCCAAAACTCAAACAGGAAGAAATAGAAAATTTGAAAAGACCCATAACCAGTGAAGAAATTGAATCAGTTATCAAAAATCTCCCAACAAATAAGAGTCCAGGACCAGATGGCTTCCCTGGGGAATTCTACCAGACATTTAAAGCAGAGATAATGCCTATCCTTCTCAAGCTGTTCCAAAAAATAGAAAGGGAAGGAAAACTTCCAGACTCATTCTATGAAGCCAGCATTACTTTGATTCCCAAACCAGACAGAGACCCAGCAAAAAAAGAGAACTACAGGCCAATATCCCTGATGACTATGGATGCAAAAATTCTGAATAAGATACTAACAAATCAAATTCAACAGCATATAAAAAGAATTATTCACCATGATCAACGGGAATTCATTCCTGGGCTGCAGGGCTGGTTCAACATTCGCAAATCAATCAATGTGATACATCACACTGATAAAAGAAAAGATAAGAACCATATGATCCTGTTAATTGATGCAGAAAAGCATTTCACAAAATTCAGCATCATTTCTTAATACAAACCCTTGAGAAAGTGGGGATAGAAGGAACATACTTAAATATCATAAAAGCCATTTATGAAAAGCCCACAGCTAATATCATCCTCAATGGGGAAAAACTGAGAGCTTTCCCCCTGATATCAGGAACACGACAGGGATGTACACTCTCATCGCTGTTGTTTAACATAGTGTTGGAAGTGCTAGCATCAGCACTCAGACAACAAAAGGAATCAAAGGCATCAAAATTGGCAAAGATGAAGGCAAGCTTTCACTTTTTGCTGATGACATGATAGTATACATGGAAAACCCGATAGACTCCACCAAAACTCTGCTAGAACTGATCCATGAATTCAGCAAAGTTGCAGGATACAAAATCAATGTACAGAAATCAGTTGCATTCTTATACACTAATAATGAAACAACAGAAAGACAAATAAAGAAACTGATCCCATTCACAATTGCACCAAGAAGGATAAAATACCTAGGAATAAACCTAACCAAAGATGTAAAAGATCTGTATGCTGAAAACTATAGAAAGCTTATGAAGGAAATTGAAGAAGATATAAAGAAATGGAAAAACATTCCGTGCTCATGGGTTGGAAGAATAAATATTGTTAAAATGTTAATATTACCCAACGCAATCTACACATTCAATGTAATCCCAATCAAAATTGCACCAGCATTTTTCTTGAAGGTAGAACAAGCAATCCTAAAATTTGTATGGAATCACAAAAGACCCCAAATAGCCAAAGTAATATTGAAGAAGAAAACCAAAGTGGGAGGCATCACAATCCCAGCTTTAGCCTCTACTACAAAGCTGTAATCATCAAGACAGCATGCTGTTAGCACAAAGCAGACACACAGACCAACGGAATAGAATACAGACTCCAGAACTGGACCCACAAATGTATGGCCAACTAATCTTTGACAAAGCAGGAAAGAATATCCAATGGAAAAAAGATAGTCTCTTTAACAAATGGTGCTGGGAGAACTGGACAGCAATATACATAAGAATGAAACTAGACCACTTTCTTACACCATTCACAAAAATAAAGTCAAAATGGATGAAGGACCTGAATGTGAGACAGGAAACCATCAAAACCCTAGAGGAGAAAGCAGGAAAAAACCTCTCTGACCTCAGCTGCAACAATTTCCTACTTGACATATCTCCAAAGGCAAGGGAAGTAAAAGCAAAAATGAGCTATTGGGACCTCATGAAGATAAAAAGCTTCTGCACTACAAAGGAAACCATCAACAAAATTATAAGGTAACCAATGGAATGGGAAAAGATATTTGCAAATGACATATCGGACAAAGGGCTAGTATCCAAAATCTATAAAGAACTCACCAAACTCCACATCCAAAAAACAAATAATCCAGTGAATAAATGGGCAGAAGACATGAGTAGACTCTTCTCTAAAGAAGACATCCTGATGGCCAACAGGCACATGAAAAGATGCTCAACGTCACTCCTCATCAGGGAAATACAAATCAAAACCACACTCAGATATCACCTCACGCTGGTCAGAGTGGCTAAAATGAACAAATCAAGAGACTATAGATGTTGGCGAGGATGTGGAGAAACGGGAACCCTCTTGCACTGTTGGTGGGAATGCAAACTGGTGCAGCCACTCTGGAAAACAGTGTGGAGGTTCCTCAAAATATTAAAAATAGATCTACCCTATGACCCAGCAATAGCACTGCTAGGAATTGACCCAAGGGATACAGGAGTGCTGATATATAGGGGCACTTGTACCCCAATGTTTATAGCAGCACTTTCAACAATAGCCAAAGTATGGAAAGAGCCTAACTGTCCATCAACTGACAAATGGATAAAGAAGTTGCCATATATATATTCAATGGAATACTACTTGGCAATGAGAAAGAATGATATCTGGCCTTTTGTAGCAATGTGGATGGAACTGGAGAGTGTTATGCTAAGTGAAATAAGTCAGACAGAGAAAGACAAAGAACATATTTTTCACTCATATCTGGATCCTGAGAAACTCAACAGAAGACCACGGAGGAGATGAAGGGGGGAAAAAGTTACATAGAGGGAAGGAGGCAAACCATAAGAAACTCTTAAATACTGAGAACAGACAGGGTTGATGGAGGGTGGGGAGGAGGGGAAAGTGGGTGATGGGCATTGAGGAGAGCACCTGTTGGGATGAGCCCTGGATATTGTATGGAAACCAATTTGACAATAAATTTCATATTAAAAAAAGAAATAATGAATTAGTTATTCAGTGTTTACTCAATATTACTCTAAGGTTTTTTGTTTTGTGTTTTTTTACATTCTAGTTGAATTCAGTTTGTCCTCCCTCCCTCTTCTTTCCCTTTCTTTCTTCCTTCTTCCTCTTTCCTTTTTTTCGACATGTTGATCATCTAATAGAGGGATAGTGAGGCAAGCACTGAATATTCCATTTAGAATTACAAAAACAGAGCCTGGCCCCACAGATCACAGTCTAGAAGAAAAATAAATTAAGTGGAGAAATATTTCAGATATTCCAACTAAGTTCATTTTCCCCAGCACTTCCCAGCACCTTGTGATATTTTCCCATTTACATGAAATTGCTAAATTGGAAGAAGTGGAATGTTTTCCACCTGGAGAAGTTTAGAACAAAATTTTGAGTTACTGAAGACTAGATTTGATTCAAAGAACATTATGTTCCAAGATGACTCATACATGCAAAATATTTGATGAATAGTAGCAAAGCTACTTAATTCTCAAATGAAATGTAATGTTCTGATGAGAGGAAGATGAAAGGTGAGTTTGATGTTGGTTATTTGAGAACAAGCTCACATTTATCTTTCACCCAGAGCACCAAAATGTTTTAGAGAAAATGATTAGGGACCAGGAGGCAAAAGGACTTTGCCCTCATCCCCAGGTTATATGGGGTAAAAGGATAAGAGAATATCTCTTTTGTGCAGAAGCGAGCCACAGTCATAGGGCAATATGTGGATCAACATAAAGAAAATTTATAACAGAGAATGTAGAGGATTCAGCAAACACCTCACTTTAACCAAAACTGAAGAGAGGGAAGGAACAAAGGCATCCTAGCAGAAACCAGCTTAGATAGATTCCTATTCTGAACATCAGGCATTCCTCCTTTCTTCACAATGTGATTCCCAGGTTTTATTCACCTTTTAACCTTTTAAGAATTCGTGGAAATTCTTTGATTACAAACATTTAAAATAAGAACACCTGGTTCAAAATCAAAAGGAAATGACAATTTAAAATAGTAATGCTTTAAGCTTATTTGAAATAATTACACTTTGAACTTAGTTAAGTTAATGGGTATTTCCAAATTTACTGATTTTTTCCAAATTTATTGAGATAAAATTGACATATAACATTGTGAAAGTTTACAGTGTGCAACTGTTGATTTGATGCACATATACTGCAAAATGATCATCACTGTAGCGTTAGCTAACAGCTCCATCATTTACCATAATTATAACTTTTTTGTGGTGAGAACATTTAAGATTTACTCTCTTAGCAACTTCCAAGAATATAATACAGTATTTTTAACTATGATCACCATGTTGTACATTCGATTCCCAGAACTTATTCATCTTACAACTGTAAGTTTTTACCCTTTGATCAATGTCTCCAGTTCCTCCACCTGTCAGCCCCGGGGAACCACCATTCTAATCTCTTTTTGGATGAGTCCAGATGTTTTTTATTACACATATTAAGTGTTATACAGTACAGTTGACTCTTGAACAACATGGGTTGGAAGTGTGTGGGTCCACATATATGCAGATTGTTTTACTCTAAATGTATTTTCTCTTCCTTATAATTTTCTTAACATTTTTTCTTTAGTTTACTTTATTTCAAGAATACAGTATATAATACACCTACCATACAAGAAAATGTGTTAATAAATCATTTGTGTTACTGGTAAGGCTTCTGGTCAACAGTAGGTTATTAGTAGTTCAGTTTTAGGGGAATGAAAATTTATCCATAAATGTTCAGTTGTATGGGGGGGGTGGTCAGCACCTCTAACACTCACACTGTTTAAGGGTCAACTGTATTTGACTTTGTTTGACTTATCTCACTTAGCAGAATTCCTTCAAGATCCATCCATGTTGTCAAAAATGGCAGAATCTTTTTTCTTGTGGTTGAATAATATTCCATTTTGTGTGTATATATTTTTATACTATACCTTCTTAATCCATTCATCCACTGATGGACACTCAGGTTACTTCCATATCTTCATTATTATGAAAAATGCTACATAAACATGGAGTGCAAATAACTCTTAAGACCTGAACTTGACTTCCTTTGACTATGTACCCAGAAATAGGACACTGGATCATATGGCAGTTCTATTTTTAATTTTTGGAGCAACCTCCGTAGTGTTTTCTACAGTTGATACGCCAATGTACATTCTCACCAACAGCACAAAAGGGTCCTTTTTGTCCACAACCTCACTGACACTTGTTACCTCTTGTCATTTTAATGGTAGCCATTCTAACGGGTATGTGGTGATATCTCATTGTGGTTTTGATTTGCTTTTCCCTGATGATCAGCCATATTAAACATTGTTTTATGTACCAGTTGGCCAGTTGGATGTCTTCTTTGAAATAGGTACTTTGAGCTCCTTTGCCTATTTTTTGTTTGCTTTTTTTGCCATTGAGTTGTATGAATACTTTATAGACTTTGGATATTAACCCTTTATCAGATAAATGTTTTGCAAGTATCTTCTCCCATTATGTAAGTTTTCTTTTCATTTCAAAATTATTTTCCTTCTCAGAAAAATTTTAATTTGATATAGTCTGCCTTGTTTTTTTTTTTGTAAATATTTATCATGAGAGAGAGAGAGAGAGAAGGCAGGGGAGGGGCAGAGAAAGAGTGACAGAATCCCAAGCAGGCTCTGTGCTGTCAGCGTAGAGCCTAACTCTAGGCTGGACCTCCCTCACAGACGGTGAGATAATGACCTCAGCCAAAATCAAGAGCCGGATGCTTAATCAACTGAGCCACCTGGTGCACCTGACTTGTTTATTTTTTCTTTTGTTGCTTGCACTTTAGGTGCTATATTTAAAAAATAATAATTGCCAAAACACAGGTCATGGATTTTTTTTTTCCTGGTTCCTTCTAGTTGCTTTATGGTTTCAGGTCTTACATTTATGTCTTCAATCCATTTCAAATTCATTTTTGTTAGTGGTATAAAACAGGGGTCTGATGTTTTTCTATGCATGTGGTTATCCAGTTTTCCCAAAACCATTTATTGAAGAGACTATCCTTTCCCCATCAAATATTCTTGGCTTCCTTGTCAAATATTAGTTGACCATGTGTATAAGGATTTATTTCTGGGCTTTCAATTCTGTTCTTTTGGTCTATATGTATCTATCTTTATGACAATACCATACTGTTTTTATTACTACAGCTTTCTAACATGGATTGAAATCAGAAAGTTTGATGCTTCCAGCTTTGTTCTTTCTCAAGATTAATTTAGCTATTCTGGATCTTTTGTGGCTCCATACAAATTACAGGAATTTTTCCCTATTTCTGTGAAAATGTCATTGGAATTCTGATATTTAATTGAATCTATAGAATGCTTTGAGTGTTATGTACATTTTAACAATATTAATCTAAAAATCCATAAACATAGTATATTGTACCATTTGTGTCTTCAATTTCTTTCATCAAAGTCTTATAGTTTTCATTGTATAGATTTTTTCACTTCCTTGGTTAAACACATCCCTAAGTACTTTACTATCTTTTATGCCATTGTGAATGGATTGTTTTATGTCTTTTCACGTATTTCATTGTGAACTAATAGAAATGCAACTGGTTTTTATGTTGATTTTATATTCTGCAACTTTATTCAATTCATTGATCAGTTCCAATAGTTCTTTGGCAGAGTCTTTAGGACTTTCTCTCTATAGATCATATCTATGAACAGAGACAATTTTATTTCTTCTTTTCTGACTTGGATGTCTTTTATTTCTTTTTCTTGCCTGACTGTTCTGGCAAGGACTTCCAGAACAATGCTGAACAGGAGTGTTGAAAGTGAGTCCCCTTGTCTTGTTCCTGATCTTAGAAGAAAAGCTTTCAACCTTGCACTACTGAGTATGATGTTGGCTATAAGCTTGTCATATATGACTATTATATTATGGTATGTTTCTTCTATACCATATTTGTTGAGTGCTTTTATCACGAAATAATTTATATGTTTTTGTCTTATGCTTCTTCTGCCTCTCATGAGGTGATTATATAATTATATAATTTTCATTTTTCATTTTATATCATGTATCACATTTATTCATTTGCATATATTGAACCACCCTTATTTCCCAGAGATAAATTTCACTTGACACTGGTGTATGAATCATTTTATTGTGCTGTTGAATTTAGTTTGTTAATATTTTGTTGAGAATTTTTGCCTCTACATTAATCAGAGACACTGGTCTGTAGTGTCTTTATCTGGCCTTAGTATTGATAACACTGATCTTGTAAAAATGAGTTTTGAAGTGTTCTTTCCTCTTCCATTTTTTTTGAAACTTCCAGAAGGATTAATTTTAATTCTTGTTTAAATGTTTGGTAGTATTTACTAGCAAAATAATTTAATCCTGAGCATGTCTTATTGGGAGGTTTTTGATAATTGATTCAATCTCCTTACTTGTTATTGATCTTTTCAAATTTTCTATTTCTTCCTGATTCAGTGTTGGTAGTTTATATCTTTCTAGTAATTGATCCTTTTCTTGTAGGTTACCCAATTTATTGCCATATGTATGTTCACAGTAGTCTCTAGTGATCTTTTCTAATTCCGTGGTATCAGTTGTAATGGCTCCCCTTTCATTTCTGATTTTATGTTTGAGTCATCTTAGTATAGCTAAAAGTTTGTCAATTTCTGTTACTTCTCAAAAATCAGTCTTAGTTTCCTTGATTTTGATTTTTTTTTTAATTTTTCTAACTTCTCACTCATTTCTTCTTTAACTTTTGTTACTACCTTCCTTCTGCTAATATTGGGCTGAGTTTGTTCTTCTTTTTCTAGTTCCTTAAATATAAAGTTAGGTTGTCTATTTGAGATCTTTCTATTTACTTTATGTAAGCATTTATCACTATAATCTTCCCTCTTAGAACTGCTTTGATTGTGCTATGCCATAGATTGTGCTATGTCGTATTTTGTTTCAAGATAGTTATTTCCATCCTGATTTACTCTGTGACCCACTGTTGTTCAGTGGTGTGTTAATTTCCAACATAATTGTAAAATCTCTGCTTCCCTGCTGTTACTGATTTCTACTTGTACAGCATGTGTTCACAAAATATACTTGGTATGATTTCAGTCTTCTTAAACCTGCTAAGACCTGCTTCACAACCTGTCATATGATCTAGTCTAAGGAATGTTCTGTGTGCACTTGAGAAGAATTGTATTCTGCTGCTGTTGGATGAAATGTTCTGTAAATATTGGTTAGGTCTACTTGGTCTAAAATATGATTCAAGTCCATGGTATCCTTTTGATTTTCTGTCTAGATGATTTATTCTCTGTTGAAAGTGGGGTATTAAATTTCCCTATTACTATTGTATTGTTGTTTATTTCTCCCTTCAGATCTGTTAGAATTTGCTTAATATGTTTATGTACTCCAATGTTGGGTGCATATATACTTATGATTGTTACTCTTTTTTGATTAATTGACAACTTTATCATTATATAGTGCTTTATTTGTCTCTAGTTCCCATTGTTTACTTAAAATCTATTTTTTCTGATATAAGAAGAGTTACCCCTGATCTCTTTTGGTTTCTACTTGCAAGAAATAGCTCTTTCCATCTCTTCACTTTGAGCCTACGTGTGTACTTAAAGCTATAATGAGTCTCTTGTAGGCAGCATACAGTTGGGTCTTGTTTTTTTTAATCCATCCACCACTCCATGTCTTCTGATTGGGAAATTCAATCCAATTACATTTAAAATAATTATTAATAGGTAAGGGTTTACCAATGACATCTTTAATTATTTTCTATTTTATAGTTCCTCTGTACCTTTCTTCCTCTATTGTTACTTTCCTTTGTGAACTGATGGCTTTCTGTAATGGTATGCTGTGGTTTCCTTTTTATCTTTGTGAATTTACTTAGGTCTTTGCTGCATGTTTACCATGAGGCTCAAATGAAACATCTCCCAGATTTAATAGTCTATTTCATTCCGATAACTTAACTTTGATTGTATACAAAAATTCCACCATTTTGCTAGCCAAACTTTTAAGTTTTGATGTCACAATTTGCATTGTCTATATTGTATATCCATTATTGTCCTTTAACATTTATGCTAGAGTCAGGTGGTTAATCCATCACCATATTAGATAGAGCATTCTGAATCCACTTACATACTTACTTATACCTGTGTGTTTTATATTTTCATGTTACCAATTAGATTCTTTTCATTTCAGCTTCAAGAACTTCTTTTAGCATTTCTTGTAATGCAGGACTAGTGGTGATGAACTTCTTCAGCTTTTGATTGGGAGTCTTTATTTCACCTTAATTTCTAAAGGACAACTTTGCTGGGTAAATTATTGTTGGTTAGCAGCTTCTTTCTTTCAGCACTTTGAATATATCATTCCACTCTTTCCTGGCCCATGAGATCTCTGCTGAGAAATCCACGGACAGCCTATGGGAGGATCCCTACATGAGAGATTATTTTATTTATTTATTTATTTTGCTTTCACTTCTTCTAAAATTCTCTTTTTGTCTTTGATTTTAGATAGTCTTATGTGTCTTAGAGAAAATGTTTAGGATTAAAATTTTAGGGTGACCTATTAGTTTCATAAATTTGGATGTCAAAAATCTCTCCCCAGATTTGGGAAGTTCCCAGCCATTCTTTCTTCCTTCCATTCTTCCTTTCAACCTTTCTTCCTTCGTTCCTTCTTTCCTTCCTTCCTTTTTTCTTTTTTTTACAAAGAGGGAGTGCAAGCTGGGGAGGGGGCAGAGGGAGGGAGAGAGCGAGAGAGAGAGAGAGAGAGAGAGAGAGAGAGAGAGAGAATCTTAAGGAGGCTCCATGCTGATCCAGGGCTCAATCCCATGACCCTGAGATCATGATCTGAACTGAAATCAAGAGCTGGACACTCAACAGACTGAGTCACCCAGATGTCCACCATTATTTATTTATTTATTTATTTATTTATTAAAGCTTATTTTTTTTAATTTTTTTTAACGTTTATTTATTTTTGAGACAGAGAGAGACAGAGCATGAACGGGGGAGGGGCAGAGAGAGGGAGACACAGAATCTGAAACAGGCTCCAGGCTCTGAGCGGTCAGCACAGAGCCCGACGCGGGGCTCGAACTCACGGACTGTGATATCATGACCTGAGCCGAAGCCGGCCGCTCAACCGACTGAGCCACCCAGGCGCCCCCACCATTATTTATTTAAATAAACTTCTGCTTCTGGAACTTCAACACTGTTTCCCTTAATGATGTACCTTAAGTCCCATAGATTTTCTTTATTCTTTTTCATTTTATTTTTCTTTTTGCTCCTTTGATTGGATAATTGTAATTGTTCTCTCTTAAAGCTCACTAATTCTTTCTTCTGCTTGGTTCAGTCTAATTGAAGCACTGTATTCATTATTATTATTATTATTATTATTACTATTTATTATTTTGAAAGAGGGAGTGGGCAGAGGGAGAGGGAGAGAATCTTAAGCTGGCTCCATGCCTAGAGTAGAGTTTGAGGTGAGGCTCAATCTCACAACCAAGAGATCATGACCTGAGCTGAAATCAGGAGTCAGATGCTTAACCAACTGAGCCACCCAGCTTCCCCTGAAACACTCTATTTAATATTTCAGTTCAGCCATTAAATTCTTCAGCTCCAAAATTTCTAGATTTTTATTCATTCTTTTCTCACCTCCAGGGGAATTCTCATTTCGTTCTTACCTTGTTTTTCTGATATCATAAATTGTTTTTGTGTGTTCTCTTATAGCTCTCAACATCTTTAGAATAATTATTTTGAGTTCTTTCTCAGACAATTTTATTTATTTCCATTTTTAGAGGGCCAGTTCCTGGAGGATAAAACTCCTTTGGTGGATACAACTCCTGGTTTTAGATACAAGCCCAGGACCCCCAAATTGACAGAGATATTTCTGCCACTCCTAAGTTCTAAAAATAGATTGTTTCATGACAAAAACAGAAGTTACCTTTCTTCCATATCTGACACAGCCAATTGGGATTTTCATATGCTAGCAGACAAAGTAACAAGTGAATTACTGTGCACTATGTGCTGTGATCTAGGAAGTACTGGAAACACTCAGAAGGACATTTAATTCAAATTTGTGGAATCAAGAATAAGCACTTTGAAACGAGAAATTTCTAAGATTAAAGCCAAAAGTTAAACAAGGAGATTAAAAAGGTACAAGATTAGCACAGTGAAAACCCTGAATGATAGACTCTGAGGAAATGAAGGAATTTCACTGTGGATAAGACAAAATTCTGAGAGTCGTAATAAGAGATTTTTGAAAGGCACGCAGAGCCCAAATCATACAGAACATTTTTAGTTCCACTAATATGTATTAGGTGCTAATTTTCTGTTAAGTCATATTAAAGACTGTGGATTGTGTCCAAAGATTTGTGTTGGATCCGTAGAGAACTTTAAGCAGACAAGTGACATGATGTGATCTGTTGTTGCAGTTGTTTTTTTAAATCACCATGGCTACTATGTGGAGAAAAGATCAGCGCAGAACACGAATAGCAAGTACATAAATGCAAGTGAAAGATAACAGTGGTCTGACTTACAGTTGGGGCAGTGGAAACGGAAAGAATGGAAATTTTAAGTTATTTTATAAGCAGAATGGAAAATGTGAGTGGAAAGTTGTAGGGAATGAGGTAGTACAGAATCACTGGACACTTCCAGGTTCCTGATTTGACATTTGGGACAATAGCGGTTCTAATTTCCTGAAATAAGAATGACTGTTCTGATTTTTATTTTGCAGATTATTCTAGCATTTGTTAACATATTTATTATAGAGGATGAACTTGAGGGCCCTTTGTCAATTGGATTGGAAAAATTTACAAATACGAATTTAGACTGATAGAATCAACACTACTTTGACATTTATGGGATCTTCCCATACAGGAAAATATTGTATCTCTAAATGGTATGCTCTTTTTCCATCTATATTTTATGTCTCTATACAGTTTTATAGTCGCCATCATCTAGGCCTTATATATATTTTCTAAGCTTATTATGTCATTTATTATAAAAACATTTTACTAAGATGGATAGGTATTTTCTTAAACATTATAAATAGTAATTATTGGCTTATAAAAATGCCAAACATATTATTATATTTTTTGTAAATAACAACAAATATAATATTTTTGAAGATAATTTTAGTTGAATATATCTGGTTTTTCTATATAGCACTCATGACCATCAGAAAGAGAAAAACTTTCTTCTGAGATATTTGTATCTCCTCATTTTGTCTTTCAAACTGCATCGTTTATCTCTTCCAAATAAATGTTAAATAATATAGGCTATAAATAGCTTTTAAATATCCTTTTTTTCTCAGCCCCATCACCTTAGTATAACACTTTATTATAACATTGACTCTTGGGTTATAAAAGATATGCCTGGGGTGCCTGGGTGGCTCAGTCTGTTCAGTGTCCGACTTCAGCTCAGGTCATGATCTCGTGGTCAGTGAGTTCAAGCCTCACATCAGGCTCTGTGCTGACAGCTCAGAGCCTGGAGCCTGCTTCTGATTCTGTGTCTCCCTCTGCCTCTGCCCCTCCCCTGCTCATGCTCTGTCTCTTTCTGTCTCAAAAATAAACATTTAAAAAAATTAAAAAAATAAAAGATATCATCCCTAAAAAGTGGCCTTCCATTCCAAAATAAGAAAAAAAAATAATTTCAATGGTTAGCTGATGTTGAATTTTATCAATTACTTTATAAGATCTATTAAACATATCATACAATAAAGTATATTATCCAATTACATGATGCTAAACCACCACAATACTATCTGATACTCTTTTTAATTCAGAGCTGCATTCTATTAGCTAATATTTAGATTATGATGCTTGTCTTTTTATAAAAAGTACTACTTTTTTTGTTGAGGATGTTAGCTTGGTAAAAGGACAACCTTTATTATATTTAACATCAGAATTATGTTAGCTATTCACAATAATTTGGTATTAAAATTGTCAAATTATTTAGTGGTTTATTTCTTAAATGAAGGTATATTTGTTACATTTAGGTTTGAACATAATCAGAGAAATGTCTGATTTCAGCAAGAGAGTTAGCTCTAAGACTAACTTTTCAATTTAATTCTGTATATTGAATTTGGGCCTACTCAAAAACATGGACATATTGCTCTTATTTTCTTTGGCATCTAATGTTTAAGAGACAAACTTAGACACAATCCAGATTTGTGTTTTGAAAATTGGATCTCTCCATTTCTGCTGTGGTGCATATAAAAAATCAATTTTTCCTTGAAATGCAATACATTCTCTAAAATGTCTAAATATCCAGATAGCTGATAAAATCAAAAGATGCAAGATAGGTTTTAGCCTTAAAAAATGTTACTATCCTCCAGCTTTAACACTGTTCTTGTTACTGTAATTCTGGTTTTCTCTTCAGAAAAGCCAATTATATAGATGGATGCAATCAGCATTTTGTCAACTTGAAATCTATACTTCTCTCCCTGATCAATTAAGTTTCTATTCTTTCTTTCTATCTTTCTTTTCTTTTTCTTTATTTTTACAATCTAAGATATTCCCTTAAGCCTTTCTCATGAATCCCTTACTGCTCTTTCCATGTTGCTTTCCCATCTCATCTCATCTACTTCTGCACACCTTTCAGTTGGCACCTGTTTGTATGAATGCCTTTTATTTACTTTACAATTCATTTCTTGATTCATAAAAACTGGGTTCTTGAAATTTATCAGGGTAATAGACTGGCAGCCATCTAACATTTACTTGTATTTCTAAGATTAAATCATTTTCACAATAATGTATATGCCTACCTTTTAAGTGTTATTTCCCATTCTGTGTGTTTATTATTATTATATTTACTGGCTCCCATTTTATTAATTTTTAAAGCTTTTTATTTTACTTAATTCTCTTTGAATAGTTAAAATCTTGTTTAGATAAACTTCATATATCTCATCAAGGTACAGTTAGTGGATTTTTGAATCTCCTCTATAGCCATTTGGATTTTCATAGAACAGGAGGAAGCAATACAAATTCCTTCAGTGTCCTGCAGGTAATTTAAACTATGAGGTTTAATTTAGGTCTGGGTGGGAAATGTTATTAAAATATCCTGTTTTAAAAAATAAAGCTGAAACCTAGCTCTATTAGGACTAATACAAATAAACTATAATCTATGCATCCCAAGTAAACTAGGTTCAATACAATTTAGGTTTTGTAATGGTGTGACTATACACAAAGAGTTGATGGGAAATATACAGCTTTGAGTGTTATTTTGTTACATTACAACCACATCTTCTTGTTTAATGTATACATAATATGAAATAAAATTATGACTGTGCTAGCATACCTTGATACCTAGTTTCCTTCAATTTCTGAAGAATTTAATCACTATATCTCATATTTGAAAGTATTTATCATATACTCAATAATGTGGCATTTTCTTAATTTCTTTCCCACAAAATAATCATGAGCATATAGATTAGAAGGACTATCAGAGTTTAATGACATTTCGAACCTAAATGTGTGATGTAAACATAGGAATTATTCAGTAAAATGATTATTTCCTTTAGAGACAACATAAGAGCAATCATTATAAAGAATATTTATAACATTTTATATTTTCACACATAATAATCAACAAAGCACCTGGAAGACATTTAAGGTGTTCTACCCTAGAAATAGAATATTCTTTTTCACAGGTGCATCATCAGTTAAGACATGCACGTTGTCCTGAAAGGAATTTTCACTTTGGAGGACTTAGATGTGTAAATGTAACAATTTCTTTAAACTAATGATGAATATCATGTTCAGTGTTAAGTTTAATAATCTATTAAAGCCTTTGCAGAAACTTTAGAACAACTAATGTAACATATTACTTGGCTACTGAATTACAGAAAGATGAAACATCACCAAGAATGTACTGAGAGCATATCAAAAGTAGATCAAAAAGTTTGAAGGCAAAGACAGAAGCAGAATATCTTAGTTATTTTAAAGAAAACAGGGAGGCGATTACCAAGAATACATGAACTGAAGTTATCTCCTTTCAGAAATTCTAAATCCTTTTTTATTGATAAAAAATACCATTTATCTAGTCTCTATACAAAATGATAGAAAACCGTGAAGTTATCTTAAAATTGAACACAGAGGTCTACAATAAATTCCCAAAAGGCAATTGACATTGCTCATAAAAAAAAAAAAAAAAAAAAAAAAAAAAAAAAAAAAAAAAAAAAAAAAAAAAAACATGCTTATTGATTAGTTGTTCTGCAGTCAAGCTAAGTAAAGAAGAATTCTCCATATTTATCACCATTTTTCATTCTAACACTTTACAAGTACTTTCAAGAATGATACTTCATTTGATTTTCAAGTGATTGGTACTTCACTGATCTTCCTGGAACTCAAACTATAACCCAATGATAGGTAGTATTAAGAGAACTAGATGCCTAGCTTTTCTAGTTACAAATTTCTTTCAAGTCAGTTTGTACAGAAAATTTGTGTTCTTTCAGAGGACACATTACTCCATATTTCTATTGTAAAATATATTTCTGGTCTCTACAATATGTATTTTTTCACAATATCACTCTTTTTAAAGTGTTCAGTTACAATCAACAGATTTTAATTCAAAACCCAGTCACAATGGCCCTAAGAAAAACCCAGATAATTTCTGAACCAATGGAACCAAATGACACTCATATGTTTAAGACCTTTTAAGTTATGATATTTGGTTATCTGACTCAATTCATACCACTAATGACCTAATTTAATAAAATAATTAAGAACAAAAAAATTAGTATTACTTACCAAAATCATTTCATTACTGCATAGAATGTGACATTCTTTACAAAATGCTATTGTTCTTTTAATAAGGCACGATTTCAATACATTAAGGCATTTACATTCAGAATTCCTTGGTCTAGTGTATTATTCTCATTTTTTAAGTAAAGAGTTAATTTCTGCTTATTTATAATCTTAAATATGATAATTAAAATATATTTTCCAAATTCTCAAAAATTATGCTTTAGACATTATAAATTTAAATAAATTAAAATGTATTTGGGATATTTCAGGCTTTGAATATATATTATTATAAAGTAATTAGTCATATGTTCACTTCACACTGAGATTTTGTTTCCAAGTCCCATCCAGGATGGATAGCATGGTAATTCTTTTCCCTATAAAGTGAAAAATTAAGCCCAAAGAAAAATCACCTTCATTTGTATTCTCTTCTTCAATAATTCTACATATGGATATGCTGATAATGGAATATGACATTTCAAAAATTACCTCTCAAATAAAATTCTAATTTGTCCCTGTAGACCTCCGACTGTTAAGTAAATCACCTTGGTATAGTGCCAGTGAACTGCAATGGACAAATCTAGGTTGAAATACCGAGTTATTTGTTGAATTATTACTAACAAGTGTCTTTATCTAGTATTTACTTAGTAGTTCTCAAATCTACAATGGGAATATACCACCTACCACATAATGACATTGGAAAGAATGCAGGAAATAATAAAAACCAAACATTAAGAAAGTTGATCATACCAAATACTCAGCGTAGTTAGTGGCCATTACTGACAGTGCTAGTGGCAAAAAATACCATCAGAAATATTGGAAATGCTTTTGAATACTTATTAAACATTAGCAAGTGATATTCTCCCCATTAAAAATGTCATAATTGTTTTGGAAGGCAGATTTACACAAAAATACTTCTAAAACCTATGAAGTTCTTTGGATGATGTAACACAGGACTTAGCTTTGGTGACAGTTGTCAGCAGCAGCTTCACACAGCAAACAGAACTTCATTTAGTTCTTGAAAACTAAGGAAGTTTTCACTGATAGAAATGAAAAGGCATTCCAAGGAAAGAGAAGAGTTTGCTTAAATGCACTGTGTTTCAAAAGTGTTCGAGAAAATAGAAGACACACCGAGTTGGTGTGAATACGGTACATCTAATCAGGAAAGCCGACTGATGCTAAATTGTAAAGGGTTGCAAATGTCACCTGAACTATTTTATTCGACTCCTAATTCCAACACTGGCAGAATTACTATTTCTAGACTGGACCTCTCAAACAAAATCACTTCAAAACTGTACAACTTATATGGGTATGATTTCGTAAGCACTGAACAAGAAGCAGTGCCACACTGTGGGAAGAAAAACTGAGAAGATAAATCTACCTACATCCTGGCTTCCTACCTGGGGGTATGTTCTAGAAATGAGGTGTTGATCATTGCTTAGTATTGCACAGCTGAAGAGCCTTAGACTGGAGTCTGCATCTGTACAAATGAGTGAACTCTGTGGGGCAGGATATTGAAGAGGAGCAGGGTTGGCCAGGTACTCTTCACGGAGGTTCCATGAGATGAGAAATTAACTGAGTATGTGCAGAGCAATACTGTGTGAGATCTACCAGAGAATTATGGCTGAAAGCTGAAAGCTCAATGGACAATGTACCACAAGTTGCTCCAATGACAGACAATGGAGGTCTGGTTCGGCAGATGGGAGATACCTCACGGCGACACCTCAGGCACTCACTTGAAATGTCAGAGAAGCCCACAGGTCATTAGAAAAAGACTACATCGTGAATAAAGGGCCACTTCCCAGGACAAAGAACAAAACCAAAATAGATCCACCCTAGTGAAGAATAAGACCAAGTATCAGAGGGAGGACAGTATCTCCTCATAATTTAGCTGATTGGCAGAATAAAATTCAACATTCTGTTGGGACACCTGGGTGGCTCAGTCAGTTAAGCACCCAACTCTTGATTTCAGCTCAAGTCATGTTCTCATGACTTGTGGGCCTGAGCCCCACTGTCAGCACAGAGCCTTCTTGGGATCCTCTCTCTCCCTCTCTCTCTCTCTCTGCCCCTCCCTTGCTCATGCTATCTCTCAAAACAAATAAAAAATAAAACAAACTTTTTAAAAAAATTCAACATTCTGTTAAGGAAAACAAGATTCTGGCTCAGAATAAAGCTATTACCAGAGGTAACTTTTATCTGAATGACCTTCCTGTATGACAAGGCAAACATCTAATTACCAAACATCTGCTCTTCTTATTGTCCTGTGAATCACCCTCCTCCTGTTGAAGCCCCAGGCTCCTATCCTATTCCTTAGCTCAGGATGGCATTTAAACCTCAATTACCCAACTTGTCCTTGGGTCCCACGGTCTTTGGGGGCCCCCTGCATGTACATAATTTTGTTTTTCTCCTATTAATCTGTCCTGTGTTTGTTTGATTATTAGACCAAAGAATCTAGAAGGGCAGAGTAAAAATTTTTCCTCCCAACAACATATATTTTAAAAAATAGTAAATATGTAAAGAAGCAGCTTCAGTAAAGGGGCTAAGAAATTTTAAAGTAGAGCCTTTTTCTGGTAGTCATTTTTTACTTCATATATTGATTATTCCAAATTGAGCAAGTCTAGAGGAATAATGATTAAAGCCAGGTGGCAGGGATGCTTAAACCAAACAATGGCAATATATATTCCATTTCTTGATCATAATTCCTATTATTTTGTAAGATGTTTCTCTTGTAGACTATGAAAGACTAATTTTCTCCCAGAATGTATAATGTATGGATTAGTGGAAACTACAATTCTATAAAATCAGATTAGGATGTTATTTAAATACCAGTTGTAATATTTATTAGCCATGTGATATGGAGAAGTTAAATTAACTCTCTGATTCTCATCTTCCTCATCAGTAAATAGACCTAGTGTTGTTGTTTTTGTCGAGAAAAAATATGGTAATATTTGAATAGGGATAGACACATTCTATGTGCCTAATAATTGGTGACAATTGTTGTAGATTATTGAATCAAATAAAAGTGTTATCAAATGGGCAAGAAAGGATTGATTCAGGAGGTCTGAGTTGCTTAAATCCTTCAAAGGCCTATCTTCAGGACTGACCTTTGTCTAGCTCTTTGGATACAATCTTTGAGACCCTGGGATACTATGCCTAATAAAAGCGGTATGTGTTTATTTGTTTGTTTTTGTTTGTTCGTTTATAGCTGAAACCCTGGGCCATCCTGTACTAATCTGACCAGATTACTTAACCTAACAATTTGGATGATGCCTCTTTTGGTCAGTGTATGGGTGGGGATGAGGAGGAAGGAGTAGGAAGTAGCTGAAGTCAGTCACACAGTCACCAGATGCTTAGGTGACTGACCCTAAACAGAAACTGGACACAAAGACTTGGGTAGGACTTGATTCAAGTAAGTGATGACACTTCAGATGTGTTGTCACACACCATTGCTGGGAGAATTGAGTGAGTCCCTGGGTAGCTTCACTGGAAGGGGACACCTGGGAGCTTGGACCTGGTGTGTCTTTTCTCTTTGCCAATTTTAATTAGTATCCTTTTTTTGTGATAAACTGTTACCATGAGTATGACAGCTTTCTTGAGTCCCAAGAATCATCCTAGTGTGTTCTCAAGACCAAGTGAAGTCTTAAAGAATCCACAACACAGCATGTTTCTATACCTTCTAGAAAGGACCAAAATGAATACTGCTCAAGACCATCCATTCTAGCCATGGATTACTATTGCTCTTAGAAAATTTGATGAAAGCTCAAACATGTTTTATTGGGGGTATATGAACATTTTATAAAAATTTTCAATGTTCTGTTTTCATTTAGATTAAAATATAAGCAATAATTTAAACATATTATAGACTACTTGTATAATCACTGTATAATCAAATAGTGCTCCAGAGTATCAGCCCCTGTGTTTGCATTTACAGTAACATCTGTGAAAGCTACTATTACTCCTGTAATCTTAGAGGATGTAAAAATGAGGCATGTAAAGATATAACTGTGTTGATAACTATTAGATATTGGGATTTACTCTGAAAATAAATGTTTCTGAGTAGAAATGAATTATAAAGAGACATATTAGTATTTACATGAAAAAAATCAAGCCAACAGCTAGTATATTTCACATATAAGATGTCACTTGTGAAAAATTCTGTTTTATCCTTAACATTAAATTCGTTTTAGATTTTAATATTGTTTATATTTTATTCAATACTAACTTTATATATTCCTGTGCTTTAATAGTTGTATAAAAGAAGTATAAAGAGTTTATAACAAGTATCATAGTTATATACATGTAACAAAAATATGGTATATCAGTTTCAGTCAATATTTGGAATCTGTAAGAATTTCTTTCATGCTTTTAAAGAGAGCTGCCTATTTCTGAGTTTAAATAACATGAAATGGGAAATGCATTTGTGTTTGAGAATTGTGAAGGGAATAGAACTAAAAAAAAAGTTTAATTTGTAACTAAACATGTGGATAATTTTTAAGGCATCAAATTATTGTGCATAAAATTGGTTTCAAGTTGATAAGAGTACTTCAGCATTTTTTTTAATGCTGCAGGTCTCAAATCCCTCACCTGAAAAATGTGAATATTAACATCATATACTCCACAGGATTTCTGTATAGGATTAGTTAAATAATTTATGTAATAAGAATGAGAAAGAAAGAAAGAAAGAGAGAAAGAAAGAAAGAAAGAAAGAAAGAAGAAAGGAAGAAAGAAAGAAAAAGAAAGATCGATCATGGCGCTTGGAATATAATAAGCGCCAGTAATTTTGTTCCCTGATTTCCTCTTCTTTGTAAAAGACCCTAGTATTGGAATTTTCTACTTCAAAGCTAAGTCAAACTATCAATAGAAAGACTCTTCAAATCTCCTTTAATATTGCTTCCTGAACTTAACGTTATACAGTAACATACGATAGATAACACAAGAATACCTTTTTGCTACTTCAGTGAAAATATCTATACTTTAAAATGGACATAATATTTATTCTAATTCATATATTTTTACATAAGTTTTTGCAATGCAGAATTTGGGAGAAATATAAAATAATGCATGTATTACTTTCTCCTGACTAAAACTGAACATTGAAAACAAAACATAAACAAACAAAAACTTCAGTATCTCTAGCAGTTGAAAGAAAACATGGAAATGCCATAAATATGATTGGATTACCTAGAGAACTGGGTTCACATCATTGACGTAAGCACTGATATTATTCAGAGATTGTATTAAGCAGGTTACGGCAATCCTGAACCAGATGAGACACAGACATAGTTCACCAATTTCTGATATGATTCAGTTATAAATGGGGTTTCCCATGTCCACATTCCCTTCCAAAAACATATACATTAGAAATTTCTCCTGGAGTGCCTGGGTGGTTCAGTCGGTTAAACGTCCGACTCTTGGTTTTGGCTCAGGTCATGATGTCACAGTTTGTGAGATCGAGCCCTGCATTGGGCTCCAAACGACATTGTGGAGACTGCTTGGGATTCTTTCTTTCTTTCTTTCTCTCTCTCTCTCTCTCTCTCTCTCTCTACCCCTCTGCTGTGTGCCTTCTCTGTCAAAATAAATAAATAAACTTTGAAAAAAAAAATTTCCTGCTTCATCTCAAATTAAATGAGACAACTACAAAGCAACTCACTTGCAACTTATTGTAACATTACCAAATGAACAGAACTGCCTTATCACCAATTTCCAAAATAACAGTCTCACCAAATTTTGCCATTCTACTTTGATACATCTTACAAAAAGATGATTTCCCTTTATCTCTATAATGACATCATTAATCATTTTTTTCTCTCACTTTTATAATATTTATGTTCCAGGACTCACCAGTGGATTAACCCAACACTAGTTTTCCCTAAATCTTAACATCACTAAAATGATTCTCTTCTTACTGCTGAATCTTATCACCCCAATCCTTATGACTTTTTGGGATTTAGGGCCACATTCCCTGTGTTAAGTCCATCACTACAACATCTCAAACATCTGTTCTTATCCCTGCCTTCTTATGAACAGCCTTCCTCTATCTTACTTTTTAAAAATCCCTTCTAATCATTCACTCTACAGTAAACATTTTTCTAGGTAATACCCCACAATGGAATGTGTCTCAACATTCTTTCTGAATAAAATACTGAGAAATCAAGAAGAGACTAGAATTGAAAAGAGACAATTATTAATGATCATTATAAAGTTAGGGTTTGGTAAAGTATCTTTTGCCTATTACAGCCACGATACTTAGTTTTTCCACTTTCTAATGCACATGCCTATGTGTACACAAAAATGTTATTATATACTAATATTCAACAAGGAGCTTTATAATATGCAATATGCCTTCACTTATTTATTGCCATGCATGGATTTACTTAACACCAAAGGCTTATATGTATATGTACACTGAGTATCCCCACTAAAAAGTAATGTCCATGAGTGCAGGATTTTTATCTTCAAATCACTGCTATAAACCTAGAAGAATATATGCCAGGCACTCAATAAATTTGTCTTGAAAAATAAAAAAAGGGAATGGCAATAGTGAATGTGATGAATATTAACAGACTTTAAGACCTATTGTGATGCTACAATAAACAAGACGATATGTATTAACAAAAGAATAGACCAATCCATCAATGTAACAGAACAGAAACCCCAGACATACACTCCCACAAGTACAGTCTGACAAAGGAGCAAAATCAATCCAATGGAAAAAGGATACTCTTCTCAACAAATGGTGTTCATTCAAATGGATGTCCACATGCCAAAAAAAAGAGAAAAGAATCTAGAACACAACCTACACCTTTTGCAAACATCAACCATTAGCTCAAAATGGATTATAGACCTAAATATAAAATGCAAAGCAATAAAGCTCCTATAAAACGACATGAGAGAATCTAGGTAAGTCTGGGTTTGGTGATGACTTTTTTTAGATGCCACATCAAAAGCATGATCCATGAAAGGAAGGCTGATGGTTGGATGTCATTAAAACTAAAAACTTATGCTCTATGAAAGACACTGTTAAAGAAATAAAAAGATATGTCACAGACTAGAGAAAATATTTGCAAAACACATACCTAATATCTAAAATATTTAAAGAGCTTTTAAAACTCAAAAATAAAACCCAATTAAAAATAGGCAAATAATCTGAACAGACACCTCACCAAAAAACATTTACAGATAGCAAATTCATTTGAAAAGATGTTCAACATCAGGGCGCCTGGGTGATTCAGTCAGTTAATCATCTGACTCTTGGTTTCATGATTAGTGGGATTCAGGCCCACATCAGGCTCTGCTCTGACAGTGTGGAACCTGCTCGGGATTCTCTCTCTCTCTCTCTCTCTCTTTCTCTGTCCCTCCCCCATTCATGCTCTCGCTCTCCTTCTCAAAATAAACTTAAAAAATGCATATGTATATATATGTGTGTGTGTGTGTGTGTGTGTGTGTATATATATGTGTATATATATATACATATATGTGTATATATACATATATATGTATATATATGTGTATATACATATATATGTATATATATATATATATGTATATATATATATATATATATATGTCATGAAGAATTGCAAATTGAAATAAGATGCCACTATACACTCATTAGACTGGCTAAAATCCAAAACATTGACAACAAATGCTGACAAAGATGTGGAGGAATTCTCATTTATTGCTTATGGGAATGAGAAATGGTAGATACTTTGGAAGATCATTCAGAAGTATCCTACAAAACTAAACATAACTCTTACTGTAATATCCAGTAATCACTGGTATTTACCGAAATGAGATGAAAACTTATATTCACACCAAAACCTGCACACAGATGTTTATAGCAGCTTTATTCATAATTACCAAAACCTAGAAGCAACCAAGACGTTTTACAGTAGATGAAAGGATAAAAAACAGCAGTAAATCCAACACTGAAGTTTTATTCAGCAACAAAAAGAAATGAAATATTAACTCACAAAAAGACATGGAGGAACCTCAAATGCATATTGCCAAGTGAAAGAAGCCAATCTGAAAAAGAACATGTATACTGTATTAATCCAACTATATGACATTCTGAGAAAACCAAAACATGGAGACAGCAATAAGATCAGTGGTTGCCTAAGTTTAGAGTGGAGAGTGGAAGGGACGAACAGGTGGAGTACAGAGGATTTTTAGGTCAGTGAAACTGTTTTGTATAATACTGTACTGCTAGATATGTGTTATCGCACATTTATCAAAACCCACAGGATGTACAACAAAAAGTGCACCCTTCTGTAAAGTATGGGCTTTAGTTAAGAATAATGTATCAATAGTTGCTTATCAATTATAACAAATGAGCAGCACTAATGCAAGATGCAAATAACAGAAATTTGGGGAGAGGAGAAGAGGTGTAAATATGGGGACTCACTGTACTTTCCAGTATATTTTTTATATCCTAAAGCATATTAATTTTATAAAGGAAAAATATATTGTAGATCTCCTGAAAATGCTTTACTGGCTCAGTTTTTTAATATAGGAGAGAGAGGGAGATAGGAAAATTCATACCCAGTTCAAAGACCTCTACCTATGTAAGACTTTCTCTAACCCTTCTTTTATATCATGTTCCATTCATTCATTAATTCAATAGTTAATGAGAGGGGTATGGTATGCCTTCAGAGGGGTACTCCAGAAGGAGAACCTGACCCTGAAGCAGAGATTGGGTAGAAGGGAAGCAGCACTCTCAAGAAAAGGAGTGAGGAGAGCAGGGTAGGGGAAGGGGCAAAGACTGGTGTCAGCTGGAGTGGAGCTAATGCCTGCTTCCATACAAAGTTGGATGTCCCATCCAAATATCCCTTACTTGCTTTCTACAGCAACAACTTCCTATCTGAAATTCATGTACAAAGAGAGACAACAAAGAGACAACTTCCAGAGTCCAAAGCAAAGAGCTGATCCCTATCATGAAATCAACTTTGTGAGAACTGATGCATAAAAACTGAAAATTAAAATCTATATGGCCATTTCTCATGTTCAAAACAACTTCATATTTAAACTTGAACTATAGTATCCCCTTCAGACAACTGGGACACACATTATTTGGAAGGCATAACTACCAACAACTGGCCAAGGATGGTCTTCCTGAGAATGAGGCAGGCAACAATCTCCCAAGGAGAGGGATGGGTGCCACAAGCAAGACTCCAGGATCTGGGCATGGCATGTAGAGTGTCCACAGCACTGGGTGGGCACTACAGAAAGCAGTTACAGAAATAAATAAGACCCAACCATTACCCTCAAGGAGCTCATCAAAGAGCACATGTTTTGCATTTGGGTAGTCATTGTTTATAGTTTTCTTCTCCGTTTCACAGAAAGTTTCCTTAAAAGCAGGAACTATATTATCATTTCTGTATTTCCATTGCTTCATGTATGCATTCCATATATAAGGAAAAATGAAAAGAAAGAAAGGAAGAAATTTTAAAAATGTGGCCCAAATAGAGAGGAAAAAAGGAAGATAGAAGAAAAGGGAAGAGAAAGAAAGAAAAAGAAGAGATAAAGAAAGAAGAGAAAAAAGAGTAAGAAATTAAAGAATGAATACAAAGTAAAAGGAGAAAAGATGGAAAAGGTAGAAAAAGACATAGAAAGGAAGAAAAAAAAAAAAAAAAAAGAAGGAAAGATGACAACATTAAGGAAGAAAATGTGAGAAGGCAGGTAAATGGGAGGCAGGCAGCCAAGAGAACTTAAGGGAGAGAATGCGAAGGGCCCAGTTGGCCAGGCCAGCTACACCAGTGGGGAAATGCTCACCTGGGTTTTAAATAAAACCATTTCTGCATTTTAATCAATGAGGTAAGTTTTGCTATTCTCTCTACCTAAACGAATGAATACTAACATTTTTGAGAGGAAAGCTATCAAAAAGACACAGCGGAAAAAAAAAAACAAAAAAACAAAAAAACATTTTACCTCTTACAGCCCTAGATTTCTTCTGTAAGTTACCTGAAAGTTTTTTTTTTTCCTTAGTGTGACTCTGGAATTCACAAACTATTAGGTAAATAATGATATGTTTCAGAAGATCACATGATGTGGATATTAATATAATTTTAACATATAATTGACAGTTGGCAATAATTCCCAAAATCACAATACATGGATTTCCTTAATTTGTAGACTGTAACATAAAGAATTTATCGTTTTCTTCACACAATGCCTCTTTGTTGGAAGTTCGGACGTTATATGCATGGGGAAAAAAAGCTGATGTTAAGATTAAACTGGTGATAAATGCTTTGAACCGCAAATATTTCTTACCTTCACGGGCGTCCCATAGTCTTCCTATTTCCTACAACTGAGTATTTAATTTTCAAGTTTCTGTGAGCACTAGGCACATGGATACTGCTTACCCTCCCCTCCCCCCACATTCTTCGTCTTTTGCCACTTACATGCAAAAGAGCATCAACTGCTTTGAATAAAAGCCCAATACCCATTAAGTAGACAGCAGATCATAGTGGTGAAGTGAGACAAGTGACAGTTGTGCCCAGAAGTGGACAACTGAATGAGAAGCAGGTATTTGTCATCACTGAAAACTGGGAACTTGAACGTTGATTCCGTATGTATTTAGTTCCAATAATTTCCAATACCTCTTAGATATTTTTCTGATACATTACTATTCAATATTTTGAAATGTCTTTTTACTTTGTGTCTGGTCACTGGAAAATAATCAATATCACACCCTGATTTTGTTATTTCAGCACTAATTTACTTTGAAAAACAAAATGAAAATTGTTGAGCGAAATCCTCTGCTTAATTCTTCTTCCCTAATACATTTGCAAGTGAATCTAGAGGAAATACAGTCAAAAGCTCATACTATAAATTTTTACTTTGCTGGATATTTTAAACTCCTTAGAAATATAAGTCGTAAAGTAGTGGTTGTGATCAATTTTATTGGAAAAATCAAATTGCTATGGTCTTTCTGATACATTAGAAAATGAATAAAACTCATAGTCAGCTTTGCTTTATTATGACTTTAGTTCACGTACATTATTGATTACAAGAGCAAGTGAATCTATAGGTCCAAAACACACAGTAATTTTTCTCTATGTTAATTCTGAAGAAAATGTGTCCAAAGTAAAGAACAAAAGTTTCCAAAAGAGAGAAACAATTCAGTTCATTCAAACTAAACTTAAGAGCTATCTGAAAATGTTACTGCTTTCTTCATCCTGCAGTCTAAGTTAAAAGAGATTGGTTGGCTCTAAAAATAAACATAATATATAACTCTCTCTTAGGCATTGTCAAAGCAATATGGAGGGACCGATGAGGGTTTTTCTCCAGAGTTTTAATGAACCTTCTTCTTTCTTGATTCAGTCCTAGTATCATTTATTTTTAAAGCAATCGGTCACATCTTTGCTAGGCTGATAGTCTTCTGACTGATTCTGCCACAGTATACAACAATAAGAAATGACAAAAATTTCAAGCTGGAAGTCAGTGATGAGCCAAGTTTGTAGTCGGCTAAAAACATGAGATAGAAAAGTGAAGTAGAGTGTGAACTTAGTTCTATAATTTAAAATACTTATTACTTTGAGGATCAAAGAGAAATAGTGAATAAATAAAAATGCTCTTACTTTTAAATTCAAGTTTGTTCCAATGTTTTACTTCAATTATCAGGCAAACCTTGTGAATTATACACAGCCGGAAATGCCTTGAGCCTCTATTAAAAGGCTAATACTCGTCACAAACATAGAATGTGAAATTAAAGTTCTGTGACATCAGCACTCACCTGCATAGCATTGTTGGAGAATAATATTCCGTAACTGTCAAGGTGGCTAAGAGACTGAGAACTAACTCATGAATTGCTCCTGGAATGGTTTCTGGCACTTAGGAGGAATGATAAATGTAATTATTATTTTTACTCTCTCAATATAAATTTACCTGTTTAGAATTAAATTTATATATGTAAAATTATGTTTCGGTGACATTTTATGATATTTACAATTTTCTAAATAATTGCTTGTAAGATTTTCTTTGCTTCTATGTTATATACATATGTCTTAAAGCAGTTTAAAAATGAAATTGGAATGCCATGCAAATGGAAACGTTTATCCTCTATGAAAGAACAAGGAATCATCCCCTTGTATCTCTGCTTTCAGGCTCCAGGTAAATAACACATAGCACTGCCTCTTATTAACTATTTCTTGTTATCTCACAAACACATTATATAGAAATTGTGGGGTATTATTAGCATTTTATCATTCTATAATTGGATTTCACTTAAAAAAATAAAAACTAAATCATCTTAACTTTACATCACAAATAAAAACATCACTGCAATCCAAAACAAAGTTTTGTTGGTGAGTGTATTTAATTAATTAACACTATACTGAACATCTAAACTTATCCACATACTTAATGTACATTACATCTTGATTTATAAAAGCCAACTGACATTCTAGTGGGCATTTTCTGTTCTTTATAATGTTATTTTATGGGAGTGTAACATCAATTGCCTCCCCATAATGTCACTAGAGTAACCAGAAAACATTTAAAGATGGGGGCCAGCTTTTTACTTTCACAAACTGTTCCCAGATATCTGAGAATAGGGTACCAAAAGGCTAACTTCACAAAGAAAAATGGTCATAGTTGTAGCACAAAGATGTCTTTAATGACTCTTGATGGGTACATCTGAGTAAATATTTGAAAACAAATGATGGATTTGTTCCAGCTCACCCACACTCAGTCTTTTAAACCTTTGTGTATGGATGAAGGTGTAAAACTGCCTAAGAAACTAGCTTACTATAAAGTACCTATCACTACTTGAAAATGTAATATGGTTTGAAGCAACTCCCATTGTGAAAAATGATATAAGTAGAGCCATTTTTAAAATAGAGCTGGAGCGGCCATTTCAGGCACACTGCCTTGTACATACTGTTTTCTAAATCTTTGAATACAGCCAAACCCCAACATTCTAAGAAGTCAATGAGAAAGAGAAAAGACTGATAAAAGTGACCTTTTGCCTAGTGACCACCATTCCTGACCAATCAGTAAAGTACAAATCTAGACTTGCTTGTCAGCATCAATGAGCTTTTGTTAAAAACAAGTTACCTAATTTTTTTTCTTTTTCATGAAAATCCTGACTTTACGTCCTAATACTATCTGGGGTTCTACCTGTGTACCCCAAATTGCAATTATTTTATCTCAAATAAACATATTGCTTCTTGACATTTTTAAGAAAAAATTTTAATGTTTATTTATTCTTGAGACAGAGACAGAGCGTGAACAGGGGAGGGGCAGAGAGAGAGGGAGACACAGAATCCGAAGCAGGCTCCAGGCTCTGAGCTGTCAGCACAGAGTCCAATGTGGGGCTCAAACTCACTAACCGTGAGATCATGACCTGAGCTGAAGTCGGACACTTAACCAACTGAGCCACCCAGGCGCTCCTTGAAATGGTTTCTTATCTGTAGGGTCACACCATCATTTTTTTAGCCAAAAATATTTGAAATTATAGCTTAAAGTCTTTAAGATCAACACAAGTATCATTTGTTGAATTCTATGTGCCACAAACTATGCTAGAAACCAGGAAATTGAAGGGCATAGCCCTATTTTCAATAAATTTGCAGTCAATTAGCAGGTGCTATAATGTTCTTTAAAAAAAAATAATGTTTACCCATTTCTGAGAGAGAGAGAGCACAAGTCGGGGAGGAGCAGAGAGAGAGAGAGAGAAGACAGGGAGACGCAGGATCTGAAGCAGGCTTTAGGCTCTGAGCTGTCAGCACAGAGACGGACCTGGGGCTCGAACTCACAGATCATGACCTGAGCTGAAGTTGGAAACTTAACCGACTGAACCACCCAGATGCCCCTATAATGTTTATGTAATATATGTCTTGATGAACACTCAGTGGAGGGAATGGGGATTAAGAAATATGTCCTGGAGGGAATGAGGCCTGAGATGGCCCCTGAAAAGTAAGGAGAAACTAACCAGGTAAAGGACAAAGAAGGCTCTAAATAAAGACTTTTTTCTAAGATATCTGTACTTTGAAAGCTATAGTTTGCCTTATAAATTAGATTACATTATTAGCCCAATAAAAGATCAACAATTATTAGAATTATTACCTAATGACTGTTTCAATAAAGAGTTATATTGAATAATCCAAAAAATAAATCAACATACTAACAGAAAATAAGAAAAGCAAGGTATATTGTTTCCACCAGTTGAGGCAGTTATGGTCTATAAAGGTGCTGTATGAACAGTACCAAACTATTCATATTGATATAGTTGATATTGATACACATTTATCACATAGATTATAATCTCAAATCCTAAAGCAACTCATATAGGAAGATTCTATTTGCATGCTAAAAAAGAGAAAACACATTTCGGGAGTGTTACGTGACTTGCCTGAGGCCACTCTACTAACTGACTGAGAGCAAGAGCTTCTTTTGCTGCACTGCCCCCTACTGTCTCCATTCCTCTGGTTATCACTGTAGGAGAGCTGAAACACCAAGACTGAGCCTCACGTTGTTCCACTATAGCTGGGAATGTGTGCACCCGGTGATTCACATTTTTCTCCACTTTGCACATGTCTGAAAATGACCACGAAGCTCTGCAGGTACTGATTTTGGGGTCACAAATAAATTTTAATAAATAGCTGAATTCTCAAATATGGGATCTGCAATTAATGAAGGTTGAATGTAATATCAGTGGTTAACTTATACTGAAATAACGGAGAATATCAGGAAAGAGCCAAAAAATAAGTAACAAATAATTACAGGAAGATTTAAGAACACCACATTTATCATAAAATGAAGGAGAAAGGACTTTGGAGGAGATGGTGTAATAGAAGGACCCTGAGCTCACCTTGTCCCACAAACACAACTAGATACAACTCGTATCAGTATAAACAGCCTAGGAAATAAGAACACAAGGAGAACAAATGACACAACTAAATGTAGAGAAGAGGTCACATCCAAGAGGGTAGGAAGGGCTGAGATATGGTGGAGAGTTAAAGGAACCTGTGGGACTCTCCACGGCAGGGAAGGACACGGGGGTGTGGAAACAGGAGAGAAGCAGACCCTCACATTGGTAAACCCATGTGAGAAGATGAATCCCCAAAATATCTGGCTTTGAAAACCAGAGAGGCCAAATTTCGTGAATTTTTACAACCAATGGGGATTTAAAGCCTGAACGTTAACAATTAGTAGTCTGGAAGAGACTGGAGGGAGTACCAGCGCTTAAAGAGACAACAGGAAAAAGAGCTCATGGAGATCAAGCATAGAACCAGCAATCTGAAAAACGCCTGGGCCTATGACAGGGAGAGTTATTTACTAATCTCAAAGCATATTCTGGAAGCATAGGGTCCCCTCAGGGAGTTCTCCAAGAACAAAGGAGCTGGCAGGTGCCATTTCCTTCTTCTTCTTCCCGAGCATACACACC
The DNA here is from genome assembly GCF_018350215.1 of Panthera leo. Lineage (NCBI taxonomy): Eukaryota > Metazoa > Chordata > Mammalia > Carnivora > Felidae > Panthera > Panthera leo. Next base: position 56,555,421 of record NC_056682.1, read on the forward strand.
AAGACCTGCAGGAACCAGCACAGCACCAAAATTCACTACCTAACTTACTTATACCAGGCCCCGCCCCTCCAGCTAAGCCTGCCTTAGTTCTGGCACTGTGGGACCCCTCCCCTAAAAAACCAGCTCAATCCTTGCGAACAGTGCATCACCCAACTGTGCACTTTGCAAGGGGCCTTAGTCTGGTGTCAGTAGCTAGTCACCTCCCATGAAGGACACATTTCTGTCTCAGCAGTGACAGCATATCTTCGGTAGAAGAGGACCAGCACAACCTTGCTGAAACTGTGTATCCTGCCAACTACTTTCAAGAGCAAGTGGCATATTTAACTTTCCTAACACACAGAAATAGACACAGAGAGTTAGACAAAATGAGGAGACAGAGGATATATCTCAAATGAAAGAATAGGACAAAACCACAGTAAGAGACCTAAGAGAAACTGAGATAAGAAATTTAAAGTAATGATCATAAAGATATTTACACTGGACTTCAGAAAAGTGAAGGATATCAGTGAGACCCTTAACAAAGAGATAAAAAAGAAAAAAATCAGAGATGAAGAATACAATAATTAAAATTAAAAATATACTAGATGGATTAAATCACAGACCAAAGGAAGCAGAAGAATTAATCAGTGACCTGAAGGACAGAGTAATGTAAAGTAATCAAGCTGAGCAGGTGAAAGAAAGAACTCCAGTGACTCCATAAAGTGTAACAACATTTTCATTATAGGGATCTCAGAAGCAGAAGAGAGGAAAAGGGAACAGAAAAAGTTATTTGAAAAAAAAAATAGCTGAAAACATCCCAAATCTGGAGAAGGAAACAGAAATTCAGATATAGAAACAGAAGGCACAGAGATTCCCCAAAAAGTCATCCAAGGAAGTCTATACCAAGAAACATAGTAATTAAAATGGGGAAAATAGTAATAGAGAATTTTAAAAGCAGCAAGAAGAAGAGAGTAACATACAAGGGAAGCCTCATAGGGCTATCAGCAGAAACTTTCTAAAGCAGAAGAGAGTGGAATGCTATATTCAAAGTGCTGAATGGGAAAAATCTGTAGCCAAGAATAACTCCATCCAGCAAGGCTATCATTCAGAATAGGAGAGATAAAGATTTTCCCAGACAAACAAAAGGTAAAGGACCATTAAACCAGCCCTACAAAAATGTTAAAGGGGACTCTTTAAGTAGAAAGGGAAGATCATAAATCAGAGTAAGAAATGTAGGAATCACAAATGTAGTAAAGTATATATGTAAAAACCAGTTCAAGTAACTAACAAAATAAAAGGATGAAAAGTATGATATCATATACCTAAAATGTGGGGAGGAGAGGAATGAAGAATGAGTTCCAGCTTAAGCAACCATCCATTTAATATAGACTGCTATATGCAGAAGATGTTACACAAAACCTAAACCTAACTACAACTCAAACACCAGTAATAGGTATTAAAAAGTAAAGAGAAAGGAATTCAAGTATTATCACTAGGGAAAGCCAGCAAACTGTGAAAGAGATCAAGAGAAGAAAGGATCACAGAACAAGTAATAAAATAGCAATGAATACATAATTATCAATAATTACTTTGAATGTAAATGGATTAAATGTTCCAATAAAAAGACAAAGACTGACAGATTGGACAACAAAAACAAGATGCATCTATACACTGCCTCTAAGAGACTTATTTCAGACCTAAGGACGACATATACAGATTGAAAGCGAGGGGACTGAGATACATTTATCATGCAAATGGCTGTCAAAAGAAAGCCCGAGTAGCAATATTTATATCAGACAAAACAGACTTTAAAGACTGTAATGATATAAATTACTATAAAATAATAAAGGGGACAACCCAACAAGAAGATATAACAATTGTAAATACTTAGGTACCCAAAAAAAGAGCACTCAAATACATAAAACAGTTAGTAACAAACATGAAGAAACAAATTGTTATAGCAATAATAATATAATAGTATACTATTATACTATATTATAGTATACTATTATATACTAGTATATAATATTATTAGTATACTATTATATAGTATATTAATAATTAGTATAGTATATAGTATACTAGTGTGTGTGTGTGTGTGTGTGTATATATATACACACACACACACTAGTATACTATTAGTAACACTATTACATTACTAATAGTAAAAGTGATACAATAAAATTGGGGAATTTAATTCCCTACTTACATCAATGGACATTATCTAAACAGAAAATCAACAAGGAAACAATGGCTTTGAATGACACATTGAACCAGATGGATTTAACAGATATTTTCAGACCATTATATCCTAGAAGAGCAGAATACACATTCATTTCAAGTGTACATTGAAAATTCTTCAGAATAGATCACATATTAGGTGACAAAACAAGCCTCAACAAATTCAAAAAGACCAAAGTCACATCATGCATTTTTTCTGACCATAATCCTATGAAACTGGAAACCAACCACAAGAAAAAAAACCTATGAGTGCAAACACATGGAAGTTAAACAACATGTTACTAAATAATAATGGGTCAAACATGAAATCAAAGAAGAAATTAAAAATACATGTAGACAAATGAAAATGAAAACACAACAATCCAAAATCTTTGGGACGCTGCAAAAGTGGTTCAAAGGGGGAATTTTGTAGCAATATGGGCCCACATCAAAAGCAAGACAAATCTCAAATAAACAACCAAACCTTACACCTAAAGGAGCTGGAAAAATAAGAACAAACAAAACCCCAAACCAGCAGAAGGAACAAAATAATAAAGATTAGAGCAAAAAAGCACTTTTCTTTGAAAAGTTCAAAAAAATTGATAAACCTTTAGCCAGGCTCACATTTTAAAAAAGGAGAGAGAAAAAGCAAGGGCTCAGATGAAAAAAAAATAAGAAAATAAAGAGGAGAAATAACGACTAACCCCAAAGAAATACATTAATTGTAAGAGAATATTATTAAAAATTATATGCCAACAAAATGGACAACTTAGAAGAAATGGATAAAGTCCTAAAAACATATAACCTACCAAAACTAGGCATAAAGAGGGGAAAATTTGCGTGATGAGCATTGAGGAGGGCACTTGTTGGGATGAGCACTGGCTGTTGTATGGAAGCGATGAATCACAGGAATCTACCCCCAAAACCAAGAACACACTGTTTATACTGTATGTTAGCCAAGTTGACAATAAACTAAAGTAAAATAAGTCATGGCAAAAAATAAGATAAAAAATAAAATCATAACTTTGTATTTTGAAAAAAAAGAAAATTTGGGGGCACCTGCGTGGCTCAGTTGGTTAAGCGTTTGACTTCAGCTCAGGTCACGATCTCACAGTTCATGGGTTCAAGCCCCACATCGGGCTCTGTGCTGACAGCTCGGAGACTAGAGCTTGCTTCAGATTCTGTGTCTCCCTCTCTCTCTGCCCTTCCCCTGCTCCTGCTCTGCCTCTCTCTCTCTCAAAAATAAACAGAAAGAAGGAAGGAAGGAAGGAAGGAAGGAAGGAAGGAAGGAAGGAAAGAAAGAAAGAAAAAGAAAGAAAGAAAGAAAAATATAAAATTTGGACAAACCAATTACCAGCAATGAAATTGAATCTGTAATCAAAAAAGTCCAGGACCAGAGGATTCAACCAAGCATTTAAAGAATTAATATCTATTTTTCTCAAACTACTCCAAAAATTAAGAGGAAGGAAAACTTCCAAATTCATTCTATGAGGCCAGCATTACCCTGATACTAATACCAGATAAAGATACCACAAAAGAAAAACAACACAAAACAAACAAACAAAAAACAAAGAGAAAGAGAGTACTACAGGTCAATATCTCTGATGAACACAGATGCAAACATCTTTAACAAAATACTAACAAACTGAATCCAGCAATATGTTAAAAAAAATAATTCACTATGATCAAGTGGGATCTATTCCCAGGATGCAAGTGTCGTTCAATATTCACAAATAAATCAACATGATATATCACATCCATAATTGAAAAGACAAAAACCATATGATCATTTCAATAGATGCAGAAAAAAACATTTGACAAAGGACAACATCTATTCATTATGAAAACGCCCAAGAAAGCAGGTTTGGAGGGAACATATCTCAACATAATAAAGGCCATATATGGAAAACCCACGGCAAACTTCATACTCAATGGGAAAAAACTGAGATCTTTTTTTCCGAGATCAGGAACAAGTCAAAAATGTCCAGTCTGACCACTTTTATTCAACATAGTATGGAAGTTTTAGCCACTGCAACCAGACAAGAAAAGGAATAAAAGGCACCCAAATTGATAAGGAGGAAGTTAAAACTTTCACTATTTGTAGATGCCATGATACTATATATAGAAAACACTATGGACTCCACCAAAAAACTGCTAGAATAAATGAATTCAGTATGGTTGCAGGGTACAAAATTAATGTGAAGAAATCTGTTGCATATCTATACACTGATAATAAAGCAGCAGAAAAAGAAATTAAGAAAACAAACCTAGTTACAATTTCATCAGAAGTTAATAAGATACCTAGGAATCATCTTATTCAAAGAGGTGAAAGACCTATAATCTGAAAACCATAAAACACTGATGAAAGAAACTGAAGATGACACAAAGAAATGGAAAGACATTCCATGCATGGATTGAAAGAAGAAGTGTTGTTAGAATGTCCATACTATCAAAGCAATCTACAGATTTAAGGCAATCCCTATCAAAATACCAAGAGCATTTTTCACAATACTAGAGCAAACACATCCTAAAATGTATAACGAGCCACAAAAGACTCCAAATAGCCAAAGTACTCCTAAAAATTAAAAACAAAAAAACAAAAAAACAAAGTTGGAGGTATCACAATTCCAGACTTCAAGTTATATTACAAGGCTGAAGCAATCAAGACAGTATGGTACTGGCACAGTAACAGATATAGACAAATGGAACAGACTAGAAAGCCCATAAATGAACCCATGATGATATGGTCAATTAATCTTCAATGAAGCAGAAAAGACTATGCAATGGGAAAAAGATAGTCTCTTCAATAAATGGTGTCGTATAAACCGGACAGCTACGTGCAAAAGATTGAAACAGGGACACTTTCTTATACCATACACAAAAATAAACTCAAAATGGATTTAGGACCTTAATGTGAGACCGCAAACGATTAAAAATCCTATAAGGGAGTAAAAGTAGTAATTTCTCTGATATCAGACATTACAACATTTTTCCAGATCTGTCTTCTGAGACTAGGGAAACAAAACCAAAAATGAACTATTTGAACCACATCAAAATAAAAGTTTCTACAAAGCAAAGGAAACAATCAGTAAAACTAAAAGATAATCTACTGAATGGGAGAAGATATTTGAAAATGACATATGTGATAAAAGGTTAGTATCCAAAACATATAAAGATCTTATACAATTCAACACACATACACACACACACACACACACACACACACACACACACCCCTAATTAAAAATGGGCAGAAGACATGAACAGACATGTTTCTCCAAAGAAGACATCCAGATGGCTAACAGACACATGAAAAGATACACACTCATCATCAGGGAAATGAAAACTCAAAGTATAATGAGATATCAGCTAACACTTGTCAAAATGGCTAAAATCAAAAATACAAGGAGCAGCGAGTGTTGGTGAGGATGTGGAGAAATGAACCCTCATGCTGTTGATGGGAATGCAAACTGGTGTAGCCACTGTGAAAAAAAAGGATGAACTGCCTCAAAAAAATTAAAAATAGAATTACCATATGATCTAGCAATCACACTACTGGGTATCTACCCAAAGAATGGAAAAACACGAAGTTAAAGGCTATATATGCACCCCTATGTTTATTGCAGCATTATTTACAATAGTCAGTTTATGGAAGCAGCCAAAGTGTCCATTTAAAGATAAATGAAAAAGAATATGTGGTATATATACACAATGGAATATTAGTCACCCAAATAAAAATATGAAGTCCTGACATTTACAACAACATGGATGGAACTAGAGTGTACAATGCTAAAGTAAATAAGTATATCAGATACAGACAAATACCATATGATTTCACTCACATGTAGGATTTAAAAAATAAAACAAATGAACAAAGGGGAAAAAATAAAAGAGATAAACCAAAAGACAGACTCTTAACTATAGAGAACAAACTGATTGTTACCAGAGGGGAGGTTGGTGGAGGGATTGGCGAAATAGGTAAAGGGTATTAAGAGAACACTTGTCTTGATGAGCACTGAGTAATATAAGGAATATTTGAATCACTGTATTGTACACCTAAAACTAATATAACACCATGCGTTAACTACACTGGGATTTAAATTTTAAAAAATGGGAAATGTATTATGATGGGCCAATCAGTGTTTGAAAACAAAGGAAAACTAAAAGTGTACTGAAACCTTAATCTACAAACAGTGACTGTGTGCTTCTATAGAAATGTTTGGTAAAATAATACTATTACCATTTGGCAGCTATAATGATAACTGTCCACAATTTATTGGACATGAATTACACAATGGGATACTCTGCCAGTATTAATGAGGTTATTAAGAGCTGTGGTTACAAATAAAGCTCAAATGTTAGTTGTTTAGTGGACACAAGTTTCTTTTTTCCTTAATAACATAATAGTTCAGAGCAGGTATATTTCCTTTTTGCAGTAATTCAGAGTTGGATTCCTCTCTTCTTAAGCCACAATCATCCACGAGGACATTCTGGGCATCGCTATCCTATTTCAGAGAGCACATATACTCTCTGAGTATATGTTGGCTGGGAATAATATATGTGACTTATGTTCATGTTCCATTAGTAGGAAGCAGCCGCATGACCAGACCACACACAAATTCAAGAGAGTTGGGAAATGAAATCCCAGTAAGGGCAGCCAGTCGCCAGTACCAGAATGGAAATATGGAAAAGGAAGCATCCATTTTTAATTGAGTTTGACATTACCACTGACATAAACATACTATCTAATGTAAGTCCCGAGCTCAATATGCTTGACATTTTATTTTTTTCTTCTGACCCAGAATCCACATACTCTCATCATATTCCTAAAGTCACCTTTAATTTTCTCTCAAAACCAAGAGACTAGCAAGCATTTGTCTTCTAAATGCAAATTAACCAAGCAAACGGTACTTCTGGATGGAAAAATAACACCAATTAAGAAGCATCAGCTTCCTACATAATTGGAAGTTTATCAAATTACCTCCATTTCATTTAGTCGCTATTGCTAGGCAAGTGGGTTCATTAATACACGAACCAGTTAGTGATCAAATAAGTATGTTGGTAAGTAATTTCAACATTTGGATACTGAAGGTCATCAAGTGTTATTCCTAGAACGAAAAACAGAAGATTAATGTCTACAGCCTGGAGACAAGCGAACCTACAGACATGCTGGTTACACTATTTCATGCTGATTGTTGTAATGGAGCAAGAAAGGCAGTATACTGTGGAGATCTCAATCAGTTGAAAACAAGCAACTCCGAAGAAAATCCTCACCACAGCAACCATTTCTGACTAAATTGCTTGTTATCTTTACAAAGCAACCCTACTGGTGCCATTTATTTATATGTTGCTTATTACCCTGAGTACAATTCTCAGTGTTATATCAGTTCTTAGGGAATCACTCTTCCTAAACAGCAATCAGTACTTCCTCCAATCACATGCTGCCACAACCCCACATCCCCACCCTACAAATGCAAAGTGCTCTGGATGATATCTACTGGTCCACTTCTATAATCTGTCATGCCAATGAAGTGCCTCAAGACATTAGCCTAATTAATATAAAACTCCAGACCTTGTACCTGAAAACAAGGCCTAGGGTAGAAATGAATAGTTTAAAAGGGAAGATGAAATTCAAAATACTGCAGAGTTCTATCATCTATTCAGAAACTTGGCAGACATCAAAACAGCCAAGGTTTCCTAAGAAGATAATATAGGTGCCTGTGTTAGTATACATAAGAGTGGCAATGGAGGGGATTCTCACTTATCTAGGGAAAAATAAATACACCTCAGATATAAATGGTGAAATGGTAATGAAGTTAAATCAAGATGAAGATGTAGGAAAAGTGAACATTTTTTTAAAGCAATAGTAAACCTGATCTTCATCCTCTGAGTCAAGGAATGACCCAACCATCATAACTGGCAAATGAGTTAGAGAAAGAGTAATGTTCCACCTCCAGAATTTAACAGGTACCGTTAACAAATATTAAAGAACATAAAGCCACCTTATCCACTGAACACCTGCAGTTGTACTGTTTCCCTGCACAATAACACACATGCTATCATAAAGGCATTTGTACAAACACAAAGTTTGTTTTTATTTATACATACTTTGAAGTTAGCATTTTTCAATATTCTAGAAGAAATTTAAAGAAAGACATTTTCTTTCCCACTTTCCTCAAATGCACAAATTCTACATCAATATTGAATAAGTACTATTGTCTTAATCACAAATAGAAAATCACTAATAGAAATCATTATAGCAACCACTAACAGAAAATTACACGTTGGTTTTCAAAGAATCAAGGATTCTGGTAACCACCAGGCATCAATCTTTACAGCACGTTCTGTGAATTTCTTTTTTTTTTAATTTTTTAATGTTTATTTATTTTTAAGAGAGAGAGACAAAGTGTGAGTGGGGAAAGGACAGAAAGAGAGAGGGAGACACAGAATCTGAAACAGGCTTCAGGCTCTGAGCTGTCAGCACAGAGCCGGATGAGGGGCTCAAACTCACTAACTGTGAGATCATGATCTGAGCTGAAGTCAGACGCTTAACCGATTGAGCCACCCAGGTGCCCCCGTTCTGTGAATTTCTTTAAAAAAAAACCTAGATTTTTGTTGGCTTGCCTGTTTTACTCAGTATATTTTTGCACTCAATATCTTCATCCTCTGCCAACAAGATATATTGTGTATGCACACATCATGGGCAGGACCTAGCCTCCCTGGGAAACTCAGTGTCACAGTAAATATCAAGTTTACATATGTGAGGTTATAAACACAAAATCCGGGTGAACTATGAAAAAACTATAAGGTCTCTTCTAGGGATGCAGTAATTTGCATTATTAATAACATTTACATAGAAATATTTCTTTTCTTTTTTTTTTTAATTTTTTTTTTCAACGTTTATTTATTTTTGGGACAGAGAGAGACAGAGCATGAACGGGGGAGGAACAGAGAGAGGGAGACACAGAATCGGAAACAGGCTCCAGGCTCTGAGCCATCAGCCCAGAGCCTGACGCAGGGCTCGAACTCACGGACCGTGAGATCGTGACCTGGCTGAAGTAGGACGCTTAACCGACTGCGCCACCCAGGCGCCCCAGAAATATTTATTTTCTAAAATGAGCTATGGATTTTGCATATTTCCTTACCCATTATGAATTGCATAGGACAAATTAATACTTTCATAAATATTATAAGATATGCTCATAAATTTACTAGTTAAGTCATGATTTCCACCATCTTTAAAAAATAATCTAGTTTCAAACAGCATTTCTTAGTTCTATCAAATTCCTCAATGCTGGAATTTTATAAAGAAAATTAAAAAATAACATGCTGCTCAATTGGTTTAAAACTCTCTTCAATCAAGACTATTCTTGATCTATAATGGCCAGAAATTAGTCTAAAAAATTAGTTGGTTTATTATCTATGAATCTTCTTCACAGTCATGTTGATATTTTTATTTTCAAGGTGTCTAAGTGCTTCAGTTGGTTAAGCATCATGATCTTGGCTCAGGTCATGATCACACAGTCCATGAGTCTGAGCCCCATACTGGTCTCTAAGCTGACAGCATGGAGCCTGCTTGGGATTCTCTCTCTGCCTCTCTCTCTGCCTCTCCCCCACTCATGCCCTATCTTTCTTTCTCTCAAAATAAATAAGCATTAATTTTTTCTTGTTCTAATCTCTTTGTATTTTATTGGAATATCACTTTTGTTGTATGTTTGACATTAAGTTGCTTTCTATTTACAAGTATCATTTTTAAAACTAAAATTTTTTAGCCAATCTTAGATCGGTTTGAGATTTTATGTAAATATTTGTTAGCACTACTGATAGTAAGCTAAAATTCTATAAAATAACTTGGGCTAAGAGAATTTAAAATTAGTTTACTGTCTGTAAAAAAGAATCATTGTTCATTGTTTATAGCTTATAGTTACTATTCCCAATACATACCTGAGAGTGATTGTTAAATCGAGTTTAATATGTATTTCACCAAGACATTCCATTTTGGGGCACATCAAAAAATGCTGAATGTAAGGTTTGAATTGTTTCAAATAATGTCATTGCCACAGACACAGTTAAGGGCACATCTCCTAGTAATAAATTCAAACTATGTATCACACCTGGCACAAAGAACATGTCTGGACTGGGATAAAAGTCTGGCTTATCCATACTTCTTGTCAACAACACATTTGTGTCATTTCATAAAGGTATCCCTTATAATCTTTTAAACCAATGTATGAAAGTTGTTCTTTTAATAATTGAGCCGTTACTTTTTTTTTGGTAAAACAAGGGAAATATTCATCAGTTTCAACCTCTTTGTTTTCTCTGGTATTTCACCATTTATTAAATTTAATTGTTCCATATAAGTTTTGTCACTGACACAAACTGAAATAAGTGTTTACTTTGATAATTTCATTTATACTCTGTTTCCTCACTTTATCAACTACTAATAAACTCATGTTCTTCATTGTTTCACTGTTGTTTTTTTTTAATTTTCTGCAGACTTCTACATGTTGAAATAAACCAAGAGATCTAGAGAAGGGAAGGCTTTTCTTTATAATTGATACATGGTAAGGAAGCCAGCCAGCAAAGAAACTGCTTTCAGATTCAGCAGGGAAGGAATTTTACAGGAGTTTGGTGGTCAAATCCACTCTGAGGACAGGTAGCAGATTCTTGAAAGGGAATCCACAAAGTTTCAAGGGTTCTGGCAGGAAAGTTTTCACCAGAACAAGAAATGGGTTGCCGTGATCATCAACAAAAGGGCCTTAACGTTTTCTTGAGAAAAGTTCTGAAAGTTCTTTCCTAGTAATGTAAGTTTTAAGTCAAGGTCACATAGACTTTGCTGGAGCAAATGGGCCCAGGGGAAAACGTTATGATAAAAGAAGGGTTCAAGACAGTTCAGAAAAATACAGATTTTTTTAGGATGTGAATTGCAACATGATGAGAAATAAGAGAAGAGACTTGGCTGGAAAATTATACTCTGTCACTCAAAAATCTATTGCATTTATGAAAAGACTCACTTGTGAAAAAAATCAAAGAAAATATTTGAGGAGTCATTTCTCTCATTTAAGTGTTCTTCTACTCGAAAAGCACTCCAGTTTTCTTAGTGTCTACTGCAGAAGTCGTCAGCACCAACCATAGCATGTCCCTGCCTTGAGATCATGGACATTAGTTGGAAAGACACGGGGCAGGAGATGCGGGAAAGCCTTCTCTAAGGCTTGAAGGATGAGACAAACAAAACTGGAGGTACAGCGCTATGGTTCCTTTAACACGTATGTTTGTGTGTGTGATTGTGAGATCCACAGCCTTTAATTATGGAGCCTAGATAGTGAAACTGGTTATACTTCTCTTCAAACTTCAACCATTAACAGTCAACATAAGTAATTCAATTATAGTGAAAAATAGAATTAGATATTGCCTACAATAAGGTAAAGACTGACAGGTGCCTAGGTGGCTCAGTCGGTTAAGCGTTCAACTTTGGCTCAGGTCATGATCTCACGGTTCATGGGTTCGAGCCCCGCATCAGGCTCTGTGCTGATAGCTCAGAGCCTGGAGCCTGCTTTGGATTCTGTCTCCTTCTCTCTCTACCCCTCCTCCACTCGTTCTCTGTCTCTCTCTCAAAAGTGAATAAACATCAAAAAATAAATAAATAAATAAATAAATAAATAAGGTCAAGATTGTAAAGTTATTTCCCTCTTACCAAAGTTTGTTTGTAACTCTCAGAGAATATACTTTGAACCAGCCAGCCAGTTATTTTGTGTGCCATGTGGTTAAGCAAGAGAGTAAAAGCTTACTGCCATCAAAATAAATATCCCTGGTTGGCACTACTTCAGTAATTTACCTAGCCTAAGGTCATTCTAAAGCAGTTTAAATGCATCATTAATCCACAATCCTCTAAAACACTAAAATACTTAAATAAATTACAATGGAGTAGGATGAGCCTGAAGAGAGGAAAAACTGTCAAGACATGATACATTTAAATGATGCAAAAAAAAGTCTCTAAGACTCATGAATAAATTATCACTAAAATGAAAGGCAGGATGAAAAGCCTAAAGGACATGATACATCCAGTTTTATTTTGTCCAGAAAGATTAAGAAAATGAATCTTGGTTCACCTTTCTACTTGTGCATTTTCATTTACTTGGTTTTAACCTTGGTAACTTAAATTTTCGCATTCATTTTTATCATATTTTTTCTTACTCCAATCCTTTTAATTCCCTTGACTACTGTCCTTTTATTACTAGCAATCTGTAGTATACACCCATCATACCTGTGCGTGTATGCATGTATGTGTGTGTATGTGTGCATGTGTGCGTGTTTTTTAAGTGGGGGACATAAGCGGAGTTACCATGATGGAAGCTGACATACCTATAAAAATTAAGGAAGAAACAGTAAATTAGAGACACAAGTTTATGAAATATAGATCACGAAGGACTTCACTTTTCCTTAAATCAACAGATACCCCCAAATTATCTTATAATGTCTGCTTCCAGATGAACACCTGACCAATAAGTAAGGCTGATAAAAAGTCAGAAATGGTAGAATCACATGCAAATTTATGAACAAGCTTAAAGTTCATTAAGGCATGGATTCCAAGAAAGCAGATTTTAAAAGGACTAGAAACATGCAGTATTAAAAGCTCTTCTCCTTACTTATTCCCTATTATGATAATGTCATGACTGTCAGCCTTGTTCCTTTGTTACATGTGCCTCCCTACATCCCCAAATTTCCAAGTCTTTCTATTCTGTTTTATCTGTAAAAAGAAAAGAAAAAAAAATCTGAACTTTATTTCTTATGTTCAAGGTTCATCACTTGTATGGTAGGTCAAGGCCTGGGCTGATATAGGACAGAATACTCAGTATAGAGCAGGGACACTTGTGTCTGAGGAACAAGAATGGCTTCAAGTGGAAGAGTAGACACTGTTCCACCCCAGCCCAGAAGTTGGTCAAACACACAGAAGCATGAAGTTGAATGGTGGTTACCAGGGGCTGGGGGAAGAGGGGATAGAGAGTTGTGCTCAGCAGGCATAAAATTTCCACTATGCAAGATGATTACCTTACAGATCTGCTGTATAATATTGTGCTTATAATTAACAACACTGTATCAGACACTTAAAAATTTAAGAGGGTAGATAGATCTCACGTGAAGTATTCTTATAACAACAGTGACAACTATAAGCAACTGTGCTTGTGCTTTCTTTACTATGACCTAGCATATTCCTTACTGTTGACCCCCAAATTCTGGGGTTCCTTATAAAGAACCAGGGGTAAAGGATATGTATCCATTCTATGTATGTACATTTCATGTTTATCATTTACACTGACAATCTTCCAACCTGGATCACCACTTTATTGCCTATCCTAACTCCTTTATACCTTATGAAATGAAAAAATATGAACCAAAAAAACCAATAACCAAAAACCAATAAACAAAAAAACCCACACCTTTAACTGGTGTTAAAAATTCATGTTTTTAACAGAGATTCATTAGCAAAATATTCACGTAATATTATTTCAAGGGAAAATAGGGTATGTTTAACTCAATAGCCATTTGTTCAATATCTATGATATGCATATCCCTGGGAGAAAGACAAGAAAGAAAAAAGGAAAACAATAATATATGTATTGTCAAATATCTCTTTAGCCTACTTAGCAAAAAAAAAACATACATACATATATATATATATATATATATATATATATATATATATATATATATGTACTTGAAGTGAAGACAAATTTGAAACTTCTCAGCCCACAATAAAAACAAGGAAACAGATGAAAGAGTAGAGGGCTCGAGTGTACAGAAAAATGTTAATAAAAAAAGTTATTCCAAATGAGCCCAGTATTTATCTTGGAGATTCAAGGAGAAAAAAATGTTTTCCTAATCTCTGAGAGTAATTTCTCAAGGATGATTTGGTCGGAGAATCGGGTAAACATTTCTAAATGGGGAATGTAGTACATAATTAATAATATTCTCATGGGCATTTTTTTCTTGACATTATTCTGTAACAATCTTAAACGTCAAAATAGCTGTAAATACATTTTTTTTCCCTGAACCATTTGCTAATAAGTTTGTGAGATGGTGTCCCACTGCCCCGAATATGGGCATCCTCCTACACAATCTCTATACAACCATCAGGACACTAACGCTGATTCATTATCATCATTTAAAGCTCAGATGCCATCAAATTTTACCAACTGTCTTCCCAAATATCCTTTATAGAAAAATGATCTAGCTTCAGATCCGTGCATTGCATTTAGTTGTCACCTTTCTTTACTGAAGATTGGAGGCCAGTTATTTTATATGTCACTTGGGTTTCTCAGCTGTTTCAAATGACTCAATTCAAGTTATGCCTTTTTGGCAGAAACACCACAGAAGTAACACTGTGTTCTTCTCATGGCATCCTATCAGCTGCCCACAATTTCAATTTGCTGGTGACCATTTTAATCACTTACTAATTGTGGTGTCTGCCAATTTTTTCCACTGTAATATTGTTCATTTTTCCTCTTGTAAATATTTCATATTTACATGTGCAGTTACATCTGTATTCATTTTACATTTGTATTACAAAACATGAGTTCACATTGATATGGCCAATTCCAGCTTGACATCTCAGGATTCACTCTGGTTGTTTTACGTTTCCACACGAATTGTTTTAACTTAGCTTCTGTTTTCCTTAATATATCCACTTATTTGATCTATCCCCAGGTATTCAGGAAATCTTCCATCACCATACTTCTTCTTTACCCAACACTCTTGTGAAAATGCCTCCCTCACTTTGTCAATGTCCTGACACGCCAAACCAGGCAGTCCCACCCAAAGATGTCCCCTTCATTTGCTTGAGCTCTGACATCCTGCTGAATCAGGTAGATACCCAATCCACCTGCTTGGGTTGCAACAGCCTGTACTAGACCACACCCCTGACGTGGGAGGGCACATCTCTCATGCTGCTGGGGATCTAACACCCTGTGCCTGGTCTGTACCAGGTGGGTCTGTACTCTTGTGGGTATGGGCATCTTTCTCACCCTATAGGACTCTAACCACCCACTATGCACCCTGCTCCTTTCCTCCACCTGAATGTGGATGCCTACCACACTAGGTCCTTTAGGCCTAAATTGTTTGGGAAGGGAAACAAAAAAGAAAGGAAGGGAGTGCTTATTAAGGTTTTAAAGAAATAGATAATGAAGATGTTCTATTTTTGCTTTTTGTTATGGTTTAACCTCAGGAAATTTTAAGAGTATAATACATAATAAATAATAGGAGTCCCAGAGTGATGTGTTCTAAGTGTGGTGCTTTATGGTTGTGTAATAATTTAACTTGCCTTTGTTCCCTGTTCCTGAATCTTTGGATTTTCCCAAGTTATAGGAGTGTCTTTGCTATTCATGTTTAGTCTTGAAAGTTTGTCTTAGCTGGGTGACTCACGGGGCCCTTAGATAGTTTAAACTAAAAAGATGAAGCAGGATGGGTACTGGCCACCAGATAAACCAAAAATAGGATTAGGGATTTGACTCACATAAGATTTGCCTTACATCTGTGGAGAGAAGTGGGACCAGACATTAAGTTCAACCTTATGAACTTGGCCTAATGGCCAATGATTCAATTAGTTGTGCCTGTGTCCTGAACACTCAATAAAACCTCTAGACAGCAAGCTTGGGTGAGCTTCCTTAGTTGACAGTATCTGCACATTGCTGTGACAACAGGATGATCCGTCCTGACCCTATGGGGAGAAGACAACAGAAGTTTCATTTTGGAGACCGTCCTAAACCTTGTACTATGTATATCTGCCTTGAGTAGTTCTGATTTGAATACTTTTGCTACAATAAAACTGCAGTCATATGTATAGCACTTTCCTGAGTTCTGTGAAACATTCTAGTAATTACAGAATTTTAGGGGGTGGTGGTTACCCCTGAAAGTTTTAGTCAGCTGGTCAGAAGTGAGGTGGTCTGGAGACCCCTGATCTCGCAGCTACAAGTGTCTGAGGTGACATCAGGTTTGTGGAGGACTATGTCCTTAATTTGTGAAGTTTGGCCTATCTCTGGGTAGATGGAATTAGAAGCCATTTCATTGGTAATATGAATAAACTTTATAGAATTTGACGAACACACACACACACACACACACACCACATACATATTTCTTAAAATATGCTTATCTAAGTAGATCACGTGAAAGCAACGTATTAACAAATTTTTAAATTAAAAAATGTCTACATTCAAGAATAGATTGTAGTAGGTTGTGAAACAATGGGGAAGCACTAACTATACAGTTTTTCTCATACAAATTTCCTAACACTGCCTTGTTGCTATAGTAATTGGCTTTACAGATTAAGGAGAAATGGTGTAAATCTATGACTTCTAGCAAACTCGAATGAAAGCCATTTTGGAATTAATATGATTTGCAAGTGTCTTTTGGGAACAAAGCCCAGTACATGCCTTATATACAACGTGCAGAGTTGTCTTATGGAGTTAGGGCAATATCTCTCAATCTTGGGTGTAACTTAGAATTAAAAAAAAAAAGGAAAAGAAAGAAAAGCCATTGATAGTGTCCTACTCCTAGATACTCTAAATTGACTGATCTAAGTGAGAGCCTGGAGACTGCTGTTTGTTAAAAGGTTCCCTAAGTGATTCTGATGCACTCACAGGATTGAGAGGCAATGCTATACTGAAGACTAATTTCTATAATTTGTATTTTATAAATATTACGTTAACAAAATTATACTTTAGAAGGCTCATCACAGCCTATCTGGTGACTAGCAACTTAATGTCTTATTTTGTAGGCACCAGATTGATGCTCTAAAAGAATATAAATAAACCGGGGGGGGGGGCAGAAAAGGAGCAGAAAAGTAATAAGAACTGGGCATGCAGACCTGTAAGGTGATACTAAAGGTCCAGAATAACATGGACCTAATAAGAGAACGTTTAGAGCAAAATGGAAGGATGATGAGTTAATAATCTGAAAACTATCAAAAAATGTCTTTTGCAAATTCCTCAAAAATTAGAAAGCTTTACACTCTAGTCAAGTGACTGTGGCACAATTATCCAAGGTTTTCATTTCAACTCAACTTCTCCATGGAATATTAACATCTTTTATATGGAATTTATATTTAATAAAATACTGGAGAAGTTACTATCATTATAGGATAACAAATCCTGTCTATAGTGTGGAAAATGCATCATATTGACACTATCATTTATGCTGAAGGCAAATTTTACCTAAACCTCAAATTTTATTTAATGGCTAAAAGCATAACATATTATAAAAGAATAATATATAAATAAACATATATATTTATATATTATGACACATATAAACATTAAAAGATTTATAAGAGGTCTTCCGAATCTCATAGCTTTATACTGTTAAAGTATATTTTATATGAAAATATAGTATGTTTCTCCATTTTATTCTTAATACTTACAGAATATTATAATATAAAAGTCCTATACATTATCTCTTTTTGACAGGAAAATATAATGAATGCTAATATATAAATTCTAACTTCCAACTAGTTTAATGAAAACACAAAAGCTTCAAACGTAAGCATTCTTAATAAATGAATTTCCTGGCTAGTTTATCTATGCTAGTACTTCATGAGAAATGTAAATGAAAGGAATAAGTTTTTTCTACCGGGATTAGCAATTTATTTATTAATTTTTATTTTTTTCTTTTTTTTAACTTTATTTTTGCAGGAGAGAGAGAGCAACAGGGAGCACACAAGCCTGTGAGTGCATGCGGGGCAGAGAGAGAAGGAGACACAGAATCTGAAACAGGCTCCAGGCTCTGAGCTGTCAGCACAGACCCTGATGTGGGGCTCAAACTCACGGACTGCAAGACCATGACCTGAGCCAAAGTCAGAAGTTTAACCAACTGGGCCACTCAGGCACACCAGGGGATTAGCAATTTAAATCACCAATCAACTTAGCCTACCCAACAGCAGATGTAGCAACCCAATTCAGAAAATGTTTACTAAGATTTCAGAAAATAAGTGATGTTTCTATATTAGTGCTAAAATAATTAATTTCATGGGTATATCTCTGCAGGTCAACCAGTGCATAGAGGGAAACTAAAATTTTAGTTGCATATACAACAAAAAATAAATAAAAGACTGAAGATGAATTATATTAGATTTCAACTTAAAAAGCTATGAGAAAGTAGCCGATGAAACTCTAAAAAGTAGAAGATGTAATATATCTCATAAATCAATGAATCAGAAAAAGAGATAACACTGGAAGGACAAAAATAAACTCACTAGTTGTTTCCTTGAATGGATACAAAACTTATATCCTCCATAGAAATCATGATAAATAGGAAAAAAATACCCAAAGTATCATAACAAAATGAAAAGATGTTATTAGTATTAAAGGCATATGAATATATTAAGAATATAACCTTATACTAATAAATTTGAAGGTGTAAATTAAGCAGGGAAATAATTTGCGGAAAATCACTTATGAAAACTAACTCAAGAAGAAATAGAAAATCGAAATAGTTCTATGTATACTGAAGGAATTAATTTCATAATATGTTATTAAAAATCAAACAAAATAACACAGTAGATCTCCACATGGCTCCATCAGTGAATTTGTCCGAACATATAAGTAAAAAAATCTATGTTATACAAACAAATAAAGCAGAACAAGTGTAAACACGTCATAAAACTAGGGTAATCTTGAGACTATCAACACCAACACCTGAGGAGAACTGCATCCAAAAAATAAACAAGACTACATCCCAATTACTTGGGAACATTCTCCCTAAAATCCTAAATATTAGTAAATAAAATCTAGAAATCTTAGGTTAATTTCAGAAATGCATGGTTAGTGTGATACCTAAAAACTAATCAGTCTAATTTATCACAAGAAGAAAAAAATGAAAATAACCATAAGATCTTATCAAAAGACACAGAAAAGGCATTTCACAGAATTCAACATCTACTTACGAAAAACTATCTAGCAAGTTAGTTACAAAAAGAAACTTTATTTTTTACTGAATAGTGCAATACTGAAAGCCTACTTCTTAAAATGAGAAATTATGTCAGGATGTGTACCATACTATTATGCTATTACTATCAAAATTATAAACTTATACTGGAGTCCTAGCTATTACATACATCTATATATTAAATGTATTAAAATATAAGTATATAAAAGTATATTTTTATTATATATCTATATATTTACATATACTCATTTTAATAGCATTTGTATTTAAAATAGCGTCAAGTACATGTTTACACATACATTCACTTTGAAAAGCATCAAAAGCTTCAACTAAAACTGCATATGAGAAAGCATGTACAAAAATTCCCTTCATAAAATAGCAAATTGGGAAGAATGAAATAAGACCTACATTCGTAAATGTAGATTTTTATATTTATAATCAATTTAATTATAATTTACAATTATAACTAATTTATATGTTTACCCATATGCTTATGCATTAAAAGCAAATTTATAGGGATGCCTGGTGGCTCTGTCGGTTGAGCATCTGACTTCAGCTCAGGTCATGATCTGCGGTTCATGAGTTCAGGCCTGGTATTGGGCTTTGTGCTGACAGTGCAGAGCCTACTTCAGATCTTCTGTCTCCGTCTCTCTCTGCCCCTCCCCCATTTGCAGGCGCTCTCTCTCCAAAATAAATAAACATTAAAAAACTATTTAAAAACAAATGTTTAAAATTTATATATGCATTGATTTTAATCTAAGCCCCTACCTTTTTTTTTTTTTAAATACTGGCAAGTAAGCTGACTCTTAAAATTAAATGAGAATGCAAATGGTGAGACAAGTCAGTCAATGATAAAGAACAATAATGAAAGACACATACAAATATCAAAACTCATTTACTGGTCCTGCAATTAAAAGTGTGACACTGCACCAGGAATTAAAGACAGCCCATTGAAGTAAAAATAGATCCATATATATTTACTTATCTGATTTATTATTAAGATGCCATTCAATCCATAGGAGGAAATATTTTTCTTTTCAATATAATGGTCTGGATCATTTGCATATATATATTTATACATGTAATAAAAAAGAATCTGGTTCCTGTCTCATATCACACACAAAGATAAGTATGAGGCTTCTCAAATTGATTTAAGTGTAAATATTAAAACAATACAACTTACAAAGATAATATAGGACATTTTTAAAATGACTTAGGCAAAGATTTCTTCTAACACAAAAAATACTAACCATAAAAATTTTTTTTTTTAACATTTATTTATTTTTGAGACAGAGAGAGAGCATGAACAGGGGAGGGTCAGAGAAAGAGGGAGACACAGAATCTGAAACAGGCTCCAGGCTCTGAGCTGTCAGCACAGAGCCCGATGCGGGGCTCGAACCCACGGACCGCGAGATCATGACCTGAGCCGAAGTCGGACGCTTAACCAACTGAGCCACCCAGGCGCCCCAAAAAATACTAACCATAAATAAGATGACTGCTAACTTGAACTTCATTAATGATATCATTTAATTTTATAAGATGACATTTATAGTGATGACAAAAATAAACTAAAAAGGACAAATTTAGCTTAGTTAAATTAACGTGTAAAATCTGTAAGGTAAATATTATACATCTTTTCAAAATATTATACATCTTTTCAAAGAAACAAGTGAATGAATAAAATAATTAAATTAATGAATAAAATGTAACTAAAAAGATTTAATACTGCAAACACATATTACTAAATAAAAAATAAAGAGAAAGGACATGAAATAGACAGTATTACCTACTTATACACTTAGGCTAGCAAATATGTAAAGTAAATGTATAAATATCTCTATAGGAATGTTGGATACAAATTTAGGATAATAGTTACAGATCTAGAAAAGAGAGAGGCATTTACAAAAGGAGTGCTTTGTGGCAGAGGCTGGGTTTCTTCAATTATATTTGTTCTGTATTATCTCCAAAGATGACAATACTTGTCATGTATATTGTATTTTCCCTATATTTTTAATGTCTGAAATATTTCTTAATAAATAATCATTTATAAAAACAAAAGGATTTTGATTGGCTCTTGAGCAATTGTTAAACTGTCATTGTTACCCCCAATGTTCTTAAGCTCACCTCTATGTTAGTGAGGACCAGACATGACTGACAGTGCAAAATCAGAATAGTGAGTAGTTTCCAAAATATGGGATGTTAAAACCATATGTAAACACAATCAGTAATATTTCCAAATGTATATACATATATATAAATATAAATAAATATATATATGCATTATATATTCGTACAAATATATATACATATATGAAAAACGCTCGATGGAATATATTTCCATATATTTATATATATTTTTATATTGTATATTATACATTTATATATTATATCCATATATTCCATATATTTCCATATATTTAATTATACATATATTTCCATCAAGCATTTTTAATCAAGCATTTGTCTCAAGTGAGGGCAAAACTTCAGCTTCTTATGGATATAATACCAAGTTGAGTGTATCAGGGCCCACATCACTGAGGCATACTAGAAGAGAAACAGTGTCAAAGAAGGAAATTCGATTACTGTTAGTGGTAGTAATATTCTGTGATACTACATGGGGCTAAATAATAACACCACCTTACCATTACCTTCAACTCTAAGTATTACATAGAATCTAATGAGTACATAGATATTGCAGTCAATGTTCCTTCTTCCCCTCCTCTTATTGGCTGAACACAAGTTATAAGAACTTTCCAGAAATTCTTTTCGTCAGTATAGTCACTATTATTATTTTAAAATGTGAGGACTAATGATAAAAGAAATCTGACAGGTTGTCTTTAACATGACAAAATATATCACAAAATTTACTTCACCATTACTAAGTAATTAAAATTTAGGCACTTGCAGACATATAATAGTAACAATATATAAAACTAAATTATTATTTATTAATAAAATGGACATTTATTTTGTGCTCTCAAGATGTCACCGTGAATAGAGACTCCAAATTGCTTTAAAATATAATGCTGAATCCATAAACAATAAAAATACAGCATAACAATCTATGCCACCATAGATAGTGAATATTATATATATAGTCTTTCTGCCTAATTAATATATCTGCCACTTAGTAACCTCTAATTCACATTATTAAACTATAAACTATTGTTAAGCTACAAAGCCTAAGTAAAAATTAAAATAATCTAGCCTCCAACACATGTTAAATAATAAACAGTAAAACAGAACCACCGCATGTACATGTGCAGAAACAGACACATACACACCCACACACACAACCAGACCAAACAACCTAGATAAAGTAAAGAAGACACTTTCCATTTTTCTATAGTACTCTGTATATTTTTTAAAGTAGAGTAGTGTATTCTACTCTTGCAGTGTCATAAATAGAAAACCAGGGAAAATTAAATAAAAAATGAGCTCGTGACCTCATAAATCCTTTCAAATTTTCTCCTAATCTCTAAGTAATGTATTTGTCAATCTTTTTTTTCCAAAATGTAAACAGAGTGAAGATGCTGAGAGGAACATGCAGAATGTTCTTTAAATGATAAAACTACACATGTGCTGCCTTTAGTTCTGATAATTCCCACCTTTTGCTAACTGTGACACAAATATTGCCGCTTGTGACTAAATATCTTTTCTACAAGATTCTTCAATTGAAATAACATTCCTTCACACTGTGGGAAAAACAAAACAAACAACAACAACAAGGCATTCCCTATAGACTCTATAGGTACCAGTCCTGAATCTTTATCTATACATGTCATACCTCCTGCATGAACCAATAATACAGGAGACCGCTTTTCGTAATTTTCTAGAGACACATCTTTAAAGGGTGCACCTATACTTTCCAGGCACTAGTATTTCCTCTCTCCTCCTAATATTTATGAACCATCACATATTGTAAATGTGTGTAAAATTTAAAATCCATTAACTAGTTCTTATTGTGTGCTCTGAATGAGGGCAATGTAAGGGAAATTCCTTCAGAGGAAGGATCTGGAAGAGTTTATGAGGGTGGTTACTCTAAATTTACCAAGCCAATCAACCCATCAATCTCAAGTTCCAGTGTGACATTTCCGACGGACAGATATACTGGTGACACCTTTGCAAAGCAGGCTGTTATATATATACACACATATACGTACATATACATACACGCACACATACATACTTCATTAGCCTCAGGAAGATAAATAGGTGAATTAGGTCCAGGCTTGAATATTAACTCAATTTGTGTGGTTTTGGCAAACCACATCTTTGCTTAGCTTCCCCATGAAATATGAGGTGGGGTTCTGTTGTTTCTTTTATTGTTCTTGTTTCTTTTTTCTTTCTTTTTTTCCTACAGGATCTGCTTACAGACTAGTTTCCAAGTGTAGCCAGGAAATACGAAGACTTGGCTGAAAGAAAAGTTTATTTAGTAACTGAAAGGAATCTTTTTTTTAATTTTATTTTTCAAATAAAAACTCATGACAAGAGAATGAAAAGCATCATGCAATGAGATAACATTGCATATTTTGCTTACAATTTTCAAATAATTGAAATAGTTTTGCTAACACAGCATGTTTCTAGAAGACAATATCAGCATGGGTTAAAGTAACAGCTATTTGATGCAAAAAATGAAAATGTGTATATGCATGTTCTAAAATAATTCATACAATTCAAAATTTTTCTTTTAATAAGCTAGACCAAATGTTTAATCAGTGGATCAAAGTCTGCCCTAATATAAATTCATATGCTGACCCTACTTTAACAACATGAAATCTGATGTTATAACTTGGAAAATACTATTCACAAATAGCAGAATAAAGACAAGGATGACCACACTCATCACTTCCATTCAACATAATACTGAAAGTCCTGGCCACACCATCAGACAACAAAAAGAAATAAAATGTATCAAAACTGGTAAAGAAGAAGTAAAGCTTTCACTATTTGCAGATGACAAAATATATATAGATATATAGGAAACCCTAAAAACTCCACAAAAAATTACTAGAACTGATAAATGAATTCAGTAAGAACACAGCATACAAAATGAATACATAGACACCTGTTGCATTTCTATACATTAATGGTGAAGCAGCAGAAAGAGAAATTAAGAAAACAGCTGCATTTACAATTGCACCAAAGTAATAAAGTACCTTGGAATAAACTTTACCAAGGTAAAAGATCTGTACTCTGAAAGCTATAAAACATTGATGAAAAAAAAAAAAAGGAGATGACACAAAGAACTGGAAAGACATTTCATGCTTATGGAGTGGAAGAATATTGTTAAAATGTCCATACTACCCAAAGCAAGCTTCAGATTTAATGTAATTCCTATCAACATACCAAAAGCATTTTTCACAGAGCAAGAACAATCTTACAATTTGTATGAAACCACAAAGACCCCAAATAGACAAAGCAATCTTGAAAAAAAAAGAAGCAAACCTGGAGGCGTCGCAACCCCAGACTTCAAGTTATATTATGAAGCTATAGTGATCAAGTCGTTACACAAAAACACAAAACAAACATACAAATCAACTGAAAAGAACTGAAATTCCAGAAATGAACCCACGACTATGTGAGCAATTAATCTTTGACAAAGCAGGAAAGAATACCCAATGGAAAACAGTCTCTTCAACAGATGGTGTTGCGAAAAGTGGACAGCAACATGCAAGAAAATGAAACTGGAACTCTTTTTTACACCACACACAAAAATAAACTCAAAATGGATTAAGGACCTACATGTGAGACCCGAAACCATAAAAATTTTAGGACAGAGCACAGGCAGTAATTTTTCTGACATTGACCATAGCAACATTTTTCCAGATAGGTCTCCTGAGACAAGGGAAACAAAAGCAAAAACAAACTAATGAGACTCCATCAAAATAAAAAGCTTCTGTACAGCAAAGACAACAATCACAAAACTAAAAGATAATCTATTGAATCGGAGAACATATTTGCAAATGACAATAATGACAAACAGTATCCAAAATATAAAAAGAACTTGTACAACTCAACACACACACACACACACACACACACACACACACACACACACCAAATAATCCAATTAAAAATGGGCAGAAGACATGAACATTTTTCCAAGAAGACATACAGATGGCCAACAGACACATGAAAAGATGCTCAACATCACTCATCATCAGGGAAATGCAAATCAAAACTACAAGGATATATCACCTCACACCTGTCAGAATAGCTAAAATCAAAAACAAGAAACAGCAAGTGTTGGCAAGAATGTGAAGAAAACAGAAACTTTGTGCACCATTGGTGGGAGTGCAAACTGGTGCAACCACTGTGTGAAACAGTATGGGGGTTCTTAAAAAATTAAAAACAGAAATACTATATGATCCAGTAAATTTACTACTGGGTATTTGCCCAAAGACAACAAAAACACTAATTCAAAAGGATAGATGAACCCTATGTTTATTGCAGCATTATTTACATTAGTCAAACTATGGAAGAAGCCCAAGAATACATTGATACATTAATAGATAAAGAAAATATGGTGTGTGTGTGTGTGTATGTACATGTACGAATATATATACATACACACACTACAATATTACTCAGCCATCAAAAAATGAAATCTTTCCATTTGCAGCAACATGGATGGATCTAAAGATATAATGCTAAGCAAAATAAGCCAATCAGAGAAAGACAAATACCATATGATTTCACTCATATGTGGAATTTAAGAAACAAATGAACAAAGGAGGAAAATATGAGATAAATCAAAAAACACTTTTCATATAAACAACAAAGAGATGGTTAGCATAGGGGAGGCGGGTGGGGGGATGGGTGAAATAGGTGATAGGGATTAAGAGTACACTTATCTTGATGAGCTCTAAGTGATGTACAGAATTGTGGTATCATGATATTGTATATTTGGAACCAATATAACACTGTATGTTAGCTACACTGGATTTAAAACAAAATAGAATAATAATTCTTATTGTAAAATATAAAAACCTAATATTTTTTTAAACAGTAGTTGATGAGTAGAAAATAAAATTCCTCCTTACCATTGTATATACACAAATTTTATGTAACATTTAAAATATGACAATGTGCTTAAAGCAAAAAAAAAAAAAAAAACCCACTGCAAGTGAAAATATGCAGAAACCACTATAAAAAAAAGAAAGTGATAGGGGCACCTGGGTGGCTCAGTCGGTTAAGCATCCGGCTTCAGCTAAGGGCATGATCTCACAGTTTGTGAGTTCGAGCCCCGTGTCGCGTTCTGTGCTGACAGCTCGGAGCCTGGAGCCTGTTTTGGATTCTGTGGTCTCCCTCTCTCTCTGACCCTCCCCCGTTCATGCTCTGTCTCTGTCTCAAAAATAAAAAATTAAAAAAAAAAAAGAAAAGAAAAGAAAAGAAAGTGATAACGTTTCAAAATAGTTAAGATTTTAGCCTGGTATTGAAGTAGTTTATGGCACAATAGAACTATTTTTCTTCTAAGTCTATTGTGTGCTTAACATTAGGCAGCTCATCAAATTCTAACTAAATGCAATATATATTTAACAAATTAATTAAAATTGGAATAAGATATTTGAAAGCTCCAAGAATTCATTCATGTATAACATTTATTATTAGCAATAAGTACTTTTAATATTTTTTAATAAATGGAACATAAATTCATAAAAAATATCAGTCACCTCTCCATACCAATTCATCATGGATCCGTTGCACCCTGCGATAAATAATTTACGCTCTACTTCACAACCATACAAAAAGGAAAATTGTCTTTCATATCACACCCCAGATTTCACATACTGTTTCTGTGCACTCAACTACTCTTAATACTGCTCAACACACTACTCATCAGGCTTTATAGAAAAGGCTTTAGGAGAGAATCATCTAAATCAGATATGAACCGCCCCATAGCATTCCATAGTGATTAAAGTGAAAGTTTAGGGCAAACTTAAAAACTGAAAAGTAAACCCCAAGTCTGTAACTTTGAGGATGTGTACTGTCATGAGGATAAAGTGTTCTTAAACATTTTGTTTTGATGGTGGTAGAACTCAGAAATCTTGCCTCATGTTTATGTTTGCCTAGAAGTACTCACATGTCAGCCTCAAATATTCACCACCAGGTAGGGCAGAGACCTACTTAACTTTCGTGCTTTAACTTTATGACACTTTCTCCTGGGCCCATGGTAAAAAAGAAAAAAAAAATCATTCTTTTTATTTATTTATTTATTTTTAATTTTTTTTAATGTTTATTTATTTTTGAGACAGAGAGAGACAGAGCATGAACGGGGGAGGGCCAGAGAAAGAGGGAGACACAGAATCTGAAGCAGGCTCCAGGCTCTGAGCTGCCAGCACAGAGCCTGACGCGGGGCTCGAACTCACAGACCGTGAGATCATGATCTGAGCTGAAGTCGGACGCTTAACCGACTGAGCCACCCAGGCGCCCCATAAAAAATCATTCTTATTCACTATTCTCAAGTGATGTTTTTGAGAGTCATGGCTCAAATTTTTATATTTACTCAAACCTAATAAACCAGGCAACAAAATGACACATGCTAAAATGAGAAATGAAAATACTCAAAACTTTCTCACAAAGTACTCAAATGTCCATCAATCCTGACAATGGCAAAATTCACATACATATAATATATATGTGAAAATACATATGCATGCACTTGTCCATATAATCAATATCACACAGCAAAGAAGGGAAAACACTATTAAATATCAGTCATAGGTAAGTAAATGAAAATCAGCAAAGAAAAAGATAAGAAACTAAATAAATTGATTCATAAGATAAGCATAAATTAAAAGGAATAACCTACCCAACTTAAAGACGGGGTTGCAAAACATAATAAAGAGGAAGAGAAGACTCTGGTAAACAAACACAAACTACTATCTTACATTTAAAAAGGCCAGATATCTATGGCAAATATTTGATTGCCATACTTGGATTAAAATGTTTTTTAAAATTTATTACTTAAGAAAATTTTCACCAGAATCTACACATTGCATCAGTAAAATGAAAATGAAACTTTTCCCATCTAAAAATACCACAAAAAAAATATTTGTATATATCTACATGAAAGATACTGATGAATCATTTAGAGTAAATACATCACTACAAGATCTCTGACAAGGACAGAATGTGTCTCAAATAAGTAGAAATATGTAATTGCAGATACTAACAGAAACAATGTAAAATCATATAAAGTGTTGCAAACAGGAAAAGTACTTCTTTAGTGTTCAAGTCAAACAAGTTGCTTAAAATTGTATGCACATTATTTTCTCATAATGGTCAACACAGCATCCATGGACATATTTTTGTTAGGTGACAGAGCCTAAAAAATTGTTTTATGAGCCTAAAAATTGTTTAAATATTATGGCAGAAATCAATGTGTAATATCATGTGTTATCTTTGTCCAACTATACAACATTTTAAATGGCATTTTGAATAACAGATGCCACTGAACTGATGATATTAAGGGAGAAGACCTGATTTAAACAACTCCCTCTGATATTTCTGCATATATTTTTAAAGCTGAATACAGTTGATAAACCTTCTTATATTGAAAATCACTTTAATACACTATTAAGACAAACACAAAAGCAACTGAAAAGAAAGAAGGTCAAAGTTAGGTGACTAGTAGATAGAAATGTCAGAATGAAAAGTTCAAAATCCAAAGCTGACCATAATACTAGTGCAAACAAGAGGAAATATAATTAATGTGCTTGAAGCAATTTAGCATCATGAAGAGCTTTTTGGAACCATCTCATCAAACACAATGCTATTTAATTATCAGAACAGTAAGAGATTTCCCCCAAGACACTGCATTAAATATGTCTCTACCAAATAAACCCTGTCATATCTTTTCTAGCTCTTAGATTTTTCCCTAATCTCTTTCATAAGTTTACCCTTGAATTTCCTCCCTCCCTCTCCCTGCTTCCCCACCCCTGCTAGACAACTGCTAATTAAAATGAACACAGGTAAATCAAGGTAGACATTTTCAAAAGAGGGGGGCTGTAATAATGAGGACCTGTGTTACACAACCAAACTAACAGAAGTCTTAAGATCTGAAGCATTCAAATTAAAATAAACTCCTTGAAATATATCAATCTACATTTCCAAAATGACTTTTAAAATGAAGTATGCTGCTTAGTGCTCCCTTGTAGGTTGTATTAATTAACTACAAGCTTTTGTACAAATTAGTAAAATTTTCTTAAAAAGTCTTTCCTAAATTGTCACAGTAGTTATTTTAATGTAGACATACCTTGTGCTCAAACATTTTATAAGTGTAAGTTATACATTAGGTGTTACCATAATTGGAGAAAGAGCACACTCAATTATTATATTTTGTTGTATACTTACCAGCTCACTCAAAGGTGACCATTCTTTTCATTAAAGTTACTGAAACTATACATGGCTTCTATAGTGTCTCAGATATCTACATGTTTGATGAAATCTAATTGTGATTTTCAGTCTCAGGATCAGTCAAGTCTTGACAAAACAGCATATTTATAGCCAGAAAAAGACTGACAGAACACATGCAAATAGAACCTTAATTCATGATAATGACAACAGTTTACCTTTTTATATTCACAGTTGTTTGATAATACATATGTGATATTTAAGCATACACAATGGGTTGTGCATATTCTAATATGTACTAATATACTTCAGCTTGGGGTGACTTTGTGTTAATATACTTCAGCTCGGGGTGACTGGGTGGCTCAGTTAAGCATCTGACTTTGGCTCAAGTCATGATCTCGCAGGTTGTGAGTTTGAGCCCCATGTCGGGCTTTGTGCTTAGAGCTCAGAGCCTGGAGCCTGCATGGGATTCTGTGTCTTCCCCTCTCTCTGCCTCTCCCCCACTCACACTGTCTCTCTCTCTCTCTCTCTCTCTCAAAAATAAACATTAAGAAATGTAAAGAAAAGAATATTTCAGCTCATGTAAGTTTAATATGTAGAAAACAACTTGTATCTATCACTCCTAATTCTTTCAAGAAATATTTATTGAATGTCTAATATGTGGCCAGTTAATTCTAGGCACTGGAATTAAAATGTAGAGAAAGACAATTTTTTTTTATTTTTTTAAATTTACATTTATTTATTTTTTGAGAGACCACGCACAAGTTGGGGAGGGGCAGACAGAGAAGGAGACACAGAATCCGAAGCAGGTTCCAGGCTCCGAGCTGTCAGCAGAGCCCAACGCAGGGCTCGAACTCACAAACCGTGAGATCATGACCTGAGCTGAAGTAAGACGCTTAACCAACTGAGCCACCCAGGCACCCTCAGACAATTTCTAATTGTATTAGCTTTCTGGGGCTGCCGTAACAAATCACCAAAAATGAGGTGACTTACAACAACAGGAATTTACTCTCTCACAGATCTGGAGGCCAGAAATCCCAAATCAAGGTGTTGGCAGGGCCACGTGATCTCTGGAGGCTCATTACTGCTTTGCCTCTTCAAACTGCTTGGCTTACCCTTCATCATTCCAATCTCCGCCTCCATCTTCACATTGCACCTCCTTCTTCTGTCTATATCTTCTCTTCTGTTCATCAAATCCCTCCCCCCCTCCCCCGCCACCACCATCATGTTGTGTGTCTTTCATAAGGATGCTTGTCACTGGATTTAGGGCCTAAAAGGAAAATCCAAAATGTAGCTCAAGATCCTTCAATTAATTACATCTACAAGATTCTTCCTCCAAATAAGGTAACATTCACAAGTTCAAGGAATCAGTACATGAACAAACTTTTTGTGGGGAGGAGGGCACCAGATGACCTATTACTAAGCTCAGAAAACTTAATGATTAATGGTGAATAAACGACTTAACCAGGTAGTTAACATACAGACTGATAAGTTTCATTATAAGGGCAGAAAAGAAAAGTTTTTCTTAGGTAACACTCAGGTAAGGTACCCAACTCAAGCTTGAGCGATCAGGGGAAGTTTCCCAGAAAGAATCTGAAGAAAAGTAGAAATTACCCAGGTAAGACTGAAGATAAACTACATGCAAATTCCCACAGGGGAGAGAACATGATATTCTAAGGAATGAGAGAGAAATTTCAGAGTGTCTGGAGCACAGGGAATCTTGGCAGTAAAGTAGTGAGCAGTTGGGTTCATCAAGGAGAGTTTAACACAGTAAAGCCATATTAAAGAATTTCAACTTTAACCCAAAGAAATGGGAAACCAATGAATAGACTGACAAACGGCCATGGTCTGTCCAGTTAGGCACTGGGATAAAAAATCTGGCTGCTCTGAGTGTGGACTGGAGGACACACTGGAGGCAGGAGTATCAGGTTGGGGGTCTTTTCCAGAAATCCAGTGAAGTGTTCATGCTGGTCCCAACCAGTGCGGTGGCAATGGGCATCAAGAGATGTGGATGAGTTCAAGAGAGATGTTTTAGGAAGAATTGCTAATGCTTAGATCAACTGAATTTGAGAGGAAACATAATGAAGGTACCAACTGTACTGAAAACCCGAATAGATGATGGTGTACTTCATTTAGATAAGAGACACACAGGGAGAGCCAATTCAGGGAGTGGCAGAGAAAAGATGGATTTCATTGCAGACATTTAAGGTTTAAAACATGTTTCTAGATTTCAGATTGGTGTGTGGAGTGTGGATCATGTGCACAGAGGGAAAGGCAAATTAGACATAGTAATGTGGGAGCCATCCATTTAAATTCAATAGGTGCAATTACGAGGGGCTGGGTGAATTGTCCCTTCCCCCACACCCTTCTGCCGAGAATGCAGATAAGATGTAACTGCAGAGAACCCCAAGAAAATAGCATTTTAAGGAAAAGAAGTAGGAGTCTATAAAGACACTGGTCAATGTGACTGTGCACGGGTGATGGCTGGGAGGGACCATGGGGATAGAAGAATTAAAAGGGGAGTTTGCACGGTGAAGCCTAAAGTACCAGTAAAGAATCAGTGTACGTGTTCCTATTCAGCCTTCTTGCTTGTTTCCCAAAGCTGCTTTTTCCAACCTCTTCTCTCTTTTAAGTCTCCTTACTCTGATTGTATCAGGTAAGAGAGTTTAGTTAAACTCTAGCAAGTAGTATGACTAATGAGAAGTGTTTCTGGAATTAACTACCAGTGACAAGGCCGGATAGGAGCTACTGCAGATTAGAGGAGTTGGAATCAGCCCAAGGAACACAGAAGCAGAAAGTCAGGAAGGAGACGCGTCAAGTTTTGTGGTTAAGAGGAGAGACACAAGGCAGTAGTTAAAGGGGTGTGTGGCAGGGGGGGTGATATCTATGCTTTTCTCTTGCTCCCTGCACTCCTCCAATAGTGAGAGAAATCTGAGAAAGTTTAAATATTGATGTGAAGGATGGATCAGAAAGGAAAAGACTAAAAATCAGTGAGTGAGAAAAAAAGAACAAAACAAAAACACAACAAGTCAATGTGAAATTCCTAACAAAATGTTGTGGTCTACAGTCTGGGTAAACAGTCCTTATGTATCCTAAAACAAGGGGCATTTTTCCACAGTAACAGGAGGCAAGTAGAGACCTGGGAAATAACTGCAAGTAATTTTCCTGATTTTATGGCATGAAGTCTTGGTTCTCCTAGTATGAAAATACTATGCTGTCAGTGAAGAATGAGGCCAGGCTATCTACGGAGCATGATAACAGAGGTGGTGGCAAGGGAGATTTGACAACAGACGAGAAGGTTGGGAAAAGCAGCTTTAGAAAATGGGAAAAAGTGCTGAGTGGGAAAGCATAGAGAGGTAGTTTTGGCTTCATTGTGCAAGTTTTTATTTTTAACTTACGCAAGATCGTCTCCCTTGAGGTGACACAACTAAGCAATGTTTACCTTCTGATGGCACAGTATGAAATAAGGTGTCAGCTCCCAGGATTACAAACAAAACGACAGCAACACAGATCAACAGCAGAAGCCTTGAGTTAAAAACTATTTCTCACATCATACACATTTCAATAATTGAAAATGCAGTTAGGTTCAATAGAACCTTTTTTTTTTAATATACTGCAAAAGACTCAAGCTTTTTGAGTTTGAAGTCTTTCGTCTATTCATAGGGCCAATAATTGATCAAATCGATTTCCACTTGAAATTTTTCTTTAAGGAAAATGTTAAAGGAAAAAGGGAGGACAATGGGCTCTGAGCAGGAAAAAAGGAGGGAAGACGGGGGCAACATGATAAAGTAGTTTGTATTTCTACCCGTCCTTGAATAGTATCCCTTTGGCCTCTCTGATGCTTATCTTTCCCTCCATATTTCATATATTAGGACTCAAGATCTCTGCCTAAAAATGCTAAGGATCATGCAGAAAATGTAATTTCCTTTAGTTGGTGAAAGAAAAATTGGAAGTTTCTGTAGAAGTCAAGAGGGGGAAACAATCCCATTACATAGTTGTTAATCTGACACCCTTCTGTTAGGCTACCTAAATAAATGATAAAATTCACTCAGCTAGGGAATGAGAGCATTTTCACCTCCCCTCACCACGGAGTTTTCTACAGCTTTCTATTCCTCTCTCTTTTCAACCAGTTCTTTTCTCTGATGCACTAGGAGTGAGATAGCATTTCCTTTGTCAAGTTCTCTACTCCGGGCTCAAACAGCATCATTCAGAAGCAACCAGAACAATAATGTTAAAATTCAAGTTATATAAAATAATAAAATAAACTATTCAGCCCTGAAGACATTTTTAGATAATCCTTTATGGAAGTTCAGACTTAATGACATAATTTATAAGATAGTTTTTATTCCTTGAGGGCAAAATACACATTGAGAAATCAACACCATGTGAAGAAAACAGTACAAAAAAAAAAAAAAATATGAGGGGAAAGGTCACCATAACAGCATTTGTGCTGATTGCATATGCGGGAAAGAACTAAATTCTGTTGAAATTTAGTTTGCTTCTGACATGTATGACTATGTGAGCCCTTGCTTCAAGTTAGAAAAACTTTTAAACTAAATGCTATATTATTTCCATATGGGCTACTATAAGTAAAACAAACACACAAACAACACACACACACACACACAAGAAAAGAAGTTAAAGAAGTTAAAGGTACTCTGAACATTTTTTAATGCAGATTTTTATATACCCTCATGATGGGTCTATGAAAGAAATGGTGTAAGAACATACTTTTCCTTCTTTTTTATCTCATCTCAATTCCCTAGAATTCTAAAAGATAATAGCTAATACTAAAATGGCTTGCTATGTGCAATCCAGTTTCCCAAACATTTTGAGCACATTAACCTATTTAACCCATATATCGATTCAATCAAATAGGCACTACTTTTTATACCCATCTTAGAAATGGCAAATCTAAGATCCAGAAAAGATAAGCAACTTGTCCCAGGTAGCAAATAACAGAGTTGGAATTGAAACCAGGCAGCCTGGCTCTCATATCCAAGCCCTTAGCCGCTGTGTATATTTCCTTACATTGCTGAGTTAATGTATACTTTCTTGTGTTGCTATGGTCCAGGATATGTCCAATGTAGTTACGTTACATGGTAAATCCTAGACAGTCCAACACTTCAATATTAATAATCACTGTAAGATCTTCACAAATTTTGAAAAATCTCTTCACTTTTGCCTATAGGATAGTAATATTCCATGTATCATGAATTTGCTGTGACTATTTAAGAACAGCTTAACATGGTGTCTGGCACATGGTAAGAAATTATAAATAAATGTTGCTTTAACTTTCATTATTAATATGTTGTCTTTTATTCTTGCTTGTACTCTAATGTTTGGATCATAATGATTTCATTACTTTTATTATTCATCTACTATCTTGAAATTCTTGGCAATTGAATACCACTATCTCCTTATCCTTGTTATAAATATTCCTCCACTGCCCCATTCCACTATGTATTCTTTTTTTTTTTTTTTTTTTTTTTTTTTTGTTCTTTTTTTTTAATGTTTATTTATTTTCGAGAGAGAGAGAGAGAGACAAAGCATGAACGAGGGAGGGTCAGAGAGAGGGAGACACAGAATCTGAAACAGGCTTCAGGCTCCGAGCTGTCAGCACAGAGCCGGACGCGGGGCCCGAACTCACGGACCGCGAGAT
Organism: Panthera leo; assembly: GCF_018350215.1. Lineage (NCBI taxonomy): Eukaryota > Metazoa > Chordata > Mammalia > Carnivora > Felidae > Panthera > Panthera leo. The sequence goes on from NC_056682.1 coordinate 56,590,579, forward strand.
CATGACCCGAGCCAAAGCCGGCTGCTCAACCGACTGAGCCACCCAGGCGCCCCTCCACTATGTATTCTTAACCAATTGCTTTTTTTTTTATTTTGCTTTGCACATCTGTTCATTGCCTGCATTTATTTTGACAGGTGCACTGCTGCCTTATTGACCAGGCAGCTATGCGGTTTCTTGACATTCCCATTCAGTACTACAGTCTTCGATCTTTATTATAGGATTACATATACTATGATAAACATCTAATTAACTATCATCTATCTAGATATTATAGATATGTATTTATATTATACCCTTTCTCACTTTGCAGAACATTTCACAAATGTTCAATTACTTTTCCAAATTAGCAGGAAACTTGTAATAGGAAAAATCTCAGACTTCTCTGCCAATAACAAGCACAGGTTCTATATTTACCTTTCAGATCCTAACAACCTTTTCAGCTTCTCTCCTTCTGCTCTGTTTTCATCTATCTTCATTGTCCTTGGGGACTGGCCCCTCACCCTCCCACGGCATCAGCTTTCTTCTGGCTTCTCTTGTTTCCTGTCAACCAGGACCCTACATTCAGCTGTTTGTATCAATGCTAGCCCCAACGATACTTATTCTCTGTCCTATAAAATATTTTAGTTGTAGGCTTAGTGTTATCATTTAACCGTTTACAATTTTGTTCCTACCTCTATCATTGTGTGTAACTACAATGAAGACAGTATCAGGGACTATCAATCCCAGCCACTTCTTCAAAGTCCTCACTTGCCTTAAATTATGTGACTGTTAACACTGTTCATCATTTTTCTTTTTATGAATCCAGAGTGCATAGACTCAAATTCTGTCTTTGTGCCTTATGTAACTGTGTATTGAGCCATTCAGAAGAACCTATCTCAATGAATTGTTGAAAGATTAAATCAGTAAATGTGCAGGAAACAATCAGGACCACATAAATATCACACAATAACTGACATTTCTCTATGTCTTCTAAACTATATATAACTGAAACATGTATTTCTTATAAAACAATTTAATCCATCCCTAAATTATGGGTGTGTGCATGCCTTTTCTTAATAGCAGATTGTGAGCTAATTGAAAACAGATTTATCTCTTAATCACTTACTTGCCACAGGGAGTAGCACAGTATCGTGCACATAGCCAATAAACATCTATTTTATCAATGATAAATTAACAGGGATATGTTTTTATATTTTATTATATTTTTACTGGGTGTGCCCAATATTAAGCTTACTCACTACTTTCAATGAATATTCTAAAAACTGAGAAAAAGGTAGCAATGCTGTTTGTTTAGCTTCCCTTGAGTATTTACTATGCATCAGGCAATTTACATATATTAATCCAATTGGTTTTCTCTGCCATGTTTTTATGAGATAATATCTGTGTTAACATATGAAGTCCTGAGGTTCAACAATGTTAAGTGACTTGCCCAAGATGATATACTTTGGTAAGTGGTGAGCCCAACATTAGAAACTGAAGTATCTGCCCTTCCCTCAGCCTCATCCCAACCCTGTCTAATTTTGGTAAAAAGATGCAGGTCTGTATTCTCCTCCTAGAGGAATGAAGCCCTGTCTAGTGGGTTCAGAGACCAACCTATCATTCTCTCCCTTCTCTACATGCCCGTGAAACATACAGAAAATTCTACCATTTGGTGCTCGTTTCTTTGTTTCATGATTATAAATTTTACCTCACCAATTTTCTATTTAGAAAATTAAAAACAGGCACATACAATATGCTTTCTCTGTGTCTCCTAATTCCATGGAAGGGAATAATAAATTCTGTACAGTGGCTTCATGATTTTGATAGCTTCTATTCTCCTTTTAATTTTTTTTTCTTCAGAATAATTCAATCTCTCTCATGACCAAGATTTAAACAACAAAAGTAGTTCTCTGATTCTTGTTTGTAATTAATGTAGAGAAAACAAAATGCCTCGATGTGAGGCATGGGCTTTATCTGTTATGGGAAATGAAAGGGGTCACTACAAAGAATTATTACTTACAAAAATCTCTTCTATTAAATGCTTCAATTTTTTAATAACTTTGAATGCAATATACCAAAAAATCTAGTCATTTTTTGCAATAAATGATTATATGAAAAATAAAATTAACAACCTGTCCTTAAGCATTGGAACAAAAAAATTACAAAGAAAAAGCCCTTTTATTTTCTAGACCCTATTCATGTGAACAGTCCCTCCTTTCCAGATTTAACACATCAATGACAGTCCTGTATCATATTCATTGTGCTGCTGTGCTCTCTTAACATCACCTTGAGAAGAAAAACCATCTGTAAATATTTGTTGAACAAACACTAATTTCCTTGCTAAAGGCAATGATTGCTTATAAATGATCACACTATGTGTAACAATAATCTATATTCATTAACCCTTATTGCCTACTGTTCCAGATACCAAGCATTGGTCCTCACTGGAACACTGCAAGAAAAGTACTGTCATTCCCAGTTGACTTCAGAGAAAACTGATTTGGAGATCAGTGATGCTGAACCCCACCGAGGGCGAAGTGCTGGAACCAGAATCTGAACCCTGACAACTCGGTTCCAGAGCCACCGTCCTTACGTATTGAAGGAGAACAAGCCAGTATGGAAATTCTGATATTTCTCCTAAAATTAAGTTTAGTTGGATTCTTTTGCTGAGGAGATATGCCAAAAATATGGGAAAAGAAAGCCCAACTTACTCAAACTTGGGTGGCGGCCCTGACGATGCCTTCATTTTTATTATGATAAAACAGTTCAAAATGATTTGTAATAAAATATCCCATCTCTGGCTTTCTAGACTTCGAGTACTGAAAATAACATTCCATGAGTAATTGGCAATAAATTTAAGATTAGCCTTCTCAGCCCTCATTGAGACACCAGCACTCCTTGCACCAGGCAGCTGAGAGCCACCGCCATCCTCTATGGCACCCATGACAGGGTTGATTCTATTACCAGATACCCAACAGATCACCCTGTTCATAATCCATGCAACTCTAACAAGGCTAAATCCTTGCTATGAGTGTCACACTTGCAAAACGAATGTAAGTACTTCTAGACACAGAGGCATTTTCTTTATTTCTCTCCATGCCTTCCTAGCATTATACTGATAATGATTTAAATGATGCTTCCAACTCGGTTGACTAACAGCTTTCTCATGGATTCAAAGCAATGGAAAAAGCATAAAGTTACAAAAGTAAGTGAAAAAAACTGCAGAAAATGAAGCAGTTGGGGGGATTTTTTTCCTTATAAGTGAGGCGATGTATGTGGATATGTGTTGCTAAATGAATAAGTGAAATGAATACTTTGAAAGTACGGCTACTCCAGCCCACATTTTCCCCCATCACACTAGAAGTAGAAGAGTTGGAGAAAACATTCATGTGATTTGCCTTTAGCCCTAAATACACCTTTATTTTTTCACCCTCCTTCTGGCCACCCAAGCTGGAGTTTGATAGTAACAGACATCAGCATATTAGTGACGAATAGTGGTGGTAAGCATGTTCTTGAACATTCGTGGATGCCCTGTGTCTTCTTTACAACCCTTAAATAAACCCAGTATACATATAAGTATGTGTGTGTCTATATATCCTCAGTGGAACAATAGTTTTTATTTTGTTGTTGTTGTTGTTGTTGTCATCGTCCCTTCAAGAATTACAACTACATTGAGATAATTTAGGAATTGTTAGCTTCATATGGAGAACAAGTATCCAGTTTATGAGTATGTCTTTACCTTTACTATCATCCTGAGCACCTCCTATTTCGTGGCACATTTGCACCTTTGACTCTGTAAAGGTACTTGTGTAAATACATGTGAACATGAAGTAAAGAGAAGAACAACATGGTCCTGTCAGACAGTTTTAAGAATTGAAAGTACCCAGGGGCGCCTGTATGGCTCAGTCGGTTAAGCGTCCGACTTCGGCTCAGGTCATGATCTCACGGTTTGTGAGTTCCAGCTCCGAATGAGCCTCTGTGCTATCAGCCTCGGAGCCTGAAGCCTGCTTCACATTCTGTCTCCCTCTTTCTGTTCCTCCCCCCCCCCCTCTCTCTCTCTCTCTCTCAAAAATAAATAAAGATTAAAAAAAATTAAAGAAAAAAAGAATCGAAAGTATCCAGTGCTCACCTCTCCATCATCAGTAAGCCAAGCAAATGAGAAATGAGTGACTGCTGAGACAAAGCACAACCTTGTGGGCTTCCAGACCCTACTTACACCTGCCTGAGGTCTTTTCTGAATTTAATCTGTATCCGCTCCTTTAGGTTATTCTTGATGTACCTTAGCTGACTTTGATCTGTATAAAAATGTTACAAGCAGAGACACAGTTGCAAATTTCCCTAAAGGTGGTAGCCACTCCTGACAAAACTTAAGAAAAAAACAAAAAAACCTCAATTCTCTTCTATATGCTACTTAAGCACCCAAACTTCCTTACCCTTTTCCCTACATTCCACTCTTGACTTGGTTTCTTTTATAGAATTAAAAAAAAATTAAAAAAAAAAAAGAAATTTACAAGAGGCTAATTGATTCAGCACAACTTATCCAACACAGCAATGAACAGGAGAAAAACCTATCTAATTTTTTACCAGATTGTGAACAGAAGACTGTGTTTCACACAGTCTCCCAGGAGGCAAGGTGATGAACTAATCATGTTGCGATCTACGAGGTCACGGCAAATAATTAAGACACTTGTTACAGTGGTCTGTGTGGTGCGATCCTGTAGCGAGTCAGAATGGATTTTCCATAAATTCAAGAAAAGGTCCTTTAAAATCCTAATTTAAAACACTACATTTTCGCTAATTAAGAGCAGTGTGGCTCAAACTAATGCATCATTTTATATCTAGTGTATTGATAATCCTGAGTGCAGGAAGATGGAAAACCTTAAATTTTCTCGCCTGTCCTTAGTTAGCTCTTCCAATATCTGAGGTGTTTGCTGGAAAAGAAACACAGACACACTCTACAGCTTTAGTGATCAGCATGACAAAGGAAAGCAAGGCAGCCTGCATACACTATCAATTATCTGACATCTTCACATCATACAACAGGTTTAAAATGCCACAGGAAAAAAGGATGTTCTTAGCCAAAAGAAAGAATCCCCTCGAAGTGTGGTGCAAATTAACATTAGAAGAGTTGGTCAAAGATGCTGAGCAATCTTTCAGGAGAGGTTTTGTTTTGTCATTTGTTTTTTAATGAAGGTGAAGTCCCACATCTGTCATGGACAACTTACATGTGGCTCTGACTACAAACAAAATATTACCACACAGTACTTTCCATGCCCAGGATGTGAGCTCAGGACTTCACATACCTGAAGTGGCAAGCATGATTAGCCCTATTTCACCACCTGGGATTCTGAAGTACAAGAAATGAGAAGGTTCCATTATTTAAAAGTGACTTGAGCATCTAGTTTTTGGTTTTGGTTTTATTTTTCAATGTGGTAAAAAAAATCTAGGGCAAACATAAGTTTCTAAAATCATTCTGAATAATTCTGAAAAAATGTCTGCTTTAAAATTCAGGAATTCTGACTCTAGTTGTTTAATTTCAAAAATAATTTACAAAAATATTGCAAAATCTTTTTCATATTCTGAACATTCTTGTATTATTTCTGCAAGTCATATCATCTGTAACTTTGTTGCTAAATTACAGCTACTTTTTTTAATTAAACTTTTTAATGTATTTGGGAAAAAAGTGTTTGGGGGGTAATTTTTTTTTTTTTTTACTTATTTTGTATAAGCAATTAGGAAGAAAGGCACAATGCTGGATGAAGTAGTTTTGCTCTAAAACATTGTTTTGTTCTATGTATCACCCTAATGCACAGCTTAATTATGATCTAAATATATAACTAATTTAAATGCAGCTGAAACCAGAGGAGTCGCAATTCAAATTTTAAGGAAAAGTGAAATGAAGAATTACTACACATTAATCATATGACAATCATTCTCAACTAAATATCATATGCATTATCAATAGATTATTTTTAATAAATGTATGTATTTCTAAAGAAAAAAAAGGAAATAATTCTATCATCCCAATAACAGCAAAAAAGTGACAAATTCAACTGAAAATAACATGACAATCATTATTGATAAATATAAACCAAAACCACAATATATTTTTAAATTTTTCTAAAACCTTAAAAAAGTCAAAAGCATAAAAATTAATTTCAGTAACTTGATTCCAACTTTGCAGAGCCCAAACAATAAAATCTGCATTTTAATTATTGCCTTATTAACATTATTTTTTCAATCCCCTTTGGTCATGTGAGAGAAAAGAGAAAAAAAAAATTTTAGAGGAATAATCTGGGAATTTTTATTTCATATTTTTTCTCTTTTCCACACCATAGATGGAGCCAATGTTCAAATATTATGGGAATTATCCTAAATATTATTCTAAAAGTGAAATGACAATAAATACAATTAACTTGTAATAATATAAAAGTGAGAAAAAAATGTGGAAAGTACTAAACTTTAGTTTAGCATGAAAATTAATATATAGTTTCCATCAGCATTTTCTGTTTACCCTCACTTTGTCTCAGTTTATCTTATAAATACATTTCATACTGCATAGACAGACAAACCGTTAGTGATGTGCTCTGATAAAATACAAATTAGAAGAATTTAAAAAGTATTAGCCATCCTATGATTTTCAATTCCCATAAATTATTTCCCTGCAGGTCATTGTAATAATTAAACTATTTAAAACAGTAAAGGTTTTCAGTTCTCGTGACCAGCACATCACACTTAGAACCAGAACTGCTGTTTTACACATAAGTGCTTTAAAAATAGACCGCTCACGTGGGCACGTGACTTGTTTTGAATAGCTTCAGTACTTACTGCTGTCAATGCCTCAATCAGCACATTATCCCTACCCTCATGATTTTACAACTTAGTGATAAATATAGTAAAAGATGGCTTTTGAAGAACATTTTAGCAATTAACCATGAAATAGTCTTTTTAGAACAAATTGCTAAATTTAAATAACACATTACCCAATAGTCAAATTACATGCTTCAGTTGGAAACCTGGGTGTTTGGCGGACTTAGTAATATTGATTTATAGATACATTAGCAAAATATTATTTCACAATATTAGCCATGTTAATTCATCACTGCAAGTCACTTTTTATTTGGTCGAGTGTGTATATATACGTATCACATATACATACATATGACTTAACTCTTACTTATCCAATACTTGTATAATGATGTCAACTATCCTAATTTTCTTTCCAATTATATTTAATAATGGAATAAAACCAAGAAAAGCCTATCTTTTTCTGTTTTACAATGATTTCTTTCAGTAAGTGATAATTTCTACCTTTTAAATTTTGTTTCTATAAGGAAATATTACTTTTTAAAACTCTCAGGTTAAAAACTACTAAAGTATGTGACTGACATTCATTTTATGGCATATTACTGTCTATCTTTATTCTCGGTTTCAAAACTTTCACATGGGATGGTTAAACTGGAATGTCACCAGATACGCATCAGTTATTTAACCACGCAGTATAGGAAACTTTGAGAAACAGCCCCTTCTCTTGCCACCCTATGCCTTTCACACTCATTAATTTATTACCTAATATTAAGTAGCATTACCTAATATTAAGTATTACCTAATATCATTAAGTATCACAGAAGAACCAGAAACAAGGAAACCCCTTTGGAAATTATAAGTCAGAGAGTTGATTTGGCATATTTCATTTTTTAATGCCATTGGACACATTTCTCATTAAGAGTCAAAATCAGTAAGAGCCAGTGTGAAAGTTGTAAAGATCTCATTAATAAGATTAATTAGAGTTTTATGTTAGCTATACAGCAAATATTTCAGCTGGTTATTGTTAATTGAGTTAGCAAAATTCAGGGAAAAATCATTTTGCTTTCGTTAGTTTAACTATTTTGAAATAGAAATTTCACATAATAGGTATTAATTACTAACATTAATAGAATCTTGTTTCATATCAAGGATTGGAGAAAAAAGTGATCTAAATAGAAAAAAAAAAGTTTCACATTCAAAGTGCCCATCTTCTTTTTTTTTCACTGCAATAACAAAACAATATACTTCAAATCAAAGTTATATCCGTATAGAAGGGATGATACAGATCGACCACTAAATGAAAACATGTCAACATTTTTCCTCAAAATTCCAATCCACCAAAAGTCCACAGACAACTAGTTACCTTTAAAGTTTAAAGACTGGTAATGAGTACGTGTCAAAATGAAAAATCAGATTACTTCCACGTATTTCACAACTAACCACTCACTGTGCAAAAGATTAAACTTTGTTAAGTATAAGAACCAATATTTAATTACCATTTATATATTGCTATTGTCCACAAATGTACTTTCATTTAAACACACTGTATATGTGGAAGGTACATAATGTACATGGGTGATGACCCTTGAAATTAAGAATATTAATATTCTGAGGTGATCCATTAAGACTTCTTTAAAAAGTGTTGCATCAAAACCACAAAGAAGGCTGCATTCTATTGTTAAAAGTTTAATTACAGAAGCTGTTATATTTGATTAACAAGAGATTCAACAATATTACTTATCAACATTTTGTAAAGGTTATTTTGCATTATTACTCACTGAAAAAGATAGTTATTTTGATCACTGTTAAGTCATGAGTGATGCACATACTAACAGACTGCATTCTGTGTAAAAACAAAGCATACCACCGCTGTGTTTCAGATATGAAGGAAAGCTTTTAGCAACAAAGTGTTATCACCAGGTTGTAAAACTGAACGGACACTTAATAACTCTGCCTGTATACCCAAACCCACCACCTTAGCAACAGAGGAGAAAAAACAGAGACTTTAAGTTTCCACAGAGTAAAAAGCTGTTGCTAAGCAAAAACTATAACCAAAAATACAGAAAATTGTAGCTTGTTTTTTGAGACCTACTTCACACGTTTAATGATTTAATTAGCCCGGTTCACTTTAATATAGATACCCAAACCAGATGAAAAGCAGCAACAAACCCCTGTGACTGAACTTGTACCAAACCCACTTTCACATCCCACAAATTAGCAGTTCCCTTTCATCCACCTCAAAATCAACATAAAGACCAAGTGAGAAAGACTGTCTTCTCTTCCTGTTGACCTCTCTTGGCCTTCTTTTCTAGTTTATTTTACATTTCACCCGTGTCATTGGTTGCGATCTTAAGACTACTTACTTGAATCCCAAAGTCTCTAGTCTTGTAATATCAGCTCTGCAAAGACTTGGGAGAAAAGCCAAGGCGACCCCACGCTTGCTTCCTTGTGTCCCCGCGAGTTGCACGCCTTACCAATCCTCCTGTGATCTTTCTCCAGATGGCACTTACCTGCTGCTCCCCGGGTTCTGTAGATTTCACCAGGTGCTTATCCTTGTACAGAGACCAGAGACCAATATTGGGCAGGAAAATTAAAGCCACCATGAATAACAAAGTCATCTGCAGAAATCTCTTCTGTTTCCTCTTCATTGCAAATGATAACAGAGAAGAAAAGTTAAAGGAGATGGCTCCCTGACTGGTTCTTGTGTTTAATGCCAAAGTCCTTTCCTCTCCCCTGCGAAGCACCAGAAACTGAGGAGAAGCTAAAAACTTTTGTTGCGTGCTCAGCACCAGTCTGCACGATTCAGAGGGAGTTGGGCATCTGCAGAACAAACGCACAGTTACTTTCCCCCCAGAAAACTATGACGAAGGCATTATCTATTGGCTTAGAAGTAAATGACTTGACTGAGGAAATCATTAAGCCTCCCTTAATATAAAGCAATGGAGTAAACAGGATGATTGCACACATAATCCTAAATTATGAAAGTCTATATATGGCATGCTAGATACGTAAGAACACAGGAGTTTTGGTGTTTTCCCCTCCCTTAGTGAGGGAGGGTTGGGGAAGAGCGGGTCAGTAGCGGGAACCGCGTGGGAGGAAGCGGCTCAGCCCCAGCAAGCGTCAGGTAGAAAAGTGTCCGCTTTTGACATTGGAACATCACCTTCCTCGTCTTCCCCGAACACCTCCTGCTGTGCTCCCCCTGGGGTAACCCACCTGAACTCAAGTTCAACTCCCTCCGAAGCCAGCGTGCTGGCGGGCTCCACGCGGATCCAGGGACTCCGGAACACAACTCCTGTTCGGATGGAGGTCCACAAACTCCTGGATGCTCACGCGCGGTCTCAACTGTCCTCGGCAGGCGGCGGCTGGCGAGCGGGGAGCCTGCTGGAAGGGAGGCTACAGATGTCAGCGGAGTCCAGCCAGGGAGTGGAGGCGCCGCGCCGCTTCGCCTCGCGCAGCCCCGGGAACGTGCTCTTCCGCGAAGTGAGCGCTCTGCCCATCAATCTCTTCCCCTTCCCGCGTGACGCTCTCACGCTCCGCTGTTCATGTTACCATTCTTTTCCGGCAACTGAAAGAACCCAGAGAAACATCACGAGCACCTGAAGGGCGGTGTTTTGCGCGTCCCCTCCCGCGAAGGGGACGGAGGCCGGCGAAGCTGAGTCTGCGCCGGGCCGGGCGGTGGGCGAGGGCGCCGGGGAGGGCGAGCCGCAGGGGAAGCAGCGCCGCGCTAGCTCCGGGCTGGCCGCTCCGCGCTCGCTGGCGCCTGCCTTTCGCCGAGACGCTGCCGGTGCCGACCACGTGCGGGAGCCCGAGCCCGGGAGGGGAGGGCGGGCCGCCGGCAGGGGGTGGGCAATTCCACCCAGCTTCCAGATCCTATATAAACAAACCCTGGCGCGGGCAAGAAGAGGAGGGTGAAGACGCCGCGGGACGCGGGCTTGCGGCTCCCAGCCTCCGCGGAGCCGCTCTTGCTCGCCCTGGGCTGCTCGGGCCGACCTCACACCGGCAGAGATACCAGCTCCCCCACTCATCTCACCCCAGAGGTGCCAGGCCAGAGACTCCGGAGGAGAAGTCGCCGGCGCTCGCGGGTTTACCCCGATTCGTCCATGGTGCGGGCGGGAGCGCGGCGAGCCGGGACGCGGCGGCGGCGGCGGCAGGAGGCAGAGGCGAACCCTGGAGGGGCCGGTCCCGCCGAGAGGGGCTTCCTGGGCACGTGTCCCGCCGCTCAGGCCAGGTACGCGGTGGGGAGAGGATGAAGAGGATCCCGAAGCGACGCGGAGCTGAGGTTCGGGGTTCTCAGGCAGCAGCTTCTGGAGCGACTCCGTGGAGACCCAGGGCGCTATACTTGGGTCTGCAAACACCCGGGGCCCCGTTAAGATTTGGCAGTGCCACCCCGCTCCTGCCCCGCCCTGCTCCTCCGCACTGAGCGCGCTTAATCACTGCAAGGGCTACCTGTCCCTCTGACCTCGCACACTCCTCCCATGATAACTGGAAAATGTGGGGATCGAGGTAAGCCTCTGGCAGAAGGGACTCCTCCCTCTCCCCAACGTATAGATGCACCAACGCCCCTGAGCGCGCACGACGAACCTGGGCAGCCTCTGCAAGACACCTGCGTGCCTAGCAACGTGCACCGGCCACTCTTGGGGTCCGGAGCTCGTAACTCCTGAAGGAATGGGGGCTTAGCTGAGGCGACATGCATGCATGTAGTGCCCCCTGTATGAGCCTTGTCTCGAACCAAAAAGAAACGCCATGGCCAGCTCTTTGTTACAAGCTAGATGTGATGCCCACATACTTGGGATAGATGAGACTGTGGGCCCTAGAACGGCTTTTTGGTATTTTCTCTCTTCTTTCCTTCCTCTCTTCTTCATCTCTTTCGCGCGCTCCCTCTCTCTTCTCCACCCCCTCCCTCTGCCTCCCACTTCCACTCTCTCTATCCCTTTCTCACTTGAGAAAGACACTGATGTGAGGGTGAAGAGTTATGCCTTCAACTCCTCACATAATTTTAAAATGTATTTGAACAATATATGTTGGCAGTATGACTGCATGAATAAAGCTTTGTGCTGCAATATTTGTCTTTGTGAATCACTTGCATTTCAAAAGAGTACATAAACACATTTAATAAGTGGTTTTAAATATGTCCTTTATATAAAGACCAATTACCCTTCAGTTTTACACAAATGCAAGAATCCAGAGAGCAAGGGGCTTAATTCTTCACCACCCTTACATGCGCGCGCGTGCGCGCGCGCGCACACACACACACACACACACACACTGCCTTTTGTATTCTGCATTATTTTCTAACCTTTTTCTCTCTTAGCAAGTGGAGTTCTGAAGCATATTAATATGAATTCTGAGAAGCCATGTAGCCTGGAGAGATTTTACTGGAGTGCTTGGTCTTCAAGGAAAGATTTTTGGAGATTTAGTTAAGTATATTGGATATTTTCTGCCTTATTTAACAATTAACAATTAAAGTTAAAGTTATTAACAATTATGAAATAAAAGTACTCAAAAGTAAACTCAAATATAAACTAAATATAAACTAAATGTAAACTAAAAAAAATCCTTCACATTTTAAATAATGTTTTCTTCATACCTTAAAAAAAAAAAAAAAAAAAAAGCCCGTGATCACAAATAGACATACTGTCATTCTGTTTGCTAAATCCAAGATTCTGACTTGAAATGTGCTTTATTTTTGTTGCACTAGCAAATGGTCTTGCAAACTGTACACACTCCCAGAATATTGTTAGTTTCCGTGAATGGGTATAATAACTTCCCACATCAAGTACATGCAGAATACATGGCAAAAACTAGAAGGAGAAAATTATTACGTTCACTCCTTGTACTGTGTAGCTCCAAACAATCACTGTTGCTTTTTCTTCCATTTATTTATTATTTATGTATTTGAAACATTATAATTTCCCTTCAAGCTGGTCTTCTTTTACAATTCCACATACAAATTTCCAACAGAGGACAATGCTTCTAACTAAAATTGATCTTTTAGGTTCAGTTTACAAACAACACACACACACACACACACACACACACACACACACACACACAAAATAACAGTTAATTCCTTTGTTCAGGTAATCCAGAGTAATATGTATATAGAGAGAGCCATACTCTTTACATTAGTTACTAATGTTGGTTTCGTCAAAATCCTTATGTTTTTAAAATTTGTCTTATATTCAAAGGCCACTTTTTACCCTGTTTGTTTCTCCATTTTGTTCTGATTCTACTGGGAATGTCGGGTAATCTGAGTCCCATGTGCCTAGCAATGAGTTAACAGCTACAGGGACACATAGGAAGAAATGGAGCAATATCTGTGACCTTGAATAATTTAGAGTCTAGTTGAAAATGTAATATAAAGGCACTTGGAAGAAATTGGAAAGAGGCAGAAGGCTATTGCTTTAGTTATAGCTCTACTCCAAAATTCGATGGCTTAAAAAAACTATTTCATTCTCTCTCCCGATTCTGTGCATTCGAGTGAGCTCAGATAGGTAGTTCTGCTTTGAATGATATTTGCTGGGTCCTGGGGGTTAGATCGCCCTGGGCTAGGATGGCCCCCTCAGGTGGGTGGCATGTGGCACTGTCAGCCAGAAGATCATCTGGGGCGGTCCTTGGAGCTTAACAGTTCTCCTCTGCATGGCCCCTCTACATAGCCTGAGCTTCTCACAGCATGGTGGCTGGGATCCAAAAACGAACATCCCAAGAATCTGTGTGCCAAGAGGGAGAACACAAAAACTGCCAAGTCCTCTTAAAGGCCGAGAATTGGCACCACCTCACTTTTGCAATAGTCCCAGGACCATCCCAGGTTCTCTGGAGGGGATGTAGTGACAGTATGCAGATCAAATTGACATCTCAGTGAGTGATGTGATGAAGAGTGTGCGGCCATCTTTAACCCACTATTGATATTCAAAGGCATAGAGGAAGGAACTCCTAAAAAAGGCCTAACCAGATTAGATAGTGCCACTACACAATAAAAAGAAGTAAAAGCCAACCTCAGTATCAAAATGTTAATACCCAGTTTCTATCGTTGCTGAGAATACTCACCAAAAAAACCCTGGGTCAATTTCTATATATATGCAAGTGCTATTGGGCAAAGGATACCAAGATGAACATTCCTATGGAATTTTCAGCACTACAAGGGAGTTAAAGGTGTTTGCAGTTAAATGTGCAAATTAAAAGGGACAAATGCTAAAATAAAAGAAGGTTGTTTCTCAGACAAGATCTTCACTTTATGGCATTTAAACTCTCAGTAATAAAATTGACCTATGAAATTTTTTTTTAATAATAAAATATACCTTGATTTGAATATATATTTCTTTCTCTGTATATTTAGCTATCAAACATTTATTGATCACATACAACATGCCAGACATTTCTGTAAGCATTTGTTAGTAATAAGTCATTTACTTTTATAAATAATCTTATTATATAGGTTCTATTACTATCTCCATTTAATAGCTTAGAAAACTAAGGCAAGGAAATTATAAGCATCTTGCTAATATAAGTTCTAATAAGTGCTATGGCAGGGATTTAAACCCAGGCATTTTGCTCCAGATTCTACGATCTTAATCCCTGTATAATATTCCCTAAAAATTCTTCTGACATAGATGTTAATTCTCTCTCCTCCCTCCCTCCCTCCCTCCCTCCCTCTCTCGATAGATAGATAGATAGAAAGATAGACATAGATATAGATAGATATCCTAGATAGACACACACACACACACACACACATATATATATATATATATATATATATATATATATATATACATATATACATATACATATATATATGTATCTTTTATTTCATTCTTACCTTTGTGAGAAGATTAAAGAAGCTAACTATAAAAGCTGAGTTTAGGGGAGATGTTAGTCCAGTTTCAGAACCTGAAAACTTCTTTGTTCTTTTCCCTTTCTTTACTTTCTTTTTCTTTCTTTGAGTGTATAAAAGAAGGTTATGCTGAAGGTAAAATTACATAATAAACCATTCCTTTATATTTTACATAATATATATATTTTAGTTTGCATGATTATAATTTTATATAGATCACAGACTTCTAGCTTAGACTTGACCTTGCACCTTTTTTGTACCTTGCACATTTTAAGAACAGTGTTTAACACATATTATGCCTTTAAAATATTTGTGGTGAAATATTTGTGGTGAAGTTCATCCAAAGGAGATGGTGTCTATCAAAGTGTTAGCAGTGGAGATGAAGTAAGTAGTTAGACTTCAAAAGTTCTCGCTATGAAACTGCACTGAGTAGTTTTTGGAAATAATATGGGGTGTGAAAGAAAGATAGAGCCCAAGATACTCCAAATTTTTGGTCCATGCTCTTGTGGGACTGGATTTGTCTTTTACTGAGTTAGGAAGACCTTAGGAGAAACAGGCTTGAGGGAGAAGATCAGGTGTTTGTTTGGACTTACTGACTTGGCATAGTGTTAAATGTAGAAACATCGAATAAGTGTTTGGATGTGAGAGTTTGGAATTGACAGGGATAAAGGGATGTGGAATCTAAGTTGAGGATATAAATCATAAATCTAGAAGGTCTTAAGAGTATTTAAAGCCATAAAGGTTATGAGATTATCAAGGGAGTGAGTGTAAATAGATAAAATAACAGTCAAATGTGCTCAAGCAATAAAGACTTGGGGAGATGAAGAGAAACCAGCAAAAGACCTTGAGAGTTAGTGGTCAGTGTGGCTTGAGGAAAATCATGAGAGTCAGATGAAGAAACTGTCTCAAAGAGGAGGGAGCGATCAGATCCATCAAATGAAGTTGATAAGTCAGAAAAGATGAAGTCAAAGAAATCATCACAATTTAGCAATTGTAAAATTTCCTTATCCCATTAGGAAGTAGGAAGGTAGCAGCATCAAGTGCAGCCAAAAGTAACAGTTGAGATACAAGAAAGGATGATCTCTACAGAAAATCTGATAATAAAGTTTTAATTAGCATAATTATGTTAAGCATTTAATGACCAAAGCAAGGAATGTATTTAATTTTGTGCAATACAAGCACATTTATCTCCAAAAGCAATTATCAACAGAAAATGAAAAGATTCTGAACATCACTAGTTTATGAGAACTTAAATTATTTTCTTCCTTACTGTGAAACTAAGACACAGTGATTTTAAACTCACTGCACATAAGCCTCTCAAACTTTTAATGGAAACATTAAAAAAGACTAAAAGTCACTGGGTTAGCCATCTTGCCTTCTGACCCTGTCTGATCAACTTGAAGGTTGAGAGTTGGGTACTTATTAATGTGTTCAGCAAGTTTTATTGAGAAATTACTCTTCCAGAAACCTGTGTTGGACCACTTTCTTATCACCCAAACAAATTCAAGTCTTGTAAGATTTCAGATCTTATGAATTTCTGCCCCTTTATCCTCTGGAATATTTTGAGGATCTAATTTAACCACACACACGTGCACACACACACACACACACACGATTTCAATGAGCATGAAAATGCAGCAAAAAAATTTAATATTCCCTAATGCCATTAACATAACATTTTATTAAATAAAAGAACTATTATTGCACATGGACAGATATATTAAAGCATTGGTGAGGAGAGAGAGAGTAAGGGAGAGACACTGGGGACAACTGCAGATTTACATGCAGTTCATTTTAATTCTTTTATATCCTTTATCAAATGATCACTGTATATCACTATCAAATTTTATTCAGTAGACACTCTTTGCTTTTTCCCTGTTTGTTATGTGATTCTGTCTGAACCTTTCAATTCTATTCTATAATCTATCTATCTATCTACCAAAAAAAAAAAAAAGAAAAGAAAAAAGAGACCCTTCAAAGTAAAAGAGGGATTAATAACATCTGATGCACTTACAAATTGTGTCAACAATTTTAGTACCCTAAATTATTTGTAAACACACTAGTTGGAATCTGTGGTTTCACCTCCAGACAAGTAAATATATCTTTTGAGATCTCCTTTTGAGAACCTCTCAGAGATATCCTGGTGGTAGTAAAAAGAGCAAAGAGGATAAGGAAAGTCTGTGTTCAAATCATACTTGCATTACTCACCATCCCAAAATGACCTTTAACCATCCCAAGTGTCTTCTTATAAAATTGTGGAATTGGAAAATTGTACCTATTTCAAGAGCTACTATGATGACCCAAACAGATAAAGATGCTTTCTGAAATGTTAAGAGTGTTCCAAATATAAAGAGTCATTTATATAGAATGACTCAAAATAGAATCAAAATAAGGATCGAATCAAATCGAATCGAATCAAAATAAGCATATAGATACTGGCATATCATTCGTTAGTTAATCCCTTGTCATGCTGTTTCTCTTTCATAGTAAATCATAGTGGAATTGCATATAATTCAATAGTCAGTCTCTTCTTCATGATAGAGGAAAAGGATCCTCTCAAATCAAATGTGTTGGTGACATTTGCTTTAGGCTAAACTTCACAGTATCTTGATTGAGATAAAAAACTTTTTAGTACCATAAGTATATATACCACTAAGTAGTTAAAAATTAAACTTTTAGTAAAAATAGTGTATTCCTAATATGACTAGTAATGTAGCATTAGTTACACTATCTTATGTGTTTGGTAAATGCTTTCTTATGTGTCGGGCGCATTGTTCAGCATATTTTACATTTTTTATCTAATTCAATATTTATAAAGCCTTTGTTTCATCTCTATTTTTAGTTGGAATTATCTCCATTTTAAAGATAAGGTAACTAAACAGGAAGGTAAAGGAAGTTAGAAAAAGTCACTCAGCTAACACATGACAGATCTGGAATTGAATGGATGTCTCTCTGATTCTAACATCTGAGCTCACCTTACTAAAACAAAAGCCTAACTATTTTGCTAAAATTACTTGATTGACTTTAACCTTTTGTAAAATAGATATAATTTAATTAAATTTAAACATTTTAAATTAAATGAATTAAATTTAAAATCCTAGGTTGCATCCTTACTAAAAATAATATCTTCTTTCTATAATAAGGTGAGCTTTCAAATAAATGTTTTCCCATTCTTTAATGAAAACTTCAAAAGCAGCTTCAGTAGAAAAAACTGTGTACAATATATTGAACAGAGCATATATACATATATATGCTGATATATGCTGGTGAAGGTTTTAAGAACTTTTGTGTGGGACTTCATTGGGAATAACTTGCAAGAACTCAAAGACTGGATTGATTTATCTGTTGCTCTTTTCACTACTAATTGCATTAATCAGTTTTTCACTAGTATCTAAACTTTAAAAAGTTTCATTTTGTATAAAATATCCATCCTTTTATCTCATGTCAAGAAACCGAAATATATATTTAAAATATTAAATTTGTATGTATGCCTGAATGCAAACATGTCTATATGTGAACATTGAAAACAACTAACAAAGTTTTATTGGTGCTTGAAAATACGATGCATTTCCCATATAGTGGATAGTTTTCTACCATAGTCATCCAAGGAAAGAAAGCCAAGAAAATATCTCCAACCCAAACATACTGTGAATGCTCAATACACGGTATTTTAGTGAATGAACATATAAATGAATTAATATCTGAACATTATAATCCTGTGGAGAATGTACCAGATTTCGATAACCTCAGTGTTGCCAGTATCCTTGAAAGTCACTTACCCAAAATATTATTCTGCAACTTGCATCACAACTACATGCTCAAAGAGGTTTCCAAATCCTTGTTAAAAGGGACCAGGGAATGTAGTATCAGGGAATGATCTACCTTCCAACTACTCATCTTATCCCATACAACTCAGCTACAAAATTGTTCCTTGTATTGAAAAACAAACAAACAAACAAACATCTCCTTGTACACCTTGTGCTCACAAGTTATCAGTCCCATCCCTTTTCCATGACCGCATTTTCCGTATTTGATGATATTCTATTCAGTGGAGATCATGCCTATGTAATTTATGTGATGACATTTTCAGTATCTTTTCCCTTCATTTGAGAGGAAATTAGCTTATTTTTATGAATATATCAAAACAATTTTTTAGAGTAGACAAATATGTCCTCAGGTACATAATATGTGGCCATTAATCTCATGAATAGATTGTTCTATCCTTCTCAGGGAAAAAGGAGCAGTTCACATTTACAAGGGAAGCAGAATGCATTTCCATTCTTCTATCAGGGCTGTGTTGTTTCCCATGCTCTATAATAATTTAATCCAAAGCAAACTGTCCCATCCACATTCCCTCAGTACATTCTGCTGGCCCACTTGACTGGTGCAATAACTTCATGCTAACTTATATGAATGAGCAAGTGGCTTGCTTGTTGAATACATTATAAAACATATGTGCTTCAGAAGGTGGGAGGGGCATCAGGCTCTGTGCTGACAGCTTAGAGCCTGGAGCCTGCTTTGGATTCTGTGTCATCCTCTCTCTGTTCCTCTCCTGCTCACGCTCGCTCTCTCAAAAAGAAATTAACATTTGAAAAAAAAGGTGGGAGGAAAAAATATCTTTTGAAAGTTCAAGGGCCAACCATATTAGTGATATGTATTAGTGATGCACATTAGTGATACATATTAGTCACATGTATTAGTGATACATATTAGTGATACTTTTAAGGATTCAGTTTTCTGGGAATGCCCACTGGTTATTACATCTCACACCCCAAAGTAATAAACAAATTATTAGATCTCATATCTTTCAGGCTAAGAAGGAGGCATACTGTCTTCTAGGGATAATAATATCACTTAGGAATATTGGTCCAGCAATTACTGATTGACAAGGATTGTTGCCAGCTTTTGAGTGACAGCCACAGAAGGAACAGGCTCTGTGGCAGGTCTGGCCAGTGTGCAAGCAGTCTTAACATTCAGGCCACATAATCTGGTGGGTGCTATGATATAGGAAGTATCCCTAGTGGGAAAAATGATGTCTGGTATTTGTGACAAGCCCTGCTAGGAGAATCACAACATAGCCCCTACACTTCTAGAGCAAAGCCATGAAATCTGAAGCAGAATATCATATTCCTCTTGAAAAAAATCCCTGTTGGCCAATGGGTCTTGAGTATAGGACAGCAAGTGATTATGCTGCCAGAGCTTCCCAATGTTGGCTGATGTTTGTCCTATCTAGCCAATCAAGGGGTCAGGTGACTTCAGCTGCAATCCTTGCTACATTTGAGATGGGACAAACCTATTCCAGGGCCAAGGGCACAAGTAAACTCCACAAACAAATAGCCAAGACATTCATGCCTCCCACCATTGTTGCAATAGTACCTTTATATTACCTCATACTTATGGCCACAGCTATCTGATGGACAAGGAATAGTTCAAGGTTGGTTTTTGACCCATTTTGGTATGGGAGCGACAGCTAAAAGTTGACTACTGATGCACAACTCAGGGGCAATTCTAAAATTCAGCAATGAGTAGAAATACTCTCCATCAGCATAACTTCATGCAGTATATATATATATATATATACACACACACACACACACACACACACACACACACAGACACAACATTGTGGAAAATGGCTTGACTGATAGGGGCCCAGAGAGAGAAATATCAGAACATGGGGACAGGGTGCTCTAGAGAAGAAATATGTGGATGAAGCAATAAGACTGGGAACAAATTGTGAATATACTTATATAGCATATCAGTGCCCATCAGAAAGCATCCACTATGGAAACTGGCACAACAAATAGATCAAAGATCTGACCAGCTGGCATGAACCAGAGGCTGCCTTTGGTTAACTCAAAACTAGCATAATGTGCTAATAATGGAGTAGCTATGGTGACAGGTATGGAGTCTTTACATGAGCATAAAAGCCTGGGTTTCCTTCTAATAATCCTGAACTAGCTCCTGTCACTGCCAAATGTCCAACATACCAACAGCAAGAACTTAGAAATAAGTTAATTATATTGGATTCCATTTACCCTGGAAAGAACAGCAGTTCATCTTGACTGGAATCAATCCAAGTACGGGTTTGCCTTTATTGGCCTTAACAACTCAACCAGCACCACTATCAGAGGATATTTGGTCAATCAACACATTATCCCACATAACATCCTGTTGGTCCTAGAGATCCACTTTAAACAGGAGAGTGGCAATGACCACATGACCACACGACCTGCGTAGACTGTTGTCTAGCTATCTGGAAGCTACTGGCCCAGTAGAGCAGTGGAACAACTTTTAGAGAGAAACCTGAGAGATACCATCTTGGAGATGACATACCCACAGTAAGGACTGGGTACAAATTAAAATAATTAGAATACATTGGTCTGGAAAACAAGTGATAAACTACAAGTGACCCACTTGAGAAATTTGTGATTCTTTATTCTTGTGTTTCCAGTTCCTGTGCTCTAGAAGTCCTGGTTCTCAGAAGGAAACATTTCCACCAGAACATGCATGAAATTCCACTAAATTGCAAACTGTTGCTGCTCTCCAACAATGTTGTACTTCTTGGGCTAAGAAACCAGCAATAAAAGAAATATTTCACTACATTTTAAGTAATTGACCCTGACCATCACAAGCAGGGAAAATATTTTTCACATCTTGATAATCCATATGAGAATTTCTTAATATTCCTTTCTCTAATCATGACAAAGAATGGACAAATGCACAAGCTGTAGTCTGAAGAGGAAACTGCGACCAGGACTCAGGCTTTTAATGATGAGGTCTATGTAACTCCTCCAAGCTAGCAACTTAGATGAACAGGGGTGCTAGCCAAGGGGGAGGAGAGTCCAGAATAGGTAGTAAAGGAGGGAGGTGATAAGTGCTAAGTTATGGCCTCAAGACTACCAGCAGCATCATGGGGCCCCACTAACTTCTCTCTTGTAAGTTTCCCCGGGAAAGATACCAACCAGATGAATGGGCAAGTTGTGTGCAGATGACGAACTCCCTGTTTTAAGCAATACGTGGACTGCAGTGGATGGTACGGTGTGCCTCCCAGATCCCACTTTGGACCGAGATTCTCATCTCCCCACCTTCCAAGAGTGTAACTGCTGGCGACATACAGCTAGCTCCCTCTCTGGGAATTCCCCTTGGGAGTGTCTTCTGTAAGGTTATCCAGCCCCATCCACAATACCATCCTACAACCAGTGGGAGGTAACCTACAACCAGTGGTTGAATGTTGAAAGAGTACAAAGACTTGGCTCTCTTGCCTCAATGAGGGCAACTAGGAAGAACACTAAGAGTTCTAGGCCCGCTTATAGGATCAGTTGAAATCTCTGTTGCAGCCTCATCCAACTTTGCCTTCTGCTCAATCCTCCTTCTCTTATACCTTACTAATGTAGTTTCCTATAACACTCCTTATTAAAACTCTTGTTTGCAAGATGCATTATCTAGACCTGCTTTTAACTATGATGTATTCTCAACTCAGAATGTATAGAATCATTTGTTCTGTATTCGTCTGTTATATTCTACAGAAGCTATGGTATTTTCTTCAGATTACAAGCATATATTAAGTGAAATTATAAAACCACTTTGAAGACATTTTCTAAAAATGACTTAAGGACTTTTTATGGTCCCTGTTTAATTAACGTTGATAACATACTTTATAGAAAAGATTACTTGGGGAGGAATAAAAACAATATATTCAACAGCTATAATGACTGCTTTTAATGCCAAAACATTGAAATAAAATCCCCTTAATATTAAGTCCATAGTATTAAAACCTCATATATTACCATTAAATCAGCAGTTGAATGATTGGCCTTTTCCTCAAAATTCATTTGGATAATCTGGCAAAAGTGAGCCAGGAAAGAACAGTCTTTATGATTAAAATAAAATTGTACAGTTCAGATTCACAGTATGTGTGAGTAACATCAAATAAAAATAAAAATATTCTTGCTCTCTTATTTTAGGTTTCCTTTTAACTTGACTTTTTGCTATCTAAGCTCTACCTTGTCAAGATAATGGCCCACTCTCTGTCACTCACCTATCATGTTATAGGGTGGACCTAAGAAAACTGACATTTTCCATAAATAACAATCACACATCCAAAGATGTCTCCAGAAAAGGGCATTTTATGGATATAAAAGGGGCAAGAGCTTTTTACCTTTTCCCCTTGCCTTGTCCACATGCAAAGTGCAGTATAGGTGATTTTATGTTCACCTTCAACTACCTTCCTCACTGTATCAGAAGGTATTAGATCAGACTAGAGATCCTTGAATCCTTGTGTGAATATTTTCTGACACAGATTTTAGATTTTACTATTTCCTCAAAAACAAACATTTTATTAACATTTGTTCACAAAAAGATGTATTTGTGTATAGCAATAATTTATAACTGTAAGTATTATTATTTATTGGTTATATCTTCAGCCTCAGTTTTCCTAATAAAGGCATACATTAATTTCAAAATACTTTGTATAAAGGTAAAAGCTTATTTATAAACCATATTCTACTGCTAAAGGTCTCTAAAGGTCAATCAAGATCCTTACATATAATGTGGGAGATTAAATAATGATCTTTTATTCAAATAGCTAAATATGTCTGTTTCAATGAAAATATTCTCTTTTTAAATGTTTTTATTTGTTTTTGAGAGAGAGCACAAGCGAGGGAGGACCAGAGAGAGAGGGGGACAAAGGATCCAAAGTGGGCTCTATACGGACAGCAGTAGTCTGATATGGGGCTCTAACTCACAAACTGTAAGATCATGACCTGAGCCAAAGTCAGCTCCTCAACCGACTGAGCTACCCAGATGCCCCCCAACTAAAATATTCTTTTATTTGTTTTTCATAAGCCCACCTTTTAGGCAATGTGGATACAGCAGTATCTTACATTCTAGCATAGGGAGATCTTACATTCTAGCATAGGGAGAGAGGAAATGATTTACACAATATATAGTAAACTACATAGTATAATAGAAAGTTACTAGTACAGTAGAGGGTAAAAACATGCAAAGGATGGGAGAATGAGCACTAGGAACATTGCATTCAGAAATAGGGTGGCTGGTCAAGGCCTCATTGAGAAGATGACAACTAGGTAGACTTGAAGGAAAAGAGATAACCAAGAATATATATACAGCAAAGCATTTCAAGCAAAGGAAACAGCAAATGCAAATGCCTTGAGGTAAGATGGTACATAATATGTTATCTGGGAATAATATTATAATCACCCTTCCATTAGATGAGTTATTTTCTCTTTCTCTCACAAATGCATGCTTTAGTTTTAATTAGTTAATTGTTATTAGTTAAATACTAACTGTGGCAAGTTGTAGAAAAATCAACAATTGTTTTCTCTGGTGGCAAAAACAATTGCTTTGTGCAGATACTTTTTTTACATTTATATATACATATACACATTTATATCTGTGTATGTAAATACCTGTTCTTATATATGTGGTGGGGGCAAATACTGTATGAAACACATTTTCCTTGATTTTCTTCTCAAAGTGGTGGATAGCAGAGACTTCTGTAGGTATCATAAGAACATGATAGTAATGATGGTAATAACAGCATATATATTTTTTAAATCTTGCTATGTATCAGGCAATCCTCTAAGCAATTTACACATATTTACACATTCAGTTTTTACAATGACATATTATCCTCATTTGACAATGAGAAAACAGTCACAGGAAACTTAAATAACTGCATGGCATAGGAAGTTACTAAGTGACATAACTAGGAAAACAGTGAGTGGGATGTTATCCATTTGCCTAAGTAATGCACAGCATTATTTTAACTCCTGAACTACGTTGTCTAAATAGATACATCCATACATGTTCCATTTGAGGATATTGAGAAGATAGATTCTACTCTGTTGGAACTATTCCTAGATCTACTCTGTATGTGCTGCAAGTCCCCATTTCTACCCCTGTTGCAGACATCACTAATCAATCACTGCACTCTTTCCAGGTAATTTTGGAAACCAGTCTCACAATTAGTTTCCACAGGGCGCTCCAGGTTAAGCCTGACTGAAAACTGGGATGGGCAGTTCCTAAGGAAGTTATCTGCCATCCTGCAAATAGGCAATAGTGAGCCATCTAAAGCATCTAAAAAGGAATTGACACATAAAATAGTATATTTTGGAGAATTCCCATGTGGGCATATGGAGTATAGATTGCCTTGTAAAACCCCCAAAATAAGGACTGATCAGGAAGCTATTGAATAATTCAGCTTTAAGATGATGAGATCCTGGGGTAAGATGCCAGCAGTGGGAATGGGGAAGAGGGAACAGAGAATAGACACATAAAGGAGGGTCAAGATTGGTAAGAAGTGGGTGTTATGGAGGGAGAGGAGTTGAGTAAACATGTCCTTGCCTTATCCTTCTGGCTTAGCCTCAGCTTTGGCCCCACAGTATACAAGTTACACTGTATACTGTGCAGTTCAATCAATTTTATCTTTAGAGAGAAGGAAACATTAGCAATGTAGGTAGAAAATAGATTAAACAACAAAAATCATTCCTGACTAAAATCACTCCTCGGGATTGTTAAGTTAAATTCCTACTGTCTAAGTAGGGAGTTTTTTGCATTTTATTTTTAGGCCATGGCATGATGGACAAGTAGTTTTCAGAGGGAGTGATGCAGTACCAGGACCAGAATTTCATAAGGCATGTATAAAAAAAAAAAAAAAAAAGGAAAAGTAAACAAGCAAGTCAGTCTGCAGATACCTCTCTTTACTCTGCCTAAATAAATACATACAATCTAAACCTAAAATGAAAAAAAAAAATTAAGAATTTCTTTCAATGGGGGCCCCCTGGGTGGCTCATTCAGTGAAGTGCCTGACTTTGGCTCAGGTCATGACCTTATGGTTTTTGAGTTTAGCCCCACATCCAGCTCTGTGCTGGCAAGCTTGGAGCCTGGAGCCTGCTTCAGATTCTGTGTCTCCCTCCCTCTCTGCCCCTCTCCCTGCTCACGCTCTGTCTCTGTCTCTCTCAGAAACAAATAAACATTAAAAAAAATTTTTTTTTAAAGAATTTCTTTCAATGGGTTCCTGGGTGGCTCAGTGGGTTAAGCTCCTGACTTAGGCTCAGGACATGATCTCACGGTTCATAGGTTCAAGCCCCGCATCAGGCTCTGTACTGACAGCTCGGAGCCTAGAGCCTGCTTCTGATTCCATGTCTCCCTTTCTCTCTGCCCCTCCCCTGCTCACGCTCTGTCTCTCTTTCTTCCAAAAACAAATAAATATTTTAAAAAATCTTTCAATAATGTTAGATCGATATTTTCAACTAATAATTTTGAATAACAGAATTATATGTAAGTTTCATATTCAACCATTAATACAGTTGAGCTATCATTTGTGCAGCACATGCTAAATAAGCTGTTATAGGTATATCGAGAAAAAGAGAAAAAAAAACATGATGTCGTATTTATCCATTTTTTATAGTTCCAGAAATAATTCATGAAGATAAATACCAAATTAAAATTCAATAAAATCATTTGAGCCCAGTAGAATTGAGTATTCTAAGTGGTCAAATCACTGACATCATGTTTTCTGACTCCGAAATTGGAATTTTGTGCTGCTGCAGAATGGAAAGGGCAGTCTGGAAGTTGTGGTTTAAATGATACAGAGAAGTTTTATGGCTTTTTTTTTTTTTTGGTAATATATGAATTATTTCAGGCTTACAAAATATAAATAAAGTAACCCCGTAAACACCTGTCTTGCCAGCAGGTAAGTTAGTAACTGGGTTCTCAGTACTGCCATAGCCCTCTATCTCATGTGTTATTTCTGAAGTTGCTGGCATAATGGGCATGCTTACATTTTTGAAATTGACATTGCCTATGAAACATTAAGACACATGTTTGTCCTAACCGTAATCGTAAAAATATTTACAATTCTGCCCTTGTCTCATAACACATTGCTATTATGCAAATTTACAGTGCTGAATTACTTATTAACTGGAACTATATGGAAACAATATTCATATTGATTACAAGTACTACAGATGTAAACAATGCATCTTGTTATTTATTTAGCTAACATATTTTGTACATGTTGAATGTTTGAAGGTGATAATGATGATGATAATGTTGGTGATCATTGCTGGCTTTGATGAATAATTAAGCCTCCTTGCTTCTCTCATTTAAATTCAACAATATTTATTGAGTGTCTCTTACAAGCTGATAGATGCAGAAAAAATACAAATCACAGTAACATCAATAATATCAATTTGAAGTCATTTTAATAATACATGTCCCTGTGCCATGCACTATACTAAGTTTTTACATACATTCACCCATTTGATTTTAGTCAAATTCCTATTGCTGATGAAGCCGATGTTATATTTTTGCTCAAAATCACAGAGCTAGTAAGAATAAGAGCCAGCACTCAACCACCAGCTATAGCTAGATAAATAAGCCACTATTCTTTTCTTTGTAGGAAGTCTCAATAGAATGTATACAAAAGTAGTAAGAATCTAGGCAAATAATTAGTAGCAGCATCCACAAAATACGGAGCATTTATCTTCTCTGATGAAGCAGCCCACTTTCAGGAGAGAGCTGGCATGATGTTAATATATATATTTGGCCATGTCATAGCATTTAAGAAAAAGGTAAACATTTCTAAGTGTTAGAGATACTTGAAAAGACAAGAAGCAGTTTTGAGTGGAGGGATTATATGATCTGTTTGATATCTATATAGGGCCCATTGGGGCAACCATGTGCACTTATAGGTAGGCAGTGGGTTATAAGCTGTAAACATGGAGGGAAGAGCCAGAAAGTAAATGAAGGTAAGTATGAATTAAGTTAGCATTGATGCAATAGTAACTGAGGTAGCAGATATGAGAAATACCTGGAAGTTAGAATGAGTGGGGGTAGGTGATCAGTTGAAAATGTGACAGATTGAGAGAACAGACAAGAACTGTATAAGTATATTTTGCATTCTTAATTAAGGAAGGAAATATAGTGAAAGCAGTTTGTGAAGGGAAAGTCATTCTGATTTTTGAACACAAAATAAAGAAGATTCTCCACGGTTGACTAAGTCCGAATTTTGGCTCTTATGATATTGGTCAAGATTTAACTTGTTCTGATGATGATGATCAAACACCTAAAGGGTGCCATTGTATCTTAATTACTGTTTTTCTTTTTGAGTCTTGTAAGATGTAGATATCTATTTCTTTCCTTATATTGTCTAGAGACAGAGAACTGAAGGACTGTCCCTACATGATGTCAGAATTCAAAATAAAGAGTAAGTAATAAAATCAATTAAGCACCTATTTTTCTAATTTTTTATTTTTCTAATTAAGCACCTATTTTTTTGTTTTTTATTTTTCTAATTTCTAATTTCTAATTTATTTTTCTAATTAAGCACCTATTTTTTTATTTTTCTAATTAAGCACCTATTTTTCTAATTTTTCTATTTTTCTAATTTTTTAGACCAAGTATTTGAATAATATGAAATGCCTTGATAACTGAATTTTCCAATTTTTGAATCTAAATAACACCTAAATATGTATGAAGTTAACCATTAAGCATATATGATGCTAACCAAAATAGTACTTTTCAACAATTATAAGCAATGAGGATGAATTACTACATTGGAGTTGAAGGTACAAGCTTTAGTTATAAGACAAAAACCTTCTGGAGACCTACTGTATAGCATGGTGGTTATAATTAATAATAATGTATACATACTTGAAATTCACTAAGTAAATCTCAAGTGTTCTCACCATACATACACATGCAAAAAAACACAATGTGAGGTGATGGATGTTTAATCAGCTTGATTGTGGTAATTTTTTCACAATGTATGTATATATAAAAATTTCATGTTATGTACCTTGAATATATACAGTCTTTAACTGTCAATCATCACTCGATAAAATGGGGGGGGGGGAGAATGCTGCAGTTTACTCCCATAAAGTAGGTTGACTTGTTTTAAAGTTACTTTTATACAAGCAAATAGAAAATTTAGCCATATGAAAAACAGTGGAGGTTGAAAAAAAGTCATTTATTTTGAGAATTAAGATCAGTTAAAAGCTTCTTTTTCAAGGAATCAAATTTGTGAAATCAGAAATTCATGTATTTTCATCTTTAATCTTTTTTAATTTTTTTAAGGTTTATTTATTTTTGCAAAAGAGAGAGAGAAAGAGAGAGAGAGAGAGAGAGACAGATCATGAGCAGGGGAGGGGCAGAGAGAGGGAGACATAGAATCCAAAGCAGGCTCCAGGCTCTGAGCTATCAGCAGAGCCCAATGCGGGGCTCAAACTCACAGAGCATGAGATCATGACCTGAGCCTAAGTCAGAGGCTTAACCAACTGAGCCTCCCAGTCGCCCCTCATCTTTAATCTTTAACATTTAATTGCTTATAATAATACTATAATAAATAATATAATACATGATGGAAAATACAAGAAAAATCAATCTAGTTAATAGTAAATTTTTATTTCACTAAGTCAACATAGAATTATTCATTTTGTTAATTTTGCAGATATAGTCAGAAAATTATTTCTTTTTATATAAGTTGCTTTAAAAAATAAGGGCACTTTACATAGTTTACTAACACCGCTTAGATTCAGTGGTTTTAAACCTCACTGTCCCTTAAGAAGTGTATGTAAGAAATGTTACTTGGTAGAATAAAAACTAAGTATAGAGTAATTCTTTGAAAATTACATGATGTTTTCTATAAACGGAACTGACTTTACAGAAATGTGTTTTCCAAACAGCTTTTTAGAGTATCCACTTTTAAAACATAGAAATAGATCTGTATTATTCTATCAAGCCATTCCTCCCATGTTTGCCTTTGAAATAAAAATCTGAAGACTAATCAATTTCCAAGTAGTTTGACTTTTGAAGGGATACGTGCTTGTTATCCCTCCCTCTTATATTGTTATAAATATTACACTACACACGTAGTGGGAAGAAAAAATTATAAATGAGGTCATTCTTTTTGATTGGATTCATATTCAAGACCATCTATTGTAAAGCTTGCAGTTACTAGTCACAGCTCCATGGTGGAGCCAAAAGCATGATCTTCACATTTTCCCTTGAACTGAAAGCAGAATCTGTATACACCTCGAGCATTTACACTGAATTATAATCGCTAATATTTCACAAATATACTTACAAGTAATGCATTCCTCCCGCAAATCTGTTAGTAATGAAGTGACGGTTGAAAGGGTCACTTTTTTATTCACCACTTTATTAATGCCATCAGTTGTATTACAATGATGCTGTAAATAACATGGATGGAGAAATAGGAAAAATAAGAGGAAAACATAGTTAGAAAAGATGTTTTCATGAACTTTTAGGTTGCACTATTTGTAAAAAAAAAGAAGAGTGGTCTGCTGCAAACATTTTAAAAACAGGCTGCAAATGTGCATAAAAGAGATTTCTAAAGAAAAAAAAAAACAGGACATGTAATTCAGTATTTTGTTTAAAGAGTTGCTAAGAGTGTATAAACTAAAAGAAAATTGCTGAATCTGGCATGCACTGATTAATAGTACTTTGCATTTAAATTGGACCTTTCACATTGAAAGTGCTTTTCAAGTATAAACTAATTAAGTCTCAAAACACTTCAGAAAGGCCTCTTTTCAGGAATAGGGAAACTGAGGCTGGCTAGTTGAACAGATTGTTTTTTCCCCTACCAGTCAGGGAATTTTACATAATACTTTTTTCAAAATCAGTTATGATTTTCCATGTTCTGGACTCATTTCTCCCTGTCGTATTTGATACTTTTAAGGATATTAAAATATTTTGTAAACTTCTTATTACTGAATTTTTCCATTAGCAAGAGTTTGGTCAGTTCTAAAGGAGAGTTTAGGGGGCAACTGAGTGGCTCAGTCAGTTAAGCAGCTGAATCTTGGTTTCAGCTCAAGTCATGATTTCGCTGATTTTGTGGGTTCAAGCCCCACCATGCGGACCCTGCTTGGGATTCTGGATCCCTCTCTCTCTGCCCCTCCCCCACTTGCACTGTCTCTATCTCAAAATAACTAAACTTAAAAAAAATAAATTAAAAACAAAACAAACAAAAAAAAAACTGAAGGAGAGTTTAGGTCCTAAATTAGAGAAATAACAAAATAAGAAGAAAATGGAAGATACCATTCATTGAGCTTCATTACCAATTACATAATTTACATAATATGTAAGTACACCTGGTTTTGTTTTGCAAGATAAGACAATATGTGATCATTTACAAAGGCTGGTTTTGAGAGCTATGTTTCATGCATGACTAAAAGCTATTTTATATAATGTAAGGAGCCCCCTCCTCTAGAGAAGTTGAAGAGATAGACTGAAAAGAAGCTAAAAAGGATTATAACGAACTCCCAGTTTCTAAAAGCCATTATGTTAAGTTTGTTTTAGTTACTAAAAGAGGGGATAAAAATGTACTTCCTCTATCCATCCATCTTAGGTTCTCAGGTGGATCTCTGTAACAAAAACATATTAACAGGAGAAAAGCATACATTTATATTTAATATAAATATTTAAATATTTATATTTAAGACAGAGGCACCTGGGTGGCTCAGTCTATTGAATGCCCAACTCTTGATTTCAGCTCAGGTCATGATCCTAGGGTCATGGTATCAAGCCCAGCATCAGGCTCTGTGCTGAGCTTGGAGCCTGATTAAGATTTTCCCTCTCTTTCAGTCTCTCCTGCTGGCGTATGTATGCGCTCTCTCTCTCAATCTCTCTCTCTCTCAAAAAAAAAAAAAATAATAATAAAAATGCTCCTTTCCTCTGGGTATACAGAGTCTTTCTCCCACATTAGGGTCTTATGACCTGCTTCAGGGAAAGATCAAATGAAGTCCCTCCTGGACTTGCCATTTCTCAAACTCCTTTAGCTTACAATAATCAATATGTCCAGGTGCCGTGTTTTATGGTAATGGTAGTTTTAAACTCCAGCAACATCGTGTAAAATAAGTCTTTTTATATATAGTGTGTGTTTGTGTGTGTGCATATATACATATACACACACATTCATGTGTATTTGTGGACATCTAGTTTCTAAAAGTCATTGTGTAAAATTTGTTTTAGTTACTGAAAGCCATTATGTAAAATCAGTTTACTTATGTATACTGTGTGTGTACAAACACACACACACACACATATACACATAGGTATATGTATACATGTTAATTACTGGTTATTTTGATGTTGAGGATTTTTTTATGTGTTAGGCATAATGCTATGTACTTGGGGTCTAAGAGTTGGAAGTACAAGATTGAATAAAATCTTGCTGGAGCCTCAAAGAACCTAAGGGGAAACAGACACAATAAGAATTATCTGATGGATATATAATTGATCTGGAATATCATATAATGGAATTTACAGCTGTATTTCACTTCTTATAGAAAGTAAAAGCAGAAATACAAGTATGTAAACTAAGAAAAGGACACTAAGACAAAAATAATTAACATAGGATTTGGAAAAATTGGAAAAAAATAAAAGATTGTTCACTCTTCCCAGGAATATTTTTTCTTATATATGTTTAAGAATCATACCTTCAAATTCTAAGTAATTATTCACCGGTGTTCTTATCTTTTTCTTATACTCTTGTCTTTTTTCTCCATGCTCCCATTTATCCAACCTATCAAGTGACTTAAGTATTTGAATATATCAAAACAGGTACTGTGATGTATAGCAGCTCTCTTCTCTGGTCAGGAGTGATTTCTAGATGGTTCTGTGCTCACATAACCTGTGCTGCTCATAGATCACAAAAAGAAATGAACTCAGCAGCTCAAGAACATTATTATAGAATATTTAAATAGTTGCCATTGCTAGTGTTTGAACCAGAAAATAAAGCACAGGAGAAAAGAGAGAAATGAAAAAAAATGCTTTATCT
This sequence comes from Panthera leo, assembly GCF_018350215.1. Taxonomy (NCBI): domain Eukaryota; kingdom Metazoa; phylum Chordata; class Mammalia; order Carnivora; family Felidae; genus Panthera; species Panthera leo. Next base: position 56,623,026 of record NC_056682.1, read on the forward strand.
AAAGCATAATATGTTTAACTTACTTTAAAAGTAACAGTATTCTGGGAAGATCACAGTGATTTTTTAAATTCAGCTTTACACTCTCCTAATGGTCAAAGGTGTTTTTCAACTGAATTTTATCAAAGTGACCTATGTTTATAGGTTGGAAAGTAAATCAATAATAGAATCAGAATTTAAATAAGATGCTTGCAAATTAGTCAAAAATTTATTCTATGTAATCCCTTACAGATAGACAGGTTGGAGATTTTCATTAAATGTGAAACGGTGTTCAATTTTATATCCAATTTTCACTCATGTATTCATTCATTCAACAAAACTATATCTAGTACCCCAGTTTAGCACTGCATAGAGAAATCGTCCACCTTCAAGGAGACTATCTAGGGAAACATACTTTTGCAACTAATGGGATGCAAGTTGCAACACAATGATAGCACATATGCAAAACACCCTATAGGAATAAACTTGAAGAAAACAGCTCTTTTAGAAAGAAACCAGATCTTTTTTATGGGAGAACTAATATGAGCTTTACAGTAAAGAGTGAAAAACACTTTAACAAGCAGGAAATGTGGTTGCTGGGCAATGCATTAAAGCCAGAGGGGAGCATATGCCAGAGGCAAAGTCACAAGAGGGTGAGGATGAATGGCAGATAAAATCTTGTAATTACTATTTTTCTTGTATGTGAAATTTTGCGGTACTAATAAGCGATATTATAAACCATGTTATTTTCCCTCTTAAATGTAATACTGGAAAAGAGCATTAATAAGTAAGGAATTCTTAAGTGGACTCCAGAGCTGTCCTAGAGACAGCGTTTGTCCCTGGAATTGTTGATCATTTTTGGAGGGACTGAGGCTAGGATCTCCTACTGTGCCATTTGGTGATGTAATAAGTAAGAAATCCCATACATAGTTGCTTTACTTCAGGGAATGAGAATTCCTACCATTACTCCAATAGACTTCATCATGGGTGCTAGTTATTCATAATGAATATAGTGAATTGGTATTATCACAGCAGTGGCTTTCATCTGATGAAAATAAAAATATTTTTATACAAAATATTTTATAAATACATAAAATGCATACACAAATGCACACACACACAATAGGTTCATTTAAACAATTCATTCATTATTCTAATGCCTATCTTTGGACTTTAATTCAAGTTCTCCTGAATCAGAGCACATTAGGAAATCACTTAGTAAAACATAAGAAAAGGAGAGAAGGAGGAAATGAATACTTATCTCAGGAAATGTGCTGGGGACTTTATATGGTTTAATTTATTTAATCTCTTCAAAATTGGAATGAGAAAACTGAGTGATGATTAGATTAGGTAATGTTTTTGAGATCACACAAGAAGTGTAAGACAGAGCTCCTATTTGAATCCTATTCTATTTATTCTAAAGCCCATGTTCTTCCCAATGCTACTAGCATGATTATTTTCAGAGGACTTCAGTATACAGTATTTTAAGTATTTTCTGTTTAACATATTGAAAATTCAGTTACAGAAAATTTAAGTCCCTAATATCTGGTTGCAACTTAAAAATTACATGATGGCGAGTTTATTTATGTGGTTTACAAACAACCAGTTGAATTTTAATTATTTAAATGACCATTTATATTTATTAAAATGAAAATTATAGTTTATTTTATGTATTGGAAACCTTATTATTTTTACAAATTATTAACTTTGTCAACAAAATTAAATAAATATAAAACAAAAAAACAAAAAAAAATAGGCAAAATATTTTGGCATTATTTCTGTAAAATGTTGCCATATTTTCCAGTCTACATTGTCAATGGATAGTTCTCTAGTTCTCTTTAATATAATTATTTAGATATTTTCTGTGAAGAAAACCATAAATGCAAAGACCCACTACAGAGTCATCTAAGTAGGTTTGTATATGTTTAACATGATTTTAAAAATTACCATTGGTGTTACTTAAAAGTTCTTTCTGGGTAGTTCTTAGAATTAAATCCTCAATTACTATACAAATTTCATCAAAAGTGAAGAGTGGAATTTTATATGTTCTTCTACTGATAGAAGCTTTTATTGTCTTTACAAAAACTTTTTTTTTTTTTTGGAATGATGTCTCCAAGATGACAAGAGTAGGAGATCCCAGCCTCTGTCCCTCAAGACCAATAATTCCACGAACAAAAACAGCTCCAGGAGAGCTTAAGAAACTTTGGCAATACAGTGGGAAAAAACAAAACAAAACAAAACAGAAACAAAAACCTTGAGAATAACCACACATGGAAGAAAGAATAGCTTCATTTTGCTGTATCATTCAATCCCTCAAGCTGGTACTGCTCAGCACCAAGAGAGAACTCATCTAGAAAGAGTTTTCCTCATTGAGAAAGGGAGAACAAGGTGAGCAACCAGCTTCCCCAGCATTTCAGTGCAACTGCACGAAGGACCCGGTTTAGTCACCCCACCCAGAGACTGTCAAAGCTGAGACGTGTAGAAATAGCTGGGAACAAGAAAAAAAGCGGGGTCACTTGTATCAGACAGTCATGCAGAGTGACAGCGGTTCTTAATGACCTGTTCCGCAGGTGACTCCAGCAGCTTTTGCCACTGAAAAAACCAACAGCCAGCTCTGGTGCTGTGGATCCCCTCAAGATTTTTCTCTCTTTCACCTGACAGGTATTAACTTCCCTGACACCAACCACCTGAATTTCTTTCTATTCTTCTACTCTCCACCCTTGGGACCAGCACCAGCAGCCTAACCAGGCCTCTGAGGCTGTACAAAAGCTGGATGCCAGCCTAGACCATGAAAGTTGTCACTTTGGGCTAAGCCCTCCAACTGTGCACTTGTATGCCATTGGTCTGATGCTTGAAATTGACCTCCGTTGCCTCCTGTGTACCCACAGCAGTATCCTGCAGTCACAGACATGCACAGCAATAGTCAAAGCCACAAAAGTCGCTTATGAGGCTAGATTAGCCCTATCCCCTGTCACTGGCCGATACTGCTAGGCTCATCTGCAACTAGTCCTCCCAGCTATCCATCTGTACACCACTGGCCCTACCCTTATCATTGGCCATGAACCCAACTGTGGGGAAATTCAACCACAAGAATGCACACTGACTGCCAGGGCATCATGGTTGTTTGTAAGCCTGAATCGGGCCCAATCTCCTGTCAGTGGCCTACACCGTTGGGCTTACCTGCAGCTCCAACAGTGCATACCCCTACACACACTTGGACTCACTCCCAAAATCAGTCTCCACTGTTGTGCACTTGTGGTGAGAACCAACAGACGTGGTAGTGTCATGCCAACAGCCAGAAACCCCATAGGGGCCAATATGACCGCAACTGGTCCCAACCTTTGCCGCTTGCCCTGGCCCTCACCGCTACATGTGTGCATGCATCCACCTCCTGACATTACATAGGAGACTGTAGCTAGCCCCTGTAGTGAAATGTGTGCATACCACTGACTGGTGACCACTGCCAACTGCACTGGTATTTAGCCTCTGGGCTGGAAGGTACCATGGGGAACTCAAATTAAAGAGAAGGAAATCAAGGTGTATCATACCATTATGGAAAACCACTAGCAAAACAGAAAGAAAAGAAAAGAAAAGAAAAAAAGAAACTCTCCATAAGAGCTATAAAACAATTAGTTAGATGGCAATAGTAAGTCCTTACATACCAATAATTACTTTAATATAAATGGATTAAATTATCCAATCAAAAAGCAAAGAGTGGTTGAATGGACCCAACCATGTGCTGTATATAAGAGATACACTTCAGCTTCAAGACACACAGAGGCTCAAAATAAAGGAATAGAGAAAGATCATACAAGTGGAAAATAAAAGAAGCAGAGGTAGCTACACTTATATCAAACAAAACAGAATTTAAGTAAAAAACTGCATTATTACTATTATTGGTTATCATATAATGATAAGGAGGTCATTTTATCAAGAAGATATAACAATTGTAAGTATGTCTGAACCCAACATTGTAGCACCTAAATATGTTAAGTAAATACTAGCAGATATGAAGGGTAAATAAAAAATAATAAATAATAGTATTGGGGACCTTAATAGTAGGGGGCTTCAATACCTCACTTTCAACAATAGACAGATAATCCAGACAAAATCAGTAAGGAAATATTGGACTAATACTACACCTTAGACCAAAAGAACTTAACAGAAATTTATAGAATATTCCATTCAATATCCCCAAAATACATAGTCTTCTCAAGCATACATGTAGTATAAGCCATATATTAGGTCAAAACAGTAGTTTTAGCAAAATTAAAACTATTTAAACTCTACAAAGTGTCTTGGTGATATGAAACTACAAATCAGTAGGAGGAAACTAGAAAATTCACTATGCAGTGTTATTAACAATAGCTAAGAGATGAGAACCTAAGTGTCCATCAGTGGATGAATGGACAAAGAAACTGTGATACACACACAGACATGCACATAATTGAATATTAAACATTTAAAAATGTAAATCCTGCCATTTGTGACATTTTGGATAGACTTTGAGGGCATTATTTTAAGTGACATGAGCCAGACAGGAAAAGACAAATACTTTATGATCATACTTACCTGTGGAATCTAAAAAACATCCAATTAATAGAAACAGAAGGTAGAAAGATAGTTCCTCCGGGCCTAGGGGTGGGAGAAATGGGAACATATTGGTTAGCAGGTACAGTGTATGAGAAGCATAAATTCCAGGGTTCTCATGTACAGCATGGTGGCTATAGTTAACAATAAAGAATTGTATTTGTGAAAATTGCTATGAGATTAGGGCTTTAATGTTGTTACCAAAACAACAACAACAACACTGTAGTTATGTGACATGAAGGATATGTCACTAACTTTATCGTGGCAAACATTTTGTAGTGTATACATTATATACGTGTATCAAATCATCACATTTACATCGTAAACTCACACAATGTCACATGTGAATCGTATCTCAGTAGAGGTGGAAAACATTTTTCTATTACTAGAAATACAGTCTAACTCAGGAAGCTGGAAATGATTCCTATTTTTCCTCATTTTTGTTTTTTTGTATCTATAGTACATCCTCCTTAATCAGTTATGAGTCCACAGTTGATTTATTGGCTCATCTTCCATATTTATGCATGCACTATAAGAAATATTTTCAGATTAAAACTTGTCTATGTAATAAGCATAACTAACAACATGTTGGCAGCATTTCCACTTCAATTGCCCCATCAGGCAATTTATTTATTTTACACACAGGTAGAAATTTATGTACTTTACAAAATCTATTGACTTATATATATGTGCAATTTATACATATATTTGTAGAAGATACATAGTAAGTAAGGTAGAAGATCTATATTAAATAGGATCTGCATATCTGTTTTCCCACATTTCTCCATTTTTATTTGCAGAAAGGGAAATACAAGGGTGCCTGGGTGGCTCAGTTGGTTCAGCATCCAACTTCAGCTCAGGTCATGATGTCGCCATTCTCGAGTTCGAGCCCTGCATCAGGCTCTGTGCTGACAGCTCAGAGCCTGGCGTCTGTTTCAGATTCTGTGCCTCCCTCTCTCTCTGCCTCTCCTCCAATGATGCTCTCTCCCTCTCTCTCACTTTTTCTCTCTCTCCCTCAAAAATAAATAAAAATTAAAACAAAAAGGGAAATACAAAATGTGTTAGCAAAATAGGGTTTTGCTCATGTGATGAAGAGCTTAAAAATCTAACCCAAAGTGGCACAAAAGACTTGATTAGGAAATCTAGAATTTAAGAATCTAGAATACCAGAACACAACTACCACTATAACAGCAATCGTTCACAGCTAGGAAACTGAGATAGCAAAGTTTCAGGATTGGCTGCAAGGTCAATTTAAAGAACTATAAAACATGGCTCAGAAATGTTATATTAATTCTCTGAGTATAGAGTTGGGATTGATTTTAGAAATTAGCATCTAAACATGATTTTAGAGGAGGGCCAAGGAGTCCCAATCTGAATACAGGAGGTGGGAGAGGCAAGGAATACAGCAGTTCATTACAATAGAGACGGTCACGGGGATTCAACGAAGGTATTTCCTTCATTTATTGTATTCTTGCATCATCAAATAATCTGGCCATAGTGCTATAGAGTGACAATGTGTTACATAATCAGTCTTCCTAACTTACTCTTGCATTGTAATCATTTCGTGGCAACATTATTTGTAGATATAGACCATATGACATAACTGAGTAGACTCTGGTCAGTTTCTGTAATCACGATTATACTTGCTGCCATGTTCAAAGGGAAATACGAGTAAAATACTAACTTAAATATACATGATTATTCTAAATGTACATAGTCTGCTTAAAACAGACTACTCTTATTTAATAAAGAAAATTTTTGTTATTGCCTTTGTTTAAAAGTCTTCATTTAATAGCTTGAACATTCAAGTTAATAGTTCTGCCTAGTTGCTTCCTTTATCCCCCATTTTAAACCACCAGACACTAATGGGTTCCTTTGAGCATCTACACTGTGAAGCTGGTAAGGCCAGTTGGATTTCTAAAAAAATAAAAATCATAACATCATATTGATTGAGGTCATTTGCATTAACATTTTATCTTAATAACTATTCCCTATTCCCCATGTAAACCTCAGTCAGGAGGGATGATTCTGAATGCATTTCGTTGATTTGCCCCAAAGCTTAACTGTACGGATTTATACCTGAGTTCAAGGGATTAAGAGTAACACAAGTAAAATTTTTCAAGACAATATTCTGTGTACAAGATTCATGAGATAGTTGGCATACAAAGAATTACAATTTTATTATCAAAGAAACAGTGTTTCACAAAATACAAAAAAAATATGCGATTGACACAATACAACTTCTTGTGGCAAAGTGTGTAGAGTAGGAAAAGTCCCACAGTGGTGTATATGGTGTACATTTTGTAGTACTTTAATATGAATGATCTCTTGACCATGTAATAAGGCTAGACTTTTGTAGAGTATGAGGTTTTCTCTGAAGAAGGCAGAGTTTTGAGTTTTGGCATATGTTATACTGAGCATCAGTCATCCTAAGAGAAGGTGAATTTTCAGAGAGAAAATGAGACTTTCGAAAGGAAAGAAAGATCCTGTTTCTTTAGGAGCATGCATTTCTTAACTGTGCATCCCTGAGACAATAGTTGACTGGGTCTGAACTCCAAAAGCACTAATGCACAGAACTTAGAGGGAGGGCAGGAGGTAGGATGAGACCCACAGAGAAAATCACATTATTTGAATCAGATTTCCTAGTTTTATGTTACATTGTGTGTTTCTATATGCTTATTTTTTGTTATCTTTTTCCTGTAGTTATTGTCTCAATGATCTAGCACTATTCCTCTGTACCATGGAGAATTAATGCAAGAAGCATATCTTTACCTTTGAGTATTGAAAGAAGAACAACCCTACTGTTGGCCATTGTAGTGGTAATAACAGAAATTTGTGATGGTTGAAAGGAGCCTCTTTTTTCCACATGGAAAGGTCTCCTTTATTACCCATTATTATTCTTACATAATCACACTTGATTTTTATCATGGCAAAGGATAGATTCCTCAGCAGAGCAATTTAAAGGACTGGATGATCTAAAGAGCTTGTCTTGAAAGTCCAATGATGGGTCAGGATAATGATGTGCTGTATTCTGTAACTCATTTCATTAAGGTTTTTTTTGTTTGTTTGTTTGTTTTGTTATTTGTTGTTGTTTGCTTTTTTTAGACATAGGGAGAGAGAGAGAGAGAACACCAGCAGGGGAGAGGAGCAGAGGGAGAGTGAGAAAAAATCTTAAGCAGGCTCCACGCTCAGCCCAGATCACAATGTGGTGCTTGATCCCAAGACCTGGACTCCATCCCACAACCCTGGGATCATGACCTGAACCTAAATCAAGAGTCAGACATCCAACCAACTGAGCCACCCAGACACTCCCACTTTATTAGGGTTTTTAATGGACATTTTATATAAATTTGTTCTTGTGTCCACCCAAGCATCAAATCCAAGCACTATCAGAGCCTTGATCTGAAAGAATTGTAATCTAGCTATACGGGGGATGGGTGAGTGTATGATCTTTGTCTTATCCATGCAAAGATGCAGTTAAGTCTTGAATAAAGAGGCTGAACCAAGATTGGTCAAATCTCCAAGAAATTAGACAATGCATTAATTCCCAAAAGTCTAAGTCCATATGGAAAGAGCTAAAGCCTCCATAAGAGAAGCTCAGACATCTTAGTTGTGAGTCAAACTATGTCAGATAAACTTTACAGAATTATTTCAGGGATCTTTGTTTTGACTCTTGTGCTTATGCCAGGTTTTACTCTTATGAGGCCCTCCCTAACTTAAGAGCCAAACCCTCTCCTCTAAATGATTCCCCTCTTCTCTCATCCACATTTGAAACATCACTCCTTGAGAGTATTGGTGGTTTATGCAGAACTGTGCTTCTGAGTGGCGTAGGTCCAATTTTAATTACCGGGGCCATGTATGCTCTAGGTATGGGACTGTGGCAGGGCCTGGATGGTCAGGTGGTTTTTATCACAGTATGACATCATTTGTAACTACAGTGTAAGTACAATGTAGTTCTTGAGACAGGGCAGAATGAATTACATTACAACAGCAATAAACATAGAAAGATACTGTGGTTACTTAACTCAGAAAGAAGTTTTTAAGACTACATCACATTAGTTATGAAGAAAAAAAATTAACTGTCTCCATTCAAACCAGAAGTTGTGGTGTGGGAATTAAGGAAAGATAAATAACAATAAAGATATTACTTTATCAGCCAATAATGATATCTTTGTAATGAAAGAACCATTACCATGCACAGAGAGATAATCTTTCTAGTATCTACTGTTCTGTGCAATGTGTTGGTCATGAATATTAACTTAGGAAGCATAGGTATGTGGAGCTGAAAGATTTTCCAATTTTAAAGATACTTACTTCTGTCAAGATTGCTTATGGTACAATCTAATTTTCAAGCCAAAGACTAAACGATTATATGTAACCATATATAAAATTCATATGTAGTGAATCTGAATGAAGTAACTCACAATCATTATTAAATTTTCTGTATGTGAATTTATATCAGAGTTTGGTACATATAAGCTTTTCTCATTTAGAACACATTCAGTAGAAACAAAATAAGCCATGTAAACTGCACAGAGAAATGGATTATCTCTTTTCTTGTATTTTTTCTATTCTCTTATGTTTGCAATCATGACTAACAAGTTAACATAATGTTTCTGAAAATAAGAAAAGATATGCAAAGTTGTGTCGGTATATAAAAGTGAAAAAAATGGAAGAGTTTCCATTGAAAAAAATTTTAATTATCATTCTACTTGCCATAAATCTCTGCTAATTTTTTTTTAAAAAATCCTTATTAACTGGATTGTTCCTAAATTTTATTACGCATTATGGACATTATTGGGGTTTCCACTGTCTTCCAATGATAAACTTAATTATGATATAATGTGATGATATATAAAAACCAAGCCAAAATAAATAACAGGGGATCCTGGGTGGCTCAGTCTGTTAAGTGTCCAACTTCGGTTCAGGCCATGATCTTGGGATTCATGGGTTCGAGCCCCACATCAGGCTCTGTGCTAACAGCTCAGAGCCTGGAGCCCGCTTCAGATTCTGTGTCTCCCTCTCTCTCTGCCCCTCACCTACTCAAGCTGTCTCTCTCTGTCTCTCAAAAATAAAACGTTAAAAATTTTAAATAAATAACAAAATAAATGAAAAGCGAGATAATGTTTACAGTGGGTTAGCTAACACAGTATTAAATGTAGGTATGTACTTAAACAAAGAAATAAAATTATAAAATCATAACGAAAGCAAAAAAAAAAACACAAAAAAGCACTTAAAACCATTCTTTGTCAACATGCTACTGTTTTTCTAATCTGTTTCCAAAATCAACCCATTTAGTCTTCAACTACATGTATTACTAGGCAACAGACACACAAAACTTAGATTCTATCTCTGCTATGTGATTGAGAATCAGGTGGATCAAATTTGGGGAGCTCAGGCATTGCTTTTAGAATACTTAATAGAAATATATCAATATAGCAAGAAATATATCAAGAAATATATCAAGATACATATAAATATATAAATATATCAAGTTCTTAATAGAATATGGATGATTTTTGCCTGAATAATATTAGAAGAATAAATCTGACTATAAAGTTATATATACAGCCAAATTTAAGGAGAGACATTAACTTTTGGGGATATTTTCTTCTTCATGTCTGTTTTGTCCATTTTGCCTTGAAAATTTTATTACCTCACTGAAATATGATTATAACTTTGTTATTATTTGGAGCAATACCAAAGTATTTGACAGATTCCAGACTCCAGTAACTTAGAATTTGGGGAGGGTTGCCACATGTAATAAATATAGAATTATATACATATACCTAACATTATGCTGATATCTAAGAGACCAGTATATCAAATACTTACATATTAGAATTATAATGATATCTAAGAGGCTAAAAAAAATCATGGGAAAGAGCTACTTTTAAATAAAAGCTGATTGCTTCACATATCAGAAACTTCCCAGCGTGTTGATTGCTGATTCATAGAATAAGGTATTATCAGTACATATTATAGGGTAGGCACTGTGCTAAAAGTCACCAGCCTCACTGATCTTACAATTTAATTGAAGTATGATGTTAAATAAGAGGTATTGATGAGTGTCTTAGTGCTCAAAGGAGAGAAAATGTAGATAAGAGTTGGAATTTTTAGGCTGTTTTAGCCTAAAGATGATTGAATGTGAGACAGGCTTTGAAATAGGTCAGAATTTACACAAGAGATCACTGTGCAGATCACTGATATAAGTCCATCAGAAAGAAAGCATTAATTTCTTTCTGCAATGACTTCTGACAACAATTACCTGGGGGTTAGACCAAAGTTCACAGATAAAAAGCACAGTCCTCCGGAACACTGCCCCTCACTTCAGACACCAGCTCCAAGTTCAGGGGTCCCGACCATCCTCACTTAGACCAGCTGGCTACACACTTGGGGGTTCCCAAGTTCAATAACTTGCTGGAACAATTCACAATACTCAGGAGATCACTATACCTAAAATTACAACTTTATGGTAGGAAGAAGATACAAGTCATAACCAAAGGGAGAGACACAGACAGTGATGTCTGGTATGCAAACACAAAATGTCTACTGTCCTACCCTAGGGGATTCAGGATGCATTACCCTCCTGGTACATTGATAAGTAACCATATGTAGAGTATCACCAACCTGGGAAGCTCACCTGAACTTTGGTGTCCATACTTTTTTTATTGTGGTTTCTTTATATAGACATGATTGAATCATTGGCCATGGGTCTCAGTATCCAGGCCCTCTCCCATCCCTGGAGTTCAGGCTAATATTACTATCATATCGCTCAAATCTCTACCTCTCTAATTATATATTGGTCTTTCTGACTTGACCAGCCTCATCCTGAGTCATATCCTTAGCATAAACTATCTAAGAGGCCTACCATGAATCACCTGTTAGTATAAACTATCAAGTGTGATGGTAGTGGTAGGAGAAGGGGCACCATAAATAACATGGGTGTGCCTATCACTCAGAAAATTTGAAGAGTTTGGAAATGTACCTTTCAGTAACTGAGGACAAAAGCCAGTCAAAAAAAAATTCTTTTAAATACATTCACTCTCTGTACTGTTTTCTGTTTCCTTGGTTCTAGTTTTTTACAATTCACAATTCCATTAAAGATAGTTAGATTTGGGGGCTCCTGGGTTACTCAGTGGGTTAAGTGTCAGACTTCGGCTCACGTCATGATCTCGGGGTCTCTGAGTTTGAGCCCTGTGTAGAGCTCTGTGCAGACAGCTCAGATCCTGGAGCCTGTTTCAGATCCTGTGTCTCCCTCTCTCTCTGCCCCTCACTCACTCATGCTCTTCCTCTCTCTGTCTCTCAAAAATAAATAAATGTTGAAAAAAAAAAGATAGATTATTGTTTGTTTATTTCTTTTGCTGTTTGGAGCAAGTCCTCAGTTCAGCTATAATAATAGTGGTAGGAATCAGTTTTACCCACATCTCCCTATAAATATCTCTTATGTATCTTTTTGTTTGAAATGTCTTTAATTAGAAATAAAGACTAAAAAAAAAAAAGAAAAGAAGAAGAACTAAAGCCTTTCAGTATAAAATGAAAGATGAAGTTTTCAAAAACCCAAACACTTGAATTAGTTAAAATAAAATTTAAAAAACGAGATATCACTGTTAGTGAAAACACCTAAGATAGATTAAAAATATGCTAAGAACTGAAAGATTTCAGGTAACTTATTGTTTTAAAAAGTGATTAAAAAACAACTCCATTAAGAATGACATATCTGAGATATTACAATTAATGTTTTTGAAAATAAAGTCTTGTAAAAAATATTTTGCCTATGAAGCATTGTCAAAAATAAATCTCAGAGGTTTCCTAAACTATGCAACATGCGTGAGTTTGCTGAAATCACCAATTATTCTGAAATTATTTGATGGGGGTAGATCTCACATGAGGTGATATTGCAAATTGCAAATAATAAGGACAGAATATATCAAGATGGAAGTCCTACATAACATTTATTCTGTTTGGATAATATATAGATATTTTTAAGTTGAAGGATAAGAAGATATATATATTTTGTGAGAGAGAGAAGAGTGTGAGTGGGGGAGAAGGACAGAGGGAGAGAGAGAAAGAATCCCAAGCTGGCTCCACACTCAGCCCAGAGCCTGATGTGGTGCCTGATCACAGGACCCTGGGATCATGACCTGAGCTGAAATCAAGAGTTGGCTACTCAACTGACTGAGAAATGCAGCAGCCCTGAGGATAATTTTAATTAGATAAAATTATTACTGCCTGACTTTAGTTAAAGATACAGTCAGGCATTGTTCTGCACTGTACTGTGGTAACTGAAACTTCTGAATTTTGGAACTGTATTCTCTCTTTGTACCATTACGATGCATATACATTTCTATTAACATGGTATCATGTCAAGTGAGGACTGACTCCATTCTAACCAGTTTTAACAAAATGTATTTGTGTAGTTACTTTTTTACCCCAAAGATCACCCAGTTTATAATAACTTCTTTTTCAATTTTCTAAAAATGTTATACCTCTGATTTCTGGTGGATGAAGAAAGAGCTGTGTTTTAATTATAGAAAAGTCTGAGTTCCTTCAAAATTTAATGTTTTAGTACTTTTAGTATATATTCTTGGTCAAAGTATTAGTGGGCTTTCTGTTTTATCCAACAAGTAAGAATGTTTTGTCTTCTTTTTTTTTAACGTTTTTATTCATTTTTGAGACAGAGAGAGACAGAGCATGAATGGGGGAGGGTCAGAGAGAGGGAGACAGAATCTGAAGCAGGCTCCGGGCTCTGGGCTCTGGGCTGTCAGCACAGGGGCCCGATGCGGGGCTCGAACTCACGGACCGCGAGATCGTGACCTGAGCCGAAGTTGGCGCTCAACCCACTGAGCCAGCCAGGCGCCCCAAGAATGTTTTGTCTTTAAGACATTAAAACTTCAAAGTAAATAAATCTGGCCTTTGATTATATTAGAAGTATGTTCTTGATAATACAGGGATACCTCCAAACTAGTTTTAAACTTTATTTTCTGAAAGCAGAGCACCCTGCATACTGTAAATACGTCTAAGTGACAATGAATGAAGTACCTCAGTATATCTTTTTCTGTCTATACTATATGCTTAGCAAATCTAATTTTTTCACAAGAAAACTTAGGCATCTAACCTGTAATTAATGGATATTGATTTATTCCAAGATAATAAATCCAAGAGTTTTAAATTTATGAAATATGCCTGACTTTTAAAATATAAATATTTTTATGATGTTATAAAAATAAATGAAACATTTTCATTGTAAGATATACCAGCACCCAAATATTATAAATGTATTTATAGCTACTCCTTGTCAGGTTTTAAAATTAATTCTGATTCATTTAAACAATGAAAGGTTATTAGCTTTGTGTTTATATAATAAGGGAATCATCAATAACAACTGTATATGTGCTCCAATAAGGATATATTATACACAATTTCTGTACCTTTCTAATTTAACAAAGTCACTTTCTCATGTTTATCTAAGGATTATATACAAATCAGCATTATTATTTTGTTTGAGAGGATGGAACTTTAAGAAACTTCACTTTAGATTAATAATAGGTACATTATGAAGTATCTATTAGGTTGCCGTTATTAGTTTGGGTAGTTTGAGTTGGCACACTCATTGATAATGGCATTTAATGTAAGTACAGAAAATAGAAGAAGAATCTATAGAAGGCATCAGCTTTATGGTTAGGTATTTATAACTGTCCTAATAACATATTATATTTTCTTTTTCTTACAGTACCATCGATAATGTACAAGTGTCCCAGATATGATTAATAACTGACTGATTATATTCAATGCCATCAACATAGCTAAATGGATAAAATTGAGTATAGATAGATATAAGACATGTAAGTATTATTTGGGGATGGGTGTGAGACAAACAACTTAGTTAATTTTGTAAGAACATGATTAAATACATGATCAATACAATCATGTTTGTTGGTCTGGGTTACATCCTTTTAAGGCAGACTGAAACATTAATTCAGAGCATATTGCTGGCCAGTAAAGACCAACCAGACTCTGAATTTCTTTATAGCATTTGCTAAGACCATTCTTTCTTCATTCTCATGCTACTCTAATTTGGCTCCAAATTTTCAACTACTGAATTTGTCTTGTCGGCTGATCTTGGTTCCCATGTCTTAGTTTCTGTCATATTCTGCTCCTGGCTATTTCTGTAAGATGACCAAAGTTCCTGTATTTGTTTAGACTCAGATTATGCAATAGCTTCAGGTAAGATAATGTGCAATAGCAATATTTGGGATAGAGGGCAACCTATCCCTCTTCTTGCTGACTCATGGGATGTATTAAGTATAAGAGAAAGTACAAATGAGTTGTGTTAGGGATATATTGGGACTCATTATTGGGCCAAAAAATAAGAGAAAATCCTGAGCATCAGATACATAGATAGGAAGTCATCCAAGAATTTTCCAAAGAGTGGTTATGTTTTATTTCTGAGAGAAATATATTGAATCTGAGTATCTACATTAAAGTCTTCTCAAAAGCAAAACAAAACAAACCAATAAAATTAGAAAAACAGAAATAAATACAAAAAGAGCTATTCTAAATTTTTTATGTGTTTTAATTATTAACAATGATAGCATTAACAATACTCAAGTATTTTGTTTTAAGAATTGCCCATGAGTGTAATAGCAAACAGAAAAGAACAAAGGATACCACAGTGAATGCTGCAAATTGATAGATTCTTGACAGTATGGTTGACAGTTCTAAGTGGTATATATCAATCTTTTGTTTCCTGCAGAGATGATGTAGATCTTAATTAGTGTTTGGAGATTATTTAGCAATCCTTAGTTAAAATGCTCAAGCAATATAGCACTACACCTGCTCAAAACATTTCTTAACAAATGATGTCTGTTGCCCTTGATTTTGCTGATCCCTGTGTCATTCTCTGATTGTTGCTGTTTTTATGTCCACAACTGGTCGACCCTCTTCTCAATTTTGGAGCTGATACAGAATTCCATGCTGCTCTGCTTCTTAATAATGTGTTTCAGATTAAATTAAAATTAAATTTTATTTGTTAAAATTTTACCTCTGTCATAAAAAAATTACCTCTGTCATAAATAACTTATTTATTTATTTTAAAATTAAATTATCAGATAAATACAAGATTTTATATAGCATACAGAAGTAGCATTAGAATGCATTGGAAATGGCAAATTTTTCAGAAAAATGTCATGAAAATAAGGGTAAATAATCAGAGATAAAACAAATAACTACATAAAATTAAAACAGAAATATGGATATACTATTAGAGTGACAGAATTAATTTGGTAAAGATTGTAATGACCTCAATATTTTTGCTTTCTTGTTATATCAATCCTTACTAAATCAAAGCTAGTAAGATAATACACATCTCCAAAATATCTGGATTTTGGTCCAGTATCTATATTGGTCCTCAAACTGGGATACTAATTTCCCTAATAACACAGAAAGATATTCCATGGAAAGCCAGGAGTAATTTTAAGAGAATCAATTTATAGAGCCTTACCTTCTATCTGTACTATATTCTATAGACTTTCTTAAATTTGTCATTGACCTTTCCAGTTTTCAGTAGAAAGAGCTTTACACCTTACATATGACAAACATTCTTCTGGTGCATTGCCCTGAGGTGTGAAGATCTCCAGAGCACAGGAGAAAGTGGAGCCTTCCTCAGAATTCTATCAATACACCATAAGCCTATAGCTTCCTAGGTTTCCCTTTACTATGCATAATTCTGTGAAAGAGAAGTGTCCTTGGCTCACGTTGGGACAACCGGGGTTCGTATATATGGAGAACGGTATTGGCTGAATACTGGAGCATCTTTTAATCACTTCTCACTGGAATGATGACACATAATTTACAGGGACAATTGTAGGTCACTTATACTGCTATTTCAATTCACTTTAGACTCAAATAAAACCTGATTATTTCAGAAAGTTATTAAGATTTTTGCCCAGTTTGTAAATTTACAGAAAAGTTCTTTATAACATTGTTATTTCCAGGCAGTAGAGTTTTACCACCATATAAAAACAGAGATTAAAAATTAGTTGACTGCTCAGTGAGGTTATAATTTTAATAATGTAGTGTCTAAAAGCTAATAGAGATGCCTGCTTATAATGAATGAGTGTATTTATAGATCATGTAGGCACCTCTTTCATCAGGAGCATAGCAGAGTAACACTGATGTTTTGCTGTTTAATGGGCAACAATTGATTTAGCTTTCAAATACTATTATATCTGCCTACAAATATCTGGTATGATTTCCAAAGGATGCATTCATTTCTTCTGGTGGTGTTATATCTATCTCTATCTATAGCTTTATCTTCAATTTAAATATAGATATGAGAGTAATTTTTTAAGTCGAAAACTTTTCCAAAAAAAAAAAGGAAGAAAAGCAGCACCAATGCCATCTAAATTGCATAGTCGCATAACATTTGAATGGATATCATTGTAATTAGAAATACATTGTAAAAGAAGATTAAAGTGGGGCTTATGGATAAGGAGTAGGTACAATATCTGTGATCCTTGGATTGAAAAGAGCCAGGCTTAACTTGCATTCTCATTACCCAGTACAAGAAAAATAAGACTTGGGGGCATATTATAGTTGAGGACAGTAATAGAAATATAGTCACTAGCTCTTTACTTGTGGAACAAAGCTGTAAGTAGTAATATGGGCAAACATTTTCAAGCCACAATTCTGGATGTCAACTTACCACAACTGCACCATTTCGTTTGTTCATGGACAACTTAGATGACTTTTCATGTCTTTGTTTGCTCATCTGTAATATATAGGTAATATGCCTTACTTCATCTGTAATATATAGGTAATATTCCCTACTTCAAAGACATTAGGCAATCAATGAATAAGTTAATACAGGTCGGATTTGTGAAAGATAAAGCTAGTTAAAGTGGCACAAATAGATTTGACACAGTAATAACTATTACAATTGGCAACAGAGCCCAGTATAAACTAAACTCAACTTCAATTAATGCAGTGGTCACTGAGCCTTTTAAATGGAGAATGAGGGAATAGAGAGAGGAAATTATAGGGGCACACGCACAGTCAGGGTAGTGGAAATTTACACAAAGTAAGATGGAGGTTTGGTTAGTGTGTCTGGCCATCTGGATTTGCTAATTGACCCTCATCTAAGATAGACTCCTATGCCTATATGGAAACTAGGAGACAAGGGGCCCTATCTTGTTGACTGGGACAGACAGTACATTCTTTGGTGGCCTTGAGCATTCTTGGACAGAAACTTAAGGGAACTAGAATCCTTGTCCTAAGAATATGACCTTGGGCTGTTAGAAACTACGCTAGTTTTATTCAAGTCTCTTAGTATATGTTGGGGACAGATGTAGGGTGACAGTAGGCAAAAACATTTGTAGTGAGGGTCTGCAATTTTTATTTACCAACGTTGAAGCCTAGTCAAGAAGAGGGCTCAGAGGAGACTAGCCAGAGCTTGGTCAGGGGGATAGTCTTTGTCAGACTATTATTGGCACAATATAAGCATTATCATCATTTGTTTTCATTACATTATTTAGTCAAAGACTAAATCAGAACACATGATAGCACAAGTTCAGATATGTTTGTAGGAAAGTGAAATTTGGAAACCAGACTCTTTTGGAAACCCTGGGACCTGCTTACCTATAGACTATGGGTGGTAATTCTCTCCTGAGTTTTATTTTATAAAACAGAGTGAATAATGTCTTATTTTACATAGAAATACAGAACACATAAGGTTAAAAAACTTGACTTTGTCTTTTCATCTGTGAATACTGTTTTCAACATAAACCTCAGGGCCTTTATTAGTAAAGAAGGAAAGGTTAACACTTTGGCCTCCAACTAGAATAAGAAAACATATCTTCTGACTTCTGATCCTTCCACACAGACACAGGAATAATTATAATTACAATCAGGGAATTAGAACTACAGAGAGAAAAAGCTAATAATAGCAATTAATGTTACATATGGGTTTCTCAAGTTTCAAATATAATAGCTATTAGAGATTATGAAGAACTCCTTAAAGCAATGTCGGTACTCATAATTTTTGGTGTCAAAATTTAATATATATTATTGCCAATAGCAGAAGTTGGCTGAAATCCTAGAGAATGAGTTATAGCATCAATAGTACTGTTTCTTATTTGATTATGAAAAAAAGTTTTAACATACTCTCTGATTGTATATGAAAACATAAAATGAAAACTCACTTAGGATTCTAAGAGGAGTTGTTGATTTTGCAGTTTTTTTCAATTTTTTTACATATTGTTAGAATTATAATATATGCCATACTGGAAAATGATAGTCTATGTACCTTTTTATAATAATAAAATTATAATATCCACTTTGCTTGGAAATGTACTTATCAGTCAATAATATATTTTAAACTGTACTGGATTTCGTCCATTTGAACAAGCTAAGATTATGTGTAACAGTCGGTTGTCCAAAAGTTAATGGATAGCAATGCCATTTAAAATATAAAATATGGCATTTATAGGGGCCCCTGAATAGCTCAGTCAGTTAAGCTCTGATTCTTGATCTCTGCTCAGGTCATGGTCTCACGGTTGATGAGATTGAGCCCTGTGTTGGGTTCTGTGCTGACAGCACGGAACCTGTTTGAGAATCTCTCCCTCTCTCTCTGCCCCTCTCTTGCTCTTTCTCAAAACAAATAAATAAACTTAAAAAAATAAAATATGGCATTTCTATTAATTATAAGTAATTGTATATGTGAAAAGTGAGGGTGTGATGATCAGAATGTCTTTCAAATCATTACTGGAGGAGCCCAAAGATATTGTGTGAGGCCTGATAGGGATTCCTCATGTTGGGATCTACAAATACACCTTTAGACAAAAGTAAAAGCATCATTTTCATTTTCAAAGCATATATATTTCTGAGTAAAAGTGCAAAAGAATGGCATAACAGGCTTAATAAAATTGATTCTGTCTTGCCAACACAAATCTACAACATGACACAAGCAAGACCAACTTCAGAATTATTTGTTTTAACTTCTGATGCTTTTATATCTTGTGTGAATCAGTCATTCTACCAGAACTTTTTGAGATATTGTTTTTAGAGTTCAACATACATCCTATTGTCTATGTTTCAAGTGATAAGGCAATACTTTATCATGAATCAAAAAGAATAGTGATTTAAAGGGTTGTGTTTTTTTCAACATTTATAAAGTCAGAAGGTTTTTTTGTTGTTTCTCAGAGCTTGGGATAGGCTAAATATAGGCGGTAAATACATAGCGCTATAATTTTTAAACCCCTGCAATTATCTTAAGTCTTTAAGTTTGTTTTGGGGTACAGTGAAGGGGAGTTCAAAATCCATTTATTTAGTTTCCATTTATTCAGCTCTAGTTCTAGCCCCGGCCCACACCCCTCCTCTTACTTCTTTGTTATAGCCCCATTCTTCTGCTTTTATATTCAGAAAAAAATCACTGGTATTGTTTAATCTCCAGAGAAAATAGAAAGAAGGAAAAGAGAGACAACAACTCAAAATCTTCTTTAGCTCATGGGGGGGGGGAGTAGAAAAGCTAAGAAGAAACATTCATTCATTACCACTTCTTATGATGTCGACAATTTAATAGCAGAACACACATATTAAGCTGCTAGAAATAGAGATGGAAACAGTTTTTTGTGGTTTTATCATGACTTTCTGAAATGAGAATATTCTTTACGTAGTTACTTATAAGTACTCAGTTAACAAATATTGTCTATTTTCAACATATACAATGAACAAGTTTATGACTCCAAATAAGAAATGCCCTTGTGTCCTTATTAAAAAAAATCAGATGTGGGGCGCCTGGGTGGCTCAGTCGGTTAAGCGTCCGACTTCAGCTCAGGTCACGATCTCGCGGTCCGCGAGTTCGAGCCCCGCGTCGGGCTCTGGGCTGATGGCTCAGAGCCTGGAGCCTGCTTCCGATTCTGTGTCTTCCTCTCTCTCTGCCCCTCCCCCGTTCAGGCTGTGTCTCTCTCTGTCTCAAAAATAAATAAACGTTAAAAAAAAAAATCAGATGCTTAAATGTGGCAAATATCCATCAATCATTGTGAAATGAAATTTCACTTTAATTTGAAATTGGTAAGCCACCAGAAGACTTCACATAGTATAGAAACTAGTATATCTCACTTTTAAACAAGAAGAAAGTAAATACATACCTATACACTTTTGTTGATGCCTAGGGAATATTTTGAAATGAAAAAACAAGGTTTTCTCCATATTAAAGTTTTATTTAATACCATGGCATTGAACTCCTTTTAGATATTAGCCACTCTTAAAAATGTGTGCTATTCAAAGAAGAATTGGGCATTTTCTTTACAAGAAACACACAATTCAGCGCATGTAATAATCTGAATACATGGTGTAAAAGAAAACAACAAAGAATAATTTATATACAGTTTCATTTTGGTTTTCATCATCTGGTATCAATCTTTAGAAAACAATTCCTAATCATGAATCTTATTAATCAGAATTCCAAAAGAAATGTAATTCATGGATAGTTAGGTAATAAAGTGCTACATTTTTTCCATCTTTTGAGGCTATACATCCTGTTAACAATATGACAAAGAGAAATGGACTCCAGGATTATATATAATGAGAGTGTGAATTTCAGATCTGTGATTGACATTTTCAGCCACACAATCTTGTATTATTTTATTTGTATGTGAATAATTTATTTTGCTCATTTTTATGATAATTTTTTGAAAGCAGATATCTGCCAATGGCTCTAATGCTGTGCTTCTCAGGACACATCTTCAGGACAAAGGAATCATTCCAGGACTATTCATCCCAAAGGCAGTGGTCACGTTGTTTGCACTCGCTTTGCACTTGTCTGCTTCCAAGCCTATTTTCCCAGTCTCATGTCTATTCTGTGAAGGCTCACTATCTTTCAATAAACGCCTTTTACTTAATTAGAATCAGCTTCTGCTGCTGGTAATCAAAGAGCCCTAATTAATGGAGGTCATTAGAAGACCAAATATTGTGAAAAGAAGAGAAATCCTGAAAAACAAAGCAGATTGTTTCAAACTGTTGGAGGAAGCCAATGTATATTTAGATGAGATTGTTATAAAAAGTGAATGAATCCTGGGAAATGCCAAATTCTAAGGCAATAGATAAAAAGCTGTAGGGAGCTCTAATGACAGCCATCTGGACATTCTTTGAGAAGCTACGTTTGCAGGATGTAATATAATGTAACAATTAAACAGAATAAGTTGATCCCTGAATTTGTATGTGAAATGGAAAAAGTGCTTTATATATAGGCACACAAAGACATATAAATAGATCAAATAAGGTCAAGAAGGGGACTCACAGAAATCATAGCTTTTGTTTATCTTGAAGAAGGGAGGTAGAATTGAAGCCATTGAGATATTAACATGGGGCTTTTATATTTACATTATATATTTTGTATTATTTGATATTTTACAGTGTGAATGTGCTAATCTTTTCCTTGTATAATTCAAACTCCATCCTTAAAAGAGAAATGATTTTGATTAACTAAAAAATGTATATAATAATTAGTCTAGAGGCTTTTCTAGAAATAAGGTATTTACTAGTGGCAATGCATTCTGTGGAGTTTTGATTTTTTTTCTTTCTTTCGTATTTCAATTGGCCAATTCTTAGCTATATGAGTATATTCTTTGTTTTCCTAAAGGATTTTCTTCTGAGACAGTGATTTTCATATAATTACATATGGAGGAGATGGCAAATCAAGGTTCAAATGCACTTAAGTAATTTTGATTGCCCATCTTTGAGAAATACTTCTAACACTGTTTAGATAGGTGTAGGTTTTGGTTATGCATTCCATGCAGATCTCACATGTGACGGGTAAAGTGATGACAGATATTCCAGGCGGCTCTTTCTGGTTAAAAAAATTTTTTTTAATGTTTATATATTTTTGAGAGAGAGAGAGAGAGAGAGAGAGAGAGTGCGCACACTGAGTGGGGGAGGGGCAGAGAGAGGGAGACACAGAATTTGAAGCAGGCTCCAAGCTCTGAGATGTCAGCAGAGAGCACCATGCGGGGCTCAAACTCATGAACCACAAGATCATGACCTGAGCTGAAGTCAGATGCTTAACAACTGAGTTACCCAGGTGCCCCTGGCTCTTGCCATTTAATTGAGTCACAGAAAGATTAAAAATTATATATATATATATAAAAGTACTGACTTCCTTCTCTACTTATTGTATGCTGGAAATATATAATGATACCCTACTAATGTACTTACCCAACCCTGCATTCAGTGATGTCACACTGGTAGCTTGAAATCCTGGTTGAAGGATTTATGCCTCATAAATTAGCAAATACTATGTATCAGACCTTTTTACAAAGAAAGCCATTTATAAACTCTTACCAGTATACCACTTATCCAGTCTCATCAAAACCCCTTCTTAATATTTCCTAGTCATTTTCCATTTCTCATAGCTACAGACCTGTGGCTCCATCTTTTTGCCCAACATATCCTCTCATTAATTACAAATCACTTGTAGTTCTTTCAATTACATGTCACTTTACTTTGCCACTCAAGTTGGGTTAAGTTCACGTATTAGATCATCTCATAACACTGGATATTCAATACAAATTATGTTGAAATTAAATATGTGTAAATTCATTTCAATAGCATTTTAACTGAGAACATTTTATTTATCATGCACTGTTCTTTTCAAATTTTTTATGTTTATTTAGTTTTTGAGAGAGAGAGAGCACGAATGGCAGAGGGGCAGAGAGAGAGGGAGACACAGTATCTAAAGCAGGCTCCAGGCTCTGAGCTGTCAGCACAGACCCTGATGCGGGGCTTGAACTCACGGACCACGAGATCATGACCTGAGCTGAGGTCAGACGCTCAACTGACTGAGCCACCTAGGCGCCCCTATCATGCACTGTTCTTAATGCTGGGAATAGAGTGTGAACAAAATCGACACTGTCTCTATGTCATAAAGATTTCATATTAGTGGAGGAAGTAAGAAAGTTTGTCTCTATCTATCTATCTATCTATCATCTATTCACAAATACATAAAATGTTAGGTGTAATTGAGTGCACTGACGAAAATAAACAAAGTATTGTGATAGAGATGACAAAAGAGTCTTTTGGTAGGAAGTAGCACTAAAAAGAAAATTGAAATAAGGTAAGAAAATGAGACAAATAACAATTGTAGACTATTTTGTCAACAGAAAATGGAAATTCTTGAAGTTGTACTATATTGGAAGAAGCTGGAGAGGAGAAAGGTAGCAGAAGGAAGGAGATGGAAATGAGACAGAGAGACAGAGAAGGATCACATGATGTGGATTTTGTAAGGTATGCTATGGAATCATTGAATTTCATTCAAAATATGATGGGTAGCCTTTGCAGGGGATTGATTATTAGAGATTCTGGGCTTTCAGAAAGTTTGCTCACTGTTACATTCCCAGTGTATAAAGCAGTGCTTGGCATGTTGTAATTGCTCAAGAGATATTACATAAATATAACTAACACATATATTCATAGAATTTAGAGAGTGCGGAGTTTCCTTTCAGATAATTACCAAATCACCAGATTCCACAAATAAGTTTTTGTTTACATTCTGCTTTGTTCTGCTTTTAGGATTTCATAAGAATTCACTGGGCTGCAATACACATCAATATCCTATTAGCAATAGTAAGAGCTCATATGTTCACTTTTGAGAAACTGTTCTATCTAGAGAACACCTAGTCTAAGTCGTCTTCTTAAACAACATAACAACTTCTACCAGTAAGTGTCAATGCACCAAGACACACAGCAAACCCTTGTCCATCGAAACACCAATACATTGGTGCAGTCATTATTAGAAAGCGCATGGAAAATAAGTCGGCTCTGTGTTTCTGATCACATCAAGCATCCTACCACGTCATGCTGCCTTATCCTATGGAGTTCTACATGAACACACTATGGTAGGAAATGCCTATTCAGCAGATAGGGACTTGTGGTTGGATTGCAGCATCTAATGACCTAGTTAATTAGGAACTCTGATTCACATCTACTCTCTATATGGACACCATGCCTATCAGAAGTTACAGAATATGAAAATTCCAACTAGAAAATATTCACACATATACAGTTATTTGTCTCTTTAACATATCTCCAAGTGTTGGTAATCTATTTTACATTTAAAAGTATATGTGTGAATATATTTTCTTTTTTGAAAATGCACCAAAAAAAAAAAAAAAAAAAAAAGGGAACTAGAGGCACCTGGGTGGCTCAGTCAATTAAGCATCAGACTTCAGCTCAGGTCATGATCTTGGGGTTTGTGAGTTTGAGTCTTGCGTCGACACTTCTGTCTGTGCTGACAGCTCAGAGCCTGGAGCCTGGAACCTACTTCACGTTCTGTGTCTACCTCGCTGCCCATCCCCTGCTCATGTTCTGTCTCTCTCTCAAAAATAAATAAACATTAAAGAATGGGAATTATTTTAAGTTTTTTTTTAAGTGGTCTCTACACCCAACGTGGGACTTGAACTTACAACTTTGAGATCAAGAGTCACAGGCTTTACTGAGTGAGCCAGCCAGGTGCCCCAAGAATAACAATTATTTTAAAATTTGCTTTCTATTTTCAATACACTTCAAGGCATCCAGAGATAATCCTTATAAGCTACAAAGTAATGACTTAGGGAACACATTTCAGCCGTGTTTCTAACAAGCACTTCTCCATTTTCTAAGCCATATAGTAGTACACTTGTTTTATAAACTACCTTCAAATTTACTTTCCAAAACTCTCTGGAATCCACTTAAATAACTTGATTATTTTTCAAGGTCAAGATTCTAGCTATTGCACAATTTTCCCCCATCTGTTTATGTATAGACATGCAAAATAAATAAGATTCAATATATAATTTGTTCAAAATGTATCCATTCAATAGTGCTATCACTAATCTCATGATATGGATAAAACATTTTAAAATCAAACCTTGACTGTACTCAGAACAAACGTCTAGACTGAAAATTGACGTTCTTTTGAATTTAATCAATAGCCACAGATGATTTTCTAAATTACTGTTCTTAACTGATTGCTATTTATATCATCCATGGCTTAAAAAAATAAAATGGGGGAAAACACCTAAGGTATGTTTACTTATATTATTTAAAGCTCTTTTCAAGATTATTCACAATTATGCACGGTTTTATGACATCGTATTTATTGTCATGTCCACTTGGTTTGGGGATAACATATGAATTAAAGAAGGTTTTATCATGTGCTGCTAAAAGGGCTCAGCCTCCAAGTTAAATTAGATGATAGTCTAATTTCTGAAGATGATATTTTTACTATAATTTGTATACGGGATAAAAGACATGGTACTTATAAATAACAGGTTGTTAAGAAGCACATCACCCTGGTATAAGAAAAGCTACTTTTGACTCTGACTCTCTGAGACTCTCACTGTCCCCTGACTATATCAATCTCTCTCTCTGCACATGCACACACATGCACATAAATGCACATGCATGCACACACACTCTCTTTCTCTCTTTTTCTCAGTTTCCCTCTATATCCTCATACCCAATTTTTTCATTCAGATAAAATTAGGACAGTTTTTATGACAAAAATATGAATTTCCAATATAATACATTAAATATATGTAAGTTATACATATGCTTTCACATACCTACTGGGGTTAAATAATAATTACAAATACATGTCTTGTATTATTTACTAATTTAGGCAAATGTAAAAGACCAAAACAGAAAAACACACAAAACACAATTAAAAATATGCAACCGCTATTACAGCTGAGTAAAATAAAGTTTATTAATTCCCATTTTGTCATTATAAGGTAATTTTAACTCACATAGTTTTCAGTCTCCATAGATAAAATACTTTCATGGATTGTGAAAAAAAAACCCTCAGAGAATTAACAACAAAATTCATTCCTCAGTTGTGGCCTGTATTATTTTTGTCTCATCCCAAACTATGGTATCTAACTTTGATTAGCTGCTTCAAATTACTTTGGTCATAAAGGAAAACTGAATGGAAAACTACATTGATCAATACAAACACCTCGGCATCAAAAAATGAGTAACATGATGCTATCAAATGATTCAAATGTTTCTGAAAACATGAATTCCAATTTCATTTCAGCTAAGAAAAGAGCCCTGCAAGAGGTAACCAGCTAGCTGCATAAACTACCTAAAATGTACATAACCTGCATGGTTATAGACAGCTTATTTGTAGAATGAGGGAATGTAATTAGGTAATTAAGGGGTCTTTTCAGTTCTATTTGTCTATAAAAACGCAACTTAAACTTCTTTCTCATATCTTAAAATATATCATTTCCTGTCTAGAAATAATTTTTGGAGTTGTCTTTCCATTCCTACTCTTAAAATAATTTCAAGCTAAATGTAGTCTTCATAATGACTATGTTAGACAGTTTATTCACTTTCAAATTTCTTCTTTTTAAAAAATGCAACATTATATTGTTTTTCTTATCTGCATTTTCATTAGGATTCAGCAACTGAAAAAGTGTATTAATTAATTAATTTTTGCATTTTATATGTACCAGTCATACCATTGGTTACTACTATAATAACAGAAATTAAAATACCATTTATCAACATGCTGATTATAATATTCGTGGTAATTATTATCTTACTGATGATGAATCTTCAAGATGGTCACTTGCATAACCGTTTTTTGAAAAGGAAGGGAAGATGTAATACACTTTAAAATGATACTGCCCAAAGGGGTTAAAATTAAGAAAGTCTCTAAAAAAACAAAGCTGAGTTATGTGAAAATTAATTTGCCTTCACTAACTTATTCACTGATGTCCCCAGATAAATGAAGTATATTTTGCTATTCATAACTAGTCACGTCATTTATGCTGATGGAGAGTCCCCCAGTGTAATTCCTTTTTTTTTAAACTTTTGTATTCTTAGGATAGAGTTCCCTTCATGGGTTGAAAATAAGAGGAAATACATGGAAAATTTCCATTTGTAAAGTCCCTACATATAAAGCTGTGAAGAAGTTAGATCTATGTTCACTTCCTATTTGTCCTCCCAATTAGTTTTAGAGTCATGTGTGAAATTTTTTATTTATTTCTTCTGAAGAGTCTTTCTCTTGGCTAGTTCTTTAAAACTTACTGTAGAGCTTATGTAAGGACATTTAAATAAGTCGTGTATTTTACACTGAAAATTAAGAGATGTTTTATTGCTTAGTTCCCAATATTTACTTTTCCACCAGTGAAGTTCTGTTATTGAACTGAGTGTTTAGGAATCCAGTTTGGGTATGTATTTATCTCAAAAAATTGATATTAGATGGAAAGTACACCATAGGGAATACAGCCAGTAATATTGTAATGATGCTATAGGGTGACAGAGGGGGCTACACTTTCTGTGATGAGCACTGAGTAATGTATGGAATTGTGGAATCACTAGGTTGTACACCTGAAACTAACATAACATTGTATGTCAACTACATTTCAAAAAGAAAAAAAAGTTCTGGGGCGCCTGGGTGGCTCTGTTGGTTAACCATCTGACTAACTCAGGTCATGATCTCACAGTCTGTGAGTTAGAGCCCTGTGTCAGGCTCTGTGCTGACAGCTCAGAGCCTGGAGCTTGCTTTGAATTCTTTGTCTTCCTCTCTCTCTGCCCCTCCTCCCCTCACACTCTGTCTCTCTCTCTCAAAAATAAAATTAAGAAAAACGTTTTAAAAAGTTAAAAAAAGAAAAAAAAAGTTCTAAATATTTTTTTTAGTGATATGCATGCTATGTTATGATATTTGAAAGTATTTGAAAAATAAATTATTATATTAATGATACATAGGAATCAATAGATATAAATGAAAAAAAAGTCCTTTAAAGGATGACTGCAACTATCATATAAATATAAATGTAATAACATGTAAAAAGTTATCTTTGCTTTTATAGCAATTTAATGGAAATAATATCCAGAAGTATGCAAAGTACAGGGTTTCCTTCTTTAACAAAAAACTGAAAGGTTCAATAACTGCGAAATCATTGTAATAATTTTGATTACCTAGAAAATGTTTCATTTCCAAAATATGCACTTGAAAATAAGACAGGGGAGCTTAATAGAAAGAGGGATGACACAAGGTAAAGATTTGAATTAAACATAGTTAATTTTAAGAGCAACCTCACCTTCACTTTGAATTGATCTTTGGGGCAGTTTCTCCCTGGGTGAATGCTATGGGCTTGGTTAATGGAGGCTGCTGTACACAGAGATCAACATTAAGTTATCTCAGACTGGATTTGTAGGTGGACAAGAGATTGAGACCAGGTTTTTAAAGTGACGACTGGCTCCATAAAAGGAGAAAATGCACTCTGATCTCACTGGATATGAGGACTGTTCCCCTCCCAGATCACCTCTGCACCAGGAAGTCAGTGACTGTGGCAACCCGCAGACTTCAGGCTGAGCTGGAAAAGTGCCTCCAGTGTATTGATTCTGGGGACCTGTAGAGCACTATTTTTCTGAAATAGCAAACTGCCTGCCTCATGAAACTTGCCTCTATAAAAACGCTTGCAAGACTGTACGTTTCCTGCCGACTATTTGGCAGCACTGAATATCATTTCACCTTTATGGCAAGCCATACAGCGTACTCTAACCCACACTGACACGATGAGGAACTTCCTCACAACACCGCTGGTTGGCCTGCCTAGACCTCGCCATCAAGGACCTCTCAGTGCTGTTTGCTGTTCAATGTACCAGATTATAGTTAATGCTCTCCACCTGACAAATCTATGATGGACCCTACTTCCTTTGTTACTTACTCCCAACCACCATCACATCCTCCATATCTGAAATGCTATCTCCTTTCCTCTTCATATCTAATCTGCAAGCTCCTCCCTATTGCACACCACGACCCTACCCCATATCACCAAGTGGACCAGATCCAACATGACAAATGCATTCATACAAACTTATGAGGTAGCATCCCAGGCCTTTCAAGTAAAATGATGTTTTATCTGTCACAAATGCAGGGCCAGACCTACAGCCTCATGTCACAATGTATCTCTCAGCTCTTTCTAGTGATCAGCCCTTTGTACCAATTCCCTCCAAAGGACTATGAACCTGATTTAGGCTAGACCAAACCTTCAGTCTAGAACCCAAACGGGGCACCCTGTGGGTGAGTATTAAAAAAGTTAACTTCCCACGGTGTACTTCCTAGAGTCTAACAGCTATACCTGTCCTCGCCCTGTAAACTCATTGCCCCTTAATGATGAATAATGTCTCATTCATATTCTATTGTGGATCTGATTCAAAGGACCAGGAGAGGGTCCACTTGATCCAGCTGCGTCTGCAACGTCTTCATGTAGATGACCTCTATTATTGCAACATCATCTTTAATATTCCAGTCCCACCTTCACCCTCCCAGCACCCCTCTGCAAGAGATGCCTGCTTATGTGCCAAAAGAGCCATT
Source organism: Panthera leo (assembly GCF_018350215.1). NCBI lineage: Eukaryota > Metazoa > Chordata > Mammalia > Carnivora > Felidae > Panthera > Panthera leo. The sequence goes on from NC_056682.1 coordinate 56,652,958, forward strand.
TTGATTCCTCTTGTTGGGACTGGCTATCACCATTGGACTGGCAACCTCTCTGTCTGCACTCTGCCTTGGTCCTACCTTGTGGCCTCTAGTGAGCCTGTGAATAATAAACTCCTCTATTTCAATTCCTCCTGCAATCTGTTGTTGAACGGTGGTTCACCATCTGGCAACCTGTGTTCCATTTAAAAATGTTAATTTAACAAATTCACAACAGAGGGCTTGCACTTACATCCTTTGTCTCTATTTCCAGTGTCATTTTTTCCCCTATCATGGTGCTTATTTTCTCCCAACTATTTTTAAGTTTCAAAAGGAAGTTTTTATTTCTTGCATTAGAATAGTATTTATTTCTGATTTCTTTTATTTAGTCTACCATAGTCTGTCATAAATTCAGGTATTTAGAAGGGAGGAAGGCAATTGCCATTTTATAATATTTAGAGGTAGAGTTGATCCAGAGAAAAATATCAATGCCTTCAAACTTGTCAAAGTCTTTTTTTTTAGTCCAAACTGTCAAGAGACTTGTGATAACTCATCTGTTCCTTTCAGACATCTTGAAGATCAATACTTATTTCAGGTGCCAGTGATCATGTAGTTATCTGCATCAATCACTAAGATGGTCAGAAGGAACAAATCAAACACCTGGGAGCTATTTCATTTTACCTGTGATTTAGACTGAATTCTGATGCACATCAATCATCACATCCATGCCAAGCACAAGTCAGATTTTAATAATATTAAATATAGTGTTAAATCCTTACCATCATCCTGAAATGTTCAGATTAACCTTAGTTAATAACCCATAAGTAACCATGACAGTAACTAAATAAAATATTTTGCCCAAAGTCAGAGAGAAGCCAGTGATAGAAAAAAGAAATAAAAAATCCTGATACACATTCTCAAATATTATTTACAGGTATATAGAAACATTTACTAAAAAAATACCTAAGGTTCTTACACGCTAAAATGTTAAGTAATGTCATCTATCACAAACACATTCAGGGGAAAGAAGAGGGACACTGTGGTTGAGATCGTGTCCATTCACACATTATCTAGACAATTCTTATTTTGCGTGGTAACCTTATCCTTTCATAAGGTCATTCTGAACATTTTTTCCATACCCATAATATGGATGGCATCCATGTATTCATATGGGACACATATCCATGAGTGTCTATAAGTTATCTAAAATCTTGAGCTTTCATATGTCCCTCAAATTACATATCAGAATGAAAGTGGGAGAGAAGGCAGTATTATTTTTCTAAATAAAATTAGTATTTAATTCAGTGTAACAAAATCCTTATAATTTTTGTCAAAGTTAGATTCCATTAGATGAAATTGAAAAAAAAATGCTTATTTTTGAGAGAGAGAGAGAGAGCGGGGGAGGGGCAGAGAGAAAGGGAGACAGGACCAGAAGCAGGCTCTGTGCTGACAGAGGAGAGTTCCATGTAGGGCTCAAACTCACGAGCCACGAGATCATAACCTCAGCCCAAGTCCAATGCCCAACCGACTGAGCCACCCAAGCACCCCTGAAATTGAAAATTTTAATTCTGTATTTTAAATGATCTGAATGTAGTGCTCATGTCAGAGTGTCTAATGTTTATTTCTATTTTGGATGTATGCTAGAGCAGGAAAATGCAGGTCAGCAATGAATTAGCATGGATTATCTTGTTAATCACCACAGGTACATAATAACTAGCATGGAAAAGACACTAGAATGTTAAAAGTTATTTCTATGAGATATTTTAAACAGAAAAAGCAAACAGCAGCAACAGATACTACAACTCTGTGACAAGTCTAGTCCCAGGAGTTCACTTTAGCATTTATTACAAGATACTGTGGAGAAGGTCCTATAGGTATTGTAGTGACAGAACATGAAGGTAGCCCATTTGGAAAAGAGAGAACAACTCAGATGCCTATGAGAACACACCATTAAAGTGATATCAGGCTATTTGATACATTTTCAGCTGCAGCATATTTATAACATATTACCTATTTAGCTTTTTGTAGTGTGAAAATGCAGATCATAACAGTTTAAGGTTTGCTGCTTTTCAATTATTGTTACTGTTTCTTATTTTTAGCACTTCTTCCTCCTGCTTGGGTCATTTGTGCACAATTTGGAAAGTCACACCCACACATAAAAGAATCATTCCTATTTTCCTCTTCCCCAGATGATATAGACTTCTGACTCATATCTGCAAATGTAATGACCAAAAATAAGGGAGAAGCGCTAAAAGAACGTAGGTGTAAGCTTTTCACAAACAAGTTGCTGAGAATCTGGCATGTGTTTTCCCACACTGAAAAATGTAAAGGGGTTTCTTTTCATTATGTTAAAAACAACAAGGATATCACACCGTCCTTTTACACATGTTGAAAATAAACTCCACTTCTTCCCAAGGAAATGATCTTTGAGGTTCTGGGGACAGTATCATCAAATTGCAACAAAGCGTTTTTATTTAACATGGCCTGAATAAAAGAAGCTGAAGCCATTTCTTTTAGCTTTGAACATAGTGTAATCTGAAAGCATGAACGAATCTCTTATTATCTTTAACATAATTTTATCTCATATTAATAATCTCGTTTTCTGCCTGGACTACCGGGAGCAAATGACCATGGAGCTCTGCCCTCTACAGGCTTTCTTACCCCCCAGGTAGCTACTGTCTACCTACTAAGCTGCCCAAGGCTAATGCCACTTAGGACATAATTCACCTTTCAGAATGACGCTTGAGGTAGGTGGACAGATATCATTAGATCTGGTTCTTCTCCTTTTCAAAGCCCTGCGCAGTACACACGTACACACACACACACACACACACACACACACTCCAATCACGAAAAGAAAAATACTTACTGAATAAATGAATAAACGGATAAATGAATAAACAAGACCTATTTTCTCTCATTATCTGTCTGTCTTATATATGGCAACAATTCAGCAGATTTTAACAATCGGGAGGTATGATCCAGTGGAAGGTGAGCAAAGGAGAAGGGAGAACCAAAAGAGAGGGGAAAAGAAAGATAAAAGTGAAATGAAAGAAATGCCCTGAAAACCCGTGTCCCTGTTGTAAACAAATTTTGAAGAGCTGAGAGAATTTTCCAAGTAAACTCCCTTGGGGTGCTCCTTTAGGTTGGATCACTGTTTAAATTTCTTTTGTAATCATTGAAATACTCAGATATAACCTCGAGGTAATTTTGATGCGGTTTAACGTATTAAAATTCATCCGTTTCATCTATATTTTCAAATGTTTTGACAAAGAGTTTTATTTCATGTTATTGTAATTTGTTCTTTTTTTCTTCATTACATTGTTTAATCCCTGCTCCCATTTCAATAGTTTTATATTTGTATCATACCTTTTTCTTGATTAAAATTTGCCAAACAAGGGTTTAGTTTATTGATGTTTTCAGAGAAAATAGCTTTGGTTTCAATAATGAAATCTGAACTTTGTTCTGTTTTCTATCTTTTCCTAATTAATAATTCTTACTTTTATCAGCTTCTTTTTGAACTTTTACATTTATTTTTATCTAGTTCCGTAATTTTAATTCTTAGTTATTTTACTTGAATATGATAGGCATTTGCATTTTCATTTTATCAAAATATTTGCATATTAATACTTATGTATTAAACATTTAACAATGAAGAGGAACTTCTCTGTATCTTTCCCAATCCAATTCTGTTGTCTAGGGAAAAAAAAATTTTTTTTAAGCAGTTTCTTCTCACATTTTTCCATGGACCTATATCTTTATTTTTCAAATTGTACTAGCTAATATTTCATAAGCATAACTAGTGTTTTATAGATGCTAATAATATAACATAATTATATGGCATAATATTATAACAGATATATAATAATATAATATTATAACAGATAACATAATCTTATGCCTATAATTATGTTTTCTTTTTGTTTCTTGGGTTATAGTTCCTGGAGTTCTGTGTCACCCTGTTTCAACCTGGGCTATTTACCTCCTTTTGTTTTATGGCAGCACATCCACCAGCAGCTTCATCAGAATGGGTTAAAAGGAGATAGAAATAGCCCATGAAATTTCTGAAAATATTTGGATTCTGCCTGAACTTGGATTAATTACTTAAATGCAGAATTATACTTAATACTTTTTCTTCAAAATCTTTAGAACATTGCTTGTTTTAAAGCATTTGTTGTTAAAAATGTGATGCCATTTAATTCCTGCCTCTTTGTATGTGATCTGCTTTACTATTCTCTTATCTCTTCCACAGACTTTCAGGATCATTTTAAGTTTTTCAAATCCAAACTATTTTGCTGTATTATTTAATTTTTTTAAATGTTTGTTCACTTTTGAGAGAGAGAGAGAGAGAGAGAGAGAGAGAGAGAGAGCAGGGGAGGGGCAGAGAGAGAGGGAGACACCGAATCTGAAGCACAGAGCCCAACATGGGACTTGAACCCATGAACTGTGACATCATGACCTGAGCTAAAGTCGGATGCTTAATGAGTGAGCCACCCAGGCACCCTTCAAATCTACAGCATTTTGAAAGTTGAAAATGTTTGGCCTTATAAGCTAGAGTCTTCCCTCATTGGTATCGTTGGAAATTTTGTGGCAACTTTGAATCAGAAAATTCAAACCAGAATTTACCACTTGTATAATTTGTGTTTTCCCCATCTTCTCTAATATTTTCTATTTTCTCTTCTGTCTTCTATTTTTAATGCTTTAAAAATTTTCATTAGGATTTCCTTGACCTTATCTTCCAATCTTTATACTTATTTTATCTATATATTTTTTTAATTTCCAAGAAACCTTTGTTATCCTCTGACTTTTTTCATCATATAATGTTCTTGTTTTGTGGAAGTTCAGTGTTTCTTATTTGGGGACATTAATAAGGATTTTGTTTTCTTCTAATTTCTAAATTACCTCCAACCCCTCTTTCTTATTTCCTTTTCTGCCTGATGTAATCTATATCTGTTATCTTGAAGTCTTTCTTCAATGTACTGGTGAAGTTTATCTATTCATTATTCACAGCTAAGAATGAGACATTGAGGGATGGTCATTAATCTATGATTGTGGAGGCAGCTTGTTGTCTGACAAGCTACTTTTGGGGTAATCATTTGGTTCACAAGCTGTTTAATCAGTGGTGGTGTCCTAAATGCCAGTCTCTGGAAGATTTTTTTTCTCTAGGTTCCTTAAGTATGGTACCAGAAGTTTCTGCCATTATCTCATTGTATATGTGCAATGGGGCAGCATTACTGGAAGGAACGGAGAGGGTAAACTGGTAAGCTTATGTTACAGTACTATGTCAGGGAAAGGTCTTGGGGTTTCCATAAATTCAATACGCAAAACTTACTGAATCACTATTTTAATTCAGACACCTCCTCTTGCCTTCTGCTGAAGCACCTGTATATTCAAGTCCACAGGTGTTACATTCAGGATCTCCAGATGATAAACCTCAAACCTCCTGCCTGGAGATTGGGAGGAGGGTTAAATCTAGAATTTAGGGATAAGTGGGAGAGCTCAATGCACAAACCACTTCTTACACACTTTAAGCCACTCTCCCTTTTCTCAGTCTTAAGCTCTACCCCAATTTTTCATAGTATGTGTGCACCAACACTTGAATATACCAGGGGAACTATGGGAAAATTCCATTAATTTCTAACTAGCATTTCCTTCACAGGAACTGTAAATTTCTATTTCATTCATTCTGCTAAATGATAATAATCCTCTTTTGAATTTATACTTTCAAAAGAGTAGAGCATACTAATTTTACAGACTAAAAGTTCTTTCTAGTTCCAGGCTTGGAAATATCTCTTATGGTATGGTACAACCAGAATTGTTTGATAATTTTTGTTTACATAGAGGTAAGGTGATCCCAAAGACAAATGAGCAAATGGCCACGTGAGCAATATTCTTGAATGATGCTAACTTGGTTTTGAAGCAGGTATATTATCAGCGAGCAGATAAAACTGTATAACAAGCCAATTTATCTTTAATGCTCCACTACTTTTCAGACATTTCCTCTCACTTTTAGAAACTTTCTTATTGATCATGTACTCTTAGTTCTTTCCTGGGAAGGATGACCATGCATAAAAGTACCCTGCACAGTTTAAACAGCTCTTCATGACCTAGGATTATGGCTTCCTGCTTCCTACCCCCCATAATCTCCACAAAGAAAAATTAAAACAAAACACATGGCAAATAGAAAAAAAGTTACACACACTCTTTCATAATATGTTAAATGTCTCTGCTACCTAACAAGAGGTGAATTAATCTGATAAATGAGTCCCTTTCTAGATAATGAATCATCTTTTCTCAGGAAAACAAAGAACTAACTTTGTTATTAAAGAATGACATTTCATATTTTATATACTGTATCTTGTATAATTTATTTTACTTATTAGTTTACTTTATTATTGTGGTAAGAATACAACATGGTATCTACTCTCTTAACAAATTGTTAAGTACACAATATAGTATTGATAGTTACAGACACTATGTTGTACAGCAGATCTCTAGAACTTAATACACCTTGCATCACAGAAACTTTATACCTGTTGAACAACAACTCTCCTTTCTCCTCTTCCCCAGTCCCTGGCAACCACCATTCTATGCTCTGTTTCCATTACTTTGACTATATTATATACGTCATATAAGTAGAATCATGCAATATTTGCCCTTCTGTGTCTGGCTTATTCCATTTAGCATAATGCCTCTAGGCTCATCCATACTGTCACATGCATCAAAATATTCTTCTTTTTAAAGGGTGATTAATATTCATTTGTATGTATATACCACACTTACTTTGTCCATTCATTTGTCAGTGGTTATTTCCAGATCTTGGCTATTGTGCACATTGCTGCAATGAACATGGAAGAGCATATGTCTCTTCGAGATCCTGGATTGCTGGGGGCACCTGAGTGGCTCAGGTGGTTAAGCATCTGACTCTTGATTTCTGCTCATTTTATCCATTTTGTCTAGGCTATCTAATTTGTTGGTGTGCAATTATTCATAGCAATTTCATGATTTCCCCCCTTGTGTCATGACTTGTAATGTTCTTTCTTTCATTTCTGATTTTATTTATCTTATTTTTCTCTCTTTTTGCTTAGTCTAGCTGAGGATTTGTCCATCTGTTCACCTTTTGAAAACAACAACAACAACAACAACACTTGATTCCTTTTTTTTTCTATTTTTCTACTTTCTATTTTATTTCTGCTCTAATCTTTGTTATTACCTCTCCTCTGCTAAATTTGGACTTAATTTCTTTTGTTTTGTTTTTTTTCCTAGCTCTAGGAAAAAAAAAAAAAAACTAGTTAGGCTTTTTTTTATGTTGGAGATCTTTATTCTTTTTTTTAATTTAGATGTTTATTGTATTAACTTTCCAGTTACTACTGCTTTTGCTGCATCCCATAAGTTTTGGTGAATGTTATGTTTTCATTTTCACTTGCCTTGAGACATTTCCGTTTTGAGTTATTCTTGACTCAACGACTATTTAAGAGTGTGTTGTTTAATGTCCACATATTTATGCATTTTCAAGTTTCTTTCTGTTATTGATTTTTCTACTTTCATTCCATTGTGGTCAGAAAAGATACTTGGTATGATTTCAATGTTCTTAAATTTCTTGAAACTTGTTTTGTGACCTAATATGTGATCTATCCCGACGGATGTTTCATATCTGCTTGAAAATAACGTATATTCTGCTGTTGTTGGATAGAATGTTCTATATATGTCCATTAGGTCCATTTGTTCTATAATGTTCAAGTCTGTTTCTTATTGATTTTCTGTCTGCATGTTCCATCCATTATTGAAATTGGGTATTAATAAGGCACTGAAGTCTCCTATTATTATTGTATTGCTGTCTATATCTCCCGTCAGGTCTGCCAATGATGGCTTTACATATTTAAGTGTTCTGATGTTATATCTTTCTTGAGAATTGCCCCTTTAATCATTATATAGTGACTTTCTTTGTCTCTTGTGGTAGTTTGTGTGTGTGTGTGTGTGTGTGTGTGTGTGTGTGGTAGTTTTTGACTTAAAGTGTAGTTCATCTGAGTATAGCCACCTCTGCTGTCTTTTGATTACTATTTTCACAAAATATCTTTTTCCATCCCTTCACTTTCCACCTACGTGTGTATTTCATTCTAAAGTGAATCTTTTGTAAACAGCATTTAATTGATCTTGTCCCCCCCACCCCCACTGCCATTCAGCTACTGTAACTTTCAATTGGAGATTTTAATCCATTTGCACTTAAAGTTACTATTAATAAGGATTAATAAGTAAGGATTTATTGTTGCCATTTTGTTTTATGTTTCTTTTTAGTTCTTTGCCCATCTTTTCCTTTCTTGCTATCTTATTTTGTGATTATTTCATTGTTATAGCTTTGATTCCTTTCTTTTTCTCTTATGTATCTACTATAGGTATTTTCTTCATGGCTACCTAGAAGCTTATATAAAACATCATATAATGTAAGTCTATTTGAAGCTGATAACAATTTAACTTCAACTGCATATAAAACCTCTGCATTTTACTTCCCTTCCCCCACTTTAAGTTATTGTTACCATAATTTACAATCACTCAAATTGTCTATCTTTTAACAGTTTTTTAGTTATACTTATTTTTCATACTTTTATCTTTAATATTTTATACTAGAATTAAAAGCAATTTAACCACTACCATCAAGGTGTTCTGCATGTGTCTATATATTTACTTCACTGATGAATTTCATACTTTCATGTGCTTTTGTGTTTCTGTCTCACATCCTTTCTTTTCACCTTGAAGAACTCCTTTTAGCATTTCTTGTAAGGTAGGTCTAGTGGTAATGAACTTCCTCAGCTTTTGTTTGCCTTTGCAACTGTTTATATCTCCTTTATTTCTGAAGGATAATTTTGTCAGTGGTAGTGCTTTTGGTTGGAGGTTTCATTGTTTCCACACCCCGCCTCCCAGGCACTTTAAATATATCACCCTACTCTTTCCTCACTTGCAAAGGGTCTGTTGAGAAATCTGCTGATAGTCTAATGGATGATCACTTGTGCTTGATGGGTCATTTTTCACTTGTTGCTTTCAAAGTTCTCTTTTTCCTTGAATTTTGACAATTTGGTTATAATGTGATGTGGTATAGACGTTTGAAATTCAACATATTTGGAATTCTTTGGGCTTCATGGTCTTCATGGTCTGGTCTTCCCAGTTTTAGTAAGTTTTTAACCAGTATACTGTAAGCTTTCTGCCTCCTTCTCTCTCTCTTTTCTTTCTGGTACTTCCATAATGTTTATATTGATTCTCTTGATATGTCTTATAAGTTCCATAGGGTTTCCTCATTTTTTCTTGTTCTTCTTTCTCAGTATTCCTATGACTAAATAATTTCAAGTGGCTTGTTTTTAACTTAATTACTTCTTCTGCTGGCTTGTTTGTTGTTAAAATCCTTTTAGTTATTTTTTTTTACTTATTTATTCTTCAGGTGCAGAATTTGTTGGATTCTTCTTTATTGTTCTATCTCTTTCATAATATTCTCATTTGTTTTTCATGTATTGTCTTTCTAATTTCATTTAGTTATCTATTGGTATTCTCTTGTAACTCACTGATCTGCTTTAAATAAATTTTGTTTTTTTGAATTATTGGTCTGACAACTTATAAATACATATCTCTTTAGGGTCAGCTATTAAAGGTTTATTTTGTTCTTTTGACTATATTTCCATGATTTTATGATTTGCGTAATTCTACATGTTCTTTTTAGCCTTGTGATGATCTGTGCACATCTAAAGGACTAGCACCCTCTCCCAATTTTATGGACTCTCTTTAGCCAGGAAAGAACTTCATCAGTGAGCTTGGTTAAAGATTCTGGGCCTCAGTTCTTTTCTGTCCTGGGTGTCCATTTTTGTTTTATCTTGTTTTGTTTTGTTTTGTTATTTTGGCATGGCTCTTTCCAGTAGCTCATAATCTCTTGCTCCCTCTGGTGACTGATGATGTCAGTTCTGTCATCACTCTGAAATGAGATAGAAACCAGCTCCTCAGATGGTGCACTGAAAGACCACAGGCATTGGGGGTGTGCTTTACTCTTCTCCTTCCCTCCTCAGAAATAAACTTCAATTATCTACTTTTTTCTATATCCCGGAGCCATGCTACCTGCTAACCCAGTCATCTGGAGTATTCTGGTTTCTTTAGCTTTCTGTGTGAGGCAGGGCAGAAACCAGCACCTCAGGCTGCCCGCTGAAATGCCCAAGACATTGGAGTCACACTAGATCCCTCCCTCCCTCCAGGAGGAGAGGCCTCAGTTCTGGATCTTTCTCACACCTCACAGAGTTGCAGGCCACCCGAGGGTGCATATCCACCTAAATGCCCCAAGCTTCCAGACTATTCCAATTCTTTCAGCACTCGGTGTGAAATGAGACAGAAAGCCACTCTTCAGGGATCTCACTGAAAGGTCAGGGACTTTGGATGTTGACCCATCCTTTTCCTTCTGCTGCAGGGAGGTGTTGAGATGTCACTGTGCTGTGCTAGCTTAGGGGAGGGGCTGATGCAGTAAAAGTTAAATTGTTACGTTCCATTTCAGTATAGCTGATGTCAATTTTGTGCTTAACTGGGGCACTGTCAATTCCTAACCGGATTCTGGTTTTCTCATAAAGGTTTTACTTAAATCATTGTCAACTCTTTTTTTCTGGGGTTAGGATTTCCCATTCTAACAACTTGCTGACATCACCCTCTTTAGTGATTTATTCATAGTGAGAATATATTTATGTACTGCTTGTGCAATTAATTTTTTTAAATAAGAACAAGTATCATAGATTTTGTAAAACTAATGTGAATTATCTTCTTCAACAGCTTGATTTAAATATCTATTTTATAAGAGTATTTTTTCATGTACGTGACACATTTGATACATCTTAATATTTTGAGGCTAGGTTAAACATAATCAAGCTCTCCATGAAGGATCATTTATTTCTACTTTCAAAGAAGCCTTACAATGAATACTAAATATTATATTAATTAAATGAATTTAATTCTCTGAGGTCTGGAGTAAAGCCAGAGATAGAAAGACATGATTATATTAATCCTATGTTTGGAAAGACTCAAAAGACAAACGATGAATATAAAATGTGTAATCTCCCTTGCATCCCAAACTGTTCTTAATAGAGAGAAGCAAGGACACGGATAGGTAATTCAAAAAGGTTAGGTGATTTCTGGGAAAAATTATGTACTTAAAATGTTTTTTGATGAATATACCGGTACACCTGATGAATGAATTCTTCATTGAATTTCAGAATTTCTTTTGTTTTTTAATTTTTTTTTCATCTTTACTTATTTTTGAAAGAGAAAAAGATAGAACACAAGCAGGGGAGGGGCAGAGAGAGAGAGGGAGACACAGAATTGGAATCAGGCTCCAGGCTCTGAGCTGTCAGCACAGAGACAAATACGGGGCTCGAACTCAGGAGCTTTTGAGCTGTGAGATCATGACCTGACCGAAGTCAGCTGCTTAACCGACTGAGCCACCTAGGTACCCTAAATTTCAAAATTTCTAGAGTTAGTGTTATGTTCAAGAAGAGGTTGAGCTGTCTAAGACCTAGTTTCATGTTCCTTGTTCATCCATCCTCTAATCAACCTGAACCACTGCTTCCTGAAGCTCAGTCATATTTCAAGCCAAAATTATTCCATCTTTCAATCTCCAATCCATTTATGTCATGTTCAATCCCAAGCTCCTATCCTTCTATCTTAAATAACTATTGCTGTCTTAAACATCCCTTTGGCTCCTCTACTTGTCCCTATCCCTTCATATTCTGCTATATATATTTCATTTCCCAATCATTTTAGAACAATGGGTCCTGACCTCAATTCATCGTTTGCCAAACCTCTGGAAACTCAAACTGAACCAGCCCTGGACAGGTTTGAGTCTTCATCTCAGTGCTTGCATCTTGGTCCCTGAGCCAAGTGGAGAAAACAACTCAAAAAGGCAGATTGATTAACCCTTAATTCCTAGTCACTAGGAGATGGCCACAGATCTCAATGCTCAGCCCTGAAATCTAGTATTTCTTAATTCAATAGCCATCTCCTGATGTGACTATTTCGAAGTTTCTTGATTATATCTCATAACTTAGAGTTGCTCACAGTCCACGCTCTTACCCCTGCCTTACACGTTACAGTGACAATAGAAACCACAAAACCAAACTACACCAATTTAAAAAAATCAGCCAAATTTCTTACATTTGCACTCATTCCTTTCCCTATCTCTCTTTTTGAAAAAGAAGAATCCTCCCTCCCAATAACCAGTTCTGTTACTTGTAGCTCTTTTGTCCTGGATTCAGCACTCTCTCACCTTCTCAAGAAACATATTCCAAATCTTGAACCTCTTCTTGTCTTTTGGCCCTTCTTTCTTAATATTTAAATATTCTAAATGTTCTTTTGCCTTAGAATATGTTCTGTCTTCCTGAAGTCTCATTGTTGCTCTGAGCTATGAACCACTCTTCTGGTACCTTCCTTTCTCTCTTCACTTCTCAACACCAAACAAAAAAGTTAACTACACTTGTCTTGATGTAATCATCTCTAAATCTAGTTATTTAAAAAATCTACTTCAAAATGGATTTTGCTCCCATTAGTCTAATTGAAATTCTGCTCCTGTTAAGGTTATAAGAACTCTATGCCACTGACAGACATGTTCTGTTCTTATCCTACTTGATCTCCCAGCAGGATTCAACACAGATTTTCACTTCTTTCTATAAGCTATTCTTCTCTTGGTTTCCTAAATATTCCATTTTATTCTCTTTTTCTTCTTCTTATATGGTCATCCCATAACTGTATTCTTTGCTGGCTTAACCAATCCCAGATAAGTATTTATCGTTTTTAAGGACTTTCTTTAAATTTTATTTATTTTGAGAGAGAGAGAGAGAGACAGAGAGAGACAGAGAGAGAGAGAGAGAGAGAGAGAGACAGAGAGAGAGAGAGAGAGAATGAATGAATTCCAAGCAGGCTCCACATTCAGCACAGAGCCTGATGTGGGGCTCAAAGTCATGACCTTGTGATCATGACCTGAGCCAAAATCAAGAGTTGATCGCTTAACTGACTGAGACATCCAGGCATCCCAAGGACTTTGTTTAGTACTCTGTCATTTCTCTTCTAGCCTCACTTACATCCAAGGCTCTTTCATGGACTAGATAAATAGATGATAGATAGATAGACAGGAAAAATATTATATACATATTATACATAATACCACATCTGAGCCCCAAATTCATATATCTAATTTCTCCTTCAATAGTTCCCTTAGGACAGCTGCATATGCAGAAGGTGAACTCATCATTTTATCTACTCAAATTCCCCCAAAGTCTTTACCTCAGCAAATGGCATCGACATTTTGTAACACTCTCATAGCCAGCCAGATGAGCAGGACCCTCTATAAGTCTGACTGCTGAGGGAGTTCCATATTTTGGATCATCATCTTTAATTTTTCAAAGGGCCTCACATGGCTTGGGACTGTCTCTGGTCAACACTGTCATTTGGATAGGATTTCCCAAGCTTGAACCTTGTTGTACTAGATCTCATCATGCATGGATCCTGGTCACTTAAAAGTTCCTATCTCAAAATTTTCAAGACAAGATTCTCCTCTGGTGCCAAGTTATAGATCGTATTTCTTCCCTTTAAGATATTCTCCAACCCTCCCACCTCCAACACTACTTGACCAGATGCCATAAGAAACTCAGTTGCAAGAAGAAAGTCTTGTGAACAAATCACTTACTGGCCAGTGTAGTATTTCTTTCATGGGGTCAGCTGAAACTGGACTGCCAGAATGGTACTGATATGTTGATCTGAAGGTGACTCTCTTTCATGTTTGATGCCAGCCTAAATAGAGGACTCAGAGTAATGATGATCTGTCACCTATTCTTGAGTTTAGGCCATGAGTATGTGGACCCAGGTGTTGCTTCTCACCTGGCTTAATTCAACTGTGGTGCTGCCTCTAGTCTACAGCACCTTGATAGCTGCTTGATAGCTAGAGGGGTGGCAAGTGTCCTGTACCTTGTGACTCTTAGCCACTCACACTCAGGGTGGTCACTTCCACTTCCTCCACAGGCTCCTTCACATGGGTCAGGCAGCATGCAGCGGGGGGGGGGGGGGGGGTGTCAATGCTCTTATCTCCTCTAAGGAATCTGTACCAGTTTGCCACCATACCATCTGGCTATTTGGATCTATGTGCTAATGAGTCTTCTCCTTTAACTGTCTTGCACAGTGCTGGATAAGGGATGGGAATTCTTTGCAAAAATGGGGCATTGCTTTTCTCACTCTTACAACAGATCCTCCTCCGCCCTCCTTTCTGCTGGTAGTGTGCAAGGCAAGATTGCAGGCATTGTGGAAGGAGATCGCATTCTAAAAATGCAATGATGCTAGGCCAAGGACATCAAGATATGGTTAGAAGCTGTGTTGTTTCTTGTTTATGCTATAAAATATGAGTAGTATAATTAATTTGATCAGAAAGCTAATTATTGCTTACATTTCTCTGGGTAGGACCATCATCTTACTCTGGGTAAGACTTGCTTTCGTAGCCGTCATAGTAGAAGCACAATAAGAACCTTGAAAAGGGTCACAGGAAGTTGTTATTCATAGTCAGGAAGATGAATGATGCAGTGTTATAAATAATGATGTGGATTAAATAGTAGCATGAGGAAATTGCAAAAGCAAGAAGTTCTATGGTGTCTCAATGAAACAAGGTTCCAAAAAGCCATGACATGTAGCAACATGTAATAACAGTGTTGCTACCTTTTCTCCTTCAGTAGGAGATATATAATTAGCACATTTGACAGGAAAGCACACAAAATGACTCTTGGAACTGAACAACCAGAGACCATACTATGGAGTCTTTCTGTACACGGAATGGACAATTAAACAAGACAAAAGTACCTCTTCTCTATACATCATTCTAAATCCATTATTCACATGGACTTGTGACTTTCACATTCAATTTTCAAACCAAATTGTTTATATAGATGGGATATCCATAGAATTTATTTTCCTGAGGACCACACTACCTGGGATGGGCCTGCCATCCTTCACTTTGGTTTGAAGTGAGACTTCCGTTGATTATTCTCAGTATCTCTCTCTCTGCCTCACACTTTTCACTTCATTTCAATAATTCACTATGTTTATTTTTTTAAATAGCCCTCAGAGTCAGCCACTGCCTCCTAAGTTCCCATTATTTTTCCCTCAGTCTATAGTATTAACCAATTACCTGTTCTTCCTCTGGTTTTGTATGTCTATATTCCATAGTGTAGTGAATAAGGTTGATCTTGTCATCCAACTGATTAAAATATTTTACTTGTTTTACTTACCCTGAAGAAAACAGTCAGCATTTTAAACGTGGCCGACCAGGGCCTGCATGACCCAGATCTGGCCCATCTCTCCAAGCCTCATGTCATATAATTTTATACATTTGCTTTTCTTTTTTTCCCCTTCTTCACCTGAACAATATTAACAAGAACCTATTATATGCAAAGTACAATACTAAATATTGGATATGTGGTGGTGAATTAAAATAGATCTTGTTCCTACCATGAAGGGGACCAGGATATAGTGAAGAAAACAGTTTTTGATAACAATCATCACATATTGAAGTAAAATTTTATCTGTGGTATGTTGCAAATGAGAAATACTTCTATTTTGAAATAATACTGCTGAAAAATTTTGTAATAATAGATATCAGGAATCAATGGACATTATTAGTAGGCAAAAGGGAGGGAAGGGTGGTTTTTTTGGATGTACCGTGCTTTTTGCCTGCTTACTGGTTTTGCACAAGTTACTCACAAGATGTGGAACGGTCTTTTTCGTTTTGACCTGAGTAGCCTCCATGTATATATAGAGGCTCAGTTTAAATGTAATTTCCAACACAAGCAAGTTGCCTATGATTTGCTTACATGGTACCTCACTTTTTAATATTTACTCAATGTCCCTCTAAACTAACATATTGTTATCTGATTGTTATATGCTTTCTGAGCATATGTAATGTCTCCCTTATTTGCAGCTATATTTCTGGTACATAGCACAGAGCCCAAGATATAAGCGCTCAAATTTTTATTGAATACCTGTGTTAGAATTTATGATCCAACAGCTATGCTATATTCTGGGTAGTAAAAATAAATTAGATATGATACTTGCCCTCATAGAATATATTCTAGTAAAAACAATACTTGATAAGACTGAACACAAAGTGTTAAAGAGGCAATGATTTGGGGGCTATCTCCTAAGAAATCATATCACCAGTCACTGAGGTCCCTTAGTAGAGGCCACTTTTTCAATCAAGTGTTCCAGGGGTTGGGGGAAGAGATTCCTGAATTGGTAGACCTGATTAAATAAAAACCATCTCTAAATTTACTTTTAATGTTTGTTACTAACCGTATACATCAACTTGAACTTTTTGCAATATTTTTGATTAAACAAAATTGAAGTGAGTCAACCCAACTGGTGCATTTTAGATTTAGCATACTTATTTTGTGGGGATTCAGAGAAAATATATATTCTATGATATTCAATAACAGATTAATAAAAATAATGAGTTCTATATTAGTGATCTATTTCATATGATTTCTTAAAATATTAAAATCAATACTGTTTTAAATTGTAAATTATAATATGGTCATTTATATTTAGATAAGATTTTTAAATGACTTAGCTTTCACACATAGTTATTGGTTAGAAGCCACAGAAACGTAAAATGTTATTTTATTTGAAAATGATGTTATTTAGTGCTTAGAATAGCTTTGGGAAAACAATAGCATAATCTCTACTCTAATACTATCTTAGTACTACTATGAGGAATATATTTAATATTTACTTCTCCAGTTCATAACCATCATTTTATGTCATTTGGAAACTTGAGCTATAATATTATATAATATATATGTGTGTACATTATATATAAAATATATATTATATAATATGTTTCTAAAATTGATTTTAGCAAACAAGGAAAATAAATTTCCCTCATTCCCTTCACATATATAACTTTGGAAAATAATTTTATACTACCAGTTCTAAACTAGATAAACTGGTATATTAGGAACCTAAAAAATAAATAAATAAATAACAGACCTGCAGTAAGAAGAGAACTACTGAGCCTGCTAATATTTATTTCTACACAAGATTTAAATCTTTAATGATAAACCACTGTTTAAGCTCAGTGTGGGAAATGCAGAATATAAATGGAGAGCATATTTGAAAATGGGTATCTTTTATGCATACACACACACACACACACACACACACACACATTTTATGTTCAAATGTGACATGCATTCTAAATAAGACACTACTTCTTCTACACAAACAGTAACTTGTAAGCCCAAAACCCATGGGAGTCTAGCTCACAAAATTAGCTTAGGAAATATAAGGGATAATTATCAGAATTGGTTTTTAGGTATGTTCCTAGGGACTTTGCTGGGATTGGGACACATGCAGAGGTTTGGGGGTATTTAAAAATATCCCTCCATCCAGATTTGGACTGGATGAAGTAACTTCTGTATAAGACCTCATAAATTATTTATATCTATATCTATGTCTGTATCTATATGTATATCTGTATCTATATCTATATAATCTATATCTATCTATATCTATCTATATCTATCTATCTATGTATCTATCATCTATCTATGTATCTATCTATCTATCATCTATCTATACATCCACCCTAAATATTTATGCTTATCTTTGGAAGAATAATAAAATGGAAGCCAATTGCTGGAAAAAAAAAAGAGTACAGCTAAAAATGTGGCACTGGGAAGTGACAGAATGCCCACTTCCCTACAGGAATCACTTTATTGCAAATGATTTATAGCATTTGACAGAATCTTATTTACTACCCCAGACTCACTGGCCCTTCCTATTATATGTCTTCTAGAAGTAGGATAAATAGAGCAACACTAAATTGTCCATCTACTAAATTAATTCAGGATTTAATTGTGAAGGGGAGGAAGAGGGAAGACTCTACAAGGAACATCCACAGGAAAAAATAAATTTCTGTGAGGAGTCTCTTACCATAAGAAGGATAGAATTTCTTATCTTTTAATATAATACATTCTTCACTAAAGAAAAAGAACAATTTCCCAAAAGGAAAAACTGATGGCATACTGAGCCGATTCGAGAGATTTGAATTTCACTTCAATATTCCTATCTTAACATGAAGCTGGAAACAAGGTAGCACATATAATAAATTTGCTTAAAATTATATAAAAATATCATACAATAGGAGAAAGATAAATTTACAATCATAATTACAGCTTTTAATTTTTATTTTTTGTTTCTTTTCCCCCCAAGTTTTTATTTAAATTCTAGTTAGTTAACATACAGTGTAATATGAGTTTCAGCTGTAGAACTCAGTGATTCCTCACTCACCTGCAACAATGAGTGCTCATCACAAGTGCCCTCTGTAATACCCATCACCCATCTAACCCATCTCCCAACCACTTTCCTCCATCAACCCTGTTTGTCCTCTATCTTATGAGGCACTTGTGATTTGCTTCCCTCTCTTCTCTTCCCTCCCCCGCTCCCCATGTGTTCACCTGTTATTGTTTCTTAAGTTCCACATATGAGTAAGATAATATGTATACCACCTCTTATTTATCCATTCATCAGTCAATGGACGTTTGGGCTTTTTCCATAATATGGCTTTTGTTGATAATGCTGCTATAATAATCGGGGTGTATGTGTCCCTTCAAATCAGTATTTTGGTAACCTTTAGGTAAATACCTAGTAGTTCAGTTACTGGATCATGGTAACTATGATCCACTATTTTTAACTTTTTGAGGAATCTCCATACTGTTTTCCAGAGTGGCTGTACCAGTTTGCATCCTTACCAACAGTGTAAGAGGGTTCCCCTTTCTCTGTATCCTCATCAGCACCTATTGTTTCCTGTATTGTTAATTTTAGTCATTCTGACTTGTGTGAAGTGATATCTCATTGTAGTTTTGATTTGTATTTCCCAGATGATGGGTGATGCTGAGCATCTTTCCATGTGTCTATTAGCCATCTGGATGTCTTCTTTGGAAAAATGTCTATTCGTGTCTTCTGCCCATTTCTTAATTGGATTATCTGTTTTTTGGGTGTTGAGTTTGATAAGTTTGTTATGTATTTTGGATACTAACCCTTTATCAGATATGTCATTTGCAAATATCTTCTTTCATTCTGTAGTCAGCCTTTTAGTTTTGTTGACTGTTTCCTTCATTGTGCAGAAGCTTTTTATCTTGATGAAGTCCCAATAGTTAATTTTCGCTTTTGTTACTCTTATCTCTGGAGACATATCTAGTAAGAAGTTGCTATGACTGATGTCAAAGACATTACTGCCTTTGTACTCTAGGGTTTTAGTTTCCTGTCTTACATTTAGGTCTTTAATCAATTTTGAATTTATTTTGTGTATGTTGTAAGAAAGTGGTCCAGTTTCATTCTTTTGCAGGTAGCTATCCAGTTTTACCAACACCATTTGTTGAAGACTGTCTTTTGCCATTGGATATTCTTTCCTGCTTTGTTGAAGATTAATTAACTATGTAGTTGTGGGTTCATTTCTGGGTTTTCTGTTTTGTTCAATTGATCTATGTGTCTATTTTTGTGTCATTACCATACTGACTTGATACTAGAGCTTTATAATATAACTTGAAGTCCAGAATTATGATGCCTCCAGCTTTGTTTTGCTTTTTCAAGATTGCTTTGGCTATTTGGAATCTTTAGAGATTCCATACAAATTTTAGGACTGTTAGTTCTAGCTCTGTCAAAAATGCTGGTGGCATTTTCATAGGGATTGTATTAAATGTGTAGATTGCTTTGGGAAATAGAGATGTTTTAATAGTGTTGTTCTTCCAAACCATGAGCATGGAATGTTTTTTCCGTTTCTTTGAGTCATCTTCAATTTCCTTCATCAGTGTTTTATAGTTTTCAGAGTACAGATCTTTTACTTCTTTGGTTAGCTTGATTCCTAGATATCTTAGAGAACTACAGGACAATATCCCTGGTCAACATGGATACACATATTCTCAATAAAATACTAGCAAATAGAATCCAACAGTACATTAAAAGAATCATTTACGAAGATCAAGTGGGATTTACTCCTGGGCTTCAAGGGTGGTTCAATATTTGCAAATCAATCCATGTGGTACACCACATTAATAAAAGAAAGGGTAAGAACTATATGATCCTTTCAATAAATACAGAAAAATCATTTGACAAAGTACAACATCCATTCATGATAAAAACCTTCAACAAAATAGGGTTAGAAGGAACATGCCTCAACATAATAAAGGCCATATGTGAAAAACTCACAGCTAATATCATCTTTAATGGAGAGAAACTGAAAGCTTTTCTTGTATGGTCAGGAACAAGGCAGGGATGTCCACTCTCATCATTGTTGTTTCCCGTACTACTTAAAGTCCTAGCCTCAACAATCATACAATAAAAAGAAATATAGGACATCCAAATCAGCAAGGAAGAAATCAAACTTTCACTATTTGCAAATGACATGATACTCTATATAGAAAACCCGAAAGACCACCAAAAAAAAAAAAAAAGGCTAATACTGGTATACAAATTCAGTAAAGTCACAGGATACAAAATCAACATACAGAAATCTGTTGCATTGCTATACACCAATAGTGAAGCAGCAGAAAGAGAAATCAAGGAATATATCCCATTTACATTGCACCAAAAAACCTAATATGCTTAGTAATAAACATAACCAAAAAAGTAAAAGACCTCTCTTCTTATATAAAATAAATAAGTGGTTGTCTAAGGCTGATGGTGGGGAGAATTAACTGCAAAGAGGTAATAGGGAGTTATTTGGGGGTGATGGAATTGTTTCATAATTGTGACAATGGCAATATTTCTAAAAACTTATTGGTCAGCATAACTAAACTGGGTATATTTTATTACACATACATTACACCTCAATAAAACTGACAAAAATACTAAGAGAGGTAATATTGTTCACAATTTGAAGACTTATTTTCTTTGTTTTAAAAGGGAACATGATCTTCTGGTGATGTATTTCAAGGATCAGTTGTTGTGGTTCTATTACCAATATCCAATTAACTTGGGTTGTGACCTGTACAAAATCACTTAACTGCTTTGTTTCTAAAGACAAAATAACTTTGGTCTTAAAAATAGACTGATAATTTTGTAGTAATTGAAGTCACAATATGCACTGTAACGTCAGCTTATTCCTTATTGCACCCCAAACATATTTGGGAAATGCATTTGATAAAATGCGTTTCCTTGTACGGCCTTAAGGGAGCCTAAGTGTACAATTAAAGTATAGATTAGTAGGAGGAACTTAAAATAGAGATTTAGGCTTCATAACATTTCTCTTTTTGTCCCTTAAACTATATTCTCAATGATGATCCCTTCTTGCTTCGTGTGTTTTGTTTGCAGATAGAACAAATGTCATTGCTAACCTTTAACACATTCAACAACCCTTAAAACGTATTCTCTACATCCTAAATTTGGGTTCATTTAATGTGTACAACTGTTTTGTAATGGAAGTGTTAATAAGCCAGGGACTTTGGGTAAATCATTGGCATTTGAAAGAAGGGAAGGTAGAAAGTAGCCATTCAATTTTAATTTCCTCTTAAATGGAAAGGTAGCACATTCATAAATTTTTGAAATTATGAAGATAACTGAATCCAATCAACCTATGACATTTTAGAATTTTAATATCTGACATTCTTTTGAGAGATATTAACTGTATTTTCTGATTAAAGTGAAATAATGTTTTACACAGTCTACCTACACCATCCTTGCTACTGTCATATACAAAGCTCTCTTCCTCACCAGCTTAGACTACTGCAATTATTGTCCTACCTTCTTTGCCTGGTTTCACATTTGCTCCTCTTTGCAAGCCATTTTCCAGGAAGCTGCAAGAAGGATAATTTGTACATGTGAATCAGATCATGAAAAAAAAATACTGATTATGATGTCTCTACTAGTAGAGTGCTTAGAATATAATCCAAACCTAAAACTTTTGATCAAATGGTCTGTTCCTTGCTTGCATTGTGGAACTTATCTTGTAACTATGTCCTGCAGGTTCACTGCTCAAATCACATTTCCTTGTTCCCACCTCAGGACCCGTTTTCTTTCTGTCCCATCTACCCAGACAACTCTTGCCTCAAATATTGTTTTGAGGATTTGCATCTCAGCTTGTATGTCGCTTGCATCCATTATCCACTTTTATCTCCTATAGAGTTTTGTCACCATCTGAAATTACAGTTTTTTTCTTATGCATTGTTTATGGCACATAACTTTTCCAGAACAAAGTCTATATTACCTTTATTGCTGCTGCCTCCTTCTGAATTCTTTATTTTTACACTAGTTCTCCAATCTTTTCACAAAAGCTTACATTGTTTTATTATTTTTGCTCTTTTTTTTGAAATTGACTAATGTAAATGCAAACAACTTTTTAAAAATATTCACAAAATTTTAGGGAAATCTGACATACATTTGGAAGATCATTCAGAGAGTTTAATATTCTCCATCTAAAACTGAGAAATTCCATACAGACCATATACAAAACTTTCATTGTGATTCAGTTAATTATATATACAATTCAGAGCTTGATTTTGCATGTTTAACATAGTGTTTTCAGAACAATTTGAAATATTTAAATGACCACCTTCACAATTTTTCACGGTGGTATCATCTGAATTTAAATTTTAGTTAGCTATCGATGTGATAATATTGTGTAGAGCATCTTACAAAGAGCAAACAGCTGGCACAAAATGGAAACTAAAAAATTAAAATTATGAGATGATTCAACTATATTTTCCACTTGTTTAATTTAATTCAATTTACTCATAGCATATTGCAGTTTATTGCCTAAAGAAGATAAAGCCAACCAGATGAATTTTATATTACAATTTAAATCACAGCATATGTTATAATTAAAAATGTAAATGTAGAAATGTAATTTTTTCAAGAACTTAGTGCCAAAAGGATTTAATATATACTACATCAGTACAACATTTAGTTAAATAAAGTTTTAAAATTACTATATAGCTTACTTAGTGTAGGAAGATACATAGGCATAGTGCTTAGGGACACAGACAAAAACCATGCCCTAATGTTTACACAAATCTTTTTTAAACTATGCTGCCCCTTGTCCTTAAACTACGTAAGATTTATAGTATGAAATTCAAGTCCAGTATTTTTTGTTAATTCCAGCAATCTGGAAAATAAAAACAAGTAAAAAATATAAAAGATCTTTTTAATTTTTACCTTCTACTGAACTATATAAGAAACTTATATCACTCTATTTTCAGTAAACATTTCTCAGGGACTTATTTTCATGGAATATTTTCAAGTATATACCAGAATTTTGGGGACTATGTGAAATGTTGGAGAAATGCTTCATATTATATCAAACAGTAAGTTACAGGCCATATCTGAATACTGAAAATCCTTGGTGAAATTATCTGATTAACAAATCTATTTACTTAACTCTCAACTGTCACCAAAGAAGGCTTCTGTGTACTGACATTGGTGCCTAGCTTCGGGTTACATGGCCTTCCAGCTATCTCTGAACTCCACGCGATGTATCATGTGTTGACTATGATATTCTTTTGAAAACCATAAAGTACAATGTGTTTGGTAGAGGACAGAGGGTACTGGCAAGACATAAAGAGAGGGAGCTAGCCTGGTCTAGGAATCAAGTGCAGGCTCCTAACAACAATGGAAATTTATGCTGGCCCCTGAACAACAGGAATGAGTATGACAAATGAAATGAGTTTTTCACAATTTATTTACTCATTAGTCTTTTAATCTTCTTGGGGCAAGTTGTAATGGTCCAGCTTTGCCTTTTAATAACAGTAATTTGTGTTCTCTCCCTCTCTCTCTCTCTGATTAGCCTGGACCTAGAGTTTTTTTTAGTTTTATTATTTTATTGATCTTTACAGAGAATTAGTTTTAGGTTCCATTGATTTTTTCCCTTTATTTTTTACATATATGCTTATAAATTATAATCAGGTAATTTACATACAATAAAATGTACCCATTTCAAACACTTAGATGACTTTTAACATAGTGTACACATGGGTAACCATCACCACAATCAAAGTAGAGGACATTTCCATCCTTCAAAAAGTTTTCTCTTGTCCCTTTGTAATTAATCCTTCCCACTACCCTCAGGCCTAGACCACCAATGATTTTTTTCTGTTGTTATGGTTAGATTTGTCTATTCTAAAATTTCATGTAAATGAAATCATTCATTATATACTATTTGGAATCTGACTCCTTTCCCTTGGCATTTTTTTTAATTTAGATATTTATTCATGGTTTTACGTGTTTTGGTAGTTTATCCATTTTCTTCATTAAATAATAATCCAGAGTATATACCTAAAAATTTTTATCCCTTTAAGTGATGATGAATATTTTTAATTTTTCTAGTTGTGGGATATTATGAATAATGCTACATGGACATTTTTCTGTAACTCTTTATGTAGACATTTGCTTTCATATTTTTGAACAAATATCTAGAAGTGAAATTACCATGTTAGCTCGTATTTTTAGTTTTCATGACTGGCATTGCATTATATATTTCTTTCTGTTTCTTGATTTTTCTTCATTCAGCACTAAGCATGTAAAATGCAGGTTGTTGTGTGTATATCTGGTCTAATGCTTATAATTCTTATAATGCCTAGTACTCCATGTTGTATATCCAGCAGATATTATCAAGACACTCTATGTGTTGAAAATTGCCTCCAACTCATACCACCACATATTTTTACCAGCTTACAATTTTGTAACAACTTTTATATTCTGTGGTGTACATTCTATATTAAGAGAAGATATTAGTGTTTTCACTATTCTAAGATTTTTATCTACCTTAGTTTAAAGAGTGAGAGTGGACCTTCTATTAGACAACCTATGCAAACATCGACCTAAAATTAAGACTGATCAGCTAATGCTATGTGAAAATGTAAACGTGATCATTTATTTGTGGGCAAAAAGTTTCAGAGAGTGGGACATCAAATAATATTGTAAGATAAATTATAGGACAACTTGTAATTAATAACAACGCAAGACAAACCATGAAAATTATCAGATAATCGATTATGTTCATACATGGTGGTAAAGTGATTATGGGCATAATCAATGTATTCAATTATCTAAGTAATATAATGTAGCTTACAGGGTAATTTATATATTTTTTTTAAATTCAGATATAACTGATATAACATTGTATAAATATAAGGTATACAATGTGATGATTTAAAAAAAATAACGTTTATTTATTATTGAGAGACAGAGAGACACAGAGTGTGAGTGGGGGAAGGGTAGAGAGAGGAGACACAGATCTGATGCAGGCTCCAGGCTCTGAGCTGTCAGCACAGAGCTGGAGGTGGGGCTTGAACTCACAAACTGCGAGATCATGACCTGAGCTGAAGTGGTTGCCTAACCAACTGAGTCACCCAGGCGCCCCAGGGAATACAGCGTGATGATTTGATACACATATATATTGTGGAATGATTACCACAATTAGACTAATTAACACATCCATCACCTCACATAATTATTTGTGTGTGTGTGTGTGTGTGTGTGTGTGTGTGTGTTGTGAGGACTTGTAAGGTCTACTCTCTTAGCAACTGTCAAATATAGCAAAGTATTCAATGTCACCATGCTCTACATTTGACCCCAGAATTTATTCATTTTATATCTGGGACTTTGTATCTTTTGACAAATGTCTCTCTATTTCCCCTAACACCCAGCTCCTGACAACTACCAGTCTACTTTGTTTCTTTGAGATCAACCTTTTTAGATTCTACATATAAATGAGATCGTACAGTATTTGATTTGCATTTCCCTGATGATTAGTGACGTTGAGTACCTTTTCATGTAACTGTTGGACATAATAGGTCTTCTTTGGAAAAATGTCGATTCAGTTACTTTGTCCATGTTTTAATAAGATCATTTGCTTTTTTTCTATTGAATTATATGGGTTCCTTATATATTTTGAATATGAAACTTTTATCACATACATGGTGTGCAAATACTTCTCTCATGGTTGCCTTTCATTTTGTTTATTGTTTCTTTTGCTGTGCAGAAGTATTTTAGCTTAGTGTAGTCCTACTTGTTACTTATTTTTGACTTTGTTGCTTCTCTTTTGACATCATATCCAAAAAATAATCTCTGAGACCACTGTCAAGGAATTTTTTTCCTAGAAATTTTACAATTTGAGGTCTTAAATTTAAGTCCTTAATACATTTCAGATTAATATTTGCGAGTTTTGTAAGATAAGGGTCCAATTTATTCTTTTGCATGGCAATATCCAATTTTTACAATCCTGTTTATTGAAGAAGCTATCCTTTCCCCATTGAGTATTTTTGGTTCCCTTGTCAATTACTGGTTGATGGTATAGTTGTGGCTTTATTTCTGGGCTCCTGATTCGTGTCTCTGCAATTTATTTGCCCTTTGATCTCAGTTCTCAAATGGAATTAGGAAGATTCTTCTTCTATTCTTTGAATTTTTTTTCTTGTTATGGAGATGGGAGTGATGACATCTAAACTCTTTACGTGTTGTACTGGATACAAAGCCATATATACATATAAATATATACATTAAAAGTTTATTTACTTATTTTGAGAGAGAGAGAGAGAGAGAGAGAGAGAGAGAGAACATGAGCAGGGGTGGGGCAGAAAGAGAGGGAGAGAGAGAGAGAATCCCAAACAGGCTCTGCAGTATCAGGATGGAGCCTGACGCAGGGCTTGAAGCCACAAACCATGAAATCATGACCTGAGTCGAAAATCAAGAGTTGGACACTAAACTCAATGAGACACCCTGGTTCCTCAAAGCCATATTTCTAATAAAGAGATCTTTTTAAACAAAATATTTCCTGACTATAATAGTAACTTTTCAATATAAAAGTTTTGGCATTCAGAAAAATGAAAAGTGAAAGTAAAATCTCTTCCATCACCATATTGTATGGATAGAAAACACAGTTACTACTTGTGTACAGTTTCTTTTTCTTTATGTACTTTTCTGACCACATGGTTATCAGCTTTTGTAAATGCTGATTTTCATTTAACCTCATTAAGTATACTTTGTACTTCTAAAACATGACTATGAATGACTACATGTTAATCTCTCATTTTTCTATCACAAAATTTGCTAACAAAAACCTATCATTGAGCATTTGCATTGCTCTGGGTTTTGTTTTGTTTTGGTTTTACCAATGATTGGTAATCAATAGATTTGTAGATGCTTTGACAGTCTGATTAATTCCTCACAATAAATTTCCAGTAAAAAACTCCTGGGTTAAAGAAAATAATACCTTTTGTTAAGCTTCTTTTGATTTAATGTTAGTTAAATATGGAATTCTTTTTTTCTTTAAAATTTAATACCAGTATAGTCAATATACAGTGTTATACTAGTTTCAGGTGCACAATATAAGATTCAATAATTCTATACGTTATTCAGTGCTCATCATGCTAAGGAAAGAATACTCTTAAAGCTTTTGATTCTCTTTGCTAAATCATTTCCACTTACATTTTGTTATTTATATGCTCTCACTATCAATTTGAAAAGAAGGGATCCATATTGTGACTGCAAATATCAATTTGTTTGCAAATAGACCTGAAGCTAGTCAAGGAGGCCAAATGTATTGAACTTCCAGATGGTGAATCTGGTTAGAGAAAACAGATTGGATATCTTCTTCTCCAGCATGCCCTAGTTAATTGTCCATCAAATACCTTTTGATGAAAAATATGATGAAAATTTGATGAAATACTGAAATGCTTTATGTATGTGCCTGCCCCATGAAGTACAGAACCATGTCTTATTGATACAGTTTATTTAAATCAATGAGTGACTAAAAAAGTAATCAAATCCATGGGAAAGTGGCTATAATTGATCACCTCCCTTCTCCTCCCCCTCCTTCTTGCATACACAGTCCCCAAACAAGGCATATCCTGGAGATTTTCCAGGCAACTCCCACTGCTACTTTTGGTGTCATACACTAACCAACCTACATCAGCATAAACAGCAAGGACATGCGCTATCACATGGAACAAAAAGCCCAGCAGGGAGGCAGCCACAGAATTTAGTTACAGAATTAGTTAAATGATGCCTTTAAGGATCCGAGGTCTCTACATCTTTCTGGTGTTACAGTCTTCAGTGTGTCAGCTTTTCCCCTAGGCTTGCTCATCCAAAGAATATGGACATAGCAGTTCTAGACTAAATATCTGTACAGGAAAACAGGAAAAATATCAAGCTCCAAGAAACAGTCTTTTTCTTAGAGTATCCCTTCAAGGATGAGGAATCTTTCTTTATCGGCTTGGCAGCATACATCCACATGTATTTCGTTAGCCATACTTGTGATAAAGCCCCTGACCAAACTGAGTTTCAGAAAGAGTGTAAGATCAATGTGACTTGTTTAGATCATCTTAGATCTTCCTTCGAGGATATACATGAAGTCAGCTTCCTCTAAAGCATATGGACATGCAAAGGAAGATGAATGGTTACACAGGACTAGCATTTGAAATGAACAAGAAAGGGTGTGTGTGAAGTGGCAACATTTACCCGCTTTATCCTATTCATCGATTTTGCCAGTTAGTTCTTTGTCAGGTCAAAGTAGAGAACGGTTTCTTTCTGTTCTTATCCTCCAGTAGTGGTGAAATTGACCACTGATAATGAGTGCAGCTCTTATTCTTTTGAGCAGGAATCCACCCCCAAGTTGATGAGTTGTGAAATATATTTAGGATTTACAAATTTGTTTTACATATAAATAAGAAAGGATTCAAAGTAACCCACATAATACCATTATTCCTTTATATTTTAGTTGTGGAAGCATGGTTGGTAGACCATTAAGTTGTGCCACCAGCCCACAACAAACTTACCTACAATGAATGTCTATTGTACAATCATTGTTGCAAATACACATACTTGTAGCATTTATGAATTGTTTGTAAGATAACTTACTTTTATTTTATCACCTACTTTTAATAAAAAAACATGGTTGTTTCTATGAAAAGATGTCTTATAAGTTTGACAGATTCCATCCTGTGTTATAAAGAAAACAGACCCATAACTGGAGAGAAACATCAATTACTGCAATTGTGAGCAATGGAATTAAAGTCAGCTTCTCTTTGCAACTTCTCTTTTTTTTTCATTGCTCTGTTTTCTTAATTTTGATTCACATTTTACTGAGTCTAGGGGATTTTAAAGACTTCTGGAAAAACACTGTGTCAACTTAAATTTGAGCTGCTATAAAACTTTCATGGTTCTGACCCTTTTATTTCATCTCTAAAAAAATAAAGCAAAACAAAAAAATAGTGCAATGAAATGACACTTTACTTAGCATACACTTTTATCTCATTTAATTTTATGGCGATTTTTTAAACCCTCTACAGTTTATGGAGCAATTAAACGATGTTCTCAGTCAGGAAAACACAAACACACACACACACACACACACACACACACACACACGCACACACACACACACACACACACACACACACATAAAAGAGCGATAAGCTAAATGGTAATTTCCAGATACCAGGCTCATTTTCACTGCTACTTATTCAAGTTGAATGAGTATTTGTTATGTAAAATGAGTAGTTTCTCCTGCAAATGAAAATTTATTTTTGTTTCTCAAAGACATGTTCATATTTTCATTATAATAGAGAACCATAGTGCAGCTTTATCAGATCAATCAACGAATTAAATTAATTGCAAATTTAAATGATCTTTTTCTAGTGTTCCTCATTTAAGTCACTGCTGATTTTGCAACATGGAACGCTGAATTAGACAGAATAAACTACACTGATATTAACACGATCTTTAATGATAATATAGCATTACCTAGGGAATCTAATCAAATATTGAATGTGTTGAAATTGGTTTTGTTTGGGGATGTACTTGAGAACATCCTTAGAGATTACTAAGTGGATGAAAATATTTGAAAATTGTTTCAATCTCTCAGTTGAGCATAAAAGTATAGAGTATAAATATACAGATAGACATTTATATGAAACCTGCACATTCTCTGCAACCTTTATCAAAAACTCAGCAAAACTGTAGAAATTATAAATAAAAATATATGTATATGTTTATAGAAATAGAAACAACAAGGTTAAAATTATGATCTACATTAAAATTCAAATCTCCCTGAAAGTCAATTAGAGTTGTATCATTATGGATATTCCTTGGAAATACATTTTCAAAGTCTGTTTTTGCAGCTGGATGAAAGGAAACTATTGAAGTTTTTCTATATACATAAAGGATAACTATATAAGGACCTATTTTGTGGGGCTTTTCCCCAAATTTCAATTTTACACATGAAGTACAATGAACAGAGTAGGAGGATTTTTTAAAAAAGATTTTTAAACATTTAGTTATTATTGAGAGACAGAGCATGAGCATGGGAGGGGCAGAGAGAGGAGGAGATACAGAATCTGAAGCAGGCTCCAGCTTCAGTGCTGGAGCAGTGCTAACAGCTCAGAGCCTGAGGCAGGGCTCTAACTCACAAGCCGTGAGATCATGACCTGAGCTGAAGTCGGATGCTTAACTGACTGAGCCACCCAGGGGCCCCGAGAGTGTGAGGATTTTTTTTATGATCAAAACCAAATACCGTAACTTCTATAAGCAGGTTGATATAATTATGTGTGATGTGCAATAAAGATTAAATGTACTTTCTCTCAAACAAGTTGTACTGGGAAAATACCTAATATAAGTTTTCTTGAAAGATCTTTATCTATTTTCCAAGATAACAGAGAAAGAATTGTTGTGTGATACTCGACTGAAATTTCTAATCTTATTTTAAAAGACATTTCTGACATTATTATTGTAATAAAAAACATTAACAAAAATTTAATAAGTGTCAAAGTGACAAATGAAATATATTTTTCTTTGAAAACCTTAATTGTGTCACTCTACAAGCCTCACTCTTCAAGTTCTCTGTACCTGAGTCTTTCCATTTACATTCCTATGGATGATTAACTCCATAATTATAAATAATACATGTATACTATTTTGCTTACCAACTTAAATATTTATTTGCTCTCTGCTATAAAAGAAAAAAGTAGCTCAGTATCTCTTTAAAATTTTTTTAATGTTTATTTATTTTGGAGAGAGAGAGAGAGCATGAGTCAGGGAGGGGCAGAGAGAGAGGGAGACACAGAGTCTGAAGTAGGCTCCAGGCTCTGAGCTGTCAGCACAGAGCTCCACACAGGGCTTGAACCCATGATCCGTGAGATCATGACCTGAGCCAAAGTCATATGCTTAGCTGACTGAGACACCCAGGCACCCCCAAAATAGCTCACTATCTTGACCTTTTTTTCCCCTTTCCAACCATATGTTTTTTTAAAAGTCTTCTATTAGTTCTAGACATAAACGTCTGTTTCTATTCCACAAAATCCCCCTAAATTCAATCCCCTAACTTCTTTAGATGGAATAGTTCACACTTGCTTTTTTCTCCCTCTCTACTTCTAATGGATGCCGGCAACTATAGAATTTTTACATGTTAATGTCTATACTATTTGCAATCCTATACTTCTTCCTATTTTCTCCAGTTGTTTTTAGGAATATCTTAAAAACATAAAGTATCCAAAAGTATCAGAAAGACAAGCTTAACAAGTGTTGGCAAGGATGTGGTGAGAAAGGAACTCTTGTGCATTGTTGGTAAGAATGTAAACTGGTACAGTCACTGTAGACAACAGGGTGAAGTTTCCTCAAAAAATTAAAAACAGAAATACCATATGACCCAGTAATTAACTACTGGGTATTTGCCCAAAGAAAATAAAAACACTTTTTTGAAAAGATGCACTCTTGTGTTTATCACGACATTATTTATAATTGTCAATACATGGAAGCAACCCGTGTCCATTGACAGATGAATGGATAAAGAAGAAGTGGTATCCAATGGAATGGAATATCCAATGGTATCCAATGGTATCCAATGGAATGGAATATCCAATGGAATATTATTACTCAGCCACAAAAAAGAATGAGACCTTGCTATTTGTGATAACATGGATAGGCCTAGAGAGTATTATGCTAAGTGAAATAAATCAAAGAAAGCTAATACCATACAATTTACTTATTTATGGAATCTAAAAAACAAAGCAAATAAACGAGTAAAAAAAGCAGAAACAGCCTCACAAAAACAGAGATCAACCTAGTGGTTGCCAGAGGAGCAGGGGCAAGGGGGAGATACAAAAGGGGTGAAGGGGAGTGGAAGATACAGCCTTCCAGTTGTGGAATGAATACGTCACAGGGATAAAAGATACAGCACAGGGAATATAGTCAACAATATCATGATAATGTTATATGGTGACATACGGTAGCTACACTTCCAGTGAGCACAACGTAATGCTGTGAATAGAGCTGTTGAGTCATAATGTACCCTTGAAACTAATGGAAAATTGATGTCAATTATATTTCAATACAAAAAGTATACAATAAAATATACTATAATAAAATATATAATATAATTTCATTTCATTTAATAAAGTTTATAATATAAATGTAGGGGCAGCTTTCCAATTCCAAAAATCTGGGCTTAGAGTGCATGTTTTCCACCACTCCCTGTGTGGTCTTTCAGCCTTTATGTACACTCAACCTCTTTAAGCTTTTTAAAGCTCAAAGATAGTTTAATATTAGTGTCAAATAATTTTAATTTGTACGTACTTAGGAATTATTCAGTTCTTAAGTGGTCTCAGATTCACAACCCTGTGTTTGAGAAGCTGAGGTAATATTTTTTGCCCCAAAGGCCAGACATTAGTAGGTTATAAAATTTACCTATTAAAAGCTATTCATTACAATCTAATAAAATACACATATGAAGACAGTATGTGACTTTTAAGCAGCTGTAAGTTTTTATTTGTTGATTTTACCAAGGTTTTGTTTTCATTTTCATTACCTACAAGTTCTTATGAAACACATGAAATACATTTTTTATGTTCCATAAAATTAACATGGAATGGCAACAGAAGGTTATTTCTTGGGGGGAGGAAATTTTATCGTGAAGAAAGATATAAAGCACAAATGTGGAAGAAAATTCACATATTACCTTAATCTGTGATTATTTTATCAAAAAAAAAAACCAACAAAACAAAATAAAACATAAAGAAAATTTATAATTTTACTTAGGTAAATATTATCCTTTGCAGTATCAGTTAGTCTTATTATACCTATATGGAAGGAGACATAATTATGACATTTATTCCTCCAAATCAAAACAGAATTCAAAGAGGAAGACTAATAACTCAAGAAATAGTGCTAAGAACCCTGCAAAACATTGGAAAGACATCTCGAGATTACCAGTAAGCAGCATTACTCACTTGATTAAATTGTTGTTTTTAATAATGGACCTATTTTTTCTGTCAACATGAATGACTAAAACATTTTAGAAAGATCACTTTTAAGAAAAACAAGAATTTGTATAATAAAGGCATTGTCCAAAGGTGAGCAAGTATAATGCACTATTTACAAACAATTTGGAGACTCTAGGAAATTCACATAGAATGTAACAACCTTTTCTTAAATAGTTACTACATTCTAAAGAAAAGATTATTCACTTTTCCAAAGACTCTTTCATGACTTATCAGTAATTTTGTTGTCTGTAAACCTGATTTCTGCAGTGTAAACCCTATGTGATATAACATCTTTCTGTAGGTCTTTGCTCATGTTTCTCCTACCCATTCATTAAATTTATTTATAAAATGCAAACAAGAGATTTCCTTATAAAACTATATTGTTTTACAAATAATCTTTAACATATTTTAGTTTAAATATACCATAAATTTTCTTAAACTTTAAAATTTCCCTCAAACGCAATTTAAGTCAAAAGTATGT
Source organism: Panthera leo (assembly GCF_018350215.1). Lineage (NCBI taxonomy): Eukaryota > Metazoa > Chordata > Mammalia > Carnivora > Felidae > Panthera > Panthera leo. The sequence continues at coordinate 56,686,705 of NC_056682.1, forward strand.
GGGGAAATTTCATTTGAAGTCTATCATTCTGTTTGAATTAATTAACATTCTTTATAAATATATAACTTTTTCTATGCTAAATAATGTCCTGTTTCATTGGTTAAATTGAAGAGTTAAATTTGAGAAGAGAACACAATTGCAATTAGTATCTCTAGCTTGCTCAGATTAAACTTTGCTATTATACGAGTATGAGTAAACACAAATAAAAAAAAATATTTGGTGGGCTTTATGTACAACATATGTGTACTCAACTCTTGGGCATTTGGTTTACCAGCAATATTAGGGTAGAATGTGGACAATATAACCAAGAAATGACAGTTTCAAATGTATTATAACACTGTGGAGGAGATAACATATAGTTTGAAATATACAGATTGCAAATACATAAAACTACTCAATTGATAGAAGCTACATTTTATACATTCAGCAACTGGTTTTGTTATCACACATCTCATTTTGAAAAGCCAAAGGGAAAAAAACCTTAAAATAAATACAGACAACTTATTAAAGTCCTCTTAGCTTGTTCAATTAACTTTGCTCATCAAAGAAAAAAAATAAGCCATGACTTTTAGTTCATATTGGATCTTGATTGTTTTGAATTTTTAAGTTTTCCACGAAAACCAATTTAATTGTGTTCTAAGTTAATCAAGTGTATAATGTGAAAATTGGCTTAAGATGACTCACAACTTGCCCCCAGTGTGATCTATCTATCTATATCTATATCTATATCTATCTATCTATCTCATCTATATCACTATGCTATCTATATATGTCCACAAGCCCCATCTCTATCTCTATTTTTTATAGTAGCTTATTTTCCCCTAGACATAGTTACTTGAAGAAATACATCAGGTCAATTAATGATGACAAATCAAATCTGTATTTCCCTGGCTCTAACTGTGTGCACCCTACAAAAACTCTAACTTCCTCAAATTTCTCTCAGGGAGTATATTCTATTTATATAAGGAATGCATCTTTGATGACAGTGTCATTTGAGATTTTCTTCATCTTGCAGAGCTACAGAAAAATATATCTCTTATGCCTGGTGACACTATTTTACATTTATTTATTTATGAGAGACCGAGAGAGACAGAGAACAAGCGGGGGTTGGGCAGAGAGAGAAGGAGACACAGAATCCGAAGCAGGTTCCAGGGTCCCAGCTGTCAGCACAGAGTCCGACGCAGGGCTCGGACTCACAAACTGAGAGATCATGACCTGAGCCGTAGTCGGACACTCAGCCGACTGAGCCACGCAGGACCCCTTTTTTAAAAATTTTTAATGTTTATTTATTTATTTTGAGAGAGAGAGAGTGTGTGCACGCACAAGTGGAGGAGGGGCAGAGAGAAGGAGAGACAGAATCCCAAGCAGGCTCTGCACCATCAGTACAGAGCCTGATGTGGGGCTCAAACTCATGAACCATGAGATCGTGACCTCAGCTGAGATCAAGAGTTGGACGCTTAACCAACTGGGCCACCCAGGCACTCCATAGCTGACATTTTAAAGCTGAAGACACAACCATTTAAAAACCTAATGTCTTTGCTCACTCTTATTTTTCCATTCTGAATATACGGTATATAAGCCATTGTGAGATCACTATCTTTTTTAGCATTTGTAGTTGTCCTATACAAATCATAAGTAGGGAACAAATGTTCTGTTTCCCATTCAGGAAATGCTGATTAATGTATAAATCATTCGGCCTAGTGTTCTTTTTGCAACACTTCAAAAATATAAATCAACTTTATTAAGGTATAATATGCATTCAATAAAATCTTCCCATCTTAAATGTGGTTTGATGAGTTCTGGCAGATGGATAAATCCATGTGTTTTAGTCTGCTAAGGCTGCCATTAGAAAATACCACAGACTGGGTGGTTTAAACAACAGAAATGTACTTCTCCTAGTTCTGGAGCCTAGAAGTCCAAGATCAAGGTGTCTACAGGCTTTATTTCTCCTAAAGCCTCTCTCCTTGGTTTGCTATGGCCATCTTCTCTTTGTGTCATCATGTAGCCTTTGTTGTGTTCTTACATGACCTCAGTCTCCAAATGTACCTGTGGAATCTCTTCTTTTTCACATAAGCACACTAGTCCTGTCCAATAACACCATATAACAGCCCTCATAATATACATAACAGTCCCATCAATGTAAAAAGTTTTCTTACTTAGATTTATAATTTCAACCAAGCACCCACTCGACCCTAGTCCCAGACAATCACTGCCATTTCTAGAATTTCATATGAAGAAATCACTGAGTGTATACTCTTGTGGTCTCATTTCATGAACTTAATATTCATTTTTGTTTTTGCAATTTATCCATGTTTTTGCATGTATCAAAACCTTATTGCTTTTTGAGGCTGATTAGTATTACAATGTATATAACACAATTTATTTATCTATTGACCTCTTGATAGATATTTGGGTATTATCTAGTTTTTGGCTAATATGAATACAGCTTCTCTGAATATTTATGCATAAGTCCTTAAATGTTTATAGGCTTTTATGTATATTGCATAAATACCTGGGATTTGTGGGAAGTATTTTCAGCATATGTTTAATGTGTAGTTGATGTGTATCGAGTATATGATTAATACATGCTTAGATTTATAAATAAAAAAGATTGTCAAAATGTATTTCAAAGCAGTTGTACTACTTTGTCCTTTAAAAAACATAGTATCAATTTCAAAAAAATAAACTTTGCACATTTGTTAAAAATCATTTGACTATAGATGTATATATGTGTCAATTTATTTATGACTTCTTTATTTTTTAGATTGATCTATTTTTATGCCAATACCACAATAGCTTATTCTTTTTATAGAACATATTTTATGATAATGTGATAATCTACAATTTTTTTTACCCAAAACTTTTTTGACTATTATACATCATTTATATTACCATGGAAAAGCTAGACTGAGATTGTCAATTTCTATTTACAAAATCTAATGACAATTTCAATTGAAATCATATTAAACATATAGATGAATTTGGGGGAGGGGATTCATATCTAAAGAATATTGGGTCTTCCAACCCAGGAAATGGCAATTTTTCATTTATTTAGGTCTTTTAAAATTTCTCTTACAAAGAGGTAGTTGGAAATGAGAGGATTATTTTAATGCCCTTATCAGGTAATTATGGTTATGTTTCTTTGATACTATACTAAAAGTGGGCAGGGAGTAGTTAATTAATGTTTAGTTGTAGTGTATAACCTGAAAACACATAAATAAACATTTTATATCTTGTTACATTAAAATCCACTCATGTACTTTGTCCTTTGTAGAGTTTTTAAATCCTGTAACATCATGCATTAGTCATTGAGAAAATGTTGGTTCACTGTGTAATGAAGATTTTCCAAATTTTGACACATTTTACCACATGATATCTTTAAGAAGCAATATGCCACAGACCTCTTGCACTTGTACACACTATGCTGAGTATGCAAAAAAATTCAAGGCTTTGACCTCAAGTTCTACTTTGCAAGCCACTTCTCATGATTACTTATGCAGGTGGAAATAGAGGGAGGCAAGTTAATTAATAACAAAAATGTATCTCATAGTAGCACATAATATTTACTGAATGTATTACAGTGAATTCTATAGCTCAGAATTCCTTTTTTTTGTGATGGATTTACACATCCTGTGGGAGTTGGAACACAAGGAACAAGTGTGACCATGTAGCTCTTTCTACTATTCTTCTATTGTGTCTGAACCAACAGTCTCATGTATTGTCAACATTCTTGAAGCGTGTGAGGCTAACTTACTAGCTTATGTAGCTATTTTAGGAGGAAATCTCCTGCTTCTACCTCTCCTTTTTATTATCAAGGTTACTAAAATAGGGTAAAATACAAATAGTCCTAGCAATAAGGATAAGATGCTGACATAAACATGGCTTTTTGGTAGAAGCAGGCATAGGGTACTACAGGCTGATCAGTAGAATTTGAAGGAAATCCCTGGGAATCAGAAGTAGACACATTGATCAAACTCTGTGGTCAAACTCTATGACCAGACTTCCTGGTTAAAAATATTCATCCTTTTTGGTTGTTTTGTTTTGCTTTGTTTTGTTTGTTTTGTTTTGTTTGTTGTTTTTGTGTTTTTATTTTCTTTTGTTTTGTTTTTTGACTTGTTGAGAAATACCTGGAGACATGGATATGAGACAAGTACCACGAGATAGGCTCAAAGACAGCTGCCCACGTTTGGACTACTGAAACAAAGAAAATATTCTCAATTATTTTCTGTAAATTTTCTTGATTACAGGGCATATTAACCTGGGGTCAGTGGGTTGAAAGAAAATTTATGGATGAGCTTCATGCACTATGAATCCTTAAAATCATAAGCAAAATTGTTTAATGTTCCGTTTCTGATAAAATACAGTCCATAAATTTTATGAGAATAGCAAAAGGATCTATGCTCCCAAGAAGATTCAATAGATGAGTTGGAGTTGACTATATGAAACGTTAAAATAATTTTCAGCATTTTTATAGATTTACTTCAAACTTGTTTAATTTTATTGAAGAGTTTTGCCTTAACATCTAAAAACAAAGATATACAAGACACACAAAAAACCCTCTTCCTTTACTACATCAATTTCATGCTCTTTATGTGAATAATGTGGTTATAGTTTCTGGATTTAGTCTAGTCATTTTAATGAGTGGTGATGTATCAAAACTATTAAGATGTTTGTTTATATATGGTTTTTAGTAAGTGCATGGACATCATTAAAAGACATTACTTTTGGGGCGCCTGGGTGGCGCAGTCGGTTAAGCGTCCGACTTCAGCCAGGTCACGATCTCCCGGTCTGTGAGTTCGAGCCCCGCGTCAGGCTCTGGGCTGATGGCTCGGAGCCTGGAGCCTGTTTCCGATTCTGTGTCTCCCTCTCTCTCTGCCCCTCCCCCGTTCATGCTCTGTCTCTCTCTGTCCCAAAAAAATAAATAAAAAACGTTGAAAAAAAAAATTAAAAAAAAAAAAGACATTACTTTTGACTTAAAATTTTTTTGAAGCCAACTTTTCAAAATGATGGTCAACTTAAAAATGGCAGAAGTGGGGTGAAGGTTCCACAGCACATACACCTTCTATGGCTGCTATGGGGACTCCCAGCAGATTTACAGGTCTGCTTCCCAAACAGTGTGAAAACCTCTGCATGATGGCAGTACAAAATGGAAAGCTGAAATAAATTTTAAAACTTGCAAACAAGAAAAAATATTAGCATGATGAAGAATCCTAGAGTCTTCAATTCTTACAGTAGCCATTCATTCCTCTCTTTCTCTATCAACCCTTCTAAATCTCTCATTTTTACTACTAGCATTCACTGTTTTTGTCTCGTATCACCCAATTAAGGCACAGTGATAATAATCCAACATTAGGCTTAATGTTGATGAATAACGGGTAATCAGACGATTGTTATTTCTGGTCAGCAAAAGGGACTTACAGTGTGAATACAAAAAGGGCTGAGAACAACAAAATATGCTTTAGCTTTAAAAAAGAGGGGAATATGTCTGTTTTCAACAATATAGTTGGACCTGGAAGACATTTGCTAAGTGAAATAAACCAGACACAGAAAGATATATATTATGTGATTTCACTTATATGTGGGACCTAAAAAGGATGAAGTCATAGAAACAGAGAGAAGATAAGAATGATTAGTGGGGGCTATGAGGTTGGGGAAGGGAAGAGAGATATTGATCAAAGTGTACAAACTTTCAGTTATAAGATGAATAAGTTCTGGAGACCAAATGTATGGCATGGTGACTATAGAAAATAGTAACGATAATACCTGGAATAATAATAATTAATAATAATAATAATATCTGAAAGTTGCTAAGAGAGATCTTAAGTGTTAATTTTTTTTTATTTTAGAGAGACAGAGAGAGAGAGAGAGAGAGAGAGAGCACAAGTGGAGTAGAGGGACAGCGGTAGAGACAGAGTATCTTAAGCATACTCCATGCTCAGTGCAGAGAGGGACCCCACAACCCCAGGATCATAACCTGAGCCACCCAGATGCCCCTCAAGTGTTCTTAACACACATACAAAAACTTAAACACACACACACACACACACAAACTATATGAGGTGATGGATATGTTAACTTGATAATGGTAATCATTTCACAATGTATATACATATCAAAACATCACATTATACATGTTAAATGTATATAATTTTTATTTGTTAATTATACCTCTATAAAGCTGGGAAAAAGGAAATGCTACCTTTTTTTCATAAAAAAAACATTGAAAAATAAAAATTAAAAAGGACAGAGATCAAACGTACTAAATGGAAAAGAGTAGGAAGAGGAGATATGTGTACAACTTCAGGTGTGCTTACAGTGACACATAAGCAGCAGCTTAGATTGAAAATAACTTGAGATGTCTAAGTTGATTTTTTGAGACAAAAATACTGCATACATTTCCATATGTTCCAAATGAAATTTCTCTGTGTTTGTGGGTATTTGAATATGTGAGGAAAATATTCCAAGTACATTTTCATCAAGATTGTTAAGTGCCAATTTTGGTCACTTTCCCCACAGTTTGTGACTGAGCTCTGTGGATGTTATTTGGATCCCATCCAATTGTGTTTGTGGATCCAGTTGGTAGACCATCTCCTCCCTGGATTTAGAGGGCTAATGCAATTGAACAAAGAATTAGCCCCTGTGCAAGGGAGAAGCCTAGTTTTTAAGTGAAAGATGAGAAAGCCATGTGAAATCTTTGTAGTGAGAGAACAATTAGTTGCCTGCTGCCCTATGTGCTGTCATGGCAACCTCTCACCCAAGGTGTACTATTTTGAGAAATAGGAATTTCCCACGGCGTATTGTAGCATCCCACAAGGCATATGAAAGAGGGCCTTTAATTTTATCCATGTGTATTATAGTGTCTGTACTAAAGTATTTTTATTGTTTTTCTTTTGATTTTGTCATGTGCAATTTTAGAAAACGCAGCATAATTTTAAATGCTGGTTCCCATGTTCTACCATTAGAATTACCATCATTATTATCCCTCAAACCATTGGACTCAGGGGTTTTTTTCCAGGTCTTAAAGAAATTCCCCTCAATATATCAATAAAATGTATAACATTTTTATAGATTAAAACTGCCTTTGCATGCATAATACATTTATCCATCAAAATAAGCTGGCATGGGTATTAATCTAACAGAATATGTTACTTTGGCCTGAGTAAAGCATGTTAATGTTAAATTAGAATTGTGCACATTGAAAATGACATCTTCTTGGCAGCTTCTTCAGACTCTCCACTAAAATACCTATAAAGATGTCAAATGTTCAAAATTCATAATGATATAGAAAACTGAGATTTAGGGGGAAAAAATAAGCACCAGAATTGTGAGGATCTTTCAGTAATATCAGGTTGATGAAATTGAATTAGGAAGAACAGTCTGGAAACCATCATATTATGGCTGTAAATAAGCCCAACTTCCTGAAAGTGAGAAGAAAGGTCCAGCTGGATCAGTGGAGAATCAGGGCAAGGCAGAATGCTGTCCTCTACTTACCCACCCCACCGTACCCCAATCAGTGATTTTAAAAAATGTTTCTCTTGCCATTTTGAGAACTAAACTCTTAGGCATCAGTTGGCAAAATTATCACCTTCTAAGTGGCAGGCACTGTGGGAATAAATTATGTTCAGGAGAAAAAGCTTTTTTGCAATGTATTCAGGAGCATGTAGCAACTCCAAGGAAAGTGGTGTGAGTAGTATGAAGTACTGGGAGTCCTGCCTGCGTGTACTATATGGATTAGAGATTTTCAGTCCACCTATGGTTCAGATCCACCTAAGGAAATAGCAATGATTTAAATAACAATGGATTGAACTAGATGAAAGTTATTTTCCACTGGGCTTGGCGGGGAGCTGGGAATTTCACCCGGTATTTGAGATGATCTGAATAGGCAATTGTACTAGTGTCTAAACTAGTAGGGGGGAAACTGTGTTGGGAGGAACTAAAATGATCTATCATAAACTGAGAAACACCGGAAAAAAAATGAAAGCATGTAAAATATAAATTTATCAAAATACTAAGATTTCAGAGGAAAGTAGATTTTAAAATGAGAGAGAGAGAGAGAGAGAGAGAGAAAGAGTTTGAAAATTAAACCATAATTAAAGTCGCCATATTGCTAAATATAGTTATTCTGGTTAATGTAATTTCTTTGGTTTTAAACTCCTTCCTCATGATTATCTGTATTTATCTGCCTTTTAAGGTTTTAAAAATGTTAGTCTTGACTGAATTTTAGTTCTTTTACTTCTTGGCTGTGTAATCTTGAAAGAATTTATTTTATTTCATAGGAAATTAATAAAGTTAGCTATATGTGTGGCTTTAGAAGCACCAACTAATATAATCTATATAATCTTCATAAGAACCATTTGAAGTAAGTATTTTTCTATTTTTCTATGAAGAAATTGAGGCACAGATATTTAGATATCTTGCCTAAAGTCACATAGATGGTGAATAAAAGGGTGGAGTCTGGCTCTAGGCTCCAGGTTCTTGGTCATGATATTACATTGCCTCTGATGTCAATTATACTGACCTGTCTCACAGACGACATGTAAGGATTGAAAGAGAAAGAAGTTCGGGGTGTCTGGGTGGTTCAGTCAGTTAAGTGTCTGATTCTTGGTTTCGGCTCAGGTCATGATCACAGTTCGTGGGTTCAAGCCCTGCATTGGGCTCTGCGCTGATAGCACAGAGCCTGCTTGAGATTCTCTCTCTTTCACTCCCTCTGCCCCTCCCCCCTCTCCCTTTCTCTCAAATTAAATAAATAAACATTAAGAAAGAGAAAAATTCAAACATTCTTAGCAATATATCTTGTGTAATGTAAATATGTGATAAACATTAGCCTTAAAATGAGCATATTTTAAAATAAAAACTAATACAATTAAAATGTCAGTGTAATATTATACAAGTCATAGAGTCGAATTTATTAAGTCCCATCTACAGCAAAAATAGTTGAGTGAGATATGTCATAATTTATGTGTGGTAGGACTTTAGGTGATACACGTGGATATGCATGTGGGTGTATATGTAATTTGTTTTCCTTCTAGGTCTCTAACAATTTGAACACCGAGATCCGGATTTTTAAATAAAAGTAGCCAATGAATAATGCACTTAACACTCAGTGTCTGTATATACTTTTCTGTGTATAATTAATTGATACTACCTCAGGAATTATTGTTCAGAATACATAAAATACAAAGGAGCTAAAACTTCTGCTCTGTTCTCTGATTGGTTGATGCACTGATTGATAAAATAACAAATCTGAGGATCTTTGTTGAAGACAAATTTAAAAAATAGAAAAATAGAAAATAGATAGATGGAATTATAAATTATAAAGTTGTGGGCCATGCCCTAAGGAACACCTAAATAAAGTGAAAGACTTTCAAAAAACCAATTACATTTCTTAAAATATAAAAATTATTTCATAAGAGTAGTGCTTAAAGGAGGGGATATTTAACTTTGAAAGAGATCTTTTGAAGGACTTGGTAACTATATTTAAATATTTGGAAATATTCATGGACTATTTATGCAAAAGAATAAAAGGATGTTTGCAAAACAAGTCAATCAGATGGAAACTGGTGGCAGTGAGATTCTACCCGTTATTTGGAAGATATTTGATTTCCTAATTACTAGGGATTTGGGCATTCATTCAACAAATGACTTCTTGTCAGCAATGTGGCAGAAGAGATTCAAACAACTGACAGAGACTTGTTCTGGATGAACTTTAAATTTCATTCACATATCATTCTCTGGTTCTGTAATGAAATGGAGAGAGTGAGAAAGCACGTTCTGGTGACTCCTGGATCCAGTGGTTGTATTATTTCATTCATTATCCTTTACTACCGTACTTAGGCAGCAATTCTAAAGTTACTTAGCTACAGACTTTTCCCAAACCTTACTTGGAATATGACTTATTATTCAATCTATCCACTTGATGCCAAAAAAAAAAAAAAAAAAAAGCTTAAAGAAGGTAAATTTTATTGTTCAAGATCAACTAGTTAGTGACCAACTCATGATGGAAAACACATTTTCTATTTTGTGGTGGTTATTTTTATTCTGCTGTGCTTCTGGAAGAAAAAAAAATGAGCCCTGTTTGTGACTCTGTTCATACATCGTCACGTGATGCCAAAGCTACTTAGGAACTTGACAGGTTAACCTAAGAAGGCAAACCAACTTTTTGAGGTTGTCAGAGTGGAATACGGGAGGAATGTACAACCTTCTTAATAATATAGAAACCACCATCTAACCAACATCTGACCTACCTGCTTGTCAGGTAAGAAAGGGCTCAATGTTAAATCACTTTCAAAGAGATTTTCTTTCATCTCAAACCATCCTGACTCAGAGATAAGAAGATAAATATAAGAAAATAGGAAAATAGGTAGAAGGTATTGGGCGGTCTGTGAAAATATGCTACACATTTAGGTTTCATACTATGTAATAGGGAAAAAATCTAAGAATGAAGTGAAATGTTTACATCTATATTTTATCTATTGCTCCATTCCAGGGAAACACGAAGGACTCTTTTATAGAGTGTGGGAAGTTGGGGGAAGTGAAATTCAAGATTGGGGGACAAAGAGTAGGAGGAGTTAGAAGGAGATCAAATAAATATTTTAAGGATGGATGAGGATAGTCATTCTGAAAGTGTTTAGTTTGAGATATCCATGGGAAAATGCAAGCGAAGTTATCATACTGCCATTTAAATAAATGAATTTGAAACTCATAGTGGAAAGCCAATCATGAGAGCAATAATTTAAGAACTATAAACATATAGATAATAGGCAAAATCATGGGTCTAAGTGTGAGTATTTCACAAAGTAGTATGCAGAGAAGAGAAGAATGGACTGCTGTCTTTAGGGTCAGGAGGAAGAATTCCCCCCACTGCTTTTCCCCATAGAGGGAGATCATCTAGCTTAGCACGCCTGCCCTTTCTGTCTTCTAAACCCTTCTTCCATCAAATTGGTGCCTTTGGAAGGAGAAGTGAGCACGCAAATCTTGGTTATGTTGGTCACTTCCTTTCTTCCTTTTGGATGCTAGCCTATCTGAAGGACATATGCATGGGATGATAGAACCCTGACTCTACAGTGTAGTAATAACAGCTGCATCCCCCATTCTTAAATTTAACAGAAATAAATAAGTAAATAAATAAGTGCATTTTTCTTACATCTTTATATTTAAATTTTTTTCCAATAGTGTTATAACTTAAAGACTTATAGAAGTGTTACTTTATTGGGCTCCTGCAAACCTTCGATAAACACCATATCAGGAGCAGACAGATGCAGCACCCTTGAAGCACATCAGAAAATTGTTCTAGGGGAGAGAGCTGAAGAATCCTCTTGCAGTAGCAGAATCTCTAGGAATTAGGAAGCAAGGATACATAGAGCAAACTCTCGCTCTTAGTCTCTAACAATCCTCTACTAAGAATGTTCTATTCTCAATAAAGAGGTCTCCTGTTCAGGACTTCTATGTTATAGCAATGGGAATGTTTTCTTTTCTCTTTTCTTTTCTTTTCTTTTCTTTTCTTTTCTTTTCTTTTTTTTCTTTTTCTTTTCTTTTCCTTTCCTTTTTCTTTTCTTTTCTTTTCTTTTCTCTTTTCCTTTCTTTTCTTCTTTTTTCTTTTGTTTTCTTCTTTCTTTCTTTCTTTCTTTCTTTCTTTCTTTCTTTCTTTCTTCTTTTTGGTTGGTATTACATTTCCTTAAAATAAATAGCTAATGATTTCTGAATGGCATATAAAGAATCCTGTTTAGTTCTGCAACTTACTAAGGAAGAGACCTATTAATTTTGTGTCACTGTGCTTGGACAAATGCATCATAATTAACTGATTTAATAAAAAGCCGATGCAGTGTACATAGCCAGGGTTCCAGGTATTAGATGCACCACTACAGATGCTCCTTCATTCCAGTTTCCCAAGGTATGTGGAATGGCAAGTAGCTATTTGATGTACTTACATCTATTCTTTCTGTTAAATCAATAAATACTCTGTTACAATCTGTACTCCCAGGTGAAAAGAGAATGAGCTAGCAATTGACATCTTATATTGGATAGTCATTTATAAGCTTAAGACAGCTATTATTTTTCTTTTCTGAAACTATTACATTACTAATATAGAAAAAGGTCAGAGTCCCATAATACACCTGAAATTATAATTCATTTTTATCTTAATATAATAATCTAAATGCCACTGTGCATACCCAAAGGTCAGTTTTAACACCTTTTCCCATTGGGGTAAAGACACAGAACTCTAATATATATATATATATATTTTCCTACCTGAAACTGAGGACAATGTGTTTTGATGAAGTAAATCCTACTTCAGAGCTTATTTATTTCAGTTCACAGTGCAGTCCGTGCATAGGAAAATACACAAGGTATATGCCACACCACTAAACCCTAGAAATGACTACAGTATCTTTTTTCAGATGAGTTAATGTAGAAGAAAATAATTGTATTAAGGAAAATAATATGCCCGAAATGGAAAAAGCATATTGATTATTTAATGTCTATATTAACAGCTCTCTTTTCAAGATTCCAGAATTTCACATCATCTTCCAGGGTATTGCTTTTCTCAGAAAAGATATATTTATCTCTTCATAGATGATAGATAGATAGATAGATAGATAGATGATAGATAGATAGAGATAAGCACACTTATAACAGAAAAATATTTGTTTAGATGTGATTATCCCAGAAAAATTGTATGGATGAAAGAAAACAGTGGACTGTGATTATCCCAGAAAAATTGTATGGATGAAAGAAAACAGTGGACTGGAAATCTAACGTAAGCTCAGTGTGTGTGTGTGTGTGTGTGTGTGTGTGTGTGTGTAACTGACAAATACTAAACTGTACTGAGGTTATAGGTATTTGTAAAATATTAAAATTAGAAGGGCTATTATACTATGCTCTTTCAATTTCATGTCTTTTCATATTAGGGCAAATAATAGATTTTCCTTCTCTTCCGGTATCAATTCTAATGAATTTTGTCACAGTCTATGGAATACATGACTGCCAGACATGTGGTTGAAAAGATAATTCTCTTTCACAGAACTCTTATTAATATTCTGCATTAGACTATTCTACTCTGCCTCACTGGCCTCTACTACATTAGCTCAAATTGACAAACATGCTTTTGAATTGGCATATGGCAACATATGCCTATACTTAAAAGGTTGAAATTGTTTAGTATTTCTTCAGTCTGAATTCTCTTAATTTTATGCATTTTTGAGTGTGTGTGTATACACACTGTGTCATATCTTTAATTGTTAATTCCATAGTTATGTTGGCTTTTATGACAAGAAAACTGATGGCTTTTCACACTGGATTTTCTATATTAAAGAAGGAAAAAATGATATGTGAGCTGGTTAAATAATTAGACATTTTATCGAATCACTGCTCCAAAAGATATACATTAATATATCTAAAGCCTAAGAGTACACTGGTGGCCAAGATGTTACAAATATTATGGCATTTAGTATAGTACTTTTGGTATAGAGAAAGAACATAATATTTGATACCACTAGTGAAAGATTTATCTGATCATGGCATTTTTATTATTTTCCTTAGCAAAATGACAATCAATACTCAAGAAAAATATCCATGATTTGCCCTTCAGATACAAAGTAGCTTTTTTTTTAATATGGAGATACTCTCATCATTTAAGTTTTCAAAGGCTAGATACATAGCTATATTTAGGTAACTGAATGTTGATATTTGCATCTTTAGACTAAGAGAAAGATCAGATCATTATAAAAGAGGAGTTATATAATTTCAATTTCAATATATGTTTGGCTTTCAGTTTTGAAAAAGAAAGCATTTATAAAAAACTGTTTTGGTATTTAAATGTGAACAACTATTAATATTTCAGAGTAATTCTATAAGTTTAACTTGTTAAAATTTACTTTCTATATTTTACTCTTTCATAAATATATTTCTTCAGTTTATAGATTATTCTATTTTTAAAAATTAAAATTGTACCAAAAATATTATTTAGAAAAAACTATTAAGTTTTATAAATATCTTGTATGAGTACAGGTATGTCCAGTTAATATTTACTGATTTTGTATGTTCAACAAACAAAATATTTTCCTATTTTTTCCTATTTTACTTTCCTATTTCTATCCTACTATGGTTTATTGTCTTTCCTTGGATCATAAAGTTGGGTGTGAGACTAAAACTGTGATGCGTGTAATATTTCATCTCCCTTATGAAGGTGATTCATCCAATAAGTAAGACTTAAATACAAATTAGATTGATGAGCATTCTGCCTTGAAACTTTTCACACTCAATCCAGAATTTGAAAAGTCTGATTTTGTTCTCATTGTAAAATTTTAGTTGTGTGAAACAAAGAGTTTGTAACCATGGCCGCAACCGCTGTGAAAGAACAAAGCTATTATCCAGGGGAGAAAATGGACAGGAGATATAATAAAAAGAGAATTCTAAAGGCATCAGCATCTGGTTCCAGTTATTTGTGATAATGTATTTAATCTCACCTTTCATATAATTTGTCCAATTGAGTCAATAAACTCAGCTATTTCCAGAGTTTTGGTTACTTTCAATTGAATGGATCTTGAACAAAACATGGCTAAAGATGGGGAAGATGGGGAGGGAGTGATCAGGGGGCATGGAGGGGAAAAAATCTGTTCCAGAAAGCCATACTTATTCCTTTTATATTCAGGAAGCTTGGAACCACCATTCATGGCTTAATCAAATGAATTCCTTGTGTTTTTGGTTTGCCCAAAGCCCTAGATTACCTTTGGTTAATCCTTGACCTCTCTTGCTCCTATTGGAGAAGAGTGAGCAGCATCTGAACATCATTCCCACAGCTTGTTTTGGTCCTATCTCTTGCCCCTCAGCCTCTACACACTCCTTGACAGGTAGGACAGTAAGGTTCCCTTTGTCCTTTCCCTTGTTCATCACTTGGGTAAAGATTTTGCTAGAGAGTTCTAGGAAGTCTTCTCTCATCCCCTAGCCAAGCCCACAAATGGTGCTTGTCCATCTATTCCAAAAAGCCACATGTCGAACAGCATCCCATCTTTGTTGCCAAAATCTGTCAAGAATTGTAAGGGTTTGAAATTTTATTTGTTTACAACCTAATAAATTAGGCTGCTGGCAGAACACACAAGATTCGTGGGTCAGAGGAAAGGGACTTTTATGTGTGCATTGGTTCCCCTGTCCTCAAGTCCCAGGAGGATGATGCTAAGAATGGTCCAGGGGGATGCTGCAAGCAGTGAGGCTCATCACAGCTGAGAAACCCCAGTCGCGAAGTCTGTGTGTGCTTGATATGGTACCAAGGGTAAACAGATACACTTCCAGCTTTGAACTGGATATGGAGATAAAGCTTTATATTGCCCATATGAGTTTAAACTCACTGGAAAGTTGTGGAATCTGCTGGACATTTCATGAAGGGATGGAAAACGGAGGGTTTGTTCTATGACAAATAAGAGTAGTGCTTAGCAGCATTAAAAAGAAACTTTCATATTTATACCTCAATACATGGAGATATTAACCAACTGATAATTTTTGATGGGAAAAAACAGAAACCTTACTGTAAACATGGATAAATATAATGGGGTATATTCAAAAAATATTTACAATAGTTAGAAACAAATGAGGTATATTTCTGTAAATCAATATTAATGATACTTGAAAACGTAAACTCACATAAAAGAAGCAAACAGAGGGATAAATGAAATATGATGAACTTTGTACTTGCTTACCAATACAAGGACATTTTAGAAGAGAAATGGAAATCTATTAAATTTTTTTGGGCATAGTATGGCATTATCTGATTTATATTCTAAAAAGATCACTACAGGGGCACCTGGGTGGCTCAGTCGGTTAAGCGTCTGACTTTGGCTCAGGTTATGATCTCACGGTCCGTGAGTTCAAGCCCCGCGTCGGGCTCTGTGCTGACAGCTCAGAGCCTGGAGCCTGTTTCAGATTCTGTGTCTCCCTCTCTCTCTGCCCCTCCCTCACTCATGCTCTGTCTCTCTCTGTCTCAAAAGTAAATAAATGTTAAAAAAAAATTCAAAAGATCACTACAGTGTGGAGAATTAATGGTAGGAGGACAGGGGACAGTAATCAGTAAAGTACCCAATGATCCAGTCAAGTGACCACAGTGGTTTTTTCCATGGTGGTAGCGGTGGAGGGGAAGAGATGTGCTTTAAACTGAATAGACTGTGAAGGTGGAGATGACACAATATGTTCCTGCTTGGAATATGAGAAGTGAGAGAATGAGAAGAATAAGTGAATATCCCACATATTTTGGTCTGGGCAATGGAAAGGATAGAATTATCATTCATTGCGATTGGGAAGACTAAAGGAGCAGTCGGTAGGAGAATCTGTCATCTCATAACTCACTGGAGTTAGGTATCTTTGATTTATCCCTAATGGCACCTTGACTGATAAAGCAGTCATCAGTAGATAGTTGATATTTAAAGCAAAGATGTTAAATGACATCAGCAAGTATGCAAGTTTAGAGGGAGAAGAGTCCAAGTACTGAGCCCAGGGAGGGCAACTGAAGCTTGTTAATCACTGAGATGAGAAGGAGTCAACAAAGAAAACTGAGAAGTAGTAGCCAGTATGGTAGAAGTAAAGCCAAAATGCAGGAGTGCCCTGAAAGGCAAGCTAAGAAATGCTTCTGGAAGAATGGAATGATCAAAACTGTCAAATATTATGGATAGGGCACATAAGATTCAATTTCGCAAAATGATTTTCAGTGATGAGCTTGTTCTGGTGCATTGGTGGGGACAATAGCTTGTTTTGAATATGTTAATGAGACCAGGGAAAGAAAATTATTTCAAATAGTGAGTATAGAAAATTAATTTAAATAATGCTGCTGTTAACAATAAAGGAGAGACTAGCTTGAGGGGGATATTGAATCTATTTTTTTAATAAATGAGCTATTACAACATATTTATATTATGATAAGAAAAATCATGAATAAAGGAAGAGACTGATAAGAAAGGAGAGAATGCAGAACTATAGAAGCAACAAAATTGATGATATGTGGTTCACAAGGGAAAAGAGAGGCTGCACCTGTGTGTGGTATACAGCCTGTTCATCCACAATAACAAAGAGAAAGACAAAGTAGTCATGGATGGAGTTAGGTGAATCTATGTGCTACTGGGAGTATTTGAAAATTCTTTTTCTTTTGTCAACAAAACAAGAATATAGGGCATTGACTGAGAGTAAGGAAGGGAGATGGGGGGAGCTGGGTGTTAGTAAAAACAAGGCACGAAAAAGTCACCTAGGAAAGTTGGGAGGTAAAGTAACTAAGGAAATGAAGTAGGATGGTGAGGCAGCATTAAAAGCCTAATTAAGGTAAGTAACCATGAAGTTGAAATGAGACCTCTCAGTATCATTCTGTTTTTTCTTGTTTGTTTGTTTGTTTGGTTGGTTTTTTTTTTTCACTGTAGCTACATCAAGCAGTTCAGGTGAGATATAAAGTAACTACAAAGTTGGATCTACCCCAAGGTGGGATGACATTGTCAGCTATTATTTAAAAAGGCGAAGGAAGCAAAGGAGTGGGTTGTGGAAGGTAAAGTGGGAGAAAATAAATGAGGGCATGAGAGACCAAGAAAAACCATGGTAGGATTAATTTCACTGTAGGACCTAAGAGACTGAAGCTATCTTGGAATTGTGCTCAAAGGATACAAAGTGGAAGACAGAGAGCAGAGACAAACACGAGTCCAATGTGGATTTCAGTAATGATAGGGCTCTAAGACGAATGTGAATGTGGGTTAAACAGTTGGTGAAGTAAGGAGTAGGAAAAGATATTAAGGGAAAGGAAGTCAAGAAGCTCAAAAGCTAGGATAGTGCAAGGATTACCAGAATCTCACTGTAGCTCTGACAGAAGGGTCTGGGGTAACTTGCATCTTGGTTTAACTGGTATAGAGTCTTATGTCAAAGACTCATTTTCCACCCACAGGGATAATTCTTTCAAATTATATTATCCTAAATATTACAGTGACCTTAAAGGTAACCCTAAAAAGTACTTTTTTCCAACAATTACAAAGGGAGGTCTGGTTTGCCTTTTTAATAGAACATCTTGAACTTGGGATGTGACAGTTACAATAAACATATTTCAAACTCTTATTATCATTTCAGTCATAATATGGGAAGTAAATTGTATCTGCTTTGTAGTCACTATGATCTGTAAAGGAGATGAAATATTTTTCTGCATTATAAAAAGTGATTTTTCTGAATTCAAAGATACTGAAGCCTGCTGAAGTTTGTGCCAAAAATAAAACTAAAGGCCAATTTCCTTCATAAATATTTTTGTGATAATGTTAAAATATTATCAAACAGAATCCAAGAGCACATTTAAAAAGTGTGCTTTATACGGAGGGGAATATATTTTAGAAAAGTAAAAGTGCTTCTATATTAGGAAATAACTCAATATAATTTATTATGTTGATTGTTCTAATTTACTGGAATTTATTATTAATGCCACAAATACTGAAAAGGTAACTAGCATAATTCAATACACATTCCTAGCAAAAACATTCAAGAAAATGGATAATTCCATCATATCATTAATTTGCGTGTATCAACATACAAGTTAACATTATATTTAATGAGGCACTCTAACTAAAAGTAGTGAAATAAAGTTTTCTCTGCTACAACCAGTATTTAAGACTGTATTGATGTATTAGCTATTGAGTCTGATATTTGATTTTATGCTACTTACAAGCTAATAAGTTAGTCTGCCAAGACACACAGCTTCCACATCAAAGACAAAGGACTTTATTACTACAGCACAGCAGACTGCATGATATTATGTTTGCATCCATTCCCCTTTCCTGCGGTGGGAGGGCAGTGTGCAGCCTGGCTCACAGAGACGCTTTTCATGTAGTGGGTACGCTTAGGGAATCTACTGCTTTATCGTAAATGGTAAGCAAGCAATGCTTTTCCTGGAGAAAGGCATTATTATCTTATTCTCAAGGTTGCTTGCTGCAACATAACCCTAAGGAAAGGCTCAAGTAGAATGAGTCAGGGCTCTCTACCTGTGCTATAACCAGTAAGATGTATAGGAACCTGAGAGAGGGAGAGAGGGAGAGAGAGAGAGAGAGAGCACGCGCAATAGAGGAGCATTTCCCAACATTAGCCTATGGAATTAGAAGAAGCAATTATTTGAAGAAGATTTTGAAAGATGGAAATAAAATATCTATTTATGAATGATATATTCGTGTCACAAAACACAAGGTAAATGAACAAACTCCTGCTGAAATAAAAAATGCACTTAATAGAAATTTATAAAATTAATTTGCAAGACGAAAGGTCTCATCCATGGAGACAATAGCTGGTTAGAAAATATACTGGAGGAGAATAGCTCATTTATAAGAGAAATAAAAGCATTAAACACCCACAATCCTTAACAAGATATTTCTAAAATCTACATAAAGAAAATATTAAGATTGTCAAAGACACAAAAGTGTTTTTGATTTGTATTTCCTTGATGATTAGTGGTATCAAACATTTTTTCTTCTGTCCATTGGCCATCTTAATTTCCTCTATGGAGAAATTGCACTTTACATCAGTTAGAATGGTTATCATTAAATAGACAAGGAACAACAGGTGCTGGAAAGGATGTGGTATGAAGGGAATCCTTATACATTGTTGGTAGGAATGTAAATTGGTCCAACCAGTGTGCAAAACAATATGGAGTTTCCTCAAAAATTTTTTTAAAAAAATAGATCTATCACATGATCAAGCAATTCCACTCCTGCATATGTATCCAAAGGGAATGAAAACATGATTTCAATAAGATATATCCACACCCATGTTCATGGCAATATTGTTCACAATAGCCATGATATGGAAACAACCCATAAGTTCATCAACACATGAATGGATAAAAAGGGGCACCTGGGTGGCTCAGTCAGTTAATTATCTGACTTCGGCTCACATCATGATCTCACATTTTGTGAGTTCAAGCCCCACGTCAGGCTTTGTGCTGACAGCTCAGAAACTGGGGCCTGTTTCAGATCTGTATCTCCCTCTCTCTCTGCCCCTCCCCCACTCACACTCTGGCTCTCTCAAAAATAAATCAACAGTAAAAAATTTAAATAAAGATGCAGTACAAATACACAATGGAATCTTATTCAGCCACAACAAAGAAAAATATCTTCCCATTTGAGTCAACAGTGATGCAGCTTAAACACATTATGCTATGTGAAATAAGTCAGATAGAGAAAGCCAAGTACTGCATGATTCACTTATATGTAGAATCTACGAAGTTAAACCTATAAAAAAGAGTAAAATGGTGGTTCCAGGGGATGCAGAGGGGAGGACAAGAGTGGTGGTGCTTAAGGATATAAACTTGAAATAAAGAGTAAATAAGCCATAGAGACCTAATAGATGCTATGATGAGTATAGACAATTGTACTAAAATTAGATAATGTGATCGATACTGCTACACAGGCAATCATTTTACAACATGTAAATGTATCAAAATAACATGTTGTATACCTTAAACCTAAACAATGTTACATGCCAAACTTACTCAACTAAAAATAAGACATAAAAGTGAACTTGAAAAAATGGAAAGCCGTACCATGTTCTATTCTATGAAGTCTCAATAATATACAGATTCCCCCCACTATCCAAAAGTGGAGGGTTCTTATGAAACTTCATAAGTTGATATGGCATAAAGTGAAGAAACAATTACTATCCATTTATATGGAAATTTTTTGAACATTCCCACAGCAAAAAATTAATGTCTCTTAGAATTTTCTGATACCTTAAGACACATATTGCAAACAGATGCACAAAATAAACTGAGATAAAGCACAGATGTTCTCAGACACAGTTCAAAGCCATGGCGGCTTAATGCTGAGATGCTGAGTGTAGCTCCAAGGGAAGGAGCTTAGCAGGGACACTGTCGCTGGCAGCATGCCCACTACCATTACAATGGCTCCCTGCAAAACAAACACTGAACACTATTTTTGCTTCCCCCACCCCCACCTCTGTTTTTGTAAAAGCAAAAATCCTTTTCACATTTCTTTTGGCTAGCAAAAACAGGTACTAATGTTAAGTCTTCTGTAAAAGCAAATAGCCAAGCATAACATGAACTTTTGAAAAGCAAGGGATACCTGTATAGATGACAATGCCCTGGAAGTCATTTACAAATCTAATATTACTTCAATAAAAATACCAACATGTTTTCCTTAAAGCTATATACCACTTGATTCTAAAAGCAGATGTCATGGAAATCAGGTACTAAACTAGGAAAACATTAAAGAGCCTTTATAACTAAAACACAATTAAGTGTTGGGTCATAAATATATAATGCAATGGAATAGAAAATAAAAAGAGAATCCACATGTATATTAATGGTTATAATAAAAGCAACATCTCACATCAGTAGGAAAAAATGAACTGTAATATCTTACTAGGGAAAACTAGACATCCATTTTTGGATAAAAATAGAATTGTATTCAATCCTCACATCATATACAAGACTAAATTAAAAGTGAATAAGAAATATAAATATAAAAAATAAAATAATAAATTGTAAAAAAAAGCATATATTATTTTTTATAGCCAGGAAGTTGAAAAATACTTTCTAAAATGAAGTATTAAAACATAAGCTAAAATAAAGTTAATGATAAGCCAAAATTTTCATAAATTCCACGGAAAACAAGTTAATAAAAGTGAAGGTAATGAGAAAAAAAAACAAACCAGTTGTAGACAGAAGGTCATGTCACAGAAAATGGAGCAGCATGTCATATGAGGAATGAGAGGAAAAAAGACACAAACCTGGTGTAAAAATGGGGCAAAATGAAATTACAAGAATCACAGAAAAAGACAGCAAATGACTCTTTAATATAAGAAAATGAGCTCAAATTAACTTTATTATTAACTAATAAGTTATTATTAACTAATAATAGGAGACATGCGCCTTCAACTGAGAAATACCAAGTCTCACCATATTTAAGCAAAACACAGCTGTAGTTTAACTACATGTTACGTTTGTAAGATACTTCCTGGGATATTATTACCAAAGTAGTCGCAATAATCATTCGCCCATAAAAGTTCATGAAGTTTCCTTCATCTCCTGCTCCTTCACCTTCTTTTTATCAGACTTATTTAAACTGTTGAAAACTGTTCTGATTCTCCGCCCCCCCCCCCAACAGTACTTAGGTTTAACTTGCTTTTAAAAGTAACCTAGCATAAAACTGGTGGTTTTTTTTTTAAAAGCCCTTTAAAAAATGTGTATTTACTTATTTTGAGAGATTGAGAGAGAGGGAGGGAGGGAGAGAGAGAATCCCAAGCGGGCTTGGCACTGTCAGCACAGAGCCCCACCTGGGACTTCATCTCACCAACTGGGAGATCATGACTTGAGCTGACATCAAGAGTTGGATGCTGAACTGGTGGAGCCACCTAGGTGACCCAGGTTTCTATTTTTTATTTACTTATTTTTCAGTTTGAAATATCAGTCTATGGGTGCCATACTTTCAAGGCCAAGAGCAAACTAGTCTAAGAAATCCCCAAACCTCCAAGTAAGTTTATCCCTTGCACTGAATGTGAAGTCAGACTCTGCTGATTTTACAGGTGTAGCTATTGGAGAGAAATTTAAGAAAATCAGTCTTGAGAAAAACAAGTATCTTCACTTTCATAGAAGGTGTTTAAATAGATAGTGAAGAACTCTTCAAGACACACTTGTTTTCTACTTAGAAAGTGACTTGATTGTTTGCACATATGGGTGTTTGATTCTTTCAGCAACCCGAGATTTCTGGATAATACAACTGCGTTTTGCATAATAAAAGTCAAAATACTTGTCCACAATTTATTCAAGTGAGTAAATCTAAGTTGTATTGTATATAGATAAATAAGCACTGTTACGAGATAAATTTCTACCCTAAAACTTTGAAGAAGTATATGGAGCATACAAGGGGAAAAGCAATGATTGGAAAGTTTGAAAAATAATATATAAGGCACATGTAATTGGGCCAAAGATGAGCCACTTAGCTTTTTATCATAGTTCCCTCACATGTGATCCATATATTTTGTGTTTTGATGTCTCATTTTTATATTTTTTGGCTTATTCTGACAAATTTAGAGTCAACCTTTTTATAAAATAAAAATGTTTAATAAACATAAATATTAATGTTCCTTCAAAACTTGTTTGAGAAATGGATTAAGTTAAATAAAATTTAAAACTACTGCACCTTTGAGAATTCCTCATACCTACCTCCTAAGGTGTTACAAAGTTCAAATAAGTTTCTCTCTACCTCTCTCTCTCTCTCTCTCTCTCTCTCGATAGATAGATAGATATCCTGTTTAAAATAGTGCTGAGGTACAATAAGCCCTTTATAAATATTACCTACTATTAGCTTCAGTGTCAAAGTAATCAATTTCTACATTTCGTGTTAGTTTATCCCCTCTGCAAATACAAATATTCTAGCTGCCTGTCTCAGTAGCTTACAGTATAGCTGTCCTCTCTGGGTTCCTGTAAGTATCCTATACAGAATGGATTCTCAAAACCTGAAAGTATAAACAATGTTGAAAGACAAAGAAGGTAATTTATAGACACTAATGTTCAAAGATTTTGGCACTAAATGAAGTCACTTTTTTTAAAATAAACTTTATTTTTTTAGATCAGTTTTAGGTTTACTGCAATATGGAATAGACAGTACAGGTAATTCCCATCTATTCCTTGTCCCTAAACATGTAAAACCTTCCTTGTTATCACCTTCCACTGGAAGGTGTATTTGTTATAATTGAACTTACATTGACACATCATTATGATCTAAAATCCTAGTTTACATTAGAGTTTACTTTTGGTATGGTACATTCTACGGATTTGAAATAATGTATAACAGCTTGTATCCACAGTTATTATATCATACAGATTATTTTCAATGCCCTAAAAATCTCTATGCTCCACTCTTTCATCCCTTCCTCCCTTCAATCCATGTCAACACTTGTCTTTTTACTGTCTCCATTGTTTCGCTTTTTCCAGATTGTCATATAGTTATACTCATATAGTATGTAGTTTTTTCAGATTGGTTTCCATCACTTGATAACATAAATTTAAGTTTCCTCCATGTTTTTTCATGCTTTGATAGCTCACTTCCTTTTAGTACTAACTAGTATTACATTGTTTGGATGTACCACAGCTGATTTATTCATTTATCTACTGAAGAACATCTTGGTTGCTTCCAAGTTTTTCCAATTATGAAAAACATCTGCTATAAATTTCCATGTGCAGATTTTATGTGGACCTAAGTTTTCATTGCCTTTGGGTCAACACCAGAGAATGTAATTGCTTTCAGGGTGCCTGGGTGGCTCAATCAGTTGAGCATCTGATTGATGATTTTGACTCAGGTCATGATCTGCTGGTCATGGGATCAAGTGCTGCTTTGGGCTCTGGGTTAGTGCATGGAGCCTGCTTAGGATTCTCTCTCTCTCTCTCTCTCTCTCTCTCTCTCTCTCTCTCTGTCTCTCTCTCTCTCTCTGTCTCTCTCTCTCTCTCTGTCTCTGTCCCTCTCCCATTCACACTCTCTCATTCTTTCTCTCAAAATAAATAAATAAACTTAAAAAAAGAAAGCAATTGTTTTCCATCGGGCTGTAACAATTTACATTTCCACCAACAGTACACAAATGTTCCTTTCTCTTCACATCCTCACTAATATTTGTTCCCTTGTCTTTTTGATAATAGCCATTCTAACAGATGTGAGGCAGTTGTCTCATTGTGGTTTTGATTTATATTTCTTAATGATTAGTGTTATTGAACATCTATTTTTTAAAGTTTCCTTTAATTCCAGTTAGTTAACATACAGTGTAATGTTAGTTTCAGGTGCACAATATAGTGATTCAACACTTCCATACAACACCTTGTGATGTTGACCATCTTTTGATGTACTTGTTGGCCATTGTATATCTTCTTTGAAAAGATGCTATTCAGTTCTTCTATTTTGTTTAAAGTTTATTTATTTATTTTGAGAGAGAGCCCGCACAAATGGGGTGGGGGAAAGAGAAAGAAAGGGAGAGAGAAAATACCAAGCAGGCTACGGGCTGTTGATGCAGAACCTGATGTGGGGCTGGAACTCACAAACCGTGAGATCATGACCTAAGCCCAAGTCAGACACTTAACTGGCTGAGCCATCCAGGCATCCCTCTTCTATTCATCTATTTTTTTAATTGAACAAGTCAAAGAATAAATCAGAAGATAAATAAAAATATATTGAAACAAATGAAAATGGAAACACAACATATCAAAATCTATGAGATGCCATAAAAATAGTTACAAGACAACCACTTATAGTGATAAATGCTTACATTAAGAAAAATAATGATCTTAAATAAGCAACAGAGCTTTATACTTCAAGCAACTAGGAAAAAAAGAGAATAAGCTAAGTCCAAAAGTTAGCAGAAGGAAAGAAATGACAAAGATCAGAGAGGAAATAAATGAAATGGAGACTAGCAAAAGAATATAAAAGATCAAGAAAATTAATAACTATTTTTGGGGGAAAGATAAATAAACTTGACAAACCTTTAGCTTAACTAAGAAAAAAAGAGAAGACTCAAATAAATAAAATCATAAATGAAAGAGGAGGTATTAAACTGATCTCCTAGAAATATAAAAGATCATTATTATGAACAGTTAGGCACCAATAAATTGGATAACCTAAAAGACATGGATAAATTTCTAGAAATATGCAACCTACTAAGACTGAATCATGAAGACACAGGAAAACTTAATGAGTGAACAACTGAACTAGTAATCAAAATTTCTCATCAAAGAAAAGCCCAGACCAGGGGGGTTCACTGATGAATTATTTCAAATACTTAAACAAGAATTAATGCCCATCTTCCTGAAACTCTTCAAAAAATTGAAGAGGAGGAAGTAGTCCCAAATTCATTTTACAAAGTCAGGATTACCCTGGTATCAAATCCAGTAAGCGCACTACAAAAAAGAAAACTCAGTTTTTTAACAGTCTCTAATGCTTTGGCTCTCTCCCACTCTAACCTCTTTTTTTTTTTTTTTTCCTTCCCCTCCCCCATGGGTTTCTGTTATGTTTCTCAGGATCCACATAAGAGTGAAACCATATGGTATCTGTCTTTCTCTGTATGGCTTATTTCACTTAGCATCACACTCTCCAGTTCCATCCATGTTGCTACAAAAGGCCATATTTCATTTTTTCTCATTGCCACGTAGTATTCCATTGTGTATATAAACCACAATTTCTTTATCCATTCATCAGTTGATGGACATTTAGGCTCTTTCCATAATTTGGCTATTGTTGAGAGTGCTGCTATAAACATTGGGGTACAGGTGCCCCTATGCATCAGTACTCCTGTATCCCTTGGATAAATTCCTAGCAGTGCTATTGCTGGGTCATAGGGTAGGTCTATTTTTAATTTTCTGAGGAACCTCCACACTGCTTTCCAGAGCAGTTGCACCAATTTGCATTCCCACCAACAGTGCAAGAGGGTTCCCGTTTCTCCACATCCTCGCCAGCATCTATAGTCTCCTGATTTCTTCATTTTGGCCACTCTGACTGGCGTGAGGTGGTATCTGAGTGTGGTTTTGATTTGTATTTCCCTGATAAGGAGCGACGTTGAACATCTTTTCATGTGCCTGTTGGCCATCCGGATGTCTTCTTTAGAGAAGTGTCTATTCATGTTTTCTGCCCATTTCTTCACTGGATTATTTGTTTTTCGGGTGTGGAGTTTGATGAGCTCTTTATTGATTTTGGATACTAGCCCTTTGTCCGATGTGTCATTTGCAAATATCTTTTCCCATTCCGTTGGTTGCCTTTTAGTTTTGTTGGTTGTTTCCTTTGCTGTGCAGAAGCTTTTTATCTTCATAAGGTGTCAGTAGTTCATTTTTGCTTTTAATTCCCTTGCCTTTGGGGATGTGTCGAGTAAGAGATTGCTATGGCTGAGGTCAGAGAGGTCTTTTCCTGCTTTCTCCTCTAGGGTTTTGACGGTTTCCTGTCTCACATTCAGGTCTTTTATCCATTTTGAGTTTATTTTTGTGAATGGTGTGAGAAAGTGATCTAGTTTCAGCTTTCTGCATGTTGCTGTCCAGTTCTCCCAGCACCATTTGTTAAAGAGACTGTCTTTTTTTCCATTGGATGTTCTTTCCTGCTTTGTCAAAGATGAGTTGGCCATACGTTTGTGGGTCTAGTTCTGGGGTTTCCATTCTATTCCATTGGTCTATGTGTCTGTTTTTGTGCCAATACCATGCTGTCTTGATGATGACAGCTTTGTAGTAGAGGCTAAAGTCTGGGATTGTGATGCCTCCCGCTTTGGTCTTCGTCTTCAAAATTACTTTGGCTATTCGGGGCCTTTTGTGGTTCCATATGAATTTTAGGATTGCTTGTTCTAGCTTTGAGAAGAATGCTGGTGCAATTTTGATTGGGATTGCATTGAATGTGTAGATAGCTTTGGGTAGTATTGACATTTTGACAATATTTATTCTTCCAATCCATGAGCAGGGAATGTCTTTCCATTTCTTTATATCTTCTTCAATTACCTGCATAAGCTTTCTATAGTTTTCAGCATACAGATCTTTTACATCTTTGGTTAGATTTATTCCTAGGTATTTTATGCTTCTTGGTGCAATTGTGAATGGGATCAGTTTCTTCATTTGTCTTTCTGTTGCTTCATTGTTAGTGTATAAGAATGCAACTGATTTCTGTACATTGATTTTGTATCCTGCAACTTTGCTGAATTCATGTATCAGTTCTAGCAGACTTTTGGAACATTCGCAAATCGATCAACGTGATACATCACATTAACAAAAAAAAAGAGAAGAACCATATGATCCTGTCAATCGATGCAGAAAAGGCCTTTGACAAAATCCAGCACCCTTTCTTAATAAAAACCCTTGAGAAAGTCGGGATAGAAGGAACATACTTAAAGATCATAAAGGCCATTTATGAAAAGCCCACAGCTAACATCATCCTCAACGGGGAAAAACTGAGAGCTTTTTCCCTGAGATCAGGAACACGACAGGGATGCCCACTCTCACCGCTGTTGTTTAATATAGTGCTGGAAGTTCTAGCATCAGCAATCAGACAACAAAAGGAAATCAAAGGCATCAAAATTGCCAAAGATGAAGTCAAGCTTTCGCTTTTTGCAGATGACATGATATTATACATGGAAAATCCGATAGACTCCACCAAAAGTCTGCTAGAACTGAGATATATCACATTTTTTAAAAAACATGGACGGATATAAATAAACCTTAGTGCATCCCGACAGTGGAATATTATTCATAGCTAAAAGAAAACTAGCTATAAATCTATGAAATTACATGGAGGAATCTTAAATGCATATTAAGAAGTGGAAGAAGCTAATATAAAAAGACTGCATAGTTACTATATGATTCCAACTATGTGACATTCTAGAAAGGCAAATTATAGAGAGAAAAAGATCAGTGAGTACCTGCTTGGGGTGGGGGGTGGGGGTGGGGATGAACAGTCAGAACACAGAGGATTTCCAGGGCAGTGAAAATTCTCTACATGATTTAATAATGATGGATAGATGTTCTTTAGACATTTGTCCACACTTACAGAATGTACCACACCAAGAGTAAACTGTAATACGAACTTTGGATGACGATGATCTTTCAATGCAGGTTTATCCCTTGGTAGAATGTACCATTCCAGTGAGTGGTGTGGATAATGGGGAAGGTTGTTCTTGTGGGGGTCAGAGTATACATGGATATCATTATACATTTCTCTCAACTTTGTTGTAAACCTAAAACTTCTCTAAAAATAAATCTTTAAACAAAAATAGCGACAAGACATTATGTATTCCTTTTTCTCTTCGTTTGTTTGTGTTACACCTTTTGTAGTTCCACAGTTTCTGCATATTGTTTTCCCCCCTTTTTTAATCTCTTGTTTTGTTTTGTTCTTTTTGATTTCCAATTTTGGAGATTTCTATTGAGATACCTTTAAGCTCAGAGGTTCTTTCGTCAGCCACATGAAGTGAACTATCAAGTCCATCAAAGCCATTCTGTATTTCTATTAGAGTGTTTCTGATCTCTAGCATTTCTTCTTTAACTCTTTTTAGAATCCCATCTCTCTATGCCTACCTTGCTTATCTGTTTTTACATGCTGTCTACTTTACCCATTAGATCCCTTAGCATATTAATCATAATTATTTTAAATTCTAGGTCTGGTAATTCTAATTTTTCTGTTGTATCTGAATCTGGTTCTGATGCATTCTCTGCCTCTTCAAACCATGTTTTATGCAAATTCTTTATTTTTTCTTCTTGATAAGTAGGCATAATGTAGTGGGTAAAATGAACTAGTGTAAATAAGCCTTTAGTAATTTGTTGGTAAGGTTTCAGGGAGGGGAAGCACAGTATATTCTTATGATTAGATCTAAACCTCTTAGTGAACCTGTGCCTCTAAACTTGAACTTCAACAGTACTTGTCCTCCCCCAACATCACCTGCAATTCCCTTATGTGAGACAGGATGGCCAGTGTGGGTCCTAGGTGGGTATTTCCCTTCTTCCAGGTCAGTTAGTTTCTAGTAAAACCCCAGCAGGTTTGGCTCTAGTTAAGTCACTTCACCTTTTTAAGACCAGAGTACTCAGGAATATTTTAAAATGGCTCCTTTTCTCCTCCCCCAGAAAGAAACATGAGGGATTTTTCTCCAGTATTTACTATTAGAACTTGGTAATCCCCAGAAAGTGAAACCCCCAAAAGTGTGGAGCCGATCGTCCTCCCGTGGAGTTTTATCTCTCAAATGTGCCCACACCAAGCTTCCAGCAATTTGTCACCTGTAGTTCAGTTTTCCTTACCCCCAATGGTTCCCTCCAAGGTTTCAGTTACTGGGTTTCTATTCCCTTAAACTGTGATTTTCTGTATTCTCTTGTAGGTCTCCTCCAATTTCAGGGGGAGTGGTTTGCTCTGTGACCTTGCTTCTCTTAAGAACATAACAAGAGTTGTTGAATTTTCATTTTGTTTAGTGTTTTACTTGTTAAGATGACTAGAGACTTCCAGCTTCTTATAGATTGACCCAAACAATGCTATTTTCTTGAGAAAAGACGAATACTTAAGTAATGTATTCTTCCATGCTGCCATCTTTTTCTTATTTCCTTCCTTCTGCTTCTTCTCTCTCTTCTTCTCTTTCTTCTCCATACCCTTTTGCTCCCCCTTCAAGAAATTCTCATTCTTTAAAATTTTATCTCCAAATAATATTTTCCTTGAGATAAAGAAGAGGCAGAGACTTCTTTATAATTGCTCCAGGATTTAGGAACGACCTATACAAGAGGTGTATTAATCCAAGGGTTCATTTCCTTAAGAGAGGACATGAGAATAATTTCAACAGCAAGAACAAATAACTTCCTGAATATCTGAGTTTTCAGGTAACATCTAATACATACACAGATATCACAAATCAAAGCAGAAAGATATTTGAATATAACCTGTTAGCTCTTACACAAACATTGTTTTTTATTCCTTTGCTCTAGAAAAGGTAGAAGTCTCTTGTATAATTCTGAAGCCCTCTTCCCACTTTGGACTCCTACAATTATGTACACTGGAGTTTTCATTATATTTTAACAACGTCAACATTAAATTTAGTTCTGACGCGGAAAATTAATCATTACTACAAGTAGGGAGACCATAATTAAAAACAAATTATCATCTTTGTTTCTCTTTGTAAAACAGTATAAATTGGGTGATGAAAGAATAAAGGATTAACTTGTAAGAAGGCTTATTACTCATCTACCCTACTAATTTCAAGTTAGAAGCTTCTGCATAATTTTGAATAAGGAATTTGAAAGTGGGCATTTTAAAAGAAAATTACTCTTACATTAATTAATGATGGAGTTAAACATTATTCCATTTTCCATCATACTGAGATGATTAAAATCATAGGGGAATGGAATTAAATGTATATTTATTTTGATTATTTTGGATTCAAAATTACTAATTGAAAAGTCTAAGGGAAACTTGTAACTTCAGTTCCTAGTTGAATCTAAGTTTATGTTTGTCTTGTGTATTCAAATAGAAATCTGTTAATGTTTTAGCTAAGCAATTGTATGTGGAAAATAAACATTCAAAGTCAAGAAGGAGAAAACAATGAAAAAAATCCATTGTTATTTATTTATTTAATAATTTACGTTTTAGAGTTGTTTTAGGTTCACAGCAAACTTAAGAGAGAGATACTAAAAGAGAAATTTCCTAATCCCCCCTGCTCCCATACATGCATAGTCTCCTCCATTTCCAACATCCCTCACCACAGTGGTACCTTTGTTACAGTTAATGAACTTACATTAACATATCGCAGTCACCCAAAGTCCACAATTTGCATTACAGTTCACTCTTGGTATTATATATTCTATGGGTTTAA
Source organism: Panthera leo (assembly GCF_018350215.1). Classification (NCBI taxonomy): domain Eukaryota; kingdom Metazoa; phylum Chordata; class Mammalia; order Carnivora; family Felidae; genus Panthera; species Panthera leo. The sequence continues at coordinate 56,718,007 of NC_056682.1, forward strand.
ATAAATGTATAGTATATCTATCTTTACAGAATCATACAGAGCACTTAACTATCCTGCCCTAAAAATCCGCTCTTTATCTATTCATATTTCTCCCAAACCCCATCCTCTATAAACATTGATCTTTTTACTATCTCTACAGTTTTGCTATTTCCATAATGGCATAGAGTTGGAATTATAGTTTGTAGTCTTTTCAGATTGGTTTCTTTTAGTAATATACATTTAAGTTTCCTCCATGTTTTTTCATGGCTTGAAAGCTCATTTCTTATTAGTGCTGAATACTATTTTCATTGTTTGGATCTACCACAGTTTATGTATCCATTTGTTTACTGAAGTACATTTGATTGCTTCAAAGATGTGACAATTATAAGTAAAGCTACTATAAATATCCATGCCCAGGGTTTTATGTGAACATAAGTTTTCCATTCTTGTCATTAAATACTAAGGAAATCGCTGGCTTGAATGGTAAGGGTATATTTAGTTTGGGGAGAAACTGCCAAACTGTCTTCCAAAGTGGATGTACCGTTTTGCATTCCCTCCAGCAAAGAATGGAAGTTCCTCTTACTCTACATCCTTGTCCACATTTGGTGTTGTCAGTGTTGTGGATTTTGGTATCTCACTGTTGTTTTAATTTGAATTTCCCTGACGGCATAGATGTGGAGCATCTTATACTTACTTAGCGTCTGTGTAATTTCTTTGGTGAGGTTCAGGTTTTGGCTCATTTTTATTTATTTATTTATTTAAAAAAAACTTTTTAACGTTTATTTATTTTTGGGACAGAGAGAGAGCATGAACGGGGGAGGGTCAGAGAGAGAGGGAGACACAGAATCTGACACACGCCCCAGGCTCTGAGCTGTCAGCGCAGAGCCCGACATGAGGCTCGAACTCACAGACCGCAAGATCATGACCTGAGCTGAAGTCAGACGCCCAAGCGACTGAGTCACCTAGGCACCCTGGTTTTGGCTCATTTTTAAATCAAGTTGTTTGTTTTCTTACTGTTGAGTATTACGAGTTTTTGTGTATTTTGGAAAACAGTCCTTTATCAGATGTGTCTTTTGTAAACATTTTCCCCTAGTCTGTACCTTGTCTTCTCCTTCTCTTGACATTGTCTTTTACAAAACAGAGTTTTTATGTCTAAAAAGTGCAGCTTATCAATAATTTTTTCATGGATCATTCCTTTGGTAAAGCATCTAAAAGGTCATCACCATATCCAGGGTCATCTAGGATTTCTTCTATGTTATCTTCTGGTTTTTTATAATTTTATAGTTTTGGATTTTACCTTTGGGTCTTTGATTCATTTTGAGTTAATTTTTGTGAAGGACGTAAGGTCTGTATAGATTCTTTTTTTTTTTTTTTTTTCTGTATGTTCAGTTGTTCTAGCACCATTTGTTGGAGAGACTATCTTTCCTCTATTGTATCACCCTTGTTCTTTGTCAAAGAACAATTGACTATAATTTATGTGAATCTATTTCTGGACTATATTCTGTTCTATTGATCATACGTCTATTCTTTCACCAATGCCACACTGTTCTGATTATTGTAGCTTTGTAATACCTCTTGAATTTGGGTAGTGTCAGTCCTCTGACTTTATTCTTATTTACTGTTGTGTTGGCTATTCTTGGTCTTTTACCTGGTCTTTAGTTTTTTAAAAGCACTCCTTACATAAATTCCTGACTTATTGCTTTTAGTTTTTGAGTAAAGTACAATTAATGTCAAAAGTCTTTGTGAATATGTAATTGTTTTGATCAATTGTCTTAACATAGTCATGTAAATATAAGTAAAGTTAGTTTGTCATCATCTTAGAAATACATGCAAAAAAACCCTTGTTTACTTTTCCTGTTCATTTTTAATTAATTTTTATTTTATTTTTTGTAATATATAAAATGTAGACAATCTTTTCTTTTACCATATCTTTTTTTTAATTATAGGAAATTTATTGTCAAATTAGTTTTCATACAACACCCAGTGCTCATCCCAAAAGATGCCCTCTTCAATGCCCATCACCTACCCTCCTCTCCCTCCCACCCCCCATCAACCCTCAGTTTGTTCTCAGTTTTTAAGAGTCTCTTATGCTTTGGCTCTCTCTCCCACTCTAACCTCTTTTTTTTCTTTTTTTTCTTTCCCCTCCCCCATGGGTTTCTGTTAAGTTTCTCAGGATTCACATAAGAGTGAAAACATGTGGTATCTGTCTTTCTCTGTCTGGCTTATTTCGCTTAGCATCACACTCTCCAGTTCCATCCACATTGCTACAAAGGGCCATATTTCATTCTTTCTCATTGCCACGTAGTACTCTATTGTGTATATAAACCACAATTTCTTTATCCATTCATCAGTTGATGGACATTTAGGCTTTTTCCACAATTTGGCTATTGTTGAGAGTGCTGCTATAAACATTGGGGTACAAGTGCCCCTATGTATCAGTACTCCTGTATCCCTTGGGTAAATTCCTAGCAGTGCTACTGCTGGGTCATAGGGTAGGTCTATTTTTAATAAAATGTAGACAATCTTAAATGGAGGTTAGATAACCCCTTATGTAATTTCCTACAATTTTCTATTTATTTGTATGTATATTTTATAATTAGATTTAAATTCCAGTGAGTTTCTTTGAAAGCAAAGACATATATATGAGTTATTGAGGAGAACAATGACTAAAATTTTTTCTAATATTACAGTTAAGAACTCCAAATTCACCAGATCCTACTTTTTATTTTACCATAACATTTCCCCCAATAAATCAAAAGAATATTATGTGCTAAATTTACAATAAATTTTCTAGTATTAAACTTTAGTATATAAAACACTATAAACAAATAACAGATACTTGAGTAGTTGGGATGACCTGAGATTATTGATAATTTTTAATACTGTCTTACTCTGGAGTCTGAAGGTCATGTGGCTGAAAATTCTTTTCTTTTTTAAATATATTTTTTTAATGTTTTATTTATTTTTGAGACAAAGAAAAAAAAAAAATGAGCAGGGGAGGGGCAAAGAAGATCCAAAGCAGTGCTCTGCACTGACAGCAGAAAGCCCAATGTGGGGCTCGAACTCACCATGAGATCATGACCTGAGCCAAAATTGGACGCTTAACCAACTGAGCCACCCAGGTGCCCCTATGTATGGCTGAAAATTCTAAATTATGTGGCAGTGAAAATCTAGAATCTTAACTTTGTATTTCCTTGTACAACTCCATTGATGATTTTCTTCACTATTTCAAATCTGGAACTTAAATTACAGTGTATGCCCATTACATTTACCTCTCTGAAATACAAATTTGGAGTAGAATTTTAAAGTAACCTGGATCTGGATCTGAAAAAATCTCAGGTCTCTGTTGTTGGGCATAGAGCGGTCCTCAATGCAATGAATGCATCATGTGCCATAAGTTTATACCCATTTGTGCTTCTATTGATGAATCTAAGTTTTCAAAAATTTGAACTACTTTTGTGAGCATATATTTTATTTCTTGACGTTAAAAAAATAATAAAAGACCATTTTGAATTTCAAACAAATTGATACAATGAGTAGACTGGAATGATATGTCAGTGGTTACATTTGTAAACCTCTTAAAGAATTATTTGGGTGATCTTTCAAAAAATTCCAAGATTTGGGCTCTCTTGAAAATATTATAGGGGCGCCTGGGTGGCGCAGTCGGTTAAGCGTCCGACTTCAGCCAGGTCACGATCTCGCGGTCTGTGAGTTCGAGCCCCGCGTCAGGCTCTGGGCTGATGGCTCGGAGCCTGGAGCCTGTTTCGGATTCTGTGTCTCCCTCTCTCTCTGCCCCTCCCCCGTTCATGCTCTGTCTCTCTCTGTCCCAAAAATAAATAAAAAACGTTGAAAAAAAAAAAAAAAAAAAAAAAAAAAAAAAGAAAATATTATATATTGATTATTGGTAATTGTATTTTATTTTAATTTTTTAATGTTTATTTATTTCTGAGAGAGAGAGAGACAGAGAGAGAGAGAGAGAGACAGAGAGTGGCAGAGGGGCAGAGAGTAGAAGACACAGAAACTGAAGCGGGCTCCAGGCTCTGTGCTGTCAGCACAGGGCCCCACACGGGGCTCAAACTCACGAACCGCGAGATCATGACCTGAGCGAAAGTTGGCCACTTAGCCGACTGAGCCACCCAGGTGCCCCTGATTATTGGTAGTTTTTTTTTTTTTTTTCAAAGTTTTTTATTTATTTTTGGGACAGAGAGAGACAGAGCATGAACGGGGGAGGGGCAGAGAGAGAGAGGGAGACACAGAATCGGAAACAGGCTCCAGGCTCCGAGCCAGAGCCCGACGCGGGGCTCGAACTCACGGACCGCGAGATCGTGACCTGGCTGAAGTCGGAGGCTCAACCGACTGCGCCACCCAGGCGCCCCGATTATTGGTAGTTTTAAAAGATTATTTCCCTCAGATAATTTTGTAATTGGATTTTATTTCTGCTGACATAAATTGATAATACTTCACTTAGAAAATCCATCTTGTTCTCATTAGAATTTTTGAAATTGGTTATTGATGTTTTAAACGTGGCAAATGACCCTTAGGAAAAAAAAAAAAAGACTTTTGTAAGTTTTCAAATGACTCCCATCTCTTCAAGCCATTGGATATTACTTCATATACTATAGTCCCCAGAGAGATCTAGTTCTGGAGATTATGAGTATGATATACTTTTGTTATTCAATTCTATATGCAGAAGGAAGGTATTTATTGATTCTCCCTATTTCTGTGTGTTTGTGTTACTGTGCTTCCAACAGACAGAAAGTCACATCCTTGCTAGATGCCAATTTATCCCATATAATCTGCATTCCATGTCTTTGGATGTTCAAATACAGAACCTAAACAAACTACGTTAGGTCTGAAATGATATGTAGATTTTATGAGGTGTCTCTTCTGTGTTCTGCCCACCTCATTAATGTTGTTTGCCTTCCTAATGTGGAAAACATCTTTAAAGGATGTGCTTCTTTGTTTTCTGAGTCACATAACGATGTGTTCTTATATCCTAGGGCATTCCCCAGAACTAACTAAATTATTAACTGTGTTTCAGTTAAAAGGAACTATTTGATGTTTTCCTAAGAGACTCACTACATATAAGTGCTGATCTATCATTCTAATATCATGTGTACTGAAACAAAAGAATTCAAGATAACCCATTGCATTTCCTAAAATATACATTTTCTCTGGTACATGAAGTAATTTTTATCTAGTACCTGGGTGAATCTCTTTAATTGTTTTAAAGAGAAGTAAGCCTTGATTTCTGATTCACAGATTAATTTGGCTGAGTTGGTTGCTTTAGAATCTTTTTAATTTTAATAATTACTTATTATTTTAATAGTTAATACTAATTTTATTTTACATGGAAAATATAGAAGAGGCTATTATTATCTTCATCTTAATGTTTAGAACAAATTGGAAAGAAATATAGTTTGATTTAAGATTGCTTCCAAGAAAAACATCAGATAAACTAGTAGTGCCCGTTGAAACTGTATATAGAAAAAACTTTGAAAGAAGTATGTGAATGCCTGCAATTTGATAACCAGCAAACTAAATAAAGAGAGGATCCTGGAAGATAAAATAAACATTCTGATGCATGCAATTGACTGGCCTCACCAGGTTATTGATAAGCTTCCAAATGATTGGTCTTAGATGAAACCTACTTAAAGATAAACCTTACTGAGTATACTCTATTATTTAGAAAATCAAACTCATCCAGGAAGAATTTTACACATAATCACAAAAATTATACATACACACATACATTCTTCAGTGTATGCATGTTAGGTACTAATGTCAGGATAAAGATTTTTATACAGATTACAATTGTTCTACTTTCATCATTTTAATGAGACCCCATTTTCTTCACCAAGTTGATGTTGTTTTGGAAGATGTGGTTTTAACAACAGCTTCATATGATATAGGAATAACACATTTTTATTTTTCATCTTTATCAATAGAGTTACCAAAAGTCATAAAGAAAATGAGCTTCCTGAGATTGAACAGGCATTTCCTAAAATAAATACTATTAAAACCTTGGGTTTTTTTCTGTATTTTTATTTTGATAGAACAATTTCTTAGAAAGGAACTATATTGCTCTAGAATAGGAGATTTAATGATTTGCAGTAAAGGTTTCATAAAGATAATATAATCAAACACATTTGTCAATGTCTTCATTGGTACCCACAAAAAGTAATCAACCAGTCACTCAAAGACATCGAAAACATGAGATGAGAAGTTGAAAGCGGTAAATGAACTACACACCTGCAGTAGTTCATTTACACAAATGAATCCTCCCAAGGACACAGACATCTAATCAAGTGGGTAATATGTGGCAGCCAAGAAAGGACTGCATAGCCTCACATCTGGTTGTCACAGTTAAAGGAGCACTTCCTCATGTGATTCATATGTGAGAAAGTAAATATCATTTTGAACGGAGTGACAAGTGGTTGTGGACTCTACTTTGGGAGACAGACTGTAGTAGAACTGGGGAGTGTTTGAGAAGATGGCAATAAATGAACTTGTATCACTTCGTGTGTATGAGTAGTACATACAAAGTCCTACGGTCCTATGTTTTGAGTTTGTGATTACTGTGCACACTGATTAACTGGGACTCCATTAGGTTTTTCTTCCACTTTTGCAAACCGGCACAGGTAAATAAAGTGTTTACAAAGTTACCACCTCATTTGTTTTGTTTGTGACAATAAATTCGTAGGAAGAACATGAGATAAAAGATAAAAGCACAGCTCAATTTCTGGATAGGTTTATTATAAGTTCAACCATTTCTGATTCATCCCCAAATATAGTACAAAAATGCTCCCTTTGTTTCTCGAAGCTGCCAAATGCAGTCCAGCTTTCCCAGCAGCATAGAAGTTTAGGTGGGGGAGTAGTTCAATATACAGTAGACACTTTTCCAAAACACATGAACTGATTATACACTTCTCTTTTCTTCTTCTTCTTCTTCTTCTTCTTCTTCTTCTTCTTCTTCTTCTTCTTCTTCTTCTTCTTCTTTTAATCATACAAAAGACTGTTCAGTGGTCAAACACTGTAAGTCATTAGCCAAATTCTAATTGGCTTTGAATGATTTCATATGAGGAAACTGTAATGGTTAATGCAGCCATGTAATATTTGTACAAACTTGAGACATTTCTGAGAGCAAAAGAGACCACTATTAATAATTATGGTGGTGGGGTGCCTGGGTGGCTCAGTCAGTTAAGCATCAGACTTCGGCTCAGGTTTGTTGAGTTTGAGCCCCTCATGGGGCTCTCTGCTGTCAGCACAGAGCTTCTTCCGATCCTCTGTCCTCTTCTCTCTGCCCCTCCCCCACTCATTCTCTCTCTCTTTCTCTCTCAAAATAAATAAATAAATAAACTTTTTAAAAAATCAGTAAAAAATTATTGTGGTACAGTATGCATAAAATGAAACTATTCACAGAAAATTGAAAGTCACTCTATGTGTGGCCAATGCAGTTCTACAATGCACACATTGAATCTGAAGGAACTTCCTATTACATTTGATCATATCATATCTTTACAAAACTTTTACTCCAAACAATGAATTATCTTACTTTAGCACATTACACTTCCTTTCTAATCAATTGTACTACCAAAAATTACAAGGGCACCTGGGTGGCTCAGCTGGTTAAGCGTCTGACTCTTGATTTCAGCTCAGGCCATGATCTTACCAGCATGAGATCAAGCCCCGTGTGGGGCTCTGTGCTGAAAGCACGGAGTCTGCTTGGGATTCTTTCTCCCTCTCTCTTCCAGCCCCTCCCCCACTCGCTCTCTCTCTTCTCTCTCAAAAGAAATAAATAAACCTTTAAAAATTACAGAACTAAAATTTAATAATTAGTAATTACACTGCCTGCCTCTTTGCACTGCTTGTTCCCTTACCCTGGAATGCCTTTCCTTCCAATATATACATAGTTCCATCTATTACTGTTCAATCATCTGTTATTAGTGAGGCTATCTCTGATCACCATACCTAAAATATCAACATTTTCCAAAACTCCTTATCCCTCTTTCATGTTTTACTTTTTCCTAAGAATTTAGCACAATTTAAACATAAACATAACATATACAGTTAGTTATCCTATAGTGTGACATATATGTTTCTAAAAATCTTCACGTTATACAAAATTGTATAATAAAACCCACAGATCTATGTGAAAAGTGTGATTAGGATACAATATTCAAAAAGTGTCAGCACATTGAAAAAAAATATCAGAAACTAATGAAAAGTATAGCACAGTTTTAAATATTGTAAAAAGCAGGGTGCCTGGCTGGCTCAGTCAGTTGAGCGTCCAACCTCAGCTCAGGTCATGATCTCACAGTTAGTGGGTTTGAGCCCCACGTCAGGGTCTGTGCTACCAGCTCAGAGCCTGGAGCCTGCTTCAGATTCTGTCTTCCTCTCCCTCTCTGCCCCTTCCCTGCTTGCACTCTATCTCTCTCTCTCTCTCTCTCAAAAATAAACCTTAAAAAATTTTTTAAAAATATAAAAAGCTAATAAATACATAAATTATACAATAAATATGGCATGTACCCTTGGAAAAAACCTGGAGACATCTATTTTATATAAATGTATATACATATATCATACATGTATACTTATATATACATATATACATGTACTTATTACCTATACACATATGTGTATTATATATGCCATAACATTTATTACATATATTGCATACATATATATAACCTTAGAACAAATACACATCAAAAATGTTACAGTAGGACTGACTCAACTTCACTTTTTTTCTTTTTATTTCTCCTTCTCTTACACATTAGAATGTATGCTTCAGGAGGGCAAGCACTTTTAAATTAATTTTTGTGCTGCTGCGTCCCCACCACATATAATAATTGATACTTACAAGGCAAATCATATTCGTTGAATGAATGGGTGTGCTTAAAATCTCTTTAATGACCTGAGGCCTTCTTACCTCTTGAACCTTAATTCTCATCACCCTCCTTTGCGCTATTTTTGAGATAGAATTAATTAATTCTAGTTGTTTCAGTAACAAGACATGGGTTCACTTGAAATATGGGAGTCATCATTGCCTCAGGTGACTATTCCCTTACTTCTAGGTCTTAAAACATGATGTCTCCCTTGCTTATAATATTTATCATCATTCTTATCAACTCTCTAAATCCTAGGTGTTCTATAACTAGTATCTTAAAAATAAAGGTCTTCTGAGACACCCTAAATTCAAATTAGGTGCTCTTCATTCCTGTCCACTTTTCCTCTGGGTTTTCTTCCTAGCAAAATATATAAAAATTGCTAATTCAATGATGTCTGCTTTGTTAGACAGTTGTGGAGACAGGAATACCTTTTCTTTCTCACTCCTGCATCTTCAGCATTTAATATTGTGCCTGCTACAAGGTAGATTGTCAATTACTACTTGCTAAATAATTGAAGGAGAGTTTCCCTGCTATAAGCCAGACTACAGACACTGGGGTCAGAGATAATGGATCAAATAATCAGTCTGTAATGAGAAAAAAAAAAAGGTTTTGAGCAGTGCTGCCCACTCCATTACTTTCACGTTATCCAAGAAAATAACACCCGCTTCCCAAACATCATGAGGAGTGCTAAGCATTATTTCCCTGTTACTGGTAAATTCCTGTTTCTTTTGCAAGTGTACAACATTCCATTTTCATTGGCTCTGCTACTTACTAGCTACATATCTTTGGACTTTAATGATTAGTTTATTGCTCCATAAAACAGGAAATTTTTACAATGTACAGACGTTGTAAAAATCAAATAGATAAGCAGTTTACAAATCAAATGGATAGTCTGTGCACAAAGCACAGATGCCAGTAGATGATAAATACACAATAGGTGTTAGATATTATCAGATGTAACTGTAATATTTATTTTAAAATATTAAATTAGGAATTGAACATACAGAACTCCCAAACCCTTCAGTATGATTTCTCAGAGCTGTCACCAAGAAATCTTATAGTTGGCATTCAAAAAGCCCTAGATATAAAATCCTAATGTTCACAGGCCATGCACTTAAACCTCATTCAATAGGAAACTAAGTAAATGAGCGGGAATATTCTAATTCTAATTTCAAACTTCCCAGAAAAGAGATTTCAAAGCCCATCCTTGATCAGATGTTTACTTTTGTTCCAATCATCTGTGCTTCAAGATGGAGTCATGCTTCACAGTCATAACATTTAGAAACTAGCTATATAACCTACAGGGTCATGAGCCAGAAGCAACAAAGATAATGCCTGCACTATAAGTATTGATACATAAGTGCATGCAATTTATAAAGGCATAAAGACAGTCTACTGATATAAACAAACTAAGGGATTTCCAAGACTTGGGCAATGTACCATATAGCATAAATATGAATGGCTAATATTACTGAGTTATTCTTGGTTCATATTAATAATTTTTCTGTTATTTTGTCTCTTTGACTTTGTTTTTTTATCTCTTAATTTACACTTCAACTATAATACTTTGGCAAAATAAGTCAAAGAATATTTACTGTATGAAGCTTTTAAAACTACAAACTACAGGTGCCAGAGATAAGTGAAACAACTATTGTGGGCTTTTTGAATGCCCAGTAAGTTCTTTAGGGACCAAATAAATTCTTTGGAATCGTACTAGGCAGAAATTTTCAAAGACTGCTAAGGAGACTTTATCAAAATATGAGTCTTTCCTCTGCCGCTATCAAACGCAGACTACTATTGTTTTCTAGGAAAGTTTGTCCTTGAGGTTGATGTTTGGTTGTCCTGTTGAAATGTGCCACCACTGTTGCTGATGGGAGCATATTATATGCTTCAGATGTGTTGGGATTAAAGAAAAAAAAAACAGACTTGAGAACTTAGGAGCTAAGAATGATAGGGATTACCACAGGGTATGCTTGCTGCGGTGATATGCTTTCTAAACTTAACTGAAAAAAATTCAGAATTGAGAGAGAGACAAAGATAGAGAGATAGAGATAGAGAGAGACAGAGAGGGAGAGAATGAGCATAGGAGGGGCAGAGAGAGAGGAAGAGAGAGAATCTTCAATGAAGGCGGGGCTCCATCTTATGACAGTGAGATTATGACCTGAGCCAAAATCAAGAGTTGGTTGCTTAAAGGACTGAGCCTCTTGGTAGTTCTTGATTAGAAAAACCAACCAACCAACCAACCAACCAACCAACCAGCCAACCAAACAGTAAATAAGTCATTTTAAGGAGGATTTTATAAGATCAAAACCTTACCTGGTCATATAATGTGTCCAGAAGGGGATAAATCAGGGTTAATAACATCTGTTAAAAAGAAATATTGGGCAAGATGAGCAAAATAAACTTTCATGAATACTGGGAAATATCCATAAGTTTCAATACTTGATAACCTTAGTGATCAATTTATCTCATGGTAAAATAAAATTATTTGAAGCCCCAACATACTATGCTAAAAGGCATTACTTGTCTTTGCTCCCTGCTGGAAAAGATCCAGTATTTAAATGCACAGATTAAATAAGTTCGGCAAATAAGTGTATTAAGCTAAGTGATATTAAATGGTAGAAAAGAGTGAGAAGTGACCAGAATGTAAAACTGGGCAACATGCCATCTCTTGAGTAAAGCAAAACTCAAGCATGTAGACACCCAGAGTGATATGCTTTTATATTCAATTGAGAGAGAAATTTGGGAAATTATATTTATTCATTTCTCATCTCCACTCCCTAGTGCCCGGGGAGCACAATTTAGTATTTATCCTTGTTTTAAATACTTAAAAATAATAATTGCAGAGGATGCCTAGTTTTTCTAACACATTTATTTCTTACCTGCTAATGTCATAGCATTGGTTGCTGGATGAAAGTTAAGCATATAAAACAAAGGCTCTATTTGAGACAAATGAAAGGTAAAACCCTTGGTCCCTTTCCTCATCCCTCATTAGATAAATAGATTTTGTTAGTGGATAACAGCCAGGCAGGGAGCCTGTACTACCTAAGAGTTTTGTTTGTCTTCCTTTGACTGTTTTAAGATGTTTATTGAAAAGAAATATTTTTCTTGATTTTGCCATATATCTATAAATTATAGCTCTGTTGTTGGGAAAAATATTTAGCTATCTTGTTTTATTTCAGAATGGAATGTTTTCCACAATTTACTTTCATAATGTTTTTCAGTATCTTATTCTGAAATGTTCATGTAAAACTATTCAAAATACAGATACGTTCTATGGTAAAGGAGTTCATAATATTCAGTGACATTCTATTATTAATCACTCTACTTTGGTATTCTAGTGGGCAGGTTTCTGTGTATAAATAATAGAACAAATAGCCATTAACTTTGCTTTACTCCTCAACGAGATTTAACATCAAGATCCTTCAAAATTAGTAGTGAATTGTTGAATGATTTATAAAACGGTCCTTAAGAAGAAGCAAAAAAAAAATATTTTGTGAGAAGCATTGTCTGATATGGTTCCACCCATAAGACTATATCACATACACACACACAAACATCCCCACACACAGACAGAGAGACAGAAGGAGACAGAAAAATAAACATCTCCAGTATAATATTGACGGACGAACAAAAGGACAAAATTTGGCAGGAAATCTACACAAAGCAAATACGATCATTTGTCAAAAATTACAGAATTGTTGCTAAAAGAAATAATAGTCATAGAGTCTATATATTAAGGTTTAGCAAATTGTTTGAAAACACATAACTTGACAAATGAATTCAATTTAACCTGGATTTATACACTGTAATAAGTGATCTGCGTAGAGATACAAATAATTTAAATTTATAAAGGAAGCACATAAGATATAATAGGGATGTTGCACAGAATCACGAGTAACCTCTCCTAGCTCACTCCTTCTCTCTTTTTAACATGTGTATTAGAAGAGAACATTCCAAGGATTTTAGGTTTGTATGAGTTTTAACCAAGTAAGTGTCTCAAATAGAAGCAGTTTAAAGTTTGCTTCACTCCCTGAGGTACTGATAGAAATCATGACTTCTCAGAAGGGAAACTAAATTCTCTGCCTCAGCTCAGCTCAGTTTGGGAATTGAGAATAACTCTGTCCATAATTGCTTATTACCATTGGCCCTGACTTTCTAGATTGTTGCTTACGGAAAGTGGGAGAGCAAGTCCACAGTAGCACAAATGAAGTAAATTTGTTAAGCAATAAACTTTTTTTCTCATTTTCTATTTTGTAACTTCTAATTCTAGCACATAAAGGGGCATTGTAGCTAAGTTGTACAGAGGGAAATCCTTGGTTTACTTTAAGATTATTCAGTTGGTAAAAGTGAGTGCTTTGCTTTGCAGAAGCAGAAATAGAGAAATAGTCTTAGAGTTTATAAGATTTTAGAGTTTATTCTGGTCATAAGTACTATCAACTGTTGATAAAATGGATGTGGGTTTCATGGACAGAATTTACAATAACGTTTACATTAGTGTTTTAAAAATGTAAAGATTAAATAAATTCTGGTTTTTTGCTGAATTTCATTATCATTAGTTATTAATGAAAGAAATACACTTAGGAAATACACTTCCTCATGCTAATACATTTGCAGCATTTTAAAAACTTTAGACATTCAAAGAGGAGATAATATACTTTTAAGAGGAGTGACTAGGTATCATTAAATAAATGCTCTCAGTGTGTTGAATGGTCCCTAACTCGTGTCTCTGTGAAGGGGTCCACTACAAGAATAACTTTCCTAATTTTCTGACTTCGTGTTTCCCAGGTCTTCTTTACTTCTTCCACAGAGAAAAAAAAATGGGTCATCTGATTGCTAGGTGATATCCATTTGCCCCCACTTTTATTGAGAAGAAAAAACCCTACGAAATTTTTAGTTGCCGGGGCTTTGTTATTCTCTATTTATCTCTAGACATTGTAAGGAGGATATACTTAATACACGTGTCTGTTGAGAAGAACCAAACCTTTCCATAGGTGGGCTGCACCAACCTCAGCCCTGGAGGGACAGAGCTAAGGACAGTGTTTACCACTTTTGGCTACAGATTAAAGTTACTTTCTTCAGTTGGCTTCAGTGAAAATATATGATATTTTAAGCTTGATTTTTCTTTCTTCTGTATTTTCACTATCAATTGGCCCTAAGTTTTCAAGAGAAAGAAATGAATGCTATTTATTAAGTCTCAATATACCAAAATATAAAAGAGATTCCTCAAAACTCATATTGTTTTTTAGTATGAAAAAAAAGTTACTACTATAGGAGTGTTGATATATTCAGCAAATATATTAGTCAGAAAATTCCTCATGGGCTCTGTGCAATGTTAATCTATTTATATTGCTAACTATAATCAAATGTGCCATCTGATTAGAATCCTTGTATATGAAGAATAACACACGCTTAATTAATTCATTGTTATGGAATGATAGTGTAAGAACTGGAGTGTGCATACACCAAGAGTTGAATAAATACTAGTTACATAGTTAAGGAAGAATATAGAACTGATTTTTATCTTAAAGGGAAAATAAGTGGTGGTTTAGTAATATATGAATTGACCTGGGTGTTCTCAGTTATTCCATTTGTCAGATATTGTAATTGTTCACGTGAAGAAGGAGTGAGAGATCCAAAACTTTGGAGGGATTACAGAGATGTCTTTATTACTCATTTTTGGCCTATGGTTAGAAATGAGATTTTTCTGGTTGCAGTATATATTTTAAAATTAAATAAATTGACATAAATAGATAAGTGCAAAGAAAGTATGGATTGAAAATAATACTAATAACATGGCGAAAAATAAAAACAAAGATAAATAACATTTAATATTTCTACCTCTGGAATTTTTATCAGAATAATTTTATTAAATTCAGACGAATGAAATCTTTACTTAACAAAGAATCTGGTATCTTGTAGTGGGGTGCTGCAAGCAATAAAAAAAGTATACAATATTGATATAATGAAGGAATTGGACTATGGGCCATGAGGATGTGAAAATTGGGAGTTAAAAAGCTATTGACCTTTGTGATTCTGTAACAGAGCATTTGATCTATGTGTTTAATTCTGCACCTTGGGATATGACTGACCAAGAACAATAGGACTAATTACTACAAATGGGAAGAAAATAACAAAGTATTTGGCAGATATTTGCATGTTTGGCTTTCAGTATAGGCCTGAATAAGAGAAATGAACATAGGGCTGAATTAGGTAGTGTACAGGCAGGATTTGAAGAAAATATTTTGTTGAGCAAGGCACCTCTGTTGTCTTCAATTTCATTTGACTGAGGGTCAGCTTGAAAGGCTGAAAAAATAATGTTCTTGCACTCCAAACGAAATGTTTCCTAACTGATATCTGTGAAACTATAGCCTTAAGCAGGGGGAAAGGTTCCTGCCATAGATGTTTTCAGGAACCTCCCCATAAGATGTACCTGCTAGTCAGAGCCCAGGATCCTGCTTACTGTTGAAATTCTTGTGTTTTCATCACCTAAAACTCGCTTAAATTGCTTTCAAGCACAGGTAATTAAGCTAAAACCTTTGGGGTTTTGCAGAGTGTAGAGACCATTAGATAAAATAGGAGGCTTTAAAACTATGTCTATGATATTTGGTTGTAGTTGTTCCTACAAGCAATTTACTGGAAGCAAATAAACTTGGAAGTCCATGAAGTTTCTAAGGCCATCATATCACCAGAGAAATACATAGCCTGCCTGGCAACAACCTGTACCCTTTCCGCACAAGACCATCTCCAGATGTGTAAACTCATGTCAATAAAAATTGGCCTGTGAAATCTGCATAGCTACCAGGGAGTGTACCTTCACTGTTCCAAAGAACCCCCACCTAGGAAGAAACAGTAATTGTGGAAAATGAGAGATAAGGCAATATCTCCAAAAATCAGCATCAGGAATGCACTCTTTTGATGTGGCAAGAAGTCCTTACTACTCCACCCAGTGGGATTAAATAATTGCTTTGAACCAGTGACTGTCGTGTCTTTCCTATTCTCTTTTTGCATGGTTTGCAGCTTTTATTGTCCCTATTTGCTATGATTCTATTTTTTTTTTCCTTTAAGGTTATCATACTTAGGAAAAGAAACTTGTGTTTTAGATTATTTGTTTCTAGCCCCCAAAGAGCTATATGTAGTCCCAATGGAAAGAAAAATTCATCATCTGGAAAATCTAGAGTTTGAAAGTCATGCAGTCACTACTTGGGTCTGTGGATTGTCTGTCTAGGGAAAGCAAGGATTGTTCTCTACATTGGAAGAAGTATGCAAATTTGCTGTATTTATGAAAGTCCAAAGTCCCTGAAGTGTTATGCATTCCTATAAGCGAGACACTTACAAAGTATTTACAGATGTCCAATCTTCTTTACTCAGCTTAAACAAAGGGTACAATTTGTAATGTAGCTTGAACAAAGAGTAAATGTAATTTCAAAGCAAAATGACATAAAGCATTAGGGACTATGTCCCATAGGCCTTCATGAATTTCCCTGAGTGAGTAAATTTACAGCCCAATAATAGGTGGACTCCTGTCACGTGAAAAAAAAAAGTCCAAGACATGTCTGAGATTAACCCATTACATATTTAAAATTTGATGTTCTATACCACCACTATATATTAATTATAGCACAGCATTGTATTTTAATGCTATCCACTCCAATAACCACATCATCTGCCACCTTCCACTAGCAGTTGTTCCAGGTACCATTAATTCTTAGCCAAACGGAAGGGGCAATGACTTGTAATATACATTTCAAGGTCTAGGGTCCTTCCAGAACTCAGCAGCACATAGATTTTGACTTAATCTAACTTCAAAATTTTAAAACAATTCATAGAAGATTTTGCCTGGAATTTGACTACAGAAGGCTTGGCATGCCATACAAAGTGGATCAAATGTGTATTATAGCAGATGTTTTTCATTGCCTACCCAATGTGTATGTTCCATTTGTTCCTTCTGACATGAATATTTTTTCAGAGCATCATTTCTTCTCTGCTTTTACATCTAGTGGAATTATGCCACAGTTTTTAATATTTATGGTTAAGACTACTGGCACTATCTGGAAGAGGTTGGTGTATGGGATGAATCGTGTCCCTTCTCAAAATTCATATATTGAAGTCTTAATTGACCTCTACCTCAGAATATGATGTATTTGGAGATAGAGTATTTAAAGAGTTACTTACGGTACAGAGAGGTTATATGGGTGGTCCCTACTGCAATATAATGTGTACCTTTATAAAAAGAGATTAGGATTCAGACACATCTAGGTAAGACCATGTGAAGACAAAGAAAGAAGACTCCCATCTACAAGCCAAGGAAAGAAGTCTCCAGAACAAACTAATCCTGCTGACACCATTCTCTTGGACTTCTATCTTCCAAAAATCGGAAGAAATAAATTTCTATTGCTTAAGCCACACAGTGTGAGGAATTTTGTTATGGCAACCCAAGAGTAATGTATTTGGCTTTGTTTACAGTACCACCTTTATTCCTTGTCACTTCATTGTTCTTCTACCTGCAATGTACATAGACAGAAGAATGGAAGTATCAATCATCTTGTCCTTGCAGGACAGCAGAATGGAAATGTAAAAATCAGTCTTTGATGACGCTGAGGGGCTAAAACCTAGTACTAAAGCTAATGGACACTGGAGTAAGAGTGCCTGAGTATGAACCCTTTACTTAACTTTTTCCTGTATCTCTATTTCCTCATATATAAAATACAAATAATAAAAATATAGACCTTACAGGGTTGAATAAAGGTTATATAAAGTAATATGTGGAGACTGTTTAGGGCAATGGCTTTTATAGAACAAGTTCTATAATGGTTATTAGATGTTACTCCTATTCTTGTTATCTTTACCTTTCTCTCTGTAATTGACTCCTTATTCATGTTGTTTTATGCAATCCCTGAATACAAAACACATTAAACACAATAAAAATCTAATCAGGGGCAAAGATAATACAATGAAGCAAAGACAACCTTTTCAACAAATGGTGCTGGACAACTGGACATCCACATGCAAACCAATGAATCCGGACACAGACTTAGACCCTTCACAAAATTAACTCAAAATATCTTACAGATTGAAGCACAAAATGAAAAACTATAAAACTAGAAGGTAACATAGGAGAAAAACTTAGATGACGTTTGGTGTGGTGATGACATTATAGATACAATGCCAAAGACATGGTCCATGAGAGAAAGAACTGATAAGCTGGACTTCATTAAAATAAAAACATCTGTCTTGTGAAAGGAAAAGTCAAGATAAGGAGAAGAGAAGCCACACACTGGGAGAAAATGTTTACAAAACCTCATGTGATAATGGACTGTTATGCAAAACATACAAAGAGCTCTTACAACTCACAAATGTAAGAAAATAACCAACCCAATTGAGGGCCAAAGACCTTAATAGACACCTCACCCAACAAGATATACATATGACAAGGTGGCATAGAAAAACATGCTCCACATCCTATGTCATCAGGGAAATGCAAACTAAAGCAACAGGAGATACCACTCCACAACTAGTCGAATGGCCAAAATCTGGGACACTGACAAAATCCAATGCCGCTGCCAGTATGCAGCAGCAGGACCTCTCACTCATTGCTGGTGAGAATGCAAAATGACGCAGCCACTTTGGAAGACAGTTGGACAGTTTCTTATAAAACTAAACATACTCTTCCCATGTAATCCACCAATCATGCTTTTTGGTATTTACACAAAGGAATCGAAAACTACGTTTATGCAAAAACTCACACACGGGTGTTTATAGCAGCTTTATTCATTATTGCCATGACTAGGAAGCAACCAAGATGTCCTTCAGTAGGTGAACACACAAATAAATGGTGGTTCATCCAGAGAACGGAATATTATTCAGCGCTGAAAACAATGAGCTCTCAGGCCATGGAAAGACCTGAACGAAACTTAACTGTGTATTACCTAGTGAAAGAAGACAATCTGAAAAGGTGTCAGAGGTTAAACATTTGATATCATGCACATTTTCCTCCAAATATCTTATCTTTTTTCAAATTGAACATTTTTGTATTGCATATTGCAGCTGAAAGCCATGTTGAAATGAGTGTTTAAAAAGTCTTCTAACTGAAATTATTTTTGAGCTTCAGTTGCCATAACAACTTTCCTTACCTCTCAAATAATGTTGAATTAAATACAAAATAGGGAGTGCTTCATATAGGCACTGAAATCATAAGCACTGACATTTTAAAATAAAATATTAAAGAAAAAATCTCTTACAAAGAATCTTATGGTTTGAAGGACAAATCTTAACAATTTACTAGAAGTGTAACTTAATTCACATGTTTTCTTTTGTGAATAATGCTCCTCTTCAAGAAAATAACTCATTTCATTTTCATGGCCTATTCTTGAACACACTTCAAAAAAGCATAGCAGATAATGTTTTCTTTATATATTATACAGAAAACATTTTTCTGCAGAAGTACATGATTACAAATTGCCTAAAAGAAAGTAGTATAATTTATGCACGAATTTAAAAATAAAAAGTTCAATATATAGAAACATGTCATCTTTCAAGTATACATTGTGTCCATCGTATAAACATATATTATACATTAGAGAAATTATAAATTTAAATTATTTTGTAATATGTAGTATCATGATTGCTGAAAGTATTTTTTTTTAGCTTGAAATAGACTGAATTATTTAGTTTGAACATATTTGTCTACAGTGTGGTTATACTGAAAGTAGCAATACAACTTAACAGAGAGTTTCAAATTGTTACAAAGGAGAAATATCAGTTACTGAGTAAATAGCAGAAATGACTCAAATTTTCATGTCCCTAAAAATTTTATCATAATAATATTACACTGTTCAGACCAGTGGTAGTTCAACTTAGTAATCAGTAATACATACCGAATGCCTACCAGAAAAAGAAGAAATTCTTTAAATATTTTAAACATAATGTTTTTATATTCATTTAAATATATTTTGATGTTATAATATATAGCATATAACATATGGTATATAAGCATTATGCTACCACAATTGTTACAAAATAAATCATATTAAAATATGTTCAACATTTATAAATAATATCTTGGAATATATCCATATTTCAAGACTGTTCTCAATAATTTCAATATTTCTTTCTCCTGATCACATGTGATTAGATTTTATAAAAGATTTTATTCCTTTGGAGCAGTTTTAGGGTTACAACAAAATTAAGAGGAAGGTATAGAGATTTTCTATATACTCCTTGATTCCACACATGCAAAACCTCCTTCCCCTATTGTCGACATCCCCAACCAGTGTTACTATTGATAAACCTACATTGACATATCATTATCACACAAATTCCATATTTTACATTATAGTTCACTCTCGGTGTACTTTTTATGGGATTGGTCAAGTGTATAATGACATATTATCATCATTATCATGCAAACTATTTTCAATGCCATAAAAATCCTCTGTGGTCCACATTTTCCCCTCAATGACCCCCGGTTTACCACTGATCTTTTTAGTGTATGTATAGTTTTGCCTTTTTCCAGGATTTCACATAGTTAGAACCATACAATATGTAGACTTTCCATATTGTCTTCTTTCACTAGGTAATACACAGTTAAGTTTCGTTCAGGTCTTTCCATGGCCTGAGAGCTCATTGTTTTCAGCGCTGAATAATATTCCGTTCTCTGGATGAACCACCATTTATTTGTGTGTTCACCTACTGAAGGACATCTTGGTTGCTTCCTAGTCATGGCAATAATGAATAAAGCTGCTATAAACACCTGTGTGTGAGTTTTTGCATAAACGTAGTTTTCGATTCCTTTGTGTAAATACCAAAAAGCATGATTGGTGGATTACATGGGAAGAGTATGTTTAGTTTTATAAGAAACTGTCCAACTGTCTTCCAAAGTGGCTGCGTCATTTTTCATTCTCACCAGCAATGAGTGAGAGGTCCTGCTGCTGCATACTGGCAGCGGCATTGGATTTTGTCAGTGTCCCAGATTTTGGCCATTCGACTAGTTGTGGAGTGGTATCTCCTGTTGCTTTAGTTTGCATTTCCCTGATGACATAGGATGTGGAGCATGTTTTTCTATGCCACCTTGTCATATGTATATCTTGTTGGGTGAGGTGTCTATTAAGGTCTTTGGCCCTCAATTGGGTTGGTTATTTTCTTACATTTGTGAGTTGTAAGAGCTCTTTGTATGTTTTGCATAACAGTCCATTATCACATGAGGTTTTGTAAACATTTTCTCCCAGTGTGTGGCTTCTCTTCTCCTTATCTTGACTTTTCCTTTCACAGGACAGATTGTTTTTTTAATTTTAATAAGTATTCCAAATAAAGGATAGATACTGTCTTAGTGAATAAGAATGTAAGACCCAACATATGTTATATACAAGATACTCTAATTATAAAGGCACAGATCAAAAATAAAAGATGTGTCCAGTTTGTCAACTTTTCTTCCATTGCCTGTGCCTTTTGTGTTATATCCAAAAATAATTACTATATCCAATGCCATGAAGCTTTCCCCTTATGGTTTGTTCTAAGAGTTTTTTAGTTTTAGTTAGGTTTAGTTATTCAATCCATTCTGAGGTAAGTTTTCTCTACAGTGTTGGAGGGGCTGTTTTTGTTTTTGTTTTTTTCTTTTGTAAGTGGCTATCTAATTTCCCAGTATCATTTGTTGAAAAGACTGTCTTTTCCAAATTCAATGATCTCTGAAAATCATATAAACACATATATGAGGATTTTTTCTAGACTCTACTGTATTTGGAAGTTAAAATACCTATCAAACGATATTATCAGCAAAGTAAAAAGGGAAACCACAGAATAGGAGAACATATTTGCAACGAATATATATAAGGGATTTATACCTAGAATATCTTTTTAAAAAATTCCTAAAACTCTACAGGAGTGCTGATGCATAGGGGCTCTTGTACCCCAATGTTTATAGCAACACTTTCAACAATAGCCAAATTATGGAAAGAGCCTAAATGTCCATCAACTGATGAATGGATAAAGAAATTGTGGTTTATATACACAATGGAGTACTACGTGGCAATGAGAAAGAATGAAATATGGCCCTTTGTAGCAACTTGGATGGAACTGGAGAGTGTTATTCTAAGTGAAATAAGCCATACACAAAAAGACAGATACCATATGTTTTCACTCTTATGTGGATCCTGAGAAACTTAACAGAAGACCATGGGGGAGGGGGCGGGAAAAAATGGTTAGAGACCGGGGGGGGGGGGGGGGGGGAGCCAAAACATAAGAGACTCTTAAAAACTGAGAACAAACTGAGGGTTGATGGGGGTGGGAGGGAGGGGAGGGTGGGTGATGGGTATTGAGGAGGGCACCTGGTGGGATGAGCACTGGATGTTGTATGGAAACTAATTTGACAATAAATTTCATATTAAAAAAATTTCTAAAACTCAACAACAAGAAAACAACCAAATTTAAAAATGGGCAAAGGGCTCTAATAGATATTTTTCCAGCCAAGTTATATCAATGGCCAATAAGCAGGTGAAAAGATGCTCACATCATTAATCATTAGGGAAATGCAAACCAAAACCACAATGAGATATCACTTCACACTCGTTACCCTGATACTGTAAAAAAAATAAGAAGTTGAACAGAAAACAACTGTTGGTGTTTTGTGGAGGCATTGTGGATAAACTGGGATCCTTATGCATTGCTGGTGGAATGTAAAATGGTACACTTGCTATGGAAAATGGTATTGCAATTCCTCAAATAATTAAACATAGAATTACCATATGGCCCAGCAATTCCATCTCTGGGTATATATCTAATACAATTGAAAGCAATTGTATTTGTACACTAATGTTCATAACAGCATTATTTACAACAGCCTAAAGGTGGAAACAGACCAAATGACCATTGATAGATAAATGGATAAACACAATGTGGCATATACATATAATAGAATACTATTCAGCATTAATAAAGAATGAAGTTCTGGTACATAGATGAGACATTGTACTAAGTAAAATAAGCCAGACTCAAAAGTAGAGATATGGTACAATACTTCTTATATGAGGTACCTGGAATAGTCAAGTCCACATGGATAAAAAGTAGAATAATGATTATCAGGGGCTGAGGGCAGAGGAGAATGGAGATTTATTGGATAATGGATGCAGAGTTTCAGTTGGGATGATGAAAAAATTCTGGAGGTGAATAGCGGTGGTGGTAGTATAACAAAGTGATTATTCTTAATGTCACTATACTGTAAATTTAAAAATAGTTAAAATGATACATTTTACATAATGTATATTTTGCCATAATAAAAAAACCTACACACTTACATTCTAGTAAAAGGATGAAGAGAGATATATAATTTTTCATTTTCCATTTTGATTTATGAAATATTTTGAATTAATTTTGTGTCTATATTCATATATGACATGTGAATACATAAACCAGACACTGGATATGAGATGGCTAATCAAGAATCATTTCCTTGGGTAGGTGCATCTGGACAGATGAAGCAATTTCTGAAGGGGCTAACAGCTGAGAACTGTCTAACACTAATACTCCCAGTGACTGAGCTAACAGATGAATATTGAAGGTAGATGTCAGTTTCCTTAAAAACTAGACTTCAGACACAATCTTCTATGCCCCATTGTATAGCAGCAATTACATTTCTCCTTGGTAGTCATGATCAATCATCCCTACCAGTATAGTGTTGCCATTCTTTGCCCATTTATTTAAGCTTCAGGAAAAACACTAAAGCCAGGTGACAGATACAGTTTCCAATTTAATGGAATCATGACTGTGCTGCTAGAAAGAAACATTCTTCTCTTGGTGACTAGGTCCTAAGAAACCACTTCATATTTGGTTAAAGAAATAGGATGAAAAAGTAATTGTGATTAACTATAATCATGAGTACATATACTTCCATCTCTACCTCTTGTCTCCCAAACAAAATCATCAACTATTAGCCACTAGTGTTAAGATCTATATCACATCTTGAAGAATGATAGGTCAACTTCTTGGGATGTTGCCTCCCAACTGACCTGTAACTGAGTATTCCACAGATCATCTCAGTGTTCTAGCAAACCTGTTGCTCTGAGCAATATAGTACAAGGTAATACTAGTGAATCTCATGGGTAGTTAGCCCATCACCACACCTTTTTTGCTATAAAAAGCATTCCCTATGAGAGAAGATCTTATATGGGATTGGATGGTCACGAACAAGTCAAGATTTATATCCAAATACCGCGGCATTGGTATAAGAGTTTAAGGAAAGGGGGTGCCTGTGGGGTTCAGCCAGTTAAGTGACCAACTCTTGATATTGACTCCGGTCATGATCTTGTGGTCGGGAGATAAAGCTCTGTGTTTCGTTGAAACCATGCATTGTCTTTAACCTTGCCATTCATGGCCATTTGGTTCATGGCTCCATAGATTTTAATTACATCAGCTGCTCTGAGAATGATGCTGAATGATACCAAGGGGGTTACCTTCTTGACCACTTGATTACTGAAAGCCTCCCTTTCTGTGGATGCTTTGTAATGTACATTTACATAAAATGTGAATATGTTAATAATTTTATAGAGGTCACAGATATGTAGCTTATTCAGTAAGACAACTTATATATTATTTCTGTCCTTTTCTGTCACCAATTTTTAAATTATTTTCTTTTAAGGTCCATTATAATTCAAACACCTTATTAGCCAGTCTATTAATCACATAAATTTATACATTAGGCAATCTCTTTTCTCCATAAAATAGAATATATTTACACACATGCATATATACATATATGCACACACATACATACATACATGTATCTATACGTAGCCATATATATATATATATATATATATATATATATATATATATATATACCATAATCAGATCTATTCTTAGGAGTTATATCCACTGAGATAATTTCTTTTAAACAGTGTTACTCTGAATGGGGTTGTAATGGTATCTTCAAGCTGATGCCAGCACATTATACGGATCATTATATAAATCACATCTGAACTTTCTCCAATTTTGTGAACCACATATAGAAAATTTCATATGTGGCTACAGATATTAGCTAAGGGAAAGACATCCAAGAACTGAGAGCAGGTACTATGGGCTCATCTAGTTTGCTTGTGACTTCTGATCTCAAGTCCAGTATACCTTCTGGACCTGCTTAGGCCCAGTCTTGGTACACCATATTCATTTAATAATATAATGTTGCTACACATGTCCATCTTTATGATTCACTAGATCTGATGACAACCTTTTCTTGATATGTGCTAAGTTTGCATAAAAATGTAGTATCCAGTGGTGAGCATTTGTCCTATAAAAGGCTCCAAAAGCTATCATGATCTATCTGCTTTCCAAAGGGAGAATAGCTGTCAGTAAAGGAAGACGTGACATTATGCTAAAACCTGAGTTATCTGTATTGTGCTTCAAATCTCTGAGCCCAAAACTCCGTGAAACATTACTATCTGTCACAGATGTTATTGGTACCTTTCAGTCCATAGCTATTAAAGTAACTGGGCAAGTTACCTGCATTTGTATCTGCTGCACAGCCTTCTCTTAACTCCATTCCACACTGATATTTGGCAGCCTTATAGGATACCATATAGGTTGGAATGGTACTCTAAATGTGACATATGTTGGCCCCCAAATCTAAAGACATTAACCTAGATTTGCATCTACTTTTTTGGTAGATAGGGCACAATGCCCCAGTTTGTCTGATTTTAGAGGACAAATGCCAGTAAGTTCTATATTCTTGAACCTAGAACTTCACAGATGTGTTTCTCATAAAGGAATGTAAAGTGCTCACTACTTTTTGCTCATCATTAGCATAATGTCTTTAAACAAACTAGTTTTCATAAAATGTCTTCCGTATAATCAATCAGGGTGATATTTTGTGAGGAAGAAGAAAGTAAAGTCTCATGAACTATATCTATAACAGAACAATAGAGTTGATATAATCGTAATGTAGGTTAATATCAATGTAATGCTACACTTCTTATATGAAAATACTTTTGATCATCTTTTTTGATGGAAATGGAAGAGAAACAATTGCTACAGCAACAGTTGAGTCCTCTCTTATTAATGATTTTCTCCAATTAAAGACACCAAAGATCAACCATTTTAATTAGCATCACTACCTAGTAAGGCACATGATAATCCCAGTTAGTCCTCAATACTGAGCTATTTTGGGGGCACCTGGGTGGCTCAGTTGGTTACGCATCCAACTTTGGCTTGGGTCATGATCTCACGGTTTGTGGGTTTGACCCCTGCATCGGGCTCTGTGCTGACAGTTCAGAGCCTGGAACCTGCTTTGTATTCTGTGTCTCCCTCTCTCTCTGACCCTCCCTTGCTTGTTCTCTCTCTCTCTCTCTCTCTCTCTCTCTCTCTCTCAAAAAATAAATAAATAAAAAATACTGAGCTAGCTTAGCATTGAGGAATAAGACCAATGAAACACAGGAGGTAAATAAGGATTTCATAGGCATTAATACCCCTGTATTTTTAAAATCCTTGATGGAGGCAATAATATTTGATTCACCATTGATTTAAAACTTCCTTCTCGGCAGATAGATTGGAACAGTCTCATGAATTTCCACTAAGCCTTGTCTACAACAATACACCTTAATCTCATCACAGAATCCATGTGAGGATTATTCAAGTAACTCCATATATTTTTACTGTATATTCTGGGCCTGAGGAAACGGCCATTAAATTTGTACCCAGACTACAATGACTATGACACAGGCTCAGGCCAAGACTCTGTATGTAATTTGACCACTATAATCACCAACTCTGACCTCAGTGGTGGCTTGTGTGTCTAGGGACTTGTTGATTTCATTGATAGTATCAAAAAACCCTCAGAAGATTCGGGTATTTCCTTTCTCTAGTCCTGTGGAGTGAGTTGTGAGGACTATTCATAGTGTATTCTTATTATTATTGGTTGAGAAATCACATTAGATTAACTCAAATCGAGTTTCCGCCAACAGACTTAGATGTTTTCCAGTTACATACACTGAACAGTCTCACTGAAGGCTGCCTAGCCATCTACTTCATAGGGACCTTGTCATCATTTAGCCATGGATCACAGCATTCCAGAATAATCTGGTTACTCTGTCTTTCTGTGGCATATCTTGCTAATTGTGTCAGATTTATTTCTGTTGGGATCTCATTATCCCCACTAATTCAGGAAATTCATTCCATTAAGGTTTCTTCCACCATTACCACAGGTCTACAGAAAATAGTCACTAAGTCATTGTTTTTTTTTTTTTTAAGAATATATGTGCTCCCCCCACTAATGCATTTCAAAAATGTTCCTTATAGGGGTTCCTGGGTGGCTCAGTCATGTGAACATCCAACTCTTGATTTCAGCTTAGGTCATGATTCCAGGATCGTGGGATCGAGTCCCAGTGTCAGCTCTGCATTGAACATAAAGCCTACTTAAGATTCTCTCTCTCTCCCTCTGCCCCACTCCTTCACTCTCTGTCTCTAAAATAAAAAAAAAAAAGAAAAGAAAAAATGTAAAAAAAAGTCCCTTATAATTTTTTTTATATTTTATTTATGCAAATAGATAAGTGGATAAACCATAAGTGAACATCTTGTTGAATTATCAGCAGATGAACATACCAATGTGATTAACTGGATCAAGAAATAGACATATTTGTGCTTCACCCACAGGCTACCCTCTCCCTGCTTCTCAATATCTTAAGAAATAGAATGTCTTCTGGGTCTCTCCAATTAGTATGGGAGGTTGTTTTGAGAAGTTTGCGAATAACAGAGCTATTCACTGTGCCCACCTCACTGAACTTTTATATACTTTCTTCAAGTGTGCTAAGCAGGTTGGAGAATTTTACTTCATTAATTATAGGTTACAATTCAGTTACGGCCTTAATTAGCCATCATAATGCCATCTCTAGGTTCCCTCACTACATATTAAACCTCATATTCTGAGAGAAAGCACATATGTCCATAAATTCCACTTGATCCAATCCTCATGGTTTAACCTTCTTCCTGGTTTAACACTCTTACATATCCATCTATACATATTTCCCATAAACCATGTGCTGCAGACTGGCAAAATATAGCAATTCCTTTTATGTAAAAGCATTTCCTCTTGGAACAAATTTTTGACTTCTCAATATGAGCAGCATTTATATCTAACTTTTATCGTGGGCTTGGAGAGAAAGAGAGATGGTGATGGTATGTCTGGGGAGTATCCCACTGTATGGCACCTGTCCCAAGTGAAGGCTTTGGTAGTGTGCATACCAGAGAAATAGTATGGATTGGGAATTGCTGCTACTGCTGTCAAGGAAGCTTCTGGGGAACATAAAGGCTCAAAATTTTCAGTCTCTTTTCCCTCTATTCAGATGAGCCCTGCTCATTCTTAAGAGTATGTATCCTAGCGTAAGAGGACTTTTAATGCTCCCATTGTAAAGCTCTTAAGCAGGCATAGGGCTAGATTTAAGAAGAAAGCCTATTTCTTTAAAGTCAAAATGGAGGATTACCAATTCTCCATCTGTACCTGTTAATAGTTAAAATTTTGATTATTATTTGCACATTTTTGAAAATCATATCTAGAGCATCAGAATTAGCCAGCCTACCACACATGGCTATAACTGATAAGTTCCACAAGTCACATGATACCTTGACATGGCTACCTCAACCTGTCCTCTGGCCTTGCCACTACTGAGCATTGTGATGCTGCTGGATGCTGTAGATAACCAGTGGCTCATCTCCCCCTGTACTTAGGAAGTTATACATGATTATTAGGAGGATATATATGACTCGGAGGGTGTTTGTACGCTCAACCTACATGTGAATAACCCATCACCAGAATGTCAGTTCGAGGGCATGTTTCCTAAGATCACTTCTGGTACCAGTTACTGTATCTTTCAGGATTTCAGCTTGAAACAGCACATTTTAAGAAGTAAATTAAAAAAAAAAAAAGTTTAATGAAAAGACTATTCCCAGAGGTGTGAGCAGAGTTAAGGGAAACAAAAAATGATGGTGACATATCTGGGGTTTAATAACAGTGGAATCAGTACAGCTATTATAAGAATCTGGCGAGAGCTACAATTTTGTGGATTTGCTACAAAATGTGGATCTGCATCCACAGTTAAGAAATGAAACTTTCTCTGATCTCTAACCAGTGCTTTCCATTGGCCAAACTGCATGAAAAGCCACATGCAAGGAAGCCTGGATGGTACAACATACAGATAGCAGCCTCTGGGACAAAAGACAGAGCAGAGCAAAGTACACAATGAATCTGGAGAAGCAAATAGAATAATGTCTCCCTAAAGCACAACAGCCCCCACCCTTCACCACCAGCACTGCATGAGATGCAATTTACAAGTCCATAATCACAACAGTGGTGCTCTGCTCTTTCACCTCATCCCCCACAATTACTATGTTCTGCCTTACACAAGGGAAATGATCGATGTATTGAAATTTCCAGCGAGGAGTGAAATGTAGAGATCTCAATGGTGTTTTATTCCAAAATAAGAAATTATTCCAAAATAAGAAAAAAATACAAAAAAAATTACTCTAAAATTGACCAAATTACATAAAAATTTTCATTTTCACTTTTTCTTCCTCTTCTTCACAGTATTGGAATGGTGTTTATAGATCGAAAGATTTAAAAACTGGGGACGCCTGGGTGGCTCAGCTGGTTAAGCGTCTAACTCTTGGTTTTGGCTCATGTCGTGAGCTTACAGTTTTGTGAGTCTGAGCTCCACATTGAACTCTGCGCTGGAGTGCAGAGCCTGCTTCAGATTCTCTCTCTTTCCCTCTCTCTCTGCCCCTCCCCTATTTGTGCTGTGACTGTCTCTCTCAAAATACATAAATAAACATAAAAAACATATTTAAAGAGGGGCACCTGGGTGGCTCAGTTGGTTAAGTCTTTGACTTCAGCTCAAGTCGTGATCTAGCAGTTTGTGAGTTTGAGGCCCATGTCCAGCTCTGCACTGATGGCTCAGAGCCAGGAGCCTGCTTTGGATTCTGCATCTCCCTCTCTCTCTCTGTCCCTTCCCCTGTTCTTGCTCTGTCTCTTTCTCTTTCAAAAATAAACATCAAATAAATATACATATATATATATACATACATATATAAAGAAAAAGATTAATAAAATATATGAAAAATGTGTGTGTAGGTGGTAATCAGGGGTTTGGAGGATCAAAAGTAATGTTATCCTGAATCACCAATACCCTCTAGAGTACATTTGCTTATTTTGACATCATTTTATGATAAAGAAAAAAAAGTTATCTTAAAATAACAATTACAGTAAGAATATAAAATGATTGAAGTACGTAAGAAACAGCGTGTTTTAAACAAAGCAGTTTTACACTGCCAGCAGGTCCAAGCCCACAGTCAAGAACAGCGCCTGACACAGATTATGAGCCAGTAAGCAGCATAATTGTGTGCATTATACCAAAGGGTTCATATTTTGAAATTTAAATTTTGTATCTTGTAACACTCTGCTGTGTTATACAACTGCAGAACAAGGAACCAAAACATGTGGTTTATACTCTTCCAAGTGAGGCTATTTGTGTATTTTTAAAAAGGTTCTTACGATTTTGACAATCAGCCAGTCTCCAAATATATTTGGTGATGAATGTCCACCTGTCCTTCAGATGATCTGTGAGCAAGACACTGTTAGGATACCACTAATGACAAGATGTATGAACACCTATTCCTACTGACATACATGCTGATTTGTACTGGTGTTTGTAAACTGCAATTCAAACTGAGAAGCCAGATTAATTTTGCTTGTAAATATTTGCAATCTGTTACTTAGATAATTGCTACATCCACATTTGGGTATATTTTTAGGCTTCTAACAACATACACATGCTCACTTGCCATTTGCCATACTGCAATGAAAGAAATTTATTTAAAGCCAACATTCAATGTAACAAAACATTCATTATATTACTTCTTTCAAAGGATAATTTCATGTGCTCATAATAACATTTTTCGTGACTTTGAACATGATGGATATTGGTTTGATGATTTTATTTCTTATAGTGTATTTTTCTAGGTTTCTGGGAAATTCTGGCCTTAAAAATGAGATGGGAGAATTCCTCCCTACTTTATTTTCTGGGAGGATTTTGTAAAATGAGAACTCTTTAGTTCTTTAATTTTTTTTAATGTTTATTTATTATTGAGACAGAGAGAGACAGGGCATGAGCATGGAAGGGACAGAAAGGAGGAGACACAGAATCTGAAGCGAGCTTCAGACACAGAACCCGACGCGGGGCTCCAACTCATGAACCCGGAGATCATGACATGAGTGGAAGTCAGATGCTTAGCCAACTTAGCCACCCAGGTGCCCCAGAACTCTTTAGCTCTTAAATATTTCCTCGTTACATTTCTAACTACAAATACATCTTGTAAATAAATACATACATTTTCTTCAACTATTTCTTCTATAGTCAGCTTTGCAGTTTGCATTATTTAAGGATTTTCCCATTTCATCTGAGTACAATTCAATGTATGAGTATATAATTGTTTGTAATACTCCTTTATTATTTTGTCATATTCCTTTATTATCCTTTAGGAGTCTTTAAAATAGATAGTCTTGTTCATGCTTTTCTTCCTGATATTGATAAATGGAATCTCCTTTCTCAGTCTCTCTCTCTCTCTCTCTCTCTCATATATATATATATGTATTATATACATATACATACATATATATACATATATACATATATAATATATATAATACACACAAATAATGTCACTTAGTTGTCCAGCTTAAAGAGCTAATTTTCTCTAAGAAATTTTTAATAGAAATTTAAATTTTAAAATGTAAGTAAAAGGTAATTTAACTTAATACATATGGTTTGTAAGGTTGAATGGGTAAACTACAGTTTATATTTTGCTTCTTTACATTGTATAAAGAAAGGACATTTTGACTAGGTAAGCATGCATAGTGGCATCGTTTATCTGAAAACAATTTTGTGTGCATCTGACACCCGGTCTTTTAAAATTTTTTTTACATTTATTTATTTTTGAGAAACAGAGTGAGACAAAGTGTGAGCGGGGGAGGGGCAGAGAGAGAAGGAAATGCAGAATCCGAAGCAGGCTGCAGGCTCTGAGCAAGCGGTCAGCACAGAGCCTGACACGGGGCTCAAACCCACAAACTGTGAGATCATGAACTGAGCCGAAGTCAGATGCTCAACCAACTGAGCCACCCAGGTGCCCCGACTCCTGTTTTTAAGACTACTCCTGGGGATCCATCCTTATAAGAATAACAATCTTTGAAATTTCCTTCGTTTAAATTTCTAGCTGATGACACATTTTGAATTTATGAGAACTTTTATTAATAATTTAATAATATCATTCCATATTTAAAATAGGTCAAGATTTAGAGTTCACAAGCTCTGATTTTCACAGTTGTAACAGAATATTGGACTCTTATTGACTCTGTTGCCATAGATTAATTATGACATTAGGAAGCTACTTGTCAGGTATAATAATGAATGTGTATGTACAACTACTGAGTTTAAACTAAGCATTCTGAAGAAATGTTGGCAATGTACATTTCCCCCACATACTATAAAGTAACTACTTTAAGTATATTAAATAGAGGATACAGGTTTGGGTTCAACCAAGGCAAGTATAAGGAGATCCTGTCTGGAAACAAAGATCCTATTAAAAGAAAGGAAGTCATGACAACATGATACAAGTTTAGTCACTTATACAAATGATCCTAATTTTATACTCCTAGTTCAGAGTCTTCAATGAGCATTATTTAAAAACTGGAAAGAGATAGTAAAGGTAACTTCTTTCCACCAAAAATTTGTTTAACTTTTTTACCATTCTATTCATTGTATATTGAGAATTTTTTCTCTCACTGAAGTTTGGTAAAAGTATATGGCATCTAAGTAACGTTAAACAACTTTAAACCTCTTTGCACGACAATTCAATTTCACATAGAGATGTAGGTGGCCTGAGTTGTTCAGCGACTTTCTAATCTCTTCTAAAGAAAATATATGGGACTTTTAGCTGAATAAGCCTCCAGAGACATTCTTAATGCATGGGGTGTTCTCTGAAGAATTTTTGGAATTGTCTTACTTTTATTTCATTTTGAAAAATCATTCTTTCAGGAGGCTGTTTGGGGACCCTATGATCCTGATTCTCCCTGTCATAAATCAATTTTCAGTAGCACTATTGAGAAACCTTTGAGCATATGATGTTCCCCAATGTGTAGAATACCTTCTCAGAAAAGGAAATTAATTGAGAAATATCCTACATGCTGTCAGAGTTGCACTGCTTAATAAGATGAGACCCTCTCTCTGGAGAATTGGCAGCTTTCTGACATTCCCTAGCTTTAGATTACCTGAGTTAAATCTATTGCTAGAAATGAAGCATAACAATTTCATCAGGAAAATTACTTCTCAGATAAAGAAATATATTGCATTACATGTTGTTTTTGCTCTGTGCTACTTGATTTATATATAATTCTAACACAATATATACCACATTTGTGCTTAAGCAGTGTTAGTTGATCTTTATAAGAAATCAACTTACATGAAGCTTAGAGGTTCCTGGCAATATGAGTTTTCCATGGAACAAATTTTTACTGTCAACATCACAAACTGAATGATACATTTTGTGTATTAAATTAAAATTTCCAATTCTGGATATGAACTGTGCACTCAACAATCAGCTATGTATGAATATCAAACCTCCCTACCTTTTAGTCACTGCAGCACTTTCTTTGACAAAAACAAACAAACAAAAAAAACCCACAAGAAACAAAAAACCATTCTTTACTATCAGAGGTAAAAAGTAAATTTAAAATAATCAGGAGAGTTAGGTCTCTTCTATTTTTTCCTAGCCTGAATCAAATTATTGTAAGCATAGTCATTGTCTGTTTCAAAATCACTTTCTCGGAGCTTCCCTTCTCTTTCCAACTTTGTTTATTCTTCTCTTCTTCCACATCCTAAATTTAATTGCACTGGCCTGCCAGCTTTCTCCACATGGCATGACAGGTAAGGGTAGGGATTATGTGTATATGGGTGAAACCAGATCATTTCCTTTCTATGAGACAAGCATGGTGTGGTTCTTGATAGTAGTGGTGGGTAAATCTTAGCTGTTTTCTCTTCACAGGACAATTAAGACTCCATTACTCAGCTGGACTCCCAAGTGGTCTTCTGGTACCTGCTATCATACAACCACCTGATTATTCCAACTCCTTTATCTCATAAGAGGGACCAATTCACAAACTATATTATAATCCCTGGGATCACCGGACAATCTTTCAGAAAGTCTGGCAAGTTGGCCCTTCCTCAGCTATTGTTTGTAGACTATACTTTAACTATTGTTGAACTAGGAATCCCTGCTTCACCAATGTAATATCAAGAGAATTTGGGTAAATCTCTGAACTCTTGTTTTCTATACTACCCAACTAAACATAGCTATTGTTATTGTTAGTTTATTTCTTTTCTGAAAGGGACATAGATTATTTCAGAATATTATGGATGTTTAACACCATGGAACCAGAGTAAATTACAAATTACTCAAATATTTCTTTTTAATTTTATTTTTTATTTTTTTAAGTTTACATTCAAATTAATTAGCATATAGTGCAACAATGATTTCAGAGTAGATTCCTTTATGCCCCTTACCCATTTAGCCCATCCCCCCTCCCACAACCCCTCCAGCAACCCTCAGTTTGTTCTCCATATTTATGAGTCTCTTCTGTTTTGTCCCCCTCCTTGTTTTTATATTATTTTTGTTTCCCTTCCCTTATGTTCATCTGTTTTGTCTTTTAAAGTCCTCATATGAGTGAACTCATATGATTTTTGTCTGTCTCTGACTAATTTCACTTAGCATAATACCCTCCAGTTCCATCCACATAGTTGCAAATGGCAAGATTTCATTATTTTTGATTGCCGAGTAATACTCCATTATATATATATACACCATATCTTCTTTATCCATTCATCCATCGATGGACATTTGGGCTCTTTCCAAACTTGGCTATTGATGATAGTGCTGCTATAAACATGGGGGTGCATGTGTCCCTTCGAAACAGCACACCTGTATCCCGTGGATAAATACCTAGTAGTGCAATTGCTGGGTCATAGGGTAGATCTATTTTTAGTTTTTTGAGGAAACTCCATACTGTTTTCCAGAGTGGCTGCACCAGCTTGCATTCCCACCAACAATGCAAAAGAGATCCTCTTTCTCTGCATCCTTGCCAACATCTGTTGTTGCCTGAGTTGTTAATGTTAGCCATTCTGACAGGTGTAAGGTGGCATCTCATTGTGGTTTTGATTTGTATTTCCCTCATGATGAGTGATGTTGAGCATTTTTTCATGTGTCGGTTGGTCACCTGGAAGTCTTCCTTGGAGAAGTGTCTGTTCATGTCTTTTGCCCGTTTCTTCACTGGATTATTTGTTTTTTGGGTGTTGAGTTGGGTAAGTTCTTTATGGATTTTGGATACTAACCTTTTATCTGATATGTCATTTGCAAATATCTTCTCCCATTCTGTCAGTTACCTTTTAGTTTTGCTGATTGTTTCCTTTGCTGTGCAGAAGTTTTTTTATTTTGATGAAAATAGTTCATTTTTGCTTTTGTTTCCCTTGCCTCTGGAGATGTGTTGAGTAAGAAGTTACTGTGGCCAACATCAAAGAGGTTTTTGCCTGCTTTCTCCTCGAGGATTTTGATGGCTTCCTGTCTTACATTTAGGTCCTTCATCCATTTTGAGTTTATTTTTGTGTATGGTGTAAGAAAGTGGTCCAGGTTCATTCTTCTGCATGTCACTGTCCAGTTTTCCCAGGACCACTTGCTGAAGAGACTTGTCTTTATTCCATTGGATATTCTTTCCTGCTTTGTCAAAGATTAGTTGGCCATATGTTTGTGGGTCCATTTCTGGGTTCTCTATTCTGTTCCATTGATCTGAGTGTCTGTTCTTGTGCCAGTACCATACTGTCTTGATGATTACAGCTTTGTAGTACAGATTGAAGTCTGGGATGGTGATGCCTTCTGCTTTGGTTTTCTTTTTCAAGATTGCTTTGGCTATTCGGGGTCTTTTCTGGTTCCATATAAATTTTAGGATTATTTGTTCTAGTTCTGTGAAGAATTCTGGTGTTACTTTGATAGGGACTGCATTGAATATGTAGATTTCTTTGAGTAGTATTGACATTTTAACAAAATTTGTTCTTCCTATCCAGAAGCATGGAACCTTTTTCATTTTTTTGTGTCTTCTTCAATTTCTTTCATAAGCTTTCTATAGTTTTCAGTGTATAGATTTTTCACCTCTTTGGTTAGATTTATTCCTAGGTATTTTATGTTCTTTTGTGCAACTGTAAATGGGATCAATTCCTTGATTTCTCTTTCTGTCACTTCATTGCTGGTGTATAGGAAAGCAACCGATTTCTGTGCATTGATTTCATATCCTGCAACTTTGCTGAATTCATGAATCAATCCAGGCAGTTTTTTTGGTGGAATATTTTGGGTTTTCCATATAGAGTAATATGTCATCTGTGAAGAGTGAAAATTTGACTTCCTTCTGGCCGATTTGGATGTCTTTTCTTTGTGTTGTCTGATTGCAGAGGCTAAGACTTCCAATACTATGTTGAATAACAGTGTCGAGAGTGGACATCCCTGTTTTGTTCCTGACCTTAGGGGGAAAGCTCTCAGTTTTTCCCCATTGAGGATGATATTAGCATTGGGTCATTCATATATGGCTTTTATCATCTCGAGATATGCTCCTTCTATCCCTACTTTCTTGAGGGTTTTTATCAAGAAAGGATGCTGTATTTTGTCAAATGCTTTCTCTCTGCATCTATTGAGAGGATCATATGGTTCTTGTCCTGTCTTTTATTGATGTGATGCATCACATTAATTGTTTTGTGGATATTGAACCAGCCCCGCATCCCAGGTATAAATCCCACTTGGTCATGGTGAATAATTATTTTAATGTATTGTTGGATCTGGTTGGCTAATATCTTGTTGAGGATTTTTGCATCCATGTTCATCAGGGAAATTGGTCCATAGTTCTTTTTAGTATGGTCTCTGTCTGGTTTTGGAATCAAGGTATTGCTGGCTTCATAGAAAGTGTTTAGAAGTTTTCCTTCCATTTCTATTTTTTGGAACAGTTTCAAGAGAATAGGTGTTAACTCTTCCTTAAATGTTTAGTAGAATTCCCCTGGAAAGCCATCTGGCCCTGGACTCTTGTTTTTTTTTGGAGATTTTTGATTACTAATTCAATTTCCTTACTGGTTATGGGTCTGTTCAAATTTTCTATTTCTTCCTGTTTCAGTTTTGGTAGTGTATATGTTTCTAGGAATTTGTCCATTTCTTCCAGATTACCCATTTTATTGGCATATAACTACTCATAATATTCTCTTATTATTGTTTTTATTTCTGTTGTGTTGGTTGTGATGTCTCCTTTTGCATTCTTGATTTTATTTATTTGGGTCCTTTCCTTTTTCTTTTTGATCAAACTGCTAGTGGTTTTTCAATTTTGTTAATTCTTTCAAAGAACCAGCTCTGTTTTCATTGATCTGTTCTGTTTTTGTTTTGTTTTTGTTTTTTTTTTGGGGGGGGGTTGATAGCATTAATTTCTGCTCTAATCTTTATTATTTCCTGTCTTCTGCTGGTTTTGGGTTTATTTGCTGTTTTTTTTTCCAGGTCCTTAAGGTGTAAGGTTAGGTTGTGTATCTGAGATATTTCTTCCTTCTTTAGGAAGGCCTGGATTGCTATATACTTTCCTATGACTGCCTTTGCTGCGTCCCAGACCGCCTTTGCTGCATCCCAGAAGTTTTGGGTTGTGGTGTTTTCATTTTCATTGGTTTCGATATACTTTTTAATTTCCTCTTTAACTTCTTGGTTAGCCCATTCATTCTTTAGTAGGATGTTCTTCAGTCTCCAAGTATTTGAGTTTCATAGCATTGTGGTCTGAAAATATGCACAGTATGATAGCAATCTTTTTGTACTTACTTAGGGCTGATTTGTGTCCCAGTATGTGGTCTATTCTGGAGAACGTTCCATGTGCACTGGAGAAGAATGTATATTCTGCTGCTTTAGGATGAAATGTTCTGAATATATCTAAGTCCATCTGGTCCAGTGTGTCATCCAAAGCCATTGTTTCCTTGTTGATTTTTTGATTAGATGATCTGTCCATTGCTGTGAGTGGGGTGTTGAAATCTCCTACTCTTATGGTATTAGTATCAATGAGTTTCTTTATGTTTGTGATTAATTTATTTATATATTTGGGTGCCCCACATTTGGTGCATAAATGTTTACAGTTGTTAGGTCTTGGTCTATAGACCCCTTGATTATCATATAATGCCCTTCTGCATCTCTTGATACAGTCTTTATTTTAAAGTCTAGATTGTCTGATAGAAGTATGGCTACTGGCTTTCTTTTGTTGACCATTAGCATGATAGATCGTTCTCCATCCCCTTATTTTCAATCTGAAGGTGTCTTTGGGTCTAAAGTGCATCTCTTATAAACAGCATATAGATGGATCTTGTTTTCTTATCCATTCTGTTACCCTATGTCTTTTGATTGGAGCATTGAGTCCATTGATGTTTAGAGTGTACTGAAAAATATGAATTTATTGCCATTATGATGCTTGTAGAGTTGGAGTTTCCAGTGGTGTTCTCTGGTCCTTTCTAATCTTCTGTGCTTTATATTCATCTTTTCTTCCCTCAGAAAATCCCCCTTAAAATTTCTTGCAGGGCTGGTTTAGTGGTCAGAAACTCCTTTAATTTTTGTTTGGGAAACTTTTTATCTCTCCTATCTTGAATAACAGACTTGCTGGATAAAGAATTCTTGGCTGCATATTTTTCTGATTCAGCACACTGAATATAGCCCGCTACTACTTTCTGGCCTGCCAAGTTTCTCTGGATCGGTCTGCTGCAAACCTGATCTGTCTTTGCTTGCAGGTTAGGGACTTTTTTTCCCTTGCTGCTTTCATGTTTCTCTCCTTGCCTGAGTATTTTGTGAATTTGACTATGATACGCCTTGTTGATGGTCAGTTTTTGTTGAATCTAATGGGGGTCCTCTGTGCTTCCTAGATTTTGATGTCTGTGTATTTTCCCCGGTTTGGAAAGTTTCTGCTATCATTTGCTCACATAATCTCTCTACCCTTATTTCTCTCTCTTCCTCTTCAGGGACCCCTATGATTCTGATGTTGTTCCTTTTTAATGAGTCACTCGTTTCTCTAATTCTTAAATCGTGCTCTGTTGCCTTCATCTCCCTCTTTTTTCCTGCTTCGTTATCCTGTATAAGTTTGTCCTCTGTATCGCTGATTCTCTGTTCTGCCTCATCCGTCCTTGCTGTTGCTACATCCATTGGTGATTGCAGCTCAGTTATAGCATTTTTAATTTCATTCTGGTTATTTTTTACTTCTTTTATCTCTGCAGAAAGAGATTCTAATCTATATTCAGCTACAGCTGGTATTCTTATCATGATTCTAAATTCTGGTTCAGACATCTTGCTTGTGTCTGTGTTGGTTAACTCCCTGGCTGTCATTTCTTTGTGATCTTTTTTTGGGGGTGAATGCCTTCATTTTGTCATTTTGAAGGGAGAAAAGGAATTAATGAGGTAGAAAAACTGAAATTATAAAAAATTAATATTAAAAAAATATTAAAATTAAAACCACACATGCACAAAAATCAAATGGATGATGCTAGATCCTAGATGTGTTTTAGTCTGGGTGTTGAAAGTGGTTTGACAGATTAGAGAAAAAGAAAAGGGGGGGGGAAGAAAAAAAAAGGAAATCTTTTAGAATTTGAAAAAATGAATACACTGAAGTGGACTAAAATGAGATGATGGGGGTAAAATAGAATTTGAAAAAATATACACAAGAGGAAAGAATATAGTAGAAAAAAATTAAAGAAACATATTTTAATAAAAATTAAAAATAAATATGAATTTTTTCATTTTGTGTATTTAAGAAAAAAGAAAAGAAATGAAAAGGAGAAAAAAAATAAAAAAATTAAAAAAGAGAAGAAAAAAGACACCGTTTGAATATTTGAAAAAGTGAATATACTGTAATAGACTAAAATAAAATGATGGAAGTCAAACAGTTTTTGAAAAAAATTACATAAAAGCAAAAAATATAGAAGAATATTTTTAATAGAAATTGAAAGTAAAAATGAAGTTTTTCTTTTTGCATTCAAGAAAAAGAAAGGAAACAAAAAAGAAAAAAAGAAAAAGAAAAAAAAGGAAATTGTTTGAAAATTTGAAAAGGTGAATACACTGAAGTAGACTAAAATACAATGATGGAAGTAAAGTAGAATTTGAAAAAATTTACACAAAAGTAAAAAATATAGTAATAAAAATTAAAGATAGTTTTAATAAAAACTGAAAATAAAGATGAATTTTTTCTCTTTCTGTATTGAAGAAAAAGGAAAGAATTATAAAAGAGAAAAAGAGAAAAGAAAAAAAAGAAAGAAAATTGAATAGATGAACCTGCTAACAGATTGAAGTAGGACTGAAATTGCTTTTTTCCCCCTAGAAGTCAGTCTATGTAGCTCTTTATAGTCCATAAATTAAACCGGCGGTGAGACTTGTGTTCTTGAAGAGTGAAGTTGGCCCAGTTGGGCAGGGCTCAGTGTAACAGCTCTGCTCTCCACTAGAAGGTGCTTCTAGCCTACTGGGG
This sequence comes from Panthera leo, assembly GCF_018350215.1. Lineage (NCBI taxonomy): Eukaryota > Metazoa > Chordata > Mammalia > Carnivora > Felidae > Panthera > Panthera leo. Next base: position 56,758,456 of record NC_056682.1, read on the forward strand.
TGGATTGTGCGGTGCTTGTAGGTGCATATACGCATGTGCGGGAGCAGTGAAAATGGCGCCACCCTGCTACCGAGTCTGTTCTCCTGGATCAGCAGTTGTGCACCCATCCTCTGTCTTCAGCTCTGATCCACTCCCCAATTTTCCAATCTCCGTGACCAGGCCCGAGGCAGTACCTCTCTCCCAAGTTTTGTCTCAGATGCGGCTGTTTTGCCTGGCCCCTTACTTCTGAAGGGCTGCGGCTTTGACCCATTCTGCCCCTCTGCGGGAGGGTCTCACCGAACAATGGCTGAATGAGCAATGGCCGAATATCAGCTGCACCAAGGAACGTCCACTGGACCCTGTTGTTGCCAGTGCCCTGAGACTGCGGCCAGGTGCCAGCCCACCCCAGAAATATTTCACAAGATAGTGTAGCAACAGCGTTTCAGGGATTATGGAAAATCACAACACACATCTGACACCAGCCTTCACCCTTAACAACCTTGCCCCAGCACCAGCGAATGTGGCCATTCTCTGGGGTCTGCTGGGACCAGGTGACTTCAACATTCTCTACCAAATGTCCTTCCAGCAGTGTAACTGCTTTTCCCCATGTGGCCTGAGAACCTCCCGGACCCCACTCTGCTCCTGGGGATTCACCCTGCCCACCAGAGCACTGCCAGGTGTAGAGCATGGAGTTGCAAACTTTGTGCTCCCCTTGTTTCCAGTCTTGATGGAACTTAAACCCTCTCCTTTCTCCTTTCTCCCTTTTCAGTTTAGTCTCTGTGACTGTTTCCAATTTCCACTTTCTCTCCAGTTGCTTTTGGGGAGAGGTGCTTTTCCCATATGCTCTCCCCCTCCCCAGTCTCTGTCCTCTCTTTGCCCATAAAATCGGTTCCCTACCTTTCATGCCTTCTCGCTCCCCAAATTCAGCTCTCAACACCACGTATTTGCTGAATTCTGTGGTTCAGGTTGTGCAGATTGTTGTGTTAATCCTCCAATCAGTTTTCTAGGTGTGTAGGATGGTTTAGTGTTGGTTTGGCTGTACTTCATGGATGTGAGACACACAAAAAGCTTACATGCTGTTCTGCCATCTTGGCTCCTCCCTCAAAATTACGCAAATATTTGATATTGGTCTCTTACTGAAGAAATACCTTAACAACTCTTACTTGGAAGATTATATAAATTATTTTTTTTCCAGCAGAATGGAATACTAAACACAACATCATGTAAATAAGACATATTTTAAGGCATTATTGTTCACCAAAAAATAATAAAAGTATCCAAACTACCCACACAAGGCTCACACAAAGTAGATGGAAATAGGAGCAAAAAAGTAGAGCCAATAGGAGATATTGGCTAAGAGAAGTAAGCAGACTGGGAAACCATAGTATTTTGATAGTAGACTTCATCAGCATTGTAGTTGTTCCGGAGATTTTCACGAAAAGAAAGGTGGGGGAAATTAACCATAGTCTCTCACTTTAATCCAACAACGTTTGTTGGGTGATTAAAAGGTCACAAGGAAGTACTCTGTCTTCCCAATGTTAGATCTCAAGTTTTTCTTTTGGAAATTAGCTTCACAGAATCCCCATAGATTAAAATCAACTAAGTATGAACCCATTATTAAAAATTACCAAATACATAATTTAACAAGTCATTAGGACTGAGAGTCACAGAAAAAAATACATATATTTACAACTCTAAGGCCTTTATATTCTAAGATGTATTAATTATATTTAAAATAAGAATACTTAAATGTTTATAGAGCACAAAGTTGGGAATCATTAAAATGATTAAACAAGGGACTATTGAGATGTTTAAGCCAATGTGAAAAATAAAATCACTTTTAGAAATGAAAAATATACATATTAAAATTAAATTAATGGGGGGTCATCTGGGTAGCTTAGTCAGTTAAGTGTCCAACTCTCGACTTCAGCTCAGATCGTGATTTCACAATCTGTGGGTTTGAGCCCCATGCCAGGCTCTGCATTGACAGTGTGGAGCCAGCTTGGGATTCTCTCTCTCCCTCTGCCCCTCCCCCCTCTCAGTCTCAAAATAAATAAATAAATTTTAAAAGATTAAATTAATAGTGAAAATAGTATATTAGGTATAGCTGAAGAGAGAATTCTTAACCTGGAAGGTATAACTGGAAAATCACTTGGTATATAACTGAAGTGATTAGATGTGTGACCTGGTTCAACTTGGTGTTAGTTGAATATGGTGTTAGTAGTGTATGCCATGAAGGAACACTAGTAAAAATATATGATAAAAATGGAAAATGTATTTTTCAAAATAAATCATTTAAAAATAAGTGTGAAAGCTGTTATAACATTAATTTTTAATAATACACAGGGGGATGCTATTTAATAAAACCAAGGTTCCCAGGAGTGTCCTTCCCCATGCTAACTGTACTTGTGACAATTAAGGACATTTCCTTCTAGGAGGATAAAAGAAACAGTTTTTATTTTAATTTTTTTAATGTTGATTAATTTTTGAGAGAGAGAGATAGAGTGCGAGCAGGGGAGGGGCAGAGAGAGAGAGAGAGAGAGAGAGAGAGACAGAATCTGAAGCAGGATCCAGGCTCTGAGCTGTCAGCATAGAGCCCCTTGCAGGGCTCAAACCCACGAACTCTGAGATCATGACCTGAGTTGAAGTTGGATGCTCAACCAACTGAGCTATAGAGGCACCCCAAAAGAAAAAGTTTTTTAACAGGAACCTGCAGTTAAGTCATAATTCTAATTTTCCTCAATCTTTCTTTTTTTAAACAGAGAGAGAGAGAGAGAGAGAAAGAGAGAGAGAGAGAGATTGAGAGTGTGAGCAGGGGAGAGACAGAGAGAGAGAAAGAGAATCTCAGGCAGGCTCCACCCCAGCATGAAGCTCGATGAGGGGCTCAATCTCTTGACCAATTATGACCTGAACTGAAATCAATAGTTAGATGCCCAACCAACCAAGCCACCCAGGTGCCCCCCTCAATCTTCTATCCTTTCATGTCAATGAAACAACTGTTACAGAGATAATTGTAATTGTGCTAATAACACTGCAACAACATTACAGAGACTATGAGATAAAAGTGTGAGATTAAAAACTATTAAAGGTACATAATAATTTGATGGTAAACACATTTAAGTAAATTTCAAGAGGAAAATAGCATATTGAAAATGAGACAATATTTGAAGACATAGCAGGTGAAAAGAATCCAGACCTATGAAACAAACGGAAGCTCAGGTAGAGAAAGATTCTCCCCTCTCCCCATCCCATTGTGCACTCAAGTTATTCAAACACTAATTTAGGTGTGCTGAGAAAGGATTTTAGGTATAACTAAGGTTCCAATATAGTTGACCTTAAAATAGGGTGATAATCCTGGGTGAATGTAACCTAATCAGGTAAGCCTAAAGTAGAGACTGGAATTTTCCTAGCGACACAGATTTAGAGAGTGAGAAGAATTTGATGAGAAGAAAACTCATTGCTGGCTTTAATGATGGGGGAGGCCCTTGTCAAAAAATATGAGGGCACCTCAATCCTACAACTTCAAAGAACTGAATTCTGTCAACAACCTGTATGAGTTTGGAAACAAATTCTTCCCCATAGCTTTTAGATCTTTCTGCTCAGACTGAGCAACATCTTGACTTCAGTTTAGTGAGACCTCAGCAGAAAGCCTACTCTTGTAGTACCTGAACTTGTGACTCAGAAACTGTGAGATAATACATTTGTGTTGTTTTAAGCCAAGTTTGTGGTGATTTGCTATGTATGGGTAGAAAATGAATACATTGAGCATCTTTTCATGTGCCTATTGGCCATCCGGGTGTCTTCTTTAGAGAAGTGTCTATTCATGTCTTCTGCCCATTTCTTCACTGGGTTATTTGTTTTTCGGATGTGGAGTTTGGTGAGCTCTTTATAGATTTTGGATACTAGCCCTTTGTCCGATATGTCATTTGCAAATATCTTTTCCCATTCCGTTGGTTGCCTTTTAGTTTTGCATGAAAAGATGCTCAATGTTGCTCCTCATCAGGGAAATACAAATCAAAACCACACTCAGATATCACCTCACGCCAGGCAGAGTCGCCAAAAGGAACAAATCAGGAGACTATAGATGCTGGAGAAGATATGGAGAAACGGAACCCTCTTGCACTGTTGGTGGGAATGCAAATTGGTGCAGCCACTCTGGAAAACAGTGTGGAGGTTCCTCAAAACATTAAAAATAGACCTACCCTATGACCCAGCAGTAGTGCTGCTAGGAATTTACCCAAGGGATACAGGAGTACTGATGCATAGGGGCACTTGTACCCCAATGTTTATAGCAGCACTTTCAACAATAGCCAAATTATGGAAAGAGCCTAAATGTCCATCAACTTATGAATGGATAAAAATATTGTGGTTTATATACACAATGGAGTACTACGTGGCAATGAGAAAGAATGAAATATGGCCCTTTGTAGCAACAGGGATGGAACTGGAGAGTGTTATGCTAAGTGAAATAAGCCATACACAGAAAGACAGATACCATATGGTTTCACTCTTATGTGGATCCTGAGAAACTTAACAGAAACCCATGGGGGAGAGGAAGGAAGAAAAAAAAAGAGGTTAGAGTGGAAGAGAGCCAAAACATAAGAGACTCTTAAAAACTGAGAACAAACTGAGGGTTGATGGGGGTGGGGGGTGGGTGATGGGTATTGAGGAGAGCACCTTTTGGGATGAGCACTGGGTGTTGTATGGAAACCAATTTGACAATAAACTTCATATATTAAAAAAAAAAGAAAATGAATACATTGTATTATATTTTAGTTACCCATAAATGTAAAATATCAAAGAAAGAAATTACCTTAAAAGTTGGCAGAGAGAAAAAACTGTTCATTCATTGATAACATCCATGTCAAATGTTTTATGAACAATAAATGGAATTCTGAAGAAATCTTCAAATTGCAACCTACAGTTGTATACATAACATGACTTTCTTACAAGAATAGAAGCAGAAAAAAGACATCTTCAGTTAAACTAGAATACAAGAGCATTTTTAACCAACAGATTTTCACATATGCAATTTTAAAGAATACATTACTGGAAAAAACTAAATGGTTCCAGCTGTACTAATTGAAGTATGAAAAGAAAATGTTGAATAAATGGTTAAACATAATGATAAATCAAAACAAACATGTATGAACAATATTACCTTAATAAAAACAAAGTCTAATTTATAGGATAAGAAAAAACGACAAACAGAGCTAAATTGAACTGGACATGTCTCCCTGCTAAGGATAAAGCTCATATTAAGGCAGAGGTGTGTGTGTGTGTGTGTGTGTGTGTGTGTGTGTGTGCACGCACGCACGTGTGTGAAAGTGAGAAAGAGGGGGGGGGAGAGAGAGAGAGAGGGAAAGGAGGCAATGTTTACTGAATGTCTAATACATACAAGACATTATGCATACCTCTTACAAGTCTTAATTAAATGCTCAAAATTGACACTATTATTATTTTCATTTTAAAGCAGAATAAAGCAAAGCACAGAAAGATGATGCAATTTGCCAATTTACCCAGCAAGTGAGTGGCAGAACTGGAGTTAAGAACTGGGCAGACAGATCACATTGACACTGCCTCTGACCCCTAAATAGTGCATCATCTCAGATAAATGTTTTAAGATGAAACTCAAAACATAATAATAAGAAATGTTATGTAAAGACATTTCTTATTAAGGGAAAGAAAAAATTCTTACTGGAGAACTAAAAGAAGAAAAAAAAATGCATTTCTTAAAAATCATCAACTTAAACTAAACCATTCATTTAATTTTAAATAAATTGGATTTTTAAATATTTACCAATACTAGACCAAACCAAATACCTAATGAGAGTTACAAGTCACTATGATATTATTTTAAAAAGCATAGTCATGGTCAATATGGGAATGAATTTTTAGCTTTATCAGTTTCTATTTTAATAACTCTGAGTATTCCTGAGTCTTTGATTTTTGTTTCTAATAATATAAAGTAGATGGATTAACTGTACAACTCCACCTATTAGCCACCCAATACAAGAACAAAATGAGAAAATAACATTAAAAAACAAGGGTTCAAATCATGATGAATACTGTGGGTAAGTTGATCATGTAAACTTCTTTAAAAAGATAGTGTTCTTTAACAGATGCAAAAATAATAGTAAGACACTTTTCTTTTTTGGCTTTGCACCATTATATAAAATCCCCAAGGAAAATATAAGCATAAAGTTCATTATAATGTTCCAATTAAGAATGGATTTTCCAGGGGGCACCTGGATGGTTCAGTTGTTCACCATCTGACTTTGGCTCAGGTCAGGATCACACAGTTCATGATTTTGAGTCCCACATCAGGTGAGCTCAAGCCCTGCTTCAGGGAAGCATGAACCCTGCTCCAGGTGAGCCCTGCTTCCCCCCCCCCCCTGCTTCTCACTTACTTGTGCACCCCCCTCTCAAAAATAAATAAAATAGAATAAAAGAATGGATTTCCAGACATCTAATACAATGAAAGAAAAATTAGTAGCTTGTTTTCATTGTCTATAACCAAGTCTCTTCTTCAGAATCAGAAGTATTAGCTATTTTTAGGGGCATCTGGGTGGCTCAGTTGGTTAAGCGTCTGACTTCAGCTCAGGTCATAATCTCACAGTTTGTGGGTTCGAGCCCTGCATCGGGCTCTGTGCTGACAGCTCAAAGCATGGAGCTTGTTTCAGATTCTGTGTCTCTCTATCGCTCTGCCCTGCCCCTGCTCGTGCTCTCTCTCTCTCTCTCTCATAAGTAGACATTTAAAAAAAGAAGTATTAGCTATTTTTTTTTAATTTTTTTTAACATTTATTTATTTTTGAGACAGAGAGAGACAGAGCATGAACGGGGGAGGGGCAGAGAGAGAGGGAGACACAGAATTGGAAGCAGGCTCCAGGCTCTGAGCCATCAGCCCAGAGTCCGACGCGGGGCTCGAACTCATTGACTGTGAGATCGTGACCTGAGCTGAAGTTGGACGCTTAACCGACTGAGCCACCCAGGCGCCCCTGTATTAGCTATTTTTATGTCAATCTTAACAATTTAAAATACCTATTTTAAACAATATAATATGGCATTTATTAAATGTCTTAATTTTAGACATACTCTTAAGTTCTTATTTTTGGAAAAGAATGCCTAACTATTCCTACATAACATTAAAGGAGGAATCTTGTGGACATATGGATTTCTTCACTGAAAATATGTTTCCTCTATAGGGAAATTTTTTAAAAGCATGTGCATTTTCCATTTTGGATTCAGAATGAAATGATTATTTCTGATATATGCAAACTTGGAGGGAACACTTTCAAACTAATTTTATAAAATCAGTATTACCCTGATAACAAAACCAGACAAGGATATAATAAGAAAAGAAAGTTATAGCTAGTATCTTTGATGAACATAGATGCAAAAATCATCAATTAAATATCAGCAAGCTGAATTTAACAATACATTAAAGATCATACAACATAATTAAATGCATTTTTTCCAGGGATACAAGGATGGTTCAACATCCACAAACCAATCAATGTGATATACCACATTAACAAATGAAGAAAAATATTATATGATCATCTCAGTAGATACAGAAAAAGTATTTGACAAAATTTCACATTTGGTTTTCATTAAAAAAAAACCTTTTGGGGAGTCTGGGTAGCTCAGTCGGTTGAGCATCAACTCTTGATTTCAGGCCAGGTAGTGATCCCAGGGTCGTGGGATTGAGCCCTGTATTAGGCTCAGCATGGAGTCTGCATGGGATTCTCACTCTGTCTCTATCTCTTCCCCTCTGCTCCTTTTTCCCAGCTCATGCTCTCTCTCTCTCTCTCAAAATAAAACAAAACAAAACAGAAGGGAAAAAATACAAAAAAAAAAAAACTCTCAACAAAATGGGCATAGAGAGAACATAGCTAAATATAATAAAGTCCATATATGGCAAGACCACAGCTAACATCATACATAATTGTGAAAATCTGAAAGCTTTTCCTCTAAGATCAGGAACAAGACAGGTATGCTTACACTTTTCCACTTGTATTCAACATACTGTTGGAAGTTCTAGCTACAACAATTAGGCAAGAAAAAGAAATAAAAGGCATCTACATTGGAAAGAAAGAAGTACAACTGTTATATCTGCAGATGATATGGTATTATGTATTGAAAACCCTAAAGATGTAAACACAAAACTGTTAGAATTAATAAATGAATTCAGTAAAGTTGAAAGATACAAAATCAATATATAGAAATCTATTATTTTTCTATAATAACAAACTACCAGAGAAATTAGAGAAATTAAGAAAACAATCCCATTTACACTGTACCAAAAAGAATAAAATATCTAAGAGTAAATTTCATTAAGTATGTGAAATACCAATGCACTGAAATCTATGGCGCTGAAGAAAGAAATTGATAAAGACACAAATAAAAGATATTCCATGCTCATGGACTGGAAGAATTCATACTGCTGAAATGTCTCTACTACCCACAGTAATCTATAGATCAGTGCAATCCCTACCTAAACTCCAATGGCATTTTTCACAGGAAAAAAGACAAACAATTTTGAAATTTGTATGGACCCACAAGAGACCCCAAATAGCCAAACCAATCTGAGAAAGAACACAGCTGGAGGCATCATGGTTCCTGATTTCAAACAATATTACAAAGTTATCGTAATCAAAACAGTATGATGTTGGCACAAAAATGGACACATAGATCAACGGAACAGAGTAGACAGCCCATAAATAAATCCGTATGTAGATGGTCAACCAATTTATGATAAAGGAGACAAGAATATACAACGAGGAAAGGACAGTCTTTTCAATAAATGTTAGGGAAACTGGACAGCCACATGCAAAGGAATAAGACTGGACCACTTTCTTACACCATACATCAAAATTAACTCAAACTGGATGAAAGACTTGAATGTTAAGACCCGAAACCATAAACCCATAGGAGAAAACATAGGCATAAGCTCCCTGACAAGTCTTGGCAATGAGTTTTTAAAAATTTAATACATAAAGCAAAGGCAACAAAAGCAAAAATAAACAAGTGGAACTACATCAAACTAAAAAGTTCCTACACAGCAAAGTAAACCATCAACAAAATAGAAACATAACCTACTGAAAGGAGAAAATATTTTCAAATCATATATCTAATGAAGGATTAATATCCAAAATACATAATTGAACTCATATAAATCAATGGCAAGAAGATATGACTAAAAAATGGGCAGAGGATCTAAATAGACCTATTTCCAAAGAAGACATACAGAAAACTATCAGGTACATGAAAAGATACCCAACATCACTGATTATCAGGGAAATACAAATCAAAACTACAATGAGCCATCACTTTACCCCTCTTACAATAGCTATCATAAAACAAACAAACAAACAAACAAACAAAGAAGAAATAGTAAGAGTTGGGGAGGATGTGGAAGAAAGGTAATTCTTGTGCACTGTTGGTGAGAAGGTAAATTGGTGCAGCCACTATGAAAAACAGTATAGAGGTTCCTAAAAAATTGAAAATATAACTACCGTATGATCCAGTAGCTCCACCTCTGGTTATTTTTTGAAGTAAATGAAAATACGAACTCAAAAATATATATGCGCCCCTATGTTCATTTCAGCATTATTTACAATTGCTAAGGTATTATATACTATATTTCTATACTTATGAAACAACCTAAGTGTCCATCACTAATGAATCAACAAAGAATATGTCAAACACACACACACACACACACACACACACACATGAAGATTAATCAGCCACAAAAAAAAAATCTTGCCATTTTCAGCAACATATATAGAATTTGAAGGCATTATCCTAAGTGAGGTAAGTCAAAGACAAATATCATATGATATTACTTGTATATGGAATCTAAAAGAAAAAAAACAGATTCATAAATATACAGAATAGATTGGTAGTTGCCAGACGCACAGGGTGGGGGATAGGAAAAATGGGTGAAGTGAGTTAAAAGGTACACAATTTCAGTTATAAAATAAAAAAAGTCATGGAGAGGGGCGCCTGGGTGGCGCAGTCGGTTAAGCGTCCGACTTCAGCCAGGTCACGATCTCGCGGTGAGTTCGAGCCCCGCGTCAGGCTCTGGGCTGATGGCTCGGAGCCTGGAGCCTGTTTCCGATTCTGTGTCTCCCTCTCTCTCTGCCCCTCCCCCGTTCATGCTCTGTCTCTCTCTGTCCCAAAAATAAAAAAAAAATTAAAAAAAAAAAAAGTCATGGAGAGGTAATGTAAAGCATGACAACTATAGTAAATGATAATATATTGCATATTGGAAAGTTGCTAAGTGAGTAATCTTAAAAATTCTCATCAAAAGAAAACAAATTGTTATCCGTGAATGATGCAGATGTTAACTAGACTTCTTGTTGTGATCAATTCCAAGTATAGGCATACTTTGTCTTCTCGAGCTTCACTTTACTGCACTTCTCAGATATTGTGTTTTTTACAGCATGAAGTTTTTTGGCAACCCTGTACTGAGCAAGCCTTTCGGAACCATCTTTACAAGTGTTTGGTAACTTCATGTCTGTGTTACATTTTGCAATTCCTGCCATATTTCACACTTCTTCATTATTATTTTTGAATTGCTGCAATCTCATGATAAAATTTCAACAGATGAGTTGCTTCTTATGGATGAGCAAAGAAAAGTGATCTCCTGGGATGCAATCTATCTTTGGTGAAGATTCTGTGGATTGTTGAAATGACAACAAAGGATTTAGGGTATTACATAAACTTAATTGAGAGCAGTGGCAAGGTATGAGAGGACTGACCGCAATTTTGAAAGAAGTTCTGTGGGTAAAATGCTATCCAACAACATCACATACTACAGAGAAACCATTTGTGAAATGAAGAGCCAACCAAAGCTATCATTTTCATTGTCTTATTTTACAAAAATGCCACAACCACCCCACACCAACCTTCAACAACTACCACCTTGATCAATCAGTGGTGGTAACTGAGGCAAACCTCACCACCAGTTTCCTTGTTGAAAATTCAAGATTATGACTAAGATTTCTTACAAACAAACAAACAAAATTAAGTAAATTCTAGGCCCAATGGGGGGTTTGAACCCATGACCTCAAGAACAAGTTTGACACTCCAAAGACTAAGCCAGCCAGGCATCCCAGCAATAAAATATTTTTAATTAAGGTATGTATGTGCGTTGATTTTTTTAGACATCATGCAATTGAACACTTAATAGACTACTGTATAGTGTAAACTTATATATGCTAGGGGAAAACAAAGATTTCATTTGACTCACTTTACTGTGATATTTGCTTTATTTTGGTGGTCTGGAACAGAACCCATAATATCTCTGAAATATGTCTGTATGTACAAATATAACCCATTATGTTGTACATCTGACTCTAATATCATGTTGTATGTCATTTATACCTCAATAATCAAAAAATATTTGCAAATGTTTCCTTCCTTCCTTCCTTTCTTCCTTCCTTCCTCCCTTCCTTCCTTCCTTCCTTCCTTCCTTCCTTCCTTCCTTCTCTATCATCTATCATCTATCTATCTATCTATCTATCTATCTATCTATCTATCTATCTATTTATATTGTTTTTGTTTTTACTGACAGTATACCACCAAAGAGGGCAGTGGGTATAAAGAAAATAAGAGAAGCACTATTTGTAGAAACTTTGGAATGAATAATAAAACAGAATAAAAGTTGATCTGTTCTCATGATTACCATGAGTTAGTTCCTCACAACAATACTCGTGATAAAATACTTGTAACTGTCAAGACAGGTCACTGTCATTGACCCCACCCTCCACCCTGTATTACACTGTACACTAATTAAAGCCATGTTACTGCAAATGTACTTGGATTTGGCTATTTTCTTGTTGTTTCAACACAACTGCAGCAGATGAAAATCTGTAATAAAATACAAGTCCATTAGAACTAAAATTATGATGTATCTAATTTACGTTGTGAATAAATAAAAGCATACTTTTTTAGAAAAAAATTCTAGGCCTAAAAAGAAAATTATAGTTAATGCCCTATTGAATAAAACAGCCTACTAGTGACGATGGCTTCTTATATTAAGTGTGCTATAAAATAGCTAAATATTCAGATGGCTCAAAATTTGTATTATTCATTTGCTGTTCTATTTTTATATGTTTGCAGTGACTACTTCATTTCAAAAATGCAAATATATGCATTGCCGTTTTACCAATCTGCAAATGGCTGTTTATATTTTCTAGCTACTTTGAATATTTTCAAGAACTTTTATTATCTTACACTTTGAGAGTATTTTGAAAGCTGGAATAACCCACTGAAAGCCTAGGGCATCTAGGCCCTGTCTGAAATGGGATTCCAAGACGAAAACCTTGCATGGGTATTTTACATTAATTACCATACACAATGTAATTAAAAGGCACCAGTTATCATTTGAAGAACAGTTAACAGAAAATGCGCATGGACCTTAATGTAGCTACTCTCAACTAGAAAAGAGAATTCCAGAGGCTGATGTTAGAAACTATCAGCACTTTTGAATTGGCTATTTCTAAATACCTGGCAGGCTCCTGGGTGGTAAACTTCTTAACAGAAACAGAATTTATAACTATCATAATTTATTATTGTTTATTTTTTTAATTTATTTTTTATTTTTTTTAATATATGAAATTTATTGTCAAATTGTTTTCCATACAACACCCAGTGCTCATCCCAAAAGGTGCCCTCCTCAACACCCATCACCCACCCTCCCCTCCCTCCCACCCCCCATCAACCCTCAGTTTGTTCTCAGTTTTTAACAGTCTCTTATGCTTTGGCTCTCTCCCACTCTAACCTCTTTTTTTTTTTTTCCTTCCCCTCCCCCATGGGTTTCTGTTATGTTTCTCAGGATCCACATAAGAGTGAAACCATATGGTATCTGTCTTTTCTGTATGGCTTATTTCACTTAGCATCACACTCTCCAGTTCCATCCACGTTGCTACAAAAGGCCATATTTCATTTTTTCTCATTGCCACGTAGTATTCCATTGTGTATATAAACCACAATTTCTTTATCCATTCATCAGTTGATGGACATTTAGGCTCTTTCTATAATTTGGCTATTGTTGAGAGTGCTGCTATAAACATTGGGGTACAAGTGCCCCTATGCATCAGTACTCCTGTATCCCTTGGGTAAATTCCTAGCAGTGCTATTGCTGGGTCATAGGGTAGGTCTATTTCTAATTTTCAGAGGAACCTCCACACTGCTTTCCAGAGTGGCTGCACCAATTTGCATTCCCACCAACAGTGCAAGAGGATTCCCATTTCTCCACATCCACTCCAGCATCTATAGTCTCCTGATTTGTTCCTTTTGGCGACTCTGACTGGCGTGAGGTGATATCTGAGTGTGTTTTAATTTGTATTTCCCTGATAAGGAGCGACGTTGAACAACTTTTCATGTGCCTGTTGGCCATCCGGATGTCTTCTTTAGAGAAGTGTCTGTTCATGTTCTCTGCCCATTTCTTCACTGGGTTATTTGTTTTTCGGGTGTGGAGCTTGGTGAGCTCTTTATAGATTTTGGATCCTAGCCCTTTGTCCGATATGTCATTTGCAAATATCTTTTCCCATTCCGTTGGTTGCCTTTTAGTACGGCTGAGGTCAGAGAGGTCTTTTCCTGATTTCTCCTCTAAGGTTTTGATGGTTTCCTGTCTCACATTCAGGTCCTTTATCCATTTTGAGTTTATTTTTGTGAACGGTGTGAGAAAGTGGTCTAGTTTCAACCTTCTGCATGTTGCTGTCCAGTTCTCCCAACACCATTTGTTAAAGAGACTGTCTTTTTCCCATTGGATGTTCTTTCCTGCTTTGTCAAAGATGAGTTGGCCATACGTTTGTGGGTCTAGTTTTGGGGTTTCTATTCTATTCCATTTGTCTATGTGTCTGTTTTTGTGCCAATACCATGCCGTCTTGATGATTACAGCTTTGTAGTAGAGGCTAAAGTCTGGGATTGTGATGCCTCCTGCTTTGGTCTTCTTCAAAATTACTTTAGCTATTTGGGGCCTTTTGTGGTTCCATATGAATTTTAGGATGGCTTGTTCTAGTTTTGAGAAGAATGCTGGTGCAATTTTGATTGGGATTGCATTGAATGTGTAGATAGCTTTGGGTAGTATTGACATTTTGACAATATTTATTCTTCCAATCCATGAGCAGGGAATGTCTTTCCATTTCTTTATATCTTCTTCAATTACCTGCATAAGCTTTCTATAGTTTTCAGCATACAGATCTTTTACATCTTTGGTTAGATTTATTCCTAGGTATTTTATGCTTCTTGGTGCAATTGTGAATGGGATCAGTTTCTTCATTTGTCTTTCTGTTGCTTCATTGTTAGTGTATAAGAATGCAACTGATTTCTGCACATTGATTTTGTATCCTGCAACTTTGCTGAATTCATGTATCAGTTCTAGCAGACTTTTGGTGGAGTCTATCGGATTTTCCATGTATAATATCATGTCATCTGCAAAAAGCGAAAGCTTGACTTCATCTTTGCCAATTTTGATGCCTTTGATTTCCTTTTGTTGTCTGATTGCTGATGCTAGAACTTCCAGCAGTATGTTAAACAACAGCGGTGAGAGTGGGCATCCCTGTCGTGTTCCTGATCTCAGGGAAAAAGCTCTCAGTTTTTCCCTGTTGAGGATGATGTTAGCTGTGGGCTTTTCATAAATGGCTTTTATGATCTTTAAGTATGTTCCTTCTATCCTGACTTTCTCAAGGGTTTTTATTAAGAAAGGGTGCTGGATTTTGTCAAAGGCCTTTTCTGCATCGATTGACAGGATCATATGGTTCTTCTCTTTTTTTTTTATTAATGTGATGTATCACGTTGATCGATTTGTGAACGTTGAACCAGCCCTGCATCCCAGGAATGAATCCCACTTGATCATGGTGAATAATTCTTTTTATATGCCGTTGAATTCGATTTGCTAGTATCTTATTGAGAATTTTTGCATCCATATTCATCAGGGATATTGGCCTGTAGTTCTCTTTTTTTACTGGGTCTCTGTCTGGTTTAGGAATCAAAGTAATACTGGCTTCATAGAATGAGTCTGGAAGTTTTCCTTCCCTATTTCTTGGAATAGCTTGAGAAGGATAGGTATTATCTCTGCTTTAAACGTCTGGTAGAACTCCCCTGGGAAGCCATCTGGTCCTGGACTCTTATTTGTTGGGAGAGTTTTGATAACCGATTTGATTTCTTCGCTGGTTATGGGTCTGTTCAAGCTTTCTATTTCCTCCTGATTGAGTTTTGGAAGAGTGTGGGTGTTTAGAAATTTGTCCATTTCTTCCAGGTTGTCCAATTTGTTGGCATATAATTTTTCATAGTATTCCCTGATAATTGTTTGTATCTCTGAGGGATTGGTTGTAATAATGCCATTTTCATTCATGATTTTATCTATTTGGGTCATCTTCCTTTTCTTTTTGAGAAGCCTGGCTGGAGGTTTATCAATTTTGTTTATTTTTTCAAAAAACCAACTCTTGGTTTCGTTGATCTGCTCTACAGTTTTTTTAGATTCTATATTGTTTATTTCTGCTCTGATCTTTATTATTTCTCTTCTTCTGCTGGGTTTAGGCTGCCTTTGTTGTTCTGCTTCTATTTCCTTTAGGTGTGCTGTTAGATTTTGTATTTAGGATTTTTCTTGTTGCTTGAGATAGGCCGGGATTGCAGTGTATTTTCCTCTCAGGACTGCCTTCGCTGCGTCCCAAAGCGTTTGGATTGTTGTATTTTCATTTTCATTTGTTTCCATATATTTTTTAATTTCTTCTCTAATTGCCTGGTTGACCCACTCATTCGTTAGTAGGGTGTTCTTTAACCTCCATGCTTTTGGAGGTTTTCCAGACTTTTTCCTGTGGTTGACTTCAAGCTTCATAGCATTGTGGTCTGAAAGTATGCATGGTATAATTTCAATTCTTGTAAACTTATGAAGGGCTGTTTTGTGACCCAGTATATGATCTATCTTGGAGAATGTTCCATGTGCACTCGAGAAGAAAGTATATTCTGTTGCTTTGGGATTCAGAGTTCTAAATATATCTGTCAAGTCCATCTGATCCAA
The DNA here is from genome assembly GCF_018350215.1 of Panthera leo. Lineage (NCBI taxonomy): Eukaryota > Metazoa > Chordata > Mammalia > Carnivora > Felidae > Panthera > Panthera leo. Next base: position 56,774,471 of record NC_056682.1, read on the forward strand.
TGTATCATTCAGGGCCCTTGTTTATTGACCATGTGTCTAGATGATCTATCCATTTCTGTAAGTGGGGTGTTAAAGTCCCCTGCAATTACCACATTCTTATCAATAAGGTTGCTTATGTTTATGAGTAATTGTTTTATATATTTGGGGGCTCCGGTATTTGGCGCATAGACATTTATAATTGTTAGCTCTTCCTGGTGGATAGACCCTGTAATTATTATATAATGCCCTTCTTCATCTCTTGTTACAGCCTTTAATTTGAAGTCTAGTTTGTGTGATATAAGTATGGCTACTCCAGTTTTCTTTTGGCTTCCAGTAGCATGATAAATAGTTCTCCATCCCCTCACTCTCAATCTAAAGGTGTCCTCAGATCTAAAATGAGTCTCTTGTAGACAGCAAATAGATGGGTCTTGTTTTTTTATCCATTCTGATACCCTATGTCTTTTGGTTGGCGCATTTAATCCATTTACATTCAGTGTTATTATAGAAAGATACGGGTTTAGAGTCATTGTGATGTCTGTATGTTTTATGCTTGTAGTGATGTCTCTGGTACTTTGTCTCACAGGATCCCCCTTAGGATCTCTTGTAGGGCTGGTTTCGTGGTGACAAATTCCTTCAGTTTTTGTTTGTTTGGGAAGACCTTTATCTCTCCTTCTATTCTAAATGACAGACTTGCTGGATAAAGGATTCTCGGCTGCATATTTTTTCTGTTTAGCACACTGAAGATATCGTGCCAAGCCTTTCTGGCCTGCCAAGTTTCAAAGGAGAGATCAGTCACGAGTCTTATAGGTCTCCCGTTATATGTGAGGGCACGTTTATCCCTTGCTGCTTTCAGAATTTTCTCTTTATCCTTGTATTTTGCCAGTTTCACTATGATATGTCATGCAGAAGATCGATTCAAGTTACGTCTGAAGGGAGTTCTCTGTGCCTCTTGGATTTCAATGCCTTTTTCCTTCCCCAGTTCAGGGAAGTTCTCAGCTATAATTTCTTCAAGTACCCCTTCAGCACCTTTCCCTCTCTCTTCCTCCTCTGGGATACCAATTATGCGTATATTATTTCTTTTTAGTGTATCACTTAGTTCTCTAATTTTCCCCTCATACTCCTGGATTTTTTTTCTCTCTCTTTCTCTCAGCTTCCTCTTTTTCCATAACTTTATCTTCTAGTTCACCTATTCTCTCCTCTGCCTCTTCAATCTGAGCTGTTGTCGTTTCCATTTTGTTTTGCATTTCATTTAAAGCGCTTTTCAGCTCCTCGTGACTGTTCCTTAGTCCCTTGATCTCTGTAGCAAGAGATTCTCTGCTGTCCTCTATACTGTTTTCAAGCCCAGCGATTAATTTTATGACTATTATTCTAAATTCACTTTCTGTTATATTATTTAAATCCTTTTTGATCAGTTCATTAGCTGTTGTTATTTCCTGGAGATTCTTCTGAGGGGAATTCTTTCGTTTGGTCATTTTGGATAGTCCCTGGAGTGGTGAGGACCTGCAGGGCACTTCCCCTGTGCTGTGGTATATAACTGGAGTTGGTGGGCAGGGCCACAGTCCGACCTGATGTCTGCCCCCAGCCCACCATTGGGGCCACAGTCAGACTGGTGTGTGCCTTCTCTTCCCCTCTGCTAGGGGCGGGATTCACTGTGGGGTGTCGTGGCCGTCTGGGCTACTTGCACACTGCCAGGCTTGTGGTGCTGGGGATCTGGCGTATTAGCTGGGGTGGGTAGGCAAGGTGCACGGGGGCAGGAGGGGCAGGCTTAGCTCACTTCTCCTTAGGTGATCCACTTCAGGAGGGGCCCTGTGGCAGCGGGAGGGAGTCAGACCTGCTGCCGGAGGGGTGGCTCAGCAGAAGTACCGCGTTGGGTGTTTGCGCTGAGCAAGCAAGTTCCCTGGCAGGAACTGGTTCCCTTTGGGACTTTGGATGGGGGATGGGCGGGGGAGATGGCGCTGGCGAGCGCCTTTGTTCCCCGCCAAGCTGAGCTCTGTCATCCGGGGGCTCAGCAACTCTCCCTCCCTTTGTCCTCCAGCCTTCCCGCTTTCTGAGCAGAGCTGTTAACTTATGACCTCCAGATGCTAAGTTGCGCTTGCTGTCGGAACACAGTCTGTCCGGCCCCTCCGCTTTTGCCAGCCAGACTCGGGGGGGTCTGCTTGGCCGGTGGGCCGCCCCTCAGCCCCGGCTCCCTCCCGCCAGTCCGTGGAGCGCGCACCACCTCGCCGCCCTTCCTACCCCCTCGTGGGCCTCTTGTCTGCGCTTGGCTCCGGAGATTCCATTCTGCTAATCCTCTGGCGGTTTTCTGGGTTATTTAGGCAGGTGTAGGTGGAATCTAATTGATCAGCAGGACGTGCGGTAAGCCCAGCGTCCTCCTATGCTGCCATCTTCCCCAGGATTAATTTATTATTGTTTAGAATGACATCTATCTTATTAAATTCTGTGCAGAAAGATAATTTTTAATAGTTGTTGTATTAAAAAATACAACTGTACTTGCAGAAAAATTGATATGGACACATAGTGGTTTCAATCCAAACCAGAGAAAACTTTTTTGCTTTAAAGTCAGTGTAGTGACTTTGGTGACATTAAGTATTTTAGTAGAACAGCAGAATGATAAAACATATTTATTGTTTATAATTATCTCACTGTTCTTACTTCTAGATCTATATATTCTCCCTTAAAATGTATCTTTTTAATCTGCATTTATTTTTTAAAAATATTTATCCAGTTGCATTTCTTTTGGCTTTTTTGTGCTTTATTCCTTTTTTTATCTTTTAGTGGTACAACTTTAGGGATTTTTTTTTGCATGCAAGTATCTACTTCCTCATTTTTTATGAAGAAAATGCAATGAGACAATATGCATTTATTTTACAGCCTCTTTTAAATATATCAGATGCCACTGATTTCATGCCAGCAAATATAGATGTTTATAATTTTTATGATTTTATATATTCTATACTTTAACAATTAATGTAAATAATTTTCTACTTCTAAACATTTATAGTGTTTGAAAATTTTTCTTTTTTTATTGTTTTAAATTTACATCCAAATTAGTTAGCATATAGTGCAACGATGATTTCAGGAGTAGATTCCTTTGTGCCCCTTACACATTTAGCCCATTGCTCCACACACACAACCCCTCCAGTAACCCTCAGTTTGTTCTCCATATTTATGAGTCTCTTCTATTTTGTCCCCCTCCCTGTTTTTGTATTATTTTTGTTTCCCTTCCCTTATCTTCATCTGTTTTGTCTCTTAAATTTTTTTTTCAACGTTTTTTATTTATTTTTGGGACAGAGAGAGACAGAGCATGAACGGGGGAGGGGCAGAGAGAGAGGGAGACACAGAATCGGAAACAGGCTCCAGGCTCCGAGCCATCAGCCCAGAGCCTGACGCGGGGCTCGAACTCACCGCGAGATCGTGACCTGGCTGAAGTCGGACGCTTAACCTACTGTGCCACCCAGGCGCCCCTGTTTTGTCTCTTAAAGTCCTCATATGAGTGAAGTCATATGACGTTTGTCTTTCTCTGACTAATTTCACTTAGCATAATACCCTCCAGTTCCATCCACGTAGTTGCAAATGGCAAGATTTCATTCTTTTTGATTGCCAAGTCATACTCCATTGTATGTATATACAGCACATCTTCTTTATCCATTCATCCATCGATGGACATTTGGGCTCTTTCCATACTTTGGCTATTGTTGATAGTGCTGGTATAAACATTGGGGTGCATGTGTCCCTTTGAAACAGCACACCTATATCCTGTGGATAAATGCCTAGTAGTGCAATTGCTGGGTTGTAGGGTAGTTCTATTTTTAGGTTTTTGAGGAAACTCCATACTATTTTCCAGAGTGGCTGTACCAGCTTACATGCCCATGCTTTATTCTTATATTAAGCTCTTCATCTCTCTTCCTGAAATGTTGCTGGATCAGAAAATAGATATAGGATGAATGTTTTTTAAACAAGTTTAATTAATTGCCCCCCTCAACACACAAATGTGCTATAAATAACAATGAAACAGCAGTAAAAGATACTCAACATCTAGTTGAGTTTCTAGTAGTCAGGAACAAATTTTATTTTTAGTATTTACAAATGTTGAAATATTTTAAATTTAGATAATCACATTTCTAATTTTTAAGAACTATAATTATTTTCATTTTCTATAGACTTTTTTCTTTTAGCTAAGTTTTATATTTAAAGCAAAATTGAGAGAAGGTACAAAGATTTCCTACATATCCACTATATGTGCATAGTTTCCCCCATTATCAACATCCTCCACCAGAATGGTACATTTATAAGGATTGATGAACCTATGATGATACATCAAATTCACCCACAGTCTATAGTTTATCTCCATGATTCACTCTTGACCTACATTCTATGCATTTTGATGAATATATAATGATATGTATCTATCACTATAGCATCATACAGATTACTTTTGCTGCCCTAAAAATCATCTGTGCTCTGCATATTCATACCATTCCTACTTGTCCACCCAACTCCTGGCAACCAATGATCTTTTTACTGTATCTGTAAGTTTTGTCTTTTCCATAAGCTCATATAGTTGGGATAATATAATCTGTCACCTTTTCAGATGGATTTCTTTCTTTTAGTAATAATGCATCTAAGTTTCCTCCATGTGTTTTCATGGCTTATTAGCTCATTTCTTTTTAGTATTGTATAACATTTTATTGTCTGGGTTTACCACAGTTTATTTATTCATTTACCTGAAATATTGATTGCTCTCAATTTTTGGCAATTATGAATAAAGCTGTTATAAATATTCCTGTGTAGGTTTTTGTGTGGACTTAAGTTTTTAACTCCTCTGAGTAAACACCAAGGGGTGCAACTACTGGGTCATGTGGTAACAGTATGTTTAGTTTTGTAAGAAACCACCAAACTATCTTCCAAAGTAGCTGTACCATTTTGCATTTCCACAGTAATGAACAAGAGTTCCTGTTTATCCACATATTCACCAGCATTTGGTGTCAACTGTGGATTTTGTTATGGCAAGTCTAATAGATTTATAGGGGTATCTCCTTGTTTTATTTTTTAAATATTTTTTCAAATATTTATTTAAATTCTACTTAGTTACCACATAGTGTAATATTGGTTTATGGAGTAGAATTTAGTGATTCATCGCTTACATATAACACCCAGTGCTCATCACAAAAAGTGCCCTCTTTAATACCCATCATGCATTTAGCCCATCTCCCCCCACCTCCGCCAACCTCCATCCATCAACCCTCAGTTTATCCTCTATTGTTAAGAGTCTCTTATGGTTTGCTTCCCTCTCTCTCTCTTTTTTCCTTCACATATATTCATCTGTTTTGTTTCTTAAATTCCACATATGAGTGAAATAATATACTATTTGTCTTTCTCTGACTGACTTATTTCACTCAGTATAATACACTCCAGTTCCATCCACATCATTTCAAATGGCAAGATTTCATTCTTTTTGATGGCTGATTAAAAGTCATATTAAAAGTCACATCTCCTTTATCTATTCATCAGTCAGTGGACATTTGGGCTCTTTCCATAATTTGGATAGTGTTGATAATAGTGCTATAAACATCAGGATGCATATGTCCCTTTGAATCAGTATTTTTGTATCCTTTGGGTAAATACCTGGTATTTCAATTACTGGATTATATGGTGGTTCTTTTTTTTTTTTTTTTTTAACTTTTTGAAGAAGCTCCATACTATTTTCCACAGTGGCTGCACCAGTTTGCATTCCCACCAACAGTGTAAGAGGGTTCCCCTTTCTATGCATCCTCACCAACATCTGTTGTTTCCTGTGTTGTTAATTTTAATTTTAGTCATTGTCACAGGTAATGAGGTAGTATCCCATCATGGTTTTGAATTGTATTTCTCTGAAGATGAATGATGTTGAGTATCTTTTCATGTGTCTGTTAGCCATCTATATGTCTTCTTTGGAAAAATGTCTATTCATGTCTTCCCATTTATTCACTGGATTATTTGTTTTGGGAGTGTTGAGGTTTGATAAGTTCTTTATAGATTTTGGATAAAAACCTTTACAAAAGACCCACAGCTAAAATCATCCTTAATGGGGGAAAAATGGAGAGCTTTTCTTCTATGGTCAGGAATAAGAAAAGGATGTCCTCTCTCACCACTGTTATTTAACAGAGTATTAAGAGGTCCTAGACTCAGCAATCAGACAACCAAAAGACATAAAAGGTATCCAAATCAGCAAGGAAGAAGTCACACTTTCACTACTTCCATATGACATGATACTCTATGTAGAAAACCCAAAAAACTCCACCAAAAAACTGCTAGAACTAAAACATGAATTCAGCAAAGTCACGGGATATAAAATCAACACACAGAAATCTATTGCATTTCTATACACCAATAATGAACCAGCAGAAAAAGAAATCAAGGAATCAGTCCCATTTACAATTGCTCCAAAAACAATAAGATACCTAGGAATAAACCTAACTGAAAAGTTAAAAGGTCTGTACTCAGAAAACTATAGAGTATTTTTGAAAGAAATTGAAGAAGACACAAAGAAATGGAAAAACATTCCATGTTCATGGATTGGAAGAACGAACATTGTTAATATGTCTATACCACCCAAAGCAATCTATACATTTAATGCAATGCATAACAAAATATGAACAGCATTTTTCACAGAAATAGAATCCTAAAATCTGTATGGAACCACAAAAGACCCTGAGTAGCCAAAACAACCTGAAAAATAAAAGCAAAGCTCAAGGCATCATGATTCCAGACCTTAAGATCTATTACAAAGCTGTAGGTATCAAGACAGTATGGTACTGACACAAAAATAGACACATAGATCAATGGAACAGAATAGAAAACCCAGAAATGGACCTACAACTATATGATCAACTAATCTTTGACAAAGCAAGTAAGAATATCCAATGGGAAAAAGACAGTCTCTTCACCAAATTGTGTTGGGAAAACTGGACAGGAACATGTAGAAGAATGAAATGGGATCACTTTCTTACACCAGACATAAAAAGAAATTGAAAATGGATGAATGACCATGAATGTGAGACAGAAAACCATCAAAATCCTAGAGGAGAACACAGGCAGCTACCTCTTTTACCTAGAATGTAGCAACCTCTTACTAGACACGTCTCTGGAGGTAAGGGAAACAAAAGCAAAACTTAACTACTAGGACTTCATCAAGATAAAAAGCTTTTGCACAGTGAAGGAAACAACCAAAAGAACTAAAAGGCAGACTAAGGAATGAGTGAAGATATTTGCAAATGAATATTGTTATTTTCACTTGCATTTCACTTATAATAAGGCATGTAGAGTATCTTTTCATATGTTTATTTGCCATCTGTATATTTTATTTAGTGGGATATTTGTTAAAATCCTTTGTCCATTTTTAAATCTGGTTGTTTTCTTATTGTTGAATTTTAAGAGTTCTTTATTTATTATGAATAACAGTCCTTAAGTAGATGTGTATTTCACACATATTTTCTCCCAGTTTGTAAACTGTTTTTCTCATTCTCTTGACAGTGTCTCTTGCAGAACAAATATTTATACTTTTAAGAAAGTCTAGCTTGTTAATTATTTCTTTAATGGATTGTGCCTTTGATATTGCATCTAAAACGTTACTGTCATACACAAGATCATCTAAATTTTCTCTTATGCTGTCCTCCAGGAGTTTTGTGCTTTTGTGTTTCACATTAATTCTGTGATTCATTTTTAATTTTTGTGAAGGGCATAAGGTCTGTGTCTAGATTTATTTATTTTTACATGTGAATGTCCAGTTATTCTAGTACCATTTGTTGAGTAAACTATCTTGGTTCTATTTTATCAAATTTACTCATTTGTCAAAGATCAGTTGACTATATTCATGTGGGTCTATTTCTGAATTCTTTATGCTATTCCGTTGATCTTTTTGTCTATTATTTTACCAATACTAACTGTCTTGATTACTGTAGCTTTATTGTAAGTCTTCAAGTCAGGTAGTATCACTCCATTAACTTTGTTCTTCTTCAATACTGTCTTGGTTATTCTGGGTCTTTTTACCTCTTCATATCTACTTTAGAATGAGTTTGTTGACATCCATAAAATAACCTCCTGAGATTTTGATTAGGATTGCCTTGAATCTCTAAGTCAATTTGGGAAGAACTGACGTCTTGACAATGCTGAGTATTCCTATTGATGAACATGGGATACCTCTGTGTTTATTCTTTGATTTCACTTATCAGAATTTTGTAATTTTTCTCATATGGATGTACAGATTTTATTACATATGTATCTAGCCATTTCATTTTTAAGAAATGTAATGTAAATTGCATTATGTTTTTAATTTCAGATTCTACTTGTTCACTGCTAGCAAATGAGAAAGTGATTGACCTTTTAATATTAACCATGTATCCTGAAACTTTGTTATAATCACTTATTAATTATAGTAGTTTTGTTGTTGTTGATACTTTCAGATTTTCTACATAGATGATTTTATTGTCTGCCAACAATGACAGCAACAACAATGGTTTTTCTTTTCTAATTTGTATGCCTTTTATTTCCTTTTCTTATTGCATTATTTAGAACTTTCTGCATTATGTTCAATAGGTCTGGTAGTAGGAGCATACATTGCCTTGTTCCTGATCTTAATGGATAATCTTCTGGTTTCTCATATTAAATATAATGTTAGCTGTAGGTTTTTATAGATTTTCTTTATCAATTTCAATAAGTTCCCTTGAACTTCTATCCTAGTTTTACTGATTGCATTACTTCTTAATCAAAGGAAAACCATGGATATCCTTAAAAGTACTTTTATAGTATAAAATCATTAAATCTATTAATAATCATAAACTTAACAAGTAAATATGCAATATTTGTTTCTTGTAATACACATCAGGTTTTTCCTTTTGAGTCTAACAACTATATTATATAGTAGTGAGTATCCGAGGTATGCAGTTTGTTGCATACAATATATTCAGTTTGTCTGTTTCAGGTTTTCACCAGAATGTAGTCTCTTCTCAGTCTCATGTCTGTAACTATAACTATTATTCTTTGCTATGCCCAGTTTTTGCCTCTCATAATAATTTTCATCCTATTGATGTTTCTGTAATTCTGACAATGGTTTGTGAATGGTTATCATGTAATATCATTTTCTTATTCAAGTAGTACAAATGCAAGCCAAAAATTTTTAATTCCTCGTAAACAATAGACATAAATAAATGCATATTAGTTAATTAGTAAACATCCAACTTTCTAATAGAAATTTCTATTCTTGTTTGATGTTTCATTTTTATATTAAGACTTGAAAATCATATTACCAAGTAGCTATTTTTACACTTTCCACATGTTAAATTGAGTGATGCAGGAATATTGTTTTATTTTATTTTGCCAAGTTTTTTTTAGTTCACTTATTTATTTTGAGAGAGAGAGAAACTTAGTGCATGAGCAGAGAGTAGGGGAGGGGGTGGAGAGAGAGGGAGAGGAGAATCCCAAACAGGCTCTGCACTGTCAGCACGGAGCTTGACACAGGGCTCAAACCGATGAACCGTGAGATCATGACCTGAGCTGAAATCAAGAGTCTGACACTTAACTGATTGAGCCACCCAGGAACTCCTTTTTAAGTTTATTTATTTATTTATTTATTTATTTATTTATTTATTTATAGATGGGTGGAGTAGGGGGAGGGGCAGAGAGAGAAGGAGAGAGAGAATCTCAAGGGAGCTCCATGCTGTCAGTGCAGAGCCTGATTGGGGGCGGGGGAAGGGGGGCAAACCCGCAAATGATGAGATTATCGCCTGAAAAATGAAGAGTTGGTTGCTTACTGACTGATGCAGGCACATCAGATGCAGACACATATTTTAAAAAATCGTAACACATAATGGTCATAAAACTACTGTTTAATCAATTATAGATAATGAACAATAAATTTTTACAGTTTAGTGGAATGTATAGCTTTCAAATGATATCATGTACATACAGTATGGCAGTAAAACTAGCCTCTGAGGTGCAATATAATCTCAAGGAATCATATTCCCTGGCTTGTTAAATCATTCTCAGTTAATTTCATATTTGATTAAAATTAGAGATAGATTACTATTTCAGAATTGCAATAGTCAGACATCTGTAAAACCTAAAAGTTTATTTCAAAACTTTAATCAATATAAGTTGGGGTAGGAGGAATGGTGAGATAATAGGCATTTGTTGAAGGTTACATTGTACTATATCCTATGCTAGATGTTCTCTTGCATTATCTAATGTAATTTAAAAATACCTTTTGGTAAGGAACACAAACTCTATCCGATTTAAAAGCAAAGTAATGAGGTAAGTTTTAGAAACCTCACTCCTACCTTAGTATTTGCTATAGTGCTAAAGAAGAAAATTAAATTCATTTTATCACAAGTTTCTATTGTCTCGTTCGATGATTATATCTACATATTTTGTCACTTGTTAAGTAATGCACATATTTTAAAAATTGACCTAATTTTCAAATATCATAATGGAACAACTATTGTAGTATACGGGAAATTGCCTGGTTGGCCCTTTAAAGATTGTGAAGTCTTTTGGATATGGAAGTGTCCTACACACAGTTTGGATTTTCTGGATGAATATAACTGATTAAACACACCCAACTGTTTTCTTTCTCTTTTAAAATTATAATAAAATAGCAATAAGTCACTAAAAGTTATAAACATATAATGAACAAAACTAATACAAGAACTACAAGAACAATTTCAGTTTAACTGGACTATGGTAATTGGACATAGGTAGTGAATAATGTACCAGGCAGTGGAAGATGTAGTCTAGAATGTTTACAAAGCATGATGCAGCTCAGATAGAAGCTGATTTTCCCTGCACTAACCCAGATTGTCTAAACACTCAAGAATGCCAGGTATAAGAATGCCAAGAATAAAACACAGAACTAAATTCAAAAGGATTAACAGAATTTTTATAGGAGTTTTCTTCCCTATCTCTAAAATCCACACACTGTATCCTGTATGGGAATTAATGACCAAGCAAGGTAATTTAGAGTACCCCTGGAGAAAAGTGAAAGTTCCAAGGAAAAGTAGTGAGTGTTGGCATTTGTTTAATCAATTTTGACCTCTGATTTTAGTCCTACCCCCTAAAACAAAGATGAACAAGGAACAGGCACACTTAGATACTTACAGGTGCCAACCAGCTTTTTATTTCCTTATTCGTACATTTGAATGGAGATCAAAATGACTCAACATCTGAATTTAAGTTATCACTATGAAAAGTTGCCCCAGAACACACAGATTATAAAAGTGATAAAAAAGAATGGAGAAAACTAAAACAAATAAAGATATCTAATGTGTATGCTCAGAAAAATTTAAGAAATATTGCATCCATAAAAATAACAAAAGACTAATCATACAATAAACCAAAGATGATATCGAAAACTATAATCCAGAAAACTATAAACAAATTTTCAAAATAAATTTAAAAGATATTCAGGGAGTATGGAAAACATCATCGATTGAAGCTCTCCAAAACTTAAGTAAAAATCAGAGAAACAAGAAAATATGAAAGGTAAGAGACCAAAATACTAATATATGATGCTACATATATGAACAACATGGGTTCTAGAGAGAACAAAAGTCAGAGAATTTCCCACCTTTTTTACCACCAAAAATCAATAAACTTCTCAAGAGTTGCCATTCATAAGGGCCCACTAAGCACCTAGTAAATGAAAGAAAAATAAACCTACCAAAGTATATGATTGCAAATTTTGAAGACCTTGACCCTAAAGGAAAGAACCTAAATCTTTCAGGGAAGAAAAATAATTAAGAAAGTTAACAGTGTAATAAAAAAAAAAAAATCAAGGCTATTTAAAATGTATGCTACCCACAGCTAACTGTCTGGAAATTATCCAAATATGTTTTCTTAGAAGCCATTGGAGAACATTTCAGCCCCCACAAAAAAATAAAAGACAACGCAGCTATTACAAAGACAGAGGTGGGCTCTGAACTCTGACAACTAGCTCCAGAGCCTATGGGCTACAGTGCCTCTTACAGAAATGGCTGGCAATTATTGAGTGCCAAAATATTCCAGGCACTGTGCAAAAAACTCTGGATAGATCATCAACTCAATTATCTTCACAGTAACACTGGAGGTGGGTATAATCATCATTCAACTTACAGTTGAGGTAACTGAGGTCCAGGGAGCTCAAGTAACCTTCCAAACATTACACAGCTGATAAATGGTAGAGCTGGGATTTAAAGCCTGGCTGGCTGGCTCCAGAGCTTTGGTCCATTGTTTTCTAAGTCCCATGTGCTTGGAAATTTGGCAGAATTTGGACTGAGACAAACTTACACTGTGGTTTGGACCATTTGGAAGAGTTTTTGTTTTTGTTTTCTGTCAAATGCTAAGGTCATTTCATTTTGTAGGACAAAAAGGAGGAAGAAAATATTATTTTCTGGTCAAGTCAGAATGACTGGAATCTCTATTTAGGTGAAACAGAAGAATGACTTCATGATTTCTTCAAAAGTAAGCAAGGAAGTGAAAAAGAGAAGGGAAAACAATGGTGGAAAGAGAGAGTGAAAGATTGGAAGATAGACTACAAAAAGTATTGCAAGTGTGCCCACTCGGAGATTTAGAAAAGAGCACACCCAAGCTATATGAACACCGAGAGACAAATTTCTGTGACAAAACCACTTGTCCTCCTTTCCAGCCACACGGATAGAGATACACAGTGTCTTACTGTGTTTTTTAAAGGTTCGAGTAGAGTTACATGGGTCACTTTATGTACAACTGGCAAGTAGGATTTCAATGACGGTGGACTAGATAATCATGCTCCCTCACTTTCTCTCCACATGCTCTCTGAGAAAACCTGTAAAGTTAGGTGAAATATATCTGTAAATCTACCAGAAAGTATCAAAGAGCTAATAAGACAGTGACCGGTTATGGACCAAGATCCAGAATGTGTGCTTTGTGGTCATAAACAATATGGTAATATATTAATATGTAGCTAAATAAATTTGATGGGGTTAGAAACTGCAAGTTTATTTTCTATTTAAGGTCAACAATTTCTACTTTAAGCCCTTTTGGGGTTTTTGTTTCCCCCATATCACTTAGCAGATCTCAAAGCTATTGACTTCCAGTCAATCTCTGTACGTTTAAAAGCTGTTTCTTAGGCTGAGAGAAGCTCAATTGATTAGAAAATTATTTAGGAATATTTGAGAGGTTTCAGTTTTCTTTCTTTAAATATATCCACCTTTATAATTTTCCCTCCTTAATTCTTTGCGTATCAGACAATCTTGAATAGGAAAGTTTATTCCTAGACAAAGAAGAAATGAAAAAGAAACAGTGTACACAGCATACTCAGTACCTTCCATCCCATTTTCAGAGAATCATCTCCACTATTATTTCATGAAATACTCCCACCCATCCACTCCCCAGCACCAGGACACGGCTCTTGGGCCACAGTTAGCTGGTTCATGTGTGGACACTCTTCAAATTGAGCCAATCAGAACCTTTCCTCCTTTGGATTATGGTAAAATTCTAGTGCAGCGTGTTTGCTGTTTTTCAGGAGCAAAATATAAACATGGGCACTCTTGACAGCCATATTCTGATTTGTGGCTTGGAAAAAAATAAATCTGGCTGACTTCATGAAAGAAGAATGAGGCAAGTACTCAGAAAGAAGTCGAATTGGAAAAAAGAGAGAGAGCTCCGCTTAAGTGTCCCCTTGTGCTTTGACTATGCGACTTTTTTGGTATGTTATTAATATCTTTGCTTTCTTCATAAGCTAAATTTACTTAGCTTATTTACATGCAGTCATAAAACAGAGTTACGTATTTAAAAGTTTTAGATATGGGTGGCTCAGTCAGTTAAACATCCGACTTCATCTCAGGTTATGATCTCAAGGTTTGTGGGTTCAAACCCCACATCAGGCTCTGTGCTGACAGCTTGGAGCCTGGAGCCGGCTTTGGATTCTGTGTGTGTGTGTCTCTCTCTCTGCCCCTTCCCAACTTGTACTCTGTCTCTCAGTCTCTTAAAAAATAAGAAAATATAAAAATTAAAAAAATAAAAATTTTAGGGGCTCCTGGGGTGGCTCAGAAGGTTGAGTGTCTGACTGCGGTTCAGGTTATGATCTCACAATTCATGAGTTCGAGCCCCGTGTCAAGCCCTGTGCTGACAGCTCATACCCTGGAGCCTGTTTCAGGCTCTGTGCCTCTTTTGGTCTCTCTGCCCCTCCCCTACTCACACTCTGTCTCTCTCTCTCTCTCTCTCTCTCTCTCTCTCTCTCAAAAATAAAAAAACATTAAAAAATAAAATAAAAATAAAAATTTTAGATAAGGAAGCACTATCCCACTATGACGTAGACCATAATCATAAGCAGCAATTAATGTTATATATATTTTATGTAATGAAAGTTCCTCAGGAATGGACAAAGTTTTCTCCCTAAGCCTCAGAAGCACAATATCATGTATTAAGTTTAATTAGCTTAAAAAGGAAATTAGTTATTAATATTATTAATATTTTTTCCTTTTGCATCTTTGTAGAGCAAGTATTCTTGCATTAACTTGCATTGTTTCTCTATTCATGGTTTGCTTTATTATATTTAAAGAAATGAGCAAAAGATACACTTTCATAAAGTAATTAAAAATAGCTAGTCCTGAGATTTCAGTCCTTGTGTATTGGCTTCAGCTGTTTTAAATTACAAAATTGATTCACCAAACCTGAGATGAAATGTCAGAGGTACATGACCAATTATCTATGACATTTCATTTGTAGTTAAGGCTATAAATTGTTCATGATGAAGTCTTGAGAAAAATGTTCAAATGTCAAACACTAGAGTTCTGGGTTCTATATTAATTGTACTTTTCTAATTCTTATTTTTTCCCATTTGTTATCTTTCTACCATTTAACATTATGTAAGTACATTTGACTCTTTATACTTTTAATTCAGATTTGGATATAGAACTGAGTAAAGAAGAGAGCATACAGTGATAACTGACAAAAAAAGGTAAGGTCAATACATTATTCGATACTATTGACCATAATTCAATTCATTCAAACTCATTGTCAAAAAAAAAAAAAAAGATCAAATAAGTTTAGAAATATATAATGAAAAGAACTGTAGACTTCTATTGATAGTTGCATTTGATTTCAACTTGTGCCTGTAATTTTAAGCATCATTATGGGAGTCTGACATTTCAGTTAATAACAGATAAAATTTGGTATATTTAACTGCTATTCAAACATTAAATATTTTGAAACTACCATCTGATGTGTGTTCCAAGCAAGTTGGCATGCCTTATTAATTTTTGGACAATGAAAAGTTGTTTATTATTTATCAAGAGTAGGGTTTTTGAGAATTTCCTACATTAAAGAATGGGGGTGTTTATATGTTCTAAAATAGAAAAACTCAATTTTATGTTTTCACACCTTGCTAAATTTATTGTAAATATTTAATTCAAAGTCATTCAAAACCCCATTTGGGGGGATATTAAACAAAATTATTTGTAAGTTTATATGGGAGAATAAAGAATATGGGGAACATAATATGTGTTAAAAGAATAATTCAATTTGCTGGTTAAAATTGTTTTTGAAATTAATAGTTTGCATAGGCTTTCCACTTGATAAAATTAAAGCTTATTTTATCACCCATACCAAATGATTTCCAAGTAATGTTTTAAAAACAAAAATAAGAATATGAGAAGGATCTTCGGAACTGAGGGGACTGTTTTAAGCAATACAGGAAAAAAAATAAGTTGTTTTTTTTTAATATAATTTATTGTCAAAGTGGTTTCCATACAACACTCAGTGCTCATCCCAATAAGTGCCCTCCTCAATGCCCATGAAAGACTCTTAAATACAGAGAACAAACTGGGGGTTGATGGAGGGTGGGGGAGAGGGGAAAGTGGGTGATGGGCATTGAGGACAGCAAAAACAGAAGTTCTAAAGGAAAAGAAAGACAGAATAGACTACATAAATATTAGAAATTTTAGCACTTTACAGTCCTTCAAATTAATAAGAAAATGTCCAATAAAAAAAGAAAGAAAAATCTAGGAATCTGATACTATCATGGCACAAGATCTTTATTTTTCAATTTCAAAATGAACATTTAATGCCCTGTACTATTATATGCAGATATAAAGTGTATTTGGTCATATATATTTCTTCGTATATTTTATAATTTTCTATAAAATAGGAAGTCTCAGATTTCACTATCTTCAGTTTCTTTTTTTAAATATATGTCCCTTTTGGTCTTATCATTCCCTTCTGTATTCTGTTTCAGCATTGGTGTTTCCTTTGTTTAAGCAGCAGAGCAGAATATATTAACTGACCTATGTTGATTCTTCTATAATATCTCATTCTTACAAAGAACAAATTATGCTCTTGATACATTAAATTATATCATCAATTGAAACTGAGATTATTTATTTAGATGCTAGCATGAGTCTGCATTATAACACTTCACATGATGCTAAATTATATTTTTAATGGAGTATGAAGTTACTGGCACTAAAGTACTTGCTAGGGCTTTGAGTTTATGGAAGCCTCAGTCCTCTATTATTGCCCTACCTGAAACTGTATGTATGTGGCCATATCAGCATCACCCTTTTGCTAGTAGGAACTTGGTCAGATGAAAAGGATCCTTTAACTTTCCCTTATCCTTATTTCCATAACTTCTTTTATCAGGTCTGCTCAACCGGGATGAGGGATGGCGTGATTAGGGACAAGGTAATATGAACTTGTTTCAGCTCAACACACACACACACACACACACACACACACACACACACACACACAATTTTCCTCAGATGAGGTCCTTGTTATCTTGTGATTTTGTCCTAGATTCTCTTCATGAACATGTTTAATATATTTGGAAATATTTAAATAAATATTATTGACGTATTTTTTCCTCTGGAATATCTTTGGGAACTTTTAGCGTTGGTTATAGTAGCAAGTTTCTTTAAATTAAGAATTTACATAGCTTTATGGAATTCCTTGGGAATTTGAAAAAGCATGTACAAGCAGCAAAAAAAAAATTTTTTTGTGGCACCTTACTGTAGGAAATGTGAAGATACATTAGTACTTCTTGTAACTTTCTGTTATTTCCTTACAATCGTATAATCAGTTCTACTTTAGGAAGATAACTTTTAAAAATAATTTCCCAAAAGTATCACAAACCACACTAGCAACTTCAAATGTATACTTAAAATTTGGCCTAATATTCTTGTATCATTTGAATTACTTGTATAATTTTAGCTTTATCATTCTTGTTTCTTTCTTTCTTTTCTTTCCTTTTTTCTATCTCTGAGGCATCTGTAAAAATGTTAGATAGGATTGGGGTGCCTGGGTGGCTCAGTCGCTTAAGCGTCCGAGTCTAGATTTTGGCTCAGGTCATGATCTTATGGTTTGTGAGTCTGAGCTCTGCATTGGGCTCTGAGCTGATAGTGGGGAGCCTTCTTGGGATTCTCTCTCTCCCCTCTCTCTCTCTGCCCCTCCCGGCTCATGTGTGCTCTCATTCTCTCTCTCTCTCTCTCTCTCTCAAAATAAATAAAAATAAATTTAAAAAATGTTAGATAGGATTTCAATACTATTTGTGTCAGAGATAAGAGAAGAAAAAAAGAAAAAGAAATATTTTAGAGGTTGAATAAGATGTACATTAAATTATTTAGTTTCAGAAGTACTTGGAGGGAGGAGTTAAAATAGGGGAATAATAGAAGGACTTTAATAATGGCTCATGATCCACTCAAATGGGTGTATAGTTTGGGGTAGTAAAACCATCCCTTTTACCCTCTGAACACACACATGTATTCTAATTTTTAATCATTGATGAAGTTTCATATGTGATTCTTTTTTATATTTTCATATTTCATGACATGTTCCTGAAAGCTGAATGACATAGTTTCAGATATAGCTGTTCCTGTCATTCATCCAGAAAACAAAACTGATAAGGAAAAAGGAGGAATGGGTTCCAGATGAATGTCACTGAGCTACGGACCTGAAAAGCAAAGCTATGTGGAGACAAATATGAAACCAGAACTTACAGGTAAATATGAAGTGTTTGAAAAAAGCCGATGGGTTTTAAAGGAGAGGGATAGAGTCGGCAAGATCAAGGCTAAAGGGGGGCTGAGGGAAGTCCGCAGTTATGAAAGCAAAGCAGTTTCATGAGATAAAGTTTTTCAGGCTGAGGCAACGCTATGCATCTTAGAAGGCAAATGTGAGATGCCACTCCAGAACAAGACCCTGGCAACAGACCAAAAAGGCTCAAACATTCATTTCTAATCTTCACAGCTCCAGCTCCGGATTCACACAAGACATGATTTGAGGCTCAGGAAATACAGGCAAATTTACTCATCATTCTATCATCGGATATTAATTCCCTGAGGAAGAAGTATTTCTAACTATAATGTGGGCATGTTATGAAAGAATTACTCATTAAGATCTAATCAGCTATTAACATCCTAGTGTGGTTACATTACTTTAGAGCTAAATTCCTAAAGGGCTTTAGGGAAAGGCAAAGCATGAGTCTGTATCATCATATGAGCCAGTCTGGAACAATTCAGTTTTAGATATATTTCTAAGATTCTTTGAGCCTGATTTGCCAGAGATTTTTTTTTCACTCACTATCCCTTAGATAAGAGGTAAAATTGGGCAGCTGTAACTTTCTGGTCCAGAAGGAGACAAATGAACCTTTTTATTTTAGCTGCTTCCGTGGCACATCTTTTTTAATGTAGCTAGATTAAACTAACAGGGAATGAAATTTTAAACGCTTTCATGTACATCAACTGCCCTGGTGGTCACTGGGGTCTTCTCCACCATTAGTTTGAATGCATTAATCTGTTTTAGTTCCTGCCTGGTGCTCTTGAAATCCCACTCTAACTCCAGTGTAGTCTTATGCTTGATGAGTGGGGCAATGTGCCTGCAAAGACATGCAACCATACTACTCAATTCACACTTAAAAATGACTCACACATTTAAATTTTTGGAGGTTTTGAGATAACACTTTCTAACATAAAATAGTTTGATTCTTTGTAAACACATTTAACAGATATCAAGAGAAGGAATTATTTTATTTCCCTGTGTCTAAATTTATAGCTCAAAAATTCGTACTCTTTTAAAAGGGGGAAGTTTTGATCTAAAAGTAGGTCAGAAGTAATTTATATGCGCTCATGTAAAGTACACAGAAAAATATTTCTCTGAGTATTTTTACAAATTAAAAGATAGTTTTAAAAATTAATACAGTGGATTAAAAATAACTTTGGTGTTCTTCAATTCATTATCTCTTTAAAAGCACTAAATAAGTGTACAAATTTGAATTAACAGAATTAATTCTAGCTAGCTTTATGGCTTTTATATTTGAAAGTATTTGGGTTACTTAAATTAACTCTTATGTCTAAGTAAGGTTTTGAGTTACTGTCAATCATATTTACCCTTAATTTAATAACTCATTAGAGTAATCTAGAAATGGGAAGAAAATAGGTTGTATGGTTGAGTCAATTAATTTAAGTTATTTTATCTTCAGCAGTTATTAACACAAATGTGAAGCGCAAAATACCTTGGGAAAGTATTAATTTTCTTCACACACCTCTGCCACGGTACTTCAAGCCTCTGTGCTATGTGGTAGCCATTTTCTAGCTCACCCTAATTACGTTAGTGGGTTTTGACAGGTAGAGCAGGTAGTGCTGTATTGGAAAACATTTGCTTTAGTGTGGGAAAAAAAAGCCATAAAAATAAAACTAGACTGCACCAAAGCACTAGCAAGAACCAACAAGTATAAAACATGAGAAACTGTAGAAAGCACTATTACATTGTCATGTTGCTCTTAAAGTATTTCTAAGTAGGGTAAGGTTTCTGGGGTTGGAAGAGGAAATTAGTTCTCTACTGAGCTTGGCGACTTATATTAATATTATTAATTTGTTAAATCCATTTGCTTTGAAATAAAACATATATTCATAAAACTACACAAATAAATTATAGTTTAATTAATTACAAGGCAAAAACACTCTTTTAATGACCTCTCTCTGCTCCAGCCAATCCCAATTAAGAAAGAGAACACTGAAAGCAATTCTTCCATGTTGGTGTCCAAATCATAAACCCCTCCTTCTCAAAAGCTAACCACCACCCCCACTTTTACAGTGATCATTTCTTTGTGTTTCTTTACAGTTTTACCAAAGGTACATCTCCAGGCACAATAGCTTAGCGTTGCGCTTTTGTAAACTTTAATATTTCTTTTAGGTTAATTACTAATTTATAATTTCTTCTCTTTCTCTTTCTTTTCAATATAATTATTTGTTTAATTTAGCAGCTTAGTCTGTGCCAAGCAGCACTGCTGTTTTTTTTTTAAGAAAAGCCACTCTAAAAATAGGAAAACATTTAACTTATTTAAACATCCCAAAAGATTTACACAAAGACACATACATAGTTTGATGTTTTGCTTTCAACCTGTCCTATTTTTACTAACTGGTATTTTGTTTTGTTTTAAACATTAGCAACATTTTAGGGGCACCTGGCTTAGTCAGACACTTAAGCACCTGACTTGTGATTTTGACTCAAGTCATGATCTTACAGTTCATGAGTTAGAGCCCTGCGTTGGGCTCTGTGCTGATAGAGTGGAGTCTGCTTGGGATTCTCTCTTTTCCTCTCTCTCTGCCCTTCCCCCATTTGTGCTCTCTCTCTCTCAAAATAAATAAATAAACTTAAAAAAATAAAAATTAGCAACATTTTAGAATATAGGTAATTAAATTACTGGTTAGTGATTAGAATACTCATCTATAATTCATTATTGATAGTATTTTATCATATTAGCATTTGTTTTAAATTTAGTAATAAAAATATTATGAATAAAATTGTAAATTGATATCATTTTCTCTACTACCCTCATCCTCATTCTGCTTCATTTTTTCAGAAGCAGCAGCTTAAATAACTGTTGTACTTCCTTTCAAATTAATATATCTATACAGATATCTCAGTCAGATGCATGAGAAGTTTATGCCCACAAAAATTAATTTTATTTACACTATAAGAATTCTAATCAACTAAATAAAATATAGTATCAACTAAATTTTTAGTGAATACTAGTTTAGTTGTTCAGTTTTTAAGGTGTGGGGATTAAGAAACAAACTTCTGAAGTTAGATTAGTTTTATATATATCCTACATCAGGCATATAGTGGCTATATATTGCTTGGAAAATTTTACAACAACTTCTTTTCCATATATATATATAATGAGGACAGACATACTGGGTTAGACAGGATTCAGTTAGGTTACCCGTTACCAAAAAACCTGAAATAATAATGGTGTAAAAGCCACATTTGTCATAAAAGGAGTTGGAGATAAATACCGCAGACCCCTTTGATCTTACTCCTTTCCGTTTCTAGACTTGTCACATTATGGTTCAAGAACACTCAATCTCTAGCAATTACATCTGCAATTCAGGTAGCAGGAGTTATAAGGACAAAGGGCATTTCTTCCCCCTTTAAAAAGAATTTCCACAGACTTCTGTTTATGACTTACTGGCTAGAACTTACTCACAATTCCACACTTAACAGCAAAGTGATCTGGATGATGTAATTTGTATTTAAGGGAGACCATATATGGTTATAAAATTGGGAATCCTATTACAAAGGGCTGCTTGAATTCTCGAATGCAGACTGTACCTTGGCTTACATGCATACATTTTCTTCCACATACAGAATGCCTTACTGAAGCAAATCAACCAACAATTTTATCAAGTAACTCCACCTAAAACTGAGTATGTCCAAGGTAGTTAGTCCTGTCCATCACATTCTAGAGAAGCTGTCTGCTACAAAATGTCAATACGCAATGTACAAGTAAGGATAAGAAGTTAGTGAAACAAAATATTTTCCATTCAGAGATGAAAGAATGGAAAGCAAACAGCCTTCACAGGTCAAGAGCTAGTGAAATATGCAGAGATAGAACAGTGAAGGGTATCTTTCCTGATGATGCTGTTCCTTGATCCTGTGTTTGTTTGTCGATGTGCAGGGCCCTGGTTCTTCTCTCAGCGTGAAAAAATCTCTGGTCTGTCTTTCTCGCTGGACTTTTGGCGTCTCTTCCTTTTTCAAAATTCTTCATAACCACATAATAAGTTAGCATTGGAAAATAAGCCATTATTGGGGATTCCAAACATTTCAGAGGCCATTTCCTTCTTGCGCACTTATAGGGTCCCAGAAATTGTTTAAAAACATTGAGAGACCAAACTAAGAGTTTTCTTTCAAAAGATAATCCCCGCACAAGCTTAGTAGGCTTCCAATCTATTTCTGTCTGTTGAATTTCATGTCTATGTAGAATTAAATTTTTTAAGCTTGACAATTCTTGTGTTTCACTTACTAGACCGTTATAAGACCATCTTCGTCTCTCAGCTTAGTGACCATGATTCATGGTCATTATAATGGATTTTAGATATTTCCCTCAATCCAACTTCAGACATTAATTCTATTATACAGAGACACTTAGAATTGAATTTGGAGGTGAGCAGTGAGAATGGAGTAATATTTTGACTATCCCATGGATAGACTACCTAGGAATGGTGGTTACTAATTTCCCTACTTGGGAGTTAAGCGATAGACAGATAGAGGATTGGTTTGTATATGACTGTAGAGTCCACATGCTGAGGTTTTGATATAATTACAGATGGGTGTAATTCCAATGGAGATGCTAAATTTAGGGTTTTTAAAAATCATCTTTTGTGGAGACTTTTGGGTGGCAGCTCAAGAAGCGAACTGAGAAAAATTGTTCTTCATCAATTACAAAATACAGAGTGAAAGAAATATTCTCTCTCTAATGTCCACGAAGACACAGGTCTCATCTAGGACATGAAGACAACTTAGAAACCAAGGAAGTAAGTTAGCTAATTATTATATAAAATGTAGTTTATCATAGGAAATATTAAAAATAAAATATAATATGAATTTTCTATTGCTTCCAAAAAATTAAGCCTAGAACAAGTAAATTTGAAAACATATTTCCTCCCAGCACAAGTTTTAGAAATATAGGTTGTGGAAATATAGACCTTAGCCTATCAACTGATGTATTTTTCCTCCATAATTATCATTCTAGGAAAATTGTCTCAAATTTTATAAGCTTTATGTAGACTATGTTCCTCTCAAACTGGGATCTGATCATTATGTAACATAATTAAATGTCTTTTGTGTAATAAAGTAATGGAGAATATATTTTATTAACCATAATTGTTTGAAGTCTTCTATGGGTACATGATATAACATAACAACTTAAAGTAACACCTTAGACCCATTACCTTTATAAGCTTTTGAAATTTCTATGCTTTTCCTCCTCATAATTCTAGATGTTCAGGACTAGTTCAAACCCTTTGTAAATTTTATAATGCTTTTATCTGAAAGAAACTTCAGGGTTTGATCACTTGGCTAGTATTTAAACAAAAATAAAAGCAACTTTGGGGCACCTGGGTGGCTCAGTCAGTTGAGCATCCGACTTTGGCTCAGGTCATGGTCTCACGGTTCATGAGTTCGAGCCCTGTGCTGGGCTCTGTGCTGACAGCTCCAAGCCTAGAGCCTGCTTCAGCTTCTATGTCTCCCTCTCTCTCTCTCCCCCCTCCCCTGCTTGTGCTCTATCTCTCTGACTCTCAAAAAATAAATACACATTTAAAACAATTTTAAAAAATAAAACCAACTTTGACTTAGTTGGGAGAAGTAAAGACCAAAAGAAACAATGATACCTGATTTTTAATAAGAAGGTATCACACACACACACACACACACACACACACACACACCATAAATTATCAAGTTTTTCTATGTAACCTTAAAGGGTTACAATAGCCTAGGATGACCAAGGTGACTAGATGATAAAACAGGGTGTGAATACAAAAGGCAGATGCATTCAATACAATAAAGGACTCAAACAGCAAACAGATATTATTTCTTCCATTTGAAAAGTAAAATAAGCTGAAAAAAACCCCACTTATGTCAACCCTATAACGTAGTTCTATATTATATTATAACTTGTATATATATTTTATAGCATTTATCTTATAACCATATAGCCTTTTATATATTCATTTGTATGATATATTCAGTGGTATGTAATTTTATAATTATATTCATAGCCTACATTTAGCATGTTATTAATTTTGATAGCTATCATTTTAATATCTACTGTTACAACTTGGACATACAGCTTATCTTACTCAAGCATTCTCCATTATTTAATGACATCACGATAATTTAGTGTATGTGTAAAGTTGATTTAATGAAGAAATCTGCCTTACAGCAACTAACGCAAAATAGAACACTCTCATGCAATAGTTCAGAAGGTGTGTAGGTATTACAGGGAAGTTAAAGAGTTCTACTCCACATAGCCATCTGCCAACCCAAATTCTTCTTATCTTATTGTTCAGCCATCCCATATGTTTTTGTATTTATCTGCATGATTGGAGTTGGCTCCATTCCATAAATAAAGAATTGGGGGTGGAGGAAAGCAAGTGAATGACATAAAATTCCCATCTAAACAAGTACCCCTAGGGTTGCCTGGGTGGCTCAGTCAGCTAAGTGTCTGACTTTGGCTCAGGTCATGATCTTGTGGTTCCTGAGTTCAAGCCCTATGTCAGACTCTGTGCTGATTGCTCAGACCCTGGAGCCTATTTTGGATTCTGTGTCTCCCTCTTTCTCTACCCCTCCTGGCCTCATGCTTTGTCTCTCTTTGTCTCTCAGAAATAAATAAGTGTTACAAAAAATTTTAAACAAGTAACCCCACCTTTCTGTTGACATTCTATTTGTAAGATCTTTATTAACAGGGCTACATTTAGTTGTGTAGGAGACTGGGTAATCTCTGTAGCTTTCCTGTCATGGAACGAACTATAGCTATCATCATGGATGAAGGAATAAACTAATTTTGAGGGTCACTAATTAGTTCTCTGCCATAGTTGGCAACTCTTTTATCAAATTATCTGTGCACACTCTTCTTCTCTTACATAGAACACACTCACACACTCTCTAATGGCAAGAACCCATTGTTTCATCCATTAGGTTCATACAGCTTAGACTTCAGTGTCTCTGACTGACAAATAAATCCAGTCTCTCCATAAACTACAGACTGAGTCCCCATGAGTTATCATTTAATGAAAAGACAAGACATCTGCTCATCATACACACACAGTAGGTAAAACGATGGGTAAGAAAAAGACAACTGCAACAATAATTTCCATTTATTAAAAGGAAGAACAGGGGGCACCTGGGTGGCTCAGTCGGTTAAGCGTCCGACTTTGGCTCAGGTCATGATCTCGCGGTCTGTGGGTTCGAGCCCCGCGTCGGGCTCTGTGCTGACAGCTCAGAGCCTGGAGCCTGTTTCAGATTCTGTGTCTCCCTTTTTCTCTGACCCTCCCCTGTTCATGCTCTCTCTCTGTCTCAAAAATAAATAAATGTTAAAAAAAATTAAAAAAAAAAAAAAAAAAAAAAAAAAGGAAGAACAGGAAACAATAGTAGGAGCCAATGAAATCCCTGACCAAACAATGAAGTAAGTTCCTTGGTTATATCTTTTCAACACTTCTGGTTCTTCTCTTTGGATACAACTTTCTTGTTCTTTTTGTCTATGTCCCAATCTTTCCCCACCTGTTGATTTTTCACTGTGGCATTTCCCTCATAGTCATATCTGAAATGGGTGACTTTAACATTTATCTTTTCAGAAAAAATGTTTCTTTATTTATTTGGGGTGGGGAGAGGGAGATTGAGTGGGGAGAGGACCAGAGAGAGAGGGAGAGAGAAAGAATCCCAAGCAGGCTCTATGCTGTCAGCCCAGAGCCTCACACAGGGCTCGATCTCACAAACTGTGAATTGTAATGCTTAATCTGACCGTAAGTCAGATGGTTAAACAACTGAGCCACCCAGGCACCCTGATATTTGTCCTTTTGAACTCGCAAGTTTTGTAAACATTGGTAATGTGGGTTTGAGGTTTAGGTGGTCTAGTCATGTAGTTTACTTGATACTATTTTTTCTTTTAAACACTTATTTTTCCTTGGGAGCCTAATTTCACATTTTGCTTACTCATTTTCTTAACCTTTCTGACTCTATTTTGGTTCATAATTTCTATGTTCACCTGTCTTTATCTTCTCTTCACCTATCTTTATCTTTTCTGGTTTACTATGGTAACCTTAAGGACATCTGAAACAAAAGGCCCAACAAAGAAAATAACACCCAAATTTCTTTTTTTTTTATTTGTTAAAAGTTTATTTGAGAGAGAGAGAGTGAGCGAGCAAGAGAGGGACAAAGAACAAGGGAGAGAGAGAATCCCAGAATAGGTAAAACAGCTCAGAGCCTGATGTGGGGCTAGAACTCACGAAATGTGAATCGAATCACATCCTGAGCCGAAGCCAAGAGTCAGACACTTAACCGACTGAGCCACCTAGATGCCTCCCACGTCTGATTTCTTTATATCCACAAGATCATCCACACACCATAGTTGCATGACTAGCATAGCTCCTCACTCCCACAGAGGGGAAAAGAAAAGAAACAATAATAAATAATTTATTTTTAGGCAAGTGATGTGGAATATGTACATATTTTTTCATAGTCTATTAGAGAGAATCTAGCCATACAGCATGTGCCCAGAGAAAAATGCTTTTGGAACAAAGCACATCAACATTTTGGAATTTTTAATATATATTTTGAACTGTATTTTAATGGTTTTACAATTATCTTTGGCTGGCAATATATCAATATTTCATATAATACAGAGAAATATAATATATATAAATTATAAAATATGGCTCTTCACTAATGATTTAATTTGCATATGCTATCTTAATATTGAGATTATACATTTTTCCTGCTTGTTTACTGGTTGACTCTAATGTGTTATTGGTATTTTTCTTATGGGTTTGTATGGGATATTCATATAGGATAGTGATGCTATCAATAGACACCATTGCCTATTATACGTTATTGGTTGTATTTTATTTCCAATTGTCAAATTTGTTAGTCTTCATTTTTTCCATAATATCTAAATTAAGGAAAAAGTCTTACCCTCATTAAAAGTCTTTTCCTATTTAAGTTGCAATAATAATACAAAAGTCTGCTATATATTATATTTTGCTTTGACAGATTTATTGAATAAAGAACTAAACAGATTTTGCCTACAAATTGTCAGTTAATGAAATATTAAGTTAATCCATATTTGGTCAGAGACATAGTGCCTATGGTTTTATATTTCATTATCCAGGTAAGAATTGAGATCTCATTACGCCTCAAGTTGGATCTTAGCATATGTTGCCACCTTCGGCTTCTACACAGCTATCTTCTAAGTGTGTGTAGATATTAAAAAAACAACAGCAGCAGTAACTTATTTTACATACAAAATTGGAGAATAGGGGTACCTGGGTCGCTCAGTCAGTTAAGCAACCAACTCTTGATTTCGGTTTAGGTCATGATCTCACAGTTCCTGAGATTGAGCCCCACATAGGGCTCTGTGCTGATAGCGTGGAGCCTGCTTGGGATTCTTTCTTCCTATCTCTCTGCCCCTTCCCCACTTTTGTATGCACTCATGTGTGTACTGTCTCTTTCTCTCTCAAAATAAATAAATAAACTTTAAACAATTGAGGGGTAGAATTACATGAACCGCGCTGAGAAAATTCCTACCACTGTTTGACTTTCAACAGATTCATCATGAAGATTCCAAGATTCATGATTAGAATGAGGATAAAAGTTTGCCCTAGTTTAGTTTACCTTAAAAATTAGTGATATGCGAGTTAAGCAGTAATAATTAACAAGCATTGGTTTTAATACTAAAATGTGAAAGTCTCTATTTTTAAATAAGTGTCATTTTACTTTCGCCACTGTGCATTAGTTTACTTTATCAGCCCCAACTTGATTAGCTCAGAGAACATTATCCGATTGTTTTTTACCTTGTTAAGACACTTTTAAATGTCATCAAAGCACTGATAATCTTCTGGCCCATCTTAAAACTGAAACCTGTGTGTGTGTGTGTGTGTGTGTGTGTGTGTGTGTGTGTGTGTGTTATAATTTCTTTCTTTTCCTTTTTGAATGCATATAGCTAAAAAGTAAAGTAGTGATAGGAAATAATGTTCTCATACTTTAAGATCAAATCATATCATAACCCGTAAGTTTGTGAAGCAGGATTATTTTCTCTGTCAATGATAAGAAACAGCATACCAGTGATTATATCTCCCTACAACATAAAGATATACATGAGAAATCTCAAGAATGGAAAAAGTAAAAACATAAAAAAAAATGTTCCCCCAAATACAACTAAAGTCTCACAACGAAAAAGGCTTAAAACATGAATCCCTTAAAGTGCAAACTCTTTAGAGTCAAAGACCCTATTATTTCTACATATCTGTTAAGTACTTTGACTTTTCAAAATAAATAAATTACCTTGTAATAATGGTAAACAGTTCTTAAAAATGAAATGTGTCTTCATAAGATAAAGAAATTTTATCTTTTTTCTTTGTTGATAAGTTGGCATAACCTTTCAAGGTAACTGTAGACAATGTTGTTTTAGAATTATTTTGCAAATAATTAGTGAAATGTCAACAAATCAGTTCAGGAAGAGAGGTTTATTTCCAATGTAATAATTTTATGCAGGAATGGATAAAAACAATGGATGAAGGGCTACATGAAAGATGAGATTATTGGAAGATGGTACACAGAGATAAAGAAATATTGAACTCAGGAAGGAAGGCACATAGGACAGTTTGGCCAACATCCCAAATCTTTCCTTCCTATACTTTCTCTCTGAAAATATAAATACAATATGCTAAAAATTGATCCTTTAAGGCATTTTCTACCTGCTTTGGCAAATTTCAACCATTAGTTCTACTACAAGGTACTGAAAGTCTCATCACTACCTCTCATACACTGAAGACAATGCTGCCTGTGTCTCAGTGTGAGCCTCCTCGGTACTCCTCTAGTCATAAACCTGGATGACATGACAAATAGCCACATTCTCTTTTCTTCCTAGTAATTACTTGTAATGATATCTTTTTAAAAATTTTTTCAACGTTTTTTATTTATTTTTGGGACAGAGAGAGACAGAGCATGAACGGGGGAGGGGCAGAGAGAGAGGGAGACACAGAATCGGAAACAGGCTCCAGGCTCCGAGCCATCAGCCCAGAGCCTGACGCGGGGCTCGAACTCACGGACCGCGAGATCGTGACCTGGCTGAAGTCGGACGCTTAACTGACTGCGCCACCCAGGCGCCCCACTTGTAATGATATCTATCGCCACAGCCGTCACAGCCGCATCTTAAGCTTTACTTCTCAAAATTTCATATCTAATATTTCATCCTCATCTTCAAAATTCCCCTCAATTTGTTCCCACTAAGTCTGATGACGATACTAATAGTGATGATGATCATCATCATCAATGAAATCTCATCTCCCCCTGAGCTCTGATCTCTTTACCATGGCCTTATATATCAACTGCATCCTGATTTCACTTCTGTAGAGGATTTATCCCACACTCCTCCTTCCAGATCCCTAGCATCCCTTCCCAGGCTTATCCTCCAGATTTTGTGGAGTTTACAAGAGATAACGCTGGGGCTACTATAGCAGCTTTACATGAAGAGCTGGAAGTGCCTGGGCCATGACTAACTGGTGAAGGGACATGGCATCCCAGCTCCCTTGCTTCAAGGCATGACAAAACCTATGATGGGATTTATGCCCCAGAGTTCCCTATACAGTGAGGTAAAGTGTAGGATTTCACCTAAAATCATAGTCTTGCTGGGCTATCATTCTTCTTCTACTTCTTTACCATTTTCTCCTCAGTGCATTTAATTAATAAATCATTTGCAGAGAATTCTTGTCTTAAAATCTGTTTTTAGGGAGGTTTTATGTGAAAAATTATGAATTACCTATGCCTTTTAAACTACTAATTTTCCCTTTAAAGGGATTATCACTACTTGATACACATATACATACATACACATACTCAGACATTTGCACATGTGCACCTGTGTTAGTTTTTATTTATTTTCTGGCTGCATGAGTAGTATTTCCCTTAAACCCAATAACTGGGTTTTCTCTAAAAGAGTACCATATTCTCACCTGTCTCTGGCAACATCTTTCTTCAGGAGATGATAAATCTTCGGGGTCAAGGTCATTTTCCCAACCATAGCTGCCCCCCCCCCTTATATATCATGTTCCAGATGCATGAAATCTTGAAATTTCCTAATGTGATGGCCAGTCACCCAGTTCTAGTCCAGAGTATACATGGGCTTTTTACCTGGGTCTATTCTCCCAAGGGCAGACATCTACATGTTTTCTACCCCCTTCTCCAGTCAGAGGAAGGGCATAGCTGGATCTGTTGGTAAAGGAGGTAATACGTATATAGAAATTGATCACATGCCTGTGAGGCTCCTCTTAGAAAGAGGCAGCAGCAGAGAACAGAAAGTACAGGTAGAGGAGAATGGAAGACTTCATTTTAACTCTCATGCAGGACCTGCAGATATAATAAGTTACTAAGAAGGAAAAAAATACCTGTGAAATATAAATTAAAAAAAAATTATAAAGGTCAGACCAACTCTCATCTTCTCTGCTTCAGTGTGATACTCAGTTGAGCATCAAGTATGAAATTTCATTTTCAATATTTATCATGATCAGTCAGTAATTCAAATTGAGATGATTTTGCCTCAGTCATCCTTCTTTTACTATCTTTACTACAGAGTGTGAACATGTGTGTGTGTGCCCATGCACATCCTTTTTTGAGAGCACCCATCCTTCAGAAACTATACTTTGTTGTTAAAAGTCCTGACACTAAATCTATTCCACCTCAATCTGCCAACATGGGATGTTTAAAGAGACCAAAAAAGGCCAAAAACCAAATCAAAACCCACAAATAAACACTATCAAAAAGGTATCGACTTCACTACCTGTCCTAAGAGAAGTTACAAGTTAATCCTCAAATATAGTCTCATTATGTTAATAGTAGTTGCCATTCATAGTTCCTCCTATAGGCATTTAAATGCGATGATAACCCATTGATATCCAGGAAGCACTTTTTCTAGCTCTCCCCAAATTCTAGCTAGCATGATGGAATGGCTAGGTATTCTATTTAGGGAAAGGGAAATTTGCTTTGAATTCATGTTTCCCTTTGTCCTCAAAATTATCCCATCCTTTGGCAAGAGAAAAAGGTCATACAATCTGACTCTGGAAATGAACATGTCTGCCCGGGTAGTATAGAGGGTGGCTATATTTAGTTTTAATAGGTCTAAACATATAGCATTGTTTATGAAATCCAAGACATTGAAACGACCTATGTGTCCATAGATGTATAAAGGCATAAAGAAAATGCTAGTTACTAGACCAAGCTTCTGCTAAAGTGAACTAAAGTTTACAGTAACCAGAATCATTTCCCAGAAAATCTGAGTGTTAAATTGTCAAGCGCACATAATCCCCACACTGGAGAAAAAAAAAATGCATAAGTCAAATATTATGCAGCCATAAAAAAGAAGAAAATCCTGACATTTGCAACAACATGGATGGGCCTGAAAACATTATGGTAAGTGAAATAAGTCAGAGAAGACAAATACTGTATGATCTCACATATATGGAATCTAAAAAAACCCAAACAATATCATAGATACAGAGAAAAAACTGGTGGTTGTCAGACGCAGGGGTTGGGGGAATGGGCAAAATGGGTGAAGGTGGCAAATGATACAAATTCCCAGTTATAAGATAATACATCCCAGGGATGTACAGCTTGGTGACCATAGTGAACAATACTGAATTATATATTTGAAAATTGCAAAGACAACATCTTAAAATTTCTCATCACAAGAAAAAAATGTAACTATATGTAGTAATGACTGTTAAACATATTGTAATAACCATATATACACATACTTATGACTATATATATATATATATATATATATATATATAGTGATTATGTTATACACCTAAAACAGATACAATGTTATATATATCAATTATATCTTAATAAAGAAAATACTCCTAAACATTCTTTCTAATGAAAAGTCTGCTCTTATATACTCTTCAGTTAGGGCCTTCGTTAAATTCCTGAATGAATGTACAAATATCTTGACTTTATCTGGTAAAGTGGTAACTCTCAGCCCACCTCTACTATGTGTACAAGAGTAGATAATCTTATCATTGTTTTAATCATATAAATTTTGGCCAGTAGGACGTCAATTGACTTTTTAAAGTTTAAAATTAAATTAAATCAGCCTATGGTATCTACGGTTTTTCTGTTATGGTACAATAATGGAACGGATGTGATTATAAGAGAGAAGAAAATGGCAAATTGAAAAGAAGAAAAAATACCAAAGAAGAAAAAGATAAACATTTTTAAAAATTTTCTTTTTCCAAAGTATAAACTGTTAAGGTATAGTAACATACACATGATACAGTATGGTTTTATCCCCTAAAAATGTTGGTCAGAAATTCTGTTCATAGCATCATGTATGTATAGAGTACAGGTATGTCATTATAAACATGTATATAGTTTGTGAAAAAGGGCTACATTCAGTTAAATATTTTTGGAACAACCATCTAGAATATTCTCTAACATAAATTTCTTAGTAGGCAATATTTTATCCCATACTTCAACAGATTTCTGGTAAAAACTGGTTAATATATAAAGTGCTACCACCACTTGTGTAGAAGGATGCACTTATACAAGTAAAGAAAAAGTACACTACTTTAAGTGCATGAAACCAACTCTTTCCAGAAAAAAGATTTGAGATGCTTCTTAATAATATGAAATATACCCTCCCCTTAATGTAAGAATTTTCACTTTTTACAGCTCATATGTAATTAACTCTCAAACATTTTAATAGCTAATAAAACTATGAAGAAGCTGTAGCAATATTTTGGAATATTCTGTATCAGTACATAAAGAATTTGAAATAGTGTTAAGGCTTAATATTATTCAAATAATAAAAAGTAAGTCATCCATAATTATAAAGAGGCTTTTTTATCACAGTAATGAAAATTTACAAAATATTACTGCTGTGCAATTATGATAATGGTAATAAAAGACAATTTTCTTCAACAAGGTCACTGTTTGAAATTTAGCTACAAAAATCTAGTCATTATCTTAGAGAAGTAGTTTCCAAAATTTTATCAACTGTATAAATATTTTTCTTAGCTCTTTCTTTATAGTTATTTGAAGAAATATATATTCACCAAGAAGAAGCAAAGACATGCTACTCAGTTTTAAAATTGTAATGTTTCTTTTCAGAGTGGATACAAACGTATGTGTGTTTTAACTTTATGGATTTATCTGATTTTTGCCATATAAAAAATTAACCAAAACCTAACATGGGAAGCTGTGCTTCCCTTATATCTGTTTTTATCAAAATCACACAAAACATATCATGACTTTAAATTTTTGAACCCAGCCGATTTACCCATGTACAAAATAACATACAGACATTTATATGATTCTTTGTGAGGAAAATGTCATAAGTTCAGCTTCTCTAGCTTTGCTTTTTGCTATATTTAGTCACTTAGTTGCAGGGATCCTGAATCTTTTCCAATAATTTCCATCCGGGATATCAACCAGACCAGTCTACCCAATTGGTACTTCTAATAGGATTGCCCAAACCACCGAAGAGAGAGAAACTCACAAGCTCACTTATCCTTTCTCAAGCCTTGATCATCTCAAAGGAGTTGCTGTTAATTCTGTAGTTTTAAAAACTTACTATTATACACACTATCAGATCCTTTTTAAAATGAGATGATAATATCAATTAAAAGTAACTCAGTAGATGAAGGGAAGATTGATGAGAAGAGTTCTCAGTAACATAATCATTATGTTTTGCCTGGGAATATTGCATGTTTTAGGTAAATTACAGTATCAACAACCTCTTAATTATATTTATACATGGTTAAAATAAGGTATAGGTAACAAAGACTATACTAAATGAAACTTTTGGTAAAGCGAACTAAAGTTCACTTGTTATTAAAGTAACAAGAGTTATTTCCCAGAAATGCTTAGTGTTAAATTGCCAAATACAAATGATTTCCTTTAAAATTTCTTGTCAATATTTCTAGCATTAATCATTCTAAATTCTATTCTGATTTGCTCAAATTTCAGGCCTGTATCAATTTTTATTTGTTATTCTGTAATGTTTACTTTATTTATTTTTAGACAGAGACAGAGAGACAGAGAGAACGTGCAGGGGAGGGACAGAGAGAGGGAGAGAGAATCACAAGCTGGCTTTGCACTGTCAGCACAGAGCCTGATGTGGGGCTCTATCCGAGGAACCATGAGATCATGACCTGAGACAAAATCAAGAATCCGACGCTTAACCAACTGAGCCACCAGGCAGCCCATCACTTTTTATATACGTAATCCACTAATGTATATTAAAGTAAACAGTATAACAAATCCAAACAAAATTTGGAATTTTTCATGTCTTAAGGGGAAAAGTTCTCTTTTGAGCTCCAATTCCAATATTATGTTGTAAATAGTCATAAACACAAAGAAACAAGCAGCTCCCCAACAATATCTTATAACTCTTTTGTAACTATATATTCTAATGATCCTAAAGACCTTTTAAAGCTTTGTACAGATCCATGGATAGATCTATAACATCACAGTGTAATCTAGTTCACATAAAAACATCTAGAGTAATTTTAGGTTTTTCTCCACCTTGCAATTACTGATTTATTTCTATCTGAGGTGGTGAGTCTACCATTTACTAGATGCTCTTACATTTTTTTGATCATTTTGGTTTTTGTACTTGATGTTTTCATATAATTCAATTATCTTAATGGATATCTTTTCTTACCAGTTATGTAGTATTGTAGATTATCTATGGCCTATGGTGGATGTTTGATTGATTGGAAATATCTTATAACCTTATAATATTTACATGTGATATAATACTTCTAATAAATAAAGTATGCATTTATAATAAGGGTTGCTGGGTGGTTCAGTTGGTTGAGCATCTGATTCTCTATTTCAGCTCACGTCATGATCTCAAGGTCATGAGATCAAGTCCTGCATTAGGCTCTGTGCTGATAGTGAGGAGCCTGCTTGGGATTCTCTCTTCCTCTTTCTGTCTCCCTCTGCCCCTTCCCTGCTCATGTGAGTGTGTCCTGTCTCTCAAAAGAAATACACATTAAAAAAATATGTATTTATAATAAAAACTATATCGATGTTGGTCTTTGGCTAAAACAACACGGTTTTGCTTGGCAATCTTAAAACTGCTTTTTCACCCCCATCAGTACAACTACAGGCACATACATTTAACCACAGAGAGGCAGTGCAGTAAGTAATTGATAGATTGAATTTTGAAGCCAAACTACATAGGCTACTATTTATTGGCTGATTTAATTTGTGCCAATCCTAATGTTTTTTATATCTCAGTTCCTTACATGAACAGGAAAAATACTAACAGGTAGGAAGCTTTTGGTTAATTTTAAGGGCATATGTATCTTTTTTAAAACAATGAATACAATTATTATTTTCTTTCTTTTAATTTCTTTTTAACAAGTCCTTAATGGAAAACTCTTACAATAATCACATAGGAACCTCAACAGTTCATTTTATATAACCTTTCTACATCCTGTAAGGTTATATTTTAGTTCAATAAACTTGTTGTATTTTTTAATATCCATATAGTTTAGTTGAATTAGCAATTCACCAGCCATCTGGCTATACTGTCATCAAACATTTTGATGAAAACATTAACCATTTTATTTTTTATTTGATTTTCAGTCTCATAAATGATTCTCAAAAGAGAGAGGATACTTCCTGGAGAAGTGCAGCAAAATCTCTTATTATTTTTTTTTTATTGTCATTGTTGCTGTTTGTTTCTTTTATTTTCCTATTATCCCATACTCCCAACTTACCTCCAACTACTGATACTCTGATATGGATAAGCTCCATCATTATCACAAATCACACTCTTGGAGAGTCATTATTGCTATTTAAAAAGCAGTTTTAAGTGGCACCTAGGTGGCTCAGTCAGTTGAGTGTCCATCTTCAGCTCAGGTCATGACCTCACGGTTCCTGAGTTACACCCCTACATTGAGCTTGCTGCTCTCAGTGAAGAGCTTGCTTCAGATCCTCTGTTCCCCCCTTTCTCTGACCCTCCCCCACTTGTGCTCTCTTTCTCAAAAAATAACATAAACATTTAAAAAAGCAGTTTTATTTTTACTTTTATTAAAAAAAATTTCTTATCTAGGAATTTCTTTTGAAAATGCTATGTTTGAATAGTCCATATCTTACCTTCATTTGACCTAATATCAGCTGTCTATCAATTTTAATTCCATGATGATTTTCTTGCAAATATGGGACATTTAAAGATTAAGATTATAGTGTGAATAATAAACAAATGTTTCAGACAAAATGGAGTGCATCCCATCTTATTCCTCCAGCCAATCTCAACAAAAATTTAGGCTGAAATACAAAAATTAGCCAACAGAGAACTATGAAAAGAATAAGAAAATGAAACAGACTGGCTAGTGACCTTGAGGCTTAAGGGACAACCTGAAGGTGAGTTCCCTTGGTTTTTGTTTGTCTGTCTTATTGCCTCATATATACATCCTGATCTGTGTAGACCCACGTTTTATGAATGCCAATGGATACAGACAAAAAAAAAAGAGTCCCACCCCCCAAATCTTCTCTCTCTAACCAAAGACTGGGAAATTGGCAGCCTAACGTGGCAGAAGACTTTTAACCATGTCTATTCCAGTCAACACCATGAAAAAAACCATGAACCTCCTCCACCCCAATATGGGCTACAGCAGCAGAGTCAGTCCATTGGCAGAGCTCTGACTTTCATCCCAACCCTTCGGTAAGGAAGTGACAGTCCTTTCTGAGTTTCCCGTGAGGACAGTCCTTTCCTCTTTCTCTACCTGAAGTAATGTAATGAGGTGGTGATTCTCCCAGACTAGGTCAGTGGTAGGAACAAAAGGGTGTTAAGATATTTACATTCCACTTACAATGATAAAATGATGATGCTGGCAGAAGGACACAAATTGTAATTCCTAGAACAACAATTAAAAGCCTTTAAAATGTGATACTCAATGGCACTATGTCTAGATAAAGGCAGAATTGTAAAACCCACAGAAAAATGGGAAAGAAGATTCAGAAACAAAGAGAAGAAACAGAAAGAAAACAATAAAATGGCAGACTTAAGTTGAAAGATATTAATAATTACATTGATTTTACTTATTAAAAAATATAATTTACTTTTAAAATATATATATAATTTTATATTTATATATTTATAAATTTATATTTTAAAATATATAATTTACTTTTTAAAAAATATATTTAATTTTTATATGCCTGGAGTATTTTCAGAGAAAATACAGAAGACATTGGAAACAATGATTTCTCTGGGGAGGGGTCTGGGGGAACTGAGGGTCACAGATAAGAGGGCTTTGTTTTTACTGGGTACTCTTTTGTACCATTTGACTTTTTACTGTGTGCAAAGATTACTTAAAAAGGGGGGGGGGCACCAATTGATATTTGTTGAGTACTGGCTACGTTTCAGTCACTATTAACTGGTGTTTTACTATAAAATCTCCTTTACTCTTTACAACAGCCTTAAGTAAAACCCTATTTTACAAAGGGGAAATGGACTCAGGTAATATTGTCACTTGGTTTACACAGCTGATAATGGCAGTGTGAGGCATGTACCTCAGCTCTTTCTGATTTCCAAAACCATGCTCAGTCCCACAGGTTATACTGCCTTGACCTCAAGTCTTTTGGAAGGAGCTAGATTTTTAAGATAGTAACTTTGAGACTACTTTTGAACACATGAGGATATTGTGAAGCACCATAACATGGGTCACACCAGCTTCTGAATGAGCCTTCATTAACCTGGGACTCCTTGTTGAAAACTGTAAGGCCTAGCACCACAGTGAGGTTGGGCCTCGCTGAAGACTGTCTCCTGCCCCACCACCACCACCCAGGCCTTTGCTGGCATGTAAAGGTGGAAAAAGTGCCTGCTCTCATGGTCTCTTCAGTAAACCACTCTGTCTATATGGGAGATTTTCAGATAAGAGTTAAATGGCTGGTCAATACTAACTCTCCTAAGCATACAGATCCTTCATTATTTGACAGTTATCTTTGATGGACACTCTGAGCCAAGCACTTTTCTTAAGTGTTAAGAATTATAGAGGTGAATAAGATATTGCTCCCAGGAAGTGTCTGTCCTGGTGTGAAGAGACAGGCGATGAACAATTTGGCAAATAAGGAAACCATCAGAGAAAAATGGATAAAGATATCTATCTATACATAGATATAGATATAGATATAGATATAGATATAGATATATAGATATAGATATAGATATATAGATATAGATATAGATATATAGATATATATAGATATCGAGATATGTAGAGATATATATATATATATATATATATATATATATATACATAGATATATATATACACATCACATCTTCTTTATCCATATATACATATATACATATATTTATACATATATATATATATATATATATATATATATATATATATATATATATATATATCTCCCACATATATAATGAAATACTACTTGGTGGTGAAAAAGAATGAAATCTTGCCATTTGCAACAACATGGATGAAACTAGAGTCTATTACGCTAAGTGAACTAAGTCAGTCATAAAAAGACAGATATCATATGATTTCATTCATATGTGGAATTTGAGAAACACAATAGATGAACATAGGGGAAGGGAAGGAAAAATAAGATGAAAGAACAGAGGGAGGCAAACAATAAGAGACCCTTAAATACAGAGACTAAACTGAGGATTTCTGGAGGGTAGGTATGTGGGAGGATGGGTTAAATGGGTGATGGGTATTGAGGAAAGCACCTTTTGGTATGAGCACTGGGTGTCATATGAAAGAGATGAATCTCTGGGTTCTACTCCTGAAGCCAAGACTACACTGTATGTTAACTAACTTGAATTAAAAAAAAAAGTATACTGAAGAAAATTAAAATTAACTGTTTTGGTAGAGTGACTGGGTGACTACTTTAGTTTGAGTCACCAAGGAAGGCCTTCTGAGGAGATTATATTTATCTAAATGACAAGAATGACAAATATTCCCTGGGAACTACCGCACTTAGAAATAAATTCAGGTTCTTTTTGTATGCTTCAGCTCCCACCCCAATCCCATTCCAAGCATTTATTTATTTACACCATGAAATTTGTAATTCCAGAAGCTACAGCCAAAAAGGAACCTAGAAGTCTTCTTAATCTCATGGCATGATTTTAGACATGAGGAAAGAAAGAGCCAGAAAAGTGAAAAGAGCAGGTCATATAGCTAGTTAGGGGTGTGACTGGAAACTGTGGGTCCTGTCTTTCAGCCCACATTTTCCCCAGAATTCCAATTCCTTCCCCATTTATCTTAGTGTCCATCTCCTCATTGTAGAATCTTTGCCCTGGTACCTGCCTCTCTGGAGTCCACATACACTAAATCTTCCCTGGACCACATGGGCCCTTTTAGAGTGGAATTAGAAATCCTGAGAAGACAGAAGGGTCTTGGGGGCTGGGGTAACAGTGGGCAAAAAAAGTATAACTTCCCACAGCATAATTTCAGCACATCCTAGACATGCTTTCGAGCTGTGCCTAGCTGCTGCCACCCCTCCCTGCTCACAAGTGAGCGCTAAGTGGTTCTACACCGGGGAGCCTCCTGGATGTGTGAACTCAATGGAGAGTAAAGACATCTCTTCAGCAATGTTCCATGATTGAACCAAGCCAGTATGGAAATGTTATATTCTATGATCCCCGTCCCTCCCAAAATGCTTTACAAAACCATTAACCACAGAATTCCTTTAAATAAAACCCCCCGTTATACATTTACAGTATGATCTACGAAAAATCAATCTAGGTAAAGATTTTATCTTCCCTCTGCCCCCCAAAGAGAGGAATTACACCAAAGGCAATAACATAAACTTGGATTCATAATGATAGATTTTAGACTCGTGTATTATGTAATGGTTTTCATTCATTCAACACATACTTTTTGAAGTGCTGTACACAACACACTCTTCCAGGTTGCTCGGAGGACACGGCAATATAAAGACAGCCTCTGCTCTTTAGAAGCATGCATACACACAACTTTGGCACAGGCTGTGCTATAACAGAGGTAGGGACAGATGCTACCAAGGACAGGGAATGTGAGAGATTATATCTCAAAGATCAGGGAAGAAGACCGTGACACAGTAACATTTTCATTGTGTTTCAAAGGGTGGTTAGGACTTGTGTAATTGGACAATCCATTCCAGAAAAAAGCACACATCATGGCATGCTGTACAGGAAGCAAGACTTACAGGGGAACATCTTAGAACAGAGAGAGCCCAATGTAGCTTGATTCTGAGATAGGAAACAGCAAGGGAGAGAAGACAGGTCTAAGAAGGCAGATGAGAGCCTTGAATGCAAGAATAAAGTTTGGACCCAATGCATAAACCACAGAAGTTTTGAGCAATATTTGGGCAGAAATAGAATGTAATCAAAATTGTCCCTTAGAAAGCTCATTCTCACAGCCATGTCCAGGGCTGATCTGAATGGATAAAGGAGTCCACCAAGAACAGGGAAGCCCATTAAAAAATATAAATATTGTGTGGTTCCTGGATCATATAAGGAGGAATAAATTCAATAGCTACAGTAAAGGTAGCTTTAAGAAGGGAAGGTATCAAAATCCCAAAGAGGGTGTCTAGTTTTAGAAAGGGGTAGGGGTGGGGGTGGGGGTCACAGGCCTCAGATTCAAGCCTCAAAAGGAGAAGTCAGAATGAATGTTAGTAAGGGGTATCTCTTTAAGGAAGAAGAGTTGTGAGATGCCCCATACTAGAGGCAGTAATCATGAGTTAAAACTTACCCCCGCTGGACATCTCTGATTCATGTGTGAAGCTTCAGTTATTAATAACTCCTTTTCTGGAGGTATACAGAAGTGCCTGTTATACATGCGGTCCCAGAACACTTCTGAAATGATTATGTCTCTATAGCAGCAGTGAAAAGCAGCTTGATTGGGGTGAAGAAGCAGGAGTGCAGAAGAAAACTATTTTGAACAAATGATAACTCAGTAGAGGGAAGGCAACTTTAATCAAGAACACAAGGAATAATCTAAGTCTGATGGCTGTGCCCTGATATAAGGAACTACATGATGGACTGAGGTCTTTCAATTTTAAGAATAAGGCCCTGGGTTTCCACTATCTGAGCCACATGTGCTGTGTCACAGGTAAGCATTCACAAAACTACCTGTCCAGGGTTCTATGACAAGATTGTGAATTTCAAGAAATTTATCTCTGGTCTCTTTTCCTGGTTCTTCTTTCTAGAAATATGCAGTTTGGTTCCATTCCAGTCAGAGCCATGCTGACATCTAGAAGCTTGTTCTCAGCCACCTGGCTCAGAGAGTCTATAGAAATTGCCATAAATCAGTGTTTCCCAACATGTTTTACAGAATATGAATTTCATGAACAAAGGGGTCTCATAATAAAATAAATTTGGGAACTACTAGATTGAATCAAATTAAAGATGATCCTTTGCTATAGATACGACCTATCTAAACTTTCGAATGTTAATATGTTCTGGGAATCTCTCAGAATGAGAAATAGGAGGTAGCACCCCCCAACCTTATTTACCTACAGAACCATTTTCAGCAGTGTCTCAAGGAACAAATGACCTGAAGAACATACAAGAGAAACACGAGTGCTAACAGCTCATTATTACAAGAGCTGACATTATTCTCAGGAACATCTGTATTTAAGTGGGACTCAGGGATAACAATAAAAGTAAATACCTATTAAGTGTTTACTAAGTGCCAGGCACCTTCTCAAGTCCTTTACAAATATTAATATATTTAGTCCTCGTAACAACCCTGTGATTGTGGTACTATTATTTTTTTCCCATTTTATAGATGAGAAAATTTGAGGCATAGAGTAGTTAAGAAATTTGTCCAAGGTCCTAAGTAGACAAGTTTGTGAGCAGAGGAGCTAAGAATTGAATGTAGGTAGTCAGGTACCCACAGAAATTAGTTTCTAATGATAGAGTCAGACACTGTGAGCAGCCAGCAGTCGGACAGATCCTGAGAAGAGCCTTGCATGGCAAGCTTCTAATCATGGTACATTCAAACCTGTGTGCTTGCAAATTAGGTTTCATAGATCTCCCCAGTATACTGTGTTGGATACAACCTCTGAATTGTACCACTGATTTGATTTCTTCACCAAGTTATGTTATATTACACATGTATACTCTTCCATTAGAACAAAGTCATGATTCAGACAGCACCATAACCAATAAAAATGGTAATGCATAAAGAAGATAATCTGGTGGTTAAACCAAAGTAACAAGCAGATGAAGGTGCAAATTTGAAAAATGGCTTCTGTGTTCTCAATGTATTAGCACTCTTACGTCTCAGCTCAGAGACCAAAACCAAGGTTTTGTTTTGATTTCCTTTAACATGTTGCAAAATTTTATATCCCTAATCCATCTATTTTGCTTGAGAACTGCCAAATGCCCTCCCACTTCCTCTCCTTGTTCAGAAGGATCATCACCCGTTTTAGGAGCATCTGGTAGCCAACTTCACTGAAGAACAGACTTCTTCCCTGAAAAGTGACATTGATCACATACCTATTTAGCATGTTGGACTAGTAGGTTCTCTTCTCATACATTTTGTAACAACTGTTTTCGGGCTCAGGGATGAAGCTGTGTTCAGATAGCATGTTGGAAGCAGCAGTGGTGAGAATGGTAATAATCATCCATCCCTCACTCTGGCAGGGAGGCCATAGTCCCATTCATCATAGGACACAGAGATGAGCCCAGTGGGTAACTCCAAGGACACTGTGTCTGTATCCCTGGTCACCAGACTAGGCACAATCCATGTGTAGCCATAGCCAGTCAGCACTGTTGGGTTAGCTACTTCAAAGATGTAGGTGGTTTCTTCCTTAGTTCAATAAAGAAGACTGATGGGACTTTGAAGTTTCCTGAGCTGGCTCTAGATCTTAGAATTTTTATCATCCAGGGACATGTCCAGCAGGAGGACTTTCTCTAACTCTCAGCCTATGAAGCTGTTTTTGATGGTGCTACAAGTCTTGTTTACAAAACCCTGGTAGCCAGAGAAGTAGGTGGTGACGATAGAAAAGATGTATCAGTCATACTCTTCCATGATGTTGAGCATTACAGAAGCATGCTGTTCAACTGATGGGGCAAACTGGAAGAACATGAAGCATTCAGCTGAGAAGAGTGGGCAGATGCGCAGAGAGATGATCCACAACACTGCACAGCATCCTCCATCAATAATTACGTTGACTTTAAATAGTCTCAGCACAATGATGAAAATATAGACATCAGCAGAATAGAGTAAAAACCTTGATTTACTTATATGATGGCTACAGGAGCTTGACTTCAGGTCATTAAAGTTAAAAGTCTAGGGGCACCCTAGCTGGCTCAGTTGGTTAAGCCTCCAACTTCAGCTCAGGTCATGATCTCATAGTTCGTGAGTTTGAGCCCCACATCGGGTACTGTGCTAACAGCTTGGAGCCTGGAGCCTGCTTTGGATTCTGTGTCTCTCTCTTTCTCTGCCCCTCCCCTGCTTGCACCCTGTCCCCCCCCCCCCTC
This sequence comes from Panthera leo, assembly GCF_018350215.1. NCBI lineage: Eukaryota > Metazoa > Chordata > Mammalia > Carnivora > Felidae > Panthera > Panthera leo. The sequence goes on from NC_056682.1 coordinate 56,817,948, forward strand.
AAAAATAAGTGAACATTAAAAAAAAATTAAGGTAAAAGGATAAAGTATTAAAAATATATGCAATGAAAATACTAATAAAAAAGTAGGAGTGGCTATATTGATATTAGATAATGTATACTTCAAAGGAAATTACCGACAATAAAGGACATGAGATATTAATAAAAGATTCAGCTCACCAGAAAGATATAACAATCTTTAACATTATGCACCAAACTATAGTAATTTAAGCAAAAACATGAAGTAAAACTGAGACTAGGAAGAAAAAGCAGATATATTCATAGTTATAGTTAGGGTCTTCCACTCCCTTTATTTATTAATAATAAAACCACTAGACAAAAATTCAACAAAGATATAGAAAAGCTGAAAAATATCATCAGCCCCTGGATTATAAGTGACATTCATAAAACACTCCATTGAACATCAGGATAATATGCATTCTTTTCAAGACTGCATGGGACATATACCAAGATAGACTATATAATGAGACATAATATTAATTAGTCAACTAATTATAAATAACTGACACCACACCAATATGTTTCTGAAAATAAATGACAGAAACATAATGGGAAAATCTTCAAACTCTTAGATATTAAACAACACACTTATAAATATTCATAGGTCAAAAGGAAGTCTCAAGGATAATAAAATATGTATATATTGAACTAAATATTAATGAAAACACAAAATATCAATATCTGGGGGACTAAGTGAAAGCAAGAATTAGAGGGAAATTTATAACACTACATGCTTATATTAGAAAAGAAGCAAGGTCTCAACTCAATAATCTAAGCTTCCACTTTAATAAACTAGAAAAAGAACAAAATAAATCAAAAGTAAGCAGAGGAAAGGATATTATCTTATTTTAGAACAGAAATCAATGAAACTAAAAACAAAATCAATGGAGAAAGTCAATCAAACTGAAAGCTGGTTCTTTGAAGTGATCAATAAAATTGATACTGATAAAAGACAAAAAGCAAATTCCCAATACCAAGGATGAAAGAGGAGTATCTCTATAGACCATGCAGACATTGAAAGGGTAATAAGGGAATGCTATACACAGCTACACACAAAAACTAGACAACATTGCAAGCAATTTTTTGAAACCATAAACTAATACAACTTATCCAACATAAATCTGAAGAGTCTTTTTTTTTTTTTTTTTTTTTTTTTTTTTAATTTTTTTTTTTAACATTTATTTATTTTTGAGACAGAGAGAGACAGAGCATGAACCGGGGAGGGTCAGAGAGAGGGAGACACAGAATCTGAAACAGGCTCCAGGCTCTGAGCTGTCAGCACAAAGCCCGACGCGGGGCTCGAACCCACGGACCGTGAGATCATGACCTGAGCTGAAGTCGGCCGCTTAACCGACTGTGCCACCCAGGCGCCCCTAAATCTGAAGAGTCTTAAATTCATTAAAGTATTTGGATTAGTAACTAAATCCTTCCATAAAGGAAATCTCTAGTATCAGATGGTTTTACTGGTGAATTCTAACAAATATTTACAGAAAACTTATCACCAATTCTACAAATTTTTTCCATAAAATAGAAAAATAGGCTACATTTCACAACGCATTTTACGACACCAGCATTATCCTGATACAAAAACCAGATAGATACAGTACAAATGACAACAACAGAACTACTCACCTATGTCCTTTATGATTAAATCACAGCTTTAAAAATCTTCAGCAAATATTATAAAACCAATTACAACATTATATAAAAAAGAAAAATAATTGGGAACCAATTGGACTTTGTTCCAGAATGCAAAGCTTGATCAGTATCCACAACTAATCAGAATAATCCACTTTATCAATAGAATAGGAAGAAAAGTCAATGATCGCATAGCAATTAATAAAGAAAAAGCATTTGGCAAAATTTGATGCTTGTTCATGATAAAAACTCTGAAAATACAAAATCATCAAATCAATTCAGTAAAGGAAGAACAGTATTTTCAAGAAAATATGTTAGAGCAACTAAAATTAAAAGGACAAACGAAACCAAAACCAATCAAACAAACAAAAAAATCTTGAATGACATCTTAAGCCTCATATAGGAATTACATAAAAAAGAATATAGATCTAAATGTAAAATGTAAAACTATACATTTTTTAAAAAATAGAAAATCTTTGTGATTTATGTTTTTTTGGATAAGCATTAGTACATAAAGAACAAATTTTTCCCTCTTCCTCAATATTTTCAAAGCACTTGTTTCCTTTCTGAAGTTTTACTACTATTATAATCTACAATAGTATGTTCACTGCTCTTATATAAAAATAACAGGTGGGTGTTGTTTCCAGGGAAATCCTGTATTGGTTATCGCAACATTTCTGTCTTAGTCTGTTCTGTGTATTATGGCTAGGACTAGTGTGCTGTACGTATGTATATGTATGTACTCTGTGTGTGTGTGTGTGTGTGTGTGTGTGTGTGTGTGCGCGCATGCAAGTGCGTATGTTTTGTGGTGATACCAAACATAAGGAATGGATACCAGAAGACTGAGGGTAAATAACCAAAAGAAGAGATTTGTGTGTTTTCTTCTCACTTTCGCAATTATTCATTTCTGGAAAAAAACATGATTGCTGTTTTTTTTATTAGTCTAAAAATTGTGTTTTACTTTTTCTTAGGTCCCAAACTTCCTTATGGAAAAGAAACAGTCTCTTCCAATCTTGAAAATCTCTGTACTGTAACATTTTACAAAGACTAGACAATTTCACCACAAGGACATTGCCCTTTTTAAGTCAGGTAACTCACCATCCTGAGAAGCTCAGTAACTGTGGAAATAAATTTATGGCACAACAAATGTCCCTTACATTCCCAGTTGTAGAAATTCAAATTGAAACTCAAACTGTAAGGAATTTTTGACAATACCACCAAATAACATTGTGATGATATGTTTGTTGAAGACATAATTTTATTTTCTATTATACTGAAAAAAGGTTAATATTTGTCCCTCAGAGGACTAATACATTAACTAGCCCCATGGTTTTTATATTGCTTCTTCTATACTCTTTAACAGGGAATAAAAAGAAATCAATTGATTGATAGATATACCAAATAAAAATATAAATATATAACAAACCATATATAGCATAGTGTAAACATGTATAATTTGTTATATATATTATATATATATGGAGAGAAAGAGAGAGGACTTTTATTGCTGCTCTTAAGCTTTTAGCTGAATGTAGCTTTATAAGCACAATAGCAGAGAGGCAACTACTCTGAATGATTCTTAGATAGTTATTATACAGAATGACCCCCATGTCGGGTCAGTGCAAATAAGGAAAAGCTTGGCTAGTCTTAACCTAGAAAGCTATAAAATATGTCAGATGGATGCCTCTCAAGTGTGCGATAAAAATGCATCTTCACTGCCGCTAGCAATATTGTCCCTGACCTCAGAGTATTATTGAAGAGAGACCCATTGAATGCTTTAATTTCCACATAAACTGCTGATCATGATGGTTCAGACATGCCAGATGGCAGTAGGAGTGATAAATGATATTGATGCCTCAGGAGAAATGAGCTAGTAAAATTATATTATATTCAGCTGGGATTTTAAAACATGCAATATAATTAAAATTGTTATTCCATAGCAAAATGTTACACCTCTTTATTTAATAGAGTGCTAGATAAGGAGACTAATGTGTGCATTTGTTTTGTAGAAGATGTTCTTTTCTAGTTTTAGATAGAAAGTTTCCAATGGAAAACTTCAGTGCAAAGGAAAGATCCCCTCTGTAAACTCTCAAATATGTTTGTCACAGAGCCTGGAGTTCGGAGCAAGGAGGGAAATTTGGGTGCATTCTGTCGCCTCAAATATAATAGAAGGAGGGATTATAACAAAATCATTTAATAGGCCAAGAATCATTCTTTGAGAAATGCTGAGATGATTTTTTTTCCTGAATTAGTATTGTGAGACTGTGATGTTCACATTAATTAAGGATCCGGTTGCTGTGCTAAAAGATTCTATCTAACAAGCAGATACTCATTTCTAAGTGAATGAAATAATGTACTTCGTACGTTTACTTTTGCTTTAATAGAGGCATCTATTTGAAAGCTTGTGGTAGCTGGAGTTGCCATTTTATTTTAGTTTCCCATTCAAGGGATGACTACAGAATTGCTTTCTTTAGTTCTTTCCCTAATTTCCCTCCCAACGTACTCTCCTACCCCCATCACAAATAAAAGTGAATGTAGGGGCACCTGGGTGGCTCAGTTGGTTAAGTGTCTGAGTCTTGGTTATGACTCAGGTCATAATCTCCTGGTTCATGGGTTCGAGCCCCACGTGGGGGTCTGTGCTGACAGTGTGGAGTCCTGCTTGGAATTCTCTCTCTTCCTCTCTCTCTGCCCTTCCCCTGTTCTCTCTTTCTCTTTCTCTCTCTCTCTCTCTCTCTCTCAAAAATAAATAAACTTAAAAAAAAGAATGTATCTGAAAATAAATAAAAGTGATTATATATTATGCAAATGTATATGCTACAGTTTTGTTTCCTATTAGGATTACATGAATAAAGTCTAGCAAATCAATAGCTGGCAGTTCGGAAAGCAGTTTTTTTTTTTTTTTTACATTCATAAAAAGTGTCAACCAAATACTGTCTACATAATTTTCACGGCCCAGTGCAAAAGGAAAATGCATGTCTCTTGTTCAAAAAGTATAAAAAAATATGCCATTAAAAAATGTACTTAAAAAATACAAGTTTTGGGGCGCCTGGGTGGCTCAGTCGGTTGAGCGTCCGACTTCAGCTCAGGTCACGATCTCACGGTCCGTGAGTTCGAGCCCCGCGTCGGGGTCTGGGCTGATGGCCCAGAGCCTGGAGCCTGCTTCCGATTCTGTGTCTCCCTCTCTCTCTGCTCCTCCCCCGTTCATGCTCTGTCTCTTTCTGTCTCAAAAATAAATAAACGTTAAAAAATACAAGTTTTTCCTGCCTTCTTCTTTCCGGTCTGTTTCTGACATTGTGTGTGTGTGTGTGTGTGTGTGTGTGTGTGTGTGTGTGTGTGCGCGCACGCGCAATGCTATTTAATACTATCTCCCTTGGACAAAGGAATACTTGCAAAGTGAGTGTAGGCCCACAGAGATATGATGGACAGGGAACCACTCGGAACAGGCATGTGGCTCACCAACTGCCAAGTTCCCCTTCCCACAAGCCTCCAGACCCAGACTGTCATGTCCAGAGGGCAGGGAGGTCACTGCAGGTTTTGCCTCGTTTCCTCTGGTCTGTTGCCCAACTCACTGTGGCCAGATGAACCCAGAGATCGCAGCTTCCCACCTGGACTTAATGGCTTACAGGTGAGCAAGAGGGACTCTTCTGCTGAGTTGCCCACTGAATGCTGCATGGTGCTGATAGTCTCTACATGTGGACAACCAGTGCTGGGCACCTGCAATTCAAGCCCATCCCTCCCATTCATACACCTGTGCTTAGATCCACAATATAGACACAGGCAACAACAGTTGTGAGAAAAAATCTTGGGGAAGAATCCAAGGGAGGCGGATAGCTAGGAGAGGGGTAAGTACGCATCTGAAACCCTTCCAAGGAGTCAATGAGGAAGCTCAGGCTTGATGTTCTAAGTGTTGCTCCATTGGGCTTCATTCACAGGACAAAATAAAACAAAATCATCAAAGGTAGAATTATTAAAATTTCCAAGGTGAAGATCACTGAGCATGAAACCCAAAGCAGACAGCCCTTCTGGCTTCGGACTCTGTGTGACTGCTCCAGTCCGTTGTTCATGCAGCCATCTTGGTCAGTACTTCTTAAGATACTCAAAGAAATGTAATGGCTTATGTGAATTTACCAGATTGAAAACATTATACCATGAAATGTAATTGCATAACCCTCCAACTTTCAATTTAGTAACAAGAATGATTTCAGGCTTTAAGATGTAATTTTTTATATTTTCAGTGTATTCAACAAAATAAAAATTTCAGACTCTGGAAAAAATATATGCATTCACATAGCAGATGTTAATAGCCAAGACCCTACAACTCAGACCTTTTTTTTTGGGGGGGGGGTAGGAGGATGGCAATAATAATAATTAGCATTTAATCTCTAGTAAATATCAAATCTCACAATCAGACCTAACACTGTGGTTTGATTGTACTTAGGAATTTTGTAAGATTTCCTGAGTGTAGCCGTCCAAAAAATGAGCACATCATGAAGCAAAGACATCATTACTGAATTGTTTAAAGAATGACAAAGGCTTCAATTTATTCAGTCTTGAAGTTGTTCTGCTCTTTGTTCATCTGGCTGTGACTGAACCTTAATGCACATCCTAGGATGGGTAGGCGCTGTTGTAAATGAAAATTCCTCCTGACTACCTATCTTCACCTTCACTGCACCACTACCCAGATCAAATGAATCATGTGAATGAGAACAATGCAGTGTAATTGAAATGTGATCAAATTATATGAAATGCAAATCACCGACTCCAAACAAATGTTCCTTAATCCTAGGATGATCACTCCAAATTGTTGAGACAGCTAATTAGAGAATCTCTTAAACTGGAGACCAGTTTATTCTAGGATCTGAAAAACTTCAGCAAGAGTAAAGAACAGTATTTTAACTTTTAATGCATACGGTGTCATGTTCCTGGAGGTGTCTTTAGGTCATTATGCATTTCAGTAAGCAATTAAAAAGAAAAGAAAAGAAAAAACATACATTGAGGAACAGATAGAATTAACTTTAGTAATATACTGTTTCTTACATATTGAAATTCATTTAGTTTGTAGCAAACCATCACTTAATAAAATAGTTCTTAAAATAAGGAGTAATGTGAAAACATTCTTTGCTTTGATAGGGAACTTTTAATTTAGAGCTAGACTTTTAGAGAACAAGCACATCTTTTACTGACCAACTGCCTTCACTGCCTTCTAGTTTGAAAAAAAAAAAAAAAACCCTAGTAGATATTTTGGGAAAATTATGAGAATTTGGTATGATAACTCAATTTTTCTGCTTCAGGAAAGCATTATCCCATTAATGAAAGAAATACTTCTATGCTCAGAACTTATGAGACTTTTAAGAACTATGTTTCAGATACAATTACAAAATTTTTTCACATTTTAGCTTTATAATAGTTGCAAAGGGTAGCTATGGCCAATAAGTACAGATTTGATTCTCCATATAGAACATACTTAGAAGAAAGATATGATTACCCATATAGAACATATTTAAAATTTGTGAAAATATTAATCATTCTCAATTCTAGAATCAGATCTTTGAAGCCACAGTTATGCACAAATATTGTCACTAAAAATACACATATTTATAATTCAGATTTGAGGTATTTTATTAACTTTGAGGTTTTTCACTTGCAATTCTTACAGTTTTATTGTGGTTCTACAAAAAACATTTTATTCTTTGAATCAAGGTATTTAACCACATATGAAGAAATAAGTTACATTTGAATTCATTTCTTCTTTTAAAAATAAAGCGATTTATTCTGGCAATCACCATTACAAAAATATCCATTCTATATCTATTTGACAGTAATAATTCTATTATTAAACACACAGTTTTACAAAAATATACATGGCTGCATAAGGTATAGTAGGATTTTTTTTGAGCACTCTGGAATTGGTATGTTTATTACAATAGCATATATAAGACTCAGTACAGGACACCCAAGTTTTAGCATTTATTTATTTTTTGTTTTTTAATAGATATTCAATTTTTTAACATTTATTTATTTTTGGAGAGACAGAGCATGAGTGGGGGAGAGGCAGAGAGAGAGAGAGAGGGAGACACAGAATCTGAAGCAGGTTCCAGTCTCTGAGCAGTTGGCACAGAGCCTGATGTGGGGCTTGAATCCACAAACCATGAGATCATGACCTGAGCCAAAGTTGGATGCTCAACCGACTGAGTTACCCAGGTGCCCCCAAGTTTTAGCATTTTAAATGAGAAACTAACTCTTGAGATGAATGTGAAATGGTTTTCCTTAAAATATATTGATGGAAATGTACTGAACAGAGATCAAGCAAATGATCTGTCCCTTAATATTAGCTTCCCCTTTACTATACCTTAATGATAAATTTACTGAAATAATATGAAGTTATTGAATATCACATCTGTGGGATATGCATTAACATTGCTGAAATGAATATTTAATTAAATAATACAAATGTGCAATATAATATTTTATGAATAAGTGGTTGTATTTCTATGTATTTGAGATCTCCAATTATTTCACAGATTATTTCTTTATTGTTTTCATTTTATAAACATTTAAGAATCATCAAAATGTTAAATATTTTTATATTCCATTACTTCCATGCCATCAACCTGGAAAGTATAGTTTGATTTCTATAAATGATAACATGTTAGGTTGAGTTGTATTTTGTAACAATAAGAAGCGACTGTATCTTCTGATATCCTTCTTTTCTGCCAAGTTATCATGATCTTTTTATACTCTTACTGTGGGGGGATGGTTCTCCATAGGACTCTCATGTCTTTGCACACTTCAGCAAAGGCATTAACAACTTTTATTATTATTACTATTGACTGTATTTTCAAGAATATTTGTATAATATATCTCTTGGAAGACAGAGATAGCTTTTCCTTATTTGTTTCAGAATAATAGATAGTAAATATAATGTTTCTTTTGGGAGAAATTTTGGGCAGGTTTGCTACCAGCCTCCTCATTAAGTTTAGAGGTTTGCTGAGCGCAAGGTCCTTAGCTGTGACACATTCTCTGTGCATAGCATTCACCTTGGCCCACCTGCATAGTTCCATGGGACCTGGGGAGCAAGAGCAACTAATATGAATATGAAGCTTATGCTGCTGGCTGTACCATTACTGAATAAGTCTTTTGTCTCTGACCCAGAATTCTCTTGTCTTCTACCTGTGAAACTGAGAAAGTCTAACTCGTTAGTTTTCAAGCAAGGTAAAATTCCAGACCCTTAACAATTCTTGAAACTTTTAAGATTCTACTTGTCTCCTAGAATAATTTTAGATTAAATTATAATAAACCATATGGAGATTGTGAAAAAGTGAGAATTAAAAATCTATAAATTTATTTTATTAAAAGAAAATAATGTGAGTTAATGATACATTATTAAAATTACAAAGATATCTTAAAAATACCTAATCCAGGCATTTCATTATATAGATAAAAAGATTCAAAATTGTATGTCATAAAGCCAATGAATTAAAAAGATCAGAATAAACAACCATGATGTCTGATCTGATGTTATTTAAAATTATATTGATAAAATAAAAGGTCTCTGTTGAAGATTAAAGATGGCCAAAATTATTTGCTATTCCTCTGATATAGACCAGTCTAATATTCTTTCCCTGAATAGAATGGCCTTTGTGACTTGCCTGACCAAGGGAATATGGTGAGTGTGAGTTTATGAACTTCCAAGGCTGGGTCAAAAGGAGTCTTGAATCCTTTCCCTGGGCCCCTTGAAATGTTTATTCAAAGAGCCCTGATGTGCCATCAAAGTTGTGTGGCTACCATATTACAGAGATCACAAGGAGATGCTAGAGACTACATGGAGAGAGAGGGGTTTTGGCTGAGCTCATGCTTCCAGCCAGCCCTGCCAAGGCACCAGATATGTGAATGAAGCTACCTGGACCCTTCAGATTAGTATAATAACCAGCTGAAGGCCATGAAGGGAACTTATTCACTATCATAGCACTCTAAATATCTACCACAGGAACTGAATCATATCAGCTGAGTCATACCAGTGTTCCTGTCCCCTAATATTGTGACACAATAAAATTTTGTTGTTTGAGATAATATTTTAGCATAGTTTGTTGCACAATAATAGATGTCTGGAGCAGCCCTTAAATTTCCTTAAAAATACTATGCTTACCAGTACACCACTTTTGTTTAAAATGTTAAACATATAAAACAATATTGCTTTCCTTCTTTCCATCACTCTTTCTCTCTTGGAAGCTTCCTGCTCTCTTTTTTAAAATAATCACATATTATATATCAGAATAATATGTAGAAATAATAACTTCCCTCGAGGCTAAACTCTGCCTTAAGTGAATTTTTATGATTATAAATTTCTGAATAATAGGGCTTATTATACAATTGCTAATAAATTCTTAAATTTATCAGGCCTCCTTGGAAGTATTTTTTAATTTATAAATAGACCTTTATTAATTAAAATTCAAAACGTGTGAAATTTGTTTTTTTATCTTACATATGAGTAAGAATAAAACATTTTTTAATTGAGTCATTTTGATTTTTAAGCTAAATACATTACCTATGCATTAGTAGTCAAAGGTCAAATGCCTTGGCATTTGCTTTTTTTTTTTTTTTTTTTTTTTGGACATAGGCTAACATCCACTTGTGATCTTCATAAGACAATGGACAAAAGTGAGTTTACACAGTATATCTAATTTTTTTAATGTTTATTTACTTTTGATAGAGAGAGAGAGAGAGCGGGGGAAGTGCAGAGAGAGAGAGGGAGACACAGAACTCAAAGCAGGCTCCAGGCTCTGAGCAGTCAGTGCAGAGCCTGACACGGGGCTTGAACTCACAGACTCAGGGACCATGAGATCATGACCTGAGCTGAAGTCAGCCACTCAACTGAATGAGCCACCCAGGCACCCCCTACACAGCATATCTAGATGAGGTACTGTCTTCATGAAGGCAGTTTAAAGTAGGAAATAATTTTCTTTAATTCATCTTTTTTTAAGAGATCATATCTAATAAATGAAATACCCTTTTAAATGTGAATACGTGTAAAAAATTTAGCAAGAGAGCTCATTGACCTATATTTCCTTTAGATGCAGAGGTTCTTATAATGATAAAAGAATGCATTTTAGGTGAACTGAAGGATTAACAGATCTAATATATGGCTTTGTGACTTTCTTGTAGCTTCTGGAATACCAGGAGGATTTGCTCCTTGGTCAATTCTCTTGGAGATATGAATTCAAAAGAATTCGTAGGATTTTTCTTTTACCAGGTCCAATATAAATGCTAATATAGCTGAGGACTATTACTGAAACAAACACTACCTTCTTGTTGAGGTTTATAAAAAAATGAGTAACCAGTATTGATGATTTGCAACTACCCCCAAGAATGGTCGTAAGTCCTGTATACCCAAGTAAGCTATGTAACTAGTGAGTGATGTCTATCTGAGAGGTCATGGGTCTAGCTATTTATAAGGCCTGAGAGGATTTAGTGAAGGCTTCCCCGAACTGGCTCATGTCCACTCTGATTCTTCTCTCTTGGTTATGCATCCTAAGTGTAGAATTTCTACAAAATCAAAAGATGTACCTGTGAGTCATGAAATTTCTGCCGTGTAGATGCTGTGCATGCTGTTGTTTCCAGTAAACAGGTACCTAAACTTAGTGTTGAATCAGATCTTCTGTGTCTTGTGTGTTTCATTTTTAATCTACGAGTAAAATCATTGGTGCTATTTGGGGCGCTTTGGGTGGCTCAGTCAGTTAAGCGTCCATTTTGGCTCAGGTCATGATCCCCCGGTTTGTGGGTTTGAGCCCCTTGTTGGGCTCTGTGCTGACAGCTCGGAGCCTGGAGCCTGCTTTGGATTCTGTGTCTCCTTCTCTCTCTCCCCCTCCCCCACTTGTGCTCTCTTTCTATCAAAAATAAATAAATGTAAAAAATTTTTTTTAAATCATTGGGGCTATTTAAACAATATTAGACAAAAATGTTGTCTAATTATTGTATCTCATAGGTAATTTAAGATCATTCTGGTTCTAGAATCACAAAGGAAGATAACAGCAGTAGGAAAAAACAGAAATAAAAAAATTAAAGAGAAATTGGGTATCTAATGTCTAATGATGCAGTTTTTCTATTTACTTTATCGATATACCAGATTTTGCCCTTTGAATGTCAAATCAATCTTTAATTCCTGGGATAATCTACTTGGTCATAAAGTAGTATCTTTACATAGTGCTAAATGTGTTTTGCTAATTTTAGTTTAAGCTTCTGAATCTAGGTTTATGAATGTTATTGATCTGTACTTTCTTTTCTTGTAATGCGCTTATCAAGTTTTACAATCATAATTAAAATATGCTGAAAACTGTTTCCACTTACTAATGATAGGACATAATTAGTGTAAGCTTGGAATTAGTTCTTCCTTAAATATTTAGTAATAATCACTAGTGGAGTCCCACAATCCCAGAGTTTCTTTTGGGAAAATTTTAATTCATGAATAATTCCTTTAACAGACAGAGGAGTACTCATTTTATTCATTTTTCTTCTATCAGTCTCAATAAATTGTTTTTTCTAGGAATTGTTGCACTTTTTACATTTTAAAATTTAAATCCTTTCATTATATTTTAATACATGCTGAATTTCTGATGATATCACATTTTTTATTTTGATAATTTGAAGATGCTATTGTCTTGCTTTGATTGGTATTTCTAGGAGTTTATCAATTTTATTACTTTTTAAAAGAATTAACTTTTATCCATTTTGATTTTCTCTAATACAAAGTGATTCCAAATGCCATTAACTTTTGCTTTTTTTTTCCTACTTTATTCTCTCCTATTTCCTTTAGGCTTAAATATTTTTTCTCTCTTAAATTCTTGACTTGTATACTTAGATCTTTCATTTTGAATTTTTATTCTTTTTAAGTTACATATTTAACATACAAATTTCATTCCAAGATCAGCTTCAGCTGATGATGATCTTAATGATAAGATATTAATCTTTATTAAACTAGGATTCATTCCAAGCACAAGGCTTGAACTCAGGACACTGAGATCTAGGCCCAGAATTGAGACTAAGAATCAGACCCTTACTTGACTGAGTCATCCAAGCACCCTAATATGTTTAATTTTAATACACTAACAATATTTTCATTGTAATTTCTTCTCTAATCCATGTTATCTCGATATATGTTGATTTGATTTAGGACTCAGCATATGGTTAATTTTCATAAAACTAAGTACATTTAAGATTGCAAAGAATACATATCCTGTTCTACACATGTCAATTAGGCCAGATGTACTTGGAGTTTAATTCAAGTATTTTCTTTTTCTCTCTCATTTTTTCTTATGATTCTGTAAGTTACTAAAAATGCATGTTAAGAAGTTCCCACTGTTAATGCAGTAATTTAATCAAGCATTGTTTAGATGAATACAGACTTAGGATTATTTTATTTTCCTGGTGGATTGATCATTTTATCATTATGCAACATCTTTCTTTATATCTAGCAAAGTTGCTCCCTTAAAGGTTAGCAGTAGTATAGATTCAATAATTTGGGGAAGTAATTTTAGCATTATATATTTTCTATACTTTAATTTGTTTTACCCATATTTTTGTTTCAGCTTTGTACTTAACAAGGAGCATATATTTTGGCTGTTTTTTTTTTAAATAATTGTATCTGAAAGTCTTTGCATTTATGCTACTTATTCCATTTATAGTAAATTTAATTAAGAACTTATTTTTGGCTTAGATCTACCATAAAAATACTTCTCCTCGCTCCTTTTTCTCTCTTTTCCTTATTATTTTACTTTATTTCACTTTTTATTTATATTATTTAACTTAGAGTTATTTTTTATCCCATTTTTCATCTCAATACATTTGTAAAATATAAATTCTTTATTATTTTATACGTATCCTAGAAATTACAATAGGCATCCTTGACTTATTAAAATCTAATACATCTTTCTATTTTTTCCATGCTAAAGACAATGAAAGGATCTTGTATTTTAATCTGATTTATCCTCCATTGCCATTTTTCTATTGAAGTTATATATTTTAAAAAGGCAAGTAATATTATTATTATTATTATAATATGTAATCCACATTTTTTTCATTACTATCTTTTCCTTCAAACATCTCTGTGCTTCCATATGGAACAATTTTCCTTTTTCATGAAAAGCTTGCTTTAATGATTCTTTTAACATAATTTTGCTGATTTCAAATTTTCTCAATTTCTGTTTGAAATATTTGCACTTTCATATTTGGAGAATATGGCAGATTTTTATTTTAGTGCCTTGAAAATGTTATTCATTTTTTTTTCTTTTCTCTCTCTCTCTCCCTGCATACACACACACACACACACACACACACACACACACACACACCACACCACATACACATATATATATATTTTTTCTGTTAAAAAGGATGCTGCTGTACTTTTGTTTGTCTTCTCCCAAGATCTGCTCATCATCTTTTGTTTCCTGCAGTTTTAGTATGATGTTCTAGATATGTTTGATTTAGTATTTATCTTGCTCTGGGTTCATACTGGTTCCCTTTTTGGTAGCTTGAGATCTTTCAGCAGCTTTGGTAGTCTATTGATGATTATCACTTAATTTATCACTCTGCTTCATCTTCTGTAATTTCTCCTCTTCGAGTCCTAGTTAAATATATTCAATAACTTTTCACTATCCTATATTTCTCTTACGCACTTTATTTTCTCTTTTCTTGGTGCTTCTCTCTGAATGTTTTATATCATTTTCAAATTTTATAACCCTCCATCTGTAGTATTAAACACATAAACTCAGTTTTATATTGAAGCTATTTTAATTTACAGTTTGGATATACATATATATATATATATATACACACACACACATACACATACATACATATGTATACATACACATATACACACATATATACATACATATATTATTTAGGTATAATTGACATATAACAACATTATATCAGTTTCCAGTCTATAACATAATGATTTAATATTTGTGTATATTACAAGTGATCACCACAATAAGTTTGGTTAATCTGATTATTTTTTATAGATTTTTACTCTCTGCTGAAATTCTCCATTTTGCCTATTGTAGTTAAGGGAATGACTTCTTTAAGGCTGACATATAGACGTTTTTAGCCTACATTCCTTGGAATTGAGAATTCTAGGCTTTAAATTTATTTTATTTATTTTCTTCATTGAGTACTTTTTCCAGGGCAATCAGAGACAGATATCTTAATTTCCATTGTTGCTATAGTAATTAAGTGCCACAGGCAAGTATCTTTCTAATGTTTTGTCATCAGTGAGCATGCCATTTTATAACAGTATAGGTTATGATTTAAGTAACCATGATGCCACTCCATGCAATGAATTATGAGCATCTCATCTCTCCCCTGCAAGAAAACTTAGTGCCAGAATCTCAATTTGAGGGACTATTTCCTGGGGCTACTCTCATTTCCAATTAGTTAAGCTTAACAGGACACAAATGGCCCACGTAAGGGTTTACTTGAAGAAAGTTTAATAAACGAAATGTTTTCATAGGTGTGGACACTGTTAAGGAAACAAATAGTGACACAGGACATAGGTATCAAGCAGCTGTGAGGAACCATCGTCACTACCAATAGGATCATTCATTGTCCAAATAGTCCGGGGTCACATACCAGCTCAGTGAGTCAGAAATTGAGGTGCAAACATGGGTGGTTCCCTGTAAACTTCAGGTGAACCTTAGCAAGCATGATCATACAGACATCTCTGTTGAAGTTATCCACCTTATCTTGATAAAGATAGAAAGACAATACTCACAGCCATTTAACTTTGTAGGTCTACCATGAGAAATCAAAATCCCAAAACGTGGAGTAATTGAGCTAGGTTATGTCATTACAGATGTGCACTAACACACACACACACACACACACACACACACACACACACACACACTCACACATTTACTGCATGCCTCTTTGGGCAAGTCACTGCATTAGGTGGGTACTAGTGTACGTATTTACTTTTGTCATTTTCATATTTTCTACAATGAATACATATTAACTTTGCTATTCAAAAATTTTTTCTCATTATCCAAAAAAAATTAAATGAGTGTTACTTTGATTATCATATGATAGGTCATTGAAAAGAGAGGCTCCAAGAATGAGAAGGTGTTTTAGATTAATCTCAAAGAGCATGCAAGATTTGAATATGAAAAGTAGAAAGAAGGTCATCACATATAGACAGAAAACCTGAAGAAAATACATGCAAATAATAGAGCACACAGAAATAACTATATCTATAACTATAACTATAACTATAACTATAACTAACTATAACTATAACTATATATATATATGTATGACATATATATATGTCATACATATATATATATATATATATATGTATGACATATATATATGTATGACATATATATATATATATATATATATATATATATATGACAGGTTACTGCAATCAATCAAAAAACAAAGAACAAAGCACGGCTGTGATGTCATGTGGTTTGCTAAAGTTTTGTCTATTTTTAAACATTTGAATTAGCTCTTAACATTGAATTTACATCTTTTCATCATTGTGTCATATGAGGCTTGTGTGGTGTCTAGCATACCATAAATGTGCAGTCATTATTTATTTCATGAAGGGATTTGAGTAATGATCCCTTTGTCTATCTAGAGACCTGCAGTACCAAATGATCTGCTTATATCCTGTTACATCTCCATACTTGGCACCTCCCTGAGCCTCAGCTGTTTTTTTGATGTCCTATTGCCTGCCTGACTTAGTTATAGGAGTGTTCTTGCCAACTTCACTCACTGAGACAACAAAAGTTCCCTGTGGTGAACAGTTTAATCAATAATCTGGCTTTTATTTTTACCAATGTCAAGCATCCCTTAATTTTTAATATATGGGCATTGTCTTGGAAACAAAGACTAAAGATGTCATCTTTTCCCACTGAGTTATGTTTAAACTATGTAAGTTCCCTTAGATAGAGGTCTCCCAGAAAAAAATGAAACCAATTCTACATGAATCCACTGACAATGGACAAAACTAGATTGAATCTACTATTAGTGAAAGTGTGCAAATTAGTAGACTACTTGATAATACAAATGAAAGAAGGCAATTGTGGAGAATAGAATAAGCTAAAAATTAAACTGCACTGCCATTTTTTGTCATTTCTCATTATAGTTATCCAGTTTCTTATAAAAATGCCTGTTTTCAAAATTACAGTATGGTTGCTATGGTAATATGCACTTTATAAAGCCTGTACAAAGGCTGTCTTCATTTCCACTGTGCCCTGAAATAATAAAGGCCATTATTAAAGTGGAGTTGCAAGAGTCTGAAAAAAAGAGTCTGGTGAGAGGGAAACAACGAAGGCGTTAAGCATTAAAAGCAAAATTTCAAAGATCTCATTAAGTATTTGTGGTTGCCTTGGGGTCATTCAATGATATTTTGGACAACTTACAGAGTCTTCCTGAGAGATTAAGTGTCGATGACTGATGATGAATTGTTCATTGATATTTGACAGCACTGACAGTTTACCTGTGTGATTTGGGATTATTTTCTTTCACAAGAGATGAGTAAGTTAGAATCTCTGAGTTAAAATTTCAAACACAGCATATCCCTAAGGGCCTGAGTACTTTTCACATTCCCCCCCCCCCCCCCCCGCCATCTTTACCATTTTAGAGCTATACTTACTCCATAGCTATTTCTTTAAAATTAAAAAGAAATGATTTCTACTCTGCTTTACAGTCAAAATTATTCTGATGGACACAGATTGGAGATGAGGCACTCAGAGGCATTATAAAACATGTCACGGCCTCAAAAGTCATTATCCCTTGTATGCACATTTGCCTCAAGATAACTTTGTTTTTCACTGATATTTGGGAAAGCAAGGTTTCAGATTGCAGCTGTTAGATTCATTCTGCTTAAGAGAGGCTGAAGAGCCTTTTGGAAGAGACCCTGAAAAATTTATAGCAGGATTGTCCTCTATCAAGAGCTTTTCTCAGAGGGAGCCCCACTGCAATTAAAATTGCCTCATCTAGGATAGAGGCTCTCTCTCAATAGGTATTTTTAATTGGATAGATCTACTATGGCTCTATTTTCTATCTTCTATCTGTCTACCCCATAAAGTAAGAGCTGCCAATACATTTGCAGAAAACAACAGAATTGACCAAAACATAAATTAGGATTCCACAGGCAATGCAGGGATAAGGGGATTATAGAAAACCTATGATTAACTGTTGTTTAAATTGAGGACATTTGGCATTCTTTATTTCAGTGATGATATAATCTATGCACGAAAAATTGTAAGTAGGAGAAAATAGAAGGTACTTTCAAAATTTTTACTACATGCCCTCAAAAACTCATATTCGCTAACGTACTGGAATGTTGTAAGATTCATCTATAGCTTATATTTAGGTAAAATACTTTTGTACTCATATGTATGTTATAAATAAGTAATTTAGTTGGTTATTTAAACCTTCCCTATCATTTAAGAAACAGTGAGCTGTCCTTAGTAGACTAGTTGTATCAGACATTTCATGTCTTTATGAATTATGTGACTACGTAAGTGTGTTTATTTTGAATCATGGTACAAATTCATATATAATTATTTGAGGTAAAAATATGTGGCAATGTATGCAATTCCTTTCTGTATATGTATTCTCATAGATATCAAATATGGATAGGGACCTGAGGCTCTTTTTTGATTAAATTGAGTTAAATTGAGTCAAAATTTTCCTGGAGAAGTTCTCAAATAATTGATATTAAGTACAAACCATAGGAGATTGTCCACTTACAGACTATTATTACACAAGTATGTTGTATTTATTGCCCAATGCATCTTTAAGACTATTTTCCTTTCTTCTCTTCTTTGTATTCAGTAATTCCTAATACTGAAGTACAGTTGGGACCCCGGGTGGCTCAGTCCGTTAAGCATCAGACTTTGGGTCAGATCATGATCTCACAGTTTCTGGTTTCAAGACCGGCGTCTGGCTGTGTTGACAGCCCAGAGCCTGGAGCCTGCTTCAGATTCTGCTTCTTTTCTACCCCTTCCCTGCCTGTGCTCTCTCTCTCTCTCTGTCTCTCAAAAATAAAAAATTTAAAAAAAGTTTTTTCAATGAGTTATAAGCAAGTCCTACTGGTAGAATACATTGCTTGTGCTGAGTATCGCATCCAGAGCAATTGTTATATTTTATTATAAGAACTAATTTCTGGTGATTTGTTTCTAGCCTTTTGTTCATCAGAGTTGTGGAATTCTAAGCTTCTGAGTTCATTAAATAATATATTTGGAAGTGTTTTTTTAAATTGTAAAAATGTTTACAGATATAAAGTAATGTGTATGTTCCATTGCTGATGAGGAGTGCATGTCTCATAGAGTGACAATTCTATGGTACCTGTAACTGCATTGTTGCTGTTTATATCATCTTAGGTGAACTATTAGGTCACCTAATGAAGTTTGATATATAAATTCAGATTTTGTTCAGTAGTGTTCACCAACAGGAGAATTTTTAGATGATCAGAAATTATTCTGATGCTGATAGTCCTGACCACATCCAGGTCTATTATATTACATTTTTCTACTCTTATGACTGGTCAGAAACACCTATTACACAAAAATTTTCAGGGGTTAGTTATTCTCTCCTATAAACTGAATACTTTGATAGCTGCCAGAGAAAATATTTGCTGGGATCCAACACTTTCTCATTTGATAGCTATTCCCTATATTCCTCCATTATGACATGCATCGTCAAGGTTAACTCCACTTCATAAGCTGAAACATTAAATCACATTGTACTAAACAACTGATAACACCATTCTAAACTTATACTAATCAGAACTAATTTTTCTTATGTTGTCTGTTTTTCTCTCTTGGTCTAGCTTAGTGCTTTCCCTTGCACTTAATTAAGTCACCTGCATGTGATCCTAACATGAATTTAAATTTGATTATTAAGAAAAGAATCTTGCTCTTTTGTGCTCTGTACAGAGAGATGTGAGTCTTGGGTCCTATCTTCGGCCTTCACTCTACCTTGATGAATTTGTTTGGAAGGCTTATGCTACCTCTGTGAACTTCCCTTTTTCTTTCATTAAAACCTATCCTGACTGCATATTTTAATCTCAGAGCTCTTAAAAATTCATTATTTATGAAATGCTTTGAGGTATTTGGGAGAAAGATTTATTATTTGTAGTGATGCTGAAAACAATATGTACTGTGTTATTTAGTACACATTAAGCTCTCTGACTTTTATGTATTATATAAAACATATCAAAGTATGTATTACCTTGGGCAGATTCGAGTGGTTTTAGGAAGTGTTGGGTTATCAGGCAAAGGAATAGTAGTGATCCAGCAAAGTGTTCCACTTTGGAAATACCTGACCATTCATTTTCTTATCCTTTAAGGAGTTTATATATCAAGATGACATATTTCAAGGATACTTATAATATCTAATGGAAAATTTGCAGGTATTGCAAGTATGATAAAAAACAGAAGGAAGTACATTTATTTCTCATTCTACCAACTAAAAGTTACACGCAGACTTTTCTAACAGATTTATCAAATTTTCATAATGATATATAATTTAATATCCATGTGATATTATCTGTGCACTCATATCATCAAATACATTTTCCATTGAATTTAGGGTCAGTATAACTTCTATTAACAGGTCTAATCAACCTCATTCTTGCTGTGAAAAAGTCTGATGATAATCTATTTTTCCCTTTATAAGTTGCATGCTCTTTTTTTCTAAGTGTTCCCAAAACATAGTCTCTCTCCTTTTATTATATTTTTTTTTAAGGTTCAACAATTTTTTTAGAATATGCTTTGGTGCTGACCGAAGCCAATCTTCTCATGGCACACACACACACATTTTTCTCAATATGTAGTTTCAATTTTTTTTAATTGTTCTATCTTCAGGATTTTTTTATGTTATAGCTTTTAGTATATATTCTATTTTCTTGCTTTGGTTTTATGATTTTTCTTATCTATATTTTAATTTCTTATGTATATTTTCAATATCTTGCCCATTTTCCTTTTAAATCTTTTTTTCTCTTCGTTCAATTTTTATGGATATTTTAATTTTTCTTATTTTTTATTTTGTCTGAAGGCATTATTCAATTGTTGCTCCTGTTTCTGTATTCTTTCAACTTTAGTATTCATTTCTGAAACATTTTTCTATTGTTTCTAATTCTTTCTTGAGTTCTGTGATCTCAATTCTCAGTCTAGTTCTAATTTATGTTGCTCTTTCATGTTTATATTATTTTATTAATGTCTTTTAGTTTTTTTAATATAGTAGGTTATGGTTTTGATCTGTTTTGGGGACATGTCTTTCTGGCATCCTTTCCTTGCCTGTAGGGATATTATTTTGTACTTTATTCTCTTTATTCTTATAATAACTTTTCATGGGATTTGATATCTATGCCTCTATTTATTTTTTTTCTTTTTTCTTTTTTTTCATTTTTAGGTGAAATTAGTATTCCTGAGCTTTATAATACAGCCAAGTTAAGGAAAGCTTTTCTATCTTCCCAGAGGTTATGTTTCTGATGTTTTGTACAGTGTTCAGCAATATGATGATGCCTTGCTTTTCTGTAAAATCCTGGTTCTCTTTCTCTCCCCAATTTTGACATGGACATCTTCTTTTATTCATCTCTGTCTTGTACGATTTTGACTTTACTTTATGCATTACTCCTCAGAGTGGGGCCTTGTCCCAGAAGGAAACCTGTGCGGGTCAGTTTTGAGAGTGACTGCATGACTCCATGTCCTTCAGGACTTCTTACTGCCAGTACCTCCATTGACTCTGACCTGGAGAGAGCAAGCCTCCAATTTCAGTTGCTCTTCTGCAGTCAGGCATCTGTGGTTTTCACAGAATCCATGTTGTCTTTTCTGAGGTCTGCTGATCTTTCGTCAGATACTGTTCACATGACTTCTTCCCACACATACAGGACTGTAACCAACTGACTGAATTTGGGGGTTGGTGGGGATGCTTTTTTACCTAGTTTGGCTGTAAATGTCATCTGTAGATATTTGGTTTTGCAATCTATTTGCCCCCTCAGTTGTTTTTGGAGAGATGGAAAATACATACTGTTGTCATTGCCATCTTCCCAGAATCCCAGTTATTTAAAATACATATATATGTATATATATATATACATATATATATATGTATATATATATATATATATACATATATATATGCATATGTGTATATATATATACACACACACACATATAAACACATATATATGTATACATATATACATATATATACACATATATACATATATATACATATATATGTATTTATATAATTTCCAGAGAGAAAAAATGCACATGATATTTAGCTTTATGCATAGATTTACAAAGTAAATACACATGTGTTATCAGTACCCAGAAAAATAAATATTTTATTAGTTGAGGACTGTTAGCATATTCTCCATTTTTTTCCTTAGAAATCTTAATTGTTAACAATCTGAAAACAATAATCTGAGAACAGAACATTGATTAAGGTAATTATGATAGAGTTACATAGTAACTATATGTTTTTATGTTATTATTACTTTATTAAAATATGTATATATTTGTACTCCTCTCTCCCCAACTATATCACACTTACACACGGAAATACATGTGCTTGAGCTCATACATGATGTCGTAAATTAAATTACTGGTCCCAATTCTTCATCCTTCCATTATTCACATCCTTAGCTAGTAACTTTGCAGTCCATCCTCCTAAAGGTACAAGATACATATCGTTGCATCTTGACTTTCCACTTAGCTATTTGACTTACTTTGACCAAGGAGGATGTTAGTTCATGGGCCACAAGAAAGAATTTAAAATGCACTTTTACACTTACTTATATGTTTGTTCTTACACGCCACCATTCCCATCCTACCTGCCTAGCTAATTTGCTAGGCTCAGGAAAAATGCAAAAGACATGGAACAGAAACACCCCAAGTGACCTCCAGTGTGAAACCAGCCAAACCAGCTGACCTGGGAATTCAGGAGGAGAAAGAACTGCTTAATGTATATTTCAATGAGGATTTGAGATTATCAGTACTGTAACCTTATTATAGGAAATACAATTCACATGTCAATGTGTTGGAGTTCTCAAATACAGTTTATGGTTTTTGCCTGATATGACTGGTTGTTTTTAATAATTACTGAAATATGTGCTGCTCTTTATATTTTTATGGTTTCTTCATAATTGCTTTAGGTGCTTTTCTCTTTTTGATTTAGTTGGATAATATTTAACTTTCTTTTTTTTCTAATGTGTGTATTTAAGGCCATAGATTTCATTTTGAATATTTTTTGGTTGCATATCACATATATACATTCAGCTTTTATTTTCTTATTTCTAAGTAGTCTGTAACTTAAAATTTTCCTTAACACGAACATTAGTTAAGGAACTATATGTTTAATTTGCAAGTATTATTCTATCTTTTATTTTTTTATTTTTAAATTTTTGGGGGGAATTTTTTCCTTTAATAAATTCTTCTCTGCATTCGTTCTTTTTCTCATTTTTACTTCAAAAAGAGATATATTTTCAAAATTCTTTGCTCTTTCCTTCCTGGGTGGTTGATAAAGTGTTTATCAATGGTCTACTCAAAAGGAAATACTAATTTCAACATTTAAAAATTTCAACACATAGCATTTGGGTATATATAAGCTCAGAGTTCTGAAATTTTTAAATTATTTACATTCTACTAGGGAAAACTTTTATGTACCTATTTTAAATGTGAAATAAAATAGAGTTAATACATTACTATCATCTCCCCAGTTTATACCTTTTGATTCACTTTTTGTGTGATGATTAAATTTAATCTTCAGCTTCTTCCTTTCCCAATGTCTTCTTGGAGATGAGTACAACCTTGTAACTTCATTTTTCCTTCTTTCATTGAGTAGGCTATTTATTTTATTCTTTCTTTATTATTACAGTAAAGCTTCTTTCTTATGTTTTCGGAGGTGACATAATACACAGCATCAGTGGCAAAGCAGAACTCATACATTTGCTTAATAAAAATAACAAGTATCCAGCTTAATTATGATTTCAATGACACAAGGAATCATAATGCACATAACACAGGCAAAGCAGGAGAAAAACCCTTCAACACGCCCCCAGGTCTTTCTTCCTCCTGTCTCTTGCATTACATGTGTTTTCACTCAGGTTTTCAGATGAGGTTTCTAATTGTTCTGGATGAGCAATTTCTATCATGGGACATCTCCATATTATATGCAGATGGTTACATAGGTTAGGGAATATTTTCAGAAATCATGTCTCAAAAACCCACAGATTTTTAGTATGCAATTATAAATCACTGGAATACTGTGATAAAACATTTCATAGATAAAGAAATATTGGCATGCTTTCTAGTTGGTATTTCCCTAGCATGTTTATAAGGAGATTAGACTGGATGCCATACTTTTTTTTTTTCCAGAAATCTCACTCCAATAGAAAAAGTGAATGAATGGCAGACTATTTGCTTCCCAAGAGACTGTGACTAAAACAGTCAAGTAAAGAACCACTGTTGAACACATTTAATATTTAAAAAAGTCCTTGCCACACTGTGTGTGTAAGATCTGTTGCTTGTATTCATTGACACATTATAAGTTAATGAAGCACATGACTCATGAGAATAGTTTTACTTCAAGATCAGGTCCCAGTATTAAGGCACAGTTTGACACATAATAGTTCCAATATACTCTTTGATTGATGAATAAATGAAGAAGAGGGGAATGGCCAGTTGATGTTAAATTGCATAAAGGGAACAATTTTGAGAGGGTGACTGGGGAAGTTTTATCAAAAGAAATTTTAATTGTTAGAGCTTATCATGATTAGGTTTCTTGGATCTGTTAAAAATAACCTGTGCACTGTTCAAAGTTTGAATGAACAGATTTAAAGTAATAAAGTTGTGAATTAACTTGGAATTTAATAGCTACAAATAATAAAATCTAGAAAATATAATTTTTTTTATTACACTTGGTAGGAGGTTTGATGTCAGCAGCACATAAAATCAATCAAATTCATCAAGCCAACAAACTAATCGAAACATGCACAAACATATGCACAGAGGCTTTAGATGGAGACAGCCTGTGTTTAAATTCTGACAATGCTGCTTCCATGGGTGTGACATTTAACAAGTTATCTAATCATTCTGTGCCCCTATTTCCTCATCTGTAAAGTGGGTATTATAATAGTGCACACATCATGGAAACACTGTGAAAATAAGATTGAATCATACACATGAAACGTGTTTGGGAGCAGTACCCAACATGCAGATAATGCTCAACAAATGTTAGATAGTTATTTTTATAATTTCTTTGGACAATTACAAAGATTACCATAATGTCTGTCAATTTTTTAATGTTTCCAATAATATCCTCAAATCACCCTACAAACCAAAAACCTTGTCATTAAGAAAGTGACTTGAGAAAAATAAGCAGTTGAAACATTCAGAACATAATATTTTCTCTACCTAAATGTATTCTATATAATTTACTAATATAGAGTACACTTAGGTGGATAAAATATATTTCTAGCAGCATCCATTACTCTCTTAATATACTGATAAGTTGCTCTGATGTACTGAGCACAAGTGAGATACTGTAGGTAAGAGGGCAAAAAACCATAAATCAAAAGAAACAGACTATTCTAATAGCTCTCTCATCCTGTGAATACAGAAATAGAACAAAGGTACTCAACTTCTGATGAAGTTTGGTTTATATGTCAGGTGAAAAGCCAATAGGAACATTCAGAAAAAGTTGATGGTAATTAATTTTAACACCTCTATTCTTTGTTTTTCTCACCTGATAAATGAGAGCACTGAACACGATCATCTCTCAAGTCCTTTACAGTTGTAAATCAGGCCTTGATAATCAAAAGCTACAACTAACTGAAGTCGTTGTGTTAGTTTCCCATTGTTGTAAACAATCATCACAGACTTGGTGGCTTAAACAATCCAAATGTATTACCTTACAGGTCTGAAAGTCAATAGTCCTAAAATGTTATCTGGGGGGACTGTGTTCCTTCTTAAAGCTCCATGGGGGAATCATTCCCTTGCCTTTTCCAGATTCTAGAGGCGTCCTGAATTCCTGGTTTATGGCCCCTTTCTGCCTTCAAAACCAGCAATGTAGGTAGAATCCTATACATAAACTGAATTATTTTCCTCTGCTTCCCTCTTCCATATTTAAGAACCTTTGTAGATTCACCTGAATAATCCAGGATAACCTCCCTAAGGTAAGATTAGCTGATAAGAAAATTTAATTCCATCTGTTACCTTAATTCCCTTTGCTATGTAATATAACAAATTCACAGGTCCCAGAGATTAGTATACAGACTTCTTTGGGAGTCATTATTCTGGCTACCACACGTTTGGGCATCAGAAATTTTTCCAAAGCAAGATTTTTCAATTACTCATTTTTTAAAAAATTGGATACATTAACTACTATGATACTTAGTTTTTTTTTTAAGTTTATTTATTTATTTTGAGAGAGACAGAGACAGCACAAATAAAGGACGAGCAGAGATAGAGGGAAACAGAGAATCCTAAGCAGGCTCTGCACTGTCAGACTCAGGGTTTGAACTCAGGAAACTCAGATCACAACCTGAGCTGAAACCAGGAGTGGAACACTTAACCAACTGAGCCACCAATGCTTAACCAACTGAACCAACCAGCTGCCCCTCTGATAGTTAGTTTCTTAATTTGTAATATAATGATACTAACTTTATCATAGTTTTAGCATTTGAAAAATAAGTGAAAGTACATTTCTAAAATAGCAAATTGTGAGGCACTCAATGTTCAATACTCAAGTAAGTACTCAAAGAACTACAGATGGTATAATAATAATAATTAGCAGTAGTAGTATTTTCATTTGTATACTTAGTTTTCAGAGCACAAAAAAGACAATATGACATCCTGACTAGTACATAAAAAAGAAAACCATGCCCTAATGGTCTTGAAAAATAAATGCATTACAGCATTCATCTTAAAGATGGTGTGAGAAGTAGGGGGACTGTGATGTCCCTTGTCCCTCACACACAGCTATGTTGAGGTCAGAACACTTAGAACACCTATAGAGTGTTCTGTAGAATGATAGGAAAATCTCAAACAGCATGGTGGGACAGAGGTGCATGTATATGAATTGGGACAGATAAAATGTCAGGCAGTGTAGGCATGGAAGGGAGCAGACCCCTTCCGTAGAGAGACAAAAGGAAGAGAAAGAGAGGCTGTGGAAGTGTGGTATTGTGTTTGGACAAGATGGACAGAGCAATAAAAAATATGGAGAGAGCCAGTTTCTACTTTGCAAACATCCTTAGGAGATAAAGATCAGCATTTTCAGGGGTGTGCAACTTTCTACGGACCAGAGACTCCACTGTGTGTGTGTGTGTGTGTGTGTGTGTGTGTGTGTGTGTGTGTGCGCGCACGCGCGCCTTGGGGGGAATGGGGAGGAGAGTCAGACTTGGCTCAGTAGTGATCTTAGGGGCCGACTAGGAGACAACAGTCCTTTCCCTCATGTACTGTGCTAAGAGGGTATATTGTGCTGCCCCCCACCCTCCCCGCAAGGACAAAAGACCCAGAAGGCACCAGCCAGAGTCCCTTTGTTGGCTGGCAGACTGGTGCTATACTAGAACTGGGCAGTGCAAAGCGGGATCCTTTAAGACATTGGGTTTTGAATACCAGCCAAGTGCCTCGGAGGCACAGGAGACTGTGGAGCAGGACAAGCCAGCTGCCTGCACTGTTCTGTGAGGGCAGCCTGAACAGTGTGTTGGATATATCTGGTCCAGGGAGGAGAGGTTGGGGTGTCACCATTTTTCTCCCCATTTGGTGGAGCATCAAGAAACTGGACAGTGGCCCCCAGTGGAGGCAGGACCACTTACACCAAACCCACGCCTCCGGGCCTGGTAACTTCTTATCTACCGAAGTGGAAGTGACACTGACCAACCCAGACTGCCTCTCCTCTAGACCAGTATAGCCACTGGTCCCAGGAACCAACAGAAAACTGTCCTGCAGTTTTGTATGTTAGTCTGTCTTTTATATTATTATTATTATTTTCTCTTTTCTTTCCTTCTCTCTCCTCTTTTCTCTTCTTCTTAATACCCTGATTTTTTCCTTCTCTTTGGAATCAGGCTCACAGTTTCTGATTTGATTTTTGGTCAATTTTTGCCATATATATAAATATATTTTTCATATATATATATATATATATATATATATATATATATTTCATCTATGTAATTCTTATTATATAGTTACATATACATTTTATAATAAATATAATTCCTATTATATATAATAACTCATATATACAATTTTTATTATATGTGTATAGAATATATACATATATATATTCTATGTGTATAGAATATATATTTATATACATATATATAATTTTTCTTTCTCTGTTCTGGTTGTTTAATCAGAATTTTTACTCTATTCTTTTTTTTTATTTTTTTATTTTTTTTATTTTTTAATATATGAAATTTACTGTCAAATTGGTTTCCATACAACACCCAGTGCTCATCCCAAAAGGTGCCCTCCTCAATACCCATCACCCACCCTGCCCTCCCTCCCACCCCCCATCAACCCTCAATTTGTTCTCAGTTTTTAACAGTCTCTAATGCTTTGGCTCTCTCCCACTCTAACCTCTTTTTTTTTTTTTTTTCCTTCCCCTCCCCCATGGGTTTCTGTTATGTTTCTCAGGATCCACATAAGAGTGAAACCATATGGTATCTGTCTTTCTCTGTATGGCTTATTTCACTTAGCATCACACTCTCCAGTTCCATCCATGTTGCTACAAAAGGCCATATTTCATTTTTTCTCATTGCCACGTAGTATTCCATTGTGTATATAAACCACAATTTCTTTATCCATTCATCAGTTGATGGACATTTAGGCTCTTTCCATAATTTGGCTATTGTTGAGAGTGCCACTATAAACATTGGGGTACAGGTGCCCCTATGCATCAGTACTCCTGTATCCCTTGGATAAATTCCTAGCAGTGCTATTGCTGGGTCATAGGGTAGGTCTATTTTTAATTTTCTGAGGAACCTCCACACTGCTTTCCAGAGCGGCTGCACCAATTTGCATTCCCACCAACAGTGCAAGAGGGTTCCTGTTTCTCCACATCCTCTCCAGCATCTATAGTCTCCTGATTTCTTCATTTTGGCCACTCTGACTGGCGTGAGGTGGTATCTGAGTGTGGTTTTGATTTGTATTTCCCTGATAAGGAGCAACGTTGAACATCTTTTCATGTGCCTGTTGGCCATCCGGATGTCTTCTTTAGAGAAGTGTCTATTCATGTTTTCTGCCCATTTCTTCACTGGGTTATTTGTTTTTCGGGTGTGGAGTTTGATGAGCTCTTTATAGATTTTGGATACTAGCCCTTTGTCCGATGTGTCATTTGCAAATATCTTTTCCCATTCCGTTGGTTGCCTTTTAGTTTTGTTGGTTGTTTCCTTTGCTGTGCAGAAGCTTTTTATCTTCATAAGGTCCCAGTAATTCACTTTTGCTTTTAATTCCCTTGCCTTTGGGGATGTGCCGAGTAAGAGATTGCTACGGCTGAGGTCAGAGAGGTCTTTTCCTGCTTTCTCCTCTACGGTTTTGATGGTTTCCTGTCTCACATTCAGGTCCTTTATCCATTTTGAGTTTATTTTTGTGAATGGTGTGAGAAAGTGGTCTAGTTTCAACCTTCTGCATGTTGCTGTCCAGTTCTCCCAGCACCATTTGTTAAAGAGACTGTCTTTTTTCCATTGGATGTTCTTTCCTGCTTTGTCAAAGATGAGTTGGCCATACGTTTGTGGGTCTAGTTCTGGGGTTTCTATTCTATTCCATTGGTCTATGTGTCTGTTTTTATGCCAATACCATGCTGTCTTGATGATGACAGCTTTGTAGTAGAGGCTAAAGTCTGGGATTGTGATGCCTCCTGCTTTGGTCTTCTTCAAAATTACTTTGGCTATTCGGGGCCTTTTGTGGTTCCATATGAATTTTAGGATTGCTTGTTCTAGTTTCGAGAAGAATGCTGGTGCAATTTTGATTGGGATTGCATTGAATGTGTAGATAGCTTTGGGTAGTATTGACATTTTGACAATATTTATTCTTCCAATCCATGAGCAGGGAATGTCTTTCCATTTCTTTATATCTTCTTCAATTACCTGCATAAGCTTTCTATAGTTTTCAGCATACAGATCTTTTACATCTTTGGTTAGATTTATTCCTAGGTATTTTATGCTTCTTGGTGCAATTGTGAATGGGATCAGTTTCTTCATTTGTCTTTCTGTTGCTTCATTGTTAGTGTATAAGAATGCAACTGATTTCTGCACATTGATTTTGTATCCTGCAACTTTGCTGAATTCATGTATCAGTTCTAGCAGACTTTTGGTGGAGTCTATCGGATTTTCCATGTATAATATCATGTCATCTGCAAAAAGCGAAAGCTTGACTTCATCTTTGCCAATTTTGATGCCTTTGATTTCCTTTTGTTGTCTGATTGCTGATGCTAGAACTTCCAGCACTATATTAAACAGCAGCGGTGACAGTGGGCATCCCTGTCGTGTTCCTGATCTCAGGGAAAAAGCTCTCAGTTTTTCCCCGTTGAGGATGATGTTAGCTGTGGGCTTTTCATAAATGGCCTTTATGATCTTTAAGTATGTTCCTTCTATCCCGACTTTCTCAAGGGTTTTTATTAAGAAAGGGTGCTGGATTTTGTCAAAGGCCTTTTCTGCATCGATTGACAGGATCATATGGTTCTTCTCTTTTTTTTTGTTAATGTGATGTATCACGTTGATCGATTTGCGAATGTTGAACCAGCCCTGCATCCCAGGAATGAATCCCACTTGATCATGGTGAATAATTCTTTTTATATGCTGTTGAATTCGATTTGCTAGTATCTTATTAAGAATTTTTGCATCCATATTCATCAGGGATATTGGCCTGTAGTTCTCTTTTTTTACTGGGTCTCTGTCTGGTTTAGGAATCAAAGTAATACTGGCTTCATAGAATGAGTCTGGAAGTTTTCCTTCCCTATTTCTTGGAATAGCTTGAGAAGGATAGGTATTATCTCTGCTTTAAATGTCTGGTAGAACTCCCCTGGGAAGCCATCTGGTCCTGGACTCTTATTTGTTGGGAGATTTTTGATAACCGATTCAATTTCTTCGCTGGTTATGGGTCTGTTCAAGCTTTCTATTTCCTCCTGATTGAGTTTTGGAAGCGTGTGGGTGTTTAGAAATTTGTCCATTTCTTCCAGGTTGTCCAATTTGCTGGCATATAATTTTTCATAGTATTCCCTGATAATTGTTTGTATCTCTGAGGGATTGGTTGTAATCATTCCATTTTCATTCATGATTTTATCTATTTGGGTCATCTCCCTTTTCTTTTTGAGAAGCCTGGCTAGAGGTTTGTCAATTTTGTTTATTTTTTCAAAAAACCAACTCTTGGTTTCGTTGATCTGCTCTACAGTTTTTTTAGATTCTATATTGTTTATTTCTGCTCTGATCTTTATGATTTCTCTTCTTCTGCTGGGTTTAGGCTGCCTTTGCTGTTCTGCTTCTATTTCCTTTAGGTGTGCTGTTAGATTTTGTATTTGGGATTTTTCTTGTTTCTTGAGATAGGCCTGGATTGCAATGTATTTTCCTCTCAGGACTGCCTTCGCTGCATCCCAAAGCGTTTGGATTGTTGTATTTTCATTTTCGTTTGTTTCCATATATGTTTTAATTTCTTCTCTAATTGCCTGGTTGACCCACTCATTCGTTAGTAGGGTGTTCTTTAACCTCCATGCTTTTGGAGGTTTTCCAGACTTTTTCCTGTGGTTGATTTCAAGCTTCATAGCATTGTGGTCTGAAAGTATGCATGGTATGATTTCAATTCTTGTAAACTTATGAAGGGCTGTTTTGTGACCCAGTATATGATCTATCTTGGAGAATGTTCCATTTGCACTCGAGAAGAAAGTATATTCTGTTGCTTTGGGATGCAGAGTTCTAAATATATCTGTCAAGTCCATCTGATCCAATGTATCATTCAGGGCCCTTGTTTCTTTATTGACTGTGTGTCTAGATGATCTATCCATTTCTGTAAGTGGGGTGTTAAAGTCCCCTGCAATGACCACATTCTTGTCAATAAGGTTGCTTATGTTTATGAGTAATTGTTTTATATATCTGGGGGCTCGGGTATTTGGCGCATAGACATTTATAATAGTTAGCTCTTCCTGGTGGATAGACCCTGTGATTATTATATAATGCCCTTCTTCATCTCTTGTTACAGCCTTTAATTTAAAGTCTAGTTTGTCTGATATAAGTATGGCTACTCCAGCTTTCTTTTGGCTTCCAGGAGCATGATAAATAGTTCTCCATCCCCTCACTCTCAATCTAAAGGTGTCCTCAGATCTAAAATGAGTCTCTTGTAGACAGCAAATAGATGGCTCTTGTTTTTTTATCCATTCTGATACCCTATGTCTTTTAGTTGGCGCATTTAATCCATTTACATTCAGTGTTATTATAGAAAGATATGGGTTTAGAGTCATTGTGATGTCTGTATGTTTTATGCTTGTAGTGATGTCTCTGCTCACAGGATCCCCCTTAGGATCTCTTGTAGGGCTGGTTTCGTGGTGACAAATTCCTTCAGTTTTTGTTTGTTTGGGAAGACCTTTATCTCTCCTTCTATTCTAAATGACAGACTTGCTGGATAAAGGATCCTCGGCTGCATATTTTTGCTGTTTAGCACACTGTAGATATCGTGCCAAGCCTTTCTGGCCTGGCAAGTTTCAAAGGAGAGATCAGTCACGAGTCTTATAGGTCTCCCTTTCTATGTGAGGGCACGTTTATCCCTTGCTGCTTTCAGAATTTTCTCTTTATCCTTGTATTTTGCCAGTTTCACTATGATATGTCGTGCAGAAGATCGATTCAAGTTACGTCTGAAGGGAGTTCTCTGTGCCTCTTGGATTTCAATGCCTTTTTCCTTCCCCAGTTCAGGGAAGTTCTCAGCTATAATTTGTTCAAGTACCCCTTCAGCACCCTTCCCTCTCTCTTCCTCCTCTGGGATACCAATTATGCGTATATTATTTTTTTTTTAGTGTATCACTTAGTTCTCTAATTTTCCCCTCATACTCCTGGATTTTTTTTATCTCTCTTTCTTTCAGCTTCCTCTTTCTCCATAACTTTATCTTCTAGTTCACCTATTCTCTCCTCTGCCTCTTCAAGCCGAGCCATCGTGGATTCCATTTTGTTTTGCAATTCGTTTAAAGCGTTTTTCAACTCCTCGTGACTGTTCCTTAGTCCCTCGATCTTTGTGGCAAGAGATTCTCTGCTGTCCTGTATACTGTTTTCAAGCCCAGCGATTAATTTTATGACTATTATTCTAAATTCACTTTCTGTAATATTATTTAAATCCTTTTTGATCAGTTCCTTAGCTGTTGTTATTTCCTGGAGATTCTTCTGAGGGGAATTCTTCCATTTGGTCATTTTGGAGAGTCCCTGGCGTGGTGAGGACCTGCAGTGCACTTCCCCTGTGCTGTGGTGTATAACTGGAGTTAGTGGGCGGGGCCGCAGTCCGACCCGATGTCTGCCCCCAGCCCACTGCTGGGGCCACAGTCAGACTGGTGTGTGCCTTCTCTTCCCCTCTCCTAGGGGCGGGATTCACTGTGGGGTGGCGTGTCCCGTCTGGGCTACTTGCACACTGCCAGGCTTGTGGTGCTGGGGATCTGGCGTATTAGCTGGGGTGGGTAGGCAAGGTGCACGGGGGCTGGAGGGGCAGGCTTAGCTCGCTTCTCCTTAGGTGATCCACTTCAGGAGGAGCCCTGTGGCAGCGGGAGGGAGTCAGATCCGCTGCCGGAGGTTTGGCTCCGCAGAAGCACAGAGTTGGGTGTTTGCGCGGAGTGAGCAAGTTCTCTGGCAGGAACTGGTTCCCTTTGGGATTTTGGCTGGGGGATGGGCGGGGGAGATGGCGCTGGCGCCTTTGTTCCCCGCCAAGCTGAGCTCTGCCGTCCGGGGGCTCAGCAGCTCTCCCTCCCTTTGTCCTCCAGCCTTCCCGCTTTCCGAGCAGAGCTGTTAACTTATGACCTCCCAGACGCTAAGTCGCGCTTGCTGTCGGAACACAGTCTGTCCGGCCCCTCCGCTTTTGCCAGCCAGACTCGGGGGCTCTGCTTGGCCGGCGAGCCGCCCCTCCGCCCCGGCTCCCTCCCGCCAGTCCGTGGAGCGCGCACCGCCTCGCCGCCCTTCCTACCCTCTTCAGTGGGCCTCTAGTCTGCACTTGACTCCGGAGACTCCCTTCTGCTAATCCTCTGGCGGTTTTCTGGGTTCTTTAGGCAGGTGTAGGTGGAATCTAAGTGATCGGCAGGACGCGCTGTGAGCCCCGCGTCCTCCTACGCCGCCATCTTCCGGAACCCCCCCTTTACTCTATTCTTTGTACAACTTTTCGATGTCTTCTTTATTTTTCTCTCTCTGTTTCTCTGGATTCAGCGTTATAGTTTCTTTGATTCTCTGCCTGGTCATTTTTGTTTTGTTTTGTTTTGTTTCCCCTTTCATTTTTAATTTGTATGGGATAAGGTTTCCCTTCTTTTTTTAAAATTTTCCCAGGGTTACTTCAACAATTCAAAGCACACCTGGTAGAAGGTCTAAACAATCGACTACTATAAGCAGCAGGATAGAACAGCCAAAGACTCAACAGCAGAGTGCACGTTAACATGCCAAAAACACTTCCTCAAGTGCTAGGCCCTGGATAGTGCATGATATATTTTTGAATATAGTAGTACTCACAGGTGCAGGAGACATAAGCTATTAAAACAGGTAAAAGACAGAAACATAGCCAAAATGATGAAACAGAAGAATTCTCCTCAAAAGATTTTAGGAAGAAATGACAGCCAGAGAATTGCTCAAAACATACATAAACAATATATCTGAACAAAAATTTAGAATAGTCATAAGACTAATAGCTGGGCTTGAAAAAAGCAAAGAAGACAGCAGAGAATCTATTGCTGCAGAGATCAAAGACCTAAGAAATAGTCATGATGAATTAAGAAATGTTGCAAATGAGATGCAATAAACTGCACAAAGTGACGGCAAGGATGGAAGAAGCAGAGGAAATAATAACTGAAATACAAGTTAAAATTATGGAAAATGATGACGCTGAAAAAAAGAGGGGAAAGAAATTACTAAACCATGAGGGAAGAATTAGAAACCTAAGTGATTCAATGAAACAAAATATCCATATCACAGGAGTTCCAAAAGTAGAGAGAAAGAGAAAGAAGTTTTATTTGAACAAATTATAGCTGAAAACTTCCCTAATCTGGGGGAGGAAACAGATATCCAATTCCAGGAGGTACAGAGAAATACCTTCAAAATTAACAATAATAGGTCAACACCATGACATATCATAGTGAAACTGGCAAAATACAAATATAAAATGAGTATTCTGAAGCCAGCTAGGGACAAATGTGTAGCCACATAATGATGGTAGCAGACCTGTCCACTGAACTTGGCAGACCAGAAGGGGAGGGCAGAAAATATTCAATGTGCTGAATATGAAAAATATGCAACCAGGAATCCTTTATCCAGCAAGACTGTCATTCAGAATAGAAGGAGAGATAAAGGCTTTCCCAGACAAATAAAAACTAAAGGAGTTCATGACCACTAAACTAGCCCTACAGGAGATCCTAAGGGGCACTCTGTGAGTGGAAAGCAGCAAAGACTAACTAAAAAGGACCAGAGATATCACCATAAGCATGAAACCTATAGATAACACAATGATGCTAAATCGATATCTTTCAATAATAACTCTGAATGTAAATGGAATAAATGCCCCAATCAAAAGACATAGGGTATCAGAATGGATAAAAAACAAAACAAAACAGAACAAAAAACAAACAAACAAACAAACAAAAAAACCCACAAGATCATTCTATATGCTGCCTACAAGAGTCTCATTTTAGACCTGAGAACACCTGCAGATTGAAATTGACGGAATGGAGAACCATCTATCATGTTTCTGGATGTCAAAAGAAAGCCAGAGTAGCCATACTTATACTAGACAAACTAGATTTCAAAACAAAGACTATAACAAGAGATGAAGAGTATTATGCAATAATTAAGGGGTTTATCCATCAAGAAAAGCTAACAATTGTAAATATTTATGCCCCCACGGGAAACGCCCAAATATGTATCAATTAGTCACAAACATAAATAAATGTATAGATATATACACATATATAATGTATAGATAATAATATCATGATTGTAAGGTAGAAAATCAATAAAGAAACAATGCCTCTGAATGACATATTGGACGAAATTGGACCAGATGGACTTAACAGATATATTCGAGCTTTTCATCCAAAAGCAGAATACACATTCTTCTTGAGTGCACATGGAACATTCCCCAGAATAGATTACATACTGGGTCATAAAACACCCTTCAACAAATATAAACGGATGGGCATCATACCATGCATATTTTTCAGATCACAACACTATGAAATTTGAAGTCAACCACAGGAAAATTTTGGAAAGCCCCCAAACGCATGGAGGTTAAAGAACATTGTACTAAAGAATGAATGAGTCAACCAGAAGGTTAAAGAAGAAATTAATAAATATATGGAAGAAAATGAAAATGAAAACGTGACAGTTCAAAACCTTTGGGATGCTGCCAAGGCAGTTCTAAGAGGAAAATACATTGGAATCCAGACCTCTCTCTAGAAGCAAGAAAGGTCCTAAATATAGAACCTATGTTTACACCTAAATGAACTAGAAAGATAGCAGCAGAGAAAGCCCAAAGCCAGCAGAAGAGAAATAATAAAGATTAGAGCAGAAGTAAACAATATAAAATCCAAAATCCAAAAACAAAAAACAAAACACAAAAAACAAAACAGTAGAGCAGAGCAATGAATATAAGAGCTGGTTTTTGAAAGAATAAATAAAATTGATAAACCCCTAGCCAGACTTCTCAAAAAGACAGATGAACCAAGTAGATAAAATGAATGAAAGAGGAGAGATCACATCCAACACCCCAGAAATACAATTAGTAGAGAATACTATGAAAAATTTTATGCCAACAAACTGGACAATCTGGAAGAAATGGAAAAATTCGTAGACACCCACACACTACCAAAACTCAAAGGGAAGAGAGAGAAAATTTGAAAAGACCCATAATCAGCCAAAAAATTGAATCGGCTCTCAAAAATTTCACAACAAATAAGAGGCCTGGGCCAGATGGCTTCCCAGAGGAATTTTACCAGACATTTAAAGCACAGTTCATACCTATTCTTCACAAGCTGTTCCAAAAGATAGAAATGGAAGGAAACCTTCCGGACTCATTTGATGAAGCCAGCAGTACCTTGACTCCCAAAACAGACAGAGACCTGACTAAAAAGGAGAATTACTGGCCAATATCCTTGATAAACATGGATAAAATAATTCTCAACAAGATACTAGTAAATTGAATTCAATAGTATATTAAAAGAATTATTCACCATGATCAAGTAGGATTCATTCCTGAGCTGCAGGGCTGGTTCAATATTTGAAAATCAGTCAATGTAATACATCACATTAATAGAAGAAATGATAAGTACCATATTATACTGTCAATAGATGCAGAAAACGCATTTGACAAAATACAGCATCCTTTCTTAATAAAACCCTCAAGAAAGTCAGTATAGAAGGAACATACCTTAACATTGTAAAAGCCACATATGAAAGGCCCACAGCTAATATCATCCTCAATGGAGAAAAACTGAGAGCTTTCCCCCTGAGATCAGGAACACAACAAGGATGTCTACTCTTAACTGTTGTTTAACGTAGTGTTGGAAGTCCTAGCCTCAGCAATCAGACAACATAAAGAAATAAAAGGCATCCAAACTGGCAAAGAAGAAGTCGAACTTTCACTTTTCACACATGACATGATACTCTGCATGGAAAACCCAAAGACTCTAACCCAAAAAGTGCTAGAACTGATCCATGAATTCAGCAAAGTCACAGGATATAAAATAAATGTACAGAAATTGGTTGCATTTCTATACACCAATAATGAAGCAACAGAAAGAGATATCAAGGAATCAATCCCATTTACAATTGCACAAAAAACCATAAATTAACCCAGGAAAAAACTTAACCAAAAGATTTGTATGATGAAAACTATAGAAAACTCATGAAAGAAATTGAAGACACAAAAAAATGGAAAAATATTCCATGATCATGGAATGAAAAAATATTGTTAAAATGTCAATACTACCCAAAGCAATCTATACATTCAATGCAATCCCAATCAAAATAGCACCAGCATTCTTCACAGAGCTAGAACAAACAATCCAAAAATTTGTATGGAACCACAAAAGACACCGAGTAGCCACAGTAATGTTGAAAAAAAAAAAAAAAAGGCAAAGCAAGAGGCATCACAATCCTGGACTTCAGCCTGTATTACAAAGCTGTAATCATCAAGACAGTATGATATTTACACTAAACAGACACATAGACCAATGGAATAGAATAGAGAACCCAGAAATGGACCTACAAATATATGGCCAACTAATCGTCAACAGAGCAGGAAAGAAGTTCCAATGGATAAAAGACAGTCTCTTTAGCAAATGGTGCTGGGAGAACTGGACAACAACATGCAGAAGAATGAAACTGGACCACTTTCTTTTTTATTTTTTTTAAATTTTTTTAATGTTTATTCATCTTTGAGAGACAGAGACAGAGCATGAGCGGGGAAGGGGCATAGAGAGGGAGACACAGAATCGGAAGCAGGCTCCAGGCTCTGAGCTGTCAGCACAGAGCCTGACGTGGGGCTTGAACTCACAAACTGCGAGATCATGACCTGAGCCGAAGTCGGTTGCTTAACCGACTGAGCCACCCAGGCGCCCCAAACTGGACCACTTTCTTACACCATATACAAAAATAAACTCAAAATGGATGGAAGACCTAAATGTGAGACAGGAAACCATCACAATCCTAGAGGAGAAAACAGGCTTCAAACTCTTTTACCCTCACCACAGCAACTTTTTACTTGACATGTCTCCAAGCAAGGGAAACAAAAGCAAAAATGAACTGTTCAGACCTCATCAAGATAAACTGCTGGAATGGGAGAAGATATTTGCAAACGACATATCAGATGAAGGGTTAGTACCCAAAATCTATAATGAACTTACCAAACTCAACACCCAAAAAACAATCCAGTGAAGAAATTGGCAGAAAACCTGAATAGACAGTTTTCCAAAGAAGACATCCAGATGGCAAACACACATGAAAAAAATCTCAACATTGCTCCTCATCAGGGAAATACAAATTAAAACCACACTAGATACCTCACGCCGGTCAGAATGGTTAAAATTAACAACTCAGGAAACAACAGATGTTGGTGCGGATGTGGAGAAAAGGGAACCCTCTTGCAATGTTGGTGGAAATGCAAACCAGTGCAGCCACTCTGGAAAACAGTGTGGAAGTTCTTCAAAAAATTAAAAATAGAATTACCCTACAACCCAGCAATAGCAGTACTCGTAATTTATTTGAAGGATACAGGAGTGCTGATTCATAGGGGCACATGTACACCAATGTTTATAGCAGCAGTTTCAAAAGTAGCCAAATTATGGAAAGAGCCCAAACATCCATCCACTGATGAATGGATAAAGAAGATGAGGTTTATATTTACACAATGGAATGCTACTTGGCGATGAAAGAGAATGAAATCTTGCCATTTGCAACAATGTGGATGGAACTGGAGGGAGTTATACTAAGTGAAATAAGTCAGTTAGAGAAAGACAGGTATCATATGATTTCATTAATATGTGGAATTTGAGAAACTTATCAGAAGACCATAGGAGAAAGGAAGGAAAAATAAGTTACAGAGAGGGAAGCAAACCAGTGACTCTTAAATATAGAGAACAACCTGAGGATTGATGGATGTGGGGAGCTGGGCAAGTGGTGGAGGTGGGTGATGGGCATTGAGGAGGGCACTTGTTGGGATGAGCACTGGGCATTGTATATAAATGATGAATCTTGGGAATCTATTCCTGAAGCCAAGACTACACGGTGTGTTAGTTAACTTGATAATAAATTTTTTAAAAAAGGGAAAAGAAGTGCATTACATACTGTCTAGAGATATTATATGCAAAACAGATGCCCTTTATGCCCTTTGCATTATCTACTCTAGTAATAATCTTTTGTTTATTAGTAAATGTTGAATATATTCTCAAAATTTGGTTTACAAATAGATCTGAAAGATGTTTTGTGTCAATTAAAAATTACATTTCAATTTGAATACATTCCTATTATATAGATATGATCTGAAAGTTAACTGTAGTTATAAAAACTAAAGAGGACCAAGAATTTGGGGGAAGTGTTAATTTCAGTATTCTAGACTTAACAGAAAAGGTGGGTGTAAGAAAATGATTTGAAAGAGTGCATTAGCAGATGCTGATTAAGATGCCATTTTTAGTAGAGGGTGAAGCCTGGAAGTGTAAGGAGTGGGAGAGAAAGACAAAACTACTTGTCAGGATGGACACCGGCTGGCATTCAAGGTCTGTGTGTGGGATGAACTTGGCCTAGTAATGTAGGCAGTTCACAGCCAGCAGATTAATGCAAGTTTAGAACCCTGGGCTATAATTTTATAAGATATTTTCAGACTAAAAGGGAGATTTTAAAATGAGTTGACATGATTAAGGTCCTGAAACACTAAAGAGATTTAAGTAGTAGAGATTTCAAAGTGCTGAAAGGACCAGAGACATTTTGCTGAGCCAAACAATGACATTCCTAAAGAGAATAAAATAAAGTCATAATTCACTTTTGCAATCTCACTGCAAAAAGTGTTAGCAAAAAACTTGAGGATCCTGTGCTGGGAAAAAAGAAAACTTAAATCATTTTCATGACATGAAAAACTTTTTAATAGAGAAAAAAGAAGAGAAAGTATAGTAAAAGTATAGATAGCAAATGAAAAGTTTTCGTAAGAGTTTAGAATGACAATATTTTTAGAAGAAAAACTTCTGAATATTTGTTAAAGTAAGCAAAAATAATTCATAATTAAAATAAGAGTCAAGGTTCATTGAATGGTCAGTGTATATATGTATTATGCACTGTACCTTAAACATATACGCATTCACTGTGTTCTTAATACAGCCTCTCAGATCTTGTCACCTGTATTTTAAAAGTGAGGAAACAAAGACAGAAATGCAAAGAAATTTCCTCACAAATGCAGTTAAAATCAGCAACGGCAAAATTAGCAAAGCTGATCAGACAAGTTTGAATCCATTCTTTAACCCTTCTAAAATAATTGCCTTTATTCTTAAAAAGTGGAGTCTTGGCATAGAAGAGATACTCATAAGCAAACATAATTTCATAAAGTCTTATGACGTAATAGCTTTGCTAAACATTTAAATATACCCTCTTATCTAATTTTATAGTTACTCAGTGAATCAGCTATGATTTTCTCAACTTCCAATGTCAGAAAATTGTACATACACCAGAACAGAAAACCCCTGCACCGATATCCTAAGGCCAAGACAATTTCACAGGGAGGTTGATATTCCATAATTGGACCCACGCAGAAGTACAGTATGATAAACTTTATGGAGGGAAAGCCAAAATACTGAGGTACAGAGTAACAGAAAATACCTAAGATTACAGAGTCAGCAAAATTTTCCGTAGGGAAATAATATTTTTGCTGAGACTTGAAAGATACGTAGGAAATTACAGGCAAGGAGAGCAGAAAAGAGCTTGTTGATTTGGATGAAGTAAAAGAACAAGTGGCTAGAGGGCAATGAAAACGTGGAGAAAGATGAGTAGTTGAGTAAGAACTAAATAATTAGGATAACTTGACAAATGAAGGGATTTGGATTTTATTATAAACTCAATGGTAAGCAAAGAGAAGTGTTGCAGGTCTCATCTGCGATCTGTTCAATTTAATCTTTTCACTATAGGAGGAGACTTTGGTAGTAGTCCTTGAAGATGAAAAATGGATGGGTTTGTTAGGTTGAGGAAAGTTGGTAAGAGAGAAATGAGCAGATTTCGAGGCAAGGTGGACATATGATTGATTGTGCGCTGGCTGTAATAAGTAATTAAATATCAAGAATGAGCTTCAAGATTCTGGTTCATATATTTGTACTGACTTTCAGTCTTGGACATACATTGAACATATAAACCTGAAAATCACAGGAGAGGTAAGAGTCAAATATAGAATTAGGGAATTTTCTGCAGAGGAATTAAAGCCCTAGGAAAGAATGAGGTCATTTACATAGAGAAGGTAGAACGAGAAATAAAGACCTGGACTGAGCACTGACATAGTCTAAAAATAAGATGTCAGTTAAAAAGGAAGAAAGAGAAAACGAGACGGAAAAGGAAAAATCCAAGGTATAGGAAGAATATAAGAAGAATGTGGTATCAGAAGAGAAATATAATTTTATGGTGGAGGGAAGAATTAACATCTCTAATGATGAATCAGATCCAGCAGGCAAAAAAAAAAAAAAGGAATCATAATGACATTTATTGCATTTCTGAAGTTAGATCACAGTGGTGGCCATAGCAAAAACAATCTGGGAAAGAAGAAATAGGAACAAAAGCCATATTGTAGGGGGTTGAAGAATGAATTTGAAGTGTAATTTTGTGATAATACATATAGTCTATTGTTCTGATAAATCTGACTATAAAAGCAGCAAAGATATGGCTTGATAAAAGATGTGAAAAACAAGAGAACATTTTAATTCATTTGTTTGCTTTTATTACATTGGGGAGGAAAGGATAAATAGCAGACTTGTAACTTCTTCCTCCTCATACCAGAGCTGGAGGAAGACTGGAAAAGCAGTGTGTTAATCCAAAAGGAATCTCAATGAAGGAGAAAGAGACAATTAGAAATCTTGTGCTTGAAGGAGTCAGGCTTCTCCAAAAATGAAAACTTAATCTGTGCTCCTGTCTCCTTTGTATCCTTTGAATCTTAGCGCATTAGGTAAGACGAGGGTTTCTGTAAGCATTCCTCAACCATTCGGCCTCTGTGTTAACACATAAATGGTAATTAAGGCCCAGAGAAGTTAATAATGGGATTTAAGGTAGAGTAGGTCATAGTGTGTTTGGAATAATATTGAAATCTAAGATTTTCTAATCCAAAGCAATCCATTTTAACAAATATTCTGTAGTTTTTTCTGATAGCCCAGAATGAATGAATGAATGAATGAATGAATGAAGAGTATGGCCTAATAACGACATATTTATCCACTTGAATATTTAGATAGCCCACTTAGAAAAGGATTTGTGAGGAGTTACATTTATTTCTTACATTTTTTAAATGTTTATTTTTTTTGAGAGAGAGACAGAGACAGAGACAGAGAGGGAGCAGGGGAGGGGAAGAGAGAGAGACATGTAATCCTAAGTAGACTTCAGGCTCCAGGCTGTCAGCACAGAGCCCAACAGGGAACTGGAACTCACCGACTGTGAGATCACGACCTGAGTCGAAGCCTGACGCTTAGCCAGCTGTGCCATCTAGGTGCCCGGAGGAGGTACATTTTAAATAAATATCCAAAATATGAAAGACAGCGCATATTACCCAAAATATAAATGAAATTGGAATTAGATAAAATAATATAAACTTTTATCAACTGAAAAATATTTTGGACTAGGAATTTTGATCACATGGTATTTTAGCTTAGTTAGGAAAACAAACATGAAAAATGACTGTATTTCAGATACCTGACTCAGTACATATTACCAAAAGTGTTAACTTGGAAAAAAAAAAGAGTGGTATATCCTGAACTTGAATAATTTGAAATAAATCCATATTCTGAACAGGAGAAGAGGGTCTAGACAATACACAAATCAAACTTTGTTGCATTTCTCATACTACCTGATAAGGATCTATACATTACAAATACCTGATATCTGCTTGTCAAATGTAAGACTCCAAGTGAAAAACAAAAATAATAAAAGATGTGAAAGACAAATTGGAGTTCGAAGG
The DNA here is from genome assembly GCF_018350215.1 of Panthera leo. Classification (NCBI taxonomy): domain Eukaryota; kingdom Metazoa; phylum Chordata; class Mammalia; order Carnivora; family Felidae; genus Panthera; species Panthera leo. Next base: position 56,861,482 of record NC_056682.1, read on the forward strand.
TTATGTTATAAACCCTCTTAATTGATTGAAGAAATTAAAAGTTATTTGAATAAATATAATCATAATTATTATCTGTTGTTAGAATATGTCTTAAATCTGCATGACTAAATAGATCAATGAAAAAAAATCTGGCAACAATTGAGGGAAAATTACTAAGTTACACAGAATAAATGTTGAATTTGATATAAAGATATAAGTAATTATTATATTAAAACTAATATATGCTTAATGACCATTACTTTTCAAAAACAGGTAGAAAATGTAATTTAACTGTATCTTGTTGACTTAAGTAGAGTGTGCTGTTACTACCTAACTTATACAGACATGAACACCAACTGTAATTCAAATATGAATCCATGCACAGATTATACTGAGAAATAACAGTTTTCATCACAAATTTCTTATTGAACTGAAGTGAGATAAGTATATCACTGGTGATGAATTTAAAACATAATAATTTGCTAACTTTTAGAGCTTAAAATAACATTATGTCATTTTGTGAATTCATATGAATAAAAATATCAAAAATGAAAGAGCTGCATAAATGTGTGGAAAATATAAAATAATTATTTATTTTATTAAAATGATGAGGTATTGGGTCACCTGGGTGGCTGAGTCTGTTAAGGGTCTGACTCTTGATTTTTTGGCTCAGGTCATGATCTCACAGTTCATGAGATGGAGCTCCATGTAAGGTTTTGTGCTGACAGCAGGGGGCCAGCTTGGGATTCTCTCTCTCTCTCTCTCTCTGCCCCTTCCCTGTTCACTTTCTCTCTCAAAATAAATAAATAAGCTTAAAAAAATGATGAGGCACTGATTAGTAAGAGCTGATGGAATTCCTGGAGAAAGATATGGAGATGAGAAAAGTAAGGGTAAGGAAGTCTTAGAGTAAATTCCTGAATGTTTGAATATTTTGTGAAATTATCTTCTTCCTAAACTGCACCAAGCAGTGATTAAGAAATGTGACACTGATATCCTTGGAGTAAGGAAGAGCTTTCTCTCCTCAAAGGAGGGAACAGCAATACAATCATAAAGTCTCCCATAGTGCCTTTGTTCATAATGGGTACTTTGTCATTTTTGTTTTTGTCTGGTTACCTCAATTATTTTATTTTTCAGCTATTTCATTAATTCTACATAAACATGGATTTAAATTGTTATAAATTAAAAATAATTGGAACCTCCTATTAAAGTCTTAATAAATAGAATTTATCATATTGTTATAATCATCTATGGTACTTTATCAATGTCTTGATTTTTTTATATTAGTGTAGTTCTTCATAATATATATTTGAAACAAAGCTATCATTAATTTTTTGTTGTTGTTGTTGTTTTTCACAACCTTTTTATTCTTCTTTCCTCACACTTAGGAAATCTGATTACCAATTTTTACTACCAATGAAAAATAACTGATGTGATTTGTGTATAAGTACTTTGTGTCAAATAAAATGCATGTATACAGTATCAGCTGTCATCTTAATCGTTTTTAAAAACATGATACTCTCAGAAAAAAAAATTTAAAAACACCCTCTCAAACTTATTTTAACTAATGAGGTATAAAAGAATAAATGATTATTCCTTTCCTTCATTTTTATTTTTATATTACATAAAAGTTATCATAGACACATTTACTTTCCACTCAATTTTTAGTTGACACATAATTCTTATTTTAAGTCAGTGCATCCAAACTCAATACTTCAAAAACCATGACTGCAAATTAGCTTTGCCTCAGAAGCCACACAATGAGAATCAACAAAACAGAACACCAGGGTATCAAGGTAAATGCTTTCCAAAAAGCTGAATAAGGGAGAACAGAACAGAAGGTGGGCTTAAGAAATGTTTCAAGAGCTTACAAGCTCCCTTTGGGGGCAATGAGATGTAGTCATAGGCAGAAGAAACCTACAAAACATCACAGTGTGCAAACAATTAGAGACAGATTCTGTGCAAAGAGAAGCAAGGTGTTATCCATAAGGCCACAGAGCTGTAGATAATGGGATTCCCACCAGGAATGGCTAAGGCAAAACACCACAGAGTCATGTAATAGCACTTTCAGATACATACACATCCTTTCGGAAAATAATACTATTAGCTAACATTTTCAGCTAACAGGCTCAAAAATCACATAAAAATATAAGGTTCTGAGGCAAAAACTCAAATTTAGTAGGTGAGCAAAAAACTCACCTACTTTCTAATGATTTATAATTAGCTGTTGAGAAATGAAGGCTACACATTTACTGATTACGACTTATGTCCACTCTATGTAAAACAACTCAGAGTTCCTATTCTTGGATTATGTTTCCAATGCGTTAAAAGTAAATCATACTTACAGACTTTAAATATTTTTGCACACAACCCACTAAAATATGTATTTTGAGGCTCTGATTTCACTCAAAAAATATATGCATTCTTTTTATCTATAGGAATAATTGGAAGCAATGTGAACTCAAATGACTATGCATAATATTCTGTAATGCAAAGATGGACAAAGAGTTAACTTTTAAAAATGAAATGACCAACATATAATATCAAAACATTGTAATGCAAACCCTAGATCAATATGGCCAATAAAGAAATGGTAGAAACAAACACTAGGTAGACAGCCTGTCACATAGAGCTTAAATTCCAACAAACTCCTTTGTAAGAGCAAATAATAAAGTTATTTTTGTAGAATTCTAGTTATTCAAATGAATCTCAATAATCATTTATTTAGCTTGTCATCTTATATAATGAGTATGATAGTGATAATTATTCAAAATTCAATTTTTAGAATGCATATGTTCCTATTACTGCTGAAAGTTGATTATATTTTCTGATTCTAAGTATTTCTAAGTATTTGATCACGTATTTCACAAAACTCAAGTACACATTTTAATTACACTACAATGATATATGTATTAGTATGAAATCTTCCTGATACACACATACACTAAAACCCAAATATATAATTTTTTGAAAAGCACTTAAATAATTACTTTGATAAAATTATGTAAAGGACTGCTGTCCCTACTTCCTATCATTACTTATGTCTGTGTAGAAGCGAATCACAACAGTTTTAATGAATACAACTGTATAGTCATTTATCCATACTTCTAAAAATAGTGACTCCCCAAAGCACTGAAACATAGTTTTTAATCTTCAGCTTAACCTAACCCAGTATGTGTCCCAATTCATGATTATTTAATACTTCATGTTAATAGTATGAATTTAGCTGCCAGGATGCTTGCACTCTTGTTTTTACTATTTAACTAGTCACTCCTTCCCTGTTTTCTTTACTTGTTTTTGTTGTTGTTGTTTTGTTTTTTTTTTTCCTTTCCTTTCTTTCCTTTTTCTCCTTTTACCATTGGAATGTACCAGGGCTCAATCTTTGGTCCTAGGTCCCTTTTATCCACACTCGCTTTTTGCTGGTGTCTTTTATTCTTATGCTTCATATTCTGGCTTTATGACAAATGATTCTCAAACTCATTTCTCCAGACCAGATGGATCTCCCTCAAAATTAGATTTTATAGCTCCATTTGTAGTCATGTCTACTTTGACTTTCTTACCTGTTCTAATTTTTTTCGAAACTTTTATCACCTATTCTTATAAAACAATTTATTCATTTATTATATGTATTAGTTTTTGTGTGCCAGCCACAGTGATTCCAAGTTACATTAGGTAATGTATCATTGTTTTGTTCACTGATAAGTATCAAAAGCCAAGAAGGGTGCCTAACACATCTTGAATGCTTAATAAATATGTGTTGAATGTATAAAAAATAAATGATTGAATATAATTGCCATATATTCTTTTCCATTCATTCAAAAAATATTTATTAAGGAGCCACTATAAACTGGACATCATATTACACTTTGGAGATACAGTCATAAACAATATCAACCTGTACTATGGAGATTGTTTCTTAACGGTTCAAACAGACATTAATCAAATGATCACACCAATCAGTACAAAGGTACAATGTATAATTTTTAAGTAGAGGTATACAGTGCTTTAAAAATATGGGGAACATTTGTTAAGGCAAATGGGGACCAATCTATGTACAGGCATACTTTGTTTATTGCACTTCACTTTATTGCATTTCGCAGATACTGTGTTTTTTACAAACTGAAGGGTTGTGGAAACCTGCTTGAATCAAGTCTATGGGCACCATTTTTCCAACTACATTTCCTCATTTCATGGCTCTGTGTCACTTTTTGTTAAATCTCACAATATTTCAAACTTTTTAATTATTTTGATATTTGAAATATTATTTCAAACTATTTCATTACATTTTTAGGTGATCTGTGATAAATGATTTTTAATGTGATCATTGTAAATATTTTAGGGTGCCATGAATTACATACATACAAGATGGTGAAATGAATTGATAGATGTTATGTGTGTTCTGACTGTTCCACCAACCGGCTATTCCCCTGTCTCTTTCCCTATTCTCAAGCATGCTTATTCCTTAAGATACAACAATATTGAAATTAGGTCAATTAACAACCCTAATCCTAATAGGCCTTGAAGTGTTCAGGTGAAAGGAAAAGTCACACATCTCTCACTTTAACCAAAAATTAAAAATGATTAAGCTTAGGGGCACTTGGGTGGCTCAGTCAGTTGGGCATCTGACTTCGGCTCAGGTCATATATCTCATAGTTCCTGGGTTCTGGTCCTGCATTAGGCTCCACGCTGACAGCTTAGAGCCTGGATCCTGCTTCGGATTCTGTGTCTCCCTCTCTCTCTGCCCCTCCCCAATCAGATTCTGTCTGTCTCTCTCTCTCTCTCAAAAATAAATAAGAATAAAAATAAATGACTAAGCTTAGTGAGAAAGTTATGCCGAAAGATAAGATAGGCTGAAAGCTAGGTCTCTTACACCAAACAGTTTATGAATGTAAAGAAAAAGGTTTTGATGGAAAGTAAAACTGATAGTCCAGTGAACACATGAATGATAAGGAACTGAAACAGTGTTATTGCTGATGTGGAGAAAGTTTTAGGGGCCTTGATGGAAGGTCAAACCAGTCACAATTTTCCCTTAGGCCAAAGCTTGATCCAGATCAAGGCCCTAACTCTCTTCAATCCTAGGGAGCTGAGAAAGGTGAGGAAGCTGCAAAAGAAAAGTTTGAACATAGCAGAGGTTGGTTCATGAGGTTTAAGGAAAGATGTCTCTGTAACATAGAAGTGCAATGTGAAGCAGCAAGTGCTGATGTAGAAGCTGCAGCAAGTTTTCCAGAAGACCTAGCTCAGAAGATTAATGAAGGTGGTTACACTGACCAACAGATTTTCAATGCACACAAAATAACCTTATATTGGAAGAAGATGCCATCTAGGACATTCATAGCTGGAGAGGACAATGCCTGGCTTCAAAGTTTCAAAGGAGAAGCTAATGCTGTCGTTAGAGGCCAATGCAGGTGGTGACTTTAAGTTGGAGCCAATATTCATTTGCCATTCTACAAATTCTAGGGCCCTTAAGAATTATGAGAAATACGCTTTACCTGTGCTCTACAAATGGAATAAAAAGACCTGAACAACAGCACATCTATTTACAGCATTTACTGAATATTTTAAGTCCACCATTAAGATAAACTGCTCAGAAAAAAAGGTGTCCTTTAAAAATATGACTGCTTGACAATGTATCTGGTCATCCGAGAGCTCTGATGGAGATGGACAATAATACTGATGTTTTCATGCTTGCTAACACAATATCCATTCCGTAGTCCATGGGTCAGGAAGTCATTTTGATTCTTAACTCTTATTATTTAAGAAATACATTTGGTAAGGCTATAGCTGTTGTAGATAGTAATTCTTCTGATGAACCTAGGAAAAATAAATGAAAAATCTTCTGGAAAGCACTCTCCAAAGTAGATATCATTAAAACATTCATGATTCTTCATTTATGAATCAAGATATCAACATGAACAGGAATCTGCAAGAAGTTGACTCCAACACTCATGAATGACTTTGAGGGGTTCAAGATTCAGTGGAAAAAATAATGAAGATTTGATGGAAACAGCAAGAGAACTAGAAGTAGAAGTGGATGCTCAGATAGGACTGAATTGCTCATCAGAAAATTTTAATGGAAGAGAAGTTCCTTATTATGGATGAGCTAAGAAGTGGTTTCTTGAGGTGGAGTGTACTCCTAGTAAAGATGCTGTGAAGACTGTTGAAAAGACAACAAAGTACAGTAAAACCTCAGTTTGTGAGCATAATTTGTTCTAGGAACATGCTTGTAATCCAAAGCACTTCTATATCAAAGTGAATTTCAAGAACCACTTGCTCAGTTGTGATCATGTGACATTTCGCTTCACATACTACTCATATTGCAAGACATTGCTCATTTATCAAGTTAAATTTTATAAGAAATGTTTACTCATCTTGAGGAACACTCACAGAACAAGTTACTCACAATCCAAGTTTTTACAGTATTCAAATATTATATATACTTAGCTGATAAAACAGTAGCAAGGTTTGGAAGGATTGACTCCAATTTGGAGAAAAAGATCTGCTGTGGGTAAAATGCTATCAAACAACATTGTATGCTACAGAAAAAAAAATGTTACTGAAAGAGAGTTAACCAAAGTAGAATTAAGAAATTGCCACAGACACCCCAACCTTCAGCAACCACCACTCTGATCAATCAGCAGCCATCAACATTGAGGCAAGACCCTCCAACAGCAAAAAGATTATATCTTGCTGAAAGCTCACTCGGATTATAGTTAGCATTCTTTAGCAAGGAAGTATTTTTAAATTAGGGTATATACATTGGTTTTTTAGACATAATGTTATCATAGTTCAATACACTACAGTATGGTATAAACATAACATATAGCATTGGGAAAACAAAAAATTAATTTGGGTCACTTTTTTCTTTTTTTGTGATATTTGCTTTATTGTGGTGGTCTGAAACCAAACCTTCAATATCTCTGAGGTGCACCTGCACAAAATAAAATATTTCAGAATGTAACTCATTTCACATTATGTTCATATAATGATTTTAAAATTAAGAAAGAGATGTAAACAAGGTTTCAGAATTTGCTATTTCCTGATGTGGATTCTGAGGCCAACTGAAATACCTCTGTCATTTATTAGATACATAACTTTACACACCTTGTGAATTTTATAGCTGTATAATTTTATAAACATAAAACACGTATGTATATATATATCACACATAACACGGCTGCTTTCTCTCTTTCATTCTTTTTTCTCTTCTCCAAACAACAATATATATACACACTATTAACATGAATTAACATTTAATGAAGGTTTAGTTTCCATGATGTAGCCCTCTATGATTTTTAAAAATATTATCTTAATTGGTTTTCATACTAATCCTCTGATTTGGGTACTACAATAATACTTGAGTTTCTAAATGAGAAAACTAAGGCTCAGAGAAGTTAAGTAGTATGACTGCCAAAAATTACATAGCTAATAAATAAAACAACATTTCAATGGACTTCAGAGTCCAGCACTATATGTATCTATTGTCATTTAAAGGAAAATACCAAATTCATAAATCTAGTTTTCATCTTGTATCTAATTCTCTATATGTTAACATATATATACGTTATACATTTATAATATTATATATATTAACTATACCATGTATACAATTATATATAAATATCTATGTATAGCAGATAGATTTTACTCAAAACATATTTTCCTTTAAATACAAATATAATTTATTGTGTTGTATTTATCTACATTATATATGTGAATCATGTAAAGTGCTCTCTGCAGATATCTATATAACCACTAATAGAAACAAGCTCTTCAACAGTTTACCTAAGAATGTATTGTTACACAAAAAAGGAATTAGAACTTTTCAAGTAGTATCTTACATTCCTCTACATTGAGCACAATTATCTGAAATTGCCTTATATAAACCTGTAAGCTATTTCTCAATAGTTCAAGGTTATTATATAATTAAATGCTTTTTGTTGAGATCTAGACTAGTGAGGGATGTTGGAGAAGATTAAAAATAATGTCCATGAAACTGACATATTTCTGCATCTTGGCACAATTTCATGAAGTAAAGGTAATAAGTCATACATCTTGCCCTGAGAATCTTAATTGTTTATCCTTGTCCATCCTTTTGAGTGTCCATCAGATTCTTGTTACTTTTTAGTCATCTACATGCTTTGATATCTCCTTTTAAAATGCCAAACCCTGTATATTCAGCTATACAAACGGGAAACTATAACAAGCACAGGAAAGTGTATGTGGGTGCGTGTCTATGTATATTAATATGTATACACAGACACATACAAATACATGTATGCATGTTGTGTCTGTGGGTATACAAACATTCATACACACACACATACATGCCTATGTACACATATTTGAGTAAGTGACTAGGCTGATAGGGTACCTAAAGATGTGAGAAGCTGCAAACCATAATCCTTTAGTAACCAGTGATTATAACTCTGTAGCTATCTAGTAACATTCACTTGGGAGAGAATTAAAATCCTAAATGACATTAGTGAATGGGCATAATATCTTGCAATGATAAAAGCATGGCTTTAGTGAGAGTCAAAACTGACAAGTATCTAGGTATTGATGACACAAATCAATCCAAGTAGCTTGCATCTGACCAGAAGATGATGTCCTTAAGCAAGAAGGTAGTAAGACAATACCTTTAACACAGATAGTACAGTGTCTGTCTTGCCATGTAATTATAGGGTACACTTTGAGATACTGAGCACAAGGACTGTGGCACATGGTTGTCTGGGGTCAAATCAGGGTTGTCTGGGGCCATTCACTGACTGTGTAACTTCAGGCACAGATTTTAGCCCCATGTTCCTCACTTTCATCATGAGGATAATAATAGTAAATATGCTTGTTGTGAAATCTAAATTAGTTAATACATGAAACAGGGTTAGAATAGTGCCTGGTAACCACTCTACCAATGACTGTCACTAATATTTTTTACTATATTATTTGGTTGATATAAAAATATATTTTTGGTAAGTATTTTGTGACTCCTAGCTAGTCTTAAATAAAAGCCTATAATTAGTGAAGTTTATCAAAAGAGGTACCCATCACCCTTAGGTAATGCAAGGAATTACATGAAAAACTTAATTTTCAATTTTAATTTATATTTCTGCTATTTGAAAAGAGTCATAAGGATCTCTTTTCCTGGTGTAGTTGTGGCTCCTTTTGTTTATGGATTGGACTAAGGTAAATTTTAGTAGAGTTTGGCATTAGTAGAAAACATTTATGTGTTCCCAGTCACCTCCATGTATAGTTAGTTTACTCTATGTATCCCACTGTAGGGTTAGTTTTCAGGAACAATTCTGTGTTTCAGTGAAGAAACTCAATTGAATCATAACACAGAGCTGCAGGGGCAGAAGATGCCTCATTATGTGAATTTGATATCTGGCATTAGAAGCAAAAATGAATTACTGGGACCTTATGAAGATAAAAAGCTTCTGCACAGCAAAGGAAACAACCAACAAAACTAAAAGGCAACCAACGGAATGGGAAAAGATATTTGCAAATGACATATCGGACAAAGGGCTAGTATCCAAAATCTATAAAGAGCTCACCAAACTCCACACCCAAAAAAACAAATAACCCAGTGAAGAAATGGGCAGAAAACATGAATAGACACTTCTCTAAAGAAGACATCCGGATGGCCAACAGGCACATGAAAAGATGCTCAACGTCGCTCCTCATCAAGGAAATACAAATCAAAACCACACTCAGATATCACCTCACGCCAGTCAGAGTGGCCAAAATGAACAAATCAGGAGACTATAGATGCTGGCGAGGATGTGGAGAAATGGGAACCCTCTTGCACTGTTGGTGGGAATTCAAATTGATGCAGCCGCTCTGGAAAACAGTGTGGAGGTTCCTCAGAAAATTAAAAATAGACCTACCCTATGACCCAGCAATAGCACTGCTAGGAATTTACCCAAGGGATACAGGAGTACTGATGCATAGGGGCACTTGTGCCCCAATGTTTATAGCAGCACTTTCAACAATAGCCAAATTATGGAAAGAGCCTAAATGTCCATCAACTGATGAATGGATAAAGAAATTGTGGTTTATATACACAATGGAGTACTACATGGCAATGAGAAAGAATGAAATATGGCCCTTTGTAGCAACGTGGATGGAACTGGAGAGTGTGATGCTAAGTGAAATAAGCCATACAGAGAAAGACAGATACCATATGGTTTCACTCTTATGTGGATCCTGAGAAACTTAACAGTAACCCATGGGGGAGGGGAAGGAAAAAAAAAAAAAAGAGGTTAGAGTGGGAGAGAGCCAAAGCATAACAGACTCTTAAAAACTGAGAACAAACTGAGGTTTGATGGGGGGTGGGAGGGAGGAGAGGGTGGGTGATGGGTATTGAGAAGGGCACCTTTTGGGATGAGCACTGGGTGTTGTATGGAAATCAATTTGACAATAAATTTCATATATTCAAAAAAAAAAAAGTATGTGAGTCATGGAACTCACGCATGATAAATTTTTTTTTAATTTTTTAAATTGCATTTATTTATTTTTGAAAGTCAGAGAGACACACAGCATGAGTGGGGGAAGGGCAGAGAGAAAGGGAGACACAGAATCCAAGTAGGCTCCAGGCTTTGAGCTGTCAGAACAGAGCCTGATGTAGGGCTCAAACTCACGAGCTGTGGGATCATGACCTGAGCTGAAGTTGGACGCTTAAACAACTGAGCCACGCAGGTGCCTCAAAGTGTTTTTTAATTAACATACTCACTGTTTTTTTTTTTGTTTTTTTTTTTGAGACAGAGAGAGACAGAGCTTGAACAGGGGAGGGGCAGACAGAGAGGGAGACACAGAATCCGAAACAGGCTCCAGGCTCCGAGCCGTCAGCACAGAGCCCGACGCGGGGCTCGAACTCACGGACCGCGAGATCATGACCTGAGCCGAAGTCAGATGCCCAACCGACCGAGCCACCCAGGCGCCCCTCACTGTTTTTTTTTTAAGACATAATAGTATTGCACAAATTTCATTGACTCTATTGAGATATTTGCTTTATTGAGGTGGTCTGGAATCAAACCCACAATATCTTTAAGGTATGCATGTATAGAATTGGGACAGAACCCAACTTCCTTGAAAAACCTAATGTATTTCTTATCTTCCTGTTTGCAGTAAAAGTTAGTTGACTCCTGCTTTATTTATTTATTTATTTATTTATTTATTTATTTATTAGTTGATGCTTGCTTTAAAGATAAATAGTAAAGTTCTTATACTTGAGCCTGGTGTATAAATTCAAAATGACTTTAGACTTAAATATTAATTTACAACAGAGAAATGATATTCAAATCAGTTTATTTTTAATATTTGATCAATGAATGATTTATCTTTGTATCACTTTTACTGATTATAATTGTTAAACTGACAAATGGTTGTAAAATACCCAAAGAAATCATGGCCAGTATAAACTAACTGAAGTAAAAGAAGTAAAAGAGTTTAGGAGAAATGGAAATGATATTGTGCAAAGTGAATGAGTTCTCTCTACAGGAAATCAGCTATTTTTCAGAAATGTCCACTGGTTGAAAAGCACATAACAGGCCAGCCTCTGATGTCCATCTCAAATTAAAATGATGGTCTTCATAAATATTTAAAAAAAAATTGAAAAAGCAGTGCCTGGATGGCTCAGTTGGTTGAGCAGCTGACTTTGGCTCAGGTCATGATCTCCTGGTTCATGGGTTTGAGCCCCGCATTGGGCTCTGTACTGACAGTTCGGGGCCTGGAGCCTGCTTTGGAGTCTGTGTCTCTCTCTCTCTCTGCCCCTCCCCTGCTTGTGCTGTCTCTGTCTAAGCTAAATAAACATTTTAAAAAAATTTTATTGATGATCTTCACATTCTTTATTAACACAAGAACCCTGTAAACAAACTGAAGAATCTGAGTGGAAAGATGTTACAATATGGTAATGTATATTTAGTATGCTAAATAATTCTATATTTTGATGTATATTTAACTTCGTTATTTGTATTTTAAGTCGGGAATAGAGGAATTTTCATTTCTAAAATTATAATGAAAAATATCCCTTTCCCTGTATTTTGTAGGTTTAGTTTCAGCTATGATGAAAAAAAAAAAAGTCACAAAGTATCAGTGGCTTAAACTTAATAGGAATTAATTTATCCCCCACACAGCTGTCAAGACCGATGTATAAGTCAGTATTTTTTCAGTGAGACACAACAATTCACTGACTGTCCACGGGTACTTTTTGCCATTTATTCTAAACTCAAGTGCTTGTTGCTGCTGCTGCTGCTGTTGTTATATTCAGGCCTTCAACTGACTGGACAAGGCCCACCTACATTAGGTAAGGCAATCTGCTTCCCTAAGTCTACATTATTAAATGTTAAAGTCATCCCCAAATACCCTCACAGAAATACCCAGAATACTGTTTGACCAAATATCTGGACACCCTGTGGCCCAGCCAACTTGACACTGAAAATCAACCATCACAACTGGTAAGGCAACTCTGTTCCATGAAATTGTCAGTGAACATGCTCCTTACACCTTACCACACCATCATCTATAGGATAAGGTTCTTATTCTGGAGCCCAAAGACGTGGTTGGATCTCCAGACATTGCATCTGCATTCTTGTCATGATGGTGCAAAAGGAAAGAAGAGTAGCAAATAAACTGTGCCATGACCTTTTAGGAAAAGCTTTAGGTAACTGTTATAAGGATTTCCCACACAAATCTTTTTTGGGAAACAAGGAAATTCTGCTCCTGTCTCAACAGCTGTCTCCATACTCACATTGAGGAAATTATTCTTTTTGTTCTTTCAACCACTAAATGTTTGTGAAATGCATACAATGTGCAGCAGGCATAGATTTAAGAATTTAAGAACTAAATATTCAGCATCAAAATGGAGACAAAACAAAACAAAATCAGAGAAGAAGGCCTTCCTTTCTTGACTTCACAGTTTTTAAGTTTATTTATTTATTTTGAGGGGTGGGGGAAGGGAAGAGAGAGGAAGAAAGAGAATCCCAAGTAGGCTCCATATTGTAAGGGTGGAGCCCGATGCAGACCTCAATCCCACAACCTTGAGATCATGGCCTGAGCCAAAATCAGGAGTTGGATGCTTAACCAACTAAGACACCCAGGCACCCCTTGACTTAATAGTTTTAATGGAGGAAGGCAAACAATATGGAAAATATATAAATAAAATTGTGTTCATACTTGTCATGATCATAAATGATCTCTAAGTTCACAGAAGGTTCCAATATACATTGAAGTCATCAGGTTAGGCCTCATTTAGAAAGTGATATTTGTGTAAAATCTGAAGGAAATGAAAAGAAAAAAAAAGTATTTAGATTCTCTTGGGGAGGAAGAAAAAAAAACATAAATGCAAATGCAGGTGTAAATGCTATGAGTCAGGAGAAGGCCTAGCATGTTCTGTAATAAGAAAAGACTGGTGTGATTACAGAAAGAGAACAACCTGAAGCCAGATAATGTATGGCCTGGTGGGAAACATTGGCTTTTATGCTGAGTGATATTAGAAGCTACTGGAGAACTTTGAGGAGTGACTTTATATGACTAATTTCTTAACAGTAATACTCTGGCTGCTCTTTTGAGAACAGATTAGAAACAAGTAAAGGTAGAAACAAGGAAAATGGTAGTCCATTCCTTTTACTCACTTAATATCCAACTTCATTGGTTTTTCATACATTGAACAATCTCACATTTCCCAAGAGACATGACTGAGAGTGCCATCTAGTTACTTCACTCAAGAAACAGCCCAGAAAGTCTGGTTTATGCACAGCTCTGCAAATTCCAGGAAACTATAAATGTTATCAGCCTACAATATACTCAACACACAAAGGTGGAGGGAGTATAAAGAGGTTGAACCCTTCAGAATCAGGAAGAAGGGGAAATAGATAGCACTCTTTAATCCAGTGAATTACTCTTTTTTCCCTCTTTGTATAAGAATATGTAAGTTTTCCCCTCTGACAACATATTTTTCAGTTAGTAATTATGGCCGCCTCTGATTCTGCTCTCTGAGAAGAACTCAATATCCTCCTTGGGCCCAGTCTTTGCCTTAACCTTCAAAAGCTAATCTCAGGAAGATATTACTTGGAGACTTTATCACACCTTTCTATGCCTGCTTTCTGTTGGCACAGTGTGGGAAGCCTGATGTTGCATTAGGAGTAGGAAAATTGCAGGTTTTCACAAACCAAATTTGAATTTGTAGTTTTTGGCATATAATTCCCTGAAAAATTACATTTTGATTATTTTTGTTTCTCATCATTATCATATGCAAGTAGCCACAGCTAACTTCTTGTCTAGACACAGGTTTTCAATGTAAAGACTCTTGTCTTTGAATTACAGGTCAGCTGTGCTCTTACCATTCCCCCTTTCTCCAATTTTAGTATTTAAAGCAGTGAGTATATAAACCACTCTTGGTCCACAGCTCTGCCTGCAAAGGCTTTTGTGTGGCATGATATTGTACTTATCTTCTGCTATGTTAATTGCTTTGAAGGTACTGCTGGTGAATGACTGCAAGTCTCCAAATTCCTGTCATTTCCATTTCCTGACTTAGGGAATCCAGACATGGTTAAAGGAAGAAATTTTTAGAAAGAAAGAAAGAAAGAAAGAAAGAAAGAAAGAAAGAAAGAAAGAAAGAAAGAAAGAAAAAAGAAAGGAAGGAAGAAAGAGAAAGAGAAAGAAAAGGAGAGAGGGAGGGAAAGAAAGAAAGAAAGAAAGAGAAAGAAAAATAGAGAGGGAGGGGGAGAAAGAAAGAAAGAAAGAAAGAAAGAAAAAGAAAGAAAGAGAAATCCCACAAACAAACAAACAAACAAACAAGAAGTATTTTAAGATAATCTTCATACTGTACTGAGACCACGCAGCTCCATTTTTGCATTGAACTCAGAGAATACTGGCAGGTAGATTTGAAATCTCCAGAGAGACTAAATGACTCTTGTAACTAAACTAAGAGAGAAGGCCAGACGATACTGCTCTATCGGGTCTCTTAACAAAATGGAGTAACCACCTCAAAACTACAGCAAAACCCAGTGCAAACTGGCATCATCTATGTACATAAATGTTCAATGCATTTCAGTATCTTTCTCTTAATCATGAAGGAAGAGGCAAATATCTTCAGATATTTGAAAAAACTTTTTGTTGATAAAAGACAAAGTCAAAATCAAGCAAAAGAATCTAGAGAAATCATCAATGGCATGGTTGTCAGATAAAATACATGAGGCCCAGTCACATTCAAATTTCAGATGAGCAGTAAATACTATTTTAGTACAAGTAATATTTGAGATATACTTGTACTACAAAAAAAAATTGTTTACCTGGAATTAGAACTTGACTGAATATCTTGCATTTTTATTTGCTATATCTATGACCCTAACCCATGGGAATATTAAGAAATCTATAATCAGTATCTGAGAAAGACAGAAAATATGTGGCAATCAGGAAGAGGAGTCAGGTGGAGGCATGACCCCTTAGAAGACAGCAAAATCTCCATAGTGTATTTGAGGTTTAAAATTAAAAAAGAAATCATAGTAGAGGATGCAAAGAAGTTTCCATGCTCCCCATGTCTCCTTCTCATTGTTATTTTGTCTCATTGATGTAAACTTTGTTTCCAAAATCACAAATGAAATAATAACATTCAATGTAGATGGATCTAAAATCAAACATACCAAAATTGTATTGCCTGGAAGAACTAACAGTAGTTCATAAACTATAATATGAAAAAAAAAAATCCCTGGATTTCCTTTTTTAAAGTTTATTTATTTATTTTGAGAGAGAGAGAGAGAGAGAGCGCGCGCGCGCGCACAGGGGAGAGGGCAGAGAGAATACTAAGCAGGCTCGGCATTATCAGTGCATGTGGGGCACTATCTTACGAACTGTGAGATCATGACCTGAGCAGAAATCAAGAGCCAGCAGCTTAACTGACTGAGCCACCCAGATGCCCCTCCCTGGATTTCTTAATAAAATACAAGTCACAGTGTCTCATAGCTATATATGCTGACTGAGTATATCTGGATTGGGCCCTAAGAATTTGTATTTTAGCCAACAACTGAAGCAATATTTTTTTCACATTTTGAGAAACAGTGGCTTAGCTATTTATTGCTAAATCTGCTTTAGCATCGTAAGATACACATGTATCTATAATACATATGCATAGGACTTGATGGAATCTTGTTTTTTTTCCCCCAAATAACATGTAGTCTTTATTAATAATTGTGAAAGAGGGCATGAAAACTGTGGCAAGCTTTCCTCTTTGCATTTAGAAGACTAAAGACCTCACGTAATAAACACTGAAAGCAAACCTTCATGCAGAACAGGAAAGTTCATCTAGTGTAGACTAGGTCTGGAAACTGAAACGTACGTAGCTTCACTTAGTGACCCAATGGCTACTACTCTCTGTCTTTTGAAATGTACCCATAATAGCTGGAGACTAAACAACACTGATTTTAGATTAAGCAATTCTGATTCTCAACTCCTGATAGCATAAATATTTTAAGAATGCATATTCTGAGTAGGAAGTGAAGGAAAAATATTCTGAAAGTGCTCCTATCATTGGGAAGGAAGAAACATTACGTCATTAAACAACATGAAGAATGGCAAGATGGGGCAGTGTCTCTGGTGCCCACACTGAATGTCACAGAAACTTGATTAATGTGTGACAAATAGAAACCCCAACAGTAATATCAATGTGCACTTACCACATGCCAGCCCTTTTGTCAGTGTTTTATGTATAACACCCATTTAACCTCACATCACCTCTAAGAAGGAGATACCATCACGATCTTCATTTCTAGATAAGAACACTGAGGCAGTGAGAGATCTAATAGCTGGTGAAGTATTTATTAGTAAGTGAATTAGCCATACAGATAGTAAATGGCTTTAGCTAGGCTTTTAATCTGTGGTGATTGACTTTCATGAGTAATGTAAGGAAAGTTTAAGCAGTATTCAAAATATTATTGAGTAAAATATTACTGAGATTATCCCTAAGAGAACATCCATCTTTAGTTAACTCAATTTCTGGTTACCTGCAATTTTATTCACTTTAAAGCAAATTATGACCAACTGTTTCCATTTAGAATTCTGTTTTCCATGTAGCACAAGGTTCTTGTTGTTTAAACCAGAGGATTAATGCTTTTTTTTCTGGATCTTAATCTATTTGAGTATGACCAGTGGAAGGTAATATCTAGACCATTTCTCCCCAAATTTGTCTCAGAGCTCACATCAGGATTTTTAGAAACTGTTTCATTGATCAGGTTTTTATCACCATGTTCTCTGTGGGTGAGTTTCTCATTTAGATTTCTCTCTTTTTCTGAAAGAAATAGGAGTTAATCTCTTATAAGTCCCATATATCAGACATGTCTTTTCATCATGTCTGTAAATCTACTCTCCTAGTATTTAAAATGCAATTTAAGTTCAATAAGTCCCCAAAACTAAACTAAATGAGCACTGTAAGTGATATATTCTAGTTGCTTCTGGAATAGCACCCAAGAGAAGCCATACTGGAATAGCAAATGACAGCTTTCATATCACCTTCCAAACCACTGGGCTGTAGCTCATCCCCCTCTGGAGAATGTTAAAGGTGAAGAGAAGAACATTTGTAATAAAATAATCATAAACTGGGAATAGCAGAATTCATGTGCATGTGTGTGCATGTGTGTGCATGTGCGTGTACATGGATGTGTATGGGTGTGTGTGTGTGTGTGTGTGTGTGTGTGTGTGTGTGTAATGACAGGTACAGTCTACACACTTCTTAGGAGCAGAAAGCAAACTTCCTCCTCTCTAATCTTCAGACTCAAAACTTCTATCAGGTACATTAGAGGAAATGCTTTCCAGGTACTATAACTACACTCCTGGCTATGAGATCAACTGAGAAAAAAAATAAGGGAAAACATGCATATACGATCATATCAAAGCACAGATTAGCCAACAAACAGAGAAAATGCTCAAAATGAGTCATGATATTGCTGAAATGCCTAGACTGGGGAATGCACCGAACCAACCAAGATTACATTTAACAAGGGCAAAAGTAAACTCTTTAGGTACTAAAATTCAAAGCTCCCAATGTGCAAATAAATGTAAGGAGGAAACCGACTAAGAAGTCAAACATTAAAAAAGAAAATCTTAAAGATTTAGTCTATAGTAAGCTTGTTATAAGAAGAATTTGATATGGTTGCCAAAGTAAGTGTGATAGCAGACATTTTCTAGAAACAAGCATGTTCAAAAGTAAACCCTCTCTTAAAGCTTGTATTTGTCTGTATTTTCTACCTTGATTAGTGAAATAAGTATTTAACTTCTTAGTTAATAAAGAAACCTAAGGTAATCTCCCTAAAAAATATTTGTGATTCGAACAATTTTACTAATGCTTTTTAACCTGGCTATAATTCTAAATCACCTATAGTGCTTTATAAAAATACAGACATTTGAACCCAAGAGCATTGAGGTTTTATGGGCCTTGAATTTTTTTTTAATAATTTGGAGGTAAGATCATATTTATATTCTTTAAGGAAAATAATACAGAATTGTATGTGCAATGCTGTTTTGAAAGTGAATATTATTTAGAATAAGAGAACACAACCAATAACAAATATGAAAAAATTGTCAAATATAAAAAACTTAAAAATAGCATAATACTAATTTCCCTATTTTGGAACATATATTATCTTATTATCTACAATAATAATTTTACACAATATGTTTTCCAGAGGAAATGGAATTAAAACTCAGTATTTTCCCAGCATATTTAATTGAAATTCTTTTGTCTTTAGTTGATGAAAAACAAAATCCTGCTTTACATGCATCATTGATAATGTCATGTCCACTTTTAGTATGGTTGACAAATTTGGGGGGAAAATATCAAGTTTATTTTACATATGAACTGTAAAATGTCAGAACGTATTAAATTTTCTTGTGCCTTAACTGAATTTTAAAACTCTTTGAATTGATGAATTTGTTAACCAATTTGTTCTCTACATCTATTTGGAGTGGCACATTATGAGTTTATGTGTTCTTGATCCACACCAACCAGAATTTTGTGGTTCATCACTAATTCTGATCTTTTTCTAAAGTAGTCATGTGACTTAGTACCTTTTGTCAATTGTATTATCAACAGTTGAAGAACTTATTACTTCTTGTCAAATTTACTTGAGGGGAAATGATCTGAAAATGGTAAAATCAAAATTTTATGTCATAAATTATTCCTCAGTGTCATCATAAATTTTCTTAGTTTCACATTCAGCTTGTGGATGCTTTTATAATGTGTATGATGCCTTTTCCAGTATATTCCTAAGAGGTGAATGGTTCCATTTTGATTAGATTTCAAAGGGAAATAGAATTCTCTACTTGCAATTTTACAATTCTTAGAACTGGGATAATTTTTCCACAAACTAGCTTCTGGCTCCATACATATCAACTTGTGCCCCTTCATTATTCATGTATGTTTAATGTGAGAAATTTAATTCAAATAATGAAACATCCTCTGGACCTCCAGCCTTGTGGTATGATTCAATCGAGTTGCTACAGTGAAATACATGGAAGTTGTTCCTGAAACCTAATTCTACAGTAGGATACATAGAATAAACTAACTATACATGGAAGTGACTGGGATAACATAAATATTTCCTACTAAAATGAAACTCTACTAAAATTTCCCGTAGTCCAATCCATAGGCAAAAGGAGCCACAAAAAGGCAGGATTAGGAGATCCTTACAACTCTTTTCAAACAGCATAAATATACATTAAAATTAAAAATTAAATTTTTCACGTAATTCCTTACATTACCTAAGGTGTGATGGTTACCTCTTTTGATAAATTTCACTAATTATAGGCTTTTATTCAAGACTATGAGTTTCAATGTACTCACCAAATGTACTTACTTTTTATATCAACCAAATACTATAATTAGAGTAAAAGATAATAGTAGCAATCTTGGTAGAGTGTTTACCAGGTACCATTCTAACCGTTTCATGTGTTAACTAATTTACACTTCACAACAACCGTATCTACTATTATTATCCTCATGATGAAAGTGAGGCACATGAGGCTAAAATCCATGCCCAAAGTTACACAGCCAGTGAAGGGCACAGCCATAATTTGGCCCCAGACAACCATGTGCCACAGTCCTTGTGCCTCAGTATCTCAAAGTGTACCCTATAATTACATAGCAACAGAGACACTGTACTATCTGTGTTGAAGGTGTTGTCTTACTACCTTCTTGCTTAAGGACATCATCTCTTCTGGCCAGATGCAAGCTACTTGAATTGATTTGTGTCATCAATAACTAAATACCTTTCTATTTTTTAAGAAATGTTTGTTTATGTTTGAGAAAACACAAGTGGGGGAGGGACAGACAGAGAGGGAGACAGAGGATCCAGAGCAGGTTCTGTCCTGACAGCAGTGAGCCCGATGTGGGACTTGAACTCACAAACTGTGAGATCATGACCTGAGCTAAAAACAAGACTTGGCTGTGAGACCATGACCTGAACCAAAGTCAGATGCTCAACCGACTGAACTACCCAGGTGCCCCTCAATTTTAAACGTTTATTTATTCATTTTTGGGAGAGAGAGAGAGAGAGAGAGAGAGCGCAAAAGTAGGGAGGGGCAGAGAGAGAGGGAGACAGAGAATCCTAAGCAGGCTCTGCAATGTCAGCACAGAGCCCAAAGTGGGGCTCAAACTCAGCAAATGCAAGATCATGACCTGAGCTGAAACCAAGAGTTGGATGCTTAACTAAGTTGCCCAGGCGCCCCAATACTTTTCAGTTTTGACTCTCACTAAAGCCATGCTTTTGCCATTGCAAATATTAAGCCCATTCACTAATGTCATTTAGGATTTTAATCCTCTTCCAAGTGAATGTTACTAGATAGCTACAGAGCTATAGTTACTAGATATTACAGGATTATTGTTTGCAGCTTCTCGCATCTTTAGGTACACTATCAGCCTAGACACTTGCCTAAATATATATACTTATGAATGTGTGTATGTATGAATGTTTGTATACACACATACACACGCATACATGTATTTATATGTCTGTAAATATATAATAATTTATATACACAGACACATACACCCACATACACTTTTTTATGCTTGTTTTATTTTCAGATTTGTACAGCAGAATACATGGGGTTTGATTTTTAAAGGGAGATAGTAAAGCATTTAGATGACTTAAAAACTAACAAGAATCTGGTGGACACTCAAAAGAATGGCGTATGATAAACAACGAAGAATCTCAGGGCGAGATGTATGACTTGTAGTTGTTTTTACTTCACGAAATTGTGCCAAGACACAGAAATACGTCATTTTCGTGGACATTATTTTTATTCTTCCCTAACATCCCTCACTAGTGTAGATCACCATGGAAAACATTTAATTGATAACCTTGAACTACTGAAAAAGAGCCTACAGGTTTGTATAAGGCAATTTCAGATAATTATGCTCAATGTAGAGGAATGTATGATACCACTTGAAAAGTTCTAATTGCTTTTTTGCATAACAATAAACTCTAAACTGTTGAAGAACTTGTTTCCAATACTGGTTATATAGGTATCTGCAGAGAGCACTTACATGTTTCACATACATACTGTAGAGAAATGCAACACAATAAGTTATATACGTATTTAAAGGAAAATATGTTCTGAATAAAATCTATGAACTATACATAAATATTTCTTTATATAATTTTATACATGTATACATGTATAAATTATAATATTACACACACACATATATATGTGTTCAAGTATTTAGAATAAGTTAAAAGTTTAAACCAGGTTTCAGAATTTGGCATTTACCGCAGCTATACACACACACACACACACACACACACACACACACACACACACACAAACACACAATGTTGAATTCTGAAATCCTAAAATGGTTCTTTTATTTATTAGCTATGTAACTTGGGGCAGTCGTAGCATTTACCCTCTCTGGCCTCAGTTTTCTCATTAAAAAATTCAGGTACCATAGGGTGCCTGGGGTGGCACAGTCAGTTGTGTTTGACTATTGGTTTTGGTTCAGGTCATGATCGCAGTTTGTGGGATCGATCCCTAATAGGGCATGGAGTCTGCTTGAGATTCTCTCTCTCCTCTTCTCTCTCTGCCCCTCCCCCGTATGTATGCAAGCTCTCTCTCACTTTCACTCTCTCAAAATAAACTTAAAAAAATTAAAAACAAAAAACCTCAAGTATCATGATAGCACCCAAAACCAAGGATCAATATGAGAACCAATTAAGATAATATTTTAAAACACATAGAAGGCTATTTCATGGAAACTAAACCTGCATTAAATGCAAACTCTTAATAGTATATGTATATGTGCTGGGAGAGGGGAAAGAGAGTGAGAGCAAGAGAAAGACCACATTATGTGTAGTACATACATGTATGTGTTGTGTGTTTGTAAGGTTAAAAAGCTATATAAAGTTCATAAAGTTTATAAAGTTATAGATCTAATAAATGATGAGTGTTTTAGTTGGCTTCAAAGTCTACCAGTATATATGTTGTCACTTTTAGGAAATATATTCTGGAACCTTGTTTCCATCTTTTTCTTACTTTTGAAACAATTACACGCATATACTAAATGTGGTATGAGTAAAACTGAGAAATATTTTATTTTATATTTTATTTGAAAACTAATATTTTAAAAAGTGTATTAAATTAAAATATTAAATGTATATTTAAAATTTCTTTTTACATTTAAACATTATGTTTCTTTAAACATTAAAGACTTTTTTTTAATGTTTATTTATTTGCGAGACAGAGGGAGCATGAGTGGGGGAGGGACAGAGTGAGAGGGAGACACAGAATCGGAAGCAGGCTCCAGGCTCTGAGGTGTCAGCACAGAGCCCAACACCGGGCTCGAACTCACAAACCATGAGATGATGACCTGAGCCCAACTCAGACGCTTAACCGACTGAGCCACCCACGTGCCCCAAACATTAAAGACTGTTTAAAATATATAGTTTTAATGTTTATTTATTTTTGAGAGAGAGAGAGAAAGAGAGAGAGAGACAGAGGGTGAGTGGGGGCGGGGCAGAGAGAGAGTTAGACACAGAATCTGAAGCAGGCTCCAGGCTCTGAGCTGTCAGTACACAGCCTGATGTGGGGCTCGAACTCATGAACTGCAAGATCATGACCTGAGCCAAAGTCTGACACTTAACTGACTGAGCCACCCAGGCACTCCTACAATTAAAGACTTCTTAAAACATTATATTCTTCTGTTAGAAACATGCATCTAATATTTTAGTTCAATTATTATGACTAAAAAACAGAAGTGGCGGAACAGCGCTAGCAAATACTATATATAATACATAGTGCACAGACACTATTTCCTTGGCATAATTAAAACTTACATATAAACATAAATGATTTTTATTAAGTTTTTATTTTACCCAATGGGTAGCTCATCACAACTGTACTCCTTAATCCCCATTACCTATTTCACCCATCCCCCATCCACCTCCCCTCTGGTAACCATCATTTTGTTCTCTATAGGTAAAAGTCCATTTCTTCATTTACCTGTCTCTTTTTATCCTTTGCACATTTGTTTTGTTTCTTAAATTCTACATGCGAATGACATGATATGGTATTTGTCTTTCTCTGAATGACTTATTTCATTTAGCATTATACTCTCTAGCTTCATCCCTGTCATTGCAAATAGCAAGATTTCATTATTTTTATGGCTAAATATTTCACTGTGGTGTGTGTGTGCACGCATATGTGTGTATGCATATATATGTGTGTGTGTGTGTGTGTATATACATATCTATCTATATATCTATATATCTCTCTCTATATATATAACTTTTTTTAATCCATTCATGTATGGATGGACACTTGGGCTGCTCCCACAGCTTGGCTATTGTAAATAATGCTGCCATAAACATAGGGGTGCCTATATCCCTTTGAATTAGTAATTTTTGTATCCTTAGGATAAATACCCAGTAGTGCAATTGCTGGATCATAGGGCAGTTCTGTTTTTAACTTACTGAGGGAACTTCATACTGTTTTCCAAAGTGGCTGCACCAGTTTGCATTCCCACCAACAGTGCAAGAGGGCTCCCCTTTCTCCACAACTTCTCCAACACCTGCTGTTTCGTATGTTGCTGATTTTAGTTATTCTGACAGATGTGAGGTGATATCTCACTGTGGTTTTGATCTGCATTTCCCTGAAGATAAGGAATGATGAGCACCTTTTTTATGTGTCTGTTGGCCATCTGTATGGATGCTTTGGAGAAATGTCTGTTCATGTCTTCTGCCAATTTTTAAATTGCATTATTTGATTTTTGGGTGTTAAGTTGTATAAGTTCTTTATATATTTTGGATACTAACTATCAGATATGTAACTTGCAAATATCTTCTCTCATAGGTAGACTATCAAAAGGTTTATTACACATCACAAAACGGTGATGTTTTTGGTATTGAGATTATTTGGTTGGTTTGGTTGATTATTTTCTTAAACATAAATGTTTTGAATTTTCAGGTCCCTTCTATTATAAAAAGTTTGGTTGATTATTTTCTTAAACATAAATGTTTTGAATTTTCAGGTCCCTTCTATTCTAAAAACACACAGATGTATAAGTGAAGTGTTAGTAGTCAAATAACCATAATAAATTATGTATACATCAGGTAAGTTTTTGTTGTTGTTGATAGAAAATTATTTGAGGATTAAACACATGAAAATAATTTTTAAAAATAACAAAAAAATCCTATCTTAGTTGTGTTTAATTATAATTTAAGGACATGTTAAAATATTAATATTTTAATATTAATTAATAATTAAAATAAATTAATTTAATATTATTAATTAAATTAATTTAATAATTTAATATTAATTAGAATTAATGTTTCTATTTAACAATATATCTCGACTATTTTTATTGATGTATAGTTGATACCCAGTATTACACTACTTTCAAGCGTACAGCATAGTGATTCAAGAACTCTATACCTTATGATACCTTATGACATCTTATGATATCTCACCATAAGTGTAGCTACCACCTGATATCTCTATTTCTGAAGTAAAATTTGCCATGATTCATTTGTTATAGGATTCAATATGCTCCCTTAAACAAAGTTATGGTTTATTATCATTCAGTCTGTATATGTAACATGAGTAATTATTTGAATACATCCATATCACAATATATTTTTAAACTGTGTAACAGTCTAGGAATAGTCTAGTGGCCTTCAGTTAGTCAATGACATTGCTACCTATGTAATAATGAAAATGAATGGACAAGGCATTTAATAATTAAATGCCTGTTTAACATTACTTTTATGGAATGTTGATTTATTTGGAATTGACGAAAACATCTATTTTATTTAATTTTTGCCCTCGTTAAATTTAAGAATACATGATGAATAATTTCCAACAAGATGTCTTTCAGTAAGAATGGGTAAACAAGTTGTGGTACAATCACACAGAAGAATACTATTCAGAAATATGGAAAATACGTTATTGATTCATGCATTCATACAATACGGATACATCTTTTAAAAAATTAATTCCAGTGTAGTTAACAGTGTTATATCGGTTTCAGGTGTAGAATGTAATAACTAAATAGTTCCATATATTACTCAGTGATCATCATGGTAAGTGTGCTTTTCATCTTCGCTTATCACACCCATCTCTGCACCCACCTGCCCTCTGGTAACCATTAGTTTGTTCCTTATAGTTAAGAGCCTATTTTTTGGTTTGTCTCTCTTTCGCTTTTATTTTGTTCATTTGTTTTTTTTTTCTTTTTTAAAAAATTGTTTTCAGTGTTTATTTTTGAGAGAGAGAGAGAGAAAGAGAGAGAGAGAGAGAGAAAGAGAGAGAGAGAGAGAGAGGGAAGGGGAGGGGCAGAAAGAGGGAGACACAGAATCCAAAGCAGGCTCCAGGCTCTGAGCTGTCAGCACAGAACCTGATGTGGAACCTGAACACACAAACTGTGAGATTATGACCTGAGCCAAAGTCAGACGTTTAACCGACTAAGCCACTCAGTCGTCCCCATTTGTTTTGTTTCTTAAATGCCATATATGAGTGAAATCTTAAGTGCATTTTGTTAAGTAAAGAAAGGGAGATCCAGAAGGTTGTGTATTATATCTTTCCATTCAAATGACAACCTGGAAAGCAAAATTCTAGTGACAGAAAACAGATCAGTAGTTGCTTAAGTGTTTGGGAAAGGGAGTGAATGGTTGACTATAAGGGGCTACACAGTGGAAATTACAGGGTGATGGAATTGTTCTATATAGTAATGGGGATGGTCGATGCATGGCCCTACACATTTGTTAAAACTATACACCATAAGTGTTTTAATGTGCCAAACCAAAAAGTCAACCAGAATTCCAGGGATCTAAAGATAGAATGCAGACTGTGAAAAATGAATCTGACAGTACTATAAATGTATGGTACAACTGCACAGAAAAGATAGGTATAAGAAGCTGGTCTAACAGGAAAATTGCTGTTTTGATGGGAAATTGTAAAGGTAAAGGCAAAAGGAACTATACATAAACACTGTACTCTACTCATTTTTTTTTCATGGGGTACATGTTAATAACTTTAATTCTGCTTTACATGTAGTGGCATTTACATGGACAGTGGATATTGGGAGCCAGTTTTCTCACTGTGGAGGAGGAAATTTATAGATAAGTGGAATGGAAGACTAGAAAAAACCCTATACTAGACTAGAATCAATGGGAGAAACTCAGGTTTAGGTAATGTATGTATAGAGATATATTACACAATATCACTAACAAGATAATTATAGAAGCACTGTGGTAACCCAGACTGAATCCCAGAACAAAAAGAGCATTAATGAAAAACCTGGTGAGATTCAAATAAAGTATGAGTTTGGTTAAGAGTAAGGTACCAATATCGGTTTCTTAGTCTTGACACATGCGCTATGGTAATATAATTATGATGAAACTTTTATGGGAAACTGAACACAGAGAGAATTTAAGAAAATATGCTGCGCTATCTTTGTGACTTTTCTATAAACCTTGAAAAATAATTCCAAAACAAGTGCTTAATAAAAAACACATGGTACCTACAAGGGTGAGTTTTATAAGAATTTACTTATATTTCTACTTATTAAATCTAGTTTTCCAAACTCAAAGATTACGTATTTGAAAATGTGTTTGTCTTCCTAGAACTGAACTGGCTTAATAGCAGGCTATGCGCTTTCATATGGAAGCTACTTGACAGCCCGGATCTGTAGGTGGTGTGTCAATATACAGAGGTGACTTTGGGTTTTAAGAACTCATGGAGTGCTTGCTGTTGTAAAATCACAGGACCAACTGCCAAAATCTGACAGTAAGAGGCCCCAGAAAGGATCGGAATAATGTGAAAATGTTAGAAATTCAGAGAATACCAACATAAAAAAATATATTCACTGCATCATCTTGTCCGATTTAGAAAGACATTTTTATTCCTACACATAAGTTACTCATTTTGTTCCTAGTACCATATGCTGTTTATTGTACTGTATATATTGTGCCGACTGACACTTTAGGAATTGTTTTGAATGTCTATATTAGAAAAGTATTCATCCCATTAAAAATAAAGATTTGCTGGCACAAAAACAGACACATAGACCAATGGAATAGAACAGAAACCCCAGAACTAGACCCACAAACGTATGGCCAACTAATCTTTGACAAAGCAGGAAAGAACATCCAATGGAAAAAAGACAGTCTCTTTAACAAATGGTGCTGGGAGAACTGTACAGCAACATGCAGAAGATTGAAACTAGACCACTTTCTCACACCATTCACAAAAATAAACTCAAAATGGATAAAGGAACTGAATGTGAGACAGGAAACCATCAAAACCCTAGAGGAGAAAGCAGGAAAAGACCTCTCTGACCTCAGCCGTAGCAATTTCTTACTTGACACATCCCCAAAGGCAAGGGAATTAAAAGCAAAAATGAACTACTGGGACCTTATGAAGATAAAAAGCTTCTGCACAGCAAAGGAAACAACCAACAAAACTAAAAGGTAACCAACGGAATGGGAAAAGATATTTGCAAATGACATATCAGACAAAGGGCTAGTATCCAAAATCTATAAAGAGCTCAACAAACTCCACACCCGAAAAACAAATAACCCAGTGAAGAAATGGGCAGAAGACATGAATAGACACTTCTCTAAAGAAGACATCTGGATGGCCAACAGGCACATGAAAAGATGCTCAACGTTGCTCATCAGGGAAATACAAATCAAAACCACACTCAGATATCACCTCACGCCAGTCAGAGTGGCCAAAATGAACAAATCAGGAGACTACAGATGCTGGTGAGGATGTGGAGAAACGGGAACCCTCTTGCACTGTTGGTGGGAATGCAAATTGGTGCAGCTGCTCTGGAAAGCAGTGTGGAGGTTCCTCAGAAAATTAAAAATAGACCTACCCTATGACCCAGTAATAGCACTGCTAGGAATTTACCCAAGGAATACAGGAGTACTGATGCATAGGGGCACTTGTACCCCAATGTTTACAGCAGCACTCTCAACAATAGCCAAATTATGGAAAGAGCCTAAATGTCCATCAACTGATGAATGGATAAAGAAATTGTGGTTTATATACAGAATGGTGTACTACGTGGCAATGAGAAAGCATGAAATATGACCCTTTGTAGCAACGTGGATGGAACTGGAGAGTGTGATGCTAAGTGAAATAAGCCATACAGAGAAAGACAGATACCATATGTTTTCACTCTTATGTGGATCCTGAGAAACTTAACAGAAACCCATGGGGGAGGGGAAGGAAAAAAAAAGGGGTTAGAGTGGAAGAGAGCCAAAGCATAAGAGACTCTTAAAAACTGAGAACTGAGGGTTGATGGGGGGTGGGAGGGAGGGGAGGGTGGGTGATGGGTATTGAGGAGGGCACCTTTTGGGATGAGCACTGGGTGGTGTATGGAAACCAACTTGACAATAAACTTCATATATTGAAAAAAAAATAAAAAATAAAAAAATAAAAATAAAGATTTGCAAGATATAAACTCCCAAAGGAATTATGAAACTAAAGTGTTGCCATACCTCCCTTGCAGTGGAGACCTGGTGGCCTCCACTTCCAGAACAGGTGCCAAATAATAGCACTTCTGCTCTCTGTGCCCTAACCATCAGTGAAAGGCTTACTTTTTCTAAATGATGCCCTTTCTTTTTAAGAGTTTTGCCTTCCTTTTAAACCAGTAATAAAAAGGGGTAATTAGTAAATAAAATAACATAAGAGGATAATTAAGGAAGGAATAAATAGGTTTACAATTTCTTAAATGAGACATTTGAGATCAGATGTTTTTCAGAATTCTGAATTTTCTGAATTTGATAAAGATACCTCATTATTTATGCCATATACAGCGTGACATCTGGCTGGGCAGGAAATAACATTCATGTGCAGTAATATTTTTGCAGCAAATTTATGAACATTCACAGTAAGTGAAATAAAGATTTTAAAGGTTTTGGAAATAAGTGTGTTCAGGTTTCTTCAGGTTTTGCCACTATACAGGCTCAAAATCCCACCGGTTTTCATATATTTTTTTTTATTTTACTTCAGAATTGCAAATAAGGGATTTGAATCCGTATAAGTATTTTTCTATTTTTTCTCATTAGAAACTACCTTTTGAATCCTATGCTCAACTTTATGTACAAATTATCCCAGAATCTCCTGCAGGTGATAAAAAGGATGGCCTTACATTTGGTTTTGCATGGAAGAGACCCCGTTTTGTCTATCACCTGTGAGCACCATCCATCTAGCAGTTAGAGCTCTGCGAAGATCCTGGTTTGGATGATAAATTATGTAACCACCACAGTTAAAACCTTTCTTAGAAAAGACTGCTCTACTTTGGCAAAACTTCTACAAGAGGGCTAAAAGTCAATAAGGCAAGCATGGAGAATTAGCATATATGAAATACATGTTGTCTTAATTTTAAACAATATTAGGTCATCATTACTTGATTGAAAAGTTTTTTTTTATAGAACAGAATAATAATGGGTATAATTCAAACATTAAATGAGTCTCCAAATACTTATACATTTAGTATAGTATCTTGCCTTTTCTTTTCTGTCCCCAATTCCTGCTCCCCAGAGGCAATCAAATATGACATTTCAGGTGGATATTCTTTTTTTTTGGTAATTGATTTTCTTCATTATTTTAATAGATATTTCTGAAGCATCTACCATGCAACCATCCTTATGGACCATATAGACTAGCAGAGTAATAGATAAGAAATTGTATGAATAGTTAATAGACACATTAGATAACAGGGTAGAGGATAATGGTCTTAGGGTAGAAACTAAACAGGTACAGTTATTGGAAGTGCCAGGAGATAGAGTACTGCGTTCAATTAAAAATAAGATATTCAGGATTAAGAAAATTTTTGGAAATGAAGGAGTTAGCCATGAGGTATCTATAAGAGTATTCCACCAAGATAATTGCCTGTTATATTGTATTGCATATGGAACTAAATGCCTAAAAGCTTAGCGATCAATGAGCTTTTACAAAAATTTCTTGTGTTTTTGGTGTTGTATCTAAGGTAACTTTACCTTTATCAATTTTTTATTAGATTCCAGTTAGTTAACATACAGTGTACTATTAGTTTCAGGTGTAGAATTTAGTGATTCAGCACCCACACACTATACCCTGTGATCATCAGAAGTACCCTTCCTAATCGCCATCACGTATTTAACCCATCTCCCTGCCCACCTCCCCTCCAGTGCCCTTCCCTCAGCCAATTTCATGTGGATTTTTCTCTTAAGTTTTCTTCTAGAAGTTTTATAGCTTTAGGCTTTTATATTTAGGTCTATTACCTATTATGAATTAATTTTTGTACACAGTACAAACTATAAAACTTTTTTTGGCATATATATATATATATATATCTCCAATTGTCCTAGTACAATTTGTTGAAAAGGCTTTATAATTTATCTACTGCATTGTCTATGTAAAATATCAGTTGGCCTTTTTACATGTGGTTTATTTCTGGACTTGCTATTATGTTCTTATCTATCTTCATATCAATACACGTTTTAATTACTATGGTGCACACATGCATTTTACCTTTATATATTTTATAAACCTGTGATACATTGTTGTTATTTTGGGAAAACTTCCACTTTCAAAGAGATTTACATAATAAGGAAATAAAGCCTTTACACTTACCCACACTGTAACCATTTCCAGTATTCTTCATATCTTTGGGTAGATGAGATATTTATCTGGCATTATTTTCCTTTTATGAGAAGATTTCCATCAACATTTCTTGTTCCTTGAGACTGTTGGTGATAAAGTATTTTTTTTTCAGACTTTTTTTTGCATGTCTGAAAATGTCTTTCTTTACTTCACCATTTTTGAGAGATTTCTATGGGGTTTCAATGAGCTTCTTGTATCTATGGGTTTATAGTTCCCATCAAGTTTGAAAATTCCCAGTCACAATTTCTTCTATTTGTATTTTTTTTTATTCCTCTTCTCTCCTATTCTTCGGGAACCCAATTACTTATAAATTAGTCTGCATGAAATTGTCCCACAACTCATAATCTTTTCATTATTGAAAGTTTTATTTTCCCCTCTGTGTACTTTTTGATAGTTTCTATTGTTACTGCTTTCATTTTCTCTAACACTTTCTTTTCCAAAATCTAATCTGCTATTGATCCCATTCAGGACACACTGCATCCCTAACATTATAGTTTTATTCTCTGTAACTTCAGTTTGGTTCTCCTTTATATATTCTATGTCTCTAATTTTTAAAATTCAGTTAAAATAACTGTTTTAATATTATTCTCTGCTAATTCTAACATCTGTGTCAACTCTTCATCAGTTTTTATAGATTGACTATTCTCCTCATTATGAATTGTTTTAAACTTTCCTCTTTGCATGCTTTCTAATTTTTTATTGGATGCCAGATTTTGTCAATTTCACTTCGCAGTCCTAGGTACTTCTGTATTCCTGTAAATTGTCTTGAGTTTTGTTTTGAGATGTGGTTTGCAAACAGTTTAAACTTTTCAGGGACTTCTTTTATGAATTGTTAGGTGGGTCTCAAGAAGTGCTCAATGGTAGGACTAATTATTTCTCACTACTGAGAAAAAAACCTTCCAAAGTACTCTACCCAGTGTCTTTTGAATTAATGTTTTTCCAATCTGGCTGAGAAGTTACTATTCTCGGCCCTATGTGAGTGCCAAGCACTATTTATTCTAACCTTTTTGATTAGTTCTTTCCTATCTTAGGGTAGTTTCCTTACAAATGCTCATCAGTACTCTGCTAAACACTCAAGGAAGCTCTACAGATCTCTGGGATTCTGCTTCTATGCAGCTCTCTCTTTTCTGATATACTGTTTTATGAGATCAAACTGCCTTGATTGCCCTGGACTCTCAGCTCCACCTTCTCAATGTAAAGAGATGATTAGTTTTCCCCTCAGTTTCCCCTTCTGCACTTAAGGCTGGGGATTCTCTCAATGTTATATGTTGGAGCAACTGTAGGGTCATCATGTTTTTGCCCCAACTCTTAGGAATCAATACTCTTTACCGTCTGGTGTCCAGTGTTTTCAAATTTGTTGTTTCATGTATTTTGTTTGAAATTGGTAATGTTGCACACACATACACACACACACAGAAATTATTTCATTCTCTGTACTCCATTTTGGCTTTCACTACTGTATCATCACAAAACCAAAGTCAAACCAAACCATACAAAACACTGTATTAATGTTAATGGGGAAAACTTTTTAGAATTGAGAGTGATTGCTTCAGCTGGTGGAAGCTTTATGGCTGAGAGAAGTACACTTGCAGTGGTGTCCATAGCTATGGGCTACAATATAACTTAATTTAAAAATACTCATGTCACAAGGAGTCATTTCCATATGGTAAAAAAAAAAAAAAATAGTGTAATGACATTTTCACAGCAAATCTGTGACTCTGTGTTGTTTTTTTATATACTTTCTGTATAGGTATTTTATGGTGCTTATCTGTCTTATGTAGATGCTAAGATCTTAATCTTATCTAGCACTATTATTTTTCATCATGAAAGAAGCTTTAATGTTTATTCTTCTTCATTAATCATGAGAGTTTAGCTACTTTTTAAAAAGAAATCCTGTATCTTCCATGGCCACACTTTTTATTCAGAACTATTTAATGCATTTTAAAGATACATTCATGAATTTATTTGTAGACTAAGCACTTTTATCTGTCTACTTTCATAACAAGAGGTTGGGGAACTGTGGTGAATAGTGAACTCTGAAGTTGGAAGGCTTATTCTCGTTTTCCTCTTTTACATAAACAAAAGCTCAAGAACTAAAATCAAGGGGCAAAAACCAAAACTGATAGAGTAGGCAGCTGGATATGAACAGAGAACAAGTGCTTTCCACTGATAAAATGGCAGAAACCAAGTTCCGAACAGCCAGGACAAACCCCAGGGTACACACATGTGTTCTTCCCTATGACTACTGCCCTCTAGTAACTAAAATCCTTTATCATACCCTTGCACTGTGGTTTGACCCCTGCAGGGTAAGGCCACCATGACAGTTCTGACAAGGGCCATATAGGACCAAGAGCTCCCCTTCCCAACCGATAGGAGGAGTCCCTTAGATAACTGGAAGCAACCTCAGTCAGAGACCACCCTACCTATGACCCACAATCCATACAGATATAAAAAGAAAAGACAACGCGGACGTCCGGTGCAGCTGCCACCTCTGGGCCTGCAGTTCTCACATGTTGAGGGTGTACTTTCACTTAAACTGGTTATTAAGTGCTTAAGAGTTTGGCTCTGGATTCTTTCTTGGCCGAACTCAAGCACCCAGGCCTGGGACTGAACTCGCTACCGACAAAGCTATTATTTTCTATTATAAATAGCACATCAAAGTAAATCATGTTTTCCAAATAGTATTTTTAAAATTCGATGTAGTGAATAAGAGGAAGAACTTATTGTTATGAGGTAAATCTAAATTTTCATAACTATTTTAACAACGTTGAAGATTAAGAGGCAACTTTTTTGGTGGAACCAGAAAACATTTACACAGATAAGCAATAATCTAGCATAAGAGTTAAACAGAAATGTACAAATGATCACAGAGAAGCCCAACAGAAGGTGTCCTCCACCCTGAATCGCCACACGCACATTCTTATTTATTCTCTCTGTTGCTGATAATTCTAGGCAAATGTAGATTTTCAGAGAGAAGGAGAATAAATTGAGAATACAAAGTATACTCCTGTCTTCATCCCACTTGAGGCTTGCATTATTGTTAAAAATCACCTTTTTAGAACTGCATTATACAACCATATCAACCATGTACTGTTAGTCTCTAAGAGAATAAATAGACCTATGCTAGCTACTAGGTAAAAAGAAATTTGCAAAGTTCATTGTTTTGTAAAGAACATTTATTGCCCCCATCAATCAAGCCTTGAAGGACCAACACTTCCATTACACTTGGCAAACAAATGCAAGAGCTAGTAGAGAGACAAGGAAACATAAAATTGAATGTATTTCCCATAGCAGGTTGAATAAAGATTTTTTCTTTTAATTTTTATGAAGTTGTTAATGTGCTCATAACATAGTACACAAAATGAAAAACATACTATTTACTTAGTAAGAAAATCCAAAGAGAATAATGGATTAAAAAAATGCTCACAAAATTCTTTTCTGTGAAGATGCCCTCTTTCATAAAATTTATGAGAAAGGCATTTTTCTTGGTAAAATGAAAAAGGAATTATTTTTTACATTTTTGTTATTATTCTTAAGTTTAAACCAAATTCCTAAAATTGGGAAATTCTATTATACCTACACCTGAAAGAAAACTAACAAGGATTAATGACTTGCTATGCTTGACTTACAGCTGATTTGTTGAAACACAATGAAAAGAAATCCACTGTACAGTAGTTATTAAGTCTTTTTGGAACAATGATAACGTATTGTTCTTAATTTTTTTGTGGATTAGAAAATACAGAAGGTAGAACTAGTAAAGATATACACATATACTATGAAAGAAACTTATTTCATACCTCAATCAATGCAGAAATCTGACAAACTATTTCTATGATCTAGGAATGAATTAAAATATTCACCGGGTCCTAATCAGGTCTGCAAGGCTGGGCACTTTAGCATAAGAACAATCCATAGAGAGACTGGTTGAAGAGAAAAAAAAAATGAGTATTTTCAAAGAGTACATGAAAGTCCTAAATTTTTGTAACTGTCACTTACAATTTACAATAGGGGTATGGATATTATTTCTGAATTGGGTATACAGAAACATGTATCTAAAACCAATAGATATTATATCAATGAAAAAACTTGTACGGTGAGTAAATCTTATATAATCACTGATATTTTTTAAAAAGTCCTTTGAGTATGGATCTCAGAGTGTATCTAGTAAAATAATTAAATAGTTGGAGCTCACTGGTCAAAATACTACCTAAATAATTATTGGGGACAGGAGAAATTTTTCCTTGGCCTTTCAAGTTTCTAGTGACGGAACAAAAGCTGTAAATTTACTAGAATTGAACAAGAAGGTAGCTTACAATTCGGAAAATAAAGATACTGTTATGAGATTCAAGAGCCAAGTAAAGTTATTGGTGCCATTATCTGCTTAGATGTTACAGAAATTATGGTTTTTACATTCAAATTATTAATTTATTATTTCCCTGTATATGTAGTAAAAATGTTTTATCACATGCTGATTAAACAATAATTATGTAGTATTTGATTTATAAGAAAATATATAATATTATATGTAAACATAATAAAAAGAAACACCCATGACCACATTGCCATATTTAAACTGAATGCAACCAGGGGCGCCTGGGTGGCTCAGTAGGTTGGGAGACCGACTTCAGGTCAGGTCATAATCTCGCAGTCCGTGATTTGTCCCGCATCGGGCTCTGTGCTGACAGCTCAGAGCCTGGAGCCTGTTTCAGATTCTGTGTCTCCCTCTCTCTCTGACCTTCCCCCATTCATGCTCTGTCTCTCTTTGCCTCCAAAATGAATAAACATTAAAAAATAAAATAAAAATAAATTGAATGCAACCAGTAACATTGAATATATACGTATACCTCAAATTCTGTAATCCTACCCCATTGCTAAAAAACTATATTGAATTTTAGCCTAATGGTATGCATTCAATAATTTACAATATATTTTTATTCTAAGATTTTGGTTGGTTTTGGACCTTATATAGATGTAATTATTCTAAGACTTGCTTTGGGGGGCTCAAATTAATTTTCCTAAGGTTCATGCATGTCACTGAGTGTGGTTTTAGTTCATTCAATGTCATGTCTATAAAATATTTCTTTAATTCACTATACATATTCTGTCTTGTCAATGAATTGCATTTATTCCACGCATTCAAGAACAGCATTGCAATCAATAATCTCCTAAAAGTCCCTTACTTTATTTTTGTGTAGGGGAGGAAATACAATTTTACCTCTAGACTCCTGAGTTCTTTGCTGAGTCCCCCATAAAAAAAAAAAAAAAAAAAAAGACAGATTAACAAGAGAAGAGCAAACGGGATTTTATTAACTTGTATACCTCATGTATACAATGGGGAATACCCAGGGGAAAATGAGTAAATCCCTGAAGTGGCTTAGAATTCAGGCTTAAATACCACCATAATAGAAAAAGGGTAGGGGAAATGTAAGAAATTTCATGAAGAGGAAATTATTTTTAGGAGAGCATATTATATTTAGGAGAGGAAATTATTTTTAGGAATGAGCCCTTAGAACAAGAAATGGGAGATATGATAGCTTGTTACAAAGTTTGTCTGGCTGTGGGTGGTGCTGATATCTATTGTCCTCTCCTGTGATAAGAGTCAATATTCCCTGTTGAGGAAACTTCCAGGAAGGAGATTTATGGCAACTGAGTTCCTTTTGGAGGAGTTGTCTTTAGGCAGATAAGGAGAGTTCATATAAAGCTTTTCTCTTCACTAGCTGTTTTTCAAGTGTCTTCAGCACAAAATAATCAATATACAAAAAGGTCGTATCTGGGGATGGCATATTCTGCTAACCTTTACTAGCAAAATAATACTACTTCAGAATTAGAGTACTGAATGCTATTCCATTCCAAAGTAGTTTTTACCCATATACACTCACAATGACAAATTATAAAATTTCTCATTATTCCATATCTTGTCCAAAATTGCATATGTCACACATCTTATTTGTGGCCAAACCAGTGAGTATAAAATTCTATCTTATTATGATCTCATTTACCATTTCACAGATTACAAATGAAGCTAAGAATGTATTTATATATGTTTATTCAGTATTTTTCCTCCTATTTCAAATGACCAGACCTGTCTTATGCCTGTTTTTATTTTGTTGCTTTTAATTTTCTTATTGATTCAAAGGAATTCTTTATATATATTAGTATACAGAAATTCTTTATATATGTCGGATATATATATATATATATATATATATATATATATATATATATTAGAATTAAGTGTTTGATGGTTCTAGGTATAACAAATAGCTTCTTTAAGTTGATGATTGTCAAGAACAGTGAAGGGTCTGAGATTGTACCTTGAAATTGTACTTGCAAATTCATATGTTAGCTTGCCATAGTACCATGGGTGCTAAAAAGACAAAAAAAAAAAACCCTCCTGAATGAGAGAGAAGAGACTACTACCCAAAGCACAGCAAACAGCATGAGTATTGGCATATTAACATCAGTCGCCTTGCCCTCAAGCTCACCCCCTTCTCTATTCCTTCCTGTTCCATTTATTTATTTATTTATTTATTTATTTATTTATTTATTTATCTATCTATCTATCTATCTATTCATTCATTCATTCATTCACTTCTCTCTTTAAAATGCTGAGTCACCTCTGTAAAATTGAAATTGAGTTTAGTTCACTTTGGGCTCGTTTGTGTATTGCAATCATATATAATGATTATATATTCTAATGTAATATATAATGATTAAAATCCATCCTTACCACTTCAGGTAGCATTCAGCTTTACCTTTCACAAAGTACGCATTACTTGTAAGGTAGGATTCCCAGCTGAGGTCCCCAGAGCTAAGGGCCTAGCATACACTGGCCAAAGAGCAAGCACTGTGCCAAGGCAGAAACATGCCATCCTGCCTCACCTGCTCTCCACATCTAGTGAAGCAATCAAGTTCCACAGTAGCCCACACTGAATTCCTTGACCTACATATCTGCCTGTGTGGTCAGCTACAGAAACCACTCAGCACCTGGAGAGCTTTCCTTCTGCCACACTCAGCAAGTACATACAGGGAATGCTCAAGACCAGTAGCAAACAGTTTTTCCAACTGACTTATTTTTCCACAACCTTTAAAATGATTTTTGATAAATGGAATAGTTGGTTTTAATAGCCCATGTAAATGATGTTATGTTTTATGGTTTACACATTTAGTAACAACTCCTCTTATCATAAAGATTTCTTACCATACTGTATTTTTTTTTATATTTTTAAACTGGTATACTACCATGTTTTGACATCTGAAAAAAAAAAAAAATTCTGGCTTAGGGGAAACTACCTCTCCAGTTGGCCAATTCTTTGAGACAGCCTAGGACCCCGCTGGGAGCATACCTCTGATATGCAAACTAAGCAATTCAGAGCCATCCCTCCTCTACAGGCCTATACCCTCCAACAAGCAAATTCCCTTGGCCCTAATTCCCCAGGGCCAGGCAAAAAATGACATCCCCTGTGTCCCAAGACCCGAGCAAATTATTTAAACTAGCCAATCCTAAACTCTTTATTCTGTCCTGCCTTGCATTTCCCACAGAAACTCCAATAAAACCTCTGGTCTAATGGTTTCTCCTCCCTCTTAACTTCTGCCTCCTGATCCCTTGGTGTCTTTATGTGGCCCTGCAAGACACGTCCTGTCTCCTCAAGAACCTGTGATCATAATAAACTTTGTTTTCCTGAGCTTTTCCTCTATTTCCTCTTGTGGCATTATCTTTTTTTCTAAAAAAAATTTTTTTTTAAACATTCTGTATATTTACTTTAGCTTTACCTTGTTGGTGATTTAGGAAAACTTCAAGGGTAATACTGACTCTATGAGTTTTCTAAAACACTGTTTTGCATCTAACTGTATTAATGTTCATGTGAATAATTACATCCTGATTGATTCAGGAAGGGCTCTTCTACTGACTGGTTTTGCTATTTCTTATTTATGTAATTTTGACATCTCCTAACAGAAGTTTTTCAAAATAGGTCTGTTTAGAACCCTTGAAGCTTTCTTCATATTATATTGTATTATAAAACTTATATGTGGATGATGGGATGACCCCTAAAAACAAGTCGAAATATTCTAGGTTAGAACCAGACACAATGATATGCTTGCCTTGAGATTTGGGGGAAATTTTTTTACAATTTCTGAATCTTATTTTTTTAATCTGTCTTAGCTTTCTCTTTCTGCTTTAACAAACTACCACAAACTAAGCGACTTAAAACAACTCAAGTTTATTAGTTCTGGAGGTCAAAAGTGGTAAAATCAAGGTGTCGACAAGACTTCATTCCTTCTGGAAGTTATATGTATGTATAACTCCAGGGAAGTATCAGTTTCCTTGCCTTTTTTGGCTTCCAGAGTCTTTCTGCATTCTCCAGCTTGTGTCCCTTTCTGTTTCACTCCACCCTCCACTCACATAATCACATCTCCTTCCTGGATTCTGACCCTCTTGCTTCCCTCTCATAATGTCATTGTGATTACATCGGGCCTAATCAGAATCTGTAATTTAAAGACCTATGAATTTAAAGTCTATGAAGGTCATAGTCGCAAATTCTAGGAATTAAGACTTGGTTATCTTTGTCAGGCAGGGGAATTTTTCTGTCTACCACATTATCTTCTAGAATCAGGAAAAGAACACCTTACTTACTTATTTCCATGGTTTGTCATTCATTAAGCTTTAAGGAGGTAACTTTGGGGGAAGCTTTATGCAACCCATCCCGTTGCTCTCACTTCATGAATTTCTCTTTATTTTATCATTTTTCTCTCTCTATCCTTGCATTATTGTAATAATTTCAATGCTGTGGTTCATATACCTAAAAGAACACACACACACAAAAATACTTTCTTCTGAATGATTAAAAATGTTGCATCTCATTTAGGGGATTAATCCATCAGCAATTATTCTCTAGCATACAGTGAAAACTTAATATCTAACTTCAATATTCCTCTAAAAGTAACAAATTATTCTAGCATCATTTTCCTAATGTTAGACAAAGGCAAGTCTGCAACATTCAAGTTTTCATATAAATGTGTCTGTTTCAGAGTTCTGGGTTTTTCCCTCATTTTATTGTTCCATTTGATTTTCCCTGCCATATATCTGAGGCTCAATTTCTTTATTCTGTCTTCCATTCATATAAATATTAGAAAGAATTTGTCAAGTGTAACTGAAATCTTGCTGGGGTTTTAACTGAAATAGTATTGTGTCTAAAACACAATTAAGAAAGAAATGAAGAAATTATATTTTCTATGACATGGTAATGGTATTATTTATTGAAATCTTATTTAATGCAATAAATATTATAGTTTCTATATGCTTCCTGTTATTGAATAAAATTTTTATACTGATTTTCAAGCAGTTATTTTGCTACATTTATCTATTTTTTTAATTATATGTCCATAACCATTTAGGATTCTTAGTGCAGATAATAATGTCTTCCACAATATTCACAGATTTGTTTTTCTTTATTATTCTTATAATATTTATTTTATTTTCTTTACTCACAATGATAGGCGGGGCTAGAAAGCAAGGAAAGTGTACATTTTTATTTTGTCCTTTATTTGATTTGAATCCTTCCAAAATTTCACAATTGAGAACTACAACTGCTGAAAGCTTTGAGTAGATACGTATTATCAGGCTCAGTACTTTTACTGAATTGATCTCAAACATAAATGCTGAGATTTGTCAATGCTTTTTCTACATTTACTGAGATGCTCATATGGTTTTCTGTTTTAATCTGTGAATATGGTAAAATATCTTATTTTGTTAAACTGCTTCAATATCCCTACATTAACTCCAATATCTCATAATATATTGGATTTCTGCACATGGTTGAATTTGATTTGTTAACATTTGTTTAAGATTTTTAAAATCCATATCCATGAATGAATGCATTTAGAGTATCTTTCTTTTCTTGTACTTGTCCAATTTTGTTAGAGAAGTTTTACTGACCTCATAAATAGAGTTGGGTGTATTTTCAATCTCTTTCTCTCTCATATTCTATGACAAAGACATTTAAATAAAAAATAATTTGTTTACTGATATTATGACAAAGTTTACCTGTAATACCATATCAATTAACAAACTGATCAAAAAATATATTTAGAATTGATTCATTTTTTACTAGTTATAGCATTACTCAAGCATTTTTTTCTTGAACTTATTTTAATTTACTACACAGGTGACGCTTGTACAATGCAGGGGTTTGGGGCATCTATTGCAGAGAAGTTGAAAATTTGCCTATAAACTCTGATTCCCCCAAAACATAACTATTAATAGCCTGCAGTTGACCAGAATCCTTACCGATAATGTAAATAACACATATATTGTAAGGTACATGTATTATATACTGTATTCTTACAATTAAGAAAGTTAGAGAAAAAATGATTATTAGAAATAATAAGGAAGAGAGAATACATTTACAATACTGTACTATAAACACTTTGTGCATAAATGGACTTGCAAAGTTCAAACCTATGTGATTGAAGGGTCAACTGTATTTTCTTAGAAACTTGTTCATTTCATCTAAGTTACAAATATACTACCATACAGCTTTCCATAGTATTCTCTTATATTTTTAGATATTTGCTAAAATTTTACTAATATCCGAAACTTTAAATTCTTATTTCACTTAAGATTTCTTATATTATTTTCTTGACTACACCCAACAAAATATTTTTAATTTAATTAGTTATAACAGAGTTAACTTTTAGCATTGCCAAATTTTTTTATTATAACTTTGTCTTCTATACCATTGATTTCTTCTCTAATACAATCTTTTTCCTTTTTATTTTAGTAATGTCTTAAGTTAGAATAATAAGCTCATTATTGTCTACATATTTTATTATAAGCATTAATAATAACTTCCCCCTAAGTACTGTTGTAACTGTACATCATATTTATTGACATCTGTAAAACATAATTAGTTAAGAGAAATATGAGGCCGTTTCATAATGTAATGGAGAATCTCATTTTTCTACAATTGTATCTATTAAAGATTCATATAATCTTAGACTATTTTATCGCTTGTTGAATTAGTTAATTGAATGTTTTGTCAGGTAATAGCCTTGAGGTTTTTTTTTTTTTTATTTTGTTTTGTTTTGTTGTTTTCTTCATGTTTTATTGTCTTTTCCATGCCTTTGTTTTTAAACTTTCTACATTATTATGATTTTAGTGCACATCTTATAAGCAGCATGTAATTTCCTTTTAATATACAATTTGGTAATACTGTCCTTTACTTGGCACAAATAGTCCATTTAAATTTACTCCCATAAAAGAAATATTTATGTTCTTTTTAAATGTCATTGCTGCTTTTAAGTTTCCTACATTTTTCCTCTTCTATTTATCTTTTATGTGATAGTAGCTATATTATACAATCCTTTATATTATTTGTTATTTTAGATTTTATCATGAGTACTTAATTTTTCAAAGGCAATGTATCAGTCCATCTCCTGAATGATATATAAAAGAAGAAAACTGTATCATTTTTATCCCTTTATGTGTAATTTTTTCCTTTATTGAGTCTTTTTTTTTTTTTACTTCACAAATCAGGTGCAATGAATTAGAAAACAACAATAATGGCATAAAACTGTTTGATTATTCTAAGTCTATAAAGGATTCCTGCTCACCAATATTTCCAATATATTTAAAGAATATTTTTATTCTTATTAAATTTAATTTTATATTCCAGAAAATACACTCTTTTAAGCATACAATTCAAAGGCTATAGACAAATATATACAGTTAGATATCAATAACCCTGTAGCCATGATCAGTAAATCCATGCACTCTACCCACCTGGAAATGAGTAATCTGCTTTTTGGCACTATAATTATTCTCAAATTTCGTATAAATGGAACCATATGCTATATATTCATCTAAGTGCCTTGCTCTTTTCACAAAATAAAATGCTTTTGAGTTTCATCCATGCTATTTTGTGTATCAGTAGTTTTTTTAGTTGTTTATGATCAGCATTCAATTGTATAGATACACCACATATTTTATCCATTCATGAGTTGATGGACATTTGTTTTCATTTTGGGGTGAATATCAATAGGATTCTATAAAAATTTCTTAAGTGTTTATGTAGATATAGGTTTTAATTAATCTTGGGTAAATACCAAGAAGTAGGGTTGTTGAGTACGTGGTGACTGTATGTTTAACTGTGAAATGTACTGCTAAACTGTTGTCTAAATTGGCTATACCATATTTTCATCCCCACCAGCAATATAAAAGAGTATGCATTGCTTGCTACAGCCATGATTTTTCATTTGAGCCACTCTAATGGGTGTATAGTGACATTTAATTGTCGCTTTAATTTGCATTTAATTTGTATTTTAATTTAACTTGTATTCAATGACTAATGATGTTGAGCATGTTTCATGTGCTTTACCCATCATTTATCTACTTTACCGATGTATTTGTTCAGATCTTTCATCCATTTAATATTGAGTCATTTGTCTTATTATTAAGTTGGAAATATACGTCATGTATTCTGGATAGAAGTCCTTTAACATATACATGTTTTGCAAATATTTTCTCCCAGTGTGTGGGTTGCTTGTCATTGTATTTTGAAAAGCAATACTTGTTAATCTTGATTTAATTAATCAGTTTTTCTTTTATACTTTGTGATTTTGTGTCCTAAGAAATGTTCGTTAACCCAATAAGAATAAATGTTTGCTTACTCCAATAGAAAAAAAATTCTCCTAAATTTTCCTCTGTAAGTGTTGTAGTTTGAGGCTTATATTTAGGTCTATGATCAGCTCAACAACCTTGAAACAAAGGCTTGAATCCTCTCTGGTTTGTCAAACACATTCAATGTTTGAATAATGTTCAAGCAAAAACTAGGACAAATTTTAAAAGTGTGTAAATAAAAGTGTCTTAAACATAGAGATATGTTTCCTAAATCCCAAATGATTTGCATTTTGGGATTTTGGTTATGTGGCTCCACATGTATGGGGCTAATAATTTATCAAACTTGGTATGTCTGGTTAATAGATTCCCCATATCCTACAAAGAACGATTTTCCA
Source organism: Panthera leo (assembly GCF_018350215.1). Classification (NCBI taxonomy): domain Eukaryota; kingdom Metazoa; phylum Chordata; class Mammalia; order Carnivora; family Felidae; genus Panthera; species Panthera leo. The sequence continues at coordinate 56,905,606 of NC_056682.1, forward strand.
TAGAACGAAAATTTATTGGTTTCTCAGTACTATAGTTCCATAAGAATCTAGACGTATGAATAAAAACTTTTTTGCTATCGTTGGGGAAAGCAATAGTAGTTGAGAAAGAGATCTGATGCCTTAAGATTGCACATCCACAACAAACTAACTTTGAAGAAAAAAAATTATGGTGAAAGATACAATGCTTATTCCAAATTCTAAATAAGAATATAGAGTTAAATAAGATTTGTAATTTCTCAAATGGTGAAATTTTTTAAGTAGAATTGTTAAAAGCGCACAAACCACAAAACAAAAAAATATATTTTCTCTTCTTGCTTCCCAATCAAGTTATTAAGATATTTGTCTCCTTCTTTTTCACTCCAAGCTGCTAACAACACATCATCGCTCACAGGTTACACATCCTCAGTTAATTGACTGCTTCTTTTTTTAAAAAAACTACTTTTAATGTTTATTTATTTTTGAGAGAGACAGACAGACAGATAGAGACAGAGCAGAGAGACAGAGCATGAGCAGGGGAGGGGCAGAAAGAGAAGGAGACACAGAATCCAAAGCAGGTCCCAGGCTCCTAGCAATCAGCACAGAGCCCAAAGTGGAGCTCCAACTTACAAACCATGAAATCGTGACCTGAGCCAAAGTCAGACACTTAACCAACTGAGCCACCCAGGTGCCCTGTGAACTGCTTACTTCTAAACACACTTGAACCTGGTAGCTCTTTTTATAGCAAGACGAGAGCCAGACTAAAGAACCAATGACTTTTTTTTTCAATTCGATTTACATTAAAAATTAAAACAGACTCTCATGCAATTGATGTGGATTTTTTTGTTCCTATTCATGACCTCAAGAGATATTTTAACATTATTTTGACAGACAGAATGTTCATAGGCACTGGGAGTGAGCTTTATTGAGTAAAACTTGGTTCCTACAATTCAGGAAGTAATAATTCAGTGAGTGAGAAATATAAGCCCTTATCCCACAATATGATAAGGTCTACACTAGAGGTTTATACCAATATACTTCAAGACTGCCAAAAGGGGTTAGCAAAGAAGCAATACTTGATTAGAGACTGACCAAGAAAACTTTACTACCAGTGGGGAGAGTAAACAGTAAATGGATTGGAGAATTCCTGAGAAGTGGAAAAAAATCAATAAACCTGGAAAGTGATGAAACATGGACAATAAAGTACATTTTTAAGGGAAGAATTATTGCTAGGTTTTTGCTGTGGACAAATATGTAATGATAACGACATTAACATAAACAATTGTTAAGAAGAAGCAGATATATTTACACATTAATTTGTGTGATAAACACATAACTGTAAAAGCCAGAATAATTTATAAAATATTTCAGGATATTGTTTAAAATATTTCATCAAATTTTAGGGTACTTTTACAGTCTTTGATTTCAAATTATTTTTATATAACTCAACCAATTCTAGTGATTTAAGTGGTAATCCAGCATCATTTTTATCTCACTCATAAAATGCTGTATTTTATTCAAGGTCTTTAATATTAATTTGCTTTAAATTTTTGTATGACCACTGCATCTATTAATTAAAGAACAGTCAACAAGAGTAAAATATACAGGGATGTTTTAGAAGGAATGATTCTATAATTGCCACTGCATTAGTGAATATTATTTTTTTATTATGATGATTCAATGAGGCTGCGTTGTTGTGTCAAGAACTCGAAGTATAAACAGATAATAACTTATAGTTGGAACAAAGTCCAAGTTGGCTCCATAACAATGCATTCTAGTTCTGGGGAAATACCACTAAGTTATTTTCCTTGGGCGGTGGGGGTTGGGGTGGGGAATAATTTTCCAACACTATTTTCCACAAGAGAGGGCCCAGAGTGGGGAGCAGTTGAAAAACTCATCCATGAATACGATCTAGCCCTAAACATACATACCGAATAAGAATGGATCCAAAATTAACAAATTCATATTAATCTTAGTAAAAATCACTTCATAGTATTAGTAAAATGCAGTATTATTGAAATATCAATAACACGTGGAGTGGGGGTAGGATATACTGAACACAAGCAACTCAAACGATACACTTGCAGAATAGAGACTTTTTGAAAGTTCATAAAAGATATAAATACTCATAAATTATTCCAAAGGAGTTTCTCCACTAGATGCCAAAGAGTTTAAGAGTGATCAATAGTGAATTAACAGTGTTTAAAGTAATCTGCTCCTCATGTGGAACATTGACCTAGGAATCCAAGCTTTGCAATTAATCAGGAAATACATTTGCATATGTTTTAAATTGAAGACCTAATAATAGAATATAGATATAGTGTTAATTTTTTAGATAGGATAGATTACACTCTAAATACACTAGATGGAACCATATCTGTAGATTTGAGAAGTCAAACACTTCATCTGTTGTTTTACTTAAAATTGAATTTTAATATGTTGCATTTATTTGAACATATGAGGAAATATTCTTAATTCCTGCCAGAATTCTTAGGTCCAATGTGGTACTAAAAAATTGAGCAGTTTATTATAAATAATAAAAGTAGAAAGATTACAACACTCGTTTGTGCATCAAAATCTTAACTTCCCTAAATAAATATAGCTAATTCTTAACTTTGGAACTATATTTCCATGTATTCTCTCATTTTAGATTTAATTACCAAATTTATCAAATGATGATTTTGGGTGTTTTGGGACCATGAAATTCAGAAAATGTAAGTGAGTCAAAATTCTGCACACTAAGGTTGTTACTTGTTTAAGCAAAATGTATCTTTTAGGGTGATATAGCTCCAAAGAGAGACCATATTTTTCCTAACAGCTTTGCCCCACATATCAGCACACTTTATTTTCTCCTAAGCCTTTGACCTAATTTCAACACTTGTTTTTGTCTGTTAAATGAAAAGTTCATTTATATCTGAAGGAGTCAAAACCACCAAGACTGTACATGTAATGCAATTCCAGATTATGGGGAAATTCAAAAGTTTAGCACCCAGTGTGAGCATATCCCAGGAAACAGTATTCTTCAGTTTGAGCCCTCTTGAATACAGACAGTATCCAGGGTCCCAATTCTATGTGCAGTCTGTGGTTAACGGGCTCATCTAAAGACTGATGGGGCATTCTTACTTGAAATCTTGGTGAAATATGTTTTCCATATCATTTTCCAGAAGATGCTTAACCTCCTCTACCTGACAAGGTCCCTTCCTGATGCCCTGTAGTCATCCTGCCTAGATTTTGAAAGTCAAGATTTGCTTCCTCTGCAATCTAAGTCTCTCCTTTATTTCTTACCCCCATTTCTTACATCCAGACCATATCTTAGTTTTCAGTGTGTAAATACTCACTTTACGTGAGCGGTATTTTCATCTTTCATTTAAGCAACCTGCTTCACTGTCTTTGTTACTACATAAACTGGAGAAATGGCAAAGAGAAGAAGGATAAGGAGATATATCCACACAGTACACAGAATAAAATTAAATGTGTAGGGGCGCCTGGGTGGTTCAGTTGGTTAAGTGCCCAACTTCAGCTCAGGTCATGATCTCATGGTTTGTGAGTTCAAGCCCTGCATTGGGTTCTGTGCTGAGAGCTGGGAGCCTGGAACCTGGTTCAGATTCTGGGTCTCCTTCTTTCTCTGACTCTACGCTGCTCAAATTCTGTCTTTCTCTCTCTTAAAAATACATAAACATTTAAAAAATATTTAAAAAAATTTTTTAACGTTTATTTATTTTTGAGACAGAGAGAGAGACAGAGCATGAAAGGGGGAGGGGCAGAGAGAGAGGGAGACACAGAATCGGAAGCAGGCTCCAGGCTCTGAGCCATCAGCCCAGAGCCCGACACGGGGCTCGAACTCACGGACCGCGAGATCGCGACCTGAGCTGAAGTCGGACTTTTAACCGACTGAGCCACCCAGGCGCCCCTAAAAAATATTTTAAAAATTAAATGTGTAACCTAAATATATTGGAGAGATCCTCTGCAAAGAGTGAAAACAGATCTCTACAGTGTGTCACAGCCAATATCTTGATATTCACTCATCTTCATTGGCATCCCTAGTCCTTGTACCTATGAAATATTCTGAACAACTACAAAAGGCTTATAGTTGCTCATCCCCCCTTCCATCTGGTGCCCTCCTACATCACTACATGCTGCTCTCTAACACCAAAGCTGCTTTGTTTTCCTTGGTTCTTATCAAAGTCAAGTTCCCTTTTGTGAAAAGGGAGAGAAATACTGCAACAGGAGCAGGTATTATTTTGAAATCTGAAAGTAGAAATACAGCATACAAAGAAGGCTAAAGTCAATGAAGGTCAGAAGTATAAGTTTGGGGTAACCTACTGGCAGATACCTAGTCACATAGGTTCTTGATACTTCACATCTCCAAAAATGGGTTTCTGGAGTCTAGTGAGAGAAGCAGGTGCAGCCAGATCTGAACTGGCTGACAAATTGTTTATATCAGCATGTACCATCACCCATACAGCAAAATCCACTCTGGGCTTCTGCGTCCAGAATCCAAAGACAATGTACACCTACCACAGAGCCATAAAAACCATTACACAATAATATACATTTTCTCCTGAAATGTACCATTCTCTTTTCATTTATTAGAAATCCTTATTTCTGGAAAAGAAATTCAGAATTATTCTGCTCATCTTCAGGTACTGTCAGACAAAAGCCATCCACAAACTTTGCTGTCAAAGAGAAGTAAATTACCAGTGGCTGCTTTGAATTAAAGCCTGTTATACACAGTCCAACATGTAAAACATATAAAGGGAAATCTATTCTGTTTGAAACAAAGGTGAAAAGCTAAGAATCATGCTACCAAGCCCTGTACATTCTCACCCTCCACCCCCACTGTGGCCCATCAGGGAACTCCAGCAAACATAAATTAAACACCCTATCTACTGCAAAGTCATCTCTCATATAAAAGGATGCATGTGGCTTCCAATAAGTAAAAGTTTGCAGACTTCCTAACAATCCTGAAACGGAAATCCAGTGCTCTTTGAGTTCTAGTTCAGTGTCTTTCTATTAAACTATCAAAATAGTTGCATTTTAAGTTGTTCAGGTAATTAAGAAATATATATTTAAAAAGGAATTTACGTAAAAGGGAAAATAACTTGAATAGGAAACATAATTGTCCTCATTTTTTATTCCTGCATTTTGTTATCTGTAACTTACTTCAAAGTCAAACACTGCAAAGTTAAAAATTATTAATCATTAGGTTTACAGGTCTCTTTGTCTGAGGATAATTTCCCACTTAGAAGCCTTTGTCTTCATTGTCTTGCTTTTTCTATAGCATCTTCTGACAGGAAGTTGATCTTGGGAATATCATTAAAGTTAACTAGAGCTGGGAAACGAGATGCTCAGCATTTTCCTAGTAGCAGCTAAGAACTGATGTTTACAATGGGATTTTACTCAATGATTTCTATCTCACTGGCGTGAAAACATTACTAATAAGTGCCATCTTTATTTCTCCAAACTTTGAAACTATGTATCTATGAGCTTTTGAATTACTCATAAATAATTCTTGATGTGTTCTCTGGTTCCTCTTGTATCTCTTTAGTGATTCATTGATTGTATTAGAATTCAGGGACTCATTTCCAGATTAATTTAAAAGCCAAAGAAAAATTCTATTCCTCCCAAAGGTCAAATATTGCCATAGCGGGGAGTTAGTACACAACTTTAAAAAGTGTTTTGTATAAGAGCAACTCAGATGTTACCATAGTAAATTTTAATAGCAAAAATACAAATAACATTTTTGTTAAATGAGATGTAAAATTCTATAGAAAAAAGAGAAATAAAAGAATGAAAAAAAATATTAACATTCTTAATGAACATTCTGTTAAAAAACTAACTTCTCCTTTTGTTATAATTTAAATATTTTATGACCTATCAATGTACTTTGTTTTGTATAGCTAAAATGCATGGAGAAATCCACACTTTACACAAAAATTTGGTAAACTTGACCTTGACATAGTCTCCCTTTTAGGATTTTAGAGAAAATTAATCTCTGGAGAATTCTGAAATTTAAAAAAAAATCTGTGAAACTATTTGAGATTAATTGCCTTGAAATTTTGAATTTCTATGCTTTGATCACAAGCTTAAATAAAATGCAAAATAAGAAAGAATATTAAGTTGCTTTATCAATCCCTAAGGCCTTTTGTCTAGAGCTTTGTGACTTGGAAGGGCAGAAATGTGAGACCAAAAATAACTTAGATAAGAAATAGGTCTGTAAACTAGATCAACATTTAATAACAAAATGCCGGGGATGTTGTTATTTGCAAAAAAAAAAAAAAAAAAAAAAAAAAACCCAACAGTATCTAGTCTCAAAATACCACATCTCTGCTAAGCTTTGAATGCCCTGAATGCAGACATTTCTAAGAAAACATAGAGCAGCTACCAATTCAGTACGCAGTGCTGGTTTACATGCCTGTGTATTTATTTGACTTGCTCCAGTTCATACTTATCCCCTCTTCTTCATCTGCCCTACAAACAAGGTTTGTGATGATAATATGATATAAATAGGAAATTTGCAATATTTTATCCCACACTTCCATTTTCATTAAAATGTAAAGCAATAGTGTCAACAGGAAACATAATCCAAACTTTCGGCATTTTGTAAATTCTTGGTTGTGTTTTTGGTATTACAAGTATAGTAGGTGTAGGATGGAATGTGTCACATGACTGACGTCCATGGGCAGTTAGCTGGTCCTGGTCCTGCAATGTAAAATGGTCAGTTTTGTCCTGCATTCTCTATAAATGTTGACTGTCCCACAACAAATGTATGAAAGAAAAATTTATAATTAATTATAAGATTGGAGTCTAACTGTATGCACATAAATAAAAAGTATTTAAGAACCCAGGTCCTGGTCCTGCAATGTAAAATGGTCAGTTTTGTCCTGCATTCTCTATAAATGTTGACTGTCCCACAACAAATGTATGAAAGAAAAATTTATAATTAATTGTAAGATTGGAGTCTAACTGTATGCACATAAATAAAAAGTATTTAAGAATATAGGGTATTGACTAAGAAAAAAAAAACTCCTGGGGCGCCTGGGTGCCTCAGTAGGTTGAGCTTCGGACTTCAGCTCAGGTCATGATCTCACAGCCCCAAGTCTGGCTCTGTACTGATAGCTTGGAGCCTGGAGCCTGCTGCAGATTTTGTCTCCAGCTCTCTCATTCTGCCCCTCTCCTGTTGGCGCTCTCTCTATCTCGGATATAAATGAACATTAAAAATTTTTAAAAGACAAAGAAAAAGAACTCCAGAACTGGATTATGAGGGTTTAAATTCTGGATTTTTAACTAGCTGTGTGACCTTAGATGAGTTAATTACCCTCAAGTGCTTTGGTTTCTCTTTTTGTAAAACTGTAATGATAATAGCAGAGGGTTGCTGTGAAGAGGAAATATAAAAACCTACCGCACTGTTTGACAGTCAATACTGTGTAAGTCTTAGCTATTAATATTTTCTAAGAGAGAATAGATAAATCGGGGGAAGATTGAGGGTTTTTTCTTCAAACTTTATTACCTTTTCAAAAAAATCCATACATACAATGGTAAAGTGGCAGCTTTTATTATTTAAATCACCAACAATGCACAACTATATCTTTTTTACTTTTTCCTTTTTTTTTTTAAGCACCTGGCATCCCTGCCTGGCTACAGGGAATAAGTCCCTTAAGATCCCTACTTTCAAATTTATAACTGTTTGGTCTTATGACATACAGGTGCCCTTGGATGTAAATTAAAGTTTATTGGTCACATAGCAAACAGGAAGTGGATTTCCCCAAGGAGAAGGGCTTAGGTATGTCTGGAAGGAAACAGGATATGGGTGGTTGGAGGTTTTGTTTTGTTGTTGTTGTTGTTGTTGTTGTTTAATGACTACAGGGTGGAGTGGGTATGATGCTACACTGTGATCTGAATTGCCATCTGTGATGTGAGACTGGGGGGGGGGGTGCAGGGGGAGTGAGTGGGTGAACTTCTGATCTCATTACTCTGATATGGAAGAATAAGTCAGATATAGAAGACTGTCATCTTACTAACATCAAAAAGTGGAATCTTTCTGTTATAGTATCTTTCTGTATCATTGCATCACTTACAGTGATTGTATGTCAAACCATAAGCATCTAACTTTGTCAGTATGACTTCTAATGTAATTATGTCTTATAAGTTTACATTGAACACTATTAATTATTATTGTTTAATACTGTAAATATCCCTTACATTTATGGCATTGTCTTGGTTTATGTTCTTTATGTAGGAAAGCTGTAAAATATGTCCATTTCATTTAAATATAATTTTTTTAATGTTTATTCATTTTTGAGAGACAGAGAAAGATAGAGTGTGAGTCAGGGAGGGACAGAGAGAGAGGGAAACACAGAATCCGAAGCAGGCTGCAGGCCTTGAGCTGTTAGCACAGAGCCCAGTGTGGGGCTCGAACTCATAAGCTGTGAGATCATGACCTGAGCCGAAGTTGGACGCTCAACCAACTGAGCCAAAGTTGGACACTCAACCAACTGAGCCACCCAGGTGCTCCTTGTACATTTCAGTTTAATGTAGGAAATGTATAAAACTTTTTTTTCTTAAAAGGTGTCATTGGGTCTTATAGGTTTGAGAATTTGTGATTAAAATGTGGACTTTTCTGTGACTTAGAAAAATGAGTAAGGAAAACTTAAAGGGGCATTCACAACATGGCATTTTTTCCAAATATAACATCTAATATTTTTCCCCAAGTGAGATTTATTATCCTAACTTTGTACACATAGCCACACTTACCTTCTGCATTCAGTTGGATTTTGGACCAAGATGTCATGTCCTGAATCTTTCAAGGAAAGACCTTGATTGAACAATTGATGCTGCAAGTTTTAAAAAGAAAGAAGAAAAATCAGTTTATGCCAGATGGCTTCCATAAACCCAGCTGGTGATCCATGAGTTTGGAGGCCTTAGGCAGGATTAACTGCCTTAAATTTTTTAATTAATTGCTTTAAGGAATTGATTTATAACCGCTGAGAACTGCTGTGTAGCAACCAAGAAGTTATTTCATAAATAACTACAGAAAATATACACTTGGAATTAACAAACTGCAAAACACAGGTGAGGGAAAAACATTGATAAGATATTCTATTTACTCAGGGATTTACAGTAATAGAATTAAATGGACTCCACAGTGAAAGAAAAAGTCTATATACTGGAGTTTTTAAAAAGAGTTCTGTTGCTCTGCAGTCATTCTAAATCCATATGCAGACTTCAACCTGGTGAGGTGGTAGGCAAAGATGATACTTTTCCAGCTTCCAATTTTATGCTTATTGGGCATGGGTTCTAATAAAGTGTATCATGAACAATACACTATTCACATTTTAACATGTTGCTTTAAAGGGTTGTCATCATTTTGGTATGAATGCTAAACAGGGGTAGGGTTGTTTTTCACTGACCCCATTGTTTATATTTCTGTTCAATTTCATCTCTCCAGGAGATGAAGATTACTTAGCAATAAACCTGATTGAGCCCAAGGGTGGAGGCCCCATAAGTTGATATTTAGCTATATGTCATTTTTTTAACAATCAGGAAGTTGTTAATAAAAAGATCTAGGTATTTTATTGCATCTCATTATTTTAAAGAAAAACATGGTGGGGCACCTGTGTGGCTCAGTTGGTTAAGCGTCTGACTTCAGCTCAGGTCATGATCTCATGGTTTGTGGATATGAGCCCTACATAGAGCTCTGTGCTGACAGCTCAGAGCCTGGAGGCTGCTTCAGATCCTGTGTCTCCCTCTCTTTGCCCACACCCCCCCACCCCCCTCACGCTCTGTCTCTCTCTCTCTCTCTCAAAAATGAATAAAAGTTAAAAGAAAAAAAAATGGCAATTGCTTCTTAAAAACATCTCCCTACCACTGATGTATTCACACCAAAGACCAAGGAGTTTGCAAATAACAAAAATGACCAAATATCTCCCTTTTGTGGCTAATAGGATTTCTCATTCTCTTCCTAGTACAGATTTGGCCCTGTTTCCTTCTTTCTTCTTTCTAGATATAATATAGACACCTAATAATAATAGAATTTCCCCCATTTCATAAAATCCAAGAAACCTACCTCCTTGAAGCCTTCATAAGCTCAAGTTTTGTATTAGTTTCTTTCTAACAGCTCCCATGGAAATAAATAAGGCCAATCAAATGAGAATAAACAAAGACTATTCATTTAGAGTTTGCTATCGCAAGGGAGTCAGTTACCACTACTGACATTTTGGCAGAGACAAAAAAGCAGTCAGAGGAGTGGGAAAATTTTTATAGTGGAAGAAAAGTAAGGCTTCAAAAACATCCTGATAGGGGAAGTTGGTATGGCAAAGTTGTAGGCTGGCTAACTAAAAGTGGGCATCCTAGTGGTTGATCAGATGCCCAAATGTGGCTTTCTCTAGTTGGCCCTACAATGGAAGCAGAGACAGAAATTATAAAAGCTTGGAGTTATTAACAAATATTAGCCATTTGGGACCAATGGTTACAGGGGTGTTGGTTCCTAAACTGGTCCCTGTACACGGAGAACAAAGAGAAATTGAAGAAAGAGTCCACTCCAGATTGGCAGGTGGCAATTTTAATGAGCAAGGGAGCTTACACATGAGGCTTGTCTGGGGTGAATTCAAGACAAATACATCTCTGCACCCACCCACTGGAATTTATATAGAGGCTTTAACTGGGTTAAGTCACATATACTGTCCAGATGTTCTCAACAACATATTACTCTCTTAAGGACGTCTTCCTGAAATAGGTCCTACTGAGAAAGGATTAGCAGAACATACATTCCAAGGACTGTGGGTTGTGGGAGTTGAGGAGGGGTGAGGAGGATCCTATTTCCTGGATTCAGCTCACAGGTCAACCTGCAGTCACATCCTCTTGATGGCCTCCTCCAACAAGGGGTCACTGTTTGGTTTCCTAGATTGTTGCTAGAAATAGTGTTTTGACTTCCTATCTTTTGATTTACAATAGGCTGGCTTCCTGGATTGGTTATTATGGATAATGGGTTGTTTTTCTGGGATAATTCCTGCAATTGTGGGTCAGAGTTCTATTTTTGTATATTTATATATTCCATTTATATATTCAGTGTCTCATTTCTTTCTAATGGTATTTTACTGAGACACCTCACAATTCCCTATGGTGTATTTAGACCACATTTGCTAGATATGTTAAGGAAAAAAGACAATATACAGTAACCTGCTAGGCCTCCAAATGCTCTAGAATAGTGACACATAAAATAGGCTGAGACTACTACTACTGGATTTGCCAATGTTGGCCACCTTTGCGTTTATGCCACTTGCTCAAGTTCACACTTAACATACATTAATCATATATTCTAAATATAGGTCTTTGATGCCTATATGATAGAAATGGGCAATCTGCAATATTTTACTTTCCACATTTCTATTTTCACATAAAATGCACAGCAACATCTCAAAGGAAGAACTATTCCCACCTTGGGGAATTTTGCAAATTCATGGTGGTGTTTTGGTTTTACAAAGACTGTAAAGTTAGAGAGAGGGCTAGGAAATGGAGCCACAGTTCTATATGTTGCACATCTTCTCTGGCTGTAATGAGCGAATAGAGGTATGTTCCTGGTGGCCTTTGGCTGACAGAAGTGGAGGTTCACTGAGATTCATCCAAGAACCTTGCTGCTTTGGACTGGGACCCTCAAGTCAGTAAAAGTAAGCACATCAGAAACTCCTTAAGTCTACACCTATTCAACACATCACCCTGCTTATGGCTGGGAAGTTAGTTTGTGCTGAATTGTGCACCAATATTTCATACAAGTCTTTTAGTCTGGGGTTAATTTTGTTTGATATTATAGATGACAACTGGCCTTGGGCTAAGTTCTAGAGATAGGAGATTACATATCTTTATAGATTCTTGTGGTTCTTCTGGGTCTTCTCAAGATAAAATTGTGCCTCTCCCAGGCAAAACACCTGCTGCTCCCTTTAGGATTTCTCATTAAGACATTAAGTTTTATGCATATTTTCCTAACTGGCAAAATTTCTATAGTAACTATTTAGAATTATAGTGGCTACTTTGGTAACATTGTTCTTTCCAAAACAATTTTCATTTGGGAGATGCCTTCAAACAAAAAAGGTAAAAGCACCCTCCAAAGAAGAGTATCTTGCATGATGAAAGAAAAGACATCATTGGTTAAACATAGAGACACCCCATCTTTGTTTCTTTACTTCAGGAATTAAGCAGTGATTTTTTAAATCACAAAACTTGGTAATTTTCAAGAGATGAAGTTATTATTTAAAACATCTATTGAGGCACTTTTGTGGCTCATGTGGTTAAGACTCTGATTTCGACTCAGGTCATGATCTCACAGTTGGTGGGATTGAGCTCCATGTTGGGCTCCTTGCTGACAGGGCATGTAGCCTGCTTGGGATTCTCTCTCTCTCTCTCTCTCTCTCTCTCTCTGCCTCTCCTCCTCTATTTCTCAAAATAAATAAATAAACTTAAAAAACAATCTGTAATGCCTCTAATTGTAGGTATGTATGTCCAAATTCATTTTCTTGACTCTAAAGAGTCTTCCCTCAATTTTGAGAAGGAAAATAATTTGTCTTTTACAATAACTTCATATTTATTTGATGCTGACTCTCACTTTGTTTCTTTTTTTATTCCTCTATTTCTCTTTTTCCATCTCATTAAACTATAAAGATTAATTAGAAAAAAAACTTCTGTTATTATGTAAGTACTCTAAAGATATTTAGTCCAGATAAGCATTCATAATGTCTAAATTAAAAGAAAAAAATATATATTCAAGAGTTTATGTTGGTTGTGGATAGTGAAAATATTACATATATAAGAGCCTTTGTTACTATATTTACAAGATATAGAGGAAAAGCCTTAGTAACAAGAAAAAAATATAACAACAACAAAAAAGAATGGGATTTTTTTAAATTTTGGCATAAGTTAAGGTCTTTATTTAAAATTTAACTTACCATGTAAAAATAATGCAATCACAATGTTTTGGTTTGTGCAAGACCATTGTAAATTATGAATTCTTATAATGCTACTAATAATAGGAATATAATGTGATAGCTAAAATTTTAATTTCCCAGATTCTTAACTAGTTTTAAGAACTTAAGAACTTTAATGTGTTTAAGAACTTAACACATTATTCAGTTAATTAATAAATAATTTTTTGTATGTCTGGATGATTTATATATATGATATTAATGTAAAACACTGGTCACTACACATAATTTTAATTTACTAATTCACTCTTATGTTTTTAATTTTATTTTAGAGAGAGAGCATGTGAGCAGGGGAGAGGGGTAGTGGGGAAGAGAGAGTATCTTAAGCGTGGAGCTCAATGCAGGGCTCAATCACACGACCCTGGGATCATGACCTGAGCTGAAATCAAGAGTCGGATGTTCAACTGAGCCACCCATGCACCCCTTATTTTTTATAATAAAATAAAACATGAAAATTATTTCTCAAATTATACATGTACGTATACATACATAATTTATATTTGTTTTGTTACCTAAATTTGTTAAAATAATATATAGGTAAATGAATAGAAAAGGGAAGAAAAAACTAAACTATACTTTCATTTTCTCTTATGTCTAGAGAGAAAATAAATTAGGCATTTGCTTAAATATGATAATTAATACAAATCGTTGATTGTACTAGGTACAATACTTAAGGGAAATACAAATATACACACAAAGACAACTTTCTAGTTTGTTTCTTCCAAAACTTACTGTAGTTTTTCAAGATGAAAATTTTAGATAATTTTTCTGGAAACAGTGGTAAAAGAAGACCAAAGAACAAAATTATTAGAAATTAGCCTAGGAATCTCACATATCTATCCAACTTCAGAAGAACAGTCAAGAAATAGTTGTGTAAAATGAAATCAGCTAATAAACGGGACCAAATCCATATTCTCTTCAAGTGGTAAATGGTTAGATCTCTACTGATTCCAATGGAACTTAACAGAAAAGAAGTAACTCTCTTCTCTATGAAATAGAAATTCTGTAATAGTTAGAAAATGAACCATCATCCTGATGATACAGATGCAAGACATGTGGTAAAAAATTATTCATAAAAGGAACTATACGTACATTTTGAAAAACTATGACACATTCAACATTATGTGACAAGACCTGGTTTCTCTCCATGGGTAAAATAAAAATAAATAACATAAAGAGAAAATACACTTAGATAAAATTATCAAATGATAAACTAAAACTAATGACTAAAATATGGAGAACTAGGAGGAAACTGAAAAAAGCATAAAACTAAAATCAGTTTGAAATCAGACATTTTGTTGTTTATTTTCTTTTTGTAAACAATGTCCAAGATGGTAAGGGTGTGGTGAATCAAATACTTGCATACACTGCTGGTAGATGAATCTATTGATATGACTATCTTCCTGGAAAAGAATTTGGCAATAATATCAAATACACAAAATATATACATTTTAAGCATGGGAATTAATCAGGAAAGAATAGTGAATACAAATGTTCTTGGTACTTTGTGATAGGTTTCTGAATATTTAACTTTTGAAAATGCTGAGGTAAAAAATGATAGAATAAGAAAAATAAGGTCAAAAACAACTTTATTTAAAATAAGATCTTTATGTGTTTTAGGTCTGAAATTTGGAAAGGTATGAAGCTGAAGTCTTTAAATATATTGATGATATGATAAAATCCCGACTCTATTATGTTATGTGTACATTTCAAAATATAATACTCTACTTATAAAACATGCTGATTTTGCAGTTAAAATTATATAATGATATGTACCCATGTAAATATTCATTTTTAGGAACTAGAAAAGATGTCAGTGGAAGATGTTTTTATGGAGTGTTGTAATTTGGGAGATTTTCTTTTCAGTATTTTCCAACTATATTCTTGCATATACTCTTCAATATTTTCCAAATTTTCTGCAATAAGATAATGGTTATTTTATCTTTATTAAGTACATCCAATTTTTATTGAAAAATCTAAGTTTTTATTATTATATTTTTTCTCATTTTCAAAACTAATTAGAAAGTATGCCATATCCCTTTGTGTTATATCAGACAGATAAGTAAAATAGATTTCAGAAGACAGTACGTGGTCTAATACCACTGAAATTTTGGCACATTAGTTTTAGGTTGAAGGGCTATTTTTCAAAAAAGGCAAAAAAAAGTACAAGGAACAAATAATAAAGCTCCATTACACTATACGCAAAATGCCAGGCTATGACTCAGCAGAACAGGGTTCCAGCTCCACTAGCTTTGCATCTGGGAGTTAAAAAAATATTTCTGCTTTTATCTTCATTCTGAAAAATATAGTACTCATTATTAGAAGTTACCTCATGTCCTGAACTTTATGAGATTCTTTTTAAGTTTATAAAGCTAAATACTGAAGTTTATGACCATGAAGATTACATATTGGCCGCTTTAGAAGGATGGATTATGTTGCCTACATATTTTCTTCATAGTTTTATTATCTTTCCCACTATGTAAGCAATTCAAACTATTCATTGTTTGCATTACATTTATATACTTATACTCTTACATATGTTTAAAATTTAACTATTAATGCATAATTATGTCTGGAATCTAACCAGTTATAAAATGGTCTGATTTTAAAATATTTAAAAAGAGTATGGGCTACTTTGTATATCACATATATTTTTCAAGAAAATAAGACTGACATACGTATTCCTATGTTATCCCTTCTGTGTGTGAAAAATTTGCAATTCTAAATCTTTTTTAAAATTTATTATTTATTTACCGAGAGAGAGAGAGAGAGAGAGAGAGAGAGAGAGAGAGAGAATGAGATTCCCAAGCAGAACTGGCACTGTCATCATAGAGACCCATGCAGGGCTCAAACTCTCAAACCTTGAGATCATGACCTGAGCTGCAATCAAGAGTCAGACACTGAACCGACTGAGCCACCGAGGCTCCCCAAGAAGTTGTAGTTCTAAACTCAGAATTATTCTTCCCATTTTCAGGAATTGTCAGAGAAAACTCATCCACAAACTTGTACAAAAGAGAAGTCAATTACCAATGCCTATTTAGATACCTTACACATCTTTAAAAAACTGGAATTGATTGTCTTGATATTTATTTATGTGTAGATTTCATTTATATTCTGGTATGAAATTTTGCAGAAGAATGAGAAAGCTGAGCTAAAACAAGGACAGGAACACCGAGTTGTCATCATACTTTACAAACCCTGTGCTCTCTCCTTCGACCACATTTCCAGGTTCCCTGCCTCACAGGTTAGTGGTTCCAAACTTGCATCTTCAGATATGTAAATTTGGACAGCTTTTCTAAACTAACCACTACTTCAACCATTTTAGCTCCAGAATATATCAGGACAAATTCCATGCTTGCATAAGTGTCACTTTACTTTAAAAGATTATTGACTCGGGGCGCTTGGGTGGCTCAGTCAGCTGGGCGTCCGACTTCAGCCCCGCGTCAGGCTCTATGCTGGCAGCTCAGAGGCTGGAGCCTGCTTTGGATTCTGTGTCTCCCTCTCTCTCTGCCCCTCCCCTGCTCACGCTCTCTCTCTCTCTGTCTCAAAAATACATAAAAACAATAAAATTATTTTAAAGATTATCGACTCTGTGATTTTTTAATGATTAAGGTTATACACATGGACATATATTTTAATGAACAGAAAACATACATCTGTATTATAAATGGACAATACATTATAAACAAGGTATTTTCTATTCCAAAAGTCTAACACATTAAACAAGTATTTTGAACTGAATTATGCTAAATTTCTGAAAGATCATATTTCACAAAATGGACAGATATATTACTTAATTTAGGTTTAGTTCTTTCAGTTATTTTAAGTAATTCTAACATTACTTATTTTTGTGATTGTAAATTGTTTCATATTCAATGAATTTTAATGTTCTAGTCTAAATGCTTATTTCTTTTTTAAAGCATTTTAAAAGAATTAAGATTTTTTGTCATATTACTCATTTTTAAATGCTAATTTTTCTCTCACTTCCATGTCTGCCATCATCAATTTCTTTTATATTTATACTTTGATGGAAATAGGTTTTTCTTTTTTGCCTGGCTTATTATGTCTTGCTTAAAATTCAACTTAGATTTGATTTTATTTTGTTTAACTCATTTTCTCTTTTATTTTTCTGGATTACATTGACAAAAATCCCCTTACCTTTACGCTAAATTATATGTCATATAACAAAAGCTTTGCCAATTTTTTCTTTACATGCATCCCATTTGATATATTTTAAATTATTCTGCAGTTTAAGTTTTTATACTTGAGGCTAAAATTAATGAACAGTAGTGACAAGTGAGAGCATTTCTCTTTGTAAAAGACATTAATGATAAGTAAATACATTACTTACATATGAAGACTGAGTAACAACAATTAATTGTAAGTATTCCATTCTAATTTTCCTATTCAGATCCTAGGAAATGAAATAATATGTTCTAAAGTAATAAATGGAGCCACCCTTTTCACATTGACATATCATATATATATGATGTGTATGCGTATGTATTATACATACATACATATATCGTATCATACATATGTATGTGTGCATATGTATTTTTTTATTTTCAAAATTTCTGTTAATATTAATTCCAAAATCTCATAGTTAATAGGATGACTGCATGATAACTAAGTTTCCAGGCACATTCTTGTTTGCTTCTTCATTCATAAACATGTTACTTCCAGATCATGACTCAACATCTGCTGCAACTTTATCCAGTCACATTAAACCCATTCAGTCACTAAGAACAGGAATAAGAATATTCTTATTATCAGTATCCTCACTGATAACCATTTCATTCATCATGGACACATCATGTGTCCTTATACCCAATGGTAAAAACCTAGTATCACGTCCATCCCTAGCTGCAAGCTGAACAAGTAATTCTGTTGTTGGTACTTTACTAGGTTATAACAGAAGTTCTTAAATTTTTCATGGCCATTTCAAGTATACAGATTATTTTGTAATAATTTTTTTTTGCTTTCTTTTGATTATTTCATGTATGTATTAGAAATAGCAAGAAATTTCTAGACTAGTTTCTTGCATATTACATCCATTGTGCTTTGTAATACTTTCCCGAATACCTCCTCATAGATTGAACATCACGCTCAAGAAAATAAGTTGTTTTTTTTTTGTATTGAATGGAGTATTCTAGGCCTTTTAGTATCAGCTACCATCTTCATTGGTTTTTTCTACTACCTTAAAAGAAATTTTCACTTAATTATGTGTTAAAGATAACAGACATGATGCCCAAAGCATTTAAACAAATAAAGCTACAGAAAAGTCTTTTTGAAATACAGTAATAGCTAACATATGACTCTGTAATCTCTCACCCACACTGTTGTGCAATGTAAATGTTTTTTTTTCTAATGCCCAGAGGCAAATTAATCATAACAGGTTGTCAGGATATTAAATTTGGGGTAAAATATTTGCAAGTCATTACAGTGAATATGCAAATAATGACTTCACACAGCAAATGATATTACAAACAGTATTTTAGCTGGCTGAAAAGTAGTCAAAAACGATATAAGAACAGAGTAAATGTATTTTTCCTTAAGATAATACATACATTTTTAAAGGTTTAGACAAGCAATTAGAGCAAATGAATATGAAAATCATAAAAGTGTTCTAAGCTAAGAGCAACTATAAGAAAAGTAAATGTATAAATTTAAAAAGAAAGAAGGTAGAAAAGGAAAAGAGTAAAATACATACAAGTAAATGGAAAATACAAAACATGTCTGATATAATACTCAGAATATACACTTTATTATTCATTAATTAAAATAATTGAAGGAATAAAAATTAATGTAGGAGTCTAGATATATTAAGCACATTGGACTCTAGCTCTCCTGCAAATTACAACTAAACCACCTGAGTCATAATAAAAAACAGAAAAAAAGGCAAATGGCTAGAAACTTAGGTACTCCAGGTAAGATCCAATATTGTGTACCCTGTGATTTATATTTGCATTCTA
Source organism: Panthera leo (assembly GCF_018350215.1). Classification (NCBI taxonomy): domain Eukaryota; kingdom Metazoa; phylum Chordata; class Mammalia; order Carnivora; family Felidae; genus Panthera; species Panthera leo. Next base: position 56,924,531 of record NC_056682.1, read on the forward strand.
TAAATCCCACTTTGGGTGCAAATGCATTATGCAACCCAGATCACCAACCTAAATAGAGGGGAAAAGAAAAATAAAAGCTCCAGAAAAACCTGCCATCTTTTAATCATAGAACCAGGAAGAGAAGTCTTGTTAGACACAACACTCACCCTTTGGTTTAACAGTTTTATTGATGTATAATTTATATTTATATACTGTAAACTTCATCATATTCAAGTCTACAAATAAATTATTTTTAGTAAATTTCCCAAGTGGTACAACCATAAATATAAATCAGTTTCAGAACATTTAATCATCCCAATAAGATACCTCATGCCCCTTTATATTTAATGTCTGTTCCTACCCCCAGCCCCAGGCAACCAAGCCCTATTTTCCATCTTTATAAATTTACCTTTTCTGGGCATTCTATATAAGTGGAATCATAAAATATGTGGTCACTTATGTTATACTTCTATCTGTCTTGTTATTATTTTCTGGTAGTTTGTTGTTTATAATTTAATTACCATACTGGTGTGTTTTGAAGTACAGAAGTTTTGAATTTTGGTGAAGTCTATTTATCCTTTTCTTTCTTTTCTTTTTTTAAATTGACTATAGCTTGATATTATATCCAATAAATCTTTGCCTAACTCAAGGTCTCAAAGATTTTCTTCTATGTTATCTTCTAAAAGTTTTATTGCTTTAGCTCTTACATTTAAGTTCTTACCACATTTTGAGTTAATTTCTCTGTATGTTGTGTGATAGGGGTTTAAGTTACTTTCTATGTGGTTATATAATTGTCCCAGTACCACCTGTTGAGCAAATCAAAGACTATTTTTCCCCAATTAATTCCCTTGACACCGTTTTTTGAAAATCAACTGACAACATACATAAGGAATTATGTTAGGACTCTTATGTATTTACATTATCTATATGGTTTTTTCCTTATGCCCATCTTGTAGCTATAGCTTCACAGTAATTTTCAAGGCTAGAAATAAAAATCCTCCAATTTTGCTTTTTTAAAAAAAATATCCTAGCTATTATACTGTTGTGTATTTCCATATAAATTTTAGAATCAGATTTTTTTTTTTTTTTAATTTTGCAAAGAGCCTGCTGGAATTTGGAAAGAAACTGTGATCTATTTGAAGAGAATGGCCACCTTTGTTAATCCATAGACATGGGATACAACTGCATTTATTTAGGTTTTCCTTAGTTTTCTGTGTCAGTGTTTTGTTATTTTCAGTGTATACATGTTGCACTTCTTTTATTAAATTATCCTAATCATTTTATTCTTTTTGAAGCTGTTGTGAATGGAATTTTTTCTTAATATTAATTTTGGACTGCTCATATCTCATATGTAGGATTTAAAATGCTTTTTGTATATTGATTTATTCTGAAACCTTGTTGCCTTGGCTAGAGCACTTGTGATTATACTCAACTTATTATGGTCACTAACAAAGGAGTGCCTCTTCCCTCCACGCATGGGTGCCTGTTGCACAGGCATGCTCCTTTTCTTAACTCTGTACTATTACCAGTGAGACTGTGGGCAGTTTTAACTACCCCCAACCAGCACTAAGCAAATTGTAGCAAACAGGCACTTTGCCTCTCTGGCCTACTAATGGGATACTGTGGGCCACTGTCCTAATGATTTACTCTACCTAGTACACAAGTAAAAGATGGTGTCTATCCACCTCCCCATTAGGTGCTGTTGCTATGAAGACTATGGGACCAGAGCAGTGTAGACTAGCCCTACCTGGTACCAAGCAGCAAACATCAGCAAGAAGACAGCACTCCTACCCATTTCCACTGAGAGCTCTCAATGAAGGGATTAATATGGGGTGCCCTGTCAACTTTCCTATTCTGGGCAAAACCCAGCAAAGACATGGTGACTTTCTTCCTCCATACCAGGATGCCTGCTACGGACAGAGCAAGGCAGAGATCCATCTAGTATCTACAATCGATATTATGCCAACACAAGTAGAGGCAGCACCGTTACCCTCCCAACTGGAGTAAGGAGGCAAAACAATAGGAAAGAGTTGGATAAAAGAATGATTTAATACTGTTATGAAATCTTAGCACACCTCAAATGGCCTATTTGTGAAACTAACCAGTCAATACAGCAGAAGCTTTGACAATTTTGCTATTGTGTAAAATACCTTAAAAGTGTCAGAAAAGTCTTAAATTAGTGCATAAGCCCAGTAGACCAACACAGCATTGTCAAGATTTTCAAAATTAAATGGACATTCAAACCACAGCCCATAAAAGTGGGCCAACATGCACACTCTAAATAAAAGTGGCTTGATTTCCTTCTAAAATGAAAGATTTAAATAGGAACATGAATCTCAAAACATAATATTCAAAATGTCTAGGATACAATTTAAAATTTCTTGACATACCAAGAAGTATGAAAATCTCAACTTAAACGAAAAATTATATTCAATAAATGCCAATGCCCAGATCATAGGACACAGATATTAGAAATGTAGAAAAAGAGGGGCTCCCCTGGGTGGCTCAGTCAGTTAGGCATCCAACTTTTGATTTTGACTCAAATCATTATCTCACAGTTTGTGGGTTTGACACCCACCCCAGGCTCTGTGCAGATAGGACAAAGCCTGCTTGAGATTCTCTCTCTCCCTTTCTCCCTGCCCCTCCCCCACTCACACTTTATCATACTCTCAAAATAAATAAAACAACATTAAAATAAAAGAAATGTAGGAAAATATTTTTCTTAGGTTTTAATTTATCATTTTGAGAGAAACAGAGAGAGTGTACATGGGAGAAGGGTAGAGAGACACAGGGAGAAAAAGAATCCCACGCAGGATCTGTGCTGTCAGCATGAAGTCCCATGTGGAGCTCAAACCCACTAACCACGAGGTCATGACCTATTAAGCCGAAACCAAGAGCCGGATGCTCAACTGAATGAACCACCTGAGCACCCCAGGAAAATAATTTTAAACCACTTTTTAAAATTACACTGCAACACATGAACAGTCTTGAAAAAAATCAAGAGTATAATTATCAAACAAATAGAAAATATAAAGAAGAATCAAATGGAAATTTTAAAATTGAGAAATACAATAACAAAAAAATACTGATAGACTCAGTAGCAGAACAGTGACAGCAAGAGAAGAGACAGTGAACTTGAAAATAGACTGATGGAAGTTATCCCCTCTAAACCACAGAAAGAAAACAAACTGGAAAAAATATAAATGGTCCCTTAGGGATTTGTGAATCAGTAATAAAAGATCTAATGTTCATTTCCTTGAAGTCCCTGAGGAAGAGGAGAAAGAACATGGATCTGGAAAAATATCTGAAGAAATACTGGCTGAAATTATATAAAAGACATAAATCTCTATCTTAAAAAAGAACTCAGAAAAACTCAAACAGAAAAACATTAAAGAAATTCCTTCCCATACACTTCATAAACAATTTTTAAATGTTTTTATTTATTTTTGAGAGAGACAGTATGAGCAGGGGTGGGGCAGAGACAGAGGGGGCCAGAGGATCCAAAGTGGGCTCTGTGCTGACAGCAGTGAGCTCCATGCAGTGCTCCAACTCACAAACCAATCATGATATCAAACCAGAGCCAAAGACGGATGCTCATCCGACTGAGCCACCCAGGTGCCCCCATCATAATGAAATTTTTAAGAACCAAAGACAAAAGCATATCTTGACAGAGCCAGACATAAAACAAAACAAAACAAAAACAAACAAAACAAAAAAAAAAAAAACCCACAAAAAACAAACACAACACTTTGTATAAGCTGACAACAAGTCAAATAACTGCAGATTGCTCATCAGAAATTATGGAGACCAAGCAAAGTGATAAAAAGTGTTGAAGTGCTGGAATTAAAGAATTATCAATACAGAATTCTATATCCAGTAAAAAATGAAGTTGAACTAATGGCAATCTCAGATGAAGAAACATGAAAAAAAAATATTGTTACCAGCAGAACCACTCTATAGAGAACTACTAAAAGAAGTACTTCAGAGATAAAGGGAATGATTACAGAAGGGAGCATGGAGCATCAGGAAAGAAAAAAGGGCAGGAGAAAGGGTAAATATCAGTGAAAATACTATAAGTTATTTTTATCCCAAGTTTTTAAATTATCACTGTTTTTAAAAGCAAAAGTTGCATTTTTTGTCTGATGGGGTTCCAAACGTGTATAGAGAGAATAGTTAAAAAAATAGTGTGAGTGATATTTACATAAGTGTTCACTTTATACCATTTATCCACTTTGAATTCATTAAATTGGACATTTTCTCTTACGCTTAATACTAAAAATGCTAAAAAACAGAAATGTGGGGGAAAAACCCTATATGATGTTACAAAGTCCCAGAATAACTGTTATTTTTACAAAGAATGATGTAAAAATAATCTAGGAGAATATACCTTAAGAGATACTTTGCATCCTATACAACTCTAAGTATACATCAAAGTGATATTTTAAGAAATAAGACAAATGTTAAGACCATTAATAGAGATTCAGAGGCAAGCAGGTATATTTAGGAACATAATATATCAGGTTGCAACTTGGATTGTTTAATATTATTTCAGGAAAACCGATAACTATCTGAAGGGAAAGAAAACTATTTCTACCAAATAATTCCACTCAAAAAGTTACTCCAGGTGGATAAAAAGCTAAAGGTAAAGTTATAAAATGAAAATAATGAAAGTAATGAAAGATATCAGAAAGGTTACACATTTGTAACCTATGGTGTGAACAAAATTTGTAAACAAAGTTTCATAACAACAATATAGAAGGTTAAAGGAAGGTAAATTTTATTTCATCAAAGATAAGACTTTTGATCAACTAAATAGATATGTCCAGAACCTCTAAATTATCAGTCTCTGGAATATGTTAAGTACTCCAACAAATCATTTCAAATGGCAAGTTTAGAAAGCCTAGTAAGGGAGGTGTTAGTGTAGATGCGGTGAAAAAGCATGCTTTACATGCTCTAGGGAGAAAAACTGCCTTTTTAAAAATATAAATGTTTGTTTAAGAGAGGAGAGAGTGCGGGCATGAGAGGGGCAGAGAGAGAGGGAGAGAGAATCCGAAGCAGGCTCTGTGCTGACACAGCAGTGTTGAACACGGGGGGCTCAATCTCATGAACAGTGAGATCGTGTCCTGAGACAAAATCAGGAGTCAGAAGCTTAACCGACTGAGCCACCAGGAGCCCACCAAAAAACTGCCTTTTAAGACAGCAACATGTCATTGTTTAGTCAAATTATTGAGTGGCAACTGATTTGTCATCATGGGGAACACTATGACATAGAAGGGGAAAAGCAGCTGATGATATCAGCCACTCCTCTCCAATATTATTCTCAACCTCCTCTTACATATCACTGATCTACTTCCCGGACTGAATAAGCTCTACTCTTGTAGTAGGAAACTGGGGAGAAAATTTTCATTTTCAGAAGAATTTGTTTATGCAAAATAACCCCGCTGTGTACCTGTTGTTTTGCTGCTGGGAGAGACATTTGAAAACTTGAATCCTGTAAGAAGTGAATTGTGAAAGTTTTGTCTGTAAAATTTTTTTCTCATTAAACATTTGTTTCCCTCTCTGTTGCATGTTTTATCAGAATTTGTGATTTTAACATGACTGACAATGCACTGTGGCTATATTTAAAGAGAGGTGTCAAACAGAATAGTATTCTAGACATAGGAGTATGGATAATTCTGATAAATATAGAGGGTTTTATGCTAAGTGAAATAAGTCAGGCTGAGAAAGACAAATACCATATGCTTTCACTTATTTGTGCAATCTAAAAAATGAACAAAGAAATAGAAATAGACTCATAAATGCAGAGAACAAACAGGTGGTTGCCAGAGGGGAGAGGGCTTAGGAATGGGGTGAAATAGAAGGGGATTAGGAGGTACAAACTTCTAGTTAAAAAACAAATAAGTCACAGAGATGAAAAATATAGCATGGGGCCTATAGTCAATAATATTTGTAATAATCCTGTAGGGTGAGAGATGGTGATTACATTTATGGTGGTGAGCACTGAGTAATGTATAGAGTTGTCCAATCACCATGTCAAGCACCTGAAAGTAATCTAACACTGTGTGTCAATGCTACTTCAATAATACCTTTTAAAAATATGATCCTCTGAGTCATTTATTACACTAGTGCAACAAGGATCACAAACAAGTTGGTCATAACAATGAAAGCTACTATAATGCAGAATAGCTTTTTGTTACTCCATTCCATTTTGTGTCATCTGCAGCCAAAAACCTATACACACGTCAATGGTCCCAACAGAACTGGGAAGAGCACAAGCACAATTGACTGCCACTTGCCAAGGTGTTGATGATTTCAGATGGCAACTGCAGTCTAAAAACAGAATAAAATCTATAGTTTGTTTGTTTTAATTCAGAGTCAGTGAAAAGTCTCTGGGATGTGAAAGCAAGTTATTCATTTATTAAATGATACTTCAAAAGTGGTTAATTTTATATTTCAAAACTTGTTTAATCAAGAATGTTTTAAGAACTGAAAACCTAGACAAAGTACATATACATCTTCTATGATACAAAACAACACAATAGCTTAACAAAGGAATATTTCATTTTTTATAATTTTTAATGTTTATTCATTTTTGAGAGAGAGACACACACACAGTGTGAGTGGGAGAGGGACAGAGAGAGTGGGAGACACAGAGACCTAAACAGGCTCCAAGCTCTGAGCTGTCAGCACAGAGCCCAATGCAGGGCTTGAAACCATGAATAGAGAGATCATGACCTAAGCCAAAGTTGGATGCTTAACCAACTGGGCCACACAGGCGCCCTGCAGATTTCTTAATAAGGTGTTTGATCTGAAAGGTGAATTGTAGGCATACTTAAAAAAATAGTCGGCCAGATTTTATTTTCTGAGTATTGTGAAAATGAGGACTGTTGCAGAAACTACTTAACAGACATTTTTTAATTACCTGAGCACATATCTGCAGTGTAATAGTGAAAACATTTTGATTTTAAATGACAAAATTCTTGGATTTAGAAGAAAACTGAACCTTTGGGAAAATGTTGCAAAATAAAATACTGAAATGTTTCCAGTGCCTCTTTGGTTTGGAAGTAATGAAAGATATCAGAAAGGCTCATTTCATTAAAAACCTTCTGGAAGAAATGTAGAACACAATAGAGCAGCATTTCTCACACTTTCTCACACTTGCATGAATGCGTTAGGCCCTTTCTCTGAACCCTCTGCTCAAGCTGAGAACTTGACAGGAGAGACAAAATGTAGACTGATCGCTTAATGAAAGTAGGATGAATTAGATCTGTCCAGGTCAGGTTATATAAAAGAAGAGTATACTGCCATTCACAAAAAAGCAGTGAGCATTTTGATGCAATTTCCAATATCTTCAGTGTGTGAGGAAATTTCCTTTTTTGAAAAGAGTCAAGAACATAGACTGAAATCATCTGAACTTGGTTGATACGAAATCCCTGTGTACTTATTTTCACAGTTAACTAGTTAGGTATTTGTGTGATAAAACACAAAATAAGAGGTAAATTCATTCCTTATTTTTAGAGTTGAAAAACGTCTCCACTTTTACATACATAAAGCTGTAAAAACATAAAAATACGAACACCAGTGTAAACTACAATTGTAACATCTAGTGTTCTACATGGACTGGATCCTGTCACTTAGCAAGAAATGTTTTTATATCAGTGTTGTATAAAATTATTTCTTAAACCATGTTTTTATTCATTTTTAAAATGTTTTATTCATATGTTAAATAATTATTATACTAGTATACTTTCTTTTCAACAGTCATAAATTTTCATGTTATAAATAATCTTTTTTTAAAATTTTTTAATGTTTATTTATTTTTGAGAGAGACAAAGACAGAATGCGAGTGGGTTAGGGGCAGAGAGAGAGGGAGACACAGAATCTGAAGCAGGCTCCAGGCTCTGAGCCGTCAGCGCAGAGCCCGATGTGGGGCTTGAACTCACAGAGCTGTGAGATCATGACCTGAGCCAAAGTCAGACGCTCAACCGACTGAGCCACCCAGGTGCCCCATGTTATAAATAATCTTAATGAAAATCAATTTATATTCACTAACTCCACCAAGCTTATTGTGAGACAATTAAATCTTACTTGAATTGCAGAATTTTTTTAATCTGAAAATGTTTGCCTGATCTTTAAAAAAATTATGAAAGGGAAGGAAGAGATGAATTTTAAGAATAATAAGCTATGTGTCACCTGGTTTTTGTTGTTATTTTGTCTGCTTTAGTTAATAACTTTAGTTAAATCACTTTAATTTAAACAGGAAAAAACAAAACTCTTTCCTACATGATATTTCATATACCATACAGCTCATTGACTCCTTCGCATTTTGTACAGTAGAAATTTGTGATGAGGATTTTTAGGACATTTAAGTAAATTAAAACAAATAAAGTGGGAGATTTTAAAAAACAGAAACTTCCTGTACATACATCATTGACTTGATTAGAGTTAATATTCTTCATTGGGAGAAGAACCCACACAAAGAGGAAGTAAGCTGGTCAAAAATAAGCAAATGTACAGAAAATGTCTTTTTCCTCTCAAAATATCATTAACAATTTATTTTCAGATTGTGGTAAAGAACTTTTTGAACCTGTGAATCTACCTTACCACATAGTTACTGTAATTTTTATTTAGGGCTTCCCTGAAACCTGAACATGAATTCAAGAGTTCGTCTAGTATAATATGTTTGAGGAATACTTTCACCTGGTAATGAGGGGCACCTAACTATAACCTGACAAAACAACATAGATAAATAATAAAAATCATGTTGGGCATAAGATGTCAAAAACAAAAACAGAGTGTGTGATCTCATTTATAGAAAGCTTGACAACAAGAGAAGTTATTAATCTTTTTTTGAGAGAGAGGGAGCACACACATACATGAGTGTGAGTGGGGGAGGGGCAGAAGAACAGGGAGAGAGAGAATCTTAAGCTGGCTCCATGCCTAGTGTGGAGCTCCATGCAGGGCTCCATCCCATGACTGTGAGATCATGACCTGAGCTGAAATCAAGAGTCTGACGCTTAACCAACTAAGCCACCCAGGCCTCCCCATTCATTATTAGCCTTTTAGGGTGAGGGTTACGTTATCCCCTCCCCTTCCCTTCCCTCCCCTTCCCTTCCCTTTTTCCTTTCTTTCCTTCCTTCCTTCCTTCCTCCCTTCCTTCCTTCCTTTTATTTTTATATTTATTTATCCATGTATTTTTACTCTTGAAGGGTATGTGAGTCATCTTTCAACATCTATACATTAATCAGACATGTTAATTTGATGAAAATTCATTCAGCTGTACACACTTATGATTTGTATAATTTTTAGTGTTCACATTGACAAAATTTAAGAAAACAAACACACCAAAAAGAAACATATCTTTGCAATAACACATTCCAGTAAAAATATATTCGTTAAACATATTAAAATGCTTATCTTTCTGGAGGGAGTTATAGAAATTATATGAAGGTATAAGGGAATCAATTAAGGGAGAACTATTGACCTACCAATGATTTTACTATGTTATACATGGACTATGAGTATGATAAACTGAGCTCTCCAATGAAAACAAAACAAAACAAAACAAAATAAAAACACTTCAGGATTTAGCAGTTAAACCAAAAGTGACCAATATTTAATTTAAAATTGAACATGTTTAGTCCAAAAAGTTAATGGAATATGTTTACATTTTGGTTCATATGTAGAAAAACCAATGACTATCCTAGATCACCCGCAGAGATTCCTAAAACATTGTCTTATAAATCACCTTAGAAATAATTTTGTACAATGAATTCATTTTACAGCTGAAAACACCATATATAAATTCCATAAATATGTTCATAGTCTAATAAGATTATAATACTTTCATATTCACATAATTCACATTAAATTCTTTCTGTCACCCTGAAATATCTATATGAATTTGTGTGCATGTGTGTGTGTGTGTGTGTGTGTGTGTGCGCGCGCGCACGTGCGTGTAAGTTTTAGGTGGTCACATTTAGCTAATCAAACTCTGAATGAAATCCACATTCCAAATTCTTGTTTTTCAACTGCTTTCTCTGCTTACTAGGCTTAAGCTCCAGAGCCCTTACTGTATTCTGCAATGTGCAGAATGACTACTGATTTACCTATTATAAATTAACTCTAAAATAGCTATGTTGTATGTATATGGTTGTACGTAAAAATGAGAGAAGCCATATAGAATCATGAATTCTACTACATGTAAGAAGGAATTATCGTATACAAAAATATCCTCCTGAAAGCCAAGAGCCATCAACGCCAGCATTGGCAGTCAATCAATGTACACCATATTATACAGAGGCAGCTCCCAAACTAAGAGTTCAAAAAATCCCTGGGGATAATTTATGAGCAAACACTTTTTTATGACTGTTTCAGATATCAGATCCTCACACAGTCAGAAACAAATATAAACAAATACTGTATTTTGTTCCATGCTACTGCAAAGAAATACTGTAAAATTACAGATACTACTGCTAGAAGAAACTTATAAAGGTCAGCTCATCATTTGATACAGATTTTAGGAAGTGGCCATTCAGATAATCTAGCAAATTTTTTCATGAAACTGGAAAAAATAGTGAGGTTTAGAATTCAACTGACTTTCCAGGGACAGATTTAAGGTAAATCTAGGACCTAGATATCCCTATCTTAGCCATGCTCTTTTAATTTTTTTTTTTATTTTTTTAATGTTCATTTAATTTTGGGAGTGAGAGACAGAGCACAAGTGGTGGAGCAGCAGAGAGAGAGGGAGACAAAGAATCTGAAGCAGGCTCCAGGCTCTGAGCTGTCAGCACAGTGTCCAACGCAGGGCTCCAACTCATGAACCGTGGGATATGACCTGAGCCAAAGTTGGACTGAGCCACCCAGGTGCCCCTGACCATGCTCTTTATCTTATTTATAACTGCCTCTATAACCATGATTTCAGGAAAATCTACCTTCGAAAAAATGATAGCCTAGATTCAGTTTTAGTTTATAAAGATTTTGTTTTCAAAAAGTAGTCTTCTATCTAAATGAATTTCCCAAGGTACATTTTTAAAAACACATATAAATAATTTAATTGCTTGTTGCCATGAAAATACCTTCCAGAATCTCCTTCTTTTCAAAGCTTTTAAGTATTCTTTAATGAATGTTATTCCCTCACCTTTTATTGTATCTTAGAGGTCTAAGTACTTAAATACTTTTCTGAGTTCAGTGTCCTGGACTTCATCTGCTTTTACTACTGAAAAATTTGGGCACTTCCTTCTTCGAACCTTCAAATTATGACTTCCCACTGGCTACTAACTTTATTATATTGACATACTCAGTACTTTCAAAGTATCTGTCTCTAACTAAATCTCAATCTATAACTATGTCTATAGCATCTTTCTATAACTACCTCTATCTTAATTAACTTTCTACTTTCTTTCATTCACAACACACACACACACAAAAAAAAACTCAAAAGGAAAATTTGGCTCGCTTGTCCAGTAATTCAGTAAGCTATATGTCCCTACATATATAGAGAAATGCAAAGTCCATCCTATGATTCAGAGTTCAAAATTTTATGAAAAAAAATAAGAGAAATAACAACTAAAATGGAGTGTGTTACATGGAATAAAAATGTTTGTGCCCAATCCCATTCATCAAGGATGTTAAATAATTGCATCTACACCTAAGCTAAAACAGAGACTCCAAGTGATGGGCTCCTATATTGTACCTTGAACCATCTACAGTCTGGAAAATTCTTTACCCAATGTGAACCTAGAAGTCATCATTTTTTCTCTCAATTTTCTTAACCACAAGTTTTTTTGCTTTATTTTCAAATAACACTTGACTCTACTCTTGGAATATGATATAATAATTCTTATTTTTGGTTATAATCTACCTATATCACAATGATGATATTGTCCCTACAATCTTAGACCAATTTAGGTAATTTCCTTATTGATTTCATTAATCTCTCCTCCTTTACCTTTGCCCTTCTTGCACTCTCTGCATGGTAAAATGTATGATATTCTTCATAGTCTGGCCCCCTTCAATGTTCAAACTAGCACTATAGCATATACATCAAAATGTGGGTACTGTAATTCATTCAGCAGCCAAGAAAAAGGCATGGAACAAGTGTCCAAAATAAATAATACTTGACCTGATTTGTTAATAAAAAAGATTTGAGGGGTGCCTGACTGGCTCAGGTTTTTGAGGGTCCTACTCTTGATTTCAGCTCAGGTCATGATCCCAGGGTCATGGGACCAAGCCTGTGTTAGGCTCCATGCTAAGCATAGAGACTGCTTAAGATTCTGTCTCTCTCACTCTCTCTCTCTCTGCCCCTCTCCCCTGCTCACACATGCTCTCTCTCTCTCTCTCAAAAATAAAATAAATAAATAAATAAAAATATTTTATAATGCAGCTTATGTATGAAAGGACATTCAAAAAGGAAGAGCAACATACATTACATAAGTTTTCTATTAATTTTTAAATATATAAACCCAGTAATATGATACAAAAAGTGGAAAAGATTATATTTCTCTTTCCTGTACTAGTCTCTTAGGACAATCTTCCCACTTCAGAGGTAGGACATCATGCATCCCTCCTGAGACATATGACATGTTTCAACTGTATTTATTTTATATAAAATTTTAAATATGTGTATTAATATATATTTTAAACGCATTTTATAAATTTTATATATGTGCTGTCAGTTTAGTTAAACTACCGTACAATAACATTGCTGTCTCAAGCATCCATTTTTGTGGCCTTGCAGCCTGCCAGGGCCTTGAACTGACGCTAGCCCTTCCTGTGAATTTATGCCCTGGACAACAGTCCACAGAGTCACATGCAAATATAAGTTCCTGATAGGACTTCCACAGACGCTTTGTGAACAAGAGCATCCCCTGCTTCCCAGGCCTTCTCTGTGTGCTCCCCTTTGATAAGACCACTGCAGAGCTTACCAAAACCCTGCTACTTTTGGTTTGAAATGATCAATCTGGTCTTAGCCCAGGAACTCTAAAGCACTCCTCCCTTGTACTGCCTCTCTCTCTTTCTGCATTCTACCTTGATATCCCAAAGTGGTTTCTCAAGGTGTGCTGTGTACCTCCAGGACCTGTGAGTATTAACCTTCTCTAGTTCAGTCCTCCTGCAATCTTTGGTTAAACCATGGTTCACTGTCCAAACACCCTAGGGCTCTACCTTGCAAGTGTTAATTTAACAAAATCACAACATATATAAATGCATATATACGACCAAGCATATCTCTTAGATAAATCCCTAAGGTTTTGTTTTACTAGATCAAACATTTATATATATTAATTTGTGTAGATATTATAAAACTGGCCACAACAGAGGGTTATACTTCAAACGTACCATCTTGTATGAGAACTTGTACCACCAATGTATGAGGATAGCATTTTCCTCAAATACTCATTAAAATACTGTTACCAAATCTTTTTGTGTTTTTTATAAAATAATATTAAAAGCAGCATTTCAAAGTAGTTTTGATTTGCATTTCTCTTAACAGGACTGCAACTGAGTCTTTTTAAATATAAATTTCAGAGTAGTTTTCATTTGTTTTTTTTTTCAATTTATACTGTCCACTTTTATCACTGCATTTTAAAATGATTCTTAAATATTTAGAAATTAAGAAAATTAATCGTGTATCTAATATGTGAGTTTTATTTTCTTAACCCAATTGGTCATTTATCTTGACCTTTTCTAACATATTAAACATGTGACTTCTGTGTCATTATAGAAATTCTTCCAATGTTCCTTTTCTAAAGTTGAATAGCTTTATTCTTACATATTTGATGTGCCTGAAATAATTTTACTATTATATAAGACATAAGATCCAAATGTCTTTTTTTTTCTAGGGGCCATTCGGTATTTACAACTACCTTTATTATACATTCTCTTGCATTGTCTTTGAAATATTCTCTCTTGGGGCACTTGGGTGATTCAGTCCCTTAAGTGTCCAATTCTTGATTTGCTTCAGGTCATGATCTCACAGTTCATAAGATCAAAATCCACACCAGGCTCTGTGCTGTACTTGGGATTCTCTCTCTCTCCTTCTCTCTTGCCCTTCTCCCACTCATGCGTACATATGCCCTTTCTCTCTTGCTCGCTCTCGCTCTCTCTCTCTCAAAATAAATTAACCTAAAAAATATTCTCTCTGAAATATAATCACATATTATCTTGATTTTGTTGTACTAATTATTTCTTCTCTTTGAAATGGAAAGACACATTTTTTACTCTATTTCTAACAATGGAATTACTTCATTTCTTACACATTTTCTTGTCCATGCGTCAATGTTTTTATTTTTTGAGATTTATTGTTAGCACTAGAGTAAAAAAATTTTTTTCAACTGATAGTTTAAAAATTTAATCCACTATATACTTTGCATTTAAATAAATTTATTTTAACTTTAAGGGCAAATTCCTCTGTAATCACACTGGACGATGGATGACTTATTTACCCAGACTCTCTGCCATGACTTACCTACGTTCTTACAGAGCCAACATAGCAAAGAATATAACAATCTCTCCCCTAAAACTTGCTGTGTTAGCTTGGATATGTCACATATTCTATAAAACAGACTTACAATCTCCTGAATTTAACTTTTGTTAAAAAGAATGATGAAGATAAAGAACTTGCATCCGTTTATCATTTATTTTGTGAAAGTAGTTCTTAAGGCATTACACATAGTTTCTTCCTTTAATACTTAAATTATTTTATGATTTATGTAAATTTTATGGTTTTAGTAAATTGCTAAATTGCTTGGGGGCTAAACAGCATATGTCCACTTTCTTGTTGCCAAACCTTCTTGCCTGAGGAATTCATATTCCATGCAACAGAGACAGGATTAATAATAACAACTCTCCCCTCCAGGACACGGGGGCTGAATATGACCAAGACCTGGACAATTATATTGTCTCAGCCTCTGGCCAAAATAAAAGTTCTTAGAGTGTGCATGTAACCATGTGATCTTCCCAACCTTTTAAATCACAGATCTCTAAACTTAAAAGGAAAAGCTTTTAAAAAATGTCTCTCAAGAGTGTCTGAGTGGCTCAGTTGGTTAAATGTCTGACTTCAGCTCAGGTTATGATCTTGCGGTTTGTGGGTCTGTACCGCGCGTTGGGCTCTGTGCTGATAGCTCGGAGCCTGGAACCTGCTTCGGAATCTGTGTCTCCCTCTCTCTCTGCCCTTCCCCTGCTCACACTGTCTCTCAAAAATAAACATTAAAAAAAAAAGGAAAACTGGGTTTTTTTGTTTGCTTATCCATTTGTTTCATTATTATTTTTTTAGGTTCCACATATAAGTGAAATCATATGGCATTTGTCTTTCTCTGTCTGGCTTATTTCATCTAGTATAGTACCCTCTACTATGTTGTTGCAAATGGCAAGATTTCATTCTTTATGATGGAGTAATATTCTATTGTATATGTATGTATATGTATATACACATATCTATATACCACATCTTAAACCACATCTTCTTTATCCATTCATGTATTGATGGATAGTTGGGTGGCTTCTATATCCTGGCTATTGTAAACAATGCTGCAATAAACATAGGAGTGTCTACTTCTTTTCAAATTAGTGTTTTTATTTTCTTTGAGTAAATCCTTTGAGTAGTAGGATTATTAGATCATACGATAATTCCATTTTCAATTTTTTTGGAATCTCCATACTACTTTTCATAGTGGTTGCATCAGTTTATATTGCCCCCCAACAGTGCACAAGGATTCCCTGATCTCCACATCCTTGCCAACACTTGTTATTTCTTGTCTTTTTGATACTAGCTATTCTGACTGGGGTGAGGTGGTATATCATTATGGTTTTCATTGGCATTTCCCTGATAGATAGTGATGTTGACCACCTCCTCATGCATCTGTTGGCCATCTGTAAGTCTTCTTTGGAAAAAATATCTATTCAGTTCCTCCGCCCATTTTTTAATTGGATTTTTGTTTTGGTGTTGAATTGTATAAGTTCCTTATATATTTTGGATATTAACCCCTAATTAGATATATCATATGCAAATATCCTCTCCCATTCAGTGGGTTGCAAAGATACTTTATTTTCAATGGGTTTTCTCAGTTGACGAGATATAAATATGGAGTTGTCAGATGCAGTGACACTTAATTAACAGAAGCCCTCCAATGTAGTAGAGAGAGCAAAATATGTCTTACTGATTTCACTATTTGAATCCCTAGATTGAGCAATGCCAGTAGCTAGCCTTTTTCTGAACAGTTCAATTGTAGGCTAATATACTCCTTCCCTTTGTAACTCAAGATAGTTTAATTTAGCTAGACTTTTGTGCCTTATATCTCAAAAAGGTTGTGACCAAAACAGGAATTTATAGCTACAAATAGGACATTATAAAAATGACAATTGAATCAGAAGTTGGATTATGGCCATGAAGTAGCAAAGCAACTTATAAATATGTACCTTTTAATGTATCTTATATAGTTTCACCATTTTCTGACGTTCAAGCAATCATGAACCTGGTAATGTCAGAATATTATATTTTGCTGTTACTTCTTGTGATCTTCTGTAAAAATCTACAAACTACAAAACAAATTTTAAAAAATATGATTAACAGCACCACTAACAATATCAACTTTAGTGAAAACTGGCCCAATGGAAAGCACATAGGCAAGAGGTTACAACCTGCAAAGAACACCCTTTCACTTTTTTACCTATAAAATCATGTGCCATGAATTTACACAATTATCTCCTTTGTGAGATTACATAATTTGAAATTGTGTGTACAAAACTTATGTGAAAGAGAGGTGTTCCTCATGAAACTGTAGAATTAGCATATTGTCACAACAAGGAACTCTGAAAGCCTAATTCCCCTGAAATTTGGGAATAACTCTTTTGTGAAACCCATGCCTAATATGAGTAACACTTAGATAAACTCATGCACACTGGTGCAAGTGAAAAATTGTCTCTGTCTCAATCACTGTTTATTTTTAATTTATTTTTTAATGTTTATTTATTTTGAGAGAGAGAGTGCACAGGGGAGAGGCAGAGAGAGAGAGACAGAGAGAGAGAGAGACAGAGAATCCCAAGCAGGCTCTGCAGCTGTCAGCGCAGAGCCTAATGCAGGGCTTGATCTCACAAACCGTGAGATCATAACCTGAGTGGAAACCAAGAGTTGGACACTTAACAGACTGAGCCACACAGATGCCCCACTAACCCTTTGATCTAGAAGTGAAAAACAAAATGGGATTTATTAATTAGTTGCATAGCTGGAGTTTGTGTTGATGAGAGTCAGGTTTATTTCAAGGAATTTAGAATTATCAATGCATGGTACATACTTAAGGGCATATATATGTTAGTAACTAATGCAGAAGACTCTCGGAAATCAAATATTGTCAGGTTACTGAACTTTTCGGGTAATGCATTGCTAAAGATATCATAAGTCTAAAAGTCTTTCACATGTATCTTTTTTTCAAAGTTTTGTCATATTCTGGTAAAATATGTATAACAAAATTTGCCATTTTAACCATTTTAAGAGTGGCATTCCTTTTATGTGCAACCATCACCACTACCTGTTCCAAAACTTTTTCATTACTTCTACAAACTGATATATTAACCCATAAGTCCCCACCACCCCCCTTATAAAAATGTTAGAAATTCAATCCATCAATATTTGAAAAGAATAACATACCATGATCAAATTAGGTTCATCCTAAGAATAACATGTTGGTTTAATGCTCAAAAAAAAAAAAAAAAAAAAAAGTAATTTACATATCAAAAGGAGAAAGTCATACAATGATAACAAATGAAGAAAACACATTTGACAAAACTGAACACTTCAAAAACAAACAAAAAACAAAAACAAAAACAAAAAAAGAAAACCTCTCACCAAACTAGGAATAGAAAGACATTTTCACAATCTGATAAAGGACAATTACAGAAAATGTAGAGTGTTGTGCATACTTAATAATGGAAAATTGGACACAGTTTTCTTAAGACTGGGACAAAGCAAGACTTCCCACATGAACATCTTTATTCAAAAATGCACTAAAAATCCTGGCTAATACAATAAGATAATAAAATGGGGAAGTAAATGAATCTCTAGAGACTGAAAGTAGATCAGAGTTTGCCAGTTTCCAGGGTTAGAGAGAATTGGCTGCAAAGAGCCTTGATGGAAGTTTTCGAATCATGAAAATATTCAAATCTTTACTGGGTTGGCAATTATACTAAAATACATCTATTAAAGTTCATCAGACTGTACGGTAATAACATATACATTAAAATTTTAAGTAAATTTTTTAAATTAACCATTAAAGTCCTGAATTTTTGGGGCGCCAGGGTGGCTCAGTCGGTTAAGCACCAACTTCAGCTCAGGTCATGATCACATGGTTTGTGAATTCGAGCCCTGCTTGGGGCTCTGTGCTGACAGCTCAGAACCTGGAGTCTGCTTCAGATTCTCTGTCGCCCCTTCTCTCTGCCCCTCCCCCACCAGGCTCCTCTCTCTCTTTCTCTCTCTCTCAAAAATAGATAAACATTAAAAAATATAAATACATATAATTCTAAAATTTTGTCTGAATTCTATTACATCATTTAAGAATTTTGTTTGTCAGGGGAAAGAGTTATTATGAATATTTTATTTGTCTTACAAGTATACTAATATTCTTAAGACTACAGAGCTCAAATTTGTCCTGATGCACTCACATTTGTCCTAATGCATTCAGGCTTTTTACACCTGCCTTTGGTGTTCACTAAATCCCAGCTGTGTTCCATTAGAAGGATCTGTGCAATAGTTAGTGGAATAGAACAGTGAATTATCTAAAAATCAGTTGAGAAAATTTCATCTTTAGTCTACGTTTTGCTGTAGTGGGTTTATTTGAACAGTTTACATTATTGGTCTAATTTTATTTATCAAATAACAAACAACTTCAAAGTACACTGCCACATTAGTCCTACTGCCCTTTCAAATGATTTGTGTTTATATCATTACAATAAAAAAATTAAAGAAACTGAGAGAATCAAGGATTTTTTATTCTTAATAAGATTTTTTAAATTTCATCAAGGTGGAACTCATTTGAAGTTTATTTTTCAGTCAATATAGAAGAATCTGTTTGTGGTGATAAGATAGGAACTTACTTTGCTGCTTGGATTCAAAGCAGCAGAGAGCAGAAGTCACAGGTTGAAGTGTAATCAAAATTATCTTCCACTTTTTTCTTTTCTTTTTCTTTTTTTTTTTCTTTTGACTTAAATACAGTTTTAGTCAATAGTCTGGAGGCTCCAGATTATCTATCAAACTGAGAAAACCTGTCTTAGGTAACTAGATCCTCTAATCAAATATTGGCAGATGAGATCCTGTGGGTGATAAAAACAGACTTAAAATCCACAGTGACATTATTTGATGAGAATCATAGTATACTTATTCAAGTCAAGGTGAAACATACATAGAATACACTTAGTTGTCAAGTTATTACTATTCCTCATAATATAATTACACGTCATCTTTACTGTTTTCATTAATATATATTTAAAAGCTAAGGTCAAACCTTTTCCTGTTTCTGTAACTAAGATATTTAATCTGTATTGACAACCTGATCTAAATCCAAAATACATTGTAAGAGTAGAAATGTTCTGATTGTGGTAGTAATACTGTATCAGAGTTTTAATATACGAAAATAATTACTAAAATATTTATAAATCTTATTTTCTTATTCAGGTCTTGTGAAATCACTCCCTGAAACTCTAAATTACTTTACAAATTAGGAAGGATAAAATTAGGTACCTAAATGTATGCTATCTAATAATAGAGATTTCAGAGAAGCAAGAGAACTTCACTCATTTTAGAAATATTTAGTGTGCTAATATGCTATTTATAGTGTTGCACAGCAATTCCGGACATTTTTAGTGTGTCCTTGTGTTTGTGAATTAATGAACAGATATTAAAGGGTGAAGTAACCACTATGCATAGGGTTCAGAATAGGAAAATGATTTTTATACCCAAGGATATAAATCTATGTAGGATTTGAGTGTAGTCATTTTCCTATAAAATATTGCCTGTGGACTGCCTTGAAAGAGCAGAATCACATTGTATTCATTGTTTAACAATGAAAAATTCATAAATTATTTAACTGTGTAATACACTGCAGGAAGGGATACCATAAAATACCAGTCTATTAATCATGCTTGATGACAGCATGCCAACAAGCCAGAACCCTTGGAAGATGAAGACTTGGAGTAAGCCCTAGTTTTAAATCAGTTTTGTAATATGTAAGAGACCCAAATCACATCTTGATCTGCCATTTTATTGTTGGAAATGTCAGACAGTATCAGTACCACTTACTACTATCAAACTCTTAGCACTTCAACAATATTGACATTTCTTTCTCCTTTTCTATTACTAGCTTTCCAAAAGCGATAGAAGTTTGAGAAAAGTTTATTCTCGGGCTGCAACAGATGGGTTCAACAGCAGCTCTTCACAGGGAATAAGACTCCTTGATTAGTGCCACCCAATAACCCTACACTTTCTGACTCCAGAGATTCCAAGAAAGTGAAAATATTAGAAATGAAATCTCAGGACTTTTTTTGCATAGTTAACAATACTCACCAAAACACCTAAATAATAGAAAGAATAGAGGGCTAATTTGTGAAATATCAGGAAGAGTAGAAATATGAGAAGGTATTATTTCAGCAGTTGTAGTGTCTAGAAAAAAAATACTGCCTTCACTTTGTGGTACTGATAATTGCTTAAGAAAGAGAGCTCAGTATTGTAACTAGATTGTTTTATAACATTTCTAATATTTAAAATTCTGATTACCATGAAAGACAAATCCATATATGGCACTGTTATAATTTGTGCATTACCTTTAGGTCTCTGTATTCTATGAGATGCAAGCCTTAAGTAACAAAAAACAGTCTTCTTCTAACAGCATTAATCTTAGCCATGAATTAACTCAGGAAACAAAAATGATCAGAAACTAGATCCAATCAGAGGAACATCTTGATTATGTAGTAGTATGTTAGACAAATCATAACCCAAATGAGGACGGAAATGCTCTATGCAGCCCATAGAAAATATCCTCTTCTAATACACCCTACTTTTAAATATGATAGGATATATTGACTAAAGAAGAACTTGGCAAATCTTACCCAGCAATTGACTTAGAGGACTTGTATCTATTCTATACCATCTTTCTCATCTCATAATCTACTGGAAGGTGATAAAACAACATACTGAAAGCTTACTACTGAAAAAAGTAACTAAGTATTTCAACACATAATATGCTACAGATATTCTGCTACAAATCTTTATGTAATTATCACAGAAAATCTTCACAACTGTCCTACAAAACAAGTACCATTATCACTCTCATTTTACAGATGTCACTGTGCTATGGGTTGCTGAAGGTCAAATAATCGGTGGGGTAGGATTGAGCCCAGGCAAGTGGGCTCCATACACAGAGACTGCTACCCTGTGATTGACTCAGAGTTTTATAATGTATAATGCTAAAGTTTCTTAACCACAGAAGTAGTAGAGGTAGATTATCTGCCAGGTTAAACACTATGTGACATTGTTATGTTTGCCATAGCAGTGATCATATTGCCAGGGTCACAAAATGTTTAACCCTGAAAATTATTAACAGGTTGAAATTTTTTATAAAAACAGAAGACAAAAAAATTTATCAACATGAAGTATTAATATAATACTCAATCATCTTTTATTGAAGAGATTCATGTAATGTGAAGCAGGCTATCAAATAGTACACTTTTATATTTTCCCAAATTAAAAATATTTCAGTTAACTTATCCTGATATATAACCAAAGGTAGCAAAAGATGGGTGCATTTAATGTGGCTGATATGATTTAATTTCTACATTCAGGTATAAAAGTGGGGTTTTCTTAAATATGGGACTCTTTAAGGGAAATAAAGTTCACATGTGAAAATCATTTCTATTCTAGGCAATGTATTAGATAAAAATGTTACTTTAATAAATTGGAAAGAGAGTCCAATAGGAGATACAATTATTTAATAATGCAATTTAATCATTCTAAGTATCTTATTTTAAAAGGGCTTAAATTTTCTGTGCAAGTGCTATAATATACTATATAAGTGAATATGAGTAAATTTTATATTATGACACACTATTATTAGTGCATTCTTCAGGTGGCTCTTGAAGAAACTGGTTTTTCTTAATAGTTCATGCCATGACATATTCCCTTCTATAAACAACTCTGGGTATTCCTTTACTAAGAACAACCATAGCCTATCCAAATTCCTTGATAATACACTTAATCACAAATTTACTTGACAAAAAATATCAGATCAAAAAATTAATAAAAAATATATGTAAAACAAAACTCAAGGCAGTAGATGGCATATGGAAGATGAAATCCCCCATCCGGGTTTTTGATGAACTATGGGAGCAGGAGACAGTATCATAAAATATCATAATAGGACTTAGACAAGCCTTCAACACCAGTCTTATTAGCTTTAATCCAACAGAAATCATTACATGATTATGAAAATTGATTAATAGCTATGGTAGATATGAAATAAGCCCCAACCTCCTTCAGTCTTGCAGTTCAGTCGGAACAATAAGAATATTGATCCCTTGGTGGTATTGACAGGGGTGCCAACCCTCTACTTTTTCATATGTGACAACTAATTCAGAAATCTACAGACTAAAAAGATTACATACATAAAAGCTAAAACTTTTGAACATCATGAGCAAAATATTTCATGTTTTATAATATTTGAAATAAGTATCATTCCTTAAGCTGAACATAACTAGGTAGTTAGAATTATTTAAGTCAGAAATGTAATGCTTTGCCATGATTAACATTTTGAATCACTGTGAAGTTCTCAATTCATTCTGAGCCATGCTATGAAGATGTCTTAAGCCTGGATAAAAGGTATCACTGAAGGACAGAGAATGTACCATGTTCAAATTTTCAAATATTTTTTTAACTGGAAGAAATATATTCTTTTAGCATCCATTTGTCCCTACTTTGGCAAGGCCTTATGTCCTGTAAAGAAGGTGATTTCAACTGTTGTTTAGAAGAAAACGCTAGAATTAGCTATAGACATGTTAGAGATCACATCTTCTCCATTGCCCCCACTGAAATTGAGTTTATATCTGGGTTTATAAAACAGGCTATTTAAAACAACCATAAATCGAAAGTTAGGAAGATCCGTCTCTCCTTTGGATGCACAAAGATGTGTTGCTTTATATTTTTTTGATTCACATGCAAAATAGAGAAAATAAGAGGCTGAAAAAAATCAGGTTCACAAAGTCCATTGCACTATATGATTTTGGAGCAAGAGGAATGTGATGAAATAGAGAAAGGTATTTTAAAAATTAGTTGTATTATTAATACTATTGTTATATGATCTTTCAAGAATTTTTCTTTGGTTAAAGTGGACATGATGTGTACAAGTTTGTGCATAGAATATGGTGTATGGACTGTGACTGTAAGGATATTATACCAATTCCATAAGCTCTCCACAAAAATCAATGTTATTAAATCATATATGCAGACATATATGCAAATAAGCATGTGTAAACATATTAGAATTATCTTCAAAAATTCTAGAAATGGTTTCAATTAAATTTTAAGAAAATAGTGGGGCACCTGGGTGGCTCAGTCAGTTAAGCATCTGACTTCGGCTCAGGTCATGATCTCACGGTTCGTGAGTTTGTGCCCATATCGGGCTCTCTGCTGTCAGTGCAGAGCCTGCTTCAGATCCTCTGGCTCCTTCTCTCTCTTCCCCTTCCACATCCTTTCTCTCTCTTTCTCTGTCTCTCAAAAATAAACATAAAAAATTTTAAGCAAATAGTTTTAACCTTTGTCTAATAAACATTTTTCTGAATAAATCATTACAAGTAAAATAATGTAATATTTCTCATTTTTCAACACTGTTTCATGATTATTTTCATAAATAGTACAGATGTACTCATGAAGAATACTTTTTCCATGAGTTTTAGCTTTTTTGTATTTTATCTTTTTCATCTGCAGAAAAAATATTGAATTTGGTAAGGATTTTTCCTAAAGGATTTGTTTCTTCTAAACTTCAGTGCAAAAATAACTTTTATAAACACCTAGAAATTCTATTTCTATTGAAAACTAAGAATTAAAAATTTTAAACATAATGCATGATGATGCATGATGAACCAGTAGTATATTTATAGCATGTGCACATTTAAATTGGATTAATAAACTGATAAAAGAGTAAACTTTTTTTAAAAAGTTTTAATTTCATTATAGTTAACATACAGTGTTATACTAGTTTTGGGTGTACAACATAGTGATTCCATGATTTATTCATCATGGAATGATGCTCATGATGGTAAGTGTCCTCTTAATCACCTTCACTTATTTCATCCACCCACTACCTTCCCTCTGGTAACCTTCAGTTTTTTCTCTATAGTTAAGAGTCTGATTTTTGGCTTGTCTCTTCTTTTGTTTGTTTTGTTTCTTAAATTTCACATATGAGTGAAATAATATGGTATTTGTCTTCCACTGATGGACTTATTTCATTTAGCATTCTCCTCTCTGGATCCATCCATGTTTTTGTAAATGGCAGAATTTCATTATTTTTACAAATATTCCACTGTGTATGTATCACTTTATTACTAAATTTCAAGGTTATTTAAAAGTTTGAGAGTTAACCCAGATCAAAGAAAATAGGAAATTTAACAAGGTCTCTGAAATAAAACTTTCAAAGGAAGTTAGAAAACAGAAGCTGTAGTCTAATCTCTGTTCTATAATGGGTGCTAGAAAGGGAGATACTCTAGCTTTGAGTCTGTGCATGGAACAGCATATCAAAGATTCCCTGGATATTCATCTTTCATGATGGTGGGTTTGTGTTCTTTGGGGAACACTTACTTGTATAAAATCAAAGTGCTATAATACAGAGGGCACAAGACAACATTGACAAGATTCATTTATGGGCCTAAGCGATAGAAGGAATAGAAGAAATAGAAGATTTGCCCTTGCCACTTCAATTTCATCATGATACCTAGTAATTCTGCATTCCAATCCTAGAAATGAAGGTAGAGGCAAGCTTCTAGCTTTGTCAACATGAACAATACACCTACTCCTGGCAGATCAACCCTTTCCAGCGGCAGTGATGAAAACCTTTGCCAAGCAGAGGACTCAAAAAAAGTAGTGTGTTCTTTGGCTTAAGTACCAACATAAGAACCTGAGGATTTGACTGTTTGTAATTACTATACACCTGGGGGGGCCCCAACTTGGAGAAGGAAAGCTGGGGGAAAAGAGGAGAGATTTGGTTACATACTAATAGATACAGGTGGCAACTCATGTGCTGTGCTTTGGGGCACTACTGTGGATGAATATTTATTTCCTAATGGTAAAGTAAGATACCTAAGATTTTATACCATATTTCTGATGAGACATGATTTTAAAATGTATTTCTTCATCACATCCCTCTCACTTTTCAAATTTTTAGAATCAATTTCATTTCTAAAAAGGAAAATAATAATAAAAAGATGTTTATAAATACATCATTTAAATTCTATCTTATCTCTTCAATATTAAACTGGCTTTGAATTGACCATGCAGTTCGATAGTCCAGGGATATTTACACAGGCATTTGTAAGGAGATGTTTAGAAGAAATAGGTTCATTAATTTTCAAGAAAATAGTTCTAGAAGCAGTTTTGCAACTTGAAATATTTTTTGTGTTTGCAATTGCATGCAACACAGGCAATACAGATCATATCATTGATGATTCAGCTGCCTCCAAACAGATTCTTGCTGTTTTTTTGACCTAGTAGGCTGCCAAATCACATCATTAATGTATTTACTCTGTGAAACATCAGGCTTTAATATATATAATTTAATTATTATTTACACATCTATTACTTAACTCTTGTCAAAAATCTTCAACATTTGACTCACACAATGCATAACATTGATTATTTAACTTGGCCTCAGTATGGTGTTATGATATATCATCTTCAAAAAAACAATGGGGACATCTGGTTCCCAGTTCATCATGTAAGGAGCTTACAAGTCCCCACTCTGTCCAAACAACAAGTAAAAAATTGAACAAACTGAAAAACTCTTTTTTGATCCATTAGAGAAGCAAGGTCACAGCAAAAAAAAAAAAAAAAAAAAAAAAACTTCACCCAAATTGGAGACGCAGCCAAGCAGATACAGAGAATCACAACTTACTGGAGGAGATACCCATGCACAGAAACCACTGCAGGAACCATATAAGGTAGGAGCACCTAAGCCATAACTGATGAATTGCTAGAGACTCAGTGTGGACAAACCTGAGAGAACAACTCCAAGAGGACTCAGTCATAGAAGGCCCTTATAGTTTTGTGAGTGTCACCTCTAGGGGTTCTACCAGTCCCTCACAGCAAATATCAGAAAAATTCCCTAAGGATCTGCATAAGGGAGGGGAAAATGAACCATTTTGCAATATACCAGAGCATTTTGTTCTCAGTAAGACCTGCCCTCAGAGAAACAGTTTACCAGAGCCTAACCTGTTAGGGATACATCACAGTTTAACTGACCTGGGGGAAGAGATATACCCAACTCCAGCTTCTTTAGTTTTCCATGTGGTAGAAGGAAAATACATCAGCCCCTCTCCTGCGCCCCCTCCCAGCCTAACCTAAGGCCTAGGGACAGATAAGATGAAGTAAAGTTCACAATTTAGAGGCAAAAACTCATGAAAAGAATGAGATCAAATTGTAATACTATATAACATTATCTCTTAAACACCCTTCACACACTTTACAATTATATTACTAACAGCCTATTTACCACAGTTATTTCTAACCAATACATCATATCCATCTTTCAATTTAAAAAAATCAAACACATACTAATCAAAGAAATCTACAAGTTCAATGCAATCTTCCTCAAAATACCAAAGGTGTTTTTCACAACACTAGAACAAATAATCCTAAAATTTGTATGAACCATAAAAGACCTCAAATAGTCAAAACAATCGTGATAAAGAAGAACAAAGCTGGAGGTATCACAATTCCAGATTTCAAGATCTACTACAAAGCTAAAGTCATCAAAACACAGTATGGTACTGGCACAAAAACAGACATATAGATCAGTGGAACAAGATCAAGATCCCAGAAATAAACCTCCACTTAAATGTTAAATTATTCTATGACAAATATACAGTGAAGAAAAGACAGTCTTTTCAATAAGTGGTATTCGAAAAACTGGACAGCTACATGCAAAAGAAGGAAACTGGACCACTTTCTCACACCAGACACAAAAATAAACTCAAAATGGATTAAAGACCTAAGTGTGAGACCTGAAATTATAAAAGTCCTAAAAGAAAACATAAGGCGGTAATCTCTTATATTTATGCCTAGCAACATATTTATGGATATGTCTCCTCAAGCAAGGGAAACAAAAGCAAAAATAAACCATTATGACTATGCCAAAATGAACAGTATTTGCACAGCAAAGGAAACCACCAACAAAACAAACAAGGCAATCTACTGAATGGAAGAAGATACTTGCAAATGATATATCTGATAAGGGGTTAACATATAAAAATATATAAAGAACTTATACAACTGAATACCAAAAAAACAATCTGATTAAAAATTGGGCAGAAAAATTGAACAGATATTTTTTTTCCAAAGAAGACATACAGAAGGTGAACAGACACAAGAAAAAGATGCTCAACATCACTAGTTATCAGGGCATGTAAATCAAAATCACAATGAAATACTACTTCACACCAGTCAAAATGGCTAGTATCAAAAAGATAAGGAATAACAAGTGTTGGCAAGAGTGTAGAGAAAAGGGAATCCTTGTGAACTGTTGGTGAGAATGTAAATTTGTGCAAACACTATGTGAAACCAAATGTAAGTTTCTTACAAACTGAAAACAACAAACAACTTAAAAGCAGAATTATCATATGATCCAGTAATTCCACTACTGGGTATTTATCCAAACAAAATGAATACATTAATTAAAAAAAGATGTGGACACCCTGATATTTATTGCAGCATTATTTACAATAATGTAAATAATACAAGATTAAGAAGCAACTCACCTATCCATTAATAGACGAATGGATAAAGAAGATATGGTTTATTATAATGGAATATTACTAAGCCATAAAAAAGAATGAGATCATGGCATTTTTGACAACATGAATGGACCTAGAGTGTGTTAAGCTAAGTGAAATAAGTCAGAGAAAGACAAATACCATATGATTTCAGTTATATGTGGAATCTAATAAACAAAACAAATGAACAAACAAAAACCAAACTGACTCTTAAATATAGAAAACAAACTGATGGTTGCCAGAGGGGAGGTGAGTGGAGTGAATGGGGAAAATAGAAGGGGATTAAAAGGTGCAAACTTTCACTTATAAAATAAATAAGTCACAGAGATGAAAGGTACAGCATAGAGAATATAGTCAATAATAGTCTAATAACATTGAATCATGACAGATGGTGACTTCACTTATTGTAGTGAAGTCTATTAATGTATAGACTTGCTAATGTATAGACTTATTAATGTATTAATGTATACTATTAATGTATAGAATTTCTGAATCATTATGCTGTACACCTGAAACTAATATAACATTGTATGTCAGCTAAACTTCAATTAAAAATAAAACAGATGACACAATTTATAGCATGTGGAAAAAGTGGCACATCAATACTACAGCTGACTTCTGAAAGGGCTAAATTCAGTGAAGTGATTACAAAGGAAAAGGTAAGAGATAGCAAAAGGTCGCAAATAAAAGAGTGCATTTCTACACCAAGTTCATTAGGTCAATGGAGGAGTTGCCTCAGGGACCCTGCCATTCTCCCAAGAGCCAAATGCATTCAAACCTGCAAAGCAGGCCTGAAATTCTTTTGTCCAGCCCATGCAACTGCATCAAAACATTTGCAGATTCCAAGAAGTGTGCTATTTTCCTGTCTGCCCTGGATCAATTGGACCAGTTCCTTTGTGATAAATTACTTTCTGTCTCTCTTCCCTCAGCAAGACAACCATATGTTGGAGATCCTTTGTGGTTCCCTCTACTTCAACAGTGACGACAGACATGGGGATTGCCTCTACGTATACATTCACCATGTGCACAATCGGGCTGAGGGCAGGAAAATCAGCCATAGCCTGAAGTGGGAATCGGTAGATTTCTCCTGAAGTTAACTCTTGAGGATGGCTAGAAATGTCTTGAGAGTTTTATACATACTGAAAGAGGACTTCACCTACCTCCATTTTGACCTCAGTCTGTATTTTCTAATTGATTAAGCTCTTTTCAGTTTATCTTTAAACTCAGGCAAAAGACCCATCCGGCAAAGTATCCTGCGGTGGGAACTGAAACTACCCCCTTAAGTAATAGGGACTTCCCCACACCAGAAGGACCCTGCATGACCAACCCCGAGATAATGATCAACCTGACCTTTACTGCCCACTTGCATGTACCCACTGACTTTGTCCCATATTTTCCTTATGTAAAGTTGGAAGTATTTTCAGCACTTGGGAGACAGTATTTGAGATGCTAGTCCACTGTCTTCCCAGCGTGGGCTTCATTGAAATAAATTCCCTTCTTATTTCACCACCATTCATATCTCTGCCTTTGGATTTTTCCAAGTGGGGAGTGGCCAAACTTGGTCTATTTGGGACTCCCTATAGCCAGGTGCTCTTGCACTTATATGTCCCAGTTATAACATCAATGCTGAGATATCCTACTGTCTGATTTAAGAACAGATTATTCTTTTTTGGAGTGGCTATGGTAAGTCCTCCACTATGGACTGAATATTTATGTCCCCTCCAAGATTCATATATAGAAGCACTGATGTGGTGGACTTTAGACGTGGGGTCTTTGGGAGGTAAATAGTCATGAGGGTGGAAAGCCATGATGGGATTAGTGTTCTTACAAAAAAAAAAGGAAGAGAGCTATTCCTTTCTCTTTGCTTTATTGTACTGGAGGACACAGGAAGAAGGCAGAAGTTTACACAGCAAGAAGTAGGTCCTCCCCAGAACCCAATCATACCTGATCTCAGATTTCCCAGACTCCAAACTATGAGAAATAAATGTCTGTTGTTTAAAAAAGAAAAGCCACAGACTGGGAGATTATATTTGCAAAAGATACATCTAATTAAGGAATGTTATGCAAAATATACAAAGAACTCTTAATATTCAACAATAAGAAAATGACCAGTCTGATTAGAAAATGTGTTAAGGACATGAATCAACACTTTTCTGAACAAGATATGCAGATGGCAGAAAGCATATAAAAATATGTTCAACATCATAGGTCATTAGCAAATTAAACAAATGAACTAACACTGCACAACTACTAGAACATCTAAAATCCAAAAACAGAAAAAGCTAAATGCAGTGAAGATGTGGAGTAACTGGAACTCTCATTCATTGCTGATAGGAATGCTAAATGGTACAGGTATTTTGGAAGACAAATCTGGTTGTTTCTTACAAAACTAAATATACTTTTTTTAAAACTTTTTTAATGTTTATTTATTATTATAGAGACAGAGAGACACAGAGCAGGAGCAGGGGAGGGAGAGGGGGAGACACAGAATCTGAAGTAGGCTCCAGGCTCTGAGCTGTCAGCACAGAGCCTGACGTGGAGCTCGAACTCACAAACTGTGAGATCATGACCTGAGCTGAAGTCAGTTGCCTAACCAACTGAGCCAACCAGGCACCCCATTCTTTTTTTTTTAACTAGATATACTTTTATCATAAGACCCAACAATCTCACTCCCAAAGGAGTTGAACACTCTGCACAGGAAAATTATATGGTAACATTACTTATAATTGTCCACATTTGGAAGCAGTCATCAAGATGTTCTTCAGTAGGTAAATGGATAAACTGTGGTATATCAAGATCATCAAATATTATTTAGTACCTAAAAGAAATGTGCTATCAAGCAATGAAAAGACATGGAGGAAGCTAAAAAGCATTGTTACTAAGTGAAAGAAGCCAGTTATAAAGGCTCCGTATTGTATGATTCAAATTTAAGACATTCTGGAAAAGGCAAACTGTGAAGAAAGATCCGTGATTGCCATGGGTTAGTGGGAAGGAAGGAAAGTCTTCCGCACGATACTACTATAGTAAATACATGTCACTACACATTTGTCAGAACCCGTAGAATGAACCAAGAGTGAACCCTTACATAAACTATGAACTTTGTATAACATTGATGCGTCAATGTAGGTTCATTAATTGTAGCATATGTGCCACTCTGATGTGGGGTGTTGATGTTCCAGGACATTGTGTGGGGGGCGATGGGCTGGGTGTATATGTGGTAAACCTAAACTTCTCTAAAAATAAAGTTTATTCATTTTAAAAATTAGTAATTATAACAGTGGGATAATATTATTCCATTCATGTCATTCATATAAATAAAATAATCATATAATGTATAATGCAGTAACTAGCACATAATAATCTCTCAAAAAGTGTGAACTATTGGGGCACCTCCATGTCTCAGTTAATCATCTGACTTCAGCTCAGGTCATGATCCCAGGTCTGAGTTGAACCTGACTTTGGGCTCTGTGCTGACAGCTCAGAGTCTGGAGCCTGCTTCGAAGCTGTGTCTCCCTCTCTCTCTGCCCCTCCCCTGCTCTCTCTCTCAAACATAAACATTAAAAATTTTTTTAATTAAAAAATTTAAAAACAATTGTGAACTATTTATTTATAATGAATGTGTTGGTTTTTTTCCTATAT
The DNA here is from genome assembly GCF_018350215.1 of Panthera leo. NCBI lineage: Eukaryota > Metazoa > Chordata > Mammalia > Carnivora > Felidae > Panthera > Panthera leo. The sequence goes on from NC_056682.1 coordinate 56,956,166, forward strand.
ATGCAATATTTGGGAAATGTTCAGGAAGTGAGCATGCTGTTTAAACACAAAACAGAACCTGAAATCAAAAAGAGGAATTATCTTTAGATGATTTTTTTCAATCAAAATACTGAAATTGGTTAAATATAATTAGAAAAATTTCAGCCACTGAATAGTCGTAAAATCATTAATTCATAGTCACAAAGCACTATTCCTTGGCTTTGATATTGTTGTCTTTCATTCTTTTTTTTTCTTTGATTAGCCAAACATTTTTATAATCCAATCCCCAATCACTTTTTTTTTAAGTTTGTTTGTTTGTTTGTTTGTTTAGCACGAGTAGGGGAGGGGCAGAGAGAGAGAGGGAGAGAGAGAGAATCCCAAGCAGGCTTTTCAGTGTCAGCCAGGAGCCCAATGTGGGGCTTGAACTCACAAACCATGAGATTCTGACCTGAGCTGAAACCAGGAGCCAGATGCTTAATGAACTGAGCCACCGAGGCACCCTTCTACCTTTCTATTTTAATCAGTTGAAATATATGTGGTGAATTAATTAAGGTTAGTTTGGAAGGGAAGGGCATGTCATGGTACAGTGAGGCCAGACAGTGGCTGGATGTAATAGGTTATAACATATAACAGGAAAGAGAAAAAGAACAATTCACGTTCCATTCTCTTTGCCATCTGCTAATAAGGGCTATAATTTAAAAATAAGGGTACAAAAAATGACTTAAATATAGATCTCAAGAAGTCAAATGAACTCAATGTCCAGAATTTTACCTGTTATATTATATTTCACTGTAATAGGAGTTTTATACTCAAAAAAGCCTTCTATATTCAAGAACCTTCAACTGTTGGAAAAAAGTTAATGTGCAATGTATATGTATCTATACCACATACAACAAACAAGTAAGTATACAGAGACATATGTTTGAAAAATAGGAATGGACACATTGGAATTTATGTAAGAAATCTTTGTCTCAAAATAACTGAATAAATTGTCAGACCAACCGTCTTCACACTAGATATAACAACTAGCATCAATTTGACAGTTGAGAATGATACAGAAAAATTGCAGCATGCTTCAAATTTGAAGATTAAGTCTTGATGTTACAGCTAATTTAATCTAAGGATGACGCAAATGTCATATAAGGATAACACTTGTGTCATCCTTAGATTGGACTATAATACTTTTATTTATTATTCAATGGATTGTTATATTTAAAGGAACTTTACCTTGTTTTATAAGTTACATAGTTCTATGGTACATTGATCAATACTACATTTCCAGTGGAAAAAATGCAGGGAGATAATTTTGTAATAAATATAATGACTATTTGTTAGGGCTCAACTTGTGCTAAGGACTGTAGGTAACTTTTAACTTTATTAGCATAAATTCTATTTTAATCATGAGAGCATTTCTGAGTGGCAACAGAGACTTAGAAATGTAATTTTTGTAAAATCAAAGAACTAGCAAGGAGTAGATGAAGAGGCTCAACTTCTGATCTTTTTCACTCTAGAGCATCTACTCTTAACCACTACACTATACATTTTATAATCAAATATGCTTATCATATCCAGCAGGTGACCATAAGAGTTCCTGGATATCCACAGCACAGTGCGAGGCACTAGAAGTTACCCAATATTTTAGTTTCATCACACACCAGACAGCCCTGTGTTTATTTTACTCAAAAATATTTGAGCAGCTAAAGCATATTTTTCTTTTAGATAGAGGAGAACCCATTAAATTCAAATTATATTTTAAAGCCTCAGTAAATATGAGGCAGTAGTAGATCTGCTTAAATAAATTCCAAGGCTTTCTTAAATTTTCAAAATAAATATTGAGGAAATTAGAATAAATAAAAATGGTTTGCTCTGCTGACAGAATATCAATGAAGCATTTTTTTTTTTTAATTTTTTTTTCAACATTTTTTATTTATTTTTGGGACAGAGAGAGACAGAGCATGAACGGGGGAGGGGCAGAGAGAGAGGGAGACACAGAATCGGAAACAGGCTCCAGGCTCCGAGCCATTGGCCCAGAGCCTGACGCGGGGCTCGAACTCACGGACCGCGAGATCGTGACCTGGCTGAAGTCGGACGCTTAACCGACTGCGCCACCCAGGCGCCCCACAATGAAGCATTTTTAAGACATTTAAAAATATATTGCTTATGGTAGTTCAAGCCTGAAAAGAATCGGTGATACTATATGAAATTGTTTGGTTGATAACAATTTCATCTCTTAATAGGCATTCTTCTATACCAAAACTAAAAGCACTCTTTTGTTGTTTCTAGTTTATATTTAGTCTTAAAAATACTCACAAACCACTAGAATAATAAGGAAAGGTCAAAATTGGGAAAAACAAGAGGAGTGGCTAAATCCTTCATTTTTGTTATATTATTCTTTGTCCTTAGAAAATATGATGGCATAACATCACTGAACACACAGAATCCTTTAATTTTTGAATATTCTTTATATAGTCCTTATAAAAATATGAATTCTCAATGATGCCTAGATAAATCTTAGTAGTATATTTAATATTCTCCTGAAGGACTCCTTGTTCACCTCAAGTATTTAATAGTACCAAATACAAATGATGCTTTGAAGTGCAGTTGAAATGAAGGAAGAAAAACCAACTGAAACTTTTAGAATTAAAATGATCACAAGTAGGGGCACCTGGTTGGCTCAGTCAGTTGAGCGTCCGACTTAGGCTCAGGTCATGATCTGACAGCTGATGAGTTCGAGCCCAGCGTTGGGCTCCGTGCTGACAACTCAGAGCCTGGAGCCTGCTTCAGATTCTGTGTCTCCCTCTCTCTCTACTCCTCCCCCACTCATGCTCTGTCTCTCTCTCTCTCTCTCTCAAAAATAAACATTCAAAAAAATTAGAAAAAAAAGATCACAAGTAAAATGTTTGCTAACTTGAAGTATCATAGACCCTAAAAGTCTCCCATGTCTTCTGAAGAAAACATATTCTATTTATGTACTAAAACCGAAACTCTTTCAGTGTTCATTAAAAGTTTATATAAAGTTTATATTCATTTGCATTGTTATAATCATTATCTATAAACCATGTTTTTTGTCTTTTCATGAAGTTTTATAGTGCAAATTTCAAGAAATCTCTAAAAACATTTAACAGCTCTATCTTTTTTGAAATATTCCCTAATTGCAAATTAGGTGGTTAGTGGTTCAAAAGAGTTAATGTGCCTCTAACACCTCTCTTATTATCTGGGAATAATTGTAGGCATTGGGCTCATTAAGCAATACATTGACCCTCCTCTACTAATACAAAAGCTTCACATTTATGTTTTTTTTTCTCTTTATTTGACATTTATTTCACTTCCTTTTCATTCTTTTTAAATTGGCTAGATTCAGCCCGGTGATATCAACTTACATTTTAGAAAGGAACTCTCTTTTAACATTAATGTTTTATGTACACATGTAACTTTGATCAAAGCTTTTTTTAAATATCTTTGTTGAATGACATAATTTTTATGAATTTATTTTTCTGTCATCAATGGTCTCACCAAATGCTAAGTACAAACAAATCATATACCCAGCAATACTCCAAAGGTCAGGATTGTAACTGCATCCTTATCAAGATGCCCAATCATTGTATCTTGATCCTCTACTGTAATTATCCCCAGTTGGATTTATAAAATAACTGATGTAGTTCTCATACATCCTTAGAGGTCGATAAGTTTTAACTCTATATGCCTTGGTGCTTACTGCTTATATCATTCTGTCAAATCATGTTGTATTGTCAACTGGAAAGACTCTTCTACTCTTCGTGAAGGATCCTTCCTAGCAAAGTCATATAAAAAATTTCTTTCTACCACATCTTATAGGAATTCAAAAGCAGGATCAACACAGAATCATGCCCTATTTTGTGTCTGTATTATCTCCAAATATAAGCTTTGCTGCTCATCCTGATGCAATTCCTCTGGCTCTCACTCACTTTTGCCATTTGTAGATAATGAGTCCACATGATGGACTTGTGTGTATCTGAACCACCACTGAGACCAGGGGTGAAATTTTTGTTAATAAAAATATTGTGTCCTATGTTAATTAAGCAATACATGGTACAATTCTTTCCAGATATTTTGTGTTCTATCCTTTGAAAATTCTAGGCATTACCTGTAGGGTTCAGTGTACTCATCTACAGGAACAGTTTCAAACAGCCTAAAATTGTCTAAATCAAGACACACACTTTTATTTATTTTTTTTTTTAATTTTTTTTAATGTTTTTATTTATTTTTGAGACAGAGAGAGGCAGAGCATGAGCAGGGGAGGGGCAGAGAGAGAGGGAGACACAGAATCTGAAGCAGGCTCCAGGCTCTGCGCTGTCAGCACAGAGCCTGACGCGGGGCTCGAACTCACGGAGTGTGAGATCATGACCCGAGCCGAAGCCGGACGCTCAACCGACTGAGCCACCCAGGCGCCCCTAGACACACACTTTTAAAAAGATATTATTTTCAAGAAAGTAGCACCTACATTTTCCTGGCTGATGTCAAATGCTTTATGCAAAGAAATGTTAATTCTTTATCTTCTCTATAAAACTATATATGGTGTAATTCCTTTTTCACCATATCCTAAAAGTCAAATTGTAATCAATTTAACTTTGTTTATATTAAGACACTTAAAAGGTCACCAAATCTGAAAATATTTCAAAGATATAGATGTCACAATGAATAAATAGAAAAAATAAGTTGAAAACTTGTTTCCAAAAATAGCAGTTTTAGACCATATATTCTCTTGAAAGAGTACTATAAAACCTGGAGACTTTATATACGTTAACAAATGTCTTCTTAAACCACCCACTTACAGGTGTTTGCAGGCTAAAACTAAAGGAAAAATATAACGGAAAGAAATAAAAAGACTAGTAGTTGCTTTTCCCTGAGTGTTTGTCAGTAAGAAAAAATTAATTTCTGCTTTTAATAATCCCATAACTCAAGATGAACACAGGATTCTAAAAGGAAACTCTTCCCTACAATAGGAACATATAAGAAGGGCTACATCTCTACATCCTTTTAAACTGAGAATCAAAGAACTGGAGACGTACCAACCCTGAAGCACCATAACCCTTTTCATTGTCTGAGTAATTCAGAGAATTTTAAGGTACAGAAAAGTTTTGTCTTTATTCCAGAACATAACTGGTATACTGGCAGACATTCAGAATATCTCTGGAATAATATACCATAATTAATATCTCTATATATATTTAATTTTTTAATGTTTACTTTTGAGAGACTGAGATGGCGGGGGAGGGGCAAAGACAGAGGGAGACACAGATTCTGAAGCAGGCTCCAGGTTCTGAGTTGTCAGCACAGGGCCCAACATGGGGCTCAAACCCACCAACCATGAGATCATTACCTGAGCTGGAGTCAGAAACAACCAACTGAGCCACCCAGGCACCCCATCCTATTTTTATTAAAAATAGTATTTTAAGAAGTAACCAAATATCAAAAGACAGAAAAGTTATACAAAGAATCTTCTTCATGAGCAAGGCTACCAAAAAAAATGGGCCACAGAAAAAACCTCACATGGTTCTTTGGTCCTTTGGTTGTTGAATATCAAACACAAACTATAAAGTGAACATATTTACAATGTTTTAAGAAAGATGAGCTGAAAAGGAATTACAAAAAGTCACAGGGTTAATTAGAAAAAAAAATGATTGGGTAATTTTCTAAATACAAATTCAATAGCCAACACTGAAAACTGAATAGATGGTATAACAGCAGAAAAGAACCAGCTAAAAATGGAATTTGTAAACCTAAAGGTAAGTTAACATAATACAATGTCCATCAAAAATTATCATACGTGAAAAGAAGCTGATCAAAGTCTTTCATAATGAAGAGAAAAAACAATCAATAGAAACAGAGCCAAGACAACAGAGATGATGGAATTGGCAAATAACAATGTTAAATGTTAAAATGAACTTATACTACATATTCAAGATATCAGAGGAAAGCATAAACAGGATGAAAAAAAAATAAAAGTTTTAGAAAAGACAAAAACATCAAGATTGGATGAAAAGACCAACATGAATTATTCCTTATGTGGAGATTACTATAAGTCATGCAGAAATCTTGGAGTATGAGGTCATATTGAAACTAAATTGTACTTTTCAGCTCTCTCTCTTTGGAGGTATATGATTGTATTTTGCCTATAGGAAAAATTACACACACACACACACACACATATATACGTAAAATTACATACATAATTATATATTTTAAGTTTTAATTTTATTTTAGCATATGATAGGAATATATAAGTGTGTGTGTGTGTGTGTGTGTGTGTATATATATATATTTTTTAAGTTTATTTTATAGAGAAACTGTGAGCAGGGAAAAGGGCACAGGGAGAGAAAGAGAGAATCTTAAGTAGATTCCACTTGCAGTGTGAAGCCCCACACAATGCTTGATCTTACGTCCCTGGGATCATAGCCTGAACCAAAATCAAGAGTCAGCTGCTTAACTGACTGAGCCACTGCTTAACTGACTGAGCCACCCAGGCATCCCAGTAGGAACATATTTATTGGCTTTCCCGCAATGAGATAGGGCTACCTGGTTAGTGCTAGTAATAAAAGTGGTGAGCAGAAATGACATATGCTTTTCTTAGGTGAAATTTTTGATTCAAGACTCTTCAGAACTATCTTTCTGCGTGAAACAATGATCAGTATTATTACAGAAAATGGCTATGGCTACTTTCTCAGTCTAGGAGCCTGAGAAAAGATGACTCCAGTCTAGGGACACGTGGAATGAGTGATAAGTAGTCATCTGATCATATGGATTCTTATTTAACCTTATCATGGCCTACCTTAGGTTATCTGAACTTCAGAATTACTTGTATTTGAGTTTGTTGTGGGGAGCTGTACTATGCTAGTCCATGTTTGGCAGCCTCCCTGGCCTCTACTCACTGAATATCAGTAAAAACCTCCCCCACCCCGACCCAGTTGTTAAAACGAACAAAAAAATGTCTTCAGATCTAAAAATGTTTCCAGATATTTCTACATGTCTCCTGGGGGACAAAATCACCCCTGGTTGAGATCACTGCCTATCCTGACTTCAAGAATTAATAACATGAGATGAGCATAACTGTTTAAAATAATATTATTTTCTTAGAACCTAACATAATTATAATTTACGAACAGTCGTCAGGAGAAAAAAAATGAGATTTAATCTGCTCTAAAACTCTTGTATTTTCTTACACACACAAATAGTATATTCAATCTCTAAATCTACTGGGGTTATATTAAAATTTAAATCCTCATGCTAAAAAATTATCATCTTATATGAAAGAAGAAGCCCAATTATATATACAGGCTATGAATGTACTGAGACATAAATGAAAACCTGGTGATGTAAAAAGGTCAAATTACGGTCAATAAAAACTAAAAATATGTGTTTGTTTTCATTAATATCAAACAAAATACATGTCAAGTCAAAAAGTACTAACTGAAGTCAACGTGTTCCATGTCTATCTATTTATTTATCTATCATATATCTTCATTACATGTATATATAAAGCCCTAGTATCAGGACACATACAAACATTTTAAATTTCTACATCACTTAAAGTAATCCCTCTCTCTCTCTACACACACTCACATGCACACACACACACACGTTCATACACACACAGAGGAAAATGTTGGAAAATTACAAAGAAAAAAAGACAATTCCAAATCCACAGAGTGGGGAGTTTTACACACCTTTCACACTAACTAATATAACAAATAGCATATATGCATGTGTATATATATCAGACATATAGATGATTTGAACAATATTAACAAACATGGCCTAAAGATAACCAAACATGACATATAGAACACTACACTGAATAAATATGGTACACACACTCTTTTTTTAAAAGTCTAACCAGAATACTTATGAAATTCAACATATACTGAGATACACAATTTTAAGAAAATCTCAACAAATTTCAGATCACTGAAATCATATAACTTGTGTTCTCTGGACAAATGCATTTATATTAGAGATCAATAAAGCAATAACACTCAAATTATTCCAAATAATACATTTGGATATTTCAAATACACTGATAAGTTATAAATTAAAAAAACTCACTATCCAAAGAAGAAATTAGAAAATGTTTTGAATTGGATATTAATGAAAGTGCTACATAGAAATATTTATGCCATCCTAATATAATAGTATTTAATGGGAAATTTATAGCACTAAATGTTTTTATTGTAGAAAAAGTAAAGCTAAATATATGATCAAGAATTCATTCTCAGAAGTCTACAAAATAGCAAAATAAACTCTCAAATAGAAGTCTATAAAATAATACCAAAATAACAGCTCAAACAGAATTAAGAATTAATATAGATGAGTTAAGTCTTTTTAGATGAGATAAACTTTTAAAGACAAATATATATTGGAGGAAAATAAAAATATATATTATTTATAAAAAACAATAAAAGGCTGGAAGGATTAAAAAGATTAAAAAAGAGTCATAAAAAATAAAAATTTAGACAGATACAATAAATATAAGCAGGAAAAGTATAAGTAAATGAAGATGATAAAATTTTGACAGGTTATACCTATCAAGGAGGATAGGGTTTTTTTAATAAGAAGGAACTCACTAGACTCTAGTAGTGATTACATAGCCTTTGCAATTAATGCTACACTCTACAAATATATTTAATGCAATTTTCATCTTGTCTATTATATTTTCCAATCAGAATATAGGTAAAATAGGTTCATTATAGATCTGTAGTTAAAATCAAAATATATATTAATAAATATTACTTTGAGGCATTTTAAAAGGCATTTTAACTCTATACCCAGAAGAGCCCCATCTCCTATGAGAATTCTGAATTCAATTTTATTCAGTTAAATTACTCATAATTAATAAGACAAAGAGTTTCATTACAAAAGTTGAAATGTTAAAAATAATTATATGGGTTTAAGTGCAGAAATTTACACACCATGCCAATGGTCAAAGATAATTTAAGGAATTATTAAAAAGCCCTATCAACATAGTTATCAGAGGGGATATCACTTATCCATCACAAAAGCCCAAACGTTAGGATAAGAGGTATATTATTATCCACATAATATAGACAAGATAACTTAGAATTAAAACTTCAGTAACATGCTCACTTTCATTAGTAAGTAGGAAACCATGGCTTTCACAGTCTATTTTTTCCAAAGCCCAGGTTACTTAGCATTTCATGAAATATGCTGTTTACAGATCAGTTTTAATAAATTACTTAACAGGTTATACTCCCAAATCATTTTTCTTTAAAGTAGTATAGCCTTGATAATAAACCAACGAAGATAGTAACTAAAAGAATATATTGTCTTTTGAATTTCCTAAATAAGGTTTGTAAAGTTAACTTTCTGTATCAATTAATTGCTATGACTCAAAAGCCAAAAGATACCTGCAGTAAATATTGGAATTAAAGGTGTACATTAAAGTCTTTTTTCTACCCACCCTTCTTTTGCTTTCAGGAAATACTTCTGTAGTATTTTTGTGAAGGTGTGATCATGAAGTTCAGAACCAAGATAAATATAAATGAATGTAATGTAAACATAAATATGCAAAGTGATTTATAAATTGCATGAGGCAGATACTTCCTATATTGTCAGGAATTCCAGGCAGTTTCAAATTCAATGCAGTTACAAAATGTTATGCAATATTACTTAGGTCACACTTTGGTTAGAAGGATGCATTACACATGTGTAATTTCTGCTTTTTTATACTTTTATGTTTTGTGTGTTGCTCATAAATAATTACTAGGTATGAAGCAAATAAGAATTGAGGCAGACTGAGGAAAGCAAATGTATATAATTATATTTAGCATATAAATAATTTCTGAAAATATGACTGACCATGCTAATTTGCTTTATGTCCTTGCATCAACTTCACCACCTACATTCTTAGTGGGCCCTGTATAGAAATTCATGATCCCTTATTTGTAGGACCATAATTAGTAAAATAGCAGACAGTTGCATGTCAAATAGAAATAAAAATTTTCTCTAAATAAAAATTATAAAAGGCAAATGGTTATGGTTTTTGAAATTCAAAAAGATGTCCATGCTTTTTAAGGAAAGTAGCATTTATTTCTTTTCTTTCCAATATATCACTATATCCACACTATATCACCACTCCTTTAAAAAGGAGTATAAGGTTATAATATAATCTTAGTGTTCCAGGATATGCATATTCAAAGACCTTCTGAGAAGTTGAACAGCCACTTTTTCTTGGTTCCAAATCTCACAGAAACATTTTTTCAGAGATTATATTATTTTGCCTTTCTTGATATATAAAAATACTTTTGCTACTACCTAAATCTGGAAATGAGAGAGAAAACAAGAAGCAAAGAATTAGAATTAAGGAAACTCCTTTTCTGGAGTTCTGAAAGATTCTCAGAGAAAATTAGCTACTATGGATTAGGATGTGTTTTGAAAGAAAGATAAATGATTAATAGTGATAGAAATCTTTTTTTTTGTTTTTTTTTTTTTTTTTTTTTTTTTGTCAAGGGCTAAGAGAGACAAATCAATTAGATTCATGAGATGATAAGGTTAATGTTCAAACCAATGTACTTAATGCCACTAGCTTGTATGAATAGCATTCATTTTATGTTCCTGATTGCCCTTTTTTAATGAATGCCAGAGAATGGATCTCTAATATGCCAAGGTTTTGCCCTATACTTCAGAGACTAAAAATCTGCTTTAATTCAAGAACCAAGCAATTCCATTAAAATTCTATACTTGCCAAAAGATTTTTATTAACATTTGACATCAATTCTGAGCTCTGAAGCATTTTAGTAGAGGTTACACAGGATTTAACATCTTGGAACATACACTTAAGTGTATTACCTTAGAAGGCATGGGGACCTTGTAGTAGGAAGTTATGTTCTGAAATATTAATTTGATTTAGTGCCTTGGAAGCAGTGTTAGAAAGGCTTACTAATAAGAGAGGAATAGGAGGGTCAAATAAGATGCATCTGCTCTCCTACCATATTATTTAATTACTATCATTGAGTTGCCTAACTCACTGGATAACAATCAAATCTATCCATCTAATTGTAGCTATTTGATGTGATTTGTGGTTTGGCAATGAAATTCAAAATTAGGCAATATATTCTCATCTGTATCTGTCTCTATAAAAACATATTACCTATTAAAGATTCTAAGTGCAATTTTTACTTGTTGCCATATTTCTAAATAAACAGAATCATTTTCATTAACAATTCATTGAGCTTATGTTCATTTTTATTTGTAAGAGCCACTGAATGACCTCATAAAAATAATTCTGGTAAAAAATAACTGTAAGTTTAATAAAATGCATCTAAATTGTTTCAGGTCACAAAATGCCTGAGTTTCTATTCATTCAGTGATTATCAGAATTAATGTGATTTATCCCTTCATTTCAAAGTTATAATTCTCTGACACATCAAAGGCATTTAAAATTGGGGTGGGAAGAGGCAAGATAATCCTTGCTCCATAAAAAAATCAAAGATAGAAGAAAATAAAATCACTCATGAGAAACGGAAATATTTTGCATTTAATTTACCATTAAAAATTTTATTTTTATATGTAAAATCCTTAAAATGATACAAAAATTATACTGTCCATATAAGTCTTTCTTATGTTTCTGTGTTTACCACTTACCTCTCTTCCTCTGAAAGTAAATTAATAATATATTACCATTTATTTTCTCTTCCCTCCCAATGAAATTGGTATGATTCTAACAAAACAAGTGAAAGATCTATATAAGGAAAACTACAAAACTCCAACGTAAGAAATCAAAGAACTAAATAAAGGTAGACATATTCCATGTTCATGGATATGGAGACTCGATATGTCAAGATGATAGTCCTTCCCAAAAGAATCTACAGATTCAAGTCAATATCCAGCAAATTTGCAGCAAGCTATTTATAGGCATTGGCAAAGTGACTCTAGAATTTACATAGAGAAGCCAAAGACCTCAATAGCCAACACAATATTGAAGGGAACAAACAATGTTGGAAGACCAACATTAACCAACTTTGACTTACTATCAAGCTATGGCAATCAAGACTGTGGTATTAGCAAAAGAAGAAAAGGATCAATGGGAAAAAAATACAGTGCCCAGAATAGACCCATGTAAATATATTCAATTGATTTCTGACAAAGGAGTAAAAACAAACAAACAAACAAAAAAAAAAAACATAGTGGAGCAAAGAATCTTCTCCACAAATGGTGCTAGAAAAAAAGTAATGCAGAAAAGTGAATCTAAACAAGACCTTACACTTTCCAAAAACATTCAAAACAGATCAAAACACTAAACAATAAAAGTGCTAGAAAATAACATAGGAAAAAACCTAGATGACATTGGATACGATGATGACTTTTTAGATACAACACCAAAGGCACAATCCATGAGTGAAATAATTGATAAAGTAAATATCATTACAATTAAAAACATCTGTGCTGTGAATTAGAATGTAAGGAGATTGAAGTGACAAGTCACAGACTAGAAGAAAATATCTGTCAAACACATATGATAATGGACCGTTATTCAAAATTTACAAAGAACTCTTAAAATGTAAATGATAAGAAAATGAGCAACCCAATTAAAAGAAATGGTTAAAAGTCCTGAACAAACACCTCACCAAAGAAGATACTTAGATGACAAATGATCATATGAAAAGATGCTAAATATATGTTATTAGGAATTGAAAATTAAAACAAGAATGAGATACCTCTACATATCTTTTAGAATGGCTAAAATCTAAAATACTGACAACACAAAATGTCAGTGAGGATGAGGAGCAATTGAAACTCTCATTCATTGCTAGCAGGAATGCAAAATGGCATAGCCACTTTGGAATACAGCTAAGTAGTTTCTCAGAAAATTAATTATACCATACATTCAAGGAGTTATGCCCCTTGGTATTTATCCGAAGGACTTGAAAATTATGTCTACACAAAAACCTGCATGTGGATATGTACAGCAGCTTTATTCATAACTGGCAGAACTTGGAAGCAATGAAGATATCTTTTGTAGGAAAATAGATAAGCTGTGGTACATCCATGAAGTATTATTCCGCACTAAAAATGAGAGTTATCAAGCCATGAAAAGACATGGAGGAACTTAAATGCATATTACTAAGTAAAATAAGCTAATATGAAAGGGCTACATACTATATAATTTGAAGTATATGACATTCTCAAAAGGCAAAACTATGGAGACTGGAAACGGGGTTAGGATGAGTAAGTTCACTAGGATAAGTAGAAAACAGAGGCTTTTTATGTCAGTGACAGTATTCAGTATGAGACTAAAATTTTAGACACATATTATACATACATTTGTCAAGATCTACATTATGTACAACACTAAGAGTAAATCTTAATACAAACTATGAACTTTGGGTGATTATGATGTGTCAATGTAGGTTCACTGACTATAACAAAGGAACTACTGCAGTGCAGGATGTCAATAGTGGGGGAGTTTGTGCCTGTGTGGGGACAGTGAGTATATACAGAAACTTTCTTACATTCTGCTCAATTTTGCTGTGGACTTTAGATTGCTCTAAAAAATGTGTATTTAAAAAAGAAAACCTTTATGTGCCAAAGGACACAATCAACAGAGTGAAAAGGGAAACCAGAGAATGGGAGAAGATACGTTTATTATATCACATATCTTATAAGTGGTTAACTTAGAGAATATATAAACAATATATAAACCCTTATGACTCAAAAAAAAAAAACCACCACTAAATAACTCCTTTTAAAAATGTACAAAGTATCTGAACAGACATTTCTCCAAAGACAGTATACAAATAGTCAACAAACATAAGAAGATGCTTAACATCACTAACCTTTAGAGACATGCAGGTCAAAACCACAGTAAGAGATCACCTCACACTCTACAGGATGGCCACTAAAAATAAAATAACACAATGCCAACAAACCAAAGGAACAGAAAATAATGTGTTGGTGAGGATTTGGAGAAATTTGAAACATTGGGTACTGTTAATGGGATGGTAGAATGGTGCAACCACTACAGAAAATAGTATGGTGGTTACTCAAAAATTAAAAGCAGAGCTACCAATTGATCCAGCAATCCCACTTCTGTGCATACATCTGAAATAACTGAAAGCATGGTTTTGAAGAGATATTTGGTCACTCATGTTCACAGCAGCATTATTCACAATAGTCAACAGATGTAAGCAATCCAGACGTCCATTGATAGATGAAGGGATAAAGATGATGTAGTAAATACATACAATGAAATAATAGTCAATATATCTCTGTTCATACCAGCACTAACATCAATAGACAAGCAACCCCAATATCCATCAACAAATGAATGGATGTACAAAATGTGGTATGTATATACAATGGGATAATTTCAGCCTTAAAAAGTGGAGGGGAAATAATGTCACATGTTACAACATGAACGAACCTTGAGAACATTATGCTAAGTGAAATAAACCAGTCACATAAAAACAAATACTGTCTTATTCCACTTATATGGTGTATCTAATGTCAAATTCTTAAGAACAGCAAGTAGAATGGTGGTTACCAGGGGCTTGTTGGAGGGAGAAATGGGGAATTATTATTTTTTATTAAAACTTTTTTAATGTTTATTTATTTTGGAGAGAGACAGAGCACGAGTCGGGGAGGGGCAGAGAGAGAGAGAGGCAGACAGAATCTGAGGCAGGCTCCAGGCTCTGAGCTGTCAGCACACAGCCCAACGCAAAGCTTGAACTCACAAACTGTGAGATCGTGACCTGAGCTGAAGTCAGATGCTTAACCGACTGAACCACCCAGGTGCCCTGGGAAATGGGGAATTAGTAAATGGGTACAAAGTTTCAGTTTTACAAGATTCAAATGTTCTAGAGATCTGTCACATAACAATGTGGATGCACTTAAACTCTACTGAATTGTATACTTCAAAGATGGTTGAGATGGTAAAAATTAAAAGGTGTCCTTTATTTCATGTATAATTTAGGATATTACATCATATAGACATACCATAACATATTTAACCAATGCTTTATTTGCGAATATTTAAGTTAATTTAAAAAATTTTTAACGTTTATTTATTATTGAGAGACAGAGACATAGCATGAACGTGGGAGGGGCCAAGAGATGGAGAAACACAGAATCTGAAGTAGGCTCCAGGCTCTGAGCTATAAGCACAGAGCCCGACGCAGGGCTTGAACTCGCAAACCAAGAGATCATGACCTGAGTCAAAGTTGGACGCTTAACCAACTGAGCCACCCAGGTGCCCCAACATTTAAGTTTATTTTTAGGAAATATTCCAGTAAAATCTGTGATATGATGTACATGCTCTTGGGTATTCCCATATTTGGAAAGGAGAAATCTGTAAAAAGACTGAGTAGCAGGAACCATGAAGTAAATGGATAACACAAGAGATTATGTCACTGAGCAAAGTATATACAATGTTTCAGGAAGGAGAAACTGAATAGTTGTGTAAATTTCTGCTTTTTAGTTTGAATTAAATGAGAAACTAGAATTGATCACTGAATTTGGCAAGATTGAATCTTTAATGCTACTATATTTGAAGGGTAGAGAGAATGAAAACCTTATTAGAGAGAGATCAATGTTGATGAGAAAAGGGGATGCATAAGCCAGAACTATAATTATAAATAAGTCTTTAAAATTATTATGATGGAGACAGAGAAATAAAACAGTAGCTGGAGAAAAATTAGAGATCAAGTAAGAGTTTTGTTTGTTGTGGTTTTACTTTTTGTTTATTTTTTAAAGTTTTTATTGTGAAATAACTAGAATCACATATGATGGTAGGAAACAATATTAAGAAATACAATGTATCCTTTAGCAAGTCTCCTCCAATGAGTATATCACGTGAAACTATACTTTAATACCTAATGTGACACAGTAAAAATAAAAGACATGCTCATCTCCACAAAGATTCTTTATGTTGCCCATTTATAGTTACTCCACTTTCCTCCAGCCTCCCTCCCTAACTCTTGGCAGCCGATAATCTGTTCTCCATTTCTGTCTTTTTGTCATTTCAAGAATGTTACATAAATAGAATTGTACAGTATGTAGTCTTTGGCAGTTAGATTTTTAATTCAAATTAATTTCCTAGAGATAATCTATGTTGTGTCTATAAACAGCCTGTTTCTTTTTATTGATAAATAGCATTCTATGGTATGGATAGAACACAACTCGCTTAACTATCTATTGACATACATCTTGGATGTTTCCAGTTTAGGCTATTACAAGAAAGATACTATGAACATTCTTTTCTAGATTTTTAGGTGAAAATACATTTCTCTGGGATAAATACTCAGAGTCAAATGGCTGGGTCATATGGCAATTACATGGCTAGTTTTGTAAGAAACTTCCAAAATGGTTTTCAGAGTGGCTATGCCATTTTACATTTGCCCCCCCCATCACCCTGTGCCAATGAGTTTAAGTGATCCAGTTTCTCCACATCCTCACCAATATTTGGTGTTGTCACTAGTTGGTAGTTTAATCAGTCTGTTAGATGCACAGTATTATCTAATGGTTTTAATTTGCATTTCCCTGATGACTAATGATGTTGAACATATTTTCATGTGCTTATTTACCACCTGTATATCTTCTTCAGTAAAGTGTCTGTTCATGTCTTTTGCCCACTTTCTGATTTTTTAGGTTTGTGCTTTTGACTTGTAAAATTTCTTTGTATATTCTATATACTAGTTCTTTGTCTGATACATGTTTTGCAACTATTTTCTCCTAGGCTCTAACTTGTCTTCCTATTAACAGTGTATTTTTTATTGCTTTTATTTTGGCAGTAAATTAAGCAATATTATCATCTGAAAATGAAAATAAATTTTGGAAGTTTAGGATGAAAGGGTATGAAACAATCTTTTATAAGAGTGCTAAAGTATGTAGAAACTTATTTTAGGATTATCATGGCCATACTGAAAGTCTATCTGTGGAGACAGGCATAAAATGCAGTAATCTAACATGCCTTGTGTTTCAACCTTCCAAAGATAAAGTAGAAAACTGAATTAACTGGGGTTGTGGCTTTACCAAGAGAAGTTGGTATGTGGGAGACTGAGGAAATCGTGTTGATGGGATATAGAAAGCATTGGTTGTTCTGATGGACCATTGATTATTATCACAGAAATGAGGGATATTAATCTAATTAACAGTTTTTAAGATCAGTATTAGTGATGATAATGGGAATCAAAGAACTGCTACCATTGAGGAACTAGGGAGTGAAAGGAGAAGACAAATGCCTAAAAATGCAATGAAGAACAAGGACAGCACCAGTTTCACCTCCTTGTGATCCCCATGGCACTGAAGACTAATCCCCAGGGAAAAACAAAATTTCAGTTACAAACAAGAAAATGATGGCGATTGCTAAAGAGGTGTTTAGAAATTTGGAAATATGTTGATGACAAGGGTATGAAATTCACACAGCACCATGGAAGGTGAGAACTCAGGAGAAGGGTAGACGATTGGTCATACTAAGAAAATAGGAAGTGGTATGGCGCAGAAGTCTCGCTGATGAGCAGGGTTCTGTGAAGCTTGATTTCTTACAGAAAGGGAGGTACACAAGACATGGTACATGAAGGAATCAGTCTTGATGTTCTCTGAGGGGTAGGTGAGTGATTAGCTTTGATTTGAGCCACCTTATTGGGTATAATTGGGCATCTTTAGTACTGAGAAAGCCAGTCATTCTAGGAAACTGAGTGGGCTGTTTGATTTAAAAAAAGTGTGAAGAGTGGGCTGCTGCTGATACCTACCTATGTAATGTTCACATATATGTCACATCCTTGATTTGAAGGTCTTCAAGTGTGAAGTTGGGAGTATTTGTAAATGTAAATGGTCAAAAACAAAATGTGTAATATATAGTCTCTCTTATTCTAGATTCTCAGTCTCCATATCTGCTTTGAATTCTATTTCCACCTCTATAAATAGTGGGTCAGTTAGGACAAAATAAGATAATTCTATAGACATTTGAAAGGAGAGATAAATGGTATGGATGGACTAATGAAGTCAGTCCTTTCCGTTAAAGTTTTTTCTGCTTTGATTTTGATTTTTTTTTGTTTGGTTTTTTTTTTTTTTTTTTTTTGGATCAACACCTGAATGACTTAGCCAGCCATGTGAATGTTTGCAAACAAAGTGCTCCAGAAAGTGAAGACAAGATCTGCAGTTGCTTTGAGGTGGTAAAAGTGTGGCTTAGAAAAGGAAAAGAAAGAATGCCAGGGTTCATTGATTTTAGTGAGCAGGAGTGATTATTAACAATTTTATTGTAAGTCCAATTCAGAGAATATCAATTCTGGAGTCAAATAACTTTGAGATTGAGTCCCAGCATTGTCGCTTATTTTATGCAAAAGTTATCACTTATTTTATGCAAACTCCACAGTGTCAGATACTTTATTGATTATGTAGAGATAATGATATTATCCCTCATATACAACCTTGGCAATACTCAGTGAAATATCTCACATAAAGTACTTAGCACAATATATGATCAGTATGTGTTTAGATAATACTATTAAGATTTTATTTTTAAAAAAAAATTTTTTTTAACGTTTATTTATTTTTGAGACAGAGAGAGACAGAGCATGAACGGGGGAGGGGCAGAGAGAGAGGGAGACACAGAATCGGAAGCAGGCTCCAGGCTCTGAGCCATCAGCCCAGAACGCGACGCGGGGCTCGAACTCACGGACCGTGAGATCGTGACCTGAGCTGAAGTCGGACGCTTAACCGACTGAGCCACCCAGGCGCCCCAAGATAATACTATTAAGATTTTAAAAGTTCAGTCTTTGTTTATCATGTTGAGTAATCAGTGCATAATTTCTAAATTTAAACTTTTAGAATGCAAACACCTTTGACAAGCAAGATGTATTATGCAGATCACAAACATATTATACTTTTAAAATGCTTATTTATAATGTTACTAAATTTCTACACCCATTAAAAATGTCTGGGCTTTGAGTCTAATTTCTAAAACTTTAATTTTTCTTCCTGGACTTAGATAACAAACTCTGAGGTTGTTACCTCAGAGATTCTTTTGAGGGTGGAATAGTTCCATTACCAGTTTGTATAAAAGAGATACCGTGCCAGAAACTACATATCTACTTCATTACTTTGAGAATCCAGGTTTGGAAAAAGGTGGAAATCTATCCTTTTTAAATTAACAGAATTCCTAGCCGCATGCACAAAATAGAAGATTAGTTTACTAAGCTTTATCATTATTATTACTTTTTTTTTATGAACATTCTCTTTCAAATGAGTCAGAGGAAATAGTTCATCTTGGAACAAGCAAATAGTTACCTTATTTTCAGCCAAATAGCATTTCCCAGTGCAGCTTAGTTGCAGATAGCTTATGATTATGTTGTTTCTGATTGGCTGGAGGAGGTAATGCTGCAATTAGCAATGTGTTTGCATTTTTTAGCTGTTGCCAGGTAATGCTCTGTTGGAGGCTCACTCTTCAGTACTTAACCACTGAAATTAATAGAGCAGCAACACATGCTGCTGGGAAGAGCTGTAGTATTTTGCTTATAAGCTCATTTTCCCTCAAAGAGTGCTTATTTATTTCTGTTACTTGTCAAAAATATCACATAAAGGAAAATGGTACAGAGAATGTGAAGTTAATGAAAACAGGTCATCTTTGTTATAATCCTTAGAAAAAGGACCCAGAGACAAAAGACTTTCTTGTTAATGTCTTATTGAGGAGGAAAAAGGGAGTTTCCCAGGGAAGAAGGTGTGAGGGAAAAAATAAAGTGGAGAAAAAGTGAAGAAAAGAAAGAATAGGAGATGCATGACCAGGCTACATGATAATGTTACTAAGTGCTCTGTCTCACTGGTATATATTCAGACAGGACTTTTGAAAGCACTGAATCTCAGAACATTTAGTTGGAATAGTTGGAACAGATGTGAAAGGTGTCCAACCAATTACATTTGCCTCCTTCTTACTGCCATATCCTATAGCAGTAAGTTCAACCAATACCACACCAACTTCCCTGAATTCTGGAGTTATGTCATGTAGAATCCTGAGTGAGGCCCCAGAGAAGTCAAAGCTTCTAGGGGGTTGGGTTTAGCTAGGGTGTATGCACACCAGTCTCTCCTTGTGAGAGTAGGCACACATGGGGGTTTTAGGGGCAACTTTGGTGGCAGGTGCAGCAGCACAGGCTTTATAGCAACAGAAATAATACAAACTGTCACTGGGAACAGCAGGACAGGTTGCCAAATCCTCGAGGGGAAGTAGGCAAGAGTGTGACAATCTGCAATGACACATGAGCTAAATCCAGTATAATCCTTGCATCATTTTGATTCACTCACCCCTTTCATGATATCCTGATCTCAATAATGTGCCTTCGCTTCTTCATAAAGAGATAAAGAGAAGGAAAGTTGCACTGTGTTAAGAAACTTGATTCAACAACTGATCCCAGGATCATAGCAGGTTTTCATTTATGGTTCCACCAACTTTTTAGATTTTTGTTCATCCACATCCAGCACTTTGACTAGGCTAATCGGTGGTAGAAGAATGATCCAAACGTAAAAGCCTGACTAAGGTAAGGAACTGAAGTCCAGTAAGATAGGGAAAGATGTTTTGCCTCTAATGGGAAGAACTGCAAAGATATAAAGCAAAGGAAATGGATCTAGGTAGAGTGAAGAACTGAAACCACTAATTCAGTCTACAACAGTGAGAAGTCACCTTTTGAGGTGGTGGTATCAGTGGCGAATCTGGGACGAGCTTCATTAAATGCCTTTTCCATCTGCTCTTTCTTCTTCTCTCCCTTACTTCCCTTTTCCCTTCACTGATGCTTCTCTAGAACTGCATTCAACAAAACTTTAGTAGAAGTTTTTGCTTTTGACTCTGTCTTCTGGGGATTAGGGACTAGAAGGGTAGATAGATCTGTAATTAAAAACAGAACTCAGAATGGAATTTTGGAATGAGGTTGGATGCAGTCTTAGGACAGCAGGTATCACATTATGATTGATGAGGAAGGTGTAGTAGATAGCACATTTAGTAAAACTTTCATTTGTGTTTAACACAGATAAAATAGAAGTAGAAAATAACCATACTCAGATATTAAGTACTTACTGTATTTGAAAGAAATGATCACAAAAAGTATGACATTTGCTGATAACACTTCACGTCTCTTAGTAAAAGAAGTTATTTGTCTGTTTACTCCATCCTGTCTCCCAAATCCCACTTTGAAAGTCTGTTTCATGGAACTTCAACTCACCTGTACTACAGGGCCTTAGAGAAAATTCTGGCAAAGCCAGGGCCTTTCTCTATGCAGTCCACCAATGTGCAGGAGCTGGGCTTTACAACTAGAAGAATACTGTGAGTTTTCACTCCAGCCTCTTTGTCTTGGAAGTGAGAAAACTAGCCAAGACCAAGAAAGAGTAGGTTACTCCAAGATGATTTGGGATAATATGTAAACCATGTAGGGAAGGATAAGATTGGTCCATTAAAGACTGAATGAAGCTAAGTTTTTTCAAGTTTGCTGTCTTTTATAGAATAACTTCTTTCTCCAAATTAATTTATATAATCCCAAAAAAATTTAAATCATTCTAAGTTACCTTAGATATTTACCTTATCTACATATAACAACTGATTTCTGAGTATAGTTAATAAAAATTAATGGAAAAAAATCATTTACCAAACCTTAAGTATGAATCTGAAGGTTCAATTCCATGGAACACTATAGGAAATTATAAAGTACTCAAAATATGCACGCACACATAAATATCACCCACCCTCATACATATATGTGTATATACACACATATGTGTATATACACATATATATACCCACCCACACACAAAGAGAATTGGAAGAATTGGAAGGGCAATAATATAATAAGAGATGTGAATAGAATTTGAGTTTGGACATACATAGACAAAAAATTCTGATGTTCTGTTTTCTAGTTATGGGAAAATGGACAAACGACTTTTCTTGTCTAAGTCTTAGGGTCATGAATGTACAATGGGAATAATATTACACTTCTCATAAGAATGCTCTAACAATGTCTTCTCTTGAGTACATTCCATTATGCAATGGAGAAAAGAAAATAAGAATGCCCTCAAGGATCCCATATTTTAGTGGAAGGGCTAGAAAATAAGCAAATATGTACAATTTATAACATCAAAATGCTTTGGTATGTGACAGCTCAGGACATTACTAGATAAAAAAGACAAACCTAACAGCCTGTGGACAGGAAAGGAAGGAAAAATTGTGCAGTAAATTAATATGTGAAAGTAAAGCATCAGTAATATTGAAACAATTTTAATCCACCACACTAGAAACGTGTTCCTTAGGATGTTGCATCACACATACACATTCCTCAAAATTTTGAGCAATATATAAACACATGCACACACTGACGAGCACAATTTTGACCCCTTTTATAGATTATCACTCTGAATATATCACCTAAGAACTGATTCTTGCAGATTGGCTTAACTAATATATGAAACTGAAAGAAGCAGTATGTAGTTTGTTGTTTTTCAAGCCTCAAAAAGTAAATTAAGTTTCTATTCTTTCCTTCATCAATAATTCTACATTTTGACTGCTAACAAGTATATTTAATTCAATCCAGCCATCATATGAGACTGGGAGGGTAGGAATTAGCTAACTGTTTTTTTTTTTGTTTTTTTTTTTTTAACGTTTGTTTATTTTGGGGACAGAGAGAGACAGAGCATGAACGGAGGCAGGGTCAGAGAGAGAGGGAAACACAGAATCTGAAACAGGATCCAGGCTCTGAGGTGTCAGCACTGAGCCCGATGCGGGGCTCGAACTCACAGACTGTGAGATCATGACCTGAGCCGAAGTCGGACACCTAACCAACTGAGCCACCCAGGCGCCCCTTAGCTAACTGATTTAATCATTGTTACAATGTATATCAATTGATGCTAAACTGTGCCTCACCCACCAAATTACTGCATATCAAGCAACTGTATACAGCACGAAGAGAGCACATTTCCTTAAAGAACAACCCTTGCTAATGTATTAATTTATGTTTCAGTTTTTCACTTATTGGTTTATCACTCAGTACTTTGAATTTAATGACTTTATTTTGTGTTCCAGTTGTAAAAGCACAAGATCATTGGAGAAAGACATGAATGATAACAAATACATTTGCAATATATTTCTTCTATGGTTAAAAACAATTGTTTTAAAAATGTGTTCACAAAGAAAGACAAATACTGTTTGTTCTTACTTACGTGTGTAATCTAAAACAACAATGCAACAATAAAACTTGAACCCATAGATACAGAGAACAGATTGGTGGTTGCCAGAAACTGGAGGTGGGGTATGGGTGAAATATGTAAAGTCAAAAGGTACAAACTTCCAGTTATAAAATAAGTCTTGAAGGTGTAATGTACAGGGTGGGGACTACAGTTAACAATACTGAATTGTAAATTTGCAACTTGCTAGGAGAGTAGGTCTTAAAAGTTCTCATCACAAGAACAAAATGTCTATGTGTGGCCATGGTTGTTGAATAGACGTACTGTGGACTGTTTCACAATATATACAAACACTGAACCATTATGCTTCACAAATGAAACTAATATAAAGTAATATGTCAATGATAGTTCATTTCTAAAAAGTGTTCC
Source organism: Panthera leo (assembly GCF_018350215.1). NCBI lineage: Eukaryota > Metazoa > Chordata > Mammalia > Carnivora > Felidae > Panthera > Panthera leo. The sequence continues at coordinate 56,979,719 of NC_056682.1, forward strand.
GATTGGGACTTGTTTTGTATTTCAGGTTTGCATTAGTTTAAAAGACTTAGAAGATAGATAATTCCATGTTCCTGGTCAAACTACCAATTTGCTTGTTGATTTTCATTTTTATATTCAGTTAATATCATTCTGGGGATGAATGTGGTTAAATGTTTGTATGTTTGTGCATGAGTATGTAGATATATATTTCTTTAGAACCATGAGAATTAATGTCTTTATTTTTTGGCAAATGGTTTCCTTATCTCAAGTCTTTAAATAGAAGCTTGTATTCAAGATGGGTAACACTGAGTACGTTTTTTATTGTTTCTTGGCCTCATGTCCCTTGTAAATAAAACTGAAATATACTGGTTTTTTTTCCTAAGACAATTTTCAGGTTTAGATGAACAAACTGTCACAAAGTAAAAGCTGATTTGCCACATCTTTCTCTTTTTTTTTCCTAGGACAGTCTACTACAATAACCTCTTTTCCATTTTTCTGTTTAATCCACTTTATCAGAATGCCCAGCCTCTTTACATAAGGAGAATGCCAGCAAGAAATGTAAACACTAACAATATAATATTCTTCTAATGTTTATTATTCATAAATACATCAAACTTTTTTTACAAGCACAAATGGTTATGCTAGAAACAGTGAATGAAATTACATCATCAATATGTCTTTTTCCTTTGATGTGGTGACAGTGATAGGTACAGAAAGAATATAATTTCTTAGGCAGCACTGTTGACATGACTTATGATGTAGCAAAACCAGTGGACAAGTGTCCTCTAGCTGTCAGTTTTTGGCTGGAATCCCAAGTGAAAATGAACAGAACAAAGAATTTTGAGGCAGCCAGTTGCAGAATACAAATTGCATAGTCATGTGGTTGACAATTTTTCCTTGTAATGACCCAATGAATCAGATGTAGGAAAGTCATTTCAAAGCTTACTAGAGAATCAATATTGACTTATTTCTGAAAAGTTTTCAAAGTCAAGTTACTAGACTTAATTGGGAAGAATGCTGTCTAATGATTTTGTTTTCTCTAACATTCCATTTTTAGCAGCTCAGTAATGAGTTATATCATTATTTATAAATAATTGTATGCTTTGGCTTTATAAAAAAGTTAAGATGCATTTTTTTTATTTTAAACAATTAGTGAGACATATACAATTATGTCATATACATATACAATATATTCTTATTCCACTAAAAATCAAAATCTTATAATCTAAATCAAATAGGGCATTTCTAACCTATATTCATTTGGGATAGAAATTTTGATTTTTTTTTCCTTTGCACATTTTGTATGTACTAGAACCTAAGGATTTAATTCAAACATCCCCCAAAGATGGTTTTGACAGAGGTGCTCCACTAAAACAGCAAGTAAATGTAGAGAGGATAATGAAGTTTTTTTTGCTTTTTGTTTGTTTGTTTGTTTGTTTTATAACAATTAAACATGACTAAGTATTCACATATCACACTTTGAACCAAACTGAAGCAGAAATATGACATTGCATTATCTATTTTATGCTGGAAGACTTAAGTCAATAAATTTTTAAAAAAAGATTGTTTATTGCTTATTCTTTTAAAATGAGATAAAAGATTATACTTGTATATATTTCACTCTTTACAATAAGGAACTTCTTGTTCATACAAAAAGAGTGGGTAATTTTGACTTTCTTTAAAAAGTTTTATTTATTTAAAGTGAACTTTTTTTTTTCTAAAAAATAATGGCTAAGAATCTTTTTTGTAATTTTAAATCATTTTTAAAGTTTTTAAAAGTTTATTTATTTTGAGAGAGAGAGGAGGGGAGACAGACACAGAGAGAGGGAGAGAGAATCCCAAGCAGGCTCTGAGCTGTCAGCACAGAGCTAGATGTAGGGCTCAATCCCACAAACTGTGGGATCATGACTGAGCCGTAATCAAGAGTTGGATGCTTAATTAACTGAGCCACTCAGGTGCCTCTGTAATTTTAAATCATTTTGAAATGAGAAATATATTCTTGTATAACCTATTGCATTGAAATTAAACTATAAATTCATTGCATTTAAAGTTATTATGGCTTGTCCAAATCTGAAAATTACTAAAAGTATAGAAAGTTGTTAAATTACTATTTAAAAAATTAAAAAACAATTAGTATATTTTAATTTTATTAACAGATTCAATGATATAGACTTGAACTATAGAAAACTTCCTAAAATTCTGTTTTGTGTTACATATGTCTGTTTCCTTAACATAACTGTAGGGTCCCTAAGGGCAGAGATGTTTCTAGCATGTGCTTATATCTTTTGCACTTACTGCAATTCTGGTCACATAAGAAGTACATGATAACTTGTGGGTAAATGAGAAAATGAGTAGAAAAATAGGCAGATAAGTAAGTAATAGGAATAAAAACGTAGATAAGATGCATAAATCAGATAAGGGGCGCCAGGGTGGGTCAGTCGGTTAACGCTCCAACTTTGGCTCAGGTCATGATCTCATGGTCTATGAGATCTCATGGTTCATGTGCTGACAGCTCAGAGCCTGGAGACTGCTTCAGATTCCGTGTCTCCCTCTCTCTCTGCTCCTCCCCTACTTGTGCTCTCTCTCTCAAAAATAAATGAATTTTAAGCAAAATTAAAAAAAGAAAGTTAGATAAATATATCCTGTGTAAATAGGTGACACAGATATGTGCAATAATTTGGTTGTTTCATACAGCTGCTTCTCTAAATCAGCCCAGTGAATTAATAAGTATTGACACAACATTGAATAACTAATATTTCAGATTGTTGTATAAGTTTGTAAAATAAAATTGACCCCTGAAAATAGTTTAAAGCTTTATCTAGCCCTTTTAGATTACAAAGATCCTCTCACAAACTTGTTTTTGGAATCATGAGAAAATATACATACTTCCTGAAACTTACCTGCTTAGGTCATGAAGACAGTAACAAAATTATAACTGGAAGACATAATTTATACATGCTTTATACAAAATCTTCCTTAAATATGTAAAGTGTGTGCATGCAGAGACTTTGTTAGCAAAACAAAAATAACCAGCCAACTAGTTATACAAAAAGGATCTGTATAGTTTAATCAGAGGAAGTGGATAAGTTGTAATTACTTTAAGGTTTCAGTATATCTTATGAAATGTGATTTATCATACTTGACAATTATAAACTGTAATTTTCTAATGTAAGAAATTCATCCATCTTAGCTAGTAGTCTGTCTCTCAGCTAAATTCGATTCAACATTTGTTAACGAACTGATACACTGTTGTGTAATGGTCTTTTGCTGGCCATGTGTGAAGTTACAGAATTTAAGAAGTAAATTCTGATCTGGCATGGGTCCTAGAAAATGGCCACAGGACTGAGTTCTGTGGATGCTCTATCCTATTTTATTTATAATATGTTTCAGTATTTTGTGAAGCTGTAACAAGTTTTTTTGGGGGGAATAGATTTTGAGTGCTTCCTATTGTCACAACTTCACACTATCTCAAAAATTTTAGAAATATCTCAGACTCAACATCAACTCTCCAGAATGTCAAGTCTATTTTTTTTTTTTTAAGTAAGCTTCACACCCAGTGTGGAGCCCAACTTGGGGTTTAAAGTCACGACCAGAGCTGAGATCAAGAGTCCTATGCTCAACCTACTAAGCCACCCAGGCACTCTGAACTTCAAGTGAATTTTAACAGAAAATAATAAAGAAATACAAAAAAGCAATATCCAAGGAATGAATAACTATACATACATACTATGTGAGTGTCTAATTTTAAGTGCATTCTGAAACTTTAAAAATATCTGGTTATAAAAGTTACTGCTGGAATGGAAGTTCTAGAGGATCCATTCACTAATAGCATTAGAAATCCTTTGATTTAGCAAAACCCCATCCTTAGGATCTGCTGACACCTTCATCCAAGAAGGGTACAAGGTCTTTCAGCAAATCTCCCACATAAGAACAATTCAACTGCCTACACACGACAAGCATTACCTCTATATGCATGTATTTATGTATATATCTATATACCCTTATTTATTGTTCCTCAACAAAGTAAGACATGGGTGAAAACAGTAACAGTGTCAAAGAGTAGTTTGTTGTTATTTAAGTGCTTTATCCTGTAATCTCCAACAGCTTTCCAAATCATTTTAATGATAACACTTCTCCTATTAATACTGGTAATAATGATGCTGGCATTTAAATTTTCTTAATATTACAAAAAGTATATTTCAAAAACCTCAATTATTCTAATGATCTACAATAAATCTGAATAAACAAGCATCATGCTCTGAAAATACAACTGTAAAGTAAGTGGCCCTAAGCTGATCTCCATTTTATACCAGGCTACTTAGATTTTTAACCCACTTTAAATAGCATTCTAGAGATACAGCTCTAGAAATTAAACTGAAACTATTTTCAAAGAGATCAATACAGTAATACAAAATCAGGAATTGTACACATCATTTGTAGCTTATATACTCTGACATTTATGTTAATTATGGTATATCTACATAACTTAATGTTGACTGTTATGATTGCATGCTATTTAAGGGCATGCTATATTCATAACTGATGGAATTTATTTAACCCGTATTGTATTTTTTAATGTGGTGGACAAAAAAGAAAATAAATAAACATCTGATTGACTGTAAATGTACAGATGTTGCTTAAGGGAAAGACATAGCTGATGGCACAGAATAAACTTAGCAGGTGCTATTGCCAGAGGAAAGCCCATTGTCAGAGGAAAGGGCTATTTGATTATCCAAATATTAATATCAATTTCTGACTTAGATGCACCAGTGTTAACATCCATTTAAGTTATTTTCAGAATATTACATCACTAAGATGGTTTAAAACAAATAAACTAGAACTCTTGCCAATTAATATAAACCTCTACCTACTCCATCCAGAAAATTGCTAATCCTCACTTTATTAAAAGTCTCTTGTATTGTCTTGATTTTAATTTCCTCAGAAGTAATTTTAAGGGACTGATCTAATATCCCAAGATTCTTTAATTCTGTAACCTTTGAATTGCTAACCTTTGCCACTCAGCAAAAATAACTATATTCAGCACTTATGGAGAAAATGAACAGATGACAAAACGAAGATTGAGTTTCCTGATATTACTTTGAGGTTAACCTGAAATCTCCAAGGAATATTCATACAGGCAATGTGAAATTGCCTTTTCTTTTTCCACTAATCTTTACTGCTTATTTTATTGATTCAATGCATTCTGATGAAACAGTGTTTAGGTAATTTTTAAAGTTTTATTTTTTTTTATAAAATTGTAACTCATTTTACCTTCCATTAAAAAATGATAAAAATCTTCAAATATCTTGCAAATGAAAAATTATATATTATATTGTATTATATAATATTATGTATTAATAAATAACTCATCTGTCTTATCATTTTTAGTTCATAGCTAAAGCAATATTATAGTTTATAATGTCATTTAATTTCTTGATCAAATTTAAGGACATTTTATGGTACACGTTTTTATTCAGGGGGGAAGACTTTGGTGTACCATTTCATTTAAAGGTTATGGAAATTTTCATCTCTCATACAGAATCCTAAAATTTAGAATTGATGTGGGGTGCCTGGGCAGCACAGTCAGTTGGGCGCCTGATTTCTGCTCAAGTCATGATCTCACCCTTCCCGGTTTCGGAGTCCCAGCTCCGCATTGGGCTCAGTACTGACAGCTCTGAGCCTCCCACTCTGTCTCTGCCCCTCCCCCGCTAGTGCTCTGTCTCTGTCTCTCAAAAATAAATAAACATTAAATTTTTTCTTTTAATTAGAATTTTTGTTGGATATAATGCAAATAATTTATTCACAAAGAAGTAGACATAACGTTCACCGGTGTTTCGAAGGTAAAATAATGTTTCAAAGAATAACAATGTTGATATTTTAATCATTATTTAATTCTATATTTTAGCAATACTATTTTTTTCTTTGACAATATTATGCAAATGATAACAACCTGCATCATTTTATTGACATCATTTTTGTATTATGGAAAGCAATCACATCAATTTGAACATGAAAATAAAGTTATTTTTAATTTATTTCGTAACAAGAAAGGAATATAATGTAGATACCATTCTAATTATAATCTTTAATCACAAAATTTATATATGCCTAACCTAAGAGTTAAAAAAGTTTTTTTTTTTTTTTTTACTACATGAAGTTTCATCTTTCTCTTAATCTCTATAATCTTTTCATTTGGTGGGGATACTACGTTTCAAATCTTTTAAACCAGATTTATCAATTCTGAAAGCTATTCCTTTTTGTAGAAGCCATTTTCAATCTTTCAGATCAACTGGAGAACCACTTAGGGAAGTAAATAAACCTATTTTTCACTCTACTAAAGTTCCTAAGTTTCAAAACTATGTTGGCATTCTATGAGGTACCATCAAAATCACCCCCCTGACCACTGGTTACTTTTTACTCCTATAATTGTGCTGGGGTTAGGAGAAACAACAATGTGTGGATCTCTTCCCTCGCCTCTAACTCTGGTAGTTCCAAGAGTTTAATCTCAATATTAAGAAAAAAGGCCACAGCCCTTCCATGTAAGTCACTGAGACAGAATTAGGAATAATAAAATGAATGGTTCGGAAAGGGAGCAGTCAAGTACAAGCCTGATTTAACCAGGCAAGGATCCGACTCCCTTTAATTAGGATCTGTGTTAGAGCTTAGAGGCTTAACATGATTTTACTTGAAGAAATGAATTAATAGCAATACTCAAGGTTTTTGATTCAGAGTACATCTTAGCTCTGAATTTCATCCCTACGTAAGGTCGCCTGTCAGTCAATCTTACACCTACTGTTCACTAAGCATAATCATAGTTTCATTTTAGTTTGTTGCTAAGTTTATTCTTAGAACACAGCTTATTTCTATAATATATTAAACAGAGTAAATAAATAGAAAAATGGGCAATCACCATTTTTTGGAATAATAAGAGGCAAAACTAAATTTAGAATATTAATAAAGATATGTATTTCTTACTAGTTTTGAATGATTTACATGTACCAATGTGAAAAATAAATTGTTCCACACTTTTCCCCCATAATATAGCTCTTGAATACTTTTATATTGATATGAATTTCCAATATTTCAATCATTTTTCTGATGCCTTTCATTTCTTTCTTAAATTATTCGATCTTTTTATTTATGAAACCCAGAAAAATTTTTGTTCTGCTGGGTGTATGCTCATTAGATGCATTAAGGTTTCATTTCTGAGGTCTAAAGAACAGGGTTCCAGCCTTGGCTCCACTGAATTATTATGTAAAATTGAGGGCTTCTCAGGTATTCTTAGTTTCCTTCACAGCAAATGCAGGTATAATATTGGCTTTATAAAGTTCACAAAGTTGTTGTAAGTGCTGTATGAAATAATATATTCAAAGACGTTCTTTAAAAAATTAACTTGTCAGTTATTGAGTCTGCAAGTCAGTTTCTAAATATTGCCATTTTTATCAATGTCATTTTCATGATTTTTAATGTTTATTTATTTATTTAGAGCCTGAATGGGGGAGGGGCACAGAGAGAAGGGGACAGAGGATCCAAAGAGGGCTCGGCACTGACAGCAGCAAGCCCTTTGTGGGGCTCAAACTCATGTATGATATCATGACCTGAGCCAAAGTCAGAGGCTCAAACGACTGAGTCACCCAGGTGCCCCCCACCATGACTTTTAAATGGGGAACTCATTCAATAAGCTATCGACTCTGTTCATAAATCCTCTTGTTCTTATTTTTTTCAACAGATAACTCCAGATTTTAATGCATGATGTTATATTTCTGAAGTTTATAATTTTCTGCTCTGGTAGGATATCTTGTTCATGGTCTTATTAATTTTAATTGTTCTGTTTTTGAATATAACATTAAGGTCACTTGAAATTGAAATTAATACCGGCTGTGACTCAGTCTAGATTCAATGTCATTAGCAAATTCCCTAAGTGCATTCTAAAGGATATTGTTAGAAATTTGAAATAAAGATGAATAAATAAAACTTTTTTTTTGTCTCCCCTGAATGACCGTGATATACTAATAAGAACTTCCTAGTTTCCTAATCTGATTTTGCAAATATTGAGATAAATTTTGTATATTTTTTTATAAATATTTACATGTCAGAATATTAAGAAATGGCATAATAGGGGCACCTGGATGTCTCAGTTGGTTGAGTGTCAACTCTTGATTTCCATTCAGGTCATGATCCCAGGGTCATGGGATCAAGCCCTACGTCAGGCTCTGCACTGAGCATGAGGCCTCCTTAAGATTCTCTCTCTCTCCCCTTCACCACTCTTCCTCTCTCATGTTCTCTCCCTCTCTAAATACATACATACATACATACATACATACATACATAAATGGCAAATATATTAAGCTACTTTATCAAAGAGGAATTTCACTCTATATGATTTTGGTGTTATATGATGTGATGTTGTGTGAAATTTACTTAAATAAGAAAATAACCAATCATAGAAACAACTTAACTGTTTAAATATTTGGGTTACTTATTTTTTTCTTTATTTCATCCCAGGTGTCTTCATATCATTTTAATAGTACCGATTAGAGACATATTTTGCATACAATTTATTTCACTTGTAGTTTTGCCAATAGCTATTTTATTTAACACAAATTACCTGACAAGTATTGAATTATACTCTTCAAGAAATTAAAGTATATACCTAACAGACTTCATAACACAGAAACTACAAGTGTATTTCAGTGTGTACATCTGTCCATCAAACAAATTAACCACATGGATTATCTAATATCCCCATAATTGTGGGTTTTGCTTTAAGAACACACTCAAAGGGAAAAAAATGCAAGTTATTTATAATGTGAAACAAATATTTCTAAGACGTCTAATATATTTTAGAAATTATCTGACTCACAAATTAGACCTGACTAGTTGCCCAGACAGACCCTAGAGCTGGGACACTACCCATCAATTAAGAAATGTAGAGCCTCTTTATATTTTCAGATACCTGTGGTTGAAGGAAATTTTAAGAAACTGATTCAGCATCTATTACATTAAAGTAATCCTGAATTGCAGGCAAATTTATAGTGTACTTTTATGAAAATAGTCGCCACTGATGACAGACAAGGCTGAAGAAATCCACACTGAGTGGCTAAATTGAAAGAGTTTTAGAATACAAAAGTTGTTCAAACCCAAAGAACTTCACTTAATTTCTGCACAATAATTGTCGTAGACTATACTGAGCTAATCCAATTTTCTAGTCAATCAGAGTCCAATTATATTTAGATGAGCTATAAGCTATTAAAAATAACTAGAGTTATATCTAAATATACGCTTCTGAAATTTGCACAGACATTAAGACCTAGTTCAAAACCTTCAAACTGGCAGGTTATAAAGTACAAAGTCAAAGTATTCTGAAAATGAATGTAGGCAACTTTGAAAGCACAATGAAATCAATTTTATTATGTCAAATATGTATACATGTTGCAGAGAATTTCTAATTAAGTCCTTTAAAGTTTTTTGCTCTGTTTCATTTTTCTACACCTTTGAAGAATATCTTTGAACATTATTAAAAGTGAAATGTGAATGTTATTTCTTTAGAATAAATGTAGCTATTTTGACTAAGCACTAAATTGTATAAATGATTTATGGGGATCAGATCTACAACTCAATTTCTATACTTTTATTCCTCTCCTTTCAACATATTGTCCTTGATTGTTATTGCAAGGTCTGAACATACTATTTCTTCATAAAATCAGAAGGTTATTAGGGAGACTGCTACGTTATTTTATGCTGAGTTGTACCTGATGAGAATATGACAATGCTCAAATATAGCCATTTATATGCCGTAAGTTGTGTACCATCGTTTTCCATAAGTATTATTTCCAGAACCTGTTTGTTCTGCATAATTGGAAACAAATTCAAATACAAAATAGTCTTGAAATAATTGCCAGCTCAATATGATAATATGAACTCATCCTGTATTTATAACTTTTCCATATGAAAAATTTATCATCGAGAAAACTAATAGTAAGTATCTAGCTATACACAACGATTTGAGCTTATATAAGCTTATATGAAACACTTGGCTTCTAATTTTTGGCTTCTAATTTTTCTATTTTCTAAGATATTTGACTACCTAAATAAGTATATTATTTTATTTAAAATCAAAGCAATTATAAATATTTTTTATTAAAGATAAAACTTAATTAGAAAATTAGTTTTATCTGATAATTTAATAATTTTAAAAAATTTTTTAATGTTTACTTATTCTTGAGAGATAGAGAGAGACAGAGTGGAGCGGGAGAGGGGCAGAGAGACAGGGAGACACAGAATCCAAAGCAGGCTCCAGGCTTTGAGCTATCAGCACAGAGCCCCACACGGGGCTTGAACTCACAAACCGGAAGATCATGACCTGAGCTGAAGTTGGACGCTTAACCAACTGAGCCACCCAGGTGCCCCTAATATAATGAATTTCTGATAACAGATAAGCTATGTTTTACATTTATATTATTAGCAACATAGTAATTAGTATATTTTATATCCAGTAACACATTACTTTAATTAATCTCTGAATTGAGCATTCTATTTTAGCCATTTTATGTGTTAAAGGCTATTTAGTGGAGTCCTGGGTAATTATAATCCAGCAGTTATTTAAATCACAATTATGTGAATAATATTGCAGAGTAATTTAACTATGGCAGTAAAGGGATGCCTAATATTTTTGTGTTGTTCTCTGGTCCAACGTTACTAAGAAATGTCACTTAAATTTTCTGCATTTGCCATGTATTCTCAAGTGAACAGCGCAAAAGACATTTTCACTTAACTCATTAAGAAATCAGAAAAGTGAGGAGCCTGGTTGGCTCAGTCAGTTAAGCGTCAACTTTGGCTCAGGTCATGATGTCACAATGGCTCATGAGTTTGAGCCCCACATGGGGCTCTGTGCTGACAGCTCAGAGCCTGGAGCTTTCTTCAGATTCTGTGTCTCCTTCTCTTTCTGCCCCCTTCCCAAAAATAAACATAAAAAAAAAAAAGAAAGAAGTCAGCAAAGTTTAAAATACAAAGAAAATTCCTTTTGGAAATGACCGCCAAACAATTTTCCAGTGGAAAGACAACTTAATGTTCATTGTAATCTTGGGTTACCATGGAAGAAAACCACCTTTTAGTATTTAAAAAAAATCTTTATGATTTACTCTGTGATAAGCTTCATATCATGTTTACTCATATATATGTTCATCTTTTTGCCTTAGCAATGGCATGCAAGAGTGAGGTAGTGAGAGTGGTTTGCCACAGTGTAGGAAATTAGGGTAATGCATTATTTGCAGGGAATTTAAAAAGAATAATACAACTGACTAAAACTTGGTCTACCTTTTATTATCACCATGTGATGGTAATTTTCAGCATCTCCCATGGTCATGTCCCTGGATTACCACCTTTGATATCCATTCCTACACATAGCCTCAGGATTCTACCAACATAAATTAGCAAAATCTTTGAATTATTTTGTTATATAAAACATCTCTTCTCTTATCAGACATGTTTTGCTCTGCTGGAAAATACTAGGATATAACTTTACTAATGAGTCTAATGCAAACAAGGAATATTTGGGGTAGATTTTAAGGAGAATGCGGATTTTTTGAAAGGAAAATCTCTAGGTACAATTATCAGTAAAGGAAGTGTGAATACGCATGTGCATGAGAAGGAAAGTTGCTTACAACCAAATATTTTCAATCAAAATTTTCGGATCACACTTCTCACTAAAAAAAGTGCACATTTTATGAGACTTGATGAGACATTAGATTAAAATTATGTTTTAATTCTGCAAGAAATTACATTTTAAAACATGTTCAGTGTGATCAGGCCTGGTAGCTACAAGAAATAAAGGAATCTTTTAGAATAGCACAGATATACTCTGTATCATGACTGTGATCTGGGGTGATAATTTAAAGACCTTAAGCCTGACATGTTCTTTCTGTAAGTACTTTAGTGCACTAAAAGGATACACCCCACATGACAGTGTCTGTCCCTGTTACCACCTTAACAGTCAAACACAGTAGGTGCCTGGTTCCTCACAGCACCGATTTCGGTACAGACTTCATCACAATCAACAATAGGTGAAAATTGTACCACTTTATGTCATTACTAGATTCCCATCTTCAATTTGCAAGAGTATTGACCCTCTGTTCAAGCATGACGATAAAACCAAACCCATTTCAACACTTTATATTTCGGAGTCTGGTTCCTGGCCTGACTCCTGGTGCCAATTTCTGTCACCATCAAGGTCCTATCATGAGACAAAACAGACACCAGCTCCTTGAACAACCACCACAACAAAATTAATGTAAGGAATTGCTAGACAGGGATAAAACTGTTAACCAGATAACGTAAGAGAGACAGAAAAAAACAAGAACCTAAGTTATCACTAAGAATTCCAGGAGAGCAGCTACCACCTCTAGCTGTGGGGGAACAAAGGAAAGAGCACAGTATCACTTAGATATTTGGCAAAGGGGCCCACAGAGCTGAAACTCAGACATCTGAGGAGAAGATGCTACCTGGCTGTTGTGTGTGACTATGACCTTGAAGGAGGAGGGGGTCTCAGGAGCAAACTGGTGTCTCAGAGAGGGTTCCGTGGTTCGAGATGTGATAGGAAAAAAATATATGGGAATGAACTGGTGTTGCCAGGATGAAGAAACATGTGATTCTAACAGTAAAGAAAGAAGGAAGAAGCATATAGCAAACACACAGGAAACCAAATAGGAAAGAATAAGTTCATTCTTTCTCCAGTCTTGGAATCTCCCTCTAGCATACACTTATGGCAGAATTCAACAGCGAGCCAGATGACAAAGAAGAAATGTTAACAGTCTCAGTACAAAGTAAAACATAGAAAGGCTAATTTGGAAATGAGAGAGAATTTCTTAACTGCCACATCAAACGTACAATTTTTACATATATCAGACAAACCCTCCAAAGAATGAAAAACTTCACTGAAATCTCAACATGTTTTGAAAGTATCATCCTCCATTCTCATTCTAAACTATTATTTTAAAGTAGCTGTTTCTGGGGCACCTGGCTGGCTCAGTTAAGTGCCTGACTCTTGATTTCAGCTCAGCTCATGATCTCAGCAAGGGATCGAGCCTTGCGTTGGGCTCTGTGCTGACTGTGCAGTCAGCTTGGGATTCTCCCTCTCCCTCTGCCCCTCCCTCCTCATGCTCTTGCATGGTCTCTCTCACTCTCTCTCTCAAAATAAACAAATAAACTTTTTTTTTAAATTAAGTAAAATAAAATAGTTGTTCCTAAACTGGGCTTGGTCTATTCATTCTTACTTCTTTTCATGTTCACAAGAGTCTGAACTAGGAGGCTCACTGGTGAAACAAAAGAAAAGAGTTTATCCGTAAAGAAATAAAAAAAAGCTTTCCATGGGGCGCCTGGGTGGCGCAGTCGGTTAAGCGTCCAACTTCAGCTCAGGTCACGATCTCGCGGTCCGTGAGTTTGAGCCCCGCGTCGGGCTCTGGGCTGATGGCTCAAAGCCTGGAGCCTGCTTCCGATTCTGTGTCTCCCTCTCTCTCTGACCCTCCCCCGTTCATGCTCTGTCTCTCTCTGTCTCAAAAATAAATAAACGTTAAAAAAAAAATTAAAAAAAGCTTTCCTTTAAATGTATCCAAGATATATCAGGTTCCAGTCAGGAGCTTAACTACTGCAGTTAACTGAAGAGGGAAATTTAATAAGATATGAATTGTTAACTAATGAAAAAGATTATTTGCTAGTAAGAGTGGTAAAAGAAACTTCTAAGAGGGCCAGAAGAAGCAAGTACTATAAAGCTAATAATAGTCTAGGCTGAGGAACATGTGGACACAAGAGGTATTATCCACTGAGGAGAGCACCCAGGTCAGGCTGGTATTTAGAGCTCTTCAGTGAAGGAGCCACCATGGAGGCACAAAGCCTGCCAGTGGCCCAGGAACTTGCCAAATAGTTTGGGCAAGCAGAAGTCAGCCCACAGAACATATTCAGTAGGAGTGGCCTACAATGAGGAGACAGCTCCCTAGACTGTGGCTGGAACTACAGTGTAAGTAGCTGCTAGATATAGAGGGAAGCCCAAGAGTGCTGCAAGCGTTCGCTGAAGGCCCTGGGTGATGCCCCCAGGATCTCAGCATACTCATCCATGGGTTATTGCCTTAAAAGAAGGAAAACTAGAAGATTTACTGGGTCCTGCTGTAGTATCAGAAAACAAAGCAAAAAAAGGTGGATGTAGAGCTGAAAGACAATAAATTGATCACTGTCATATCTGTTCATGTTTTATCTTCCCTGCCAAAAAAAACCAGGGAAATAGGTCCAGGAAATTTTACTGACACATCACTGCATTAGTTCAAAAATGTCTTCATGTGTAATTAATTGCATTTCCTAGTTCATGAAGTAGTCAGAGATAGGGTACGATATTATACTTGTTTTACACTAATTCTCAAATTATTTTCCCCCATCTAGCAACGTCAACGTCAACAAGCAAATTCTTGGACCCCACTTCTGACCTCCTTCAGTCACTGCTCAGAAGTCTGTGTTTAAACAACTCTTAGAGATGACTCTGATGTATGCTAAAGTTTGAGAACCTTTATATATTCAAGACTGATTTTCATGAACCTTTGACTGTCTTTCCATTCCCTGAAATGTCTTACGAACTTGAACAGATATAATTCACAAGAAATATAAGGATTAAATAAAATCTTAATTTTAATTTTTATTTTTAATTGACAAACTATTTACCATAGCAAAATATCATATTACCTTTGTACTATGTGTACCAGACCAGGAGAGATAGAAAGAGAGAGAACAAGAAAACAGAATAAGAGTGTTAAACCTCACAATGGTTACCTAAGAAGTGATAAATATCTCTTTGGTAAAATTGTAGAAATAAATTCTAAAATTAATGAAATGTCCAGATCAGAAATTAAGTAAATTTTTGAGAAAAGATAGCTGTCCTATTAGCTGATTAAAAAAAAAAAAAACTGTCTCTTTGAAACTATCATTAATAAGAAAATTAGTACACAGTCAAATTAATACCACTATTATCTAATATCAAAACCCTAGTGCATTTCCACATTACTCTTTATATATCAATATGCTTCACTCAGTTGGAAATTTTGGTGATGGTCAAGACAGTATGTATGGTTGAGTTGTGATCTCTGTTTCCAATTAATTTTTATATGCCAGAAATACTAACAGCTTAATTTTATTTTGGAAAATCTAATTTTATTAAATTCCAATTTAATGTTTTAAAATAGATTTAATGATGCACTATTATTGGCACATCAGTGTTAATATCAAATTTGGCGTTTTAGTTGTATTATTCAGGTACATTTTTTATATAGAAATTTTTTTCTAAGACATTAAATGGGCATCCTTTTTTATAGACTTCAACTAAAAGCACAGGAAGCTAAATTAGTATTATTTCTGAATAGCATATAATCAGTGAAACTTGTATGGTCTTGACTTAGCATGTGAGGGTCACATCAAGTACATTATAACCTCCAGGCAGTTAAAAGTTAACGGCTTCATAAATATGTCACAGTGACAAAAGACCTATAAAATTAATATAAATTTAATACAAATGGTCACCATTCCCAAATTTTCTTCTTGGATGGATGAAATTACTTTTTTATTATTACCATAATTTTAGATAACCTTAATGCAGTAGCCAGCTTATATTACAATGTCTATTATGATATATTATAAATATATGTGTCTAAACAGAAGTGCACAATAGAATTATAAAATATTTTCTAAAAAAAGTCAAACTTTTCGACATCAATGGACTTACACTACCATAACTGGAGCTAAATATTTCTTTAGAAGTTACCTCACTAGAATCCTGTTACCTTTAATGTAAGGATAATCAAACCTGTAGGAAGAAATATCGAATGAGTTTTTATTTTATTTTATATTTTATTTTATTTTATTTTATTTTATTTTATTTTATTTTATTTATTTTATTATTTTATTTTTAAAGGTGGGGGGGGCAGAAGAAGAGAGAGAGGGAGAATCTTAATCAGGCTCCACACTCATCCTGGATCCTGAGAAGGGATTTGATCTCACAACCATGAGATCATTACCTGAGCTGAAATCAAGAGTCAGATGCTTAAACAACTGAGCCACCCAGGTGCCCCTACTTTTGTTATTTTAACAACTCTCAAATTTTTATAGAACTGTAAGTAATAGAATATAAAAAAAATTTAACCATATAAAGAGGTGCCCCAAATCACCTTTAACGTCAGATGGCTACAGTTAGCTGAAAGTCACAGGAGTTCAATTCCTTTCCATTTTATTCATCCTTTAAAAGATAATAGATTTGGCAGTAGGGACAGCTTGCCAATAATTTCAAAAACTTGATTTATTTCAATTAATGATCATCTTTATGGAACTGAGAAAGTCAATGAAAATAAATCTAAATTAAATAAAGAAATTTAGAAAGATAGGTTACTTTTAATCTAGGTTGAAGACATTTAAAATAAAAATGACCATGCTGATATCCAAATAAAATATACTTTGGCATATTTTGAAAAGATTATGATATGATTAATATTAATGTCCCAAAATTTAGTTCCACTTTGATGAAGAGTAATAATTTCTTTTCACTCAGATACTCATGAATTGAAGACCAAGAGTTGTGTCATAAAACCTAAAATTAAACCTCTGCTTATTTTTTGAACCTTTTTTAAAAATACCTATTTATTTTGAGAGAGAGAGCTTGAGTGGGGGTGGGGAAGAGGGAGGGAATCCCAAGCTGACTCCATGCTCAGTGCAGAGTCCAACACAGGGCTTGATCTCATGACTGTGAGATCACATCCTGAACTGATATCAAGAGTCAGATGCTTAATCAACTGAGACACCCAGAAGTCCCTGCTTATTTTAAATTACACACTATTTTTTTTTTATTTTAGAGAAAGAGGGAGGACAAGTGGGGGAGAAAGGCAGAGAGGGGTGGGGGGAGGGAGAGAGAGAGAGAAAGAGAAGGGGGCAGAATATTAAGCAGGCTCCACACTCTGGGTGGAGCCCATCGTGGGGCTCAATCCCATGATCTTGGGATCATGATCTGAGCCAGAATCAAGAGTCAGATGCTCAATGAACTGAGCCACGCACGCACCCCTAAAATACATATTTTTAAAAGTTCCAGATAATATCATCACAGACTCCTAAGGTGATTTATTAGAATTATTACAGCATATCAATAATCAGTTTACCACCCTTATGAAAGATAATTTTATGACATAAATGAGGCAGATGTTAAAGAAGCTGCAGGGAAAGAAAATTGGAAGCTGAAAAAATGCTGAAAGCATTAGGAGTGTAAAATATGTCCTGAGTCAGACATCAACTTTATTAACATTGGAGAATTAAAAAAAATACCCAAAGGAAACAAAAATATGAATTCAAAGGGATACATGCACCCCGATGTTTATAGCAGCATTATCTACAACAGCCAAATTATGGAAGCAGTCCAAGTGTCCATCAACTGATGAATGGACAAAGAAGATGTGGTATAATGGAATATTACTTAGCTATAAAAAAGAATTAAATCTTTCCATTTGCAATGACATGGATGGAGATACAGACTATAATGCTAAGTGAAATAAGTCAGTCAGAGAAAGACAAATACCATATGATTTCATTCATATGTGGAATTTAAGAGACAAAAAAATGAGCAAAGGGAAAAACTAAAGAGAAGGAGGCAAACCAAGAAAGACTTTTAACTATAGAGAATATACTGATGGCTACCAGAGGGGAGGGAGGTGGAGGGATGGTTAAAATAAGTGATGGGGATTAAGAGGACACTTGCCATGATGAGCACCAGCTGATATATGGAATTTTTGAATCACTATATTGTACACCTGAAACTAATACTACACTGTTAACTAGATGGAATTTAAATAAAAAACTTCAAACAAACAAATCATTCTTATTTCAAAGTGATTAATAATTGACTTAAAATGATTATTCCATCAGGTCCACTGAGGCCAGATATTTCCTTCATTTTCCAAGTGCAAATATTGACCAGCTTGTTTGGACTTGATGTCAATGAGAGTTTCCTTGAGAGTATTCACCACAACCAGAATGGTTAAGCAGTTCACGGAACAGAGTTGACTTTTAAAAAGGGACTCCATTCTACTTTGGGATGACTGTATTTGAGAGATATATGTTCTTTGATGAAATTTAGTCTTAATGAATTCAAATTCTAACTAGTTTATTGAATATAAATCATTTTATTTCCATTGAATCACTTAACTATGTTTCCTTGTAACTTTATTTCCCTGTTTTCTGCATCTCACTATATTAATAAATAATTAAAAATATATCTAATAAGCAAAGACAACAATAAATCACCATAG
Source organism: Panthera leo (assembly GCF_018350215.1). Lineage (NCBI taxonomy): Eukaryota > Metazoa > Chordata > Mammalia > Carnivora > Felidae > Panthera > Panthera leo. Next base: position 56,998,018 of record NC_056682.1, read on the forward strand.
AATAAGAACTGCTTTTAACATGGTCCAGATATTAGCTACAAGGAAGTCTTCTCAAGCTTCTTGTGAAGTAGTTTTAAAATTAAACTTACAATAAATAATAAATTTACAATAAAATTATTAAGGCAAGTGATCAAATAAACCAATAAAAAATAATTTAAAAAATGATCCCAAATCAGGAAAGGAGAGAAAAAGGAAGATAACATAAGTAGAAAAATGGTCAAAAAGAAAATAAGGCTGTAGATTTAAACCTGAATTTATCAAAAATCATACAAAATATAAATAGAATAAATATTTCTATTGAAAAAGCAACATTGAGCTAAACTAAAAAGTAAAACTGACAATAATCTGCTAATAAGAAGCAAAGCTAAAACAAAAACAAATAAAAACAATTCACAATAAAAAATTAGCAAAAATATATCATAGAAACACTACCAAGATGCAATTGGTATACGTGTATTAATATTAAATAGTAGTTATGGGTCACTACTTGATGATACATTTTCAGTTCTCTAATGCAACTTCATTATATAAAACCATAAAAGTTGATAGATTGTAATGTGAAAAGGCAAATCCACAATGATGTGAACATTTTTAATACATCCTTGCCAGTGACTGATCAGATAGTAAAAACAAATCACTAAAGTATAGAAAAGTTGGTAGCATAATTATAAACTTTTCCTAATAGACATATATAAATACTATCAGCAGGAACCACACACACACACACACAAATTGCATTCTTTTCAAGCATATATGGGTTTGTGTCATACCTGAGAAACCCCACTCTTAAATGGGACTAGTAGCACACTTATGCAACATTTGCTTTGTAAGGAGTCATTAGTTTTATTATCCGAGATAGCAAAGCATTTATGCTATGTCCAAGCTGAAGACACTTACTGTGTCTTATGAGTCTGATCAATATTCAGACATCCTTAAGGAGATAGTTCAGAACAAAATCAATCAATGTCTCTGTTAAGAAGATGTACAGCCATGGAAAGAGACCTATAGAGAAGTGTCTCCCAACATCAGCAAGGTAGTTAGGTTCAGATCCATGTATGAAAAATGATTGCATGTTTTATAAGAGAAACCAACTGTTAAAACATATTTTCATAAAAATAAATTATCTGAAGGCATCCAAAAACAAATATATGTGGGAACATAAATATTTGAAAGACATTAATGAAGACATGCCCTCTGTTTCGGGATAAAAAAGATTAAGTGCTATAATTCTTTTTTTAGTTTTTATTCTGTCAATTTAATGAAACTCAATCAAGGTTTTAATGAAACGTAATAACACTATTTCTAAACTATTACAGACTAGAAATGGCCCACGAATAGTCAAGATACTTCTATCAAACAGAAAGAGCCCTACTAGATATTAAAATTTACCATAAAGATATAATATTTGTGATGGTTTGGATTTCACAGTGGATAAAGAAATATATCAATGGTATAGAATATCAGTCTTGCAAATCAATACATACTAGTGAACTGTAACATAAAAATATCTTCATTAATAATAATAAGTAATAATAAACTATGCTAAATGGATTAGACATATAAAATTAAATATTACACTGAGTGTGATGAAAATTGAGCCCAACACAAATAAGCCTGCACAGCATAAATGCAGAACTTGTTTTATTAGAGTGAAACTCATACACAGAGAAGTGCTGAGAACATTCTATTCCCATGCTTGTATTATCCACAAAGGTGTATGCTTTGGTGAGAAATCTCTGATTGGTGTCCATGGATAGGTAGGACTCCAAAATAGAAGCTAGGCCCATATCATGTGGCAGAGTTTTAGGGCCAAGGGAAGAGGTCACCTAAGACACCTAAGACAAAGGCTTTGTTAGAAAATGGAAGGCTGCAGAATGTAGTCTGCAAATGGAACACTAAACCTTAAGTAAATACCACTGTGTAATGAATACTCCAACACTTAGCAGGTTAAAATAATAGCATTTATTATCCCACAGTTTCTGTAGGTCAAGAACTAAAGTATACATTAGTTAGGTTCTCTGATTCAAGGTCTCTCATAGGACTTAAACAAGGGGTCCACTGAGCTGCTGTCATCTCAGGTTCAAATGAGGAAAGATCACCTTCCAGGCTTACTCACTCATGTGATTGTCAGCAGGATTGTTGCTCACAGTTTGTTGAAACTCAGTTAACTCCCTAGTTTATGACATAGACTTCCCTGAGATTCTTGCTACCCGGGGATCTCCAATATACAACTCTCAAAACAACATCTTCCTCATTAGAGTAAGGAAGGAATTGCTGTACCAAGAAGTAGTCAAAGAGAGAGAAGGGAGATTATTTTGCCCAGATCCTGCTTCTTATTTGTTAAAGTTCATCCTATAAGGGACTGAGTTGCTCACACTTCCAGAAGAATCAAGTGGCCCATCAGTAACCTCTCAGGCAAGCACTTGAGTATTTCATCCAAATCTGAAAGTTATCGGCAACCCACACAAAAGGCAGGTCGAACAGGAGACAAAGAGAAGGGAAGAGCAAAGAGAAGTAAAAAGAAACACATAAACTTTGCATCCCAACATAAATGCTCAAATGCTTTATCATCCTAACACATACTTTTTCAGTTAAGTTAGTGCTAGGTAAGTGGAAAATAAATTATACACTTCTATTCATAGCTCATGAAACATAAAATCATAGAACTATATCATGATTACATTTGGTTTACTCCGTCACTTCAGGCTCTGACAAACATAGAAGTGCATTGCCTACAAAATCTACAAAAGAATATGAGACTGGCCTTAAAAATGGAATCATAATGGCCTCTTAAATGACATTATGGTAATGTAAATAAACATTATGCAAAACAGCTGCTGCCCTTGCAAAACAGCTGCTTTGTATAATTAAGTAAGTGTGCTGCTTCAATGAACAGAATAAGGCAAGAATGTAGCAACAATACAAGTTGGCATTGAGGACACTATGGTACATCTACATATTCAGTTTTGAATATGTAAGCATTCATTAATAACTTCCAACAATCTGTTAATATTCTCATCCTGTGTGATTGCGACCTAAATTCACAACACTTTAAGTGAAAATCAAAAAAGAAAGTACAAAATGGATACTGAAAAATCAGATCAAATACAATAGCACTTGATTTTATTGGGATAATATAATACCCTCTTTCTGCTGCAATGAGAGGCATTAAGACATAATTCCTCAAATGTATATAGGCCTCAGTGTGACCAAAGATGTAATTCCGTGACTGTTGGAAGAAACAGGAAAAATTTAAACACAGGAGGGGGCTTGAGTTCTCTTTTATGTTTTCTACTTGAATGTCTACATTTTACTCAACGTTTTGGTCACTGTCATCTTCACTCTGAAGAGTTTCTCAATGAACAACAGATATTTTCTGCTGCTTTCTTAATTTTTAATTAGGAAAATTGCCAATATATACCAGAGGGGAACAAGGAAACATCAGGAAATGTTTCTTGTGCCATAAGTTCAATTTCAGCGAGTACCATGTGGTTTAAATGATATAGTTAGCTATATATCTACCTGAATGTTATTAAAAGGGAGAACTGAGCTTGGATAACCATAGGGTCTTGATATGATAAAGGTTATTTCTATTTTAACTTCACTTCTGTTCTATTGTTTATTTTTCTTCACTCAAGTTAATCAATGGAATTGATTATTTTTTTCAGTTATAATTGACATACGACATTGTATAAGTTTAAGTATATAATTTGTTGATTTGATTTATATATTGCGTTATGATTACCAATGCAGCATTAGCTAACACCTGTATCACACCACATAAATTACGGTTTCTTTTATGTGGTGAGAACATTTAAAATCTAGTTTCTTAGCAACCTTGAAGTATATAATACAGTATCATTGACTAATCACTATGCTGTATATTAGATCTCCAGAACTTACTCATCTTTTAGTTGAAAATTTATATCCTTTAACAATATCTCCCCAATTCCCTCCACCACTCAGCCCCTGGCAAATGCCATTCTATTCTGTTGCTGTGAGTTTGACTTTCTCATATTGCTCTTATAAGTGATATGATACAGTGTTTATCTTTCTCTGTCTGACTTATTTCACTTAGCATAATGCCCTCAAGATCCATCCATGCTGTTACAAATGGCAGGATTTCCTTTTTTTCTCACAGCTGAACGATATTCCACTGTGTGTGGATATAGATAGATGATATAGATATAGATATAGATATAGATATAGATATAGATATAGATATAGAGATTTAGATACAGATACAGATATATAGATGTAGATATAGATCATATCTTTATCGTTCACTGACAGACACTTAGGTTGTTTCTATATCTTGATTATTGTGAATAATAATGCAATAAAGACGGAAGTTTGGATATCTTTTAAGTATCCTGTTATCATTTGCTTCAAGTATATACCCAGAAGTGGGATTGCTGGAACATATGGTAGTTCTATTTTTAATTTATTGAGGAACCTCCATAATATTTTCCATAGGAACTGAGTTAATTTATATTCCCACCAACAGTGCACAAGGGTTTCCTTTTCTCTACATCCTCGGCAACACTTGTTATCTCCTAACAGAAAACAAAGGAAGAATCTCCGTGGCCTTGGTCTCAGCAATGACTTTTGACTAGGACACCAAAAGCAAAAATAAACAACTGGGGCTACATCAAACTTCACAGCCAAAGAAATAATCAACAAAATGAAAAGAGAACCTACAGAATGAGAAACAATATTGCAAATCATATACTGGATAAAGGAATAATATCCAAAATATATAAAGAACTTGTACAACTCAATAACAAAAAATAAACAATCCAACTGAAAAATGAGCAGAGGAACAGAATAGATTTTTTTTTTCCAATGAAGGCATCCAACTGTCAAAAAGGTACATAAAAATATGATCAACATCACCTATAATCAGGGCAATGCAAATCAAAACCACAAAGAGATATCACTTCATACTTGTTACGATAGCTATCATTAAGGAAGATGATTATTTTTCATGTGAACATATTTAAAAAGGAATTGTTTAATCAAGTATAGGAATATTTAAATCTTTTTGGAAATTTTTCAGCTCATTATTATCCTTATAGGTTTCTTAATTTAAAATTAAGAGAAAGTAATTTGTAGAAATATGCCTGCCTCTGAATTTTCACCTATGTATATGTGAAAATATAGGTTTCATCAAAGTGGAGTTTGTTTGAAAGAATAACAGGACCAGTTTACAGATTTGCATTAAATACTTTAGCACACAAAACTGCCATTTTCATTAACCGCATAAATCTTTGAAAGTGTAAAAGAAACAACTGCATTTATAGTCTAAAATTTAGACTACATTCAGGAAATTTACACAATTTCCAAAATACAGCTCTTAACAAAAAAAACAAAATGACTCTAAGGTACGAAGGTTTTCAAATATAAAGACATTTTAGTTTAATATGTATGCAGTTATGTTTTTTCTTCACCTAACCCAAGAATATACTTTCGTTCAAAATGTACATAAAATGACAGGTGTTTTAAGAACCCTTGCTAGAGTAAAGGGCTTACTTTTAGCAATCCAAGACTGAACAATTTAAGACTCTGAGCTCGGATAAACAAATCCATTAAAATGGAATAAAAGGGAACACAACAAATCCTCTTGATGCTACCTCAATTCACTTTATCAAAATAATATTACTATTCTTTACTAATAACCACTAATAAAAATGATGTGATGAAAGCATTGATTTATACTTTCTATGTGGGTTCAGTTCTGCTAAATGTTTTAGAACTTTATCTCAATTCATTTCCATAACATCTCTGTGAGGTAAGTAATCTTATTTTAACCACCTTACAAATCCAAATCTGAGGCTTACTTTTTCAGTCTTATACACTAAGAAGTGGTAAAGGCTGGATTTAAATCAGTGACCAGTGGCTAGAGAGCCTCATTTAATCATTACCGTGCAGTGGCCACAGGTAGTACACGTATGTATGTGTGTGTGTTTGTAAATGTGTACACAGGCACAGTGTAAGATATTGAGAAGCATTGCTGTATTTTTTTTCCAGAGTTGCTAATTTAAGCAATTAAGCATGTTAATTATAACTGAAAGACCTCAATTCTAGGCCCCTATCTGCCTCTAAGCTTCTGGGTAAATGACAACTACTTTTGATTCTCAAAACCTTTTTTTCACTTACTTACGCAGAAAGTGTGTTATCAGTGTCCTGAGAAGAAAAAAATACGTGTCACTCAAATTGGGATAATTTGACAAAAGGGTTACATACAAGGTCAGAGTGGGGTTTAAGAAAACCACATGACATAGGGCAGTATCCTGAGGTGAATATAAGGGGAGAGCAGTTACCTCCCCCTAGGCTGAAGAGGAGAGTGCAGGGAACATTAACTTGAACTTGAAGAAAGAAAAAGCTATGTATTGGCAGGTAACAATATCAATGACTTCATATTAAGGGTTGAAATCATCCAGTGACACCTTGCAGAGGAATATATACTGCAAACCTCCCTCTTACCTTTTCCTGTGATCTGCTGGTCAGTAATTGCCTGTGGATAAGAGATCCAGTTAATGTAGTCCACACTGGCCATCTGTGGTAAGACACAGTAGGAGGGGTGGGGGGTGGGGGGCAGAGGGTAGGTGAATCATTTGGTGCAGAAAAGAACATATCCAGAGAAAAGTGTTTTGTAGAAGATGATATAAGGCCTCTTTTTCTCCATAGCTTATGATTAAATAGAAAATTTAAATCTATTTCAGTAACACCACAAATGCATATAATATATGGATAAATCCAACATTCCCTTATAATTTTATTTTTTTTTATTTTTTTTATTTTTTTTTAACGTTTATTTATTTTTGAGACAGAGAGAGACAGAGCATGAAGAGGGGAGGGGCAGAGAGAGAGGGAGACACAGAATCTGAAACAGGCTACAGGCTCTGAGCGGTCAGCACAGAGCCTGACGCGGGGCTTGAACTCACAGACCGTGAGATCATGACCTGAGCCGAAGTCGGACGCTTAGCCGACCGAGCCACCCCGGCACCCCATATAATTTTAAATAGATTGAATTTCCCATTAAAAGACTATGAGACTATATTTATTATAGGTCTTATCTTTCATTGTATGTATAATTTTGAATAAGATAATAGTAATTAAAAACTATTTAAGTGGAACTTTAAGGCTATTATAGTATCACAGTAAATGATTTGAGGAGAAAAAAAAAGCCAGTATTTAATACTGAAAAGGAAAAGATCCAGGATTCCTTTATAATTCTCATCAATAGAAATAAATTTATCATTAACACATTAAGAGCCAAAATGTGCTGTTGTTTTCTTAATTTTAGATTGTATCATATATATAAAGTAATAAAAACACCATGAGAAATACTTCACATTAATTAGTATTTACCTACAAATATAATTGTAGCTTGTTAATAGTGAGTAACTCCTACTGAATGGATAGAATAGGCACTACTACTTTAAATATTTTTAATTTTTTTTAAATTTTTATTCATTTTGAGAGAGAGAGCATGGGAGAGGGAGGGGTAAAGAGAGAAGGGGAGAGAGACAATCTATGCTGATAGCACTGAGCCCGACACAAGGCTTGATCTCACAAACTGTGAGATTATGACCTGAGCTAAAATAAACACTCGGATGCTTAGCCTACTGAGCCACCCAGGCACCCCTACTGTAAATGCTTCGTAAGTATTATCTCATTCAATCCTCACAACAACCCTATGAAATAAGTTATTTATGATGACCATTGTTACCAATGAACAAAGACACGGAGACTCACAGAAGCCCCATCTGCTTGTTCATTTTTTCTTTTTCATTTGGCTGAGAACTCTAGCAAAGAAGAGGTGCACTATGAGACCCCGAACCCATCACCAGAAATCCAAACCTTCTGCAACAGTGAGTGAGGATACAACAGTAAACCAAATAAAGTGCCTGCCCTCAATGAGCTGACATCATAGAGGTGATATAAAACAACACTGATAAAAAAATTAAAAGTAGGGGCACCTGGGTGGCTCGGTTAAATGTCTGACTTCGTCTCAGGTCATGATCTTGCAGTTTGGGGGTTCAAGCCCCACATCGGGCTCTGTGCTGACAGCTCAGGCCTGGAGCCTGCTTCGAATTCTGTGTCTCCCTCTCTCTCTGTACCTCCCTCGCTCATGCTCTCTGTCCCTCTCTCAAAACTAAACAGACATTAAAAACAGTTTAAAAAAAAAAAAAACTAAATCTCAGGTACACTCAAAACATAGTGACAAGTACTCATGAAATTTATCACTTCAAAAGGGTAACATAAACACATACAAGTACCCTCTCACTTGTATGCTTCTTAAATCCTATTTCAAAACAAGCAAAATGTATTTACCTTACTTCAGCTTGTTGTACCCCATAGACTTAATTGGCTTCATGATTTTTCTTTTCTGGGATCCCTCGCTATGGAGGGACAGCATATATGTCTGCATGTCTCTCCCATCACATTTGCTATTCTTAGTGAAGTATATTTTTATATCCTTGAATTGACATTGAGATCACTGACTGTCACACTGTGCACCGGGGCAGTGCCTGGCACACAGTATGCATTCAACTCACCTTCTAAAACAGCAAGAATACTAAAAATAGCAATGACTATAATTAAGCCAAGTACTTCTTAAATATCGGTTTGTGTCAGGGACCTAGTGATAAGCTATTTCATCTTTCTAGTGTTTGGTTTGGGAAACTACAACCTCCTGGGCCAAATCAACCTACTGACTATAAATACAATTGTATTGGAACACAGTCTCACATATTCATTTATTTCTTGTCTTTGGCTGTTTTCACACTGAAACAAAGGTGAGTAGTAGTTGCAACACAGACTGGCCCACAAAGCCAAACAAGTTTCCAATTGACATTTTATAGAAAAAGTTTGCTGATCCCTGTTCTAGAGTCAAATAAAGAAATGATTTATTTATTTCACTCCTGTTTTGTATTGGTGGACCTGTACAGACTTTTGTGATCACAAGGCAGATTATACAAACCTGCAATCCATTTGCCTGAACAATCCTGGATCTAAATCCTTAGGCTTTCTACCAACTCATCTATATTATTTAAATGATAATAATATTCAAAACTTTAAAAATTAATTATACCGCAATGTCATTACACTTCATTCACATCCAAAGAAGCTAACTAACTCAAACTTATTTATTTTTCAGACATATGACTGACAAATTTTATACCAACATTTTATTTTTATTCTAAAATAATTGGTCCATGAGAATACTGGGGAAAAAAGAAGATAATTTTTTGAGAACTCTTTTAAAGTCAATGCATATTTTCATTTGAATCAATTTAACAACAACAAATACTTGAATGGTTTTGATATTTAAAACAAAGTATAGCTAGATTAATGAGAAATTAAAGTCTTAACTAGTGGGAATATTGACTTAGTTTTAAAATAATTCTTATGAACTGCTCATTTTCACTACATACTCAATATATATTTACAATTTTTACAGAAGGCATCCATATGCTTGTGATTGTAATAAACATAAAACTAAACACATAAACACCCACTCACACATTTGCAAATAAATTTACAGTGACTGAAAATTAAATAAAGTATAATTATGTGAGCAGTTAACCAACCACTAGACATTTTATAATTATATATATAATTATATGAATATGAATTATAAAGTTGCTTCAGTTATATGTATTTCACTGATATGTATGCATCTTTTCCTGATTTTATATATATAATTGTGTGAGTCTACACAAATGCAAAATTGCCCAGAAGACTAATATTTTACTAAGTCAACACATACTTCAAAGATAAGATTTTAGTAAGGAGCAGAGAAGCAGTATATGAATTAATACTTTTATTTTAAAAATTATAGTCCTCAAAATGAAAATGCATCATATAAAAACATACTGAAACTTCAAATTATGTATTTTTGATGCTATACCAAATATCTTAAAAAATAGTACCTTTAAAAAATATTATTTGCAATTTGGAATCTAAAACCCTATCAACAAACTTTTTGTATTATGTTACACTAAAATCCATTGGTCCTTCTTGCTTGTGGAAAGCTCTTTTACCACGTATAATTTTCTAATATCATGCATTGGTCATTTGGAAAATATTGGCTTGGTGTATTAGTCATATCTTCCAAATGTTGACAGATTTCATTATACAATATTTTTAAATACCACCACTCTTCCCCTCAGAAAAGTGTTAGGTACAAGTAAGCTGTCAAACTCACAGTGGCAAATTCAATTTTTCCAAAATCTGACTATCTTTAAAAGTTAAAATTCTACCATTGGCAACAAATATTGTCAGTTATTGCCTTGACATGACTCGCTTCATTCAATTCCAGAAAAATGTCTGCCATATAGCTAAATCAGAAAAATCAGTTTGTCATTCATTTAACTTAGATTGTGTTCTACAAAAATAGCAAGTGGTTTTACAAACAAACCAAACAACTGCACAAGTGCTCTTCCTTGAGACAAACATGTTTTATGAAGCAGAAAAAGTGCTATATGGATACTTCCTCTTTCATCAGAGTACCAAAAAGACATGTACTTGAGGTCAAGATACATTAAAATATAATTTGAGCTACTTCATCATGGACATTTTTTTCAATGAAACTAGCATCATTTTTACTGTGAGCACATGGTGGTCAAGAATACAATGACTCACACAGTTGATGCCATTATGTAGATTCATGCTAAGGAGCTGTTGAGCTATTGCTTTTGCACCATTGTACAAATGTCAGTGCAATGGAAGAAGCAAATGACATCTGAGTTGTTTAAAAGACATTTCTATGGCAAAATCGTCTCAGTTACCATGAAAATAACTTTGACGTCAGGTCTCAGAATCCTCACTGTTCCACATACTATGCTTTGAGGGCAACTGCTTAAGAGGATTTAAAGCACTAAGTATATTCTATGAAGATTAGCAAAGATTATGATGTATGCATGTATGTACTATTTTGCTGCTTTGAAAAATAAAATGCTAATGCATTTGGAAGTATGGCTTAATTGGAAAGCAGCTAACTACATTATACTATTAATTAGCAAATATAAAAATTAGAAATGTTGTCATGTAGTGACCTTGGCATGCATTTTATATGTTATAAATAGTTCATCATATTAAAAAAAATCCAGAAATAGGGAATATGTTGCTTGTTTGCAACAATATTTTCATCTTTGCTTCCCAAAATAGGTGCCTTGTACCATAATTATTGGCATCACTTAGGTTATAAATTAGAAATGGCAGGCCCTACCTCAGGGCTACCAATGCAATAATGCATTCTATCCAGATACCCAGGTGATTCATATGAACATTCAACTTTCAGAAGTCATGTGGTAAGCTACTCTGTGACACAGAAAAAAAAAAAAAACCTCCCCTCCTATTCATTCATTCATTCATTCATTCATTCACTCATCAATTCTAATAACTATTCTGTGACCCCTTCTTGTGGTAGGCACTTTGACTGACATTAAATATATCATAATGAAAAAAATTTAGCCCTTGTCCTTAAACTGAAATGACAAGAAAGCAAGCGTTCTCAAGAAGTATATAAAAAGTTATATCCTTTTCTATATGGGAGAGCAGAGTATCTCCCTCAAAAACCTCTACATGCAAAAGGTACACTTTATTTATTATCAAGCTGATAATAACCCCAAACTCATTCTTTCCAGGGTAGGACATTTATAAACAGGTAAAGTATCACTGGGAATAAGGGAAAGTGAAATAATAATGCTCAGCTATGGGCCATCATGTAACCAAGCTAATAATAGTCTTCTCTCTCACATAGTGTTCAGAAGAATTGAACACCGTGTTCTGGAATCACAACTCAGTTTTACAGAATTTAATACATAAGGCATTTATATGCAGGCTTTTGTGAAAATCATTTTTTTTTGTAGCTTTTATTTAGAAATATTCCCAAGTTGTAAAAGACAGCCAGAGACCAAGTAGGAAATTATAGGCTCAGAAAATATATGGTAACTATGCAAACATTTCTTATTGTGACTTTAGTTGCCATTTGACAGAAGCTTCCTATTTAATGGAGAAAACTGGCAATCGGCTACATAGTTGCCAAGTAAGGTTTCCAAAGAGCCTGATATGATAGCATCCGGAGTCAATCATCTAAACCACAGGGAATGCTGAAAAAACTTGCCATTTACAACCAAAAGTATCCAACACAGAAGGCTAAATAATATTATTAATACATCTGCTGCTACTAACATATCACTATATGTCAACACTGTTGTAAAGGATTATTTTCTATAGAATAAGCTGCCTAGGTGGGAAGCATCATCTATAACAATGAAGAAATACCCAACTCCTTTCCTCCCTCACCCTTCACTCTCTCAATCTTTCTCATTCTTTCCCTGTTTCCTTTCATAGGTAAACGTAAACCAATTACATTCTAAGTGCATAACCTTCCCCCAGTTCACCCCAACAAAGAAAGCAGTCAAAGTAACCTTCTTTAATATTTTCTGGTAATAAGTTCTCTGCTGACGTTATTACCATCTCTAGCTACCTCAGACTTTTAGGCAAAGGAAACAGAACATAAGGAAGGCCTAAGCCCTGGAGTGGTCTGGCAGAGATATCTTTCCATTCACTGATTTTTATATTGACTAAAACAAATTGATCCATCAGACCTATTTCAGTAAGATTCAGGTATAAACGGTTCAAGTATAAATGATTCAGGAATTAATGAGGTGACTATAAAATGTGGGGTAGCAACAGAAACAGATAAAACAGACTTAGTGAAAATGAAAGAGTATACTTAAATCTCTAGATTTAACAGGTGTCTCCAACTGTGGGTCAGTAGCTTCATAATAGTGGGTAAACTAATGAAAATTGAAACCCAAAAGCTGTTGTTTGGTTACAAGAGTGGCTGGTACAAATGAAATGTTTTATCTAGAAAGATGAGGACAATTGTTCTAATTTCATGAGGTGTGGCTGAATGGCTAATAAAAGTTTCCTATGTTTCTTCTTACCTGTATGGTTTTATATATCTATATATAAATTCCAACAATGTGCAGTTCTCTGTTCCTTTCAAACTAGAAGCCAAGGTATAACCAAATAACCAAGAGGAGCCAATTAAGTTTGAACCTTACAAAATTGGATTGGACCCATATCTTCCAAATAGAACTGCTATAGCTCTCTGTGCTTCCCTTTATTCAGTAGTAAATACAATATCTGAACAGGAGAGGAAAGGCCTGACTACTATTTCCTTTCATAACAAAATCACAATCGCTTTAATAATAGAAAAGATTTTATTTTACTTTAGGTTAGGCCTGTACATAGGTATATCTGTTAAGCAACAGTGTAACTAAACTCTTTTCTATAGGTGACCATCTGCCCTTTGTCCTGAAAATAATGGTTCTCAAATTTACTGGGTCTTAAGAGCCACTCAGTATGCTTAAATATAAAGAATTTTGGAATCCCATCTATTAACTTGTATTCAATACTCAAGAGATTTTGGTTCTCTAGGTCTGGGATGGGCCTAGGTATCTTCAATTTAATAAGCCTTCAAGATTATGATGCCATAAGTAATCAAGGGGACACTCTACTGAATCATCATACTGAATTATTTCAGGTTCATCTTTATCCAAATAAAACGAGAAGCTAGGGTTTGAGTTTTACCATATAGAGAGACTTTGTATCCTTGAGAAGATGATTTGCAATGCACTGGCTGGTATCAGAAGAGATAATTATAGCTTTGCACTCTTTTAAATAATTCCCTACTTTTTAACATATGGACTCAAAATGCCATTAAACAACATGCTAGCTTGGGGCGATTCAATATGTTTAGAAGAAACATCTTCAGCAGCAGCACGCTTTAGTGGTACATGTCTGCAATATGTAGCAATGGTATCTTCAGGTTATGCCAAGCAGTGAGAGCAGGCTGCTAGCAAATGTGTTACTTTCTAGTGAAACATATTTTCTTCTTTTATCCTGAGGTAGTCTGGTCTTTGAAAATGTGCATTAAAATGTTAACATCCTCTTTCTTAGGGAACTCCAGGGATATGTGTGTGTGGCCCTCAGGTGTGTGTGTGTAAAAATATGCAGCATAAATGAGATGTAGTGCTACTTGTATGTAATGCTCTTATTTTTTGCAAATTAATCCTCCTTAATGCTAATATTAATTAAAACATTTTTCTCAAGGAGTTTTCTTCCTCATTTTATTTTTTAAAAAATGAGACACTTTTAACTGTTATGGAAGTCTGTTTTGCTAAGTTCAACCACCAGCCCCATTTTTAACATGAATTTCATTACCTTTAATATCTGAAGCATAAAACGGGGGGGGGGGGTGTTTGGTGACCATCCCACAGAAAAATCTATAAATTGACCACGCCAGTAAGACTGAGGATGACCCTAACTATAAAATGTCATTAAACATTTGAGGAGAGGGATGGTAAATAAGGATCATTTACTAACTATAACTTTTCATTGTCAAAGTTATGGATAGGAGATGACAATGTTTATTGAACAAGTTTCCAAACTGCCTATCAGAACTCAACCAATTTTGGTAGTGGAGAAATGCTGAAGTTTTGGCTATTTAAGTTTTTCAGGTTGTGATACTGTACCCAGGTACTCTGAGAGTTACAACTGTAAGAAAAATGCCCTGACTTAACATCAAGGAACTCACAGGTATAGAGGATGATAAGCCACATGAGGGACTCAGTATGAGCAAAGCTCAGACGCAGAGCTTCTCAGGGATTTAGATCAGTTAGGATTCTTGTATGCAAGCTAAGAAACTAGTGTCAGTGCATTTAATCAGAGGAGGAATTAGTTGACCCAGTGTTGGGTATCTTTGCCAAGGAAGAACAGTGCTCTGGATTGATCAGGTTAAGGATACTTCTGGCTACTGAACTAGTGAAGGAATCATAATATCTCCAAGGTATGCCTGTATATAAGATGTCTTTTAGATTATCCGATAGGACAGGAAGATGAGATAGGGCTGCCATAAGACTTGTTTTTACATTGTTACAATTGATTTAGGTTAGACAATGAAATCATCCACTGGGTCCATTCTAACTCACTTTTGTTTTTCACTAGGGTCTATTATTACGGCTGTAGATCATAATAAATTTTATTTCCCTTATTTTTCTTCCTTTTTGCTTATAAAACCCTCATAGATATGGAAGGGATGACATACCTAGAGAGAGAATTAGTTTATGTCTTTTTTCACCTAATCCATATCTGCTTAACAACAGCTTATTTTATTACTAAGAGAAATTGCCTTAAAATAATTTCCCAGAAAAAGTTTTCTGTTTTCTATGATATAAGCATCTAAAGAATAGAACGTTGGTTATGCAATGCTTATCTGTTCATTCACAGTGAGAGGCTTACTCAATACAGTGTAATAATATAATGAAAATATAATAACA
This sequence comes from Panthera leo, assembly GCF_018350215.1. NCBI lineage: Eukaryota > Metazoa > Chordata > Mammalia > Carnivora > Felidae > Panthera > Panthera leo. The sequence goes on from NC_056682.1 coordinate 57,013,380, forward strand.
GCAACATGTCAACATGTTCTGATATCAAGGATTTCAATCTAGAAAAGAAAGGAACTATATAGAAGGAATAGTGGACTGTGTGTGTGTGTGTGTGTGTGTGAAAGAGAGAGACAGAGAGAGACAGAAAGAGGTGTTTGTATCCGAATGTCTATTTCCTTTTTATTCCTTCTATACAACTTCTGAACAGCACTGAAGCATAAGGGTATTTTTTCTAAGCAACTACTAGGAACATTTTTTAATATCTAGTTAAAAGAAATGTAGGTCAGAGCAAAGCTAATATACATGGGACTTCTTTATTGTTTACAACAAAATGAGGTTTAATCTGTCCCACTATCCCAGATTCCAGAGCCAAATCTCAAAAAACAGAAGAGACATGAAGATTCAGACTGAATACTGGTATGTTCCGAAATCTTAAGTTAGGTCTACTGTTTAATTCAAGAATGCAGAGTCAGTAGAAACAATCTATGAAAACTCTTCCCCAGTTTAGTAGGCATATTATATGTTGTAAAAAGGTATTGAAATAGTGATTTTCGTTGATTTATTTTTCTTTACAGAATTACTTCCAAACATTTTTAAAATATAATGGGTATTTTTCTCTTTTAGATGGGTCATTTAGATAATAATGATGCTTACATACCTTTGTTTTTCCATGCTATACAAAACTTATCTTACAAATTAACTTTATGCAAAATGCTTAAATTATACTTTCTACTATTGGAGAAACCCTCTATGACAGAGAAGAATAGAATGTATCATTAATACGTATGTTAATTTTACTTTCCTAACAACTCTCCATTATTCTAGTGAACAAACAAAACATCCTATTGAAAGTGGGGTAATTCTATAATTACGATTCAGTTCTAGATGATTACATGTAAAAATATGAGGCATGTAGCTTCCAATCATAGAAATATATTTTCCCTTGGGTTGCTTCATTATAAATGTGTAACTGATGTGTAATAGAAGTTAGATTACATTAATTTAACATTTGCAAGTTACTTTTGAAGACAATGCAAAATAAGAATAGAATAAATACTTGGGTTACAAAATTCTCAAAAGGCTTTTAGTATCTATAATTTCTAATATGCAAGTCCAGTATCACTTATCAAATGTGTGAGGAATTATCAACAACCTATATAGATTGTGAGTTCACATGAAACAGATTTATTTTGATTTGTTTCATGGACCTAGGGCATGCGGTTTCATTAATAGGAAACCTAATATTTGCCCTCCCATATTATATACACTTCCATGTGGTAGTCAGGAATACGTAAAAGCTTGAGCTGCTATAACGTTAGCACTATCTGATTCATAAATTACTATGGTAGGTAAATTCAGGACAGGCATTTATGAATTTCAGTTTCACAAGAATTACCACTACTGACAACATAAAGGGACTCCAGACTTCCCTGTAGTACTTTTAATTTGGATGCCAACACGACTGGAGGCAAATGTGTCCGGTGATATTTTCTTATTATCCTCAAGACATCTTTTTATTACTCCTATTCCTTAACCTATATGGGTTTTAATAAAGCGAAGTGATAACAGCCACCCAGTGTACTACAATACAGCTCAGTGAGGGCTGGTTCTTTGTGGCATTTTACCAATAGCATTACCACATCATTTCATATCATTAGCTTTCTAATAAAACTACTTTTTAGTTGAGAAGTAGGTCAGAGGAAGGCTATTAAAAGGGCAGAAGAAAGAAGAGACAAAAACATGAAAATGTCTGTGAATATACTAAAAATTGCTGAATTGCACACTTTAAGTGGGTGAACTGTATAGTGCATGAACTATATCTCAATAAAGCTGTTAAAAAAACATAAAAGGGGCAGGAACGACCGTAGTGGGAAAGAGGAACTTGTAGAGCCATGATAATTTAAATAAATGTTTAATGTGAACATCTTAAGCTCAGTTAACGTTGCTTTTGTCCAAATTTTTAACTCTATTGATTACAATAAGTGTAATCACCTATAAAATATATATTTCATATATCACCACTCTAACTTTTCACTTCTCTAATATTTAGTTGCTTATGTAGAGTAAGCATAGAATGAAATGAACAAATATTAATCACTACAAGTATATTTTATACGATCTATGAGAAGAACGAAAAAAGTAAGAAAATCAGGCAGATTTGTTTTCTTTTCCCTCTTTTTCAGTCAGAGAGTTCCATTGGTTCACAAGGATATTCTTCCATTCATGACTGCATTTTTTCCAAACATTTTCAAAGTATTTTCAAAGATCTATTATTCTATAGACTTACCCATTATTTTCAAATGAGTAGGAATGAAATAACACGTAATTCACTTAGGATATAGTTAGAAATTAAAATGTGAATTAAATAAAACTATTTTAAATAAGGAATGAAAAATTATGCCAAGAATTTGTCATTTTTGGCATTCTGTGTTTTACATTGCCCAATATTTTTGACTTTTTTGTTTGTTGTTTTTCTGTTACAATCTTAACTGATAAATCAGTTCAATAAGACTGGAACTAATAAAGATAACTCAAATCCGTATCTTTATAATTAAGATCACTGGCAGTGGCAAACAGAAAAAGTCTGAATCTGGACTGCAAATCATTTCTTCTAATTACTAGTGACCTTAGAAACTCCTAACACGTCCACAGTTTGGAAAATCACTACAGAGAGTTGACATTTGTCCTATATATCTTTCACAGTGGACTGGAACACTTGGAAATTCTAGAGTTACCCTGCAGAACAATATAGTAGGCCTCAAAATCTTAAAATAATACTTAGCATTGCCTTAGTGTGTATGATATTTTAGATACTGGATTAAACTGAAATTCTAGGCTTAAAATTTCATTTGAACTTTTCAGATATTTGGGGAATGCTAAAATATTCTATTGCTTATAAATCTTGTCTAGAGTGCATAAATGCTTTAACATTCATGTGTCTTTTTCCTGAAAAAAAAAAAAAATACTTGGCAAATACAAAGCCAGTGGTTATTTCATGTTTGAATGAGTTAAAAAAATAAAATTTTCCTTACCAGATACTGAAATATATGCCATGGAGAATATGGAAAGTGTCCATGAGACCCTTTTTGTTCTATAATCACATTTAAGAAATTCCAAGTTTTAACTCAAAATCAAGGAATTTGCCTGAATTATATAAAAGACTACTCTGGGTACTTCAAGTTAGGGTATGAGTTAACAAAGGAGACAGTTCCAACCTATGACTGGATTGGGTGGTTGCAACCATAAATCTGGGTCTTTATTTTATGACTTATTTTTTGCCCTGGTCCATCACCAAGCTCCATATTAATAGATAATTTATAAGTATAAACATCTGTTTACAAGGTTGTTTAGTGGAAGTTAATACTCATGTATTAATGCATATTCATTAGGAGTTGACTAAAAACAGATTAGGATGAGTATTCCACAATTATCTAGTTAGAGTTATCTTGTTGTAAGTAGGAGAAAGTTTTAAAGTAAGCTTATTTAAAATAATGTTCTTTTGGAAGTGGTTTATACTCTTAAAAATTCCTGTAATAATTGTTTACTTGATAAAAACATAATATAACTAACACTGCAGAGGACACAGAATGTGTGTATTTATTGGCATTATTATGCCACTTTAAATATAATCAAAGTGAATATCTGGCATTAGGATAAACTGTTCTAAATATCAAAATGTAGAAAGTACGAGCTTTGCAACTTAATTACTTTCATTACAGGAGTCAAAAACAATAATGCAATCAAGCATTTAAAGGAAAATAAGATACAGTGTGATTTTTCTGTCAAGAGAATTAGAAGTAAATTACTGACAGATTAAAAAAAAATTGATAGTGCGGTGCCTGGGTAGCTCAGTCCATTGAGCATCTGACTGAAGCTGAGGTCATGATCTCACAGTTCGTGGGTTTGAGCCCTGTGTCGGGCTCTGTGCTTACAGCTGGGAGCCTGGAGCCTGCTTCGGATTCTGTATCTCTCTCTGTCTCTGCCCTTCCTCTGCTCATGCTCTGTCTCTCTCTGCCTCTCAAAAATAAATAAACATTAAAAAAATAGATTGGTAGTAACGTGAACTAGAGATCAAGAGAAATGCCCTGAAAGTGACATTTGAACTAGTCCTTGCTGAATGTATAATAATTTGACAATGAAAGGTATTTCTGGTTGAGGGAAAAGACAACACCAATGTAGGGCATCAAAAAATATGATTAAGAATCAGGAAGTAAAAATGTTTTCAATTGTAATTTCAGCAATGGAAGACTAGATAGTTCTTGTCAACCTCACAATGATAATAATTCTAAACTGGACAAAATGTAATTTAAAAAAAAGATTACTGAACAAGGCACTGAGAAATCGTAGGACCAATGTCATAGAAGCGTAAAAGAAAAATAGAAAAACAAATTAAAAAGCCCAGAGAGCTGTTCCCAAAAGTTTGGCTAAGATGTTTGGAGGCTGTACAAGTCTTTTGCCAACTTCACAGAACTGGCAAGACAAAAGGTGACATTCACAACCTGCCAAAGAGGAGAGGTCCTGGCAAAGCATACAGGCTTCACGATTAGAACACAAAAGACTAAACCGAATGGGTAAGTTTAAACCTGAAGTAAATCAGACTTCACATGAACTGAAGCCGGCTTTGAATGATCACAGTCTCCATTTAAAATAAGTGAATTTGGATTTACCTTTTTTTTTAATGCTTATTTATTTATTTTGAGAGAGAGAGAGACAGAGACAGAAAGAGAGCATGTTTGTGCACGAGTGGGGGAAGGGCAGAAAGAGGGGGAGACAGAATCCCTAGCAGGCGCTGTGCTGTCAGCACAGAATCTGATGTGGGGCTGGATCTCATGAACCATGAGATCATGACCTGAGCCAAAATCAAGAGTCAGAGACTTCACTGAATGAGCCCCCTAAATGCCCTGCCTGTGTCTTTATCATAGTATTTCTTAGAAATAAAATAAAATCTTTTCTGGAGTAAGATAATATCCAGTAAGCAACACTCATGTTTGAGCAATGAGCAAAATACTCTTTCTTTTCACATATGCTACACATTCTGTATCTAACATGTAGGCAAGAGTGACAGAAAGGTGGATGGATGGATAGATAAGTGGATGGATGGACATCTGGATGGACATGATGGAGACACAAATAGATACAGACAAAAGCTTCAAATTATTGCAATCAGTACTGTGGAGGAAGAAAGATTCTTAGAGATTTTACATGCAATTTTTACATGTATGATGTGAGTGTGCAGTACATGTGAAAGGAAAGAGTATTTCTCTTTATAACTTTGCTCATTTGTTTCTTGGGTCACCATACTCTACTTAGAAGGTATAAAGAGAAGATAAACATGGACTATAGGCTTCATGAAAAGTTGCTTATTGCTCAAATGTGTAGAACTGTGAAAGCTGGAGAGAATGGAACATTCTGACAAGTGTGCCCAGAACATGATTCCCTGATTCTCTGGTTCCCAGAGGTTTTAGAATGTGCAGCCATTCCTTACTTTATCTCCATGCCATAAAATGCTTCCTTCTTCACTATAATTGCTATAATTAACCAAAAATTATTTGAAAAGCATAAAAAATCATTATTACTGGTTAACAAAATTGGGGACCATTAAATTTAGAATTTAATTAACTTACACGTTCCATTTTATATCCTATATTCACTTATATATTCAGTTTGTTTACAGTGTTGGCTCATATATCTTATTTTAAATTTAAACTTTCTCTCCTTAAGACCATATCTTGGGATTTTTTTCCTCTTGCCTATGCCATCCTTCCTGTGCCTTACTACCTCATACAGACTTCACATTATATTTTCAGCTACCTGCTCCTTTATGGATTGTGACAAACTTAAAGACATTACTGAACCAAGATAAAAAGCATGAAACAATGTTAGGCAATAAAGAGAAAACATATTAATGTAACTAACAGTACTGTATTAGGTAAGCTAGTAGAATTAGCATAAGCATATAATTTTAAAGTGGAATAATTCTGAAAGTGAAGGGGACTTTTAAAAACACTTAAAATTATATAACTAACAAATATTTGTTATTGATTGAAGTAACAGTTTTATTTATTGGACTTATAAAATAGGTTGAATAGCTATTTACAAAGTAAAATTATCTATGAAATATAAAAATTATAAAGATATAAATATTAAAATTATATATCCAAATACATTACACAAGAAGTATAAAAAACAGACTTATTTCACAATGGATCATAGACCCAAATGTAAAATGCAAAATTATGAAATCCCTCAGATAACATAACCATCACCATACCCATGATCATGTAGGTTTTCCCCTATGTTTTGTTGAAAACTTCTGCTCTGCAAATTACAGTGTCACAAAGGACAATGCCAAAAGAATGAGAAGACCAGCCACAGACCAGGAGAAAATATCTGCAAAGATATATCTTATAAAAGACTGTTATCCAAAATACGCAAAAAAACCTCTTAAAACTTAACAGTAAGAAAACAACCCAATTAAAAAATAGGTCAGTGACTTTAACAGACACCTCACCAAAGAGGATATACAGATGGCAAATAAGCATATGAAATGATACTCCACATTGTATGTCATTAGGGAAATGAAATTAACAACAATGAAATATCATTACACACTCATTAGATGGCCAAAATCTGAAACACTGGCAACATCAAATGTTGGTAACAATGTAGACCTACAGGAACTCTCATTCAGTGCTGGTGAGAAAGCAAAATCATTCAGCCCCTTTGAAAGACAGTTTTGCAGTATCTTAATAAAGCGCTCATGTTATTTACCCACAGGAATTGAAAACATGCCTACACAAAAATCTGTACGCAGCTGTTTATAGCGGTTTTATTCATAATTGCCAAAAACTTGTAAGCAACCAAGATATCCTTCAATAGGTGAATGGATAAACAAACTGGTACAACACACAATGTAATATTATTCAGCGCTAAAAAGAAATGAGCTATCAAGCCATGAAAGGACATGGAAAACCACAAAGGTATATTACTAAGTGAAAGAAACCAATCTGAAAATGTTTTATACTGTATGATTCCAACTACATGATATGACATTCTAGAAAGGGCTAAACTATGGAGACAATAAGAACATCACTGGTTTCCAGGGGTTGGGACTGGGGAAGGGATGAATAAGCACAGAAGAGAGGATTGTTAGGGCAGTGAAAACACTCTGTATGGTACTATAATGAGGGATACATGCCAACCTGTAAAATGCACCACCAAGCGTGAACTGTCATGTAACCTATGGACTTTGGTGAGTGTTTATAGGCTCATCAATTGTAACAAATATACTATGCCGGCAGGGCAACTGATGATGGGAGAGGCTAGGGAGGTGGCATATGAGAAATCTCTGTACCTCTTTCTCAGTTTTCCACCAACTTAAAATTGTTCTTCAAAAATTAAGTCTTAAAATCAAACAAACAAACAAAAGCAACCTTTTTTATAATGACCATTGAGCATTTAATAATAGAAGCAGAATTATTTTTTTTGATTCAGATATACACATACTTCACTAATTCCTTAACTATATTAATCTCTAAAACTATTTTTCTAAATACTGTATTTTCTTTGTCTTTTTTACATTTAATTTTCATAAAATGTATATATAGTTTTCAAAATTCTATTTTTAGGGCACTTAATGAGATTAATGGTTTTTCAACTGGACTCTTCTTTGTAGACCTCAGTATTTTATTTTATATATAAAACATATACATATATATTTTATATATAAAACACATATATATATATATATATATATATATATATATATGATATACATTGGCCAAATATATATATATATATATAGAGAGAGAGAGAGAGAGAGAGCGCGTGAGCAAGAGCGCGTGCGAGTAGGGCAGAGGGAGAGATAATCTTAAGCAGGCTCCACATTCAGTGTGAGGCCTGATGCAGGGCTCAATCCCACGACCCTGGGATCATGACCTGAACCAAAATCAAGAGTCAGACACTCAACCCACTGAGCCACCCAGATGGCCCTGTCTCAGTATTTTACATGAAGAATGCTCTCACTTAAGATGCTAACCTACAAGGTGAACTCAGGACATTCAGGTAAAGGAAGAAAGTCTCAATTCTGTTTTGTTTTGTTTTTAATAACTGAAATATGCAAATATTTCAGCCCACTGTTTTTTAACACACTTTCTTTCTTTCTCATTTATTAAAAAACATTTATGCAAATCAATATCTACAAAAGGTTGTCCTCAAAAATCTTTTGAGTATTTCACTAAAGTTAGATGCTACAAATTTGAAAACTTTTTCATCTTCATTCATATATTAGTTAGGTACTGCCATGTTACAAGCACTCTCAATATTCAATAGATTAACAATGATTGATCCCTGAGGTGGTTAGGTTATTAACCTTATCCTGTCTGGGCCTCAGATTCTGGTGACTCTGCTTACTCAGCCAGTCATTTGACGGTCTTAGAGGTCTTCTGCAGGCAGGGACAATTCACCTCAACTACATATGTTCTCTTACCCTCTAATTAGTTTGGTCTAATAATGTGGAAGGTGTCTGAGAGAGTAGAAATATGCCAAATCTCTTGAGACCTAGCCGCACACAGGCAAAACAATACTTTTGCCATGATGCATTGTCCCAAGTAAGTCATAAAGTCAGACTCTACCTTTGGATAGAAGAAGCTACTGAATCACAGTGCGAAGTCCATGGATATTTGGAGAAGAATGAGGGTCATTTTTGCAACTAATCTACCAAAATTTCATTCTTGTAAAGAATATACATTTATTTAATTAAAACAGCTCCATTATAATACTACAACAAAGATTCTCCCCGAAATTTTAAGTAATTCAAAGCCTGACTGTGGAAACTCAAAATTAATGATTAACACTATGAAGTCTGGTTTACTTTTTCAGTTTCTCCATTGATTTTGAGAAATGACTTTTAACACCTTTGTATTTCCAGCATGATTTTCAATAATTACAATACACTAAACTTCAAAAAATGAAATATTTTTGTGTTCCATATTTGGAATAATTTGATTAAAAATTTCAATGATTTTGTACAAAATGCAACAAATATTTGAGTACTTCTTAAAAAAATATGTCCTATACTTTTATAGGTGACTATGGTTGACTTAAAAGCAGTTATTAGAATATTCAAATCTTTATTAAGTTGATAACAGAAAGAGAAAGAATACAACCTTGCATACTTAAATATAATTTTATATCACAAAATAAGAGTATAATTATTCTTGACATGTGTATACATAAATTTTGAAAACCCTATCTTGTATTAGTAAAATTTTATAATTTTTTTTGTATACAACTGTGCAAAGATATTTCTGCTTCATAGATTCTTATTTTGTATTCCACAACTGTACTCAACAAAAATTTGTATTCATACAATCAACACCAAAGCAATTTATTTCCTCTTTAATATTGAACTTTAAATCTATATTTACAAGAACATTCACAATAATATATCAATAATCAAAAATGGCATGGATGGTATCAAAGCATATTTGGAATTAACTTACTAATTTTCAATTTGAATCATCTGATAAGATCTATTGAATCTAACATATTTGCAATATTGGCAAAGTATAAATACTAACGGAGGCAACATATTAACTAATCTTGCCATTTTAATATGGTCACAAGAAAACAAATGTAAACTAAGTGAAATTAATATGAAGAAAAATTATCTGATCTACATAAAAAATTCATATTTCATAGAGTAATGAACTCAGTAAGACTTCTACACCAATTAGTGTTAAATCATCATCTATAGCACAGTCTTTAAGTTACAGAAAAATCTACTAAATTTTAAAGTAGATACTGATGCTTTGCCAGCAGATTTGTGTCTTCTAATTTTCATCTAATCAGTAATACCACTATAGCCCTCAGGGTTGATAATAAATGTCAAGGTTTAGGTCAGTTCCACATTTATTAATCAACTTTCTTTAGAAACTGAAACCGAGTACATAATATTTAATATATCCTTTTGTTGTTTTGAAATATAAAATAATTTTATTTATTTTTGTGAGAGAGAGGGAGAAAGTAAGCAAGCAGGGGAGGGGCAGAGAGAGAAGGACACAGAGAATCTGAAGCTCAACAATTCCAGCACAGAGCCAGACATGGGGCCTGAACTCACAAACCTGAAGATCATGACCTAAGTTGAAGTTGTACACTTAACCAACTGAGCCATCCAGGTGTCCTATGAAATATAAAATGGTTTTAAAACAGCAAAATAGCTATACATTTATTTTACAGAATAAAATTTAAAATCCCCATAGCAAAAACATTCAAACTATTCTCTATATGCTCTATAGAAGGACTGTTCAGTGTCTATTTAATGTATTTATTTCATTTTCCACACATTGGTCACTTTCACTTTCTACAGATTCAATATCATGTAAGTATCACTATGGAAGGTCAAAGAAATGGGAAAACACTGATACTATCCCTAGAAATATATTTACTCTGTTAGCAGATATACTTTCCTCAGTAATATTCTAAAGTGAATTTTAAAAGTGCGTATCAGGGTCTGTGTAGATGTTTCCATTTTTAGGATCATCAATCTAAAATATGCAGTGCCACTGGATATAGAGATTCTCCGTAATACACAAATCATTCTCAACTATCAAATTCCATAAGTCAAGAGGGCACTTTAAATTTATGTTTCTAACTAGAATATTTTCTGTTTTGGAAGAAAAAACTGCCATACCATTAATCATTTAATGTTTTGTCCTCTTTTCCTTGACAGTAGTACTTCATGGAAACATGATCTAGTTGGAAACACAAATGAGATTATCAGAGAAAACATCTTACTCCTTATCATTTGGAAAAGTTTACAAAAATGCCTTTTAAATAAGTAATTCTTGTTTAGGCTTTGTAAATTTTAATGTATCATTTTAATCAGTATTTTATAACTTTTCATATGGAAAAATTGTCAGTTTGATGTTTAAATGTTTAATGTATTTTTAGCTGAAAAGTATTCATAAAAAATTCACAAAACAGATTCTTGAAACTATGCTTTAAATTGTAAAAATCTTTTTTGTATGTATTTTAAATAGATGATTATAAGTTAAAATTTGGTGCATAATAACAATTGAATCAGAACTAAAATATAGTGGTATATTACACTATATAACATACATTTTCTCTTATAGGAGCTCACCATTAATTTATGTATGAAAAAATTTTAATATCAAGGCACCACTATAATATAGAGTATACCTATGACATAAGTAAACATAAGGTAATTTTAATATACTCTAATGTTTTATATTTACCAACCATCAGATACATGTTTCATACATAAGTAACGCAGCTTATATAACACAGCTTAAAGACTACTTCTGAATATAGTTTAAAAAATTTAAGTCAAATAAGCTGAATGGGCATTATAAGGTTCTCATTATGTATGACAAACTATACTAAAAACACAAGATGAGTAACGTAAGATTCTGGGCTTCAAGGAGCCTAAAATTTATGTGAATGAACATTAACGTATATGTACTCTAATTAACGCATAAGGAAAATCTGTGGTTACATCAAAAAAGAGAAACCCATTTTTCTGATTCAAGAAGGCTTCATCCAACACATAACCTCTGAACTAGTGGAAAGGTAAAGAAGAAAAGGAAGAGTATTTCAAGTCATGAGTTAATGCATAGAAATACGGAAACACTAGATTTTTTTTAAAGGAATATGCAACATTTTTGTGTTTGCTTATTTAGAAACATGTGGGGGCAAAGGACACAAGATGCACTAAGGAGGGTTGGAAAGATGTTACAAATTTTATTCAGCATGCATGGGTTAGTACTTGCTACCACCTTCTCCCCCCGCTTTTTTTTTTTGAGCATGTGAAATGCATGATCATAACCATGTTTTTGTTTTTAAGTTTATTTATTTATTTTGAGGGAGGGAGGGGCAGAGAAAGAGAGGGAGAGAGAGAATCCTAAGCAGGCTTGGTGCTCTCAGCACAGAGCCTGATGTGGGGCCCAATCCCATGAACCATGAGATCATTACCTGAGCTGAAATCAAGAGTTGGAGGTTTATTCGACAGCCACCCAGGTGCCCCCATAACTATTTTTAATGCAGTTTTGATATAAAAATTATTAGAGTCAGAGATTATGTATGACAATCAGGTAGAAAGATAATCTTTCTTTTTTTTTTTAAAGGAATCTTCCCTTTTTTTTTTTTAATTTTTTTTTTAACGTTTATTTATTTTTCAGACAGAGAGAGACACAGCATGAACGGGGGAGGGGCAGAGAGAGAGGGAAACACAGAATCGGAAGCAGGCTCCAGGCTCTGAGCCATCAGCCCAGAGCCCGATGCGGGGCTCGAACCCGCGGACCGCGAGATCGTGACCTGAGCCGAAGTTGGACGCTTAACCGACTGAGCCACCCAGGCGCCCCAGAAAGATAATCTTTAAGTAAAGCTGTAACACTCAGGAATATTAAGATATATTTTGCATTTTTGTAAACCCATAACATAGAAGTGAGGAAGATCAAGCAAAATTGCAAATAATCTTTTATACTGCTAAGACTCCAAAAATGCCAAGAACAGAATAGTGCAGTTCTTACTGATTTTGCATGCAATGAACCTTATAAATTGTGTACACAAGTTATAAGCAAAAGCAGGAGAGGAACCAATGGTGTTATCATGACAATGTACCATGTAGTTACCAACAATGAGAGTAAATTAAAGAAAATCTAGAAGCAAATTACATTCCCTCCCACCCCACCCCCCCAAAAAATACACAAAGACTTAAGAACTGGGCCTATTTCTAGAAATAAACAGGGCTAAAGGAAGAATGAAGATAAACTCTCAAATAGGGACTGAGATAATCTAACAGAATTAAAGTTTTTTTGATAAGGTTTTTGCTGTTTTTAACCTGTTTAAAAAGATTGACCTTCTTTTTAACGTATTTATTTTATTTTTAATTTTACACCCACATATTCTCTGTATAATTACACTTTGTTTTTATTTTATTTGGAAAGTAAAACTGAATACATGCCTAAAAAGTAATTACCTGTAAGAACTGACAGACTGCAATCTTCTTAATCACTAAAAGGTTTAATAGCCAGTGATTTCCTTTATATTTTTTGGTAAAAAAAGAGTTTTGCCCTTTTAAACTCCAAGATAGTTAACAGTAAAGCCTTTGAAAGCTTGTAAATGTGTTAATTAAACTAATTATAACTTGATTCACTCATCTTCGTACACAAACACTTCAAAGAACCGATTATGTAACACTCTGAATCTCCATACAATCACTTATATATTTTGTCAGTCTTCACAAGTCATTGTCAGCTACATGACTTGTTAAATAGAGCAACAGTTTTCAATGCCATACTGATTGATATTATAATAACCAGAGGGCTTTAAAAAATACAAATATCAGACCTATCCTAAATTAATTATATCAGAAATCAAGGGGATGAGGACTGACGACTGAGCTGTTTTAGAACTTTCTCCATATGGTAGTAATGTGCAGTCACAGTTTAGAACAGCTGAGAGAGAGGCAGTACACAGAGCATTTAAAAGCATGGGCAAGCTTTAGAGTTAGACTGCATGAATTCAAAGCCAAATATTGGTACCTATTACTCTATAATCTTGAGAACATTACTTAAACTTTCTATGCTTCAGGTTTGTTCATTGTTTTGTTTTCAAATAGAATAAAGATACTTGTGAAGATCAGACAAATTAATACATAGAAGGCATTTAAAAAATTGTCAGCACATAGTAAATTCTTAGTAAATTGAGCAGTTATGGTCATCCATAAGCAGATGATGTGACAAAAAGATACTGCAGAAATCAAACTGAGAAGCATTCCTTCCCATAACCATTATTGCTCTCAAACCAAAATTACCGGTTTATTGCAAAAAAAAAAAAAAAAAAAAGGCTCTAATGGCAACAAAAAAAAAAATAGATTGGTAAGATGATATACCACAAGTCAATTTTAGTGTCTACATTTTTATATATTTTACATTCAGAGAGGGTGGGGAGAGAGAGAGAGAGAGAGAGAGATCAAAAATGTTAAACTTTATCTAAACTTTATCTAAACTTTTAGATAAAGTAGAATAAAAGTTATTGACTTAACCATTCTACTTGAAACAATTAAAAAATTAGATAAAATATATTTAACAATGACTCTCAAGACACTGGACATAAGGTAATAAAGGACAGTAATCCCTGAGAGACAGGAAACAAATGAGGTGAATCCTATAAATGCTTCAGTTTACTTCCCAGAAAAGTTTTCAGAATAAAGTGCAGGGAGTTAATACCCAGTCATAAACTCATAGGATGATATATTGATAGAAAGTCCAGGGAGAGTAGAGTTTACTAGAATTTGTGGTGAAGAGTACCAGAGAGAATAACTGCACATAGAAACTCCAAGTATATTCAGGAGGCCCCCCTCAAATATAGAAGCAGGTACTTGGCAGAAAATGTCTGAAGAAATTTTTCCTGTGATGGGAAAAAGAAAAATCCAAAATTTATATGAAACAATAATCAGAGTTATGCAAGATCCAAAAAGGAAAAATTCACAATGTCTATAATCCAATAAAAAATTAATAGGCTTAAAAAAAAAAAAAGAAAGAAAGAAAAAAATGCTTAGTAAGAAAAATCAATCAGTTGAAACTGACCAAGAATTATTTCAGAATTAAATAAGTACAATAAAACAGTAATTGTAACTGGATTCCATTTGAAGAAGCTAGAAGAAAATTTTATCATGTGAAGTAGGGGCATGAAAGATATATTTTAAAAGATACAAATTAGGGGCTCCTGAGTGGCTAAATCGGTTAAGCTTCCTACATTTGATTTCCACTCAGGTCAAAATCTCAGTTTGTTAAATCGAGGCCCACTATGGGCTCTGCACTGATGGCAGAAACCTGCTTGGGATTTTCTCTCCCTCTCTCTCTCTCTCTCTGCCCCCGCCCCCGCAATTCACACACATACTATCTCCCTGAAAATAAACATTAAAAAAAAATTTGAACTCCTATAAAGCAGACATACACAACCCCCACCCTCCAAATACAGGATTTTCAGAAACAAATTTGAAACAGAATATGGCCTGTGTTCAATAAAAATGTACTTTAAATTCAATCTAAGCAAAAATATGATTACCTTTAAAAAAATCTGTTAGATTAGGTATGCAGATTTCAATTATGATTAAAATTCTTTCTAATTCACAATTTAATATAGAATTTCATAAAATCAAAGACTCTTGAAGTCATAATATGTTTTAAATTTGATTTCATTGTCAATATGACCTTTTCTTTCTAAGTGTTATAATTAAATTTTATTCTTAAATGCATATCGTTTTAAATAAAATGTTAACACTTTGAGTTTTCTAATTGTAGTAACCATTGATAAAAAGTATTTCTTAAATCCTAGCTAATTTTACATTTTTCATATTTAGTAAGTGTCAATTAAAAATATAGGTTTGGATCACATGTTCTAGCTTCGAGAAGAATGCTGGTGCAATTTTGATTGGGATTGAATTGAATGCGTAGATTGCTTTGGGTAGTACTGATATTTTAACAACATTTATTCTTCCAATCCATGAGCATGGAATGTTTTTCCATTTCTTTGTATCCTCTTCAATTTCCTTCATAAGATTTCCATAGTTTTCAGCATACAGATCTTTTACATCTTTGGTTAGGTTTATTCCTAGGTATTTTATGATTCTTGGTGCAATTGTAAATGGGACCAGTTTATTTGCCTTTGTGTTGCTTCATTGTTAGTGTATAAGAATGCAACTGATTTCTGTACATTGATTTTGTATCCTGCAACTTTGCTGAATCCATATATCAGTTCTATCCTAAAATTTGTATGTAACCACAAAATACCCCGAATAGCCAAAGTAATATTGAAGAAGAAGACCAAAATGGGAGGCATCACAATCCCAGACTTTAGCCTCTACCACAAAGCTGTAATCATCAAGACAGCATGGTATTGGTACAAAAATAGACACATAGGCCAATGGTATAGAATACACTCCAGAACTGGACCCACAAAAGTATGCCCAACTAATCTTTGACGAAGCAGGAAGGAACATCCAAAGGAAAAAAGACAGTCTCTTTAACAAATGGTGCTGGGAGAACTGGACAGCAACATGCAGAAGAATGAAAGTAGACCACTTTCTTACACCATTCACAAAAATAAACTCAAAATGGATAAAGGACCTGAATGTGAGACAGGAAACCATCAAAACCCTAGAGGAGAAAGCAGGAAAAGACCTCTCAGACCTCAGCCGCAGCAATTTCTTACTTGACATATCCCCAAAGGCAAGGTAATTAAAAGCAAAAATGAACTATTGGGACCTCATCAAGATAAAAAGCTGCACTGCAAAGAGAACAATCAACAAAACTAAAAGGCAACTGACACAATGGGAAAAGATATTTGCAAATGACATATCGGACAAAGGGCTAGGATCCAAAATCTATAAAGAGCTCACCAAACTCCACACCCAAAAAACAAATAACCCAGTGAAGAAATGGGCAGAAAACATGAATAGACACTTCTCTAAAGAAGACGTCCAGATGGCCAACAGGCACGTGAAAAGATGCTCAATGTCGCTCCTCACCAGGGAAATACAAATCAAAACCACACTCAGATATCACCTCACGCCAGTCAGAGTGGCTAAAATGAACATATCAAGAGACTATAGATGCTGGCGAGGATGTGGAGAAATGGGAACCCTCTTGCACTGTTGGTGGGAATGCAAACTGGTGCAGCCGCTCTGGAAAACACTGTGGAGATTCCTCAAAAAATTAAAAATAGATCTACCCTATGGCCCAGCAATAGCACTGGAGGGATATTACTCAAGGGATACTGAAGTGTTGATGCACAGGGGCACGTGTACCCCAATGTTTATAGCAGCACTTTCAACAATAGCCAAATTATGGAAAGAGCCTAAATGTCCACCAACTGACCAATAGATAAAGAAGTTGTGGTTTACATATACAATGGGATACTACTTGGCAATGAGAAAGAATGAAATATGGCCTTTTGTAGCCATGTGGATGGAACTGGAGAGTGTGATGCTAAGTGAAATAAGTCATACAGAGAAAGACAGATACCATATGTTTTCACTCTTATGTGGATCCTGAGAAACTTAACAGAAGACCATGGGGGAGGGGAAGGAAAAGAAAAGTTAGGGAGAGAGTCAAAAACCGTAAGAGACTCTTGAAAACTGAGAATAAACTGAGGGTTGATGCAGGGTGGAAGGGAGGGGAAAATGGATGATGGGCATTGAGGAAGGCACCTGTTGGGATGAGCACTGGGTGTCATATGGAAACCAATTTGACAATAAATTTCATATTAAAAAAAAATATATATATATATGTATAGGTTTAGGAATTGAGAGTCCTGTATTCTGTTATAACTAGTCACATACATTTAAACACATGATATTTCATGTCTTGGTTCTTACTCACTGGATGAAGAAGCAGTAATACCTGACAGATGAACACTGATGTCTCTATGATGCTATAGACTGTCTCATTGCAACCAGTGTTTGTTGGTAAACAACAACTTATTACACACATACATACATATGTGTACTTGTGACTATACTTCTAGTTTATATCCCCATATACATATACTTAATTGAATATGCATATATAAAATATTTCATATCTTAACTAATATATGCAAGTACTTCTTTTACTTTACAGTGACCACTGACTTTCCTGGATGTTCTGCTTTAAATAAATCAACATATTAGATCTAACAAACAAATTTAGCTTCTATGTATTTCCCAATTATCTTAGTAAACAGGTATGTTTCTAAAATTCTGAGTTTCACAGACATTTTAAAATTTAGTTACCATTACTATCTACCTAATATTTATATTATATTATAATTATATTTCAATACCTTAGTTATAGTATTATAAAATATGGTATGAGTTACATAGAATCCTATCTGACACCTCTTCAGTGTTTTCACACTTTTATGTACAGATATTATAGTTTTCTCAAGAAACTTTATTTTGTGCATATTAAATTTTATATCGATCAATTGTTTTTATTAAGAGTAAAATAATGAAGTCTGTTGCCACTGACAGGAATTTAGAGCTTATATTCATACATAATATGTAGCTGCAAAGGAAAGTAAATGTCATTTGTTACATTCTTTTTTCTCTCTACTTAAAAGGATAGAATGAGCTTAAGAAATATGTTTTGGGGGCGCCTGGGTGGCTCAATCGGTTAAGTGGCCGACTTCGGCTCAGGTCATGATCTCTCGGTCCGTGAGTTCGAGCCCCGTGTCGGGCTCTGTGCTGACAGCTCAGAGCCTGGAGCCTGTTTCAGATTCTGTGTCTCCCTCTCTCTGACCCTCCCCTGTTCATGCTCTGTCTCTCCCTGTCTCAAAAATAATAAAAAAAAAATAAAAAATTAAAAAAAAAAGAAATATGTTTTGTTTGCATAGTTGTTGTCATTGTTGTTTTTAACTTAATACCTTTCTTTAAGATTTCTTTCTAAGCCTATTAGAACATTTTAAATTAAAAAAGCTCAAGAAGAAATTAATGCTTTGTTTAACCACATATAAATTCTTGGTTTCAATCTCCCCATAACTGTCCAATGAATGATTCCTCCTCTTAGAAATAGCATTTTGCCTTACCTATTACCTAGGAGAGGAGTTTCATTTTTGGAAATATATCATCCACTTAAAGTATTTTGTCCTTCTTGAGGGTTATTTTTTCTAATCTTCATGTTTTTTCTAGTTTTTTTTAACTATTAAGTTTTTACACTATGGTAAAAAAGGAAAGTATTTAAGTTTCAGTGTAAATTTTAAGATCATAAAATAATCCAGACACAGGGGTTCCGGAAGATGGCGGCGTAGGAGGACGCGGGGCTCACAGCGCGTCCTGCCGATCACTTAGATTCCACCTACACCTGCCTAAAGAACCCAGAAAACCGCCAGAGGATTAGCAGAAGGGAGTCTCCGGAGTCAAGCGCAGACTAGAGGCCCACGGAAGAGGGTAGGAAGGGCGGCGAGGCGGTGCGCGCTCCACGGACTGGCGGGAGGGAGCCGGGGCGGAGGGGCGGCTCGCCGGCCAAGCAGAGCCCCCGAGTCTGGCTGGCAAAAGCGGAGGGGCCGGACGGACTGTGTTCCGACAGCAAGCGCGACTTAGCGTCTGGGAGGTCAGAAGTTAACAGCTCTGCTCGGAAAGCGGGAAGGCTGGAGGACAAAGGGAGGGAGAGCTGCTGAGCCCCCGGACGGCAGAGCTCAGCTTGGCGGGGAACAAAGGCGCCAGCGCCATCTCCCCCGCCCATCCCCCAGCCAAAATCCCAAAGGGAACCAGTTCCTGCCAGGGAACTTGCTCGCTCCGCGCAAACACCCAACTCTGTGCTTCTGCGGAGCCAAACCTCCGGCAGCGGATCTGACTCCCTCCCGCTGCCACAGGGCTCCTCCTGAAGCGGATCACCTAAGGAGAAGCGAGCTAAGCCTGCCCCTCCAGCCCCCGTGCACCTTGCCTACCCACCCCAGCTAATACGCCAGATCCCCAGCACCACAAGCCTGGCAGTGTGCAAGTAGCCCAGACGGGACACGCCACCCCACAGTGAATCCCGCCCCTAGGAGAGGGGAAGAGAAGGCACACACCAGTCTGACTGTGGCCCCAGCAGTGGGCTGGGGGCAGACATCGGGTCGGACTGCGGCCCCGCCCACTAACTCCAGTTATACACCACAGCACAGGGGAAGTGCACTGCAGGTCCTCACCACGCCAGGGACTCTCCAAAATGACCAAACGGAAGAATTCCCCTCAGAAGAATCTCCAGGAAATAACAACAGCTAATGAACTGATCAAAAAGGATTTAAATAATATAACAGAAAGTGAATTTAGAATAATAGTCATAAAATTAATCGCTGGGCTTGAAAACAGTATACAGGACAGCAGAGAATCTCTTGCCACAAAGATCGAGGGACTAAGGAACAGTCACGAGGAGTTGAAAAACGCTTTAAACGAATTGCAAAACAAAATGGAATCCACGATGGCTCGGCTTGAAGAGGCAGAGGAGAGAATAGGTGAACTAGAAGATAAAGTTATGGAGAAAGAGGAAGCTGAAAGAAAGAGAGATAAAAAAATCCAGGAGTATGAGGGGAAAATTAGAGAACTAAGTGATACACTAAAAAAAAATAATATACGCATAATTGGTATCCCAGAGGAGGAAGAGAGAGGGAAGGGTGCTGAAGGGGTACTTGAACAAATTATAGCTGAGAACTTCCCTGAACTGGGGAAGGAAAAAGGCATTGAAATCCAAGAGGCACAGAGAACTCCCTTCAGACGTAACTTGAATCGATCTTCTGCACGACATATCATAGTGAAACTGGCAAAATACAAGGATAAAGAGAAAATTCTGAAAGCAGCAAGGGATAAACGTGCCCTCACATATAAAGGGAGACCTATAAGACTCGTGACTGATCTCTCCTTTGAAACTTGGCAGGCCAGAAAGGCTTGGCACGATATCTACAGTGTGCTAAACAGAAAAAATATGCAGCCGAGAATCCTTTATCCAGCAAGTCTGTCATTTAGAATAGAAGGAGAGATAAAGGTCTTCCCAAACAAACAAAAACTGAAGGAATTTGTCACCACGAAACCAGCCCTACAAGAGATCCTAAGGGGGATCCTGTGAGACAAAGTACCAGAGACATCACTACAAGCATAAAACATACAGACATCACAATGACTCTAAACCCATATCTTTCTATAATAACACTGAATGTAAATGGATTAAATGTGCCAACCAAAAGACATAGGGTATCAGAATGGATAAAAAAACAAGACCCATCTATTTGCTGTCTACAAGAGACTCATTTTAGATCTGAGGACACCTTTAGATTGAGAGTGAGGGGATGGAGAACTATTTATCATGCTCCTGGAAGCCAAAAGAAAGCTGGAGTAGCCATACTTATATCAGACAAACTAGACTTTAAATTAAAGGCTGTAACAAGAGATGAAGAAGGGCATTATATAATAATCACAGGGTCTATCCACCAGGAAGAGCTAACTATTATAAATGTCTATGCGCCAAATACCCGAGCCCCCAGATATATAAAACAATTACTCATAAACATAAGCAACCTTATTGACAAGAATGTGGTCATTGCAGGGGACTTTAACACCCCACTTACAGAAATGGATAGATCATCTAGACACACAGTCAATAAAGAAACAAGGGCCCTGAATGATACATTGGATCAGATGGACTTGACAGATATATTTAGAACTCTGCATCCCAAAGCAACAGAATATACCTTCTTCTCGAGTGCACATGGAACATTCTCCAAGATAGATCATATACTGGGTCACAAAACAGCCCTTCATAAGTTTACAAGAATTGAAATCATACCATGCATACTTTCAGACCACAATGCTATGAAGCTTGAAATCAACCACAGGAAAAAGTCTGGAAAACCTCCAAAAGCATGGAGGTTAAAGAACACCCTACTAACGAATGAGTGGGTCAACCAGGCAATTAGAGAAGAAATTAAAACATATATGGAAACAAACGAAAATGAAAATACAACAATCCAAACGCTTTGGGATGCAGCAAAGGCAGTCCTGAGAGGAAAATACATTGCAATCCAGGCCTATCTCAAGAAACAAGAAAAATCCCAAATACAAAATCTAACAGCACACCTAAAGGAAATAGAAGCAGAACAGCAAAGGCAGCCTAAACCCAGCAGAAGAAGAGAAATCATAAAGATCAGAGCAGAAATAAACAATATAGAATCTAAAAAAACTGTAGAGCAGATCAACGAAACCAAGAGTTGGTTTTTTGAAAAAATAAACAAAATTGACAAACCTCTAGCCAGGCTTCTCAAAAAGAAAAGGGAGATGACCCAAATAGATAAAATCATGAATGAAAATGGAATGATTACAACCAATCCCTCAGAGATACAAACAATTATCAGGGAATACTATGAAAAATTATATGCCAGCAAATTGGACAACCTGGAAGAAATGGACAAATTTCTAAACACCCACACTCTTCCAAAACTCAATCAGGAGGAAATAGAAACCTTGAACAGACCCATAACCAGCGAAGAAATTGAATCGGTTATCAAAAATCTCCCAACAAATAAGAGTCCAGGACCAGATGGCTTCCCAGGGGAGTTCTACCAGACATTTAAAGCAGAGATAATACCTATCCTTCTCAAGCTATTCCAAGAAATAGAAAGGGAAGGAAAACTTCCAGACTCATTCTATGAAGCCAGTATTACTTTGATTCCTAAACCAGACAGAGACCCAGTAAAAAAAGAGAACTACAGGCCAATATCCCTGATGAATATGGATGCAAAAATTCTTAATAAGATACTAGCAAATCGAATTCAACAGCATATAAAAAGAATTATTCACCATGATCAAGTGGGATTCATTCCTGGGATGCAGGGCTGGTTCAACATTCGCAAATCGATCAACGTGATACATCACATTAACAAAAAAAAAGAGAAGAACCATATGATCCTGTCAATCGATGCAGAAAAGGCCTTTGACAAAATCCAGCACCCTTTCTTAATAAAAACCCTTGAGAAAGTCGGGATAGAAGGAACATACTTAAAGATCATAAAGGCCATTTATGAAAAGCCCACAGCTAACATCATCCTCAACGGGGAAAAACTGAGAGCCTTTTCCCTGAGATCAGGAACACGACAGGGATGCCCACTGTCACCGCTGCTGTTTAATATAGTGCTGTAGGTTCTAGCATCAGCAATCAGACAACAAAAGGAAATCAAAGGCATCAAAATTGGCAAAGATGAAGTCAAGCTTTCGCTTTTTGCAGATGACATGATATTATACATGGAAAATCCGATAGACTCCACCAAAAGTCTGCTAGAACTGATACATGAATTCAGCAAAGTTGCAGGATACAAAATCAATGTGCAGAAATCAGTTGCATTCTTATACACTAACAATGAAGCAACAGAAAGACAAATGAAGAAACTGATCCCATTCACAATTGCACCAAGAAGCATAAAATACCTAGGAATAAATCTAACCAAAGATGTAAAAGATCTGTATGCTGAAAACTATAGAAAGCTTATGCAGGTAATTGAAGAAGATATAAAGAAATGGAAAGACATTCCCTGCTCATGGATTGGAAGAATAAATATTGTCAAAATGTCAATACTACCCAAAGCTATCTACACATTCAATGCAATCCCAATCAAAATTGCACCAGCATTCTTCTCGAAACTAGAACAAGCAATCCTAAAATTCATATGGAACCACAAAAGGCCCCGAATAGCCAAAGTAATTTTGAAGAAGAGGACCAAAGCAGGAGGCATCACAATCCCAGACTTTAGCCTCTACTACAAAGCTGTCATCATCAAGACAGCATGGTATTGGCACAAAAACAGACACATAGACCAATGGAATAGAATAGAAACCCCAGAACTAGACCCACAAACGTATGGCCAACTCCTCTTTGACAAAGCAGGAAAGAACATCCAATGGAAAAAAGACAGTCTCTTTAACAAATGGTGCTGGGAGAACTGGACAGCAACATGCAGAAGGTTGAAACTAGACCACTTTCTCACACCATTCACAAAAATAAACTCAAAATGGATAAAGGACCTGAATGTGAGACAGGAAACCATCAAAACCTTAGAGGAGAAAGCAGGAAAAGACCTCTCTGACCTCAGCCGTAGCAATCTCTTACTCGGCACATCCCCAAAGGCAAGGGAATTAAAAGCAAAAGTGAATTACTGGGACCTTATGAAGATCAAAAGCTTCTGCACAGCAAAGGAAACAACCAACAAAACTAAAAGGCAACCAACGGAATGGGAAAAGATATTTGCAAATGACACATCGGACAAAGGGCTAGTATCCAAAATCTATAAAGAGCTCATCAAACTCCACACCAGAAAAACAAATAACCCAGTGAAGAAATGGGCAGAAAACATGAATAGACACTTCTCTAGAGAAGACATCCGGATGGCCAACAGGCACATGAAAAGATGTTCAACGTCGCTCCTTATCAGGGAAATACAAATCAAAACCACACTCAGATACCACCTCACGCCAGTCAGAGTGGCCAAAATGAAGAAATCAGGAGACTATAGATGCTGGAGAGGATGTGGAGAAACAGGAACCCTCTTGCACTGTTGGTGGGAATGCAAATTGGTGCAGCCGCTCTGGAAAGCAGTGTGGAGGTTCCTCAGAAAATTAAAAATAGACCTACCCTATGACCCAGCAATAGCACTGCTAGGAATTTATCCAAGGGATACAGGAGTACTGATGCATAGGGGCACCTGTACCCCAATGTTTATAGCGGCACTCTCAACAATAGCCAAATTATGGAAAGAGCCTAAATGTCCATCAACTGATGAATGGATAAAGAAATTGTGGTTTATATACACAATGGAATACTACGTGGCAATGAGAAAAAATGAAATATGGCCTTTTGTAGCAACATGGATGGAACTGGAGAGTGTGATGCTAAGTGAAATAAGCCATACAGAGAAAGACAGATACCATATGGTTTCACTCTTATGTGGATCCTGAGAAACATAACAGAAACCCATGGGGGAGGGGAAGGAAAAAGAAAAAAAAAAAGAGGTTAGAGTGGGAGAGAGCCAAAGCATTAGAGACTGTTAAAAACTGAGAACAAACTGAGGGTTGATGGGGGGTGGGAGGGAGGGCAGGGTGGGAGGGAGGGCAGGGTGGGTGATGGGTATTGAGGAGGGCACCTTTTGGGATGAGAACTGGGTGTTGTATGGAAACCAATTTGACAGTAAATTTCATATATTAAAAAATAAAAAAAAATAAATAAATAAAAATAAAAGCAGACACACACAAAAAAAAAATCATAAAATAATCCAAAATTCTATTAAATGAAATGAGCACATACGTACACTTATTGCCCATTTCTCCTCTTACGTTGGTTCTGAAGGCCTCAACAAAACAAAAAGGAGCTGTACATTTTAGCTGAGTGACAGTTCATGGACCAATGTTTATTTTGGTATTTAACTCATGGGAATTAATATTTTTGTTTTAGGTTAGTTGGATTCAGCATCTCAGTAGAGGACTAGTCATTTATTAAACCATACTAATAACTAATTTAAATTAATTTAAATTAGGTCAAATTAGTTAATTAGTTTAAAATTAAATCAAAATAGTTTAAAACCATACGAATAAACTAATTTAAATTAGGTATGTAATTACTAATTACATAATTCATTAATTTGTTTTTCCTGAAGTTGCTACAATTTATATATGAAAACTTTATTCTTCTCGTTGAGAACTGCATTATGGTAGCCAAAGATAAAATTATTACTCAAAACAGAACAGGAACATTTTAAACACCAAGTCACTAAGAAAAACTTCTCATAAGAAGAGGAAGATAGATTAAAGATGTCTACATGAGGAGCACCTGGGTGGCTCTGTTGGTTAGGCATCTGACTTAAGCCCAGGTCATGATCTCACGGTTCCTGGGTTTGAGTCCCTCACTGGGCTCTCTGCTGTCAGCATGGAGCCCACTTTGGGTCCTCTGTCTCCCTCTTTCTCTGTCCCTCACCTGCACAGCTCACACACTCTCTCTCAAAAATAAACATTAAAAGAAAAGATGTCTAGATGAGTTTCATAAGAATGATAACTTGTGTGGTATCTCCATGGACTGATTTAAGAAAATCAAAGTAAACAGGAGAGTATTTTAACAGTGCTGATGTCCAGTACATAGATATTACACATTTAAACAGGGTGAGTTATGAAATCAAAAGACTAAGTCCAAGCTCCCCTTAACCACTCTGCAATCTTTGGTATGTGACTTAATTTTCTTAAGCCTATTCATTTGTAAAAACAAGAATGACAATTCCTGTTCTGGTCCACCTCCTATAATTGCTATAAGAAACTAGTTAAAGGAGACTAAGGAATTTGAAAACTCGACAAAAGCACTAAACAAGTCAAATGTATTCTAGGAATCTCTATTTTTTTTTTAATGGAACGCAACACCACTTTATGTTTGTGACTCCCATGTTAAAGTAAAAAAGTTTACTGTTACATTGTGATGTTTATTTATTACCAAACTACCACCTGTTAAGTTTTTCATTTAGTCATCTTTTGTGTTCACTCGAACCCATGCATCAGTTGGTTTCACTCTGATTTTTCATAGGGGACAAGTGAAGTTCAGTGAGGTTATGAAAATTGTTCAGAGCTACATAGCCAATAAGCAAGAATATGAGATTAAAACTCTCCTTTATCTAATTAGAAAGACTGAAGTCTTTCTATTATTATATCTTTGTGGGATGGTCTAGGCATTAAGACACATTCTCAATGTTAATTTCCTTTTTCTTCTCTCTCTTTTTTTTTATATTCAAGAATAAATGACATATAATAACCTATTAGTTTCAGGTTGTGCATCATAGTGCTTTGATATGTTTATACATTACAAAATGATCCCCATGATAAGTCTAGTGACCATCTGTAACCATACAAAGTTACTGACTATATGTAATGGTATACCTTACATCCCCATGACTTAATGATTTTATGACTGTGAGATTGTAGCTGTTAATCCTCTTCACTTATATTGCCCATCCCCTGTATCTTCCCCTTCTCTGATCCTTCTTTAAGTGTTCCTTCTATCATCTGTTGTAGGGAAGCTGTTCAATCAGTTCTCAGTTCTTACGTTTATTTTTTTTAATGTTTATTTATTTATTTCGAGAGAGAGAGAGAGAGAGAGAGAGAGAGAAAGAGAGAGAGCACATGTGACCAGGGGAGGGACAGAGAGAAAGGGAGAGAGAGGTTAATGTATGTCAATTATTCTTCAATTATTCTTACTTATTGGCTACGGACCATGCATCAGTAGGTTAAGCATAGACTTTGGCTCAGGTCTGGTCATGATCTCCCAGTTGCAGTTCCTAGTTCCAGCCCTGAGTCCTTGGGCTCTGTGCTGACAGACTGTAGGCTGGAGTCAGCTTGGGATTCTGTGTCTCCCTCTCTTTCTGCCCCTCCACCACTCACACTCTCTCTCTGTCTCAAAAATAAATAAAAACATTTAAAAAACAAAAAAGAACAAGAAAAGGAGATAACACATTAAAAAAAAAAAAAAAAAAGGAAAGAAAGGGGGAGAGAGAATCCCAAGCAAGGCCGAAATCAAGAGTGGGATGTTTAACCAACTGAGCTACCCAGGACCCTCCTCCCTTCTTTAGAAGGAGCTGCCCTGTATGTATGTGTAGATTTGATTTGTCTGTGGGAGAAGGTGAGTTCAGTGTGTTCCTACACTACCATCCTGGACCAGCTCCCTTGCCCTCTCCTTTTTCTTTCCTATGATCTACACTATAAACTAAACAATTTTCTTTGAGTCAAAAAGAAAAGGAAATTACCTTTTTTGTTGTTGTTGTTTCACATTGGAGTTTGATTTATTTCAGCCCAGTACTTCATTTCCCTGATCCTAGTGACTGCATTCTCTGGCCTGGCTTAATTTTCATGCCATTTATAAGCTTAGCCTCCCCTGTCTCTGCAGGAAAATTACTTACTGTTTACAATTTTTAAAATTATCAGTTTTGGGTGGTTCAATCAGTTAAGCATCCAACTTCAGCTCAGGTCATGATCTCACAGTTTGTGAGTTTGAGCCCCACGTCGGGCTCTGTGCTGACAGCTGGGAGCCTGGAGCCTGATTTGGATTCTGTCTCCTCCTCTCTCTGCCCCTCCCCTGATCATGCTCTGTCTCTCTCTGTCTCTTAATAATAAATAAACGTTAAAAAAAATTTAAAAAAAAGATCAGTTTTGAAGGTAAAATTGAAAAATCTTGACATTAAACAGGCAAAATATGTGTAGGAGCCAAAATTATAAATCAAGTTTCTGGGAAGTGAAGACTGGAAGCTCACTTACCTTAAATTCAGATAGACTTTTACACTCTTTGTATCAGTACTTTACGTTTTTAAACTCTGAATCAGAATAGTCATATTTGCAACACTTCCTGTTGGTCAATAATTTTAGATAGTTATAATTTGGTTCTAAGCCTAAAGTGGGCTTGATTTTGGAAAATAAATCTTTTCACAACTGCCTTGATGCACAGAAAGCTTATTAAAAATAGACATTCTAACATCTTTTGTACACACTGATGCTTAGACATTCCAGTATCTACCATGGCCACAGTAGTCTTGATAACCAAAGTCATCTTTTCCATCTTTAGGAACCTACACCGGAACAACGACATCCAACAGACAAGCAACTGTGTGTGTGAATGAATATTCCATTTGGTTTCACACCTGGATGCTATACATCTACTTTGGATTGTGTACTATGTTTGTGTATTTAGGTTTTGATTCATAGTGGCTTCTCATGTTATGGCATTGATTTGCATTGAGCCCAAACTGTAAAGAAAAATAAATGGCTGAAAGAAATAAAAAGACAATTGTATGACATATGAAAAACATATTCCTTTGAATGGATTTTAAATTTCTTCTATCAAACTTTCTAATGCTCTAGATTTGAGAATAAATTTGATGAATAAACACAGATGTGTCTGTCCCCTTATTTTTTCTGACTTTTTTTATTAGGGGAAGGCATGTCTATTAAAGTATATGTAGAGCAATCTTGATTTATCTAGACCTAAGAGTCTAAATTTTGTAGGCACTCTTTAAATGGCAGCCCCTACTCCCTACAAAAAAATTGACTAATTCATGAACTTTCTTTCACTTAGTTCTCCCCCACCTAATTTCTTCCTTCCTTCCTTCTTTTCCTTTCCTCCCTTCACTTCCCTGACCCTCCATTTCCTTCCCCTTCCCTTTTCCTTCTTTCCTTCCCTGCCTTTCTCTTCTTTCCTCTTTTCTTTCCTTCTTTTTCTTTCTTTTCTTTCTTTCTTTCTTTCTTTCTTTCTTTCTTTCTTTCCTTCTTTCTCCCTTCCTTCCTCTTCCTTCCTTCATTCTTTCTTTTTTCTTTTTTTTTCTTTTTTATTTTTTTCTTTTCATTCCTTCCTTTCTTTCTGTAAAAATACAATGAAACAACACAACTTACCTCTTGTGTGAGCTACAATTATTTCTAATAGCTATACTTATATGAATATTTGTATGTGTTTTTAGTTTCAAATAGTCTTCTTTTTTTAGGTATTAAAATAGTATCAAATATTATAAATAGAAAATTCTTTAGTAAATTATATTCTCACCTTTGTACAATGGTAAGGAGTTCTTTCAAGCCACATGTGTCCTCCTTATATGGGCCTTTGAAATTTTATATCCTTTTGTTTATATCACTTTGTATAACTGTTTCACTAATTATTTTCTAGGCTTCTGACCATTTTTAAAATTTTTTTTAATGTTTATTTATTTTTGAGACAGAGAGAGACAGAGCATGAACGGGGGAGGGTCAGATAGAGAGGGAGACACAGAATCTGAAACAGGCCCAGGCTTTGAGCCATCAGCACAGAGCCCAACACGGGGCTTGTACTCACGGACCGCAAGATCATGACCTGAGCTAAAGTCAGACATGTAACCGACTGAGCCACCCAGGCGCCCTGGCTTCTGCCCATTTTAAATTGGTTTATTTATTTTTTGGGGTGTTGAGTTTGTTAAGTTCCTTACAGATATTGTATACTAACCCTTTATTGGATATGTCATTTGCAAATACCTTCTCCCAGTCAGTAGGTTGCCTTTTAGTTTTGTTTACTATTGCCTTTACTATACAGGGTTTTTATTTTGATGTAGTCCCAATAGTTTATTTTTGCTTTTGTTTCCCTCATCTCATATCTACAAGACATATCTGGAAGACATATCTAGAAAAAAAGTTGCTATGGCCAATGTCAAAGAGGTTACTGCCTGTGTTCTCTTCTAGAAGTTTTATGGTTTCAGATCTCACATTCAGGTCCTTAATCCATTTTGAATTAATTTTTGTGTATGGTATAAGAAAGTGGTCCAGTGTCATTCTTTTGCATGTTGCTGTATAGTTTTCTCAACACCATTTGTTGAGGAGACTGTCTTTTTCCCATTGAATACTCTGTTCTGCTTTGTAAAAGATATATTGACTGTATAGTTTATTACTGGGTTTTCTATTCTGTTCTATTGATCTGTGTCAATATTTGTACTAGTACCATAATGTTTTAATTACAACAACTTTATAATATTATTTTACCTGCTTCTTAATTACCTCCTATGAATTTATATTTTGCATAGGTTTTATCTTCTACTAAAATTTTCTACTAATTATTATCTATATATATGAAGGCAACTAATTGTTTTTAAATAAAATGTTACCTAATTGGATTCTCTTATTGTTTATAGTACATTTTAATGTTTCTTTTTCAGGCATATCATCTTGGATAGTGGCAGGTTTTAGTATTCTTTTACCAGTAGTTTATTTAATTTTTCTTCTCTTCTATAATTATCTTGGAAAATTCTCCCCAAACAATAGTGTAAATTTTTGCCTTTTCCTCTATTTAGAGAGAATGTCTCATTTTCTCCAATAAGGTGTTGCTTTTTAGGAACAACATACACAACACACAAACATTCTCACATACATATATGTGTCAAATTAAGAAAGTATCCACCTAGAAGTGCCCAAGTGGTTCAGTCTGTTAAGCTCCCGAGGCTCAGGTCATGATCTCATGGTCCTGAGATCAAGCCCCGCAAGTTGAGCTCTGTTTTGGGTATGTAGCCTGCTTAAGATTCTCTCTCTCCATCTGCCCCTCCCATTTCTTCTCTCTCCCTCTCTCAAAGATAAATAAAAAAAAAAAAAAAAAAAAAGGAAAGTATCTATTTAATCTTACTGTTTTTAGCATGAATACATATTATTTGAAATAATTTTTAGTATTAATGGGAAAGAGTGTTTTTAATGTGTTAATATAATAGGTTTTAAAATGCATTTTTATATATCAAACAATTTAAATAGATTGGGATTACCTGAACTTCTGTATAATTTTCCACTGAACCTATGTAGGACTGATCTTATTTAAGGAGATTTTCTTCTGAAAACTTTCTCTTTTTGGAAGCACTCAAGGGGTACAATATTTTCTACATTCTTACATGGCTAAATTTTTAGCTGCCTTATTATAGCGAAGGCTGGGCAGCTAGACAGTCAATCCTTGGCACATATTTTCTTTCCTTGAGTATTTATGAGATATGGTTCCTCTGTTTTATATCACTGAACCTTATGAAAAGCATATCAACATGACTGTATTTTTATATTGGCTCTTTTGTAAGTTTGTCTTTTTGTTTATTTGTTTGCCTGGAGGCTCAGAGGGTTTTGTTTTGTTTTCTAATTTAAACTGTTAAAGTGTAATAATTTTTCAGATTATGATTTGGGTCTAAATCTTTTGGGTGAATTTTCCCACTCCAGGTTGTGTTTTTATAGGACTTCTTTTATTTCAAGATGTGTGTACTGTGAGGGTTACTATCTCCTCAGCTCCATACTCTGAAAAGATGTAGTGATAAGATGCTTGCTTATTCAGCAAGCAATGTACCACCAGTGATGTGTGCTACTTGGCTATCTATTTTGTCTCCAGACACAAATGGACTTTGGGATATCTAATGTTGCAGTGCTCCAGGCCACAACAGAGTCACAAATTCTAATCAAGTCAAAGGAAGAAGTATACTGAAAAGGCAGGAGTTAAGAGTAGAGTAGAATGTGTGACGGGACCCTGATACTAGAGGCACTTGAAAACATCTGAAAGAGAACAGTCTTAAGAATAAAAAACAGCTGGAATACTAAGAAAAAACATCTCACATGATACCTGATATACTGGAATCCACCATGGTTTGGACCTATACACAAATTCTGGTCTGCTCCAGTTTTCTAGGCAGCTTAAATGTCCCTGCATATGAAGGCAATGGGAAACTTTGCTAGACCAATTCAATCTCTCAAATAGAAATAAGAGACATACTGGAATAGGTCTCTCCTAGATGGCTATCCGTGACATGATGACTCTGCACAAACTGACCATTTTCCACATTTCATACTGCACACGTGCCTGTGTTTTTGCCAGTTTATACACAAGTTCTCAGAGAGTAGCCAGTGGGGTCTCTCCAGCCTTCCGAGTTTCTTCAGAATATCTGGAGTGGTCTGTGAAAGATGCTAGCTGGTTGGATGCTAGTACTTATATTTAAAATTTCTCTCCTTTTGATTATTAGTAAAACATTTAGCTCATAAATTAACTTAGACTAGCTTTAATGATAATTCAAAATCAATTATCCCATTAATATGTTTAATTTTCCCAAAATGCATTCTCTGCACCTTCCGACCCTGGCCCACATATACATTTTGCCAATAGAAGCACTTCAGCAAACTTGGTCTATAGGTTATCTCAACTCCTTCCCCACTGAGGTAAGACTCCTGTGAAATGCTCCTTATTTACCTGCCCTGGGCATTGTTAAATGTATTTTCAAAATTAATTGATATAGAGGTCCAGAGGGAAAAGAGAAGATCATACAAGTGACATTCATTAAATCTATATTTATCCTGTTTTATCACTAAATATGCCACTAATTGAATATTTATGGATCAACTACATATAAAAATAAAATAGAAAAATTAATGACACCAGATAATCTAAAATCAATAATGTTTAAGTTAAAATCAATGGTAAGTTCTTGTGGTAGGCAGAATTATGGTCCTTAAAGATGTCCACACCCTAATCCTTGGACACTCTGTATATCTTACTGGCAAAGGAGAATTAAGATAGGAAACAGAAATAAATTTGCTTATCAGCTGGCCTTAAAATAGAGAGATTATCCTGTACTATCTACCTCTGCACTGTATAATCACAAGTTTCCCTTAGTGTAAGAATGGGACAGAAGGGGAATCAGGATAGGACTATAAAAATAAATCACAGATAGATGTAACATTGCTGGCTTCAAAGATGGAAGAAAGGGCCATGAGCTCAGGAATATGAGCCACTTCTATAAGCTGGAAAGGGAAAGGAAACAATTTTAGTCCAAGAGTCCAAAGAATTTTAGTTCCTGCACAAAGGAACAAACCTTGCTAATACCTTGATGTGGATCAGTAAGGCAAGTGTTAGACTTCTAAACTACAGCATTGTAAAATAATAAATGTGTTGATCTAAGCAATAAGTATATGGTATTTTGTTACAATAGCAATAGAGAATACTGCAGTTATAAATACATAATTAACATTAAATAAAACCATGGACTTTAGCAATGAGATTATCCTCTAGATTTAAATTATTTTAATTTTACCCAGAAATATTTTCTGCATGGAAAGCCATGTTTTGAGTTTTATTTTTAGATATCTTCAATCTTATCTACAATTATATGAAAGGTAAAGCCGATAAAATTATCACAAATTTCTCTTTAGTATTTTGCTTGCTCAAGTTAAAAGTGCTATTTTAGGTAAATTAAAATTTTACTTCCAATTTAAATGATATAAAAATAGACTTTTATTTTTCAACAAACTTGCAAAACAGATAAACATATAGCATCCAGCTATACATGTGAGAAAATGTAAAACGCACTTTAAAACCCAAAGTTGAAATTTCATTTAGGCCGGTCACTAACAATTAGATAACAGAACTTATGTAAGGAATTTAACTTATACTGTATTCTCAACTGTTGCTAAAAGCACTGAGGTGAAAATAACTTACAAGTGTAACTGCTTTTTCTCACTTACTAGAACAAGATCAAAGGGGGAAGGAAAAAGGTATATTTTTCACTACCTAATCTTCTCATAGGATCAGGATCTTTAATTAGTACTAGGATAATGCTGAATGCAATGATTATTTCATTAAAATTAGATGAAATTTAAGTAAATTGGACATTTTACTTTTCATAAAGTTCTACCTTAAAAATACATATCATGGGAGCCTGTGTAGCTCAGTCAGTAAAGCATCTGACTCTTGATTTCAGCTCAGGTTGTGATCTCGCTGTTGTGGTATCGAGCTCTCTCTCCCTGTCTCTGTCCCTCCCCTGCTCTCTCTCTGTCTCTCAAAATAAATAATCTTTTTTGAAAAAAATTTTAATGTTTTCATTCATTTTTAAGAGAGTGCGTGGGGGAGGGGCACAGAGAGAGGGAGATACAAAATCTGAAGCAGACTCCAGGCTTTGAGCTGTCAGCACAGAGCCCAAAGTGGGGCTCAAATTCACAAACCATGAGATCATGACCTGAGCCAAAGTCAGATGCTTAATCCACTGAGCAACCCAGGTGCCCTCAAAATAAATAAATAACCTTTTAAATAAATAAAATAAAAATACAAAAGAATAAAGAATAATAAGAGTATATTGACTACTCATAATTCTGTGATATTCTTTTTTTTTAACTTGCACTAAGTTAAAATTTGACATCAACAATGTAGAATCAAGACATATCTATTGTGTGTTTGTAGTCACAGAGCATGGTGATTAGGATTACAAGCTTTGGAGATTCTTAGCCTTATTTTAAAGCCTGTCTTATCCACTTTGTGAGTGACTAACATTTTTATAAAACATCTCCAATCCTTAGTTTTCTTATGTGAATACTTCAGAATGGTGACAACCATGTGAGATGACACTTGTTAAACACTGAAAAAGCTGCCAGACATATTGTAAGCACACATAAATAAATAATTACTACAATAGTATATTTTAATAATACCATTGCTTTGTGCTAGCATGCAAGTAGACATCCACACACATTTAGAAAAACACAAAGGTGTGCTATTAACTATACTCATGGGAAATGATTAACCTTCTTATAATAACTTATACAAGGCTGCATGGAAGATATCTCTGAAATGAAGCTGTAAAACATTTTCAGTGTTTTGTAAGTATACAGTTCTCTGTCACCCTGATTTTTTACTACTTGGAATTTCTGAAAGAACCAAAGTAGTATATTAATGCAATGTAGTTTTTTTTTCCACTTCTTTTTGATCTTTTCAGTTCCTTGCACTCATAATTCACTTTGGCTCTCATGTTATTTATCTATATGTGACCTCTGATTTGACTTACCTTTTCGGTCTGTGTGCTTCATCAGTGCAAATTCTTCAGGTGTAAACCATATCCCTCTTTTATTTACAGTGTTAGTCAATCTCTCTTCAAAATGACTGTTAGTTCATATCATTCTTGCTTTTCAGTTGAAATATTTTATTTTGCTCCCATTTCAGTACTTATTCTCCACTGTAATTTTAGTCCATGGAAACCTGGAATTTACCTTATCTACCCCAAATGGCAATGACTATGATTCTCCAATAATGAAATGGGGATAATAAGAATCAGATACAGGGGGTCTACCATATTTAAAAAAGATACTACCCTAAAATTGTCAATATGTGAAAACATTGGAAATCACTAAAAATCTAGTCAAAATAATTGTGTTCACGGGACACCTGGGTGGTTCAGTTCATCAAGCATCCATCTCTTGATATCAGCTCAGGTCATGAATTCATGGTTCCTGAAACTGAGCCCTGCATCAGGCTCTGCAATGACAGCACAGAGCCTGCTTGGGATTCTCTCCCCCTCTCTCTCCCCCTCTCCAGGCCATGTGCTCTCTTCTCTCTCTCTCTTTATAAATAAATAAATAAATAAATAAATAAATAAATAAATAAATAAATAAATAAGTAAATAAGTAAATAAATAAATAAATAAATAAACTAACTAACTAACTAACTTAAAAAAAATAAACTGTGTCAGGACATTTGGTACTTATGCAAGAAAAATAATGTATCTGGATTCTTCTTTTATCCACTCAATTAGGTGATAATATTGATGAGCATTCTAAAAGTGCTTAAACTTAGGGAAAATAATTACTCGTTGGATATAGGGATCAAGGAAGGAAATGGCAACAACCTTTAACTCTTTATTTACTATACCTCAGGTGTAAGAATGGTATATTTTGGGCTTCCCTGTGGTGGGTGGACATGCTTGAAAGCAGGCATGACGTTACAGACTTTTGTTTGATCATAATTTTTCTACCTTGGAAACTCTTCATTGCTCCCATTAGAAGTTCTCTTGAACTTCTAGGAAGATCGCAGAATGGGATGATACTAAGCTCACCTGGTCGCATGAAAATACCTAGATAATAGCTGTATCAGTGTATTCAACACAGAAAACGACCAAGAGAAAAGCAGAACAGACCTTTCACAGTTAACCATACAGATGAGGTCACATTAAAAATTGTAGGAAGGGCAGAGACCCAGTTGGCAACCAAACTCCCAGTGAGACTAACGACAAATAGGAGGAACACCACAAGCACAGAGAAGGGAGAAGAGCAGACCCCACACCTGGCACCCCAGACAGGGGATAAGTCCCATGATATTAGATTTTGAAAGCCATCAGGGCTTAATTCTGAGTACTTTAAAAATCAGTGGAGACTTGGGGAAGATGGCGGCGTAGGACACTGGGCTCACCACGTCCTTCTCATCACTTAGATTCCACCTACACCTGCCTAAATAACCCAGAAAACCACCAGAAGACTAGCAGAACGGAGTCTCTGGAGCCAAGCACAGGCGAGAGGCCCACGGAAGAGGGTAGGAAGGGCAGCGAGGAGGTGCGTGCTACAGGGACTGGTGGGAGGGAGCCGGGGCAGAGGGGCAGCCCGCTGGCCAAGCAGAGCCCCCAAGTCTGGCTTGCAAAAGCGGAGGGGCCAGACAGAGTGTATTCGGACAGCAAGCGGGACTTAATATCTGGAAGGTTATAAGCTAACAGCTCTGCTTGGAGAACTGGAGGACCAGAGGATAACGGAAGGGAGAGTTGTTGAGCCCCGGAAGACAGAGCTCAGCTTGGCAGGGAACAAAGGCGCTCGCCAGCGCCATCTCCCTCGCCCATCTCCCTCGCCCATCCCCAGCCAAAATCCCAAAGGGAACCAGTTCCTGCCAAGGAACTTGCTTGCACCACACAAACACCCAACGCTGTGCTTCTGCGGATCCATCCCTCCAGTGGGTCTGACTCCCTCCCAGTGCCCCAGGGCCCCTCCCGAAGCAGATCTCCCAAGGAAAAGCGAGCTGAGCCTGCCCCTCCTGCCCCTGTGCACCTTGACGATCCACCCAGAAAATACACCAGATCCCCAGCACCACAAGCCTGGCAGTGTGCAAGGCAGCCCAGATGGGCCACTCCACCCCACAGTGAATCCCACCCCTAGGAGAGGGGAAGAGAAGGCACACACCAGTCTGACTGTGGCCCCAGCGGTGGGCTGGGGGCAGACATCAGGTCTGACTGCGGACCCGCCCACCAACGCAAGTTATTCAAGACAGCACAGGGGAAGTGCCCTGCAGTCCCGCACCACTCCAGGGTGGAACTTTCCAAAATGAAGAAACCTAAGAATTCCCCTCAAAAAAACGTCCAGGAAATAACGACAGCTAACGAACTGATCAAATACGATTTAAACAATATAACAGAAAGTGAATTTAGAATAACAGTCATAAAATTAATCGCTGGGCTTGAAAACAGTATAAAGGACAGCAGAGAATCTCATGCTACAGAGATCAAGGGACTAAGGAACAGCCAGGAGGAGCTAAAAAATGCTATCAACGAGTTGCAAAATAAAATGGAGACAACTACGGCTTCGATTGAAGAGGCAGAGGAGAGAATAGGTGAACTAGAAGATAAAATTATGGAAAAAGAAGAAGCTGAGAAAAAGAGAGAGAAAAAATCCAGGACTATGAGAGGAAAATTAGAGAACTAAGTGATGCACTAAAGAGAAATAATCTACGCATAATTGGTATTCCAGAGGAGGAAGAGAGAGGGAAAGGTGCTGAAGGTGTACTTGAAGAAATCATAGCTGAGAACTTCCCGGATCTGGGGAAGGAAAAAGGCATTGGAATCCAAGAGGCACAGAGAACTCCCTTCAGATGTAGCTTGAATCGATCTTCTGCACAACATATCATAGTGAAACTGGTAAAATACAAGGATAAAGAGACAATTCTGAAAGCAGCTAGAGATAAACGTGCTCTAACATATAAAGGGAGACCTATAAGACTCGTGACCAATCTCTCTCCTGAAACTTGGCAGGCCAGAAAGGAATGGCAGGAGATCTTCAATGTGATGAACAGAAAAAAAATATGCAGCCGAGAATCCAGCAAGTCTATCATTTAGAATAGAAGGAGAGATAAAGGTCTTCCCAAACAAACAAAAACTGAAGGAATTCATTACCACTAAACCAGCCCTACAAGAGATCCTAAGGGGGACCCTGTGAGACAAAGTACCAGAGACATCGCTACAAGCATGAAACCCACGGACATCATAATGACTCTAAACCTGTATCTCTCTATAATAACACCGTATGTAAATGGACTAAAAGCGCCAACCAAAAGACACAGGGTATCAGAATGGATAAAAAAACAAGACCCATCTATTTGTTGTCTACAAGAGACTCATTTTAGACCTGAGGACACCTTCAGATTCAGACTGAGGGGATGGAGAACTGTTTATCGTGCCACTGGAAGTCAAAAGAAAGCTGGAGTAGTCATACTTATATCAGACAAACTAGACTTTAAATAAAAGGCTGTAACAAGAGATGAAGAAGGGCATTATATAATAATCACAGGGTCTATCCATCAGGAAGAGCTAACAATTATAAATGTCTATGAGCCGAATACAGGAGCCCCCAAATATATAAAACAATTACTCACAAACATAAGCAACCTTATTGACAAGAATGTGGTAATTGCAGGGGACGTTAATACTCCACTTACAGAAATGGATAGATCATCTAGACACACGGTCAGTAAGGAAACAACACCCTTGAATGATACGTTGGATCAGATGGACTTGACAGATATATTTAGAACTCTGCATCCCCAAGCAACAGAATATACTTTCTTCTCGAGTGCACATGGAACATTCTCCAAGATAGATCACATACTGGGTCACAAAACAGCCTTTCATAAGTATACAAGAATTGAAATCATACCATGCATACTTTCAGACCACAATGCTATGAAGCTTGAAATCAACCACAGGAAAAAGTCTGGAAAACCTCCAAAAGCATGGAGGTTAAAGAACACCCTACTAACGAATGAGTGGGTCAACCAGGCAATTAGAGAAGACATTAAAAAATATATGAAAACAAATGAAAATGAAAAAACAACAATCCAAATGCTTTGGGATGCAACAAAGGCAGTCCTAAGAGGAAAACACATTGCAATCCAGGCCTATCTCAAGAAACAAGAAAAATCCCAAATACAAAATCTAACAGCACACCTAAAGGAAATAGAAGCAGAACAGCAAAGACAGCCTAAATCTAGCAGAAGAGAGAAATAATAAAGATCAGAGCAAAAATAATATAGAATCTAAAAAAACTGTAGAGCAGATCAACAAAACCAAGAGTTGGTTTTTTGAAAAAATAAACAAAATTGACAAACCTCTAGCCATGATTCTCAAAAAGAAAAGGGAGATGATCCAAATAGATAAGATCATGAAAGAAAATGGAATTACTACAACCAATCCCTCAGAGATACAAACAATTACCAGGGAATACTATGAAATATTATATGCCAACAAACTGGACAACCTGGAAGAAATGGACAAATTCCTAAACACCCACACGCTTCCAAAACTTAATCAGGAGGAAATAGAAAGCTTGAACAGACCCATAACCAGCGAAGAAATTGAATCAGTCATCAAAAATCTCCCAACAAATAAGAGTCCAGGACCAGATGGCTTCCCAGGGGAGTTCTACCAGACGTTTAAACCAGAGATAATACCTATCCTTCTCAAGCTATTCCAAAAAATAGAAAGGGAAGGAAAACCTCCAGACTCATTCTATGAAGCCAGTATTAACTTTGATTCCTAAACCAGACAGACACCCAGTAAAAAAAGAGAACTACAGGCCAATATCCCTGATGAATATGGATGCAAAAATTCTCAATAAGATACTAGCAAATCGAATTCAACAGCATATAAAAAGAATTATTCACCATGATCAAGTGGGATTCATTCCTGGGATGCAGGGCTGGTTCAACGTTCGCAAATCAATCAATGTGATACATCACATTAATAAAAGAAAAGATAAGAACCATATGATCCTGTCAAATGATGCAGAAAAGGCATTTGCCAAAATTCAGCAACCTTTCTTAATAAAAGCCCTCGTGAAAGTCGGGATAGAAGGGACATACTTAAAGATCATGAAAGCCATTTATGAAAAGCCCACAGCCAACATCATCCTCAATGGGGAAAAACTGAGAGCTTTTTCCCTGAGATCAGGAACAGGACAGGGATGTCCACTCTCACCGCTGTTGTTTAACATTGTTGGAAGTTCTAGCATCAGCAATCAGACAACAAAAGGAAATCAAAGGCATCAACACTGGCAAAGATGAAGCTAAGCTTTCACTTTTGGCAGATGACATGATATTATACATGGAAAATATGATAGACACCACCAAAAGTCTGCTAGAACTGACAAATGAATTTAGCAAAGTTGCAGGATACAAAATCAATGTACAGAAATCAGTTGCATTCTTATACACTAATAATGAAGCAACAGAAAGACAAATAAAGAAACTTATCCCATTCACAATTGCACCAAGAAGCATAAAATACCTTGGGATAAATCTAACCAAAGATGTAAAAGATCTGTATGCTGAAAACTATAGAAAGCTTATGAAGGAAATTGAGGAAGATATAAAGAAATGGAAAAACATTCCGTGCTCATGGGTTGGAAGAATAAATATTGTCAAAATGTCAATACTACACAAAGCTATCTACACATTCAATGCAATCCCAATCAAAATTGCACGAGCATTCTTCTCGAAACTAGAACAAACAATCCTAAAATTCATATGGAACCACCAAAGGTCCCGAATAGCCAAAGTAATTTTGAAGAAGACCAAAGCAGGAGGCATCACAATCCCAGACTTTAGCCTCTACTACAAAGCTGTAATCATCAAGACAGTATGGTATTGGCACAAAAACAGACACATAGACGAAGGGAAAAGAATAGAAACCCCAGAACTAGACCCACAAACGTATGGCCAACTAATAATCTTTGACAAAGCAGGAAAGAACATCCAATGGAAAAAAGACAGTCTCTTTAACAAATGGCGCTGGGAGAACTGGACAGCAACATGCAGAAGATTGAAACTAGACCGCTTTCTCACACCATTCACAAAAATAAACTCAAAATGGATAAAGGACCTGAATGTGAGACAGGAAACCATCAAATCCCTAGAGGAGAAAGCAGGAAAAGACCTCTCTGACCTCAGCCGTAGCAATCTCTTACTCGGCACATCCCCAAAGGCAAGGGAATTAAAAGCAAAAGTGAATTACTGGGACCTTATGAAGATAAAAAGCTTCTGCACAGCAAAGGAAACAACCAACAAAACTAAAAGGCAACCAACGGAATGGGAAAAGATATTTGCAAATGACACATCGGACAAAGGGCTAGTATCCAAAATCTATAAAGAGCTCATCAAACTCCACACCAGAAAAACAAATAACCCAGTGAAGAAATGGCAGAAAACATGAATAGACACTTCTCTAAAGAAGACATCCGGATGGCCAACAGGCACATGAAAAGATGTTCAACGTCGCTCCTTATCAGGGAAATACAAATCAAAACCACACTCAGATATCACCTCACGCCAGTCAGAGTGGCCAAAATGAACAAATCAGGAGACTACAGATGCTGGCGAGGATGTGGAGAAACGGGAACCCTCTTGCACTGTTGGTGGGAATGCAAATTGATGCAGCCACTCTGGAAAACAGGGTGGAGGTTCCTCAAAAAATTACAAATAGACCTACCGTATGACCCAGCAATAGCACTGCTAGGAATTTACCCAAGGGATACAAGAGTATTGATGCACAGGGCCACTTGTACCCCAATGTTTATAGCAGCACTCTCAACAATAGCCAAATTATGGAAAGAGCCTAAATGTCCATCAACTGATGAGTGGATAAAGAAATTGTGGTTTATATACACAATGGAGTACTATGTGGCAATGAGAAAGAATGAAATATGGCCCTTTTTAGCAACATTGATGGAACTGGAGAGTGTGATGCTAAGTGAAATAAGCCATACAGAGAAAGACAGATACCATGTTTTCACTCTCATGTGGATCCTGAGAAACTTAACAGAAACCCATGGGGGAGTGGAAGGAAAAAAAAAAAGAGGTTAGAGTGGGAGAGAGCCGAAGCATTAGAGACTGTTAAAAACTGAGAACAAACTGAGGGTTGATGGGGGGTGGGAGGGAGGGGCGGTGGGTGATGGGTATTGAGGAGGGCACCTTTTGGGATGAGCACTGGGTGTTGTATGGAAACCAATTTGACAATAAATTTCATATATTGAAAAAAAATCAGGGGGTTTAGGCTCTGAGAAAGCCAAAGGGCAATAAGAAATAGTCCCTGCCCTTAAAGAGACAGTATGACAAACAACCCCTGGACATACAGCAGAGAAGTGGCAGTTTGAAAAGCACCTGGGGTATATATAAAAGAGCTTTCTTTACTAATCCCAGACATGCTGGAAGGGCAGGGATCTTTAACAGACTACCTCAAGAACAAAAGGGCTCTCCTCCCACCCTAGGCTAGACAATCTGCACAACATTTGCAGGAAACAGCTAGAACACTTTCCACCTACCTTGCTAACACAGCTTACACTCTGCCCCACATTCTCCCATAAGTCTATCCCATCCAACACACTCCATCCAGTCTGCTCCACTATAGGAGTCCTTCCAAAGTGATTCCTGCATTGTTTCCTAGCAAGGACCAGTGCCACTCCAAAGTGACTCCTGCCCTGAGGAAAAGGGAAGATAACCACAAACTCACAGTCCCAGAATCTGAAGCATTTTACTGGCAGTGCAGAGACAGTATCCTTATCAGTGCATCTACAGTCCTGGTAGGCATCTGGCCAGCCTGCCAGTCCTGCCCACCAACAAAAGCCACCCAGGGTATAAGGCCGGGAGAGTGCTCTGCAGTTTGGTGCCACCACAGCCATAGTAAATGGGCTGAGGGTAGGCATCTGGTCTGTTAATACCACCTAATCCTAAGCCCACAATGACCCCACACTGCCCTCTGAA
This sequence comes from Panthera leo, assembly GCF_018350215.1. Taxonomy (NCBI): domain Eukaryota; kingdom Metazoa; phylum Chordata; class Mammalia; order Carnivora; family Felidae; genus Panthera; species Panthera leo. The sequence continues at coordinate 57,056,210 of NC_056682.1, forward strand.
CAAGACAGAGACCAAACCAAGGCCACAACAGACAAAGCAGGCCATTGCAGCTGACTGGACAGAAGGCCAATGCAACCCACAAAGGAGATACTTCTGCCTGGTTCTGATGAACAGAAGACATTACGCTACGGGACACTGCAGGACCTCTTCTTCATAAGGCCACTACATTTAAGATCAGGAGACATAACTGACTTTCCTAATACATAGAAACAAACACAAAGAATTAGACAAAATGAGACAGAGGAATACATCCCAAATGAAATAACAGGACAAAACCACAGTAAAAGAGCTAAAAGAGGGGCATCTGGGTAGCTTAGTTGGTTGAGTATCCAACCTTGGCTCAGGTCATGATCTCATGGTTCAAGAGTTTGAGCTCCATGTTTGGCTCTGTGATGACAGCTCAGAGCCTGGAGACTGCTTCAGATTCTGTCTCCCTCTCTCTGCCCCTTCCCTGCTTGCATTCTCTCTCTCTCTCCCTCTCTCTCTCTCTCTCTCTCTCTCCCTCTCTCTCTCTCTCTCTCTGTCTCTGTCTCTCCCTCTCTCTCAAAATTAAATAAATATTAAAAAATTAAAACCAAACATTTAAAGAGCTAAAAGAAATGGAAACAAACAATATGCTTGATAAATAATTCAAAGTAATGGTAATAAAGATACTTACTTGACTGGAGGATCTTAGTGAGACTTTCAACAAAGAGATAAAAATATTTAAAAAAAAGAACAAATAAGAAATGAAGAACTCAAGGAGAGAGAGAGAGAGAGAGAGAGAGAGAGAGAGAGAGAGAAACAAACATATTATATACAAGGGAAACACCATAAGGCTATCAGCTGATTCTTCAGTAGAAACTTTGCTGGCCAGAAGAGAGTAGCATGATATATTCAAAGTGCTATAAGGAAAAAATCTGCAACCAAGGTTACTCTACCCAGCAAGAATATAATTCAAAATATAGAAGGAGAGACAGTTTCACAGACAAACGAATGTTAAAAGAACTCATCACCACTAAACCAACCTAAAAAAAAAACATTAAAGGGAATTATTGAGTGAAAAGAAAAGGCCATAGTCAGAAGTAAGAACATTAGGAAAGGAAAAAAAATTCACAAATAAATATAAACATAATAAAAGTAGTAAATTATCACTTATAAAACCAGCATGGAATTTAAAGCACAAAAGTAGTTAAATCACTTTTATCTACACAAATCAATCAAACTCATGAAATAAAATGATGTAAAGTGTGACACCATACACATAAAGCATGGGTGGAACAAGTACAAATCTAGTGCTTTCAGAATGGGTTCAAAATGAAATGACCACCTATTTAATATAGACTGACTTATGCATAAGATGTTAAATATGAGGCCAATGGTAACCACAAATCAAAAGCCTGTAATATATATTCCAAAAATCAAGAGAAAAGAATCTAAGCACATCACTAAATAAAGCCATCAAACCACAGGGAAGACAGCAAGAGAAGAAAGGAACAGAGAAGAATTATACAAATAACTATAACAAAATGGGAATTGGTATGTACCTACCAATAGTAATTCCTCTGAATGTAAATGGACTGAATGTTCCAATCAAAAGACATAGGGTGACTGAATGAATAAAAAAGCAAACCCATCTACATACTGTCCATAAGGGATTCACTTCTGACTTATAGACACATGTAGATTTAAAGTGAAATAATGGAAAAAGATGTACCATGCAAATGGAAGCAAAAAGAAAGCTGGGGTGGGTAGCAATATTTATATCAGACAAAATAGACTTTAAAACAAAGAGTATAACAAGAGACAAAGAAGGACACTACATAATTATAAAGGGACAATTCAACAAAAGAATAAAACAATAGTAAAGAGTTATGTACCCAATATGAAAGCATAAAAAATACATAAAATAACTATTAATAGACATAAATAAAGAAACTGACAGTAATACAATAATAATAGTGGACTTTAACAGCTCACTTTTATCAGTGGATAGATCATCTAGACAGAAAATCAGCAAGGAAACAGTGGCTTTGAATAATACATTGGACCAGATGTAATTAATAGATATATTCAGACATTCCAACCAAAGATGGTGGAATATACAGTCTTCTCAAGTGCACATGGAACATTCTCCAGAACAGAACTCATGTTAAGCCACAAAACAAATCTCAGTGAACTCAGAGAGACTGAAATCATATCATGCATCTTTCTCAACCACAATGGTATGAAATTCAATCACAAGAAAAAATTCTTGAAAGGACACAAATAAACGGAAGCTAAATAACATGGTACTAAACAATGAGTGGGTCAACCAAGAAATCAAAGAAGAATTCAAAAAATACATGGAAATGATCAGCATAGGGTGTTGTATGTAAGTGATGAATCACAAAATTCTACACCTGAAACTAATATTGTACAGTATGTTACTTAACTGGAATTTAAATAAAAACTTGAAAAAAGAAAAAAATACATGGAGACAAATGAAAATAAAAACTCAATGGTCCAAAATCATTGGGATGCAATAAAAGTTGTTTTAAGAGAAAAGATTAAAGCCATACAGGCCTACTTCAAGAAGAAAGAAAAATCTCAAATAAACAACTTAACCTTACAACTAAAGGAGCTAGAAAATGAAGAAAAAGCGCAAAACCAGTGGAAGGTAGGAAATAACAAACAACAGAGCAGGGGCACCGGGGTGGCTCAGTCAGCTAAGGGTCCAATTCTTGATTTTGGCTGAGGTCATGATCTGACAGCTGGTGAGTTCGAGCCCCGCGTTGGGCTCTGTGCTAACAGTGAAAATCCTGCTTGGGATTCTCTTTCTCTCTCTGCCCGTCCATTAATCATTCTCTCTCTCTCTCTCTCTCTCTCTCTCTCCCAAAAAAAAAAAAAAATTAGAGCAGAAATAAATGAAATAGAGACTAAAAAAAATAGAACATATCAATGAAATCAGGAGCTAGGTCTTTGAAAAGATCAACAAATTAATAAACCTTTAATTACCCAGATTCACTGAAAAAAGGAGAGGACACAAATAAATAAAATCACAAATGAAGGAAGAGAAATAACAAATGATAGCACAGAAATACACAAGATATAAGAGAAAACTATGGAAAATTATATGGCAAAAAATTGGACAACTTAGAAGAGATAGATAAATCCCTAAACCACATAACCTTCTAATACTGAATCAGGAAAAAATAGAAAATTTGAAAAGACTGATTATTAGCAATGAAATTGACTCAACAATTTAAAAAAACAAAAACTTCCCAACAAATAAAAGTACAGAACCAGAGAGATTCAAAGGCAAATTCTACCAAACATTTAAAGAAGATTTAATCCCTATTTTTGTCAAACTAATCTAAAAAGTAGAAAAGGGAGGAAATTTCAAATTTATTTTATGAGACCAGCATTACCCAGATACCAAAAACCGATACTTTATAAAAAAAAAAAAGGCACTACAGGCCAATATCTCTGATAAACATAAACGCAAAAATCTTCAATAAAATATTAGCAAACTGAAGCCAACATTTAAAAAATCATTTACTGTGATTAAGTGGGATTTATTCCATGGATGCACAGGTAATTCAATATTCACAATTCAAACATGATACATCACATTAGCCAGATAAAGGATACAACCATATAATCGTCTCAATAGATGTAGAAAAAAGCATTTGCCAAATAACCACATTCATTCATGATAAAATATCTCAACAAAGTAGGGTTATAGGAAATATACTTCAACATAATAAAAGCTGGAGGGGGATGGGTGAGGAATGCATGAAAGAAGTGAAAAGGATTTGGAGTACACTCATTATGATGAGCACTGAGAAATGTATAGAACTGCTGAATCACTATATTATACACCTGAAAATAATATAACACTGTATGTTTATACTTGAATTAAAAAAAAAAAAAGTCTTAGTGAGCCTTTGGAGACATCCAAACAGCAAACTGTCATGAACTTACTGGATTTGGATACAGCGTATTTAAATCCTCTAATAATGCTATTTGCCCTTATCTCTAATCACTAGAAGCTTTTAAAGGGTAATGATTACTGAGGACCATCATAATAATGAGTTTTAATTTATCTTTGATGCATACAGATACCAACATCTTTTTAAAGATCCCAATGTGCAGCCAGAGTTTAGAGCCACTCTTCTAGAATTTTACTTCCACAAATATCATAGTTTCATAAATATGTAGAATTTCAGACTCTTCCTCAGGCTGAGTGAATCTGAAGCTGCATTTTTAAGAGACTCTCAAATAATTTATAAGCCAAATAACATTTGAAAATCTGTCTCTAGAGCAGATGTTTGTTAATTCTTTCTTTAAAGGGCCAGAGAATGAATATATCTTAGGCTCTGTGAGTTATGCTTTATGGGTTATCTGTCAGAACCTCTCCACTCTGTCATTTTATCTCTGTCAGAACCTCTCAACTCCATCATTGTAGAAAAAGCAGCCATTGACAATATGTAAGTGACATCTGTGGCTGTATTCCCATAAAAGTTTATTCATGGAAGGGCGCTTGGATGGCTCGCAAGTTGGCCGACTGGAATCTGCCAAGAACTGTATCTGCTATTCCCAAAAGGTATTCTTGTCTGTGACAACAATAATACTATTTTGAAATATGCTACATTTTTAATGTACTTTTATTCACACAAAGTATCTCTCTACCTGAAAATATAGTTTCTCTTTTCTTTTTGATTATCAAATACAGAAAAACATTGATTTTTTTCTAAATTTAATCTCAAATGTAAGTGAAAACTGTTGTTGAATTACTTTCATAAAATGCGTGGTAACCAAAGAGTTTAAGTCTATTCCACATAAAAGAATCAAAAAGATTAATTAAAGCATTAAGCAGATGAGATTTGAGATTTCTAAGAAGTGGATAAATGAAATTCTGGGAAGTCAAAACAGAAAAAAAAATAAATTTAATATGAAATAATATCCTGATTGAGAGCAATAAAATACATTTATATAATATGAATTAAAGATTCATGAAAAGCCAAGTCCTCTAAAAATAGAACTTGATTAAACAGAATATAGTATTGAAAGAGATTAAAATAATAGCTACATAGTAAGTTTATTCATTTATTCTAGAAATAGTTATTTAATACCTAGTAAGTGCCAAGAATTATGCCGGATTTAGAGGATACAATGCCCCTATTCTTTTGAAGCTGTAATTTAGTAGGAAATACAGGTTAGAAGAACAGCTATGAGGAGACAGTGTAATCTACATTATGATAGATGGATGTTCTATACATGGAAGGGCACATAGGAATGGTAAATAGCACACACAGGCAATATAACATATTTTTACTGAATATATCTCATGTTACTAATTGTTCTTCCTTAATATTAGAGGTTTACTACTCAAATTAATAATTCTGAAATGTAGAAAATACTTTTTTAAAGAATCAAGAAATATTATCAATAATTAGTGCAATGTCACAACTTCTTCCTCTGTCATCTGTAACCTGAATGGTTAAATGCTTTAACATTCCCATATACTTAAGGTACTCTTTGTTAAAATTCTTGTTGGTTAAATTCAAAAATAACGTTGCCAAAACATTTGCTGATAAAATTGACAGAGCTGATTTATTTACTGAAAATATAACGGGCAGTAAGGAAATTCCATTTTCAGTTCACCATTGATTGATTTGCTTTCTAACTTTGTTGAGTCCATATATCATGACCCTATCCCATGTCAAAATAGTGACCTATTTTTTAATGCTACTTTCGCATTCATGTGTAGATGTTTTATATTCCGTTATTATGCAGTTTGGTTGTATAATGACATTAGCAATAGGGTTTCAGAAGGCATGGCTGTTACTTTAAACATACAGTGCTAAAGACAGAATAATTTAAAAGTATGCAGGTGATAAAAATGGAGCTTGCTTAAGATGTAAAATGTTGGGAATTTTACATAATCTGTTGTAAAGTCCCTCAGCTCCAAAATAAAGTGTTCATCAAATATTTAGTAAAAATGCTAAAATACAAAACCTTCCAGCATAAAATTAATCCCACTAGAGTATAATTTTATTTATTTGCTTGTTATTTTGGTATGTATTAGCCTCCTCAGTTATCTTAATATGATTTCTCATCTAATGCTTAACTTTGGATTATTCTTGTCACTGAGAAGAAGCCTTGTAGGGAAACTGTTAGGGATTCCATTTGCTTTATAAAAAGGTAAAGAATCCTTTGGCTTTGTCTTGTCCACAACTCAATCTCTAGCATGCTAACTTTCCCGAACTTGTGATAAGATTTTGGTTATTTGTTTAGATTTGTAAACAGAGGTCCAGATTGGATAGTAATGGCAATTGGTGTGTGGGTGTGTGTGTGTGTGTGTGTGTGTGTGTGTGTGTGTGTGTGTGTTTTCAACACAAATTGGGACTCTTCTTCACAGTGAAGAATATAACAGTGAATATAAATTTTGATTATAAGAGCCTGAAGTATGTATGGTTTGTATGAAGAAGGTTTGGGGAGTAAGCAATCTGTTTAGTCTTCCTCAGAATGTTGTTTCTCTGTCCTGCCTGAAGGCCACTTGTAGTTGTTGTATTATCCAATTTCTCATGGCCCATCTGCAACTGTGAAAGTCTTCTATGACATAATGTCCACTTCAGAGAATGGCACGCCTGGCTTTCCTCTTAAAGAAAAACTCTGGTGGCTCCCATGAAGAGGAAGTTCTATGATCTATGGGTGGGTGATGGTGGAACAGCCTATGGAGGAAACATGGGGAGAAGTGGAACACCCTGAACTTCTGTAGTTGTCACAGAATTTTTTAGAACCACAAAAAAATAAATAAATAAAGCTATGAATTTCCTCTATTTGGTAGTTTATTAAATACATTCTAATGAATTCAACTTGTGTCCCAACACCTCTTTAAGACAGAGTTTAGATTTGTTATTAAACAAACACAACTGGAAACACAAGATTAGGATTAACAACACTCAAATGTCAAAAGGGTGAAAACAAGTGGTGTAATTTCCTTATAAATCCCCTGGTCTAGGGATGGATTATTTAGAGATCAGTATGAACACTGAAAATTAGAAGAAAGGATAAAACTCTCATTCTTTGCAACATTTTAATGGCAAAATATGGGAGATTAAAATTCTCATTAAAAACTAATTTTACATTTCTTAGTTTAAGCTACTCTGTGGGCATGGCAGGGAGGACACAGTCAACCCAATTTAAATATTGCTCAATTTTGTGTGATACTGCAATTTAAAGTGATTACAGGTTTGAAGTACAATAGAAATATGGATTAATTCTCCCTGCCTTATGATTGGCCAAATCATATTAAAACATTACTTGATTAAATTATATTAAACCATTACTTCCAGTATTTCCTAGGTGTTCAATCCATGTGTACTATTCTGAAATTGAATAGGGATGAACTCCGCTAATTATAAGTCTTTATAAAAACAGGGAGGTGGATTTTCTACATAGATAATCCAAGTTTCTATTAAAGAAACATATATTCTGTAGCCAAGGAATTTACATCAATAACCAAGGGAGTGAGACTCATTAGTGTGTTCTTATTAGAACAATTTGACTAAAACTTAACCAGGACCTTAGATTTCCATAGCAAAGTGTTCCCTGATGTAGGTTGCTTAGGAGTGCAATAAAAATTCTCTTGCAGATCCAAGATAGATTGGAACCATTAAAGCCTCATAAAACTTTGCAACTTTTTTGAAAAGCTAGGGAAATGAAGCCCAAAACAGTACCCATTTCTAGATGACACATGGATTTTTACTTAAACAACCTTTACAGTGTTCAAATGGTTAGTAAGGGACATGGCAGGTTGTAAGGTGACAATTTGAATAGTACACACTTTGCAAACTAGAAACCAAGTCCTCATAGCACCCACACCATATGGTCATAAATGAGAATGGGAAACTATGTTTATAATGTTACCTTGAAATTATAGTACTTTATATTTTCAGAGTGCAACCCTATCTAAATCATACAACACCGCTGTGAGACAGGTAAGTATTATTGTCTCTTTGCAGAGAAAAAAAGATGTTCCACAGATGTTCAGTGACTTGCCAGAAGCCATACTGCATTACAGCTGCCAAGCTGGGATCAGGCCCATGGAAGCCTTTGATTCTCAGAATGTGCTCAGTAGAATCAAGAGAGCAGTTGAGCAACTATAACATCCTCCTTTTTGGTGTTGGCATTTAAAGGTAGTTTTTTAGGCAGTTTCTATTAGGCAATAATACTAAGAAGGAAAGAAATGTAGGAAGAGTGGGGATATTTCTCAAAGAAAAAAATTCTCTGCAACATATAAAGTATCCAAGGAACACTTGGAGGGCACAGCTTGATACTAAATGTTATACAATAATTATTTTCTAGTCATCTAATGCTGCATAACAGAGCATGCCAAAACGTATTGGCTTAAGACAATTGTTTTATTATATTACAGTTTCTTTCTGTTAGCAATTGAGGATGGATTGGGCTGAACAGTTTTGGTTCAGGGTCTCACATGCAGTTTTATTCTCACAGTGGTTGGAGCTGGAGTAGCTGAGAACTAGCCAGGCATTTGTCTCCCTTTATGTGGTTGCAGGGCTTTTCCATGGGTCTTTCCACATGGAGTCTTTGGCATGGTGACCTCAGAATAGTCAAAATCCTTATATGATGGCTTGGGGCTCCAAAAACAGTATTCCAGCAAGTAAGGCATAAGTTGCATTGCTTTCTCTAACCTATCTTCAGAAGTCATGAAGTGTCACTTCTGCTGCTTAATGGTGGTTACAACTGAGTCACAACCCATTTTCCAGCCCTCACCCCTGTTCAAGTAGAGGCATATATATAAGAGTTGATGGGAGCAATGCCAAGGCTGAAGAGTCTGTAGAATGAAAGATACATGGCAGCCATATTTGTAAAATAAACTCCACTACATCTTACAGAAAAACAAGAGTCTTTTATAAGTGATGACAGAAAAGATTGAAGAAGATGTTTCATGGGTCCATGGCTTTCATGTTCCACTGACAATGACAAATATATAACTGGAGGATCTTGCTCTTAAGGAAGTCTATGAGGATTCCTATTCCTGAACTATTCTTATGCCTATTCCTAAACTTCTTAGTTTATATGACTGTCCCAACATGAATGGGATGCTACATTACTTTGTGAAGATGATGATTCAAAGTGGATTATAGTGTGGAGGAGGGGGCAAGAGTTGAAAACATAGGAAATAGTGTATTGGTTTAGGGTTGGCATTGATACTTACTTTGCAATAAAAGATAAGTTTAAAATGCAGAGAGAAAAAAAAAACCCAAATTAGCCCTCTCTCCCCCATGGAATATGTATTTATATGGCATTCCACTGGATGTGAATTTCTGAATGTAATCTGCTATATACCAAATTTTACTTGGTCTCTATAACTTTGTCATAAATGGTAAAACTCAACTGACTAGTCCTCCTATTCCTTAAAATTATCAGTTATTTAAAAGATATGCAAAATTTTATAGTAGTACCTAGCAATTAGTAAACACAAAGGAAGTGTTAGTTTCTATTTCTACATCATCATCACCATCACCCATGCTCTTTGGAAACGTCATTGATCCCTCAGTACAATACAGGTCTTCCCATCACGTGCACTAGTTGTCCTCCACATGTTGCTGCTTATTAAAATTGTTTGCTTTTTTCTTCTGCTACATTAGACCCTTTGTGAAAATAAGGCCAGTATCTGCCTTATCTTCATTTTATTCCTAATGGATATATGGCACTTTTTAAACATCTTAGTGAAAATACACACCTTTTTTTCTATTCCTCAAAGCATTAACAATCATGCTTTAAAATAATATTAAGAATCATAGGATATTAATGTAGTTTTCCACATTTATAAGATAAAAGGCATTATGTATACATGATCAGGTTGCACATAAATTGTAGAGGCTGACTCTAGAGAAATGATCTATGATAAATGTGATTTATGAAGCATCTCACCTGATGTTGGTAAAATATGAATGTCCAATGTTTTAGTTACCTGCACTCTACAGAGAATTTTATATGACTACTAAAATGGCTTAAATAACCTTTTAGTTTTTCAAGTCATAAAAACACATTCTGTCCCTGCAAATATAAATTATACAAATTTACTGTGATTCTGTGGGACAACAATCTTTTCAGGTCACTCCACTCATAATTACAACTAATTAAAATGTGCCAAAGAAAGGATAGAAATTTATCACTGCTCATTAAACCTGTAAAGACTGTGTTAATTAGATGTCAGGCTCAGTAACTCACACAAATGTTTGCTGCCAGTCTAATTTTAGAGAAAAAGGAAAGTGAACTGCAGAATATTCTAGATGGGAGTCTAAAGTTTTCAAAAATCAGTAGCTTTAGGAAGACAACAAGTTCGTAGCTTGTTTATGGATATCATTAACATCTGCCAGCAGCCTAAACAAAGAAAAAAAGTTAGTGTGATGTTTGTTGACTTTTAACTGATTTAAGTTTACAGTAACCCATAGGCAGGGCAATGAACAACCGTGGCTCATTTGCAAGGGTTTTAAGACTTTATGTCTATTAAATATATTATGCTCCCTTAAATGAAGCAAACTATTTTTAGGGTAATTATATTTAGAAAAATAGATGTTTTAATTAAAAATATTTTTAATGCAACACATAAGTTACATTTTATATAGGACTCCATGCCAAATTCTTCTATAAAGAGTATGCTTTGTATGAATATCAAAGAATTACATGAGAAAAGTAGAGCAAACTTGTTGGAGAACCAGGATTTGACTGTGAACAATGAGGCTATCATATAATATGCAAAATATAAAAGCATCCTTCCTGTTACCTAAAGAAGCAGGTATAAGCTGTGTACCGTTATGTGCAGGTCATGGAAGGATTCTAGATCTATGGATGTTTCAGGATTGAGATGGAGAGAACTGCCAAATTTTAGAATGTGATTAAGCACTGACATATCTCTGACTTCTTAGAGTCAAATACCTTATATATTCCATCATAATTCTCTGGCCTTTTGTCTCATGCCTTATCAACTTATATCTTAAAGAATTTTTTTTTAAAAACCCTCTTTTGATGTTACGTCAATAGAAATCTTAATGACAAGCTGTTTACGTGATAATTTTATTGACTTTATGTTTTAAAAGGGCTTTTGTGCATGCTATTGCTGGCAAGAGAATCAAGGGCATCATACCACATCTACAAAAATTTCTTTAAATCTCCTCTGAAAATATTCTGTCATCAAGAAGACTGGATTTAAGAATTCCAGGATTATCATACCCTTACACTTGATAGAAGTGAATACTAAACCTTTCACATTTTAAACAAGTGTAAGACCTATGGGCGTAATTTTGTACTAAAAGATAGCAGAATACACCACCCTCAAGTATGCTGGCTTAGGATATTGACTATCTTGAGCTAATAGCACTTGAAAAACAGCAGATCTAAAACGAACAATCTGATCTCCCCAACTGGGCATATTTGGGATGGCATGTTTGGTCCCCTGCCATGTGTACAGTCTCTTTCTCATAAGCATAAGGAGCACCGTAAAGCATGCGATCATCTGAATACATAAGATCGAGTTTATATACTTGTGGAACTCCATGTCACTCAGTGGGATACTTATTTATTGCAGTATGGCCCTTACAGCTGAATTTTATAACCTAACTATGTTTAGTATATTTTTCACCAATTTGAGTGATACAGATATAGATATTATGAAGATTTTATCTTGTTTCTTATGTGTTTGTCTAATTTAAATATGCCTAGTTTCAAAATGACTTTAGTTCATTTTTCTCACATAATAATTACCTTTTAAAAATGTCTCAAGTATATATTAAGAACCAGTTAGTTCTCCTTTGTTTTAAAACCCTTTATCCTTTGAAATGATAGTTTCTTAAAGCAAAAAACGAAAAAGCAAAAGAGGTGTTAAACTGAGAGCCATGGTATTTTTTTTAATTTAGTAATTTCTAGAAACTGTAAATAATTAGTCATCTAAATTTTCCTTTATTCCAGAAGTATAGCCTTGTTTGTGGTTTTCTGATCTGATATGGTCTTTGTAAAGGTCACAGTGATACTCTTGATGATATATTCAATGGACCCTTAAGTAATGAGAAACTTTATGTCACTTTACTTGTCAGCATTATTCAATGTTGAAATAGTATTTTCTTCATAAAATATTCTTTTATCTTAGCTAAATAATATCACCTTCTCTGTATGCTCTTCCTTGACCATTTTCTCCCAGTCTCAATTGCAGATTTCTCATATACACCTCCTATTTTGAGATGTCTCAAGACTTAGTACTGAGCATTTGTCCCTTAAAGTCTCTACCTGGACAGTCCCATTATTCCCCATGGTTTTAACACTGTATCTTCCTTGTGAATTTCAAATGTAAACTTCATTAACAGCCCAGATTAATCTGAATATCTCAAAACAACATATTCCAAGTGAAACCCATGCTCCAACACACCCTGCCTTTCCCTATTTCTGTAGGTGGTATAATTCACCCAGTTGCTTAAGCTCAAACCTTGGGATTCTCCTTAGATTGGTATTCCCTTGTTATCCATATATGAAACTTACCCCCAGAATATATACTAAATAGTCAATACATTTCTCTCCATACAGTCTTCCATCACTCTAACTGAAACATCATTATTTCCCTAGATTACAGGAATATTTACAACTTTTAATCATTTGTTTATATAGTAAAAAACTGACCAAAAATATTTTAAAAACCATAATTTATTCTGGAAAGATCAAAACTCAGGAGGCAGAAAAACGATCAGTGTTTGCCAGGGGTTAATAGGGAGAGGTAGATGGATAAGCAAAGCATAGAGGAAATTTAGGGAATAAAACTCTGCCGTATGATATACAAATTGTGGATATATGTCACTTTGTCAAAATCCATAACACATAAACCAAGAATGAGCCTTAATGTAAACTATGGACTTTGGGTGATAATGATGTATCAATCAATGTAGGTTCATCAATTGAAACAATATAGAACTCTACCAGGAGATTTTGATACCTGGAGAGTCTCGATCTCTGTGGAGATAGAGCATATATGGGAACTCTATTTTCTGCTCACTTTTCTGTGATTCTAAAACTGATCTATGAAAATAAAACTGATTTAAAAAATGATACATAAAGTTCTGTTAACCACCGTTCTCACACACATCCCTATGTAAAAAAAGTTTAATGGCTTTTAGCTATACTTAAAATAAAACCCAAACTCTATAGAATGGTGCAAGAGACTACAGGATCTGGCCCTGGTTCATCTCTTCAATTCAACTGATATTATACAGTTTTTATCGTTGCTTGCCTATACATTTTTTTTTAACTTTTTGGAATGTTATTTCCCAAAGAGTTTGCAAGAGGTTTGTTAAATTTAAGAGAATGTGTACACCTGCATGACATGCACTCCTGTCAAGAAATGAAGCATTTCTATCACAACAGAAAGTTCTCCTTTGTCCCTTCCCAGTCAATGTTTTAAATTGCCTTCACCAAATATATGTTTTTGACTGCTTTTGGCCTTAGTATAAGTGGTATGCCCTCGAGTTTGGTTTCTTGTCTGCAATATTCTATCTGTGAGAATTTTCTATGATGTTATGTGTATTTGGGCCCTAGATAAGTGTATTCATTGTACAAATACTGTGTTTTGTTTATTCATTCTCCCAATAAGGGAAATACGGATTGTATCCAGCTTGGGGCTATTATACATTAAACTGCCATAAACAGTTTTGTACAAGATTTCCATGGACATGCTATTCATTCCTCTTTAATAAATATGTGGGAGTGAAATATTAATAATTATATAATATTTTTGTTTTTTAATAAATATTGCCTATATATAGGCCATTTGTGTATCTGTGAAAAGCATCTATTCAAGTCTTTTATATATGTTTAATGTATTGAGGTGTGTGTGTGTGTGTGTGTGTGTGTGTGTGTGTGTGTGTGTGTGAAAGAGAGAGAGAGAAAGAGAGAGAGAGACTGAAAAAAGTATTTTCCATAGTGATTATCTCATTTTATATAGTCATCAGCAACAGATGAGAATTCCGATTGCTCTACATCCTGACGAACATAATTGTTATTTAGTCATTGTTTATGTGTGTCAAATACAGGTTTTGTGAATATTTTAGCATAGTATGTAGTGTCTTCATTTTCTTAATGGTGTCTTTTGATAAATATAAACTTTTAATTTGATAAAATCTAATTCTTATTTTTCTCTTTGATGTTTCTTGCTGTCAGTGACCTGTCTCAGGTGACGAAAATATTTACGTATGTTTTCTTCTAGACATTTTATTGTTTTATCATCTATATTTAGTTCTGTCATTTTTTTACAAATAATATTTGCATGTAGATTGAAGTGGGTTCGAGTTTCTCAGTTAAATCTGTATGTGTATCCAATTTACCACTTTAAATTTAATTTACTGTTGACTCATTTCATCACTGAATTTACCATTAACAATGATATTAGCTGTAAGTTTTTGTGGGTGCCCTTGATAAAACTGAAACAGTTCTTTTGTTTTCCTAATTTGCTTAGAACTTTTTTCTAATTGAAAGAGTATTAAATTTTTATAAAATGTCTTTTCCATACCAACAGAAATGATCAATCATTTAATATGGTGGATTATCTTAATAGATTTCTGAAGCTAACTCTGTGTTCCTGGAACAATCCCATGGTCACTACATACATATATTTATATAAGCTATGTGTATGTGTGCACATATGTGAGCACATGCACGCACACATTCTTTTTACGTGTTCTTGCTTCAAATTACTAACATATCTAATTTGATTTGTTATGTATATTTATGTTCATATTCGTAAGTATTATAGGTCTATAATTTTCTTTTCAGATAATGACCTATCCGCTTCCATTATAAGAGTTACATTGGATTCATAAAATAAATAGAAAGTGTTCCCTTCTCTTCTTAAAACTTTTGTGCAACATGGTATTATGTCTTCATCAAGTGTTTGAGTAAATTCATTGTGAAGCCATTTAGGCCTGGAGTTGCCTTTGTAAATTTTTATTATGATTTCAATTAAAATAGATAAACATATATTCAGATTCTCTATTTGCTTTGAAATCTTAAAATATATATATATATATCTTATATATTTTTACATTATATATTTTATTTATATATATTTTATATTATATATTTTATTTTAGGGGTACCTGGGTGGCTCAGCATCTGACCCTTGATTTTGGCTCAGATCAGGATCTCACAGTTGTGAGACTGAGCCCCATGTCAGGCACTGCCTGCTTAAGATTTTTTCTCCCTCTTCCTCTGCCCCTCTCTCTCTCTCTCTCAAAAAATAATAATAATTAAAATATATTTTAATTTCAAATACTTTGTCCATTTCATGTAAGCTGTAAACTTATTTGTATAATGTGCATAATGTTCTTTTATTGTGCTTTTAATGTCTATAGGCTCTGTGGTGATGTCCTTTAAATATTTCCTGATATTGGCAATTTGTATTCTCACTCTTTGTTTCTTCTTGATTAGACCTGTTAGAGAGTCATAATTTATTTTCCAAGAAACATCTTTGCATTTACCTACAAATATCCTTATTTCATGTTAATTTATGAATGTTATTTTCATCAAATCCAGAATTCTAGAAAGGCAGGGTGTTTATACCTATTTTTTTTTACTTTTGTTTTCATTATTTCTGATAATGTATTATTCATGTCTTTGTTTCTTTTTCAAAGATTTAACTTTGATTTTTACCATTTTAACTAGTATATAATACTCAAGGGTGGTTTGCTTTGTATTTTTGTTTGGTATTTAATTTTTCAGCATAAAATATGTATTTTTGTCTTCATATTTAGAAAATTTTAAGTCATTATTTCTTCAAATATTTATTTTTTCTGCCCAATTATCTCTCTTTTCCTTCCAGGAATTAAATTATATAGATGTTAGGATGCTCAATATCTCTCCACAGGTCAAAAGAGTTCTGCTAGCTTTTTTCAGTGTATTTCCTCTCCCATTGTTAAGGTAGTTTTTATTCATAACTATTCAAGTTTACTGCTCTGCTCTTCTGACATCTCCAATCCTCCCTAAGGTCATTTACATTTTTAAAAATGCTGCTCTGCTCAGTTTTAGAATTTTGATTTGGTCCCTTTTCATATCTGCCATTTCTCTGAGTTTTGATTTGTTCATTTGTTCATTCCTTGAATGTATTTTTAAAAGCTTCTCTAAAATCTTTAAATGCTAATTCCAAATTCTTCACTATATTTTAGTAGGTTTAAATTGATTTTTCTCTTGAATATGGGACACATGTTAATATTTCCATGAATATTTAGTAATTTGTTGTTATATTATTAAATATTTTGAATGATACATTTTTTAAGACATTGAGTTCTGTGTTTTCCCTCTGAAATTCTGTCTCCCTTGTGGTAGGCAGCAGCTGATACATCTAAAAATTTTTACAGTTTACTAGTTATTGATTGTCACAGGATCCTCAGTCTCTTCTGTGAATATGTAGTTCATTTGACGGCCAAAGATTTGGGGTAGAACTTAAAAACAGATTTAGGGATTTGCCCATTTGCAGTTTCTTACTTTCCAATATTTGGTACCTTACTGTTCAGTTTCCATGACAAATCTAAACTCCATCCTCTTATCCTTTAAACTAGTAAGATTGCACTTTAATGTTTAAATTCCTGTCACCTTGCTGTATGCAAACTGGAACATTTCAAATGAAAAGCATTATAGTCACCTAGTCCACTTCCTCTGACTCAAGGATCAACTCTTAAATTTTTGCCTCCTTCTGGCCATTTTTAGTTCTCCTTCAAAAGTAAGCTTTTAATAGTTTTCCAGAATTTTAAAACTTATGAGAGTTTCAAAAGAGCTGTTTGCCATTCTATAATTTGTAAGTTCGTTATATTGATTTGTCTCATACAACAAAAATGTAAGCAACATAAGGACATGAACTCCATTTTCCTTTTCTACATTGAATCTTTAGTAGTTACTATATGTGTGTGATTCTTAACTTTTATGCATTATCATGCTTTATCCTTTCAAAAATATCAGGAGACAGGTATTACATTTACGACCACTTTAATATGGTAAAAATGAAGTACGATTAACATCAGAGATCACAGATCCCCTAATAACAGACTGGGAAAAATTACAGTCTATCATTGATTGTTTCCGATTATTATCATATGACGTTTGATATGTTATTGCTCATTGTGGGGAATATTTAATAAAGGCTTATTAATCTCAATAGCTTTTATCATTATTTATTAATTGGAACTTATTAGCAATGTCATAAAAAAGAAAAAGGAAAGATTACTGCATTGAATATGTTGAAGAAAATTTGTATCTTATATGATCCTTGGATGTTTTCTAAACAATGTTAGAGAAACACTTGAAATGCATCTTACCATACAAACACATTTATCTTAACTTGAAAAATATAACTACTGTATTGCTTATTCTTTTGTTTTTCTGATGATGCTTCACGTGAAGAGACCTTGGAAGATGGTGAAATGTTATGAGGATTTAAATTATATACTGAATTTCTTGCTATGCTGCCTACAGAGCAAAAAAAAAAAACAAAAAAAAAAAAAACAACATAAAAACTATTTACTCAGTCCATGCATACTATCTACTAAAGTTAGCTCTTATCATGGTACACAGGGCATATAAAATTATGTGGCAAATTGAGAGAAACAAAAAATAAGCAAAAAGAAACAGATAAATAGGACAAAGATATCATAAGCTGATTTACTAATAAAGAAAAAAGAGAGTGAAATAGATACTTCCAGACCAAGTCTGTTTTTTGCCTCATGAATGTTAGATTCTCTTGGACATGCATATCTGTTCTTCAGTATGTGTGTGTTATATGGTTTGTGTATTAGTGTTTCTCTGAAAGGATGAATTTCTTTCCAAACACCAACTGTTATCAGTTAATACTGCTGTCTAATAAACCACTCCAAAACTGATTGTCTTAGAATATCTATAGTTAATTATTCCTCACAATATTATTTTCAGCTGTTTGCCCATTCCTGTGCTGATTTCACCCAGGTCCACTTTTGTGGCTATAAC
Organism: Panthera leo; assembly: GCF_018350215.1. Classification (NCBI taxonomy): domain Eukaryota; kingdom Metazoa; phylum Chordata; class Mammalia; order Carnivora; family Felidae; genus Panthera; species Panthera leo. The sequence continues at coordinate 57,074,216 of NC_056682.1, forward strand.
TAGCCCAAGATTCAGCTAGATTGGAGGGCCAAGATGGCTTAATTTGCAGGTCTGGTTCTAGGTGTTGGCTACAGGCTAGAGACTCATTTATTCTCCACATGGCTTCTCATCCTCAAGTAGGGTTGCCTGCTTCTCTAAATAGGTATGTCAGGGAGCAAACATGAATGATGTAAGAGCCTTTGAGGCTTAGAAACTAGAGGTTGTAAAATGTCACTTCTGCCACATATTGTCAAAGTAAGTTAGAAAATAACCCCATATGAAACAAGAAGTGGAATTAAAGATGGGAAGAGCTGAAAATAAAATAATTTATGGCTATATTTAATCTATCACAAATCATCATTTAGCCACAATTACATCCATTGTTCCCAATGGAAAATACATCCACTCCACCAAACTGAATCTTATTTGACATCAAGTCAAATTCCAGTATCTTGTTATCTGCATATGGGCCAAATACAGAAGAAGCTCCTTGGGTACAGGTACACAGATCCAGAGAACTGTAAATATAAAAGAACTCCCCACTCCAAATACAGAGAGAGAGAGAGAGGGCAAACATTTGTGAGGCCTGGGTAGGATGACAGCAATAAGCAATCCCATTTAAAAATGGAAGGAGAAGCATACAGCAGTCATTAGGTTATAATTCCAAAAATGCGTTCAAGAACATGTTGTCAGCCCTCCTCCAGGGACAGGGAATGTTTCTTGAGGAGGGTATAACTTCTGTTCCAAGTTAGGGCTTCCTAATCCATATTTATCCTCAGCTCTTGGCTCTGTATTCTGAGCTTTTGGCTCCACCCTTTGAAGTCACATTTCCTTTGCAGGAAGAAGGACTAAACCACTATAAATGTCCAAGATTTAGAGATATAAAGAATTTTCATCTTGCTTTCTGCTTTTAAAAAGCTGAGATCCCCTTTGGTTTTCACCTTTTTCTTTTTTAACCCAATCTAGTAGTGTTTTTTATTGGTACAACTCCCTTAAAAACGTTGTAACATATTTTCTGACCACAGTTATGGTCTCTTACCCAAAACCAAGATCCCTAACTTTTCTGGAGACACCAAGTGAGGTTTTGAAACGTATGAGAGGCCATGGGCATAAATTTCCTAAAATTCTTTAAGCCCCCATTTTTTTCTTGCTGAATTTAACAGGCACCATCTTACATCTCTCAGAGATATTACCAAAGGGTATTAAAGTCATACTTTTGATCTAATCTTTAGGTCTTGTTTCAAAATAAGAATTGTTTTCTCTAATCAGAGACTGTAAGTAAGTAATGTTTCTGTTTTTAATCCTGTAAATTCTCTCAATTTCCCCCTAAATTTTGCTTTCAACTCAACACTCTTTAGGTCATCTCTCTTTTGTTTCAACACACGTTGTTCTAAAACAATATGGTGACATTTTTATTAATTTGCATGAAAATCTCCTAAACCAGACCTACAAGGGCATTCCCTTCACTTTCTGTCTTCCTAATTACTTATGGTAAAGGTTTTGCCAATTGTTCCTCAGTTATATAACATGAGTCCCCCCTTCTTCAACTTGTAAGAGCAGTTACAACTCTGCTTTTTGAGGCTCTGCTTGTGGACTCATCACCCTTCGAACTCTGGTCGCCACAGTGCTTGAAAGCCAAGGAGACATGTTTAGGTTTTTGTTTAGAAATACCTACTTACAGACACCAATTCTTCTTTTAAAATAATGGAAAATTATTTCCCATAATTTTCAGGGTTAGCTAGATAGTTCCTACACTGGTTTCATCTGGGCTCCCTCATAAAGCCACATTTAACTGAACAATCACTTGGACTAGATTTCAGAATCTTAGAATTTCATTTCTACTAAAACCTCAGAAACAAAATCACAACCATAAAATGTTATGTACAAAAGATACCATAAATTTAACATTAAAATATTCATCCTGAAAATGAGGAAAAAGAGGTCTGGAAGGCAATTTTATGTATATTGTTAAATGAAATATTCTTGAAAACATAAAGTCTCTGAAGTGAGAAAAATTGACCAAGAAAAAAAGAATCATAGTGTGAAGTTATGTGCATTAAAAACAAAAACACAGGGCTCCTGGGTGGCCTAGTCAGTTTAGTGGCCAATTCTTAATTTCAGCTTAGGTCATTATCCCAGGGTCTTGGGATCAAGACCCACATCAGGCTCTGCAAATGGAGCTTATTTGAGATTCTCTCTCACTCTCTCTCTCTGCCCCTCTCCCCAACTTGTATGTGCTCTCTGTCTCTCAAAACAAAACAAAACAAAAACAAAGGACAGTAAAATGTATAAAAGTATACATTATGATAATATTCAGAAATAACTCACTTGTAACCTAATATGTACTAAAATTTACCTAACCATTGGGAAAGAAGAAAGTATTAGAAATATATGAAGGAAAGTTGTAATAGCAGTCTTTTATATTCCAAGTCAAATCTAATGAAAATGCCTAATTGAAAGGTTGGTAATGTGTAATCACTGAGATACATATGATATTAATTCAGTGAAACCTAGCATTTAGCTTCAGGGATTTTCAGCTACAGAAATAATTGATTATTGATAACCTATATATATAATTATTGATTATTGATAACCTATATATAATAGTCCATGTGGGATCATAGACTTCATAGTTTCATTTCTCAAAATGGTGATATGGTTGGAGTGATATTTTCCCATTTAATTCATTACAGCTAAAGAATTAGAGTTTATGTATTCAGCTACTTAATGAGGCATTTTAAATACATTTTCTCATTTCTGTTTATTTTTAACCTTCTCTTAGAAAACAAATGGTCAAGTAGAGATTCCTCTGCAAATATGCACATTTAAGGGAAGCAGCTTTGTGAGTATATGCTTCTTACTATTTTCCCATGCTCCAAATCCATCAAAGAGAAAGGAAAAAAAAAGTAGCATAATGAACTTTTCCTGAGTGACTTCATCAGGCACTGCATGCGGATGGGGAACTGATGATGTTCCACTCATTCTAAAGCCATAAATTATTTATTTGTTTTGGATGTCTTTAAAGGAAAATTTCCAAAGGGAAGAAACCAGATGCAGACTTAAAGAAAAGACATACCAATGTCCATGTCCTCCAGGCATATATAATGGAGTCTTTTCTATTAGGAAGTAACACCACAAAAAGTTGGCAATTATGAAGGCATATCAGGCCTAATTTCTTATCCCTCAGGTTTATGTAGCAGTTTTTCTCTCAATACTTGTGAAAATTTAGACAGTTTCTAGGACTAAGACTTTATTCAAGACTATGTAATAGAGGTCAATATTATTGTAACATGAGAGATAAATTGAACTCAACACAAAAGGCAACAAAAAGGCAGGAGAATTTTCAATCATGGAGTGAGATAGTGGAAAAGTACTAGAAAACCCTGGGGTCAGGGGGGTGGGTACTGGCCAAGGTGAACAGGCCATCTATACTTGCTAATTGGTGCTTTCTGAAGTTAGGCTCCTGCTCTCCCACAGATTGGGAGATAGGGTCCCTGTGGTTCTTAATAATAGTTCAAAAGGATGGCTCCCAGGTTCTTGAGAAAGACATTCAGGGTTATAAAACTGGCAAGAAGATGGGAGAAGATTTACATCTCAAAGGGGGCAGATCTGAAATAATTTATAGTTTCAAGTTTTGTTTGTTTTAAACAAATGCTCTAAGAAAATGGGAAGTCAGGGGCTTACACTTGGAAAGAAATGTGTCTAAACCTCAGTTTAGTCAAGCTGAGGGAAATGTTAAGGCCATTGTGGTCAGTATGTATGTTAGACATATTCTTTATATTTGCTTTTCTGAAAAGAAAATATATTTAGATATTTCATCAGATTACTGAGAATTTCAAATGATGCACGTATCTTCAACTTAAATCCCTTCTCTGTACAAAAGGCTTCCTTATGAATGTTTTACCAAAATTCTAAATTTGTGATTACAATTTAACTTATATCTCACCTCTAATGTCTTCTCTAGATTTCTTTAACTAGATAAACATCAATACTATTTTCTTGATTTTTTGGAGTCAAAAGTTCAAAGTCAGTTTTGATTTCTTTTCTCAAACCTATCACTATCTCAACTTTTTCCCTTTAATTATTTTACAATTCACATAATTGTAAAGATCACAGTGCTTCACTGATCTAGTGCCCCTTTTTTTCTATTTTGATGTCATTACCTTAATTCAGATTCTACTCCCCCTACAGGATCTAGAAAACAGGTTTCTTTCATTCTTGATGTCTCAATCTATTTTACCAACATTATATGTTAAATTTGTTAAATGTCATATCTGATATTATCACTTTCTTATTCAAAGCATTTGATTTTTTTAATATAATTATTTACTAGTTTATATATACCCTGTAGCTTTAAAAAAATGTTATTTTCTATTATTTTGTGATTTTTTTCTCCCTCTTTCCTTCTTTTCTTTCCAGAACTGTTATCACTGCCTTTTGTACCTGTCTCACATAGTGTATTCTGGGAAACAAATCTGATAAAAGAGATGAGATCTGGTCCTGTCACCTTATGGTTTAGCTGAGAAGGCAATTAAAATAAGGCTTAAAACAAAGTGTAAGTGCTGAGACAGTGAAAGCACAGGTGTCAAAGTAGTATTTTGCCTAATTAAATATGGAGTTTAAGGCAAACCTCCCTGAGAACTGATTCTGAATTAGACCTGAAGAATGATTAATGATTATTCAAATAATGAGGAAAAGGAATGAGGAAGAGGATTCCAGTACAAAAGCCTATGGATCATAAGTGACAGGTCATAGGGGAAAAAGAGAATAAAGTATTAACCCAGAAATATTTGTGTAACGCTCTCTCACTGGAAGGGAGAGAAGTGAGAGAAGAGGCATAAGTGATATACAGGAACCAGATAACAGAGGACTTACTAAGCCATTATCTAGACTTTTGGGTTTTACGTTTAAGTGAAATGAGGAATAAATGAAATATTTTAAAAAAATGAGTCACATAATCACATCTGTATCTATGAAAGAACCCAGTGATGAATGGGTTTTGTATCAATCATACAAAAGGTAGAAAATCCAGCTAGCAGTCCATACTCCCCCACAAAAGATGCTGGTCACCCATATTTGGGTGGAAGTTACAAGGATCCAGTGAAGTAGACCATATGTGGAAAATGTATTAAAGGTGGAATGGATAAAACTTGCTAATAGTTTGATCACCTGGAAGATGGAGAAGAAAGAGTATTAGGATTGCTCGTAGAGCAGCTATGAGTCTCTGTGGTCTCATTTACTTAGAAGGCAATAATTAGAGAACAACTAGATAATGACAATGATAATAATTCAGTTTTAGGCATGTTGATTTTGAGGTACTTATTTGACACTCTAATATTTTCTTATGACTGTGTCTCAGGAGAGTTTTTAATTAAAAATATAAATTAGGGAAAATGTACATAAATTATCCTTTTAGAGTATATATATAGAAGGAATACTGGGCCCATGGATATTTAAAAGTTAAAGAAAGTAACCTTTATAGAGAAATATGCAGAATGGCCAGATATGCATATAGAAAAATAAGAGAAGGGTATGTTGTCAAAGACAAAGAAGGGAGTGATCAAAAATGTCAAGGTTGATAAAGGAACAATGAGGGCAGGTTATGGCAAAGGACAATTGGATTTAGGGGCACAAAGGAACTTATTGCTGTAGTAGAAATGTCTTATATCTTAATTGTGGTGATGGTTGGTACATGAGTTTCTAAATTTATCAAAACTCATCAGCTTTTATACTTAACATCTATACATTTTATGTAAATCTTAGCTCAATGAAAAAAATTTAAATAGTTCTTAAAAGAATTTGTGTATCCATTTTCTTTACTGTGTAGTTCTGGCATGTTCAAAACATAGCATTTTCCCCCCAAATTTGCAATTACACTATGCAGCCCTTCCTTTCTTGCTCTTCCTTAATGCTTTCTTCATGTTTCCTAACTCCTTTATTTTTGCAAAGTCAATCTAGGGAGAGATTTTTTTTATTAGTCAATTAGGGGGAAAAAAAAGCTCTTCTTGCCAAATAATTGGGTGAAAAATCCTTGAAAAGAAAGAAAAAAGTATCCCCAATCTAAGAAATTTCCTGGTTTCATTACTCTGAAGTATTTCCTAAACATATCACAAGAAATTACACTTCAAAGTATCCTATATTAGTTTTTACTTTTAATTCTCCAAGATCCAGTTGGTGTAGTTAGGGCATAGTTGAAGAAATATTGACTCAATTGACCTTGTTAAAAACTTAATTTTAATTTATCAATTATATTCAGGAAAACTTAAACATGGAATCTGTTTTCTGAAATAATATTTTTCATCATTAGTTGCTTTGTCTTTAGTTATATATATTACTCTGAGCCCTTTAAAAACACACATTATCTAATTATCCATAATGGTCAAATGATGCATTCTTTCAAAAAGTGAATATTACAATTATTTCCATATAATTTTCTGCTTCCTTTAGAATGCATATGCCATATTTTTGAGTAACAATAGTTATTTTTAAGAATAATATCTATATCTGTGTGTACTAACTTGTCTCTTCTCAAAGTGTGCATTTTCCATTAAGCCTATCTACCTAAATTAGTCAAGTTCTATATGAAAAAAAAGAAAAACTTGAAGAATAATATCAAGTAATTTAAATCATTCTGTCTTTCATAGTTTATCTATATTCATACAGTGGCATTAACAGAGATCCATAAATACTAGGAAATCCTACTGAACAGCTGGGGTTTAAAGTACAGTGTCTTTTTCATAGGAATAAAAATGCCTCCCTAAATCCTTAAATGGGCTTTAATTATGGTTTTATTCTAAACTCTTTCTGCAAAAAAGGGGGCAATGAATCCTTTCCAGCCAACTCAAATTAACACTTTCCAAGATTCATACTAACGTTTATGTGATCAAAGAAAGAGCATAAAGGAATTACCATTGTAAGGAGAAAATGGCAGACATAAGAGATGTGAGAGATGAGTATTTCAAAGACTATCTTTTAAGTGTTTTGGAGGAGATGTTAAGATAGCAGAGTAGTAAGTAGGAGGACCTTATGCTTGCCTCATCTCTTGAACACAGCTGGATAAATACCACATGATTCTGAATATCCAGGAAATCAATCTAAGGACTGAAATAACAAGTGCACAACTAGAGGAAGGAAAAAAAAAAGTCACATCATGGAAGGTAGAAAGTGCAGAGATGTGGTTTGGGGGAGAAAAGAATAGCCAGTGCTGCAGAGGAGAGGAGCCCTCATCAGGGGGAGAGAAAGAGAGTGAGCAAGTGAGCAAGCGAGTAGGGTTCAGGGCATTGCATAAGAAAAACACTTCCCCAAAACCAATGATGGGGAAAATGAAAGGGGCTGGTAATTACCAATTTTCACAAAAATCAGAGCTCAAAGTCTGAAGATTTAGAAGTCTGCACCATTGCAAGGGAAGCCTGGTGGGCACAGAGGTGCTCCTATGGAGGAGGAGGACAGAGGCCTAGAAGTGGAAAGCATGGTCTGAGGATACCCTGGGTCACACTGAGAAAGACAGCTCCTCTTCTTGGAGTGCATTTGGGAGAGGTGGCACTGCCTCTCCAGGGATGAATGAGTCAGTGGGTACCAATAAGCTGCTCTGTTCATTAGCATAGGAGCAGAGGCAGGTTCCGAGGGTAGCTAATCTGGATACTAGCTTTTTGCTATACTTTGCCATAAACTCCAAGCCTCTGCACTCTTCTTGGACAAACCAGAACCAGACACAGGATGGCAAGACCACCCCCCCAGAGGATCAGTGCAGATATGTGCTACGCCAAGTGCCTAAATTTTGGAGTTCTGAAACACCACCAGCACACCTGAGATGAGACACAGGAGCACAGACAGCTCAGACATAGACAGGTTGAAGGCAGGGATCTGAGAGAAGCCTAGAACACATGAAGGGAAATTGTCCACTCTTCTTTGAGGGCATAAATCAGTGTGCACAAACTTCTCCTATCCAGAGAAGAGAGGCAGCTGATGCCATTTTCTCCCCACCCTGTAGCATGGACAGACTTCAGTGAGCAGCACAACACCCACAGTGGAGGTTTAAGCCCCTTATACCAAGCCCACCTCCTTGCCCTCTGTAGGCAGGGCTTTTTCACTAGGGTAAGTGAGACTGAAAGAGCAGCAGCATGCTCTTCCCCCAGATGACAAACACACACACACACACACACACACACACACACACACACACCACAGCCTCCAAGTCCATGGACCATAGAGTCCTGCAAATCTTCATCACTAGGGGAAACAGGATCTAGTCTCTTTTAACAAGCAGACCAAAACACACCTACTTAACACTCACCATACAGTGGACAAGGTCCAAATACTCCCCACTGCAGGCAAGGAAAAACTCTTCAGAGGACTGACCTGAGGAGTAAAGCAGTCAAAACATAATATCAGAGTGCACACAGCATATTCCAAAAACACTTCCTGAAGTGTCAGGCCCTGGACTATATACTATATATGACTTTTTTTTTAAGTATATGATCTCTTCTTAACATAGCAGGAAACATAACAGGCTTTCCTAATACACACAAGACACAGACTTAGACTAAATGCCAAGGTGGAGGAATTCATCAGAAAAGAAGGAACAAGAGGAGGTCAAGATCAGTGAACTAACAAAAACAGATATAAGCAATATACTTAAACCATAATTTAAAACAACAATCATAAGGATACTAGGTGGGCTTAAGAAAAGCATAGAAGAAACCAGAGAGACCATTACCACAGAGATAAAAGACCTAAAAATTAGTTAGGCTGAAATAAAAAATGCTATAGCAAAGATGCATAACCAAATGGATGTAATGACCACAAGGATGTTAGGAATAGGAGAACGAATAAAAAAAAAAAAAAAAAAAAAAAAAGGAAATGAACCAAATAAATAAAATCACAAATGAAACATGAGCAATCACAACCTACACCACAGAAACACAAACAATTATAAGCAATATTATGAGCAATTATATGCCAGAAATTGGGCAATCTGGAAGAACTAGAAAAATACCTGGAAACATATAAACTACCACAACTGAAAAAAAGTAAGAAATACAATTTGAACAGATCCACAGCCATTAAAGATTGAATCAGTAATCAAAAATATCCTAACAGAGTGGAATTCTACCAAACATTTAAAGAATAGTTAACACCTATTCTTTTTGAAGCTGTTCCAAAAAATAGAAATGGAAAGAAAACTCCCAAAATCATTCTATAAGGCCAGCATCACCTTGATTCCAAAACTAGACAAAGACCCCCTAAAAAGGTGCAGGGGGGTGGCAAATATATACAGCCCAATTTCCTGATGAATATGTATGCAAAATTCTCAACAAGATACTAGCAAACTAAATCCAATAATACATTAGAAGAATACATTATTCACCATGACAAGGGGGATTTATTCCTGGGCTGCAGGGCTGGCTCAATATCCACAAATCAATCAACATGATACATCACATTAATTAAAGGATAAGAATCACATGATCCTCTCAATGGATGCAGAAAAAGCATTTGAAAAAATATAGCATCATTTCTTGTTAAAAATTCTCAAGAAAGTAGGGATAGAAAGAAAATACCTCAACATCATAAAAGTCATATATGAAAGACCCACAGCTAATATCATCCTCAATGGGGAAAAACTGAGAGTTCTTCCCATAAGGTTAGGAACACGACAGAGATGTCCACTTGCACCACTGTTGTTTAACATAGTGTTGGAAGTCCTAGCCTCAGAAATCAGAAAATAAAAGGAAATAAAAGACATTCAAATTGCAAGGAAAAAGTCAAACTTTCACTCTTCACAGAAGACATGGTACTGTACATGGAAAACCCAAAAGATTCCACCAAAAAACTGTTAGAACTAAAACATGAATTCAGCGAAGTCACAGGATATAAAACCAATGTACAGAAATCTGTGTACACCAATAATGAAGCAGCAAAAAGAGAAATCAAGGAATCAATCCCATTTACAATTGCACTGAAAATCATAAAAAAAAACTTTACCAAATAAACAAAGAGGTAAAAGATATATATGCTGAAAACTATACATAGCTTATTAAAGAAATTGAAGAAGACACAAAGAAATGGAAAAACATTCCATACTCATGGATTGGAAGAACTCATATTGTTAAAATGTTGACACTACCCCAAACAATCTACACATTCAATGCAATCCCTATCAAAATAACACCAGCATTCTTCACAGAGCTAGAACAATTTTAAAATTTTTATAGAACCAGAAAAGACCTAGAATAGCCAAAGTAATGTTAAAAAGAAAACCAAAGCTGTAGGCATCATGATTCCACACTTCAAGCTGTATTACAAAGCTGTAATCACCAAGACAATATAGTACTGGCAGAAAAAAAGACACACAGATCAATGGAATAAAATAGAGAACCCAGAAATGGACTCACAGATGTATGGCCAACTAATCTTTGACAAGTTAGGAAAGAATACCCAAAGTAAAAAGTCGTTTCAGCAAATGGTGATGAGAACTGGACAATAACATGTAGAAGATGAACCCAGACCACTTTCTTACACCATACACAAAAAAACCTCAAACTGGATGAAAGACCTAAATGTAAGAAAGGAAACCACCAAAATCCTAGAGGAGAAAACAGGCAACAACCTCTTAGATCTCAGCCATAGCAACTTCTTACTAGACATATCTCTGGATGCAATGGAGACAAAAGCAAAAATGAACCCTTGGGATTTCATCAAGATAAAAAGTGTATGCACAGTGAAGGAAACAATCAATAAAAATAAAGACAATCTATGGAATGGGAGAAGATATGTGCAAATGATATATCAGTTAAAGGGTTAGTATCAAAAGTGCATAAAAAATTTAGCAAACTCAACACCCAGTAAAACAAATAGTCCAGTGAAGAAATGGGCAAAAGACATGAACAGGCACTTTTCAAAAGACGACATCCAGATGGCTAACAGACACATAAAAAAATGCTCAACATCACTCTTCGTCAGGGGAATACAAATCAAAACCACAATGAGACACCACCTCACCCCTGTCAGAATGGTTAAAATTAATAACTCAGGAAACAACAGATGTTGGCGAGGATGCAGAGAAAGGGGAACAGTCTTGCACTGATGGTGGAAATGCAAACTGGTGCAGCCACTCTGGAAAACAGGATGGAGCTTCCTCAAAAAATTAAAAATAGAACCACCCTATGACCTAGCAATTGCACTACTAGGTATTTATTCAAAGAATACAAAAATGTTGATATGAAGGGGCATATGCACCCCAATGTTTAGAACAACACAATCAACAATAGCCAAAATATGGAAAGGGTCCAACTGTCCATCAACTGGTAAAGGGACAAAGAAGCAGTGATAGATATATATACAATGGAATATTACTCAATGATCAAAAAGAATGAAAACTTGCCATTTCCAATAATGTGGATGGAACTAGAGTATATTACGCTAAGCATAATAAGACAATCAGAGAAAGGCTAATAGTCAGATGTGGAATTTAAGAAACAAAATAGATGGACATAGGGGAATGAGGGGAAAAAAGAGAGGGAGGAAAACTGTAAGGGACTATGAACTACAGAGGACAAACTGTGGGTTGCTATAAGGGAGGTGGGCAGGGGGATGGGCTAAATACGGGATGGGTATTAAAGAGGGAACTTGTGATGAACATGGGGTGTTATATGTAAATGATAAATGAACAGATTGTACTCCTGAAACCAATATTACACTATATGTTAACTAATTAGAATTTAAATAAAAACTTGAAAAAGAAAAAACAGTATGTCACAGAAGACACTGAATAATAGTAGATACTTATTAAGTCCACACTTATGTGTATAATTAACTTGCAGTTTTATATTTTATTTACATCAATTAAATTTTAGTTTTGATACCTGTTCACTTTATACTCAGTCATTCCTGAGGTTTCCAAATCTGTAATGGTTGTATAGACTGTCCTAGGACTCATTTAGCATCAAATTGATGACTAAACCACCTTGTACTGCATCTATAATTTAAGATAAATATAAAGTATCTTCTCATGAAGAAGCGTATCTGAAATCCAGGTTTATGTAAACTACAGCTCCAATTCCTTGGATCTCGCACCCCTCTCTGTGCTTTTTTCACGTGAAATCTGGCCACTTCCAGGATTATCCCTGTATATTGGAACTTAAGTCCTTTATTAGGATTTTTTTAGGTAGCATAATTTCAAGATCTTGTTCTTTGTTAGGTCTCTGCTCTCATTCTTCTCCCTTTTCTTCAAAACAATTATGAAAAACACATCAATGGCCCTATGCTCTAAAAATGTGCAGTAAAAGGTATCACCCATAATTTGATGGGACACAATGCCCAAACTACCTAACATTGCAGTAGTAGATTCTATCATAAAATGTATGCTATTGGGGTACCTGGGTGGCTCAGTTGGTTAAGCGTCTGACTCCTGACTTAGACTCAGGTCATCATTTCATGGTTCCTGAGTTCAAGCCCCACATTGGGCTCTGCACTGACAGCACGAAGCCTGCTTGGGATTCTATCTCCCTCTCTCTCTCTCTCTGCCCCTCCCCCACTTGCTCTCCATCTCTCTCTCAAAATAAACAAAAACAAACTGAAAAAATAAAGTGTATGCTATTAAAAGTTAAGTTCTCTGAAATGAGGATTCAGAATTTTAAATTCTCTCTGAAGTTTGTGATTTGAAATCATAGCTTGTATTCCTTATATCTTTCATAGATAAAATAACGGCTTTATGGAATGATACTCTAGGAGCTGTAAACAACCCCTAGACTAAAGCCAGCAAAACAAAACAAAAACAAAAACAAAAACAACAGCACTATATTTTCAAGGAATCTAATTCTGACTTTCAAATTTGATAGCCATCCTAACTGATGGATGAATTTCAGCATGGAGGACCTTGAGCAGAGGAACTAGTTAACCCATGGCTGAAATCCTGCCTCATGAAAACTCTGAGATAATAAATTTTTGTTGTGTTAAGTCCCTAAGTCTGGGGTAATCTGTTACAATGCAATAGAAAACTAACACAGATACTAAAAAACAGTTGCTCCCAATCAAGTAATAGTGGTTGGTGAATGCCAAAATTTAATGTTCTATATAATTTCTTTGGAGAATCTGAGTGGATTAATAAAAAAAAAAATATGACAGCATTGTCAAGTAAATGAAGAATATATCAGCACCAATTAAGCTTAACCTTGTTTTAAAAAAAGTTTTTGTTTTTTTTTTTTCCCTTTCTGGCACAAATCCTGCTGACTGGTATCCTTGTATGATGTTGAGTAGTCAGCATGGTCCATTCTATTGAGAGATCACTAACTATAATGAAATTGCAGCATCACTGCTTTCAAATAGGTACATGCTTGGAGCGCCTGGGTGGTTCAGTCGGTTGAGCGTCCGACTTCGGCTCAGGTCATGATCTCATGGTTTGTGAGTTCAAGCCCCGCGTTGGGCTCTGTGCTGACGGTTCAGTGCCAGGAGCCTGCTTCGGATTCTATGTCTCCCTCTCTCTCTGTCTCTCCCCCGCTCGTGCTCTGTCTCTCTCTCTCTCTCTCTCTCTCTCTCTCTCTGTTGAAAACAAATAAACATTCAAATAGGTGCATGCTTGCAGCCCAGATGGACAAACTATCCACTCTAAATCTAATTTATATCCTCAATGAGAAAATGGGAGATTTTTAAAATCACTTTTAACATTATTCTGAAGATTCAGGGCTCATCATACCAACCAGATGACTAAGCAGCTTCATTTATCTTAATTAAAGCTCATCTTAATCAAGATACTTTCTGTTAGAATATTTCTTAAGAGACAGTTCTCAATCTCATCATCCTAATATCAGTCACAAGGGAAACACCATCAGGGGTACATATTTGAATATACAGCTTAAAATTCTTGAAATGAATAGTCAGTTGTAAAATCTTAAATAATGAACCCTCACTTCTTGAATAAAACATGATAGGCATTTAATTCAAATATTTGTAGCTGGGTGTCTTGGCTCTTTGTTCAGAATCTGCACAAGTGATTATATATGAAAATACCATATTGACTTAATATTTCTGGAAACCTTAGTTGTAGTTATGACAGTACTTTCCTATTTCTTAAAAGAAAACATGGTTGAGAAAAAATAGCATACAAATAATGTGTTTGTGACCACACAAACCAGTAAAAAAAAATGCCAATTTACATCTTGAATTTGTAAACTGCATCATTATCCAACTTTTCACTCATTCCCTAGTAATAGGAATAGACAGCAAATTATTTGCCATGTGACATTTTTTGGTATCCTCCCACTTAGACTTTCAACTAACTTTGAAAAATGGAATGTTCATGTTAGCAATATAAGTAGAGACTTGGGGAAGTCTTGTACATTTGGGCTTGTTCTCCTATGTTTCTGCAATGATGATGAAAAATACATGCTCAGCCATCTCACTGGTCCTGAGAAGGGGAGAGCTCAGTCTAGATCTATGAATCCCCGTTCATTCAGAGTTATGATCACCAGACACATTCATATAGACTCAGAATACATTAGCAATCTGTCAGCCAATTTGCAGATTTGTGAGCTAGTAAGTGCTTTATTTTAAATGCCACTGAGATTTTATGGTAGTTTATTATATAGAAATTTTATCATAGTAGTTATTTGATAAATTTTCCAAATTCCATTCAATATATAAAACGTAAGAAGTGGAAAAGGTTAAGAACCATTATTGAAGGTAAGTAACTGAAATTTTTAAAGGTGTTTAAGGATTTCAAATATATTAACAATGATTCTAGTAGTGCTTTAAAGTCAACAATCCAAACTTAGCAGCTACATGTATAATGTGGTTCAAAGCAAAATAAAATCCATTGCACATGTCATTAAATAAATGGAAATGTAGGCTGGTGGTAATGTAAATTGTTAAATTGATCTTTAAAATTATTTTCTTTTTTTTAATTTTTTTCATGTTTATTTATGTTTGAGAGAGAGAGAGAGAGACAGAGCATGAGGAGGGGAGGAGCAGAGAGAGAGAGGCAGACACAGAATCCAAAGCAGGCTCCAGGCTCCAAGCTGTCAGCACAGAGCCCTATGTGGGGCATGAACCCACAAACCATGAGATCATGACCTGAGCCTAAGTCAGGCTCTCAACCGACTGAGCCACCCAGGGGTCCCATGAAAATTATTATTATTTTCTAACTGAATATATGCATATTATAGGTCTCATTGAATCTATTTCTTAGTATACATCCAAAGAAATATGTACATATTTGCAAGATTAAATTATGTTCATAACACGTTAATCTTATAATTTGTTGCATTTCAATAAGAGAGAACATAAGAATATGAATCAGCAATTACAAATATCAAACTACAGCTAATAAAATGAGTAGATCTCACAGGCACAGGGTTGAGGAAAAAATGTAGACAAAAAAGAATATGATTCTATTTATATTAAGTTCATAATAGGGATTGAAGTCAAAAAAGTGATTATATCTGGGGGTAATATTTACAACAGGTTTTAAAGGGTGAGTTGTTGGTTTTGTGCCAGTACCATACTATTTTAATTACTACAGCTTTGTAACATAACTTGAAATCTTATATATTTTTAGTTGGATGGTGGTTACAAATTTAAATTCATTTCACAAAAATGTCCAAATGGTACAGTCATGATTATGTATGTAAAATAAATCAAAAACCATATGTAAAATAAACAATTTTTAAAAAGCCAGTATAAAGGTAAAAGTGGAGTTGTGTAAAATTCTTTAACGTTGAGACATAGGAAAATTTTACAAATACCATAGGAATTACTATAACCAGAGGGCTTCTGCTGGCCACCTGTTTCTGCCTTTCCCAGATACCCATTCAAACAAGTCCCCCGAACTGTTTTTCTTCAAAGGCCAATCTGACCCAATCTGACTATCTCTAATAGAATATTAAAATATTTATTCCTTCTAGTGAATGGAATTCACATTTAAACTTATGATTGTAATTCTAGTTAGCATTGCTTTCTTCTGGAATTCCTACCCATCCAGGTGATACTAGGTTTGTAGTGAAAGTACCAAGTGTGGCTATGATATAGCCAGGTGGAAGTTGGAGTTCAACATTAGAGATGTAATTTGGGGATTATCAGTCTACAAATAGTAAAGCCATATGCCTAGATGAGATTACCTAAAAAGGTAATATAAAGAGAGAAGAAATCCCATTACCATGTTTGATCTGTCTAATGTTCCCACATCTATACTGTTTCTTTATTCAGAAGAAGATCCTCTGACAACAAGGCTTTGTACAATATTAGCCTTCATAAATTATATTTGGTTTTCAGACAAAGAATTATTTTTTTTGTTTTCTCTAACAATGCATTTTCACCTCAGCTTCAGATTCCAATTTTTATTACGTCTATTTTCTTTTTAAATTCTAAAAATAACACAATACTAAGTTTATATATAAGTAGTCTTATGGTCATATGTCTCATTCAAATTTTGTTCAGAAGAGGAGTGTAAAGCTACAATTTTGATGAGTTTTTAGATGCAGCACTAAAAGCATGAAAAGTTGACAAGCTGGAACTTATTAGAATTAAAAATTTCTAAGAAAAAGGAATTGAAAATGTCTACCTTGAGAAAGACACTATTAAGAGAATGAAAAAATAAGTCAATGTATTAGGAGAAAATATGTGTAAAAAATTATATCTAATAGAGGACACTAAATCAAAATATAAAAAGACTAAAATTCAACAATAATAAAACAAACAATTTAATTAAATATCCGAACAGACATCTCACCAAAGAAGATTTAGAGGTGTCAAATAGGCATAGGAAAAAGATGCTCAACATCATTTATCATCAGGGAATTACAAATGAAAACACTGAGATCCACTGCAAATCTATTTGATGAATAAAATTTTATTGTATCTATAAAATAGAAAATAAAATCTATTTCATTTATAGATAAGACAAAATTTTATTTTTTAACAAACTGACAACACCAAATGTTGGAGAGGACATGGAGCAACAGAGCTTGCATGCTTACTGGTAGGAATGAAAAATACTACAGCCACTTTGGAAGACAGTGGAGCAACTTTTTGCAAAGCTGAAGATAGTCTTACATTATGATTGAGCAATCATGCTCCTATAGGTTTACCTGATTCAAAAACGTAGGTCCACGCAAAATCCTGCATGAGAGTATTTCTGGAAGCTTTATTTATAATCCCCCAAAATGGAAACAACCAAGATGACCTTCAACAGATAAGTGGATAAACAAATTTGTACAATCATACAATGGAATACTATTCAGCAATAAAAAGAAATGAGTAATTGAGCCACAAAAAGAGAAGCAGATGAATCTTAAATGCATACTGCCTACTTAAAGTATTCTGAAAAGGCTACATACAGGACAATTCTAATTAGATGACATTCTAGAAGAAGCAAAACTATATACATAATGAAAATACCAGTGGTTGACAAGCGTGCAGGGAAAGGGTGGTAGGGTTGACATGGTGAAGCACAAAGATTGTTAGGGCAATAAAACTATTCTGTGTGATACTGTAACAGTTGATACATGACACCATAAATGTGTGAAAACCAACTGAACTTTATAGCGCAAAGAGTAAACCTGAATGCATGTGACTTTTAAAAAACCATTTGTGAGGCTGAAGTATCCCAGGAAGGAATGGAAACTAGTAAAAGAATCCAAGTGTATCATACATGCATGAAATGTTCTCATTGGCAGGGCTGGGAACAAATGATGGGGACCAAATAACTTTGAATGTAAGACTAAATGTAAAACTAAAACGTACATAAGCATATATTCTAGTTGATCTACTTGGAAATTTTTATTTTGTTTTATTTGTCTTGTTTTGTTGTTGTTTTTTTTTTGTTTTTTTTTTTTGTTTTTTTTTTTCTGTAGGCATATGGGTTAACAAGTCTAAGATTGCAAACATGGATCCTGGAATTGAAATAGTGAATGGATATTGAAGGCTGGGAGCCTGTTTTTCCCTATGGGAGTTAGATGGATACAGATAAGCAAGAGATAGACACTAAAATGATTCATATGATAACTGATCTGAGCTAGAGATATCAGTATGAATGTGTAGCTCAATACAGATACAGATGGTTACATATAGAAATAGAGTTATAGGCACATGTGGTACCCAGCTTTTGATTTCCAATACCATTCTTCAAAAAAATTAACCAGGGCTCCTTGAAGAAATGTCTAATACCAGGACTTGGTCAGGAAATATACAAGATGAGTCTGGAATGTATTATAGTTCCAGAAAGTAATAAGTGCTGAAAAAAATCAATGGGGATATGTCAAAGGGATACAAGAACTAACTGAAATTGTCAAAGCTGTAATTTGACCAAAAAAAAAAAAAAAAAAAAATATATATATATATATATATATATATATATATATATATATATATATATAGACAGAGAGAGAGAGAGAGAGAGAGAGATACTGGATTTTAAACCAAAGTATCAAATAAATGCCTATGTATCCTTACTGATATAAGTTAATGATTGAATAAATAAATGGGTGAGAAGCAACAAATCTGGCAAGCAGAAGAATTTCAAGTAATTTACATACACACTCCACCCTCGAGGTGAGCGATAAATCCCACTCTAAACATAGGCTGCACATTGTAGTATCCTCTCAAAGAGTGCGTAGAGAGTGGATAGGGGTAATTTTATAGTGCGGAATGCTGACAAACACTACGTCAGCCAAGTGATCGAGATCAATATCGGTAGTCATAAACTATATTGACAATATGTACCCTTGATACGATATAAGGGAAATGATATTTTACCTGTGTTATATTCCTGCTAAAAACCCATAGGCACAGTATAATTATGAGAAGATTATCAGACAAATTCCACTAGAGGAGCATGCTACAAAAATATCATACCAGTACTCCTTAAAATTGTCAATGTCATCAAAACAAGCAAAGTCTAAGAAATTGTCACAGCCAGGAAGAGCCTAAGGAGACCAGACAATTAAGTATAAAGTAGTATTCACAATGGCAATCTTTGGTCATAGAAGGATAAACTAGAAATCAGAATGAACTATGGAAATCAGGCATGGTGCGTATAGGAACTGTAATATCTGCTCATTTTTTCCCATAAATACCAAACTGTTTAAAAAATTAATTTTAAAAACTTCCTCTGAAGGAAATGATAGGAATTTGAGAGGATAATTTATATTAAGAAATTTCCTCCTGGAAACAGTTAATTTCATGATATGCTTTAAAAATAAGCTCTTGTAAACAAAAAGGTGTTCCCCTGTGTATAGTGTACTGTGTTCTTCATTACAAGGTTATAATGTATCAAGATAAATCCTTAAGATTGAAAGTATACATAAATTACCATAACGACAACTTAAGTTTACTTCAGCTGCCATAAATGAAGCTCTAATAAGTACCAAAGCACACTGTGTCACTACACAAATTCCAGTATTCTGCTCCCTACTTGTAAAATGGTTGGTGCTATTTCATCTGCTTATTTTGAATAAAAACTCTAAGTGATCCACTGTGATCAACGATCAGAATGCACTGCTGAATATAACTGATAAAATCTCTTTCCTTTTAAACCTCAGACAGTTTTGGTTCTAATAATGTAAATTCTTTCAGGTTGTATTTTCTAATATAATAAAAATAACTACTTTTGATATTAAGAATTACAGATTTATGTATTACACAGTATTTTGGAAACATAATATTAGCTTAAATTTATTCTTTATAGTATATGTTTTGGAGTCCAAAATACAGTATTATAGCAGAACCATGAAAATTTTTCTTCAGAGAAATCAAAAATGTGCAAGAATCAGTATGTGCAACCAGATTTAATTAGTTCATAAAAATCAGCTTAAACTTTCTAACTGATTTAAAATTATTTCTTAAATGTCCTGCTAAGTTATAAACCATTTAATCGGTGTTTCATTCGTGTATTCATTAATTAAACAATAGTATTTGCCAAGAGCCCAGGATTCAAGGAGTGGTAAGCAGAGGAAAGGTCATGACGCTGTAAGTAGCTTAGATTTTTCCTCAGGTTTGAGGGGTGGGGGGTATTAAAAGGATCACTTGTGGAGCAAGCAGGCATCAGGTAATCAATTAGGACAATGAGCCCAAATGAAACTAACAATCAAGTATTTATTTCCTTACTGCAAGAGGACAAGGAAGGGTAAACAGAGGCATCAGCTCTCCAGTGCCCCCATTTTCCCCTGCTGAATGGCACCAGGTTATAGTGAAGTGGGTGCTGCACAGACACTGTCAAAGACACTCTAAAAAATGTCCTATCTCTTTATGAACCTGCAAAGAATGAAGGAAGAAGAAAATGAGGGAAGAGCTATGAGTGGAAAGATTCTGAATGAAAGTAGAGAAAAATGTTTCAGCCCAAGCCCCCAAATAATAAGATCTCAGAGAAGATGTCTAGAAATAACACATGTCCACAAAAGGACTTGCGTATATGTGTTTATAGAAGCAGTACTCATAACATCCAAAAAGCAGAAAGGATTTGTCTATTTATTTATAAAATTTATTTATTTTCGAGAGAGAGAGAGAGAGAGAGGGAGAGAGAGAGAGAGATCACGAGCAGAGGAGGGGCAGAGAGAGAGAGAGACAGAGAGAGAGACAGAGAGAGAGACAGAGAGAGAGACAGAGAGAGAGAGAGAAATTCTAAGCAGGCTCCACACTGTCAGTACAGAGCTCAATGCGGGGCTCGAACTCACAAACCATGAGATCATGACCTAAGCTAAAACCAAGAGTCAGACTCTCAACCAACGGAGTCACCCAGGTACCCCACAAACAATTTAAATTGTACATATTTGGTGAATGAATAAACATGATACAATATATTCATACAATGGAGTATTACTCAGTATTAAAATAAGGATCAAACTAGTGATACATGTTACAATGTGAATGTACTGCAAAAAAAACCATGAAGTGAAAAAATATGCAAAATAAAATTGTATCATTCCAGTTATGTGAAATGTGCAGAAATGTTAAATTTACAGAGAGATTAATTAGATGGTGTTTGCAGCAGAAAGTAGGATGGGGATTGACTGCAAATGGCCCAACAGAATGCTTGTGACAACAGTAATGCTTTAAAACTGGAATGTGGTAATGGCTGGATTTCTCTACACATTTACTAAAAATCATTGAATGTAAACCCTTAAAAACAATGGTTGAATTCATAACACTATGTTTAAAAAAACAAAATATAGGTGTGTAGCTGTGTGTATATATGCACATACACAAGTATATAGTAGCATAAATTTTAGATGAGGAAAGTTGGGATTGTAAATAGACAATTTTTAAAAGATATCTGTGACAGAAAAAGTAGAAATGAGATGTATGGCAGCATGATTCTGATGTGCTCTCTGTTCACATTTTCCTGTGCATTTTATTCTTTTCTCTTTTTCAATTCTTCTTTTTTTTCCCCCTTTGGAGACAGAAAGAGAGAAAGCACCAGCCAGGGAGAGGGACAGAGGGATGGAGAGAGAATCTTAAGCAGGCTCCACGCTCATTACAGAGCCCTATGCAGGGCTCAATCCCACAACCCTGGGATCATGACCTGCGCTGAAATCAAGAGTCGATGTTCAACTGACTGAGCCACCCAGGTGCCACTTTCTTCTTTAATTCTACGGCTTCTGTATTCTAGCTGCTTTGTCCACCCTGAATTCACAACTCTGTCTCCTCAACTAAAGACACTGCAGGGTTCTGTTTGTGTTCATCCACCCAGTGCTATGTTCTATAAACTCTCTAGACAGTAAAACAGACAATTGTAATACTTTTTTTACTTCTCTTATTTAAGGAATCACTGTTGTGTTGTTTATTGCCCAATGTCTAAAAATGCTTGTTTCATGTATTTCATCCCACATTTTAATTGTTTAGAGCAGAAGGATACATCAGGACACAGTTACTCCATGATGGTGATAAGTAGAAGTCTTATCTTTCCAACTCAGTGAGGGTTTTTTTATGTATTATTTTTAGTACACAATTGATTCTGAACAGACTTGGAATAACAGCACATTTCACTGAATCTAAAATGCCACTGATTTTTAAATGCACTATTATCTTATGTACCACTAAGAAAAAATAACACTTGCAATTTATTTTTCACATGCCATCACTATATCCAGATTTAAGAGATACTAAATGAGGGGCTCCTGGGTGGCTTGGTCGGTTAAGCGTCCAACTTCGGCTCTGGTCATGATCTCACGGTCCGTGGGTTCAAGCCCCGCGTCGGGCTCTGTGCTGACAGCTCGGAGCCTGGAGCCTGTTTCAGATTCTGTGTCTCCCTCTCTCTGTGACCCTCCCCCATTCATGCTCTGTCTCTCTCTGTCTCAAAAATAAATAAATGTTAAAAAAAAAAATTAAGAGATACTAAATGTGAAAAAATGAGCACCATGAGGTTAATGAAATGTGATCATATTGACAACCTGTACTAAATAATCATATTACAATAAGATTAAAATTCATTTGTAATATTTTTTAACTAGTTTTACCTTTTCTAGTTTGTGAAAATGTGACATAAATATTTAATCTCTGTTTATAATTATTCTAGTAATAACACTCTTTTCCATAGGTGGGGCATGGCCTTTCAAAAACATGGCCTTTCAAAAGTTTCTGCCATTGATTTATCTCTTAAAGGTTTTAAATCTATCTTTCTTCAACTATGATAAATTTACTAAGAAATTCTATAAACTTCTTACACAATTAGAGCCTTCAAATAGCACTGTGGAGTTTCTTTAATCAAATTTTATTGAAAGAATATATGAAGGGGAATAAAGATTATAGTAAGACATCATTCTTAAAATCTTTAAAGTAAATGCTTATCACATTACTACTCTGAAAATGAATGTTCACATTATTATAGTTCCATCTCAGCAATCCCTTAGGTAAGCAACACCATTCCAAACTGCAATTCAAATTTGAAATGTAGAGGCAAGTCCACAGAATTTTTAATACATTAAAGTAAATCTCACAATTCTTAAAAGCCTGGGTGGCTGAGAACATATAGTCTGCAACAAAAAATTATCTAGTACTACATAAATAGAACAAAAAAAAAATGGATGCCTAAAGCCAGATATAGACAATTTTTGTAAAGTTAACAAGATATCATAAAATATAATCTGCCTCCATGACCATTATTAATTAATAACTTCTTAAGTTCAGTGCAAATGAAAGATCTGAGTTACCACCTCATATTTCCACTATCTATGAATTCATAAAGGACAGGGAACACATTGTTCTTTTTATAGTTTTAAGTTATATTATGATATTTAGAATATTATATACTCAAAAAATTGTAGAATTAAATTTTAAATGTACTATGGGAAAAGTAAACCTCTAATAGTTCATAGCCACAGTCAAATTCAATGTTCACTTAGTAAATGGAGACAAAAAGATCTTGACTCAACTTATTTGGAGTCCTAGACCATGATAAATGTTGAAGTGAACAAATGGGCCATTATTATAGAGATAATTTTTGAAAAGATGAGATATTTTATATGATTTGAGATTTCATTACTAAGTATTCTTGTTAATGAGGTAGCTTAGGCAATTTTAACTATAGTTTAGAGAAAGGTCACCATGCATACATTTTGTATGTATCATAAAGTAAGGATTACAATGTAATTAGTTTTATGGTCCATAGCTATACAATTAAAGATGTTTAGTCATCAAATTATTTGAAATTATTTGAAAGCATGTATCCCTGGTGAGCATTTAAATTAGCCACATTAATGTATATTTCTTCTGTAGGGCTGGGTGACAGTCTGTGGTTACACTTTATGTACATTGCCAAGTCTATTATTTTAGGTCTTGACTCTGTACATCAAAGTGTCCTTTTTATGAAGGGTGGAGAATGAAATAGGTTCAGAAAGCAGATTATCCAGTATCACTAATGGGGATCCAGGAGATAGCACACAGAATCTATCTATTTATGTCACATGAACCAAAATCTATGACACATGGTTGGGAGGGAAGACAAATACTCTTACTACTTCTGTAAAGAGCCAAAATATTTGAAAATCAGTTACCCATTCATATAACAATACTGAACAAGTATTTATTAAGAATCCACCATTACGGTTGTCATTAGTTGTACAAGAGGTTACAAAATACATAGTCCTTTGCCAAAGGGAAGAGGAGTGGGGTTTGGACAAAACAGGTGAAATGGACAGGGAGATACAGGTGTCCAGTTATAGAACGAGTAAGTCATGGGAATAAAACCCAGTGCATAAGGAATACAATGATATTGTAATAGTGATGGGACAGATGGTAGCTGTACTTGTAGTGAACATAGCACAATGCGCAAATTTGTCAAATCACTGATTGCATATCTGAAATTAATGTAAAATTGTATGTCAACTATATTCAACTTAAAAAATGAAAAAAACGTATGGTACTTTGCTTTCAGGCTAGAATATAACTATGACTATAACTTATGTCATCCTTTTTATCTGTCACTGAAGGAAATAAAATTTCCATCTTATTTGATATTCTAGTATGTTTCAATAATAGTGAAGCAAACATCTGAAGTCAACAACCAACCATCACAATATATATTGAGGGAGAAATGATACCAGAAGAACAAAATCAGTGAGGATTCTCTAGTAAAACATCCCCAAAGTTACCAAAACGTGATAAAATATAGAATGCCTGAAACGGTCCTTTGAAAGCTGAGGATAATGTGTCCATCAATCACCTCAGGAAAGTGAAAGTGCAGCAGATTTTAATTCACTAATGGTTATCTTATCCTAGGTATCTATACATTTAGTAATAGTTACTGAATTCTCAGTACAACCAAGTATTGTATTATTTTTAAACTTCCTATAAAAGTAAGGTATATAAATGTCTATTGAATAACATCTTTGGATATCTAAAAATAAAGAATTACAGATGTTCTGACTTTTACAAACTAATGTTTCTGAAGATGCATAATGACACCTTGCAATTTAATAAACCAACTTTGAGATATATTTGTCAATAGGTTCAATTTTCTTTCAGTTCAAACTCATGGAGAAACATTAAATATAATTTAAAAAGTAAGCTGTTACAGGGCATCAAAGGCAATTGCAGAAAACTAGATTGTGAAAATAAGACAAATCTGGAAATTGAAAAGTTAGTAAATACCTCATGTAAAAAATAGAAACTGGTTTTACTTTAGCTAAATTTTCTGTACTTCTTCGGGAAAACTGTATTAAAAGGCACAATCATGATAGAGGGAAAAAATCTAAAACATTTCTAATTATTGGAGTACAAACACTTTAACCTCATCTAAACAATAAATGTATTTCTGAAACTTGGAGATTTTTTATTCATTAAAGATAGCAATACCACCATATATATTACATATGTAATATATGTTACATATATAATATATATTACATGGACTGTGGACTGTGATGAGGAGGGCTCTCCTGCCAGGGAAGTTGGGGAAATGAAGTTTTCAGGCCTTACAAATCCATGGGGGTAAGCTCTGAAAAGCAGATGGCACTGCGTATGAGAAAACATCCTTCCACCTAGCCTATCCTTCCACCATGCTTTCACATATGCTTTATCGAAAGGGAATTTTATATTTTTTAAACTAATAAATGTTTATTATAAACCAAGTAATTATATCTTGATATGTTGGTTTGGCTCCTTATTTAGGGGGAAAAAACCCAGTTGTTTCGGCTTAATCTATTTACAATTCATTCACCCATTCAAACAGCTCCATACAACCATTCGACTGATATTCTTCCAATTAATGTCAACAAAGACTAGCTGCCAATGACAATGGCCCTTTTAAAATTCCTGTTACATTTTACTTCTTTGTATCATCAGTAAGACTGCACATTCTTGACATCTTATTCACTTGACGTTTCTTATATACTTGTTCTTATTCAGCATCTATTTCTATTACAGTTCCTTCTTGCCTTTTTTTCTCACCCCTCTTCCTTTATCAATACTATTATTTTTTTCCTTGGGTCCTCTGTTTCTCTGTCTCACCTCTATAAATTCTCTCTTTGTATTAGCAATCTACCTCATGCCTTCAACAATAGGCCAATAATTCATAAAGATTTACATATAATTCTCTGGCCTGAATTCCAGACTCATAAATTTAGCTATACACTGAAAAACTCTATTTAAATATCTCACAAAAATTGTAACTTCTCTTTATACAATAATAAAGATAGAAGTAACATCAAATAAAAAAAAAACCTGTGAGGACCTTATACCCTTCAAAAACATTAACTCAACATGAATCACAGAACTAATTATAAATTGAGATCTATAAAATTTCTAGAAAATAACACAGGAAAAATTCTAGCCTGGGTTTAATTGAACCTGGGTTTGGCTATGACTTTTTAGATACAACACCAAAGGCATGAATGATCCTTAAAAGAATTCATAAGGTGGACTTTATTAAAATTAATTTTTTCTGCTCTGAGAAAGACAAGCTACAGACTGGGAGAAAATATTTGCAAAAGATACATCTGTGTACAAAGTGTACAAAGAACTTCCTAAAATTCAACAACAACAACAAAAAAAACCAACTAATTTAAAAAATGGGCAGAAGTCCTGAACCAATACCTCACCAAGTAAGATATACAGATGGAAAATAAACATGAAAAGATGCTCAATCATATCGGTAGGGAAATTAAAATTAAAACAACAATGAAATACCACTATACACTTATTAGAATGGCCAAAATTCATTACACTGACAACACCAAACGCTGATGAGGCTGTGGACCAACAAGAACTCTCATTCATTGCTGGTGGGAACACAAAATGTAAGGCCACTTTGGAAGACAGTTTGGCAATTTTTCACAAAATTAAACATACTCTACCATAATCACATTCCTTAGTATTTACCCAAAGTAGTTCAAAATTTACATCCACACAAAAACCTGAACACAGATATGTTAGCAGGTTTATTCATAACTGCCAAAATTTAGAAGCAACCAAGATATCTTTCATTAGGTGAGTAGTTAACTATGGTACAATTCAGACAATGGAACATTATTTAGTGCTGAAAGAAAAGAGTTATCAAACCATGAAAAGACATGAAATAACCTTAAAGCGTATTATTATATGAAAGAAGCCAGTCTGAGAAGGCGATATGACATTCTCG
Organism: Panthera leo; assembly: GCF_018350215.1. Classification (NCBI taxonomy): domain Eukaryota; kingdom Metazoa; phylum Chordata; class Mammalia; order Carnivora; family Felidae; genus Panthera; species Panthera leo. Next base: position 57,101,259 of record NC_056682.1, read on the forward strand.
AAAAGGCAAAACTGCAGAGGAAATAAAAAGACCAGGGGCGCCTGGGTGGCGCAGTCGGTTAAGCGTCCGACTTCAGCCAGGTCACGATCTCGCGGTCCGTGAGTTCGAGCCCCGCGTCAGGCTCTGGGCTGATGGCTCGGAGCCTGGAGCCTGTTTCCGATTCTGTGTCTCCCTCTCTCTCTGCCCCTCCCCCGTTCATGCTCTGTCTCTCTCTGTCCCAAAAATAAATAAAAAACGTTGAAAAAAAAAATTAAAAAAAAAAAAAAAAAAAAAGACCAATGACTGCCAGAGGCAGGTAGGGTGGGGAGGATAGGTATAGCATAGAGGATTTTTGTGAAAATACTCTGTGTGATACTATAATGGTGGATACATGTCATTATAGATTTGTTCAAACTCATAGAGGATGCAAAACCTACAGTGAACCCTTATATAAACTATGGATTTTGTGTGATAATGATGTGTCAATGCAGGTTCATAGATGGTTAACAAATGTACCAATATGGTGGAGATATGCATATGTGGGGGTAGGAAGTAATGGGAAATTTCTATAACTCTGCCTCAGTTGTGCTGTGAACATAAAACTTCTGAAAATGAAGTCTATGTTTTTAAAAAAAAAAGAAAACTTCACTTCCTCTACCCGCTGTTTTGGTTAACATTACCACTTATTTAGTGAACTGAATCACAAACTTGATAACCTGCAGTCAAAACTCCCACCCCCCAAACTCTCAAATTAGGAAAATTACAGATTTTTGGATGCTTTCATCTGTTACTTTCTAACAATTCACTTCTAAATTCTCATTAGTATTGATCGGATTAAGGCACAAAATTAGTACTGGGAAATAATATTGTTTGCCTTTCAATCATAAGTGTTTCTTTATTGGATGCATTAACTATGTTAATGCTAGAAACATGTTTTAAAATACAAAGTAGCCTACGTTTTACTTATGTTTAAAATTGGACTTTGTATCTAGAAGTTTAGAGATAAAGACCAAATTCCTTAAAATGGAATAACTATCTGTCATATCCTGGCATACAGCCACCTTATCATTTTCATTCCCTGCCACCTTCTGAAATGCAATATAAACACCCTTCATATCTCCTCAGTGTATAGTTTCCTACTTCTCTCTCCTTCCTTTCTCTCTGTTTCTTTCCACATGATTTTGTATGTTTCTGTCTAGAATTTTGGCCTTCCTTTGTTCAACTTAAATCATCTATAAACCTTTTAATGTATAGATCAAAGTAATTTTTAAGGTCTCCCTGAAGTCCTTATAGTTGCTTATACCACCCCAACCTGTGCACACACAGCACATTATGAATTACTACAACATAAACATCATCATATTAAGATGTGATATTTTCATATCTGTCTTGTCTATTAAACTGTGAGTTCTCTGAAGACAGAAACTATGTATTACTTGATCTAGCACACATTACCATAAATGGTGGCTGAATAAATGAAATATTTCTCTAAAGAAGGCCAAAAAGTACTGTTCAAAAGAATTTGAAAAAAATAAAGTGGCAGCAAAAATGTTCAAAATATCATTTGACAGCATTCATTATTCCCCCAAACCAGACCAACTCATTCTGACAGAACCATGACATGGTGAGAAAGCACTATGTGGTCAAGACAGAAATAAAAAGGAACTCAAATAAATGAATGCACTTTTTGTTATACTGATGAGCAAAATGTATTATTTAAGGAGATGCACTAGACTCCAAAGTGTTTATGTTAGTGAAAGATATTGACAGGCTATCAAAAGCTAACAGCAATGACATAGAAGAGACAACATAATTCACAAAACAGCTGTCCGAGGAACAGTCTCCTTTCCTGATTGAAAAGCAAACAAGCAAACTGCCATTTTGGTTTTCAGGAGCCACAAGAATTGTATTTAATTCAGGCATGCATATTATAAACAGTGCTGCATCTATTCTAATGACCTGAATTGTGTCTTCTTTAGCATACAGTTCAGTGCTCACCTTTGTTGACACACCAAAAGTAGACTGCCTCAATTCACCCTCTTTTCTTAGATACCTATAGCTTTTTTTCAGATGTTTCAGATATTTCTAGCAACTTTAATAGCAATGGTATCACTATGCATTGTAATTACCTGGTTACCTGGATGCCTTTATGAGTGTCCAATTTGGGGGGAATGACAATTTGTTTCTTGTCTTTGCATCACATCACATGGCTATTTATAGTTTTCAATGCTTGCTGAATACTGATGAATGAATTATATATGAGAATTCATTGATAATGACTGCAATAAACTCAAGTCACTCTTTGTAATAAAGCAGACTATATTGCTTGAGAAATGCCTTTCAGTAAATCAATTTGATGAAGGAGATGTAAAACTTTAGAAACAGTGAAAGAAATAAAATCCAGATTTGGAATGTTGGTGGGATATGCTGAGCAATTGATCAGTATATATAATAAAAATATTAATGTAATTCTGGGGTAAGATTTATTAAATACAATTTATATAGAGCAAAAATCACTCTTTTCAATGCATAATTCTACTCATATAGACATATTCACACAGCAGTGTAATCATCACCATAATTAAGATATAAAACTTTCTAACATCCCCCAAAATTCCACATGCACTTCTATAGATAGCTTCTCCCATTCTTGGAGACTTTAAAGTAATAGACAATGGCTTTAAAGAAGTGACAAAAGCAAGTGGCATATCAGACAAAGGGGTAGTATCCAAAATCTATAAAGAACTTATCAAACTCAACACCCAAATAAACAAATAATCCAGTGAAGAAATGGGCAAGGCATTAATAGACACTTTTCCAAAGAAGACATCAAGGTGGCTAACAGACACATGAAAAAATGCTCCATATCACTCATTGTCAGGGAAATATAAATCAAAACCACAATGAGATACCACCTCACACCTGTCAAAATGACTAAAATTAACAACTCAGGCAACAGATGTTGGCGAGGATGTGGAGAAAGATGGACTCTTTTGCACTGCTAGTGGGAATGCAAACTGGTGCAGCCACTCTGGAAAACAGTTTGGAGGTTCCTCAAAAAAATAAAAATAGAACTACCCTATGACCCAGCAATTACACTACTAGGTATTTATCCATAGGACAGAGGTATGCTGTTTTGAAGGGGCACATGCACCCCAGTGTTTATAGCAGACCTATTGACAATAGCCAAAGTATGGAAAGAGTCCAAATGTCTACCGATAGATGAATGGATAAAGAAGATGTGAGAAGGAAATCTTGCCATTTGCAACAATGTGGATGGAACAAGAGTATATTATGTTAAATGAACTTAGAGAAAGACAAACATATGACTTCACTCATCTGTCGAATTTAAAATACAGAACAGATGAACATAAGGGAAAGGAAGCAAAAATAATATAAACACAGGGAGGGGGACAAAACGTAGGAATCTCTTAAATACAGAGAGCAAACTGAGGGTTGTTGGAGGGGTTCTGGTGAGGGAGATGGGCTAAATGGGCAAGGAGCTAAAGGAAGACACTTGTTGGGATGAGCACTCGGTGTTGTATGCAGGGGATGAGTCACTGGATTCTACTCCTGAAATCATTACTGCACTACATGCTAACTTGGATGTAAATTAAAATTAAAATGAATTAATTACAAAAGAAAATAATTAAGAAACTCTGAAGCCCGTAGTGTTAGACCCAGGTTTCTTAAAAATTCAAATTCTCATTTATAAACTTGAATTTTATAACTGCCACCAAATACTGCCAGTTGTTTTTTTTTTTTTCTTGAAATAATAGGTTAACTTCAGTTACTTCTGAGAAAATATCCAACAAAGTACATAAATATGGATGACCATATTTTGTTTGTTAGTAGTTCTTCACAGAAATAGTAATGTTCCATAAAATAAGTGACTAATTTAGCTCATAACACAAAAATTTTTCATTGAGACGATCATTATACTGTTCTGTGTAGCAGAGATGCTTTATACATACTTCCATTCTCTCATATAGAATATAAAACCCGTGTGTACTCAATGGTCAAGATTTAATAAAATGAGTAACTTTCACTACCTCATCAATGTGTCAGGTCATTAGAGAAGTAGATATCAAGATGAGATCGGATTTGCAAGAAATTCATTGGAAAACATAGCTGTGAAAGAAGTGAGCCACAAAGGTCAGACCACAGTGCATATCTGGCCCTGAGTCATGGAGAGATAAAAGAAGAGAGTTAGTGGAGATACATTAGACTGCAATTCAGTTGTACAGAATGTTTGTTTGACAAGGGCACTGATGAATTTTCCAGCCACAGTTTCCTGATAGAGGAGACCCACTCTCCCAGAACAAGCATGGTTTAGTGCCCCCGCTACCTTCAGCCATTATAGTTAGATGCAACCAAAGGATTTACTAGTTCAGACAATAGGGCTTTGCAGTTAGAGATCTGAGATGCACATTCTTATAGCTGCTACAATCAAGGACATTTGTAAGGAAAACCAAAGTATTTTTTTTCTTTTTAATATGAGTGTGTAGTGGTCATGAATACAATGTCTATTAAGTACAGACTGTTACTACTACCTTGATTTGTGCCAACACACCATTGCTTTTGCAACATCCATGAAAATGTCAACACAATGAAAACAGCAAATAATGTCTTAACATTATTATAAAAAGAGTTTGGCCTTTTAGAGGCCCTGAAAAAGTTTTGGACTCGCCTAAGATATGTTAAGAACCACTGTGCTAGATCAAGTTAGGAAATACACCACTGTTTTAAACATTATTCCTTTTTATTTCTGAGTTGTATTCCACTTATGGCTATACCATTTTGTTTTTCTTTTCTCCTGTTGAATAATACATGTTCTTTTTTTTCCAGTTTGGGGCAATTATTTAGACTGTCGCTATAATTATTTTGTGGGAACATAAGTTGTTTTTTTTTTTTATTTCTCTAGAGTAAATACCTAGGAGTCAGATTGGTGGAGATCTGTTAAACGCATGTTCATTGATATAAAAAACTACCAAACTGTTTTACATTTTGAATTTCCATAAGGAGTGAAGACTATGATGAAAAAAGAGGAGGTTAACTGTTGTAAGAGGTTGGGGAACGGTAAATATAACAGAGTAGCAGGTGAGAGGTTTTGGGTGATGAATTGACCTACATTCTGTTGGTGGAGGGTGGCTACACAAAGCTATACAGGTGTTAAAATTCATCAAACTGTGTACCAATAAAAGAGTCACTTTTACTGTATATTGATTTATAAGGTAAAATTAAAACAAAAATAAATGAACATGGTTTAGAAAAGAATGGAAAATCAAAACTGAATCTCTATTTGACACCTTTTAGTATCTATTGCCTTGTTATTTCATTGTGTAGGACCCTTACAAAAATAAAGATATAATTAATTTTATGACTGTATCTATAGACAATGCCAATGTTTCAAGAGTATTGCCTCAAAGAGCAATGTGAAGGTAATCAATGAAAATAGCACACTTTCCTTTTATGTGTTTCTTTGAACTTAAGCACAAACAACTGGAAATAGGCACAATGCCATCTAAACAGATGGACTTGAACCTCTACCAGGCAGTTAGAAATGTATGTATGTATATCAAACAGACAAGCATCCCTGCTCTTGAAATAAGAATTTATGTCACTCTAAACTTGTCCACATATTTTCAGTGCATGAGGTGTTGATGTAGTTATGAAAAATACAAAAAAATTAATACTGTGAAGGTAGTAATGGCTAGCATATCTGGCAAAAAATGTCAATATTTTCTTTTTTTCTTTCCTGATTTCAGTCGCTGCATCAACACTTTCTGTTTTAACACAGTGTACAGCAGTACTGTATTTCATATTTTGTGCCTTGCAAGTATCCTTTGTCAATATGTTCATAATAGAGTTTTCTGGGAACAAAAAAGACCCTGTAATTCTGTGATAAAATGCATGGTACTATAAAAAGTTGCATGAAACAGCATTCACAGAATTTAAATCAATTCACATAATGATCCAAGTATAAAGAGAAAAATATTTTATATAATAAAGAGAAATAGATGAAATGGGAGCAACAGGATGAGTTCTTCTATAGTAAATGATACTTTACTGATTGTATAAATCTTTCCCCAAAATTATCTCACTTGAGCTTAATGCAAACCATGGAAATAAGTACGGTGTTCTTTACCCAATTCTAGAAGATGTTGTGGTAGAAGGAAAAAATGCCTCTGCCCCAACAAAGATAGTTAACTCCTAATTCCTAGAATTTGTGACTGTGACCTTGCATATCAAAAAGGACTCTGCAGACGTCATTAAGTTACAGATACTCATTTGGCCCAATATAATCACAGTGTCATTATGAGAGGGAGGCAAGAGGGTCAGAATCCTGGAAGGAGATGTGAGCAGATGATGTGAGCAGAAGTTAGAGTGAGACAGAAAAGGGACACAAGCTCGAGAATGTAGGCAACTTCTAGAAGCCAAAAAAGGCAAGGAAACTGATTCCTCCTTGGAACTTCCAGAAGGAATGAAGTTTTGTTGATACCTTGATTTTAGAACTTCTGACCTCTGGAACTTATAAATATGAGTTATTTTAAGCCACTATTTCATGGTTAATTTGTTAAGTCAGAAATAGAAAGCAAATGCAGATGAGACAACTAAGATTCAGAAATTATAAATAATTTTACCCAAAATCTCAAAGCAAATACATTACTTAGCCTAGTTCTAACCCAGAATATTTGACTTGTTTTTAGAAGGCATCCCATCATCCACACAGAGCTGTTATAACAAAATCTAACGTGAAAAAAGCCTCAAGAGATATTAACAGACGTATATTAAAAACTTGGGTTAGGAAAAGTCAAAAACACATAAATAAGAGACACCAAAACAAGACGTTAGAAGAACCCCTCCTGAATCAACCTAACACTAATAGAGTTAGAGGCACATTAGAGTGTTTTAGGAAACTGATGGAGTCAAAATTATTCTCGGTTTCCTTAAATCACAAACAAGGTAAAGCCAAAGTAAATATGAAGACAGTTTTGTTTTTGTTTTAATGTGATGGCCAGTTAGGTGACAACACAAAAGAAGACAGAAGGGAGGCTAGGAAAACAAAATTTAGTATGCTCACAGGTCCTAGAGACAGGAGACATGCCAAGCCATATAGGACCACAGGAGAACAACGCGAGGGGTTCAGAAGGCAGAAGACAGAAAGGAGATGAAAGCATTAGACCAGAGCCTTTACTAGGGTTTCTTCAGGAGAGGCAAACCAGGACAGGGTAAACTATTTAGGAATAGCTACTTTGTATAATTTTAGCTTGGTGGGCTTTGGGACACATGGGTTGTCCCTAGTTGCCTGGCACTAGGCCCTGGGATGATTAATGCAAGGGAAAACTTCCTCCTGTGGTGCAAGGGCAGAAAGAGAAAGTATGTCTCTGGATTGCTTACTTCACATATCAGACGCATGCTCCCAGCTGGGCCCTTTGCTAGCCCTAAGAATTAGCTAGTCCAGAAAAGCAGCAGTGTCTCCTCTGCCAAGAAGGTGTTTCAGGATGTCAAAATATCATAATAGATGGAAAATTAAAAATATATACAACACACAGACACATTTAATTTTAAAGAATTTTTTTTAACAATTATCTTCATATTATCAGAGATAGTTGAGGACTGGAAATTGATTGACATTTTATAACTCACTTTCAATCCAGAACAAATGCTGGAGTAGTTGCCTATACGGCAGACTGGCCTCCAAGTTTAAAATCAATCTCATGTTGGGGTGCCTGGGTGGCTCAGTCGGTTAAGCCTCCGACTTCGGCTCAGGTCATGATCTCAAGGTTTGTGGGTTTAGGCCCACGCTGGGCTCTGCGCTGATAGCTTGGAGCCTGCTTCCGATTCTGTGTATCCCTCTCTTTCTGCCCCTCCCCACTCATGATCTGTCTCTCTCTCTCTCCCTCTTTCTCAAAAATACATGAACATTAAAAAAATTCTTAAAAATCAATCTCATGCTCTCATTCTCTCTGCACATAGAAGTGAATTAAGATACGTTGACCGTATCCTTGATGGACTCCTCCCTACTACTAAATGGAACTGACTGGCAGATTCAGGAAAGCGCCTTTCCAGGCTTTGTTGAATAAAGGGCATCTAAATCGATGGCTTAGAATTTGCTCAGAATGGAAAATATAAATATAATGGCTTCTGTGAACACAATCTTAACTCATTTTTGTTCATAATTTAACTTCACTAGAATTTATTTATTTATTTAATTTTATGACTTGAATGTCCTAAGATGATCCTGGTTAGCCATATTTTAATTATCTAATTTCATAAATGTTGAATTTCCAGATTTTTGTTAAAGCCAACATTAGAATTCTGAGGTCATTCAATCTTGACGAATCTAACGTACACTTCATTTTAGCAAAAGGACCATAAAACAATCAGCTAATCCAATGTTCACTGTCCATAACCAGTTACATCTTGCTGATAGAAATGTCTTCTCACTGTTCTTTCTGTTTCACTGCATCTACATTTCCATTCTGCTACTGTCCATGCTCAATCTTCCTCCCAGAGGGGCCAACTTATATGGTAAGGAGATTCTTTCACTTCTCTGCATAAAATCTTTAAATGTTTATGTAAAGTATCCAAACAATACCTCAGCACTATGAATCTTAGAAAAATCTATTTCTTTCCTCCATATAATGTACACTTGCACAGTAGGTACTGGAGACATTAGACTATGTTTTAAAACTAGCAAATGACCTTCTCCCATATCTGCTTGGTGAACCACCATTCATTCTTCAAACATCAGCTCAAAAATTTTCAAATGTCTTTTTTTGAACTCCCAACATCAATATTAGAGCTTCTTATTTTGTGCTACCAGTGTAGTTTGTAAATGTTCTGATTATACCAATAATAACAATTAACTGTCTTTACATATCTCTTTCTATGAGATTATGAGTTATTTTAGTTCAGAGACCAGCTCTTGAGGACATTATACCTCTAGGCCTAGTGTAGCATGGGGATCGTCTGTCACATAATAGGGATTTATTAACTTTTGTATTTTTCACTGAACTACTTCTACCTTACACTCAGGGAAGTATTATCAAATATAAATTGGCTGAAGTAACTACACTCAGCCTGTCAATTAATTTATTAAAATATTTCAAAATCCATATGCTCATATGCTTAAACAGTCTAATTTCACTATTGCTCTACATCCTTTTCAAGGTGCACATATTTTAGAAGCAAACAACCTTGCTTATTAACTCACGTGTATTTCTGGAAGAAACTGGTTTGTTTGCCCAGCAACATCTACTTTCACTTTAGTTGAAATTGGCAAAACTGCCACAGGGAAGAATTGACATTTTCCATCAATTTCTGGAAAGTGCAATAGTACCAAATGTCATCAGACTTGAGTTATATTGGGAATTATTTTGAACTGCTCATGTACATGCTTGCAAAGTTTAATGTCAATCTTAGTGGCATAACAAGTAGGGCAATCTAGTGTCTAGAGCAGCAGACTGGCTCTAAGGTTAGTGAGTACTGCATTCGGTTCAATCAATCAAATACTTCTGGACACTTTTTATGGTGTTAGTGTTAGGCTCAAACTGTGGGTCTCAACAAGAGGTAAAAGATACAGTCTTTACTCAAAATAATCATTCAATCTAGATGAAGGAGAAAACTAAACATATAAAAATATTGAACAGGAAGTCAGAAGGGTAATTCTATTGTACAGGTAAAGAAAATGTATTTTAGTTCAAAGCCATATATATTGAATAGTAAAATCCTAAATTAAGTGACAAATTTTAAGGATAGATGGATTTTACAAATTGCTTCCTGGGAAGGGAAGTTTAGGTACTAAGAGTAAAGGATCTGGGAAAGTTTGAGATCCTAGCAGTTTGGAATGATCTTGGAGGTTTTATCTCAGAGAAGATGTCTTAGAAGAAATAAAGGGCAGGTATTACATGAAGAGGCTGAGACTGGAGATGGAAAAGGGCAACAACATAAACAAAGGGACAAAAACATAAATAAAGGGACAGAAACAGTATGGGGTAGAAACAACATAAAGTTAGACAAAGAGGATGCTCAGATTTTCTTCTTCCATTAATGATCATCATGTTAAGGCAAATTAGAAAATGCCCCTGTGCCAGCCATTTCTTCAGGTGCTATGGAGGGAGAGCTTGCCAGCAAACAGACAGCCAAGTTGTGGACTTGCTTCTAGAATTCTGGCTTGGTTATTTTACTCTAACTTATACCAACTACCTAATCTTTCTATCCCCATCGTTTTAATCTGTAAAACAGATATAATGTGTACTGGGAACTAATTGTGTTTCAGGAGCTCACAGGGTTATTTGGAGAATAAAATAAAAGAATATACGTAAAAGTCCTTAGCACAGTTCCTAGCACATATTATGTAACCATTAGCTTCCTTTCCTGCCATGCAAGCAAAAACAAACAAAACAAACAGTCAAATAGGGAATGCCACCATTGAGTTCATTGGTAACTTCTACAAAAACAGAAACCTATTTTCTAAATTCTTTCATGAGTACAGAAAACAAAATAAGAGTATCTGGACAAAAAGGATGGCATAAAAATTATGTAAAGACCCACATGTAACAACATAGACTTCAACTCATAGTTTAAGTAATCCAAAATATTAATACAGATTTCTTACCTAGAACTGGTATTTCAATTTCATCTATGCGCTGACATTTACAAAAAAAATTAGGTACTCCTAGAAAATTTGTTTTTTAGTTTTGAAATTATATCAAATATATGTAATTAGTCATAAGCATCTTTCCTAGGAACAACTATTTTCCAGTGGAAATCTAGGACTCCCACGTCTCAGGGCAAGTACTGCATAAGTGCCCTCCTTACCTATAATTGGGGCACTACACAGGAATCACAGCACCTAATTTGCTTTGGCAGCAGCTTGACAGCAGGTTACCACTTAGTATTCTCTGGACAAAAGAAAGAATGATGAAGCACAGCTGTTTTTAAAGGTAGCCCAAACTGGAAACTGAATAGGATGAAGCTACAACATGTCAAAGCACAACTTAGCAAATACATTGTGAAACTGTGTCAAGCATAAAGCAGAAACTCACAAAAAAGCAAAAGAAAGTCACAGAAAATCTCTTGAAAGTTTTTATTTAAAAGGTTACATGAGAAAGCCTTTAGGTTGCTTGGAACCTGCTTCTCATTTAGCAACACATTTGGTTTGCTGTTACAAAGTAACCACAGGGCAGGTGTTTTGTAAAGCTCCCCAATACACAGACACAGTAAAACTTTGCTTTAAGCTATGCAAATGCACTAAATAAAGTTCATAACCACCAAGGATCGCTTTTCAAATATTTAAAAAATATTACATACTTATTAGATGATATCAGCTCTACTAATAATCACAAATGACTTGTATCTTAAATTCTATCAATGATAGGGGCGCCTGGGTGGCGCAGTTGGTTAAGCGTCCGACTTCAGCCAGGTCACGATCTTGCAGTCCGTGAGTTTGAGCCCCACGTCAGGCTCTGGGCTGATGGCTCGGAGCCTGGAGCCTGTTTCCAATTCTGTGTCTCCCTCTCTCTCTGCCCCTCCCCCATTCATGCTCTGTCTCTCTCTGTCCCAAAAATAAATAAAAAACGTTGAAAAAAAAAATTAAAAAAAAAATAAATAAATTCTATCAATGATTAATTGGTACCAACTGACTAGAATACTGTGCCGAAGATTTTGAACCCACGTGAAGTTCAGCGAGAGGTATGATTTACTGTGTTTGAGTCGAGATAAAGTAAAAGACTGCCTACATACTATACATTTGGTAGCTCTCATTTAACTACAATATATGACCATCAGCTCACTTCAAGAATTAAAAAAAATAAGTAGATTTCATTTATTTAATAAAGTTTTAATGCATCCTGCTCTACAAATACCAAGAATAACCAAAGAGTGTGTATCGTTATATATTAGAACAAAAGAATCACAGCAATAAATAATCAATAAATGCATACTTTGTCAGTAGTCCTACCATATTGGTTTAGGTATTTATATTAGAATTCATCACACTGTACTTTCTTCTCACACAAGACTGAATTCTTTGAGCCTAGGATCATATTCCTTTTTACACCTAGGCTAACCTACAGTCTATAATATAATCGGTTCTCCCTTTGTTGAAGGAACCATCAAGGGAAGGAAGGATGAAATATTCAGTGGAAAAGATAATAAAGAGATTTCAGAGACTGGACTAAGTGCTGAGAGTTTTGCAGGATTTTGAAAGTGGAGGCAATGTATTTTTAAGTTTATTTTGAGAGAGAGTGCAAGCAGGGGAGGGGCAGAGAGAAAGGGAGATAGAGAATCCCAAGCAGGCTCCATGCTGTCACTATAGATCCTGAGGCAGGGCTCCATCTCACAAACCATGAGATCATGACCTAGCCAAAATCACGTGTCAGATGCTTAACTGACCGAGCCACCGAGGCACCCAGTCTAAAAAAGACTTTTTTTTAATGTTTATTTATTTTTGAGAGGGAGAGAGAGATAGAATGTGAGTGGGGGAAGGGCAGACAGAGAAGGAGACACAGAATCCGAAGCAAGCTCCAGGCTCTGATCTGTCAGCACAGAGCCTGATGCAGGGTTTGAACTCCAACAGAGAGATCATGACCTGAGCCAAAGTCAGACACTTAACCTACTGAGCCACCCAGGTGCCTCACGAATTTTTGAATGAATAAATGATTAACCATCCTGAATCATTTAGAGAGGTGCATAAATATTCAAAAGTAAAAGCCATCCGGCTGATAACCAGACTGTGATGTTCCTAACAGAACATAAAACAATGTTAACGGTGGGATATTGACAAAGCCATAAAAACAGTGCTTCTCCAATGGCCACACCATGGATGTAAAATGAATAACACCCTCCTTTTGAGTTATGGCTGTTTTGTTTTTGTTTTGTTTTGTTTTTTAACCAATGATATTTTAGTCCAATACCATTCCTCTCAACACTTCTACAAGTATTACTGAGATATCCAATCACTACATATTCTTGCTACTTGATAGCAAGCAGTCCTGTGCTGGTCCTTATTTTCCTCTCCCTTTCTTATAATCACAAGGCCAAATTCTATAAAAACTCCCCACTCCTATTAATGAGACATTTCTCAGATTCCCTCTGAAGCGTTTTTTTCTCTTACTGCAGCAAGCTCAATAGACATATTTTATTTGACTATGGCTGTGCCCATAGTGGTCTTTTGCTGGTGGGCTTACAGTAATACTTAATCTAATAAAATATACATGGCTCTAATCTCTCAGAATTGTGTTTTTATTAATTACATAGATCACATAAACAACTATATTGAATATTACATTATTCTTGTTTACAAATATCCACCTTTTATCTGTAATTATTTTAATGTTTTCTTAGTTCAAAATCTTTAGATTCTTCTATATCTGTTACTTTTCAGCTTTAATCTTTCACTGTGTGGCTGTATTACCAAGCCACACAATGATAAGTTCCATTGTGATAATTACATATTTCATGCAATAGCCTTTCATAGTTTATGCACATATATTGCTTTACTATATTAGAAGCATATTAAATGGAGGTTAAGGGAAAAGAATGCTGGCCCTCTTCATCTTGAAAATTAATAATATAAAGAGATATGATACAGTTATCTATGATTCTCCTCTAATCATAAAGAACAGGTTAGTGAGAGAACTCTATGAGAATTAGACCCAGGCCCATGATATGGAAAATCATGTAACTTCAAAGCTTCTGCTAGGAGTGATTACTTGACATTTAAAAGACCCCCCAAAAGAGAAATTGATAGAAACACAATAGTAGAAGACTTTAATACCCCACACTGAATAAGAATAGAAAATCCAAAAAGAAAATCAATAAAGAAACAGCTGACTTGAATAACACTTTAGACCAAATACATAGATAGAATTTTCTACCCACCAGCAAATAAACACATTTTTTAAAGTACACAGAGAACATTCTCCAGGATAGGTCACATGTTATTCATGAAATAAATTTTATTAAGTTTAAGATGAAAATCATTCTAGGTATCTTTTCTGACCACAAATGGAATGAAACTAGAAATCACTAAAAGTAAAGAAGCCAGAAAATTCAAAGCACACGAAAACTTAACAACACACTTGATCATTACGTCAAAGAGGAAGTCAAAAGGAAATTTTTAAAATATCTTGATACAAAAATAAAAACACAGTATGCCAAAATTTATAGAATGCAGCAAAGACAATGTTACTATGGAAGCTTATAATGATAAATGCCTATAATAAAAAATAAGAAAGACTGTTAAGCAATATTTAATCACCAAATTATTATGTTGTACATGTAAAATTAATATGAAATATAAGAATAATATAAAAAGTCAATTATATCTCATTTATAAAAGAAGATCTCAAAAAAACCTAACATTAAATGTCAAGAAACTAGAAAAAAAATCTAAACTCAAATTAGCAGAAAGAAGAAATAATAAAGATTAAAGCAGAGATAAAAAGAAAATAGAAAAACAACAAAGAAAATAGACAAAACTAAGTTGGTGTTTTGAAAAAATATAATCAACAAACAGCTAGACTAACTAGCAAAAAGGGAGAGAAGATTCAAATAAATAAAATAAAAAATGGAAAAGAGATATTAAAATGGATGCCTCAGAAATAAAAAGGATTATAAAGAATTAAGATGAATAATTATATACCAACAAACCGGAAAACATGGATAAATTCCTAGAAACACAGAACCTAGTAGAACTGAATCAAGAAGAGACATGAAGAATGAACAGACCAATAATGAGGAGATCGAATCAGGAATCAAAAGTATCCTAACAAAGAAAAGCCCAGACTAGATGGCTTCACTGGTATATTCTATTAAACATTGAAAGAAAAATCAATACCAGTCTTTCTTAAAATCTTCAAAATATAGAAGGGGAATAATTCCAAACTCTTTATGAGGCCAGCATCACCCTGACATCTAAGCCAGACACAGACACTACAAAAGAGCAAACAAAAGAATCCTAACAGCCAATACCCCTGATGAACCCAGATATAAAAATTCTATATTAAATACTAGCAAAACCAAATTCAACAGCATATTAAAAGAATTATAAACCATGACCAAGTGGGTTTATCCCTGGAACGCAAAGTGGGTTTAGCATATGTAAATCAGGGGCACCTGAGTAGCTCAGTCAAACTTCTGACTTGGTTTAGGTCATGATCTCATGGTTCATGAGTTCAAGCCCCACACAGGAATCTCTGCTGTCAGCACAAAGCCTGCTTTGGGTCCTGTCTCCCTCTATCTCTGCCCTTCCAGTCTCAAAAATAAAATAAACTTTAAATTTTTTTTTAAAAAACTTGTAAATCACTGTGATACACGACTTTAACAGAATGAAAGATAAAAACAGTATGATTATCTCAACAGATGCAGAAAGCACTTGACAAAATTCAACATCTATTTATGACAAAACCTCTCAACAAATTACATATAGAAGGGAATTACTTCAACACAATAAAGGCCATATATAAAAAGCCTATAGCTATGGGGCCCCTGGGTGGCTCAGTCAGTTAAGCATCTGACTTCAGCTCAGGTCATGATCTCAAGGTTCATGGGTTTGAGCCCCTGCATCTGGCTCTGTGCTAACAGCCTAACAGCTCAGAGCCTGGAGCCTGCTTCAGATTCTGTGTCTTCCTCTCTTTCTATCCCTCCCCCCTGACTCTCTCTCAAAAATAAACGTTTTTTTGTTTTTTTTTTTTTATAAATAAGTAAAAGGAAAAAAAAGGCTACAGCCAATCATAATCAATGGGGAAAAACTGAAAGCTTTCCCTCTAGTATCTGGTACAAGGCAAGGATGTCCACGCTTGCTATTTCTAGTCAACATGTCCTACACAAAGCAATTAGGTAAGAAAAGGAAAATACATTCAAATAAAAAAATAAGTTAAAACATCTCTGCAGATGACTCATGTAGGTAGAAAACCCTAAAGACAACATAAACTGTTGGACTAAATAAAATAAATTCAGAATATTTGCAGCATACCAAGTCAACATACAAATATCAGTGGCTTTCCTATATAGAAACAAATTATGAAAACAATCCCACTTACAACCACAACTAAAAGAATAAAATACTTAGGAATAAACATAACCAGAGTTGTGAGAGGCTTGTATGTACACTGAAAGTAATAAAACACTGATGAAGAAAATTAAAGAAGACAGAGTTACATGGAAAGACATACCATTTTCATGGATTAATATTGTTAAAATATCAGTAGTACACAAAGTGATCTACAGATTCAATACAATTGCTATCAAAATCCTAATGATATTTTTCACAGAAATGAAAAAAAAATAAATTCATATAAAACCACAAAAGACCCCAAGTAACCGAAGAAATTTTGAGCAAAAAAATGAAACTGGAGGCAAGTATTGCACTTTCTGACTTTAAAATATATTACAAAGCTACAGTATGAATCAAAATGGTCTGATACTGGCATAAAAAGAGACCTACACACCAATAAAACAGAATAGAGAACCCAGAAATAAATCCATGAATTTATAGGCAATTGATATTTGACAAGGGTGTAAAAAATGTGTAATAAAGACAGAATAGTATCTTCAATAAATTGTGTTGGGAAAACTGGATGTCCACCTGAAGAAGAATTAAATTAGACCCTTATCTCACACCTTAAACAAAAAATTAACTCGAAATGTATTAAAGACTTAAACATTAAACCTGAAACCATAAAATTCCTAGAAGGAAAACATAGAGAAAAGGCCCCTTGACATTGATCTGGGGAATATTTTTTTTTGAAATAACACCAAAAATATAGCCAACAAAAGCTAAAATAGAAAAGTGGGATTGTATCAATCTAAAAAGTTTCTTCAAGGTAAAGGAAACAACAGAATTAAAAGGTAACCAATGGAAAAGAAAAAAAAAAATATATATATATATGCAAACTATATGCCTTATGTGGGGTTACTACCTAAAATATATAAGGAAATCATATAACTCAATAGCAAGAAAACGAATCACCTAATTAAAAACTGAGTGAAGAATCTGAATAAACATTTCTTAAATGAAGACATACAAATAGCCAATAGGTCTATGAAAAAATGCTCAATGTCACCAATCATCAGTGAAGTGCAAATCAAAACCACAAGATATGTCACTTCACATCGTTAGAATGAAAGATAAATGATAAATGCTGATAAGAATGTGGAGAAAATGGTTACACTTTTGCATTGTTGGGAATGGAAACTACTACAGCCACTATGGACACATGTATGGAGGTTTCTCAAAAATATTAGAAATAGAACTACCATAAGATCCAGAATCCCACTTCTGGGTATATATCCAAAAAATAGAGTCAGTATCTCTAAGAGATATCTGCACTCCCATGTTCATTGTAGCATTAGTAACAGTAGCAAAGATATGGAAACAATTGTATATCCATTGACAGGTGAATGGATAACGAAGATGTGCTATATACAAAATGGAATATTGTTCAGCCTTTTAAAGAATGAAATCCTGCCATTTGTGAAAACATGGATGTGCCTAGACGGCATTGTGCTGAGTAAAATAGGCCAGGCACAGAAAGACAAATACTACGTGACCTCATTTATATGTGGAATCTAACAATGTGAACTCATAGAAACTAAAAGTAGAATGATAGTTCCCAGGTGCAGGATGAATAAGCTCTGGAAATCTAAAGGACATCATGGTGACAACAGTTAATAATATTGCTTTATACAGTTGAAATCCTCCCCTACCCCACCACCACACAAAAAAATGACTAAGAGTGTTAATGACTATGTTAATTAGCTTGAGTGTGGTAATAAATTCACAATGTATACATATATCAAAACAATGTCTTGTGTACCTAAAATACATACAACTTTTATTTGACAAAAAAATTAAAAACAAAGGGCCCCAAAAAAGGATTCTTATTCCAATGGAAACTACTTACAGCTACATTAATTCCATTTGTGTACAGAAGGATTAATTAGCAAAAATATGTTAGAAGTTATTTTTGGATGGGGAAATGAATAACGCTCACTGGTGTTTCAAATGCTTAAAAATATATCCAGTTATTGTCTCATAGAATAAAATATGTGAGACAGAAGGTACTTTAGAAATCATGTGGTCCCAATCTCTATATTACAGAAAAAAAATTCTGAAGCAGAGAAGATAAATGGATCAATACCATGCCAATTAAAAGTAGAAGCAGGACTATCATGGAGTATTTAGCTGAGAGTATATGTTGTGGATTCAGATCTGTGTTTACATCCCATTTTGGCCACTCAAAATTTGTGACCTTAGGGTCAAGTTACTTAATTTATTGTGCTTCAGTTTTCTCATGTGTAAAAGCAAAATAATGACACTGACTTATTTGGGATGCTGTAAGGATGAAATATAATTTAAAAGTATTTAATGATATGCTATTATTTTTAAATATTCTGACAAAGAAATTGAATTAATTAAATACAAAGTCAATTTCATATTTTATTTTAACCAAACATCAAAAACAATAAATCAATTTAGGTTCAGCAAATTTTTATTAAGAGGCATCTGAAATAAACAGGGCTTAAAAATATGTGTCTATTTTATGTATCTTTTGTATTTTACTTTAATAAAATAACTCATGTAAATTTATTATGAAGAAATGGAACTTTATAGTTAATAAATTATTCTTCCAGTCTTACAGCTAATACTTGGAGGAATGGGTTAGGATCCTGTATTACCAGACTCTCAAATGTGGCCTAATATATTACATAGCCACTGTATTGGCATGAAGACAGGCAAAAGATATCAAGGTGATTATAGATACCTAGCTGTAATTTAAGCAAAGAGAAATCCACTAAAAAGCGATGACGTTTAGAGCTAACACATTTCACCTGCTGCTTTGGATGGACTATAGATATCTACACTCTGCTACCCAAAAAAAACAGTCACCAAAGATAAAAAGAAAATTCAATTCTTCTATACGACATAATTCTTATTATGCAGTGCCTAAGGAGATTCAAGTTTTTCCTATATAAATAATAAAACTGTCACAGAATTTAAAAAATCATAAAGGCCACTGGTTTTGAAGTATAAAAACTGACTTTTATACTGAACATAAAAGCAAATACCATTTAATCATTAATCTGAAAAGTATTTCAAAAGAACATTTAATCTACCTCTTGCCTCGAGAAAGAACTTCACCAAAACTCTTTCTATGAGATGCTAAACACCTCCAGAGAAATATTTAATAAACTTTCCAAATATTTCAAAATTTTATGCAACCTGAGAGAAGGCTACACAACATCTATTGTATATGGAGCCTGGTCTACCAAGTAAGTGTACAATTATGGTAACTGTGTTTTTTTTTTTTCTTTAACTTAATGTTTATATCCGCACTAAACCCACTACTATCAGTATATTTTCCTAGAGTTGTAGTGCAAAGGCATTCAAAGTTTGGGTTGAAATCTGATCCTGGTCTATCAGTCTGAGCAGGAATTTGCTGACATTTTACTGATTATCATGACATATTGGCTCCATGTTTCTCTCTGTTATTGCACTTAGCTACTTTACTTTCTGATCCTGTCAGAATAGAGACTGCACAGTCATCTTCTATCTGGGTCCTGCCTCCTCTCCGCTGCCAGTGTCAAAAGTGAGTATCTCCTTTGTAGGCACGAGTGGATCAGACAATATTACTAGGATTGAACCCCTTTCCTTTCATATCCGAGATCTGTTTTTCTCTAATTTGTATTCGTCCATAGGCAAATTCTTTCCTCATTATCTTCCCTGATGTTATTTTGGTAGAGAAATCCTCTTTCACAACTGGTTTTTCTTCCCCAAGCTTTACTGAGGTAACATTGACAAATAAAAATTATATATTTATGATATACAATGTGATGTTCTGATTTATGTATACATTGTAAAGTCATTACCACAATCAGGCTAATTAATATAGCCATCAGTTCACATAGGTTTTTTGTTTTGTTTTGTTTTGTTTTGTTTTGTTTTGTTTTGTTTTGTTTTGGTGATAGCATTTAAGATCTGCTCTTTTAGCAAATTTCAAGTATACAATATAGTATTATTAACTGCAGTAAACATTCTATACATTAGATCTCCAGAACTTACTCATCCTACATAACTGAATATTTGTACCTTTGACCAGTGTCTCCCCATTTTCCTCACACTCCTCAGCCCATGGCAACCATCGTTCCACTCTTTGTTCACTTATAAGTGAAGTCATGTAGTACTGGCCTTTCTGAACCTTGGTTATTTCACTTAGCATATGTCACCCACGCTCATCCATGTTGTTACAAATGGCATAACTTAATTATTTTTAGGGCTGAATAATATTCCATTATTATGTGTATGTGTGTGTGTGTGTGTGTGTGTATTCCTAAAAAAAAATCATCATCATAGAACTACCATATGATCCAGCAATCCCATTTTTAGGCATATACCCAAAGAAAATGAAACCATGATCTCAAGAAATATCTGCACCCCATGTTCTTTGCAACATTATTCACAATAGATAAGATATCGATCAGTCTAGTTTCTACTGGTGGATGGATAAAGAAAACTTGAAATGGATAAAACATGTAAAGAAAATAAATAAAGAATATTGATATATGTTGATGTGAATATGAATATTCACCCATAAAAAAGAAGGACATTCTGCCATATGCAACAACATGATGGACCTTGAAGGGATTAAGTGAAATAAGTCAGACAAATATTACAGATCTCACGTATATGTAGAATCAAAATAAACCAAAAAGTACAAACAAACAAACAAACAAACAAAAAACAACAAATAAACACCACCTCAGCTGAGGTGTATGTGCTGCTTTCTCTCCAGCTTTTGGGTTCTGAAAGTCATTTGTCTGTTGGAATACTACTACTTATTTGTTAAATAAAATTTTAATTCAATAGTATATATTAAATAGGCCATTTTTAAATTTTCCTCAAATTTTATCATTTTTTCTTGAAAGCTTATTTATTTTAGCATCAACTGTATTTATTTTAATTTTATCATTTTGAGGTTGGATTTTATAAATACAACTATGATAAATAGATAAAATATTTTAAATGTAACATCTGAACTGGAAAATACACATATTTATAGTGGGAAAAGAAAACCTAAAAGTGACAAATAAAGTAAGTATCTACTTTCTAACTGGGTTCAAACTTCTTGATTCTGAAGAATTTTTCCCATGGTTTCAAAGAAAATTAAAACTAACACAATTAATCAAATACCAGTAATCTCAATGAATTTTGGAAACAGAAGATAAATCAAGATATTAAATATATAAAAATAAATGAGAAATTGTGGTAAAAGAGCCATATCCTATAGCAAGGGGAAAAAGGAACATCAAACCTACCTTAGGTCACAGACATCCCTTTCTACGAGAATCTCTTGGAAGATACAAGCACAAAAGATTTGCTAAGTTAAACAAAATTATTTTATTGCTAAGTGTAGGTTTTGCTTGATTTCTCATTGCAGAAAACTCTTGCACACTGGGTTGGAACAAGACCTTCTCTATTTCTCCATCCTACCTTCCCTATGCTGAAATCTGAGTCCAGAATTGTTTTGTGCTCAAACTGCTTGAATGAGATACAACAGTTAAGACCAAAGGAACAGCAAGTAAAATGCAAGGTAATGGGCACACTGGGAAGACATTCTCTCATTCCCTGTCAACAGAAGGAAAGGAATGAGGAGAAAGAGAAATTATCGTGTTTTTACCCTATAGGAAATATTTAAGAAATCTTCAGGGGGAGGACAGAGATGCAGTGGTGGCTTTTATATACATTGTAACTTACATTTATGAAAACACTGCAATATTTCAAGAAATATAGAAGTAACAAGAAAATATCAAGGCATAGGAATTGTATGAGATTACAAGAGCTTGGATCTTAATAAAAATATAATAAAAAAAACTAACAATATTGAGAACTTACTCTGTATAGGGCTTGTCCTAAATTTGCAGTTTATAGGTTGTATCTCATTTAATCCTCAGAGCAACCTGAAGGCACTATTATTATATGCTTGTATAGATGGAAACCTGAGGTAACAGAGCATTTAAGCAACAAGTATAGTAATAAACAGTTACCAAGTTAAAGATCAGAGACTTCACTTCAATAAATCTGACTCCATCTGTTAACTACTAGTTATATTGACTCCAAGTTAAAATAATTTCCTGATGTAGATAAGGGAACCATGCATGGCTCACAGTAAAGTAGAGGATCTTCAAGACAGAAGTCACATTTGTTTTAGCATTATGGTCCCAGGAATAAAGGGACAAAAGAAAAGGAAATTAATACATATAAAGAGGAAAAGGAAGTGTTAGTAGATTAAGCAATCATTCTACTTCCACAAGTGGACTTCTACTTTTCATCACTGAATGAATCCATCTACAATGTATTTTCCCATAGTCTATCATCTAAATCTGACCTGGACTCTGTGGTATGATCTGGACTGGCTCGTCTTCTGTGTATCTTGTATTCTTACACTATCTCCGTCTTAACTTCTCCCATTCCCTGCGCATTTCCTTTTCTTCACAAGACATGTTTTTCCTCTTTCCATACCTATGTTCTCTATGCTGTGCAGATCTCCTAAAGATCTGCCTACGTTTCTGCTGCCTTCCTGTTTAGTTTTATTTATTTCTGCTCCTTCTTTAGAAGTGACTTACCAAAAGTGAAATTCACCCATTTCATAAATATAAGCTCTCTTCTGGGAGATTATTTTCAATTATGATCTGAATTTGGGTGAAGATAAGATCTTGCTAAGACATTCAAAAATATTAAGTCCTTTTTACTGAGCTGTTATGTTAAACCTTTTGGGACCATTGATCATCCCCCTTGACACAACAACAAGTGAAAATTCCCTCACTAAATCCTTATCATGGGCTTGGCCTCTAAGATTTTGATATTTTTCCTACTATAGAACCTTTATTAGATTCCTTAATTTCTATCATTTCTAAAGATACATTCAGTTCTTTTTTTTTAATGTTTTATTTATTTTTGAGACAGGGAGAGACAGAGCATGAACAGGGGAGGAGCAGAGAGAGAGGGAGACACAGAATCTGAAACGGGCTCCAGGCTCTGAGCTGTCAGCACAGAGCCCGACGCGGGGCTTGAACTCACGGACCGCGAGATCATGACCTGAGCCAAAGTCGGCCGCTCAACAGACTGAGCCACCCAGGAGCCCCAAGATACATTCAGTTCTAAAGGTACATTTAGTTCCATGTTCACTGCACATATCCTACAGTGTGGTCGGTCAAAGTCCTCCCATTGCTCAGTGCCAACATCTTTCTCACAGGCACAGACTACTGATGGTGATTTGCATTTTGGTGTTGTAATATTTTAGTTTATGTTTGTCTTCATATTCATCTCATAAGAATCTACAGTTCCTATGTAATGAACATGTCACTTCTTTCCATTTGTTCAATGAATATACTCTAAAATATAAATTCTTTCTTTCCTGGTTGTGCTAATATTTTGGGGTTTTGTTTTGTTTTGTTTTACTCAGCATTTACTACAGTTTCATGGGGCAGCACACCTTACATTTTACTCCAGAGAAATGAATTTTCTCCCACACTCAGCCCAGATGTGTTTGTTGGTCTAGCACCTGACTTTGACCAAAGTGGTAGGTACCTTAGGGTCCACATGTTACACATACTGCTTCTGGAATGGAAGAATGGCTTGTCTTTGTTCCTCATTTTAGGAACTTATTTAATTTATTAAGGAATTATCCAAATCTTCTTCTCCTGGAATAAATGATGAGATTTGAGTGTCAGTGTAACCATATGTGATTTCATGATGGACATGGAGACTGTAGACACAATTTAAGCCATAAATAAAGACGCACCTGGAATCTGACTTAACCTTGGCCTATAGAGATATTTCAATTAAAAAAATTCATTTTATTGCTTTTCTTTTTATTAAGAAACACTCAGTTTAAGAAAAAATTAACATTTATTTATTTTTGAGATACAGAGATAGAGCACGAGTGGGGGAGGGGCAGAAAAAGAGGAAGACATAGAGTCCAAAGCAGGTTCCAGGCTCTGAGCTGTTAGCACAGAGCCAGATGTGGGGCTCAGACCCATGAACTGTGAGATCATAACCTGAGATGAAGTGAGATGCTTAACTGACTGAGCCACCCAGGCATCCCAGGAAACACTCAATTTTAATTAGCTTCTATTAGTGTCCTAACAGTTACACTTACTAGCCTAAAAACATCTTGGGGCGCCTGGGTGGCTCGGTCGGTTGAGCGTCCAACTTCGGCTCCGGTCATGATCTTGCGGTCTGAGAGTTCGAGCCCCACATCGGGCTCTGTGCTGACAGCTCAGAGGCTGGAGCCAGTTTCAGATTCTGTGTCTCCCTCTCCCTCTGCCCCTCCCCTACTCATGCTCTGTCTCTCTCTCTGTCAAATATAAATAAACATTAAAAAAATTTTAAATAAATAAAATAAAAACATTTTATAACATTTGCTCTTGATTTTCTTCTAAATTTATACTCCTCTAAATACTGACAATAAACTATATGTGTGTGTATATATATATATATATATATATATATATATATATATATGTGTGTGTGTGTGTGTGTATAGATACATATACATCCATTTTTTAACAAATAAATATACAAGCTTATTTTTTTTCTAGTCATATTTTTTGTAAGGAACATATCCCTGTTTTCCTGTTTTAAGATAAAGTATTTAACCACAAGATACTATCCAATGCTTTTATTTTAAAAATGGAAATATTTTCATTTCATGAATGGTGTTATAATTTTTTTCTATGTCTGTCTCTGCCTTTCTTTCTCTTTCAATTAATCAATCTTTCTTTTTCTCTCTCCCGTTCTCTCTCACTCTACCACACTCACACATTCACAACCAAAGAAAGTTGCTTGATTATTTAAAATGAAATGACTGTCTTCTAATTGTGAATCATTTTTAGTCTGAATAATGTATTATTCAAAACTGTTCAACATGTACGTTAATTTAGATAGGACCAAAAATACAAGTGGAATAAAATTAAAATTCCTTATTTCACATTTGGATGCAGAAAAATGTTATGTTTTAGAAATAACTACTTTATAATTGATGTCAAATATAAGAATGAATCCTCAAAAGACAAATAAGATGAAATCAAACAATTCTTTTCAATGTGATTTATACTTGTTCCTGTTGCTGTAAAAAGGGAGAGAAAATGCTAACCAATAGTTCAGCAAGTATCCTGGAGTATATTTGTAACAAGTATGTCTCACTCAAGGCTGGGACCTAGGAAAATAGGGCAAGTTTTATGTCTTTTATTAAAATTCATCAATTGCTTTGTTAATCTCATTTCTAAAATAACCATGTGTCAAATAACCAAAAGTTAAAGGTGAAAATGAATCGTTTGCATGGAAAAACTTGTGACTTTATAATAATAATGTGCAATTATCTTCAAATAATCTCAAAAACTTCTTTACAAAGAGATTTAAATATTTATTTGCAATTGTATTTCTAACTTTTGGATGTTTTTATAAAGCAAATATCTGAAAATGGTAGACCAAGAATAAGCTGTAAAGATATTCTTAGAAGCACTGAATAAAATAACAAGATTTTTATCAAACAATACGTTCCATTTCAGGAGCTTGGTAAGGTTAATTAAGGTTCATCCAAATAATAAAATGCACTAATTCAATGAAACATATGGCTTAAAAATAGTTATTGACCTAAAAGATGTCTATTATTATCTTGTTAAATGTACAATGTTTAGATGTACTATTTACCAACTTAAAGCCAATTTTGCCATAAGCAACGTGTATCTGAGTGTGTGTCTGTATGTGGAGGAAAAAAACATTTACACCCCAAATTATCAACAACAGTTTTCCCTAGATGAAGGTACTAAAGGTTATGTTTATTTCC
This sequence comes from Panthera leo, assembly GCF_018350215.1. Lineage (NCBI taxonomy): Eukaryota > Metazoa > Chordata > Mammalia > Carnivora > Felidae > Panthera > Panthera leo. The sequence continues at coordinate 57,127,097 of NC_056682.1, forward strand.
TTCATTTTATTGACACCTATCCTTTATTTCCTCCTCCAATCCACTTGTTTAAGGTGCAATAAAGGCTAAATAAATCACAGACCAAGTTTGGCCTCAACTGAACACCAAAAGCAGGACCTCAGAGTCTTATTTTGAAGGCACAAGAACCCCATTCAAGAATAAAGTGTCCTTTACCTAGATGGGTTGTTGGTGCTTAAAATTATATCATTGAGTTTTCATTCTTTTGAGCATGTGAAATCCCACATTAAACCTCAGAAGGGCTTTGCTATTAATTATGTAGAATATAGCATGAAGATACAGGAATTAGAGTCTCAGGAAATAAGCATGAAGTATGGAAATGAGATAGAAGGAGAAAAAGATAAACTTCATTTTCTTCCAATTTTCCTTAGGCCTTGCAATGACAAAATCACCACTAAAATTTCCCTAGGGTCTATTTGTCAGAAAGCATCATAAAATAGGCATGATATCCATACAGATAACTTTTCAACTCAAGTTAGAATGAATAATTTATATTTCTAAGCAAAGTTTAGATGTACTTTTCAATTGGAAGCTTCAATTTGAAGTTATGATTCTTAAAGCTTTAAAAAGTGAGTAAGACACTTCACTGGGCAAATATCAAACCAATCAACTTTTCTTTGCTGAAGACACAGTGAGATTGAAAGAGAAGACATTTCCTTATTGTAAGATAAGCGCATATGTTCATCAAGGAAGGCCTGTAAAACAGACTGATTTGCAAAACATCAATCCTCATATCTATCTAATACACACACACACACACACACACAAACACACACAAATCCCATTAAAATCAGTTTACATTATCTAGAAGCAGATTGACTACTGTAGACATTCTATAGTATTTCTTGCAGATAGCATTCAAGTTTTTATAATAAAATGAACTGTTTATTTTTATTTTAGTTTTCCAACCATTTTTATATAGTTAATTAGGTTTTTCCACTCAGTTCTAAAAAGTTCATTCAAACTGATTGTCTCTACACTATCTATATTTGCTGTATCTTTATATTATATTTAGATATGGACAGAGATTAGGGTTTTTTTTCAGCAAATTCCATACTAAATAAAACCATGTTTGAAATGTAAAAAAGCAATGGTATACGTAATTGTCTCAAAGGGTCTCATTCACAAAGAAGACATATAATTAGTGGACTGGAATGCCTGAGTTAAAGTGGGATTTATAAGCTACATATTTGATAACTTATGCCAGAATAGAGTCAACAATTAAAGAAATTCTCCATTTATATGGCAATAACTACAGGTACAATTTAAATGTAACATTAAACATTAAATTTAATAACTATATGTCTATATGCAGGTGTAATACACCAGCTTGATTATTTTTAAGGAGGTAATTCCATTTCGAATAGAATTTCACATTTTTAGCAATGGGCATATAATTAATAAATTAATAAATGTTGTGTTAGAATTGCTTATTTACTACTGCCAGTAGCTCCAGGAAAAAGGAAGGAAGGGAGGAAAGAAGGGAGGGAGGGAGGGAAAGCGGGGGGTGGGGGTAGCAAGGGAGGAAGAAACAAAAGAAAAAGGAGGGAGCGAGGGAGAGAGAGAGGACTCCCAAATATCACACTATTTAAGGAAACAATTTAAATAATTAAAATGTCCTAAAGTAAGTGGATTAATCAACTGCTTTAAAAAAAATAGGAAAAATAAGGACTATACCAAATTAAAAAGCTTTCACACAGCAAAGGAATCTACATATGTGAACTATTACAAAACAAAAAGGCAACCTGCTAAATGAGTTAATATCCAAAAAATATAAATAACTCATACTATAACTTAACACCAAAAAAGCCTAAATAGTTCAGTTAAAATGGGCAGAGGGCCTGAATAAACATTTTTCCAAAGAAGACATATAGTTGGCAAACAGACACATGAAAAGATGCTCAACATTACTAATCATCAGGGAAACGCAAATTGAAATCACAATGAGATATCACCAGACACCTATCAGAATGGCTACAATCAAAAATACAGGAAATAACAAGTGTTGGTGAGGATGTGGAGAGAAAGAAACCCTTGTGCACTATTGGAGGGAATGTGAACTGGTGCAGCCACCATGGAAAACAGTATAGAGTTTCCTCGAAAAGATTCAAAATAGAATTATCATATGATCCATTAATTTCCTACTGGATATTTATCCAAAGAATACAAAAACACTAATTCAAAAAAGATATACTTACCCCTATATGTACTGCAGTGTTATTTACAACAGCCAAGATACAGAGAGAATTCAAGTGTCCGTCAAAAGATGAATGGATAAAGTAGATGTGTGTGTGTGTGTGTGTGTGTGTATATGTATATATATACATATATACACGTATATATATATATGTATATGTATATATATATACATATATATGTATATATACGTGTATATATGCATATATATGTATATATACGTGTATACATATATATATGTACATATATATATACATATGTACATATGTATATGTATATATATATGTACATATATATATATACATATACATATATGTATATATATGTATATATACATATATATGTGTATATATATATACATATATATACATATATATATATACATATATATATGATGGGATATCATTCAGCCCTAAAAAAACAATGAGATCTTGCCACTTGTGACAACATGGATGACCTAAAGGGTATTATTGTAAGTGAAATAAGTGAGGCAGAGAAAGACAAATACATATGATTTTACTTGTATGTGGAATCTAAAAAACAAAATAAGTGAATAAACAAACTAAAAAGCAGAAACACTCCCATAAATACAGAAAATAAACTGATGGTTACAAGAGGGGAGGGGGAGGAGGGATGGGCAAAATGGGCGAAGGAGAATGGGAGATACAGGTTTCTACTTTTGGAATAAGTCACAGGGATAAAAAGTACAGCTCACAAGTGTAGCTACCATCTGTCACCATTGACTGTATACTATTGACTATACAGTGACACGTGGTAGTTACACTTGAGGTGAGCATAGTATAACATATAGAGTTGTTGAATCATTATGTGGTACACCTGAAACTAACATAACATTCTGTGTCAACTATACTCCCGTTAAAAAATTGGGAAAAAATGAGTAAGAATTCTACAGAAAAATGATAGTAATTTCCATTTATTAATTTAACTTAATTTTATTTAAATAAACCAACTTAAATCCATTTGATTTAAATAAGTCTTCAAAAGTTAAAATATATTCATACTACTCATTAGGTTAGGAAAATTCTCCCCTCGACCAAACTTTAGACTTTCCTGAGCTCCTTTTCAACTAGCCCTTGACTTGGGGCTTCTGTATTTGTCTCTTCATTGTCCAGTTTTTCCCAGAATCCTGCTAATATGTTTTAGCCAAAATCCCCAGTCCTTGGTATTTGATCATCCTTAGTATCAGGTTCCTTATTCTCCAGCATCCCCCTGATGCTGTCTGATCACCTTGCTTGTTCTGACTATAGCAGGAATCCTGTTTGGCTTGTTTAGCCAGAGTTTTCCCTTACTCCTGATGCTTCTTAGTAATTGTCTATCCACTCACTCCCACTCTGTTTTTTGGTTATAAATTTCCACTTGTCCTGGTTGTGTTTGGAGAAAAGCTTTATCCTTCCCTCCCACTATAAAACTTCGCCAGAGTAGTCCCTGTATCTATTGTGATGGTCCTGAATAGATTCTGCCTTACCACTTTTCCCCAAGTAGCAGAACAAATATTTTCTTCTTTAATAGTTAAGGTGCCATAACTCAGAATCATATTCATCACTGAATCCCTAGACCTCTTATCCAAGATCTTCAGCATGTGCCTTTGAAGCCTCGGTCTTCATTCCTGACTAACTGATCAAGATTCTATTAGTGAATCTTACTCTGGAGCCATTTTTATGTACAAATGTCTATTAAAGCTAGTAAGGACAGATTTTAAATCTTAAGATCTACCTATAATCTAGAAGCTGAGTTAGAGTTCCAGACAAAAAGAAAATGGTTAGAATCCTAGGTTTTTCTGTTTGTAAGAAACTTGGTTAGAGTCCCATGGACGTAGCTCTTTGTAAGAAGTTGAGTTAGAGGCCCAGGCTTCTTTGTTTGAAAGGTACCTGTGGGGCTAGAAGTTCTAACTGACTCTCTGCCTCAAGTGGGGATTAATCCCTGACTCCTGGACTGCAAGTTCTTCTCCCAGCACTAATGAGCATATACCTGTAAATGTGAAATGTTCTAAATGCAGATCCACTCCTGGGCTGTAAAATGTTTGCTGTTTATACAGCCTCTCTATTCTCTCCTTGATCCTATTTCTTCCATGGGAACTTTTCAATCATGGGCACCCCCTTCCCAAACCCCCTCTGACTATATGTCCCATCAATCCTGTCCACCTTTCTTATTGGCATGATTTACTAAGGATAATATGAAACTTCAGTAGCCTCTTTGGGAAACTTAAAATCTCCTCAGACAGGCTCCTCTAAGACCTCTCCCGTTCTGTCACCCCCTCTCTTCCTTTGTAGTTGTACCACCTTCAATTTTCCCTCCAGTTTCCCTGAATCCTTTGATATGTCCCTTTCACAACCCTACCTCTTCACCACCTCTCTTCATGCCCGCCAGGTCTTTCCTTTCTCATTCCAGCAACTTATCTCCAAGTGTCACAGGAACTTTGGGCCTTGTGCTGCCATCAGGGCTCCCAAAAAACTCAGGGTCCTCTCAAAGCAACTACTTGAGGCTGAAAACAAAAAAGCCTAATTAGAAATAGAATGAGGATTTTATCCACTCAGATGGCTCAGGAGACCTTCCTATAGTCACTTTATTTTTCCTCAGTCACACATTTAAAAGGTAGCAAATAGCCTCCATGAGATTTCACACCAGGACAAAGTCTTCTAAAATACTGGTTAAAAAGTATGTATATATACATACAGCTTCATACTTACCAACTAGGTAATTTCAACTTGTTCCATATTTGTCAGAGACAAAATTCAGATAAAAAGATAAAGAAACCAGTGAGTTCTGCATTATTGTACTGACTGATTCTATGGCTAAAATTTTAGAATGGAAATCTAGATGTCTGTTTACATCTATATGTATATTTATGCATATATGTTTATGTATATATGTTATGCATAGGTGGTGTTTTTCTACTTCTGTATGGTATTATCAGATTAATTTATAACATCCCTTAAAGGAGTTCTATTCATATTGGCTTAGAGATAAGTGAGTGAATATATAAAGTAAATATTCCTAAAACTCTCAGAAAAATAGATGTGTTGTGTAAAGTTCATGAGATTGGGTTAAATCTTTGAAAAATATAATTATTTAAAGATTTTTGGTTTGGTAAAAGCATCTGTGTCTTCTACATACCAGCATTAAGTATAACAGGAACATACATTTTTACTCTACTTGGGTTTAGTAATCAAATAAGTTTAAAGATAGTTATCAGGGAAATAACTTGAGATGCTGGCTAGCTTCAGTTGGTGTTATAGTATGTCTTTTTAAAAGAAGTTTCCAAAATCTTTTTGGTATCTTGCAACCTAAGTTAAGCAACCTAAGTAGTAAATATCCATTCACATCTAAATCATTCCTCAAGAGATAAAATACTGAAACATTCAGTTATGAAGATAAATTTAAGTTGATATATTTATGAATCTTGTTTTTATATGGTACTGAGCAGCTAAATATATTTGGGTCTCTTAATAAGCATGAGAAATTGTACTATGAGGAAACTATACTATGAGCATATACTTGTAAATGTGAAATGACATATCCATAAAATTAGCTACTCTGCTCATATAGATCCTGGTATGTAATGAACAAGTCACCATTGTCTTATAATTAAAAATCATAATATATGTTAATAAAACTACCGGAAATCATAAAACTGAAGAGAATGATGCATGAAAAGTATGTATGTAGGATGTTTTTGACAGCAAAAAAAGAGATTAATTTTATTCTAAAGTTCAATGTCTGAATTAGAAAGGGGGAAGTATAGGGAAAAAATCTGAATGTATGTAAAAAAGTTGTAAAAGCTTTAATAAAAAGCCATTTTATCTCACTCAGCTAAGCTGGCTAAGATCTGAATGAATTATTGTTTTAGTTTTAACAAATGCACCTTGAGGGGCGTCTCGGTGGCTCAGTCAATTAAGCGTCCAACCCTTGATTTTGGCTCAGGTCATGATCTCACTGTTCATGGGTTCGAGCTCCACATTATCTGGCTCTGTGCTGACAGCAAGGAAATTTCTCTGTCTCACTCTCACTCTCTGCCCTCTCCCGCTCATGCTCTTCCCCTCTCAAAACAAATAAACATTGTTAAAAATGTATCTTCATATAAAAAAATGTACTCCTACAAAATTACAACAAAGTTTCATTGGATTATTGGTCTGCTCTTAGATTGTAAAAGGTTTTTATCGTTTGAGTAATCTACCTAGAAAACCATGATTCTGCATTTTATCATAATGGTTTCCTGAAATTTATGTTAACTTTTATCATGTTCTTGATTATTTAAGATAACCTAAGTATTGTTTCATAATAATCAGTAAGCCTATTTAATCAAATGTTAAAATCTTTTTATATTTTTGACAATTTTGCCTTCCCAAAATCGAATATTAAATGAAATCTTCTTGTCCTCAAACTGACTTTGAGATCACCCAGAGGGCTCCTGGAAAATTTTATAGGATATGTTCTTTCACCTTGTAAGAAGAGGGATGAGAAACTAATTCAGTTCATTTGATATATTAAATTGCATTAAAAGTATTGTCCAATAATAACACTTAAACTTCCCTGGGTTACATATACATGGGTTAATGTTATTAATATAAATATTTCATAAGATGTATGAGGTTCATAGAAATTTCTCAATACTCTCATTGTCCATGATATGTCTAGAATCCCATTATCAGTTATATATATGGTTTTTATCTTAAAGTATTGTAAGTCATGGAAATAACCAAATTTCCTTGTAAGATGCATTATAATAAACCTCCATCAGATCTTCAACAATGGCGATTTTCATGTTTGCTGTTGTTGCTGATATTATTGCCACTGTCCTCCAGAGAAAGTTCTTATTTTGTTTCTAATGCTTTCCTGAAAGTGTTTGAAAAAAAAAATAAAACATTTACCTTTTTTCCCATCCAGATCCTTTTAGAATTCAGACACTTATTGAGTATTATTATTTTCATGGCAATATAATTATTTACATAAGTTCAATACGAATCTTATTGTAATAGGTCATAATTAGTAACACTGGTTATATTACCAAGGCTTTGACTGGAATGTTATATTTGAGAATGATACACAGAATCAGATGTAAAAAGCTGACCAACAGTTTTAATGAAGGAAGGTTGACTCATGGAGCCAATGCTTATGAAGTCCTCTTGAAAAAACAAACAAAAAAAAAGAAAAACTCTGGTATTTGGTTTACAGGTTCTTTGTCTTAAAGGTGACTAAAAAGGGTCATTTCCTGGAACCTCAGGATATCTTGGAAACTTGAGAAGACAGTATATCACACAAATAAAACCACAAATGAAAACCACAAATGAAATTTGGTGGTGAGTTCTTCACTTGGCTTTCTAGATTTGAGAGCCTTTTGAAAGTCTAATCTTAAGATTGCTAATGAAAACTTCCAGCAAAACTAACTTTAAAAAGGCCTATGTAGTCAAAAACCACTATTGCTGCACATATGTAGATAATCAGAACAAGACTAATGAGACAAGATTTATTTTGTAAACAAGAATAGCCTTACTTTGGTTACCTTTAATCAAAAGGGGTGTGACTATAGATAGAAGTTTTATGTTTCAGGAAAACTACAATGCATCCTTGAAGGTTCTCAAATCTAGTTTCTTGCAATATTTGTCTATAATTCTCCAAACTAATGTTTCCAATTTTTCTCCCACCTTCCTCACTTGGAGTCACTGATAACTAAAACTACCATTTTCCCAAAATCTGATAACCTGAAGGTGGACAACTTGATATAAACTTCAAAGAAATAACCACAAAAGATCTTATATAGACAACCTCCATGCCCATGACTGTGTAGGCCATTCAAAAAGTTTACTGAAACATCTGATGTCATCACCAAAGATATTCACTGAAAACAAGGAAACATGTCAGATTGCCGTTTTCATCCTCACTCTACTATCTAAAGACTGCTTCAAATTCCAGTCTAGAAATACTAACTGGCTGCTCTCTGGCAGAAGTTATTCTAACTATTAATCTTTGTGTTTCTCTTATTTTAATACAACCTCTCCTCATTAATTGCTTGAATGATGTACCATAAAACAAATATTTTACCAATATTTGTTGGTACCATTAATCTTTGTGTTTCTCTTACTTTAATACAACCTCTCCTCATTAATTGCTTGAGTGATGTACCATAAAACAAATATTTACCAATCCTATTTTACCAAGTCCCAGCAAAAGGTTCAGGTGGTTCTTGGTGAACAAAAAGGCAACTGAGCAGGAAAATGGCCTTATGTGTCTATTCTTTCCTAGAACAAGAGGAATGACGGGCCAAACTTGACCAAAGTGTAGGTAGACTCTTTTGAGCGATTTTCAACTGATTATTGGACTTTGATTTTTGTCTCTTTACTGTCCAGTTAAAAAAAAATCCTGCTAAATTAGTTTAGACAGAATCACCCACACACTAGGTGATTGTCTAATCATGCTGGTCTGCCTTCAGTAAGAATCCTTTAAAGTTAGTTTACCAAGAATCCCTTCCTTAATTCCTGATGTTTCTTCCTCGTAATTTTCCATCTACTGACTCTCATCTTGCTCCTGGCTATCAATTCCCACTTGTACTCATATTCAGAATTGAACCCACTCTCTCTCCTCTACTATAATACCCATCTGCAGTGGTCTCTACACTTATCACAATGGTCTTGAATAAAGACTGTCTTACCTATCTTTCTTTAATAATTATTTAACACTAGTATGCCAAAATAAGTAGAGAGATTATAATTTCAAAAAATACACTTCTTTGAAGTATAATCTGTAAATATTTTGTTTTTGTTTTTGTTTTTTATATTTTTACTTGCTCAAACATACCAAATGAATGTTTTAGCATGACTACTCTTTCTTGTCCCATAATATTTTTGTTTTACATTTTTATATTAAGTGTGGTGGATCTCATGTGAGTAGAGATACAGTAAATATTTTAATGCCAATAAGTATGATTTTATGATTTTTAAAACTATATTCTGAACATTGCCTCTAGCTCATGAACATGGTTCAAGGAGAAGATAAGATTCCTGATGGATCCTATCTCACCAAATTGTGAAAGGCAGCTTGAGTCTAGGAGGTTAATACTTATACTTTCCAAATATTATTAAAAGAATAAAGTTAACTTCAAAGTGCTCTATGTTATAATTAATATACTGTAAAAATCATTCCTTTTTCCTATTTTAAGAAGTAGTGAGCAATTTAAGCTTAAGTAAAGGTGCAAGGTAAGAGTTGTAGAAAAGAATAACCCTTATGTGGTAAAACTTTTGGCATGTTTTACTTTGTAATTATTTAAATGTAGACAGAATTCTCTGTAATACTCTAGCCATCTCTAATATAAGAGAAGAGACAGTTGGACAGCAAATTAGCTGTTCTGTTGCAATATGGTCTCAGCAACCATGTAAACAAAGAAACCTGCTAATCAAAAGCAATTTCTCATGAAACAAAGACAGCAGCTAATTGAGAGCATCTGAGTCGAAAATCAGATTAACTTCAAAATGAAAACCTTTGCAGCTACTTGCAGTAAAGCAATTGGATAATATGAAATCTTATAGCCACTTATAAGTGGAAATGTTAGTAGAAATGTTATTTTTCATTTTGGCAAAATATTTTACAAAACCTATAATTAACTTTCTCTCTAGTAAAAATGCTTGATGCTTAACAACAAATAAGAAAATTATAAAAATGGATCCCTCAGGGTCCATAACAGAAGAGCAGATTAGAGCCAAATGCACCATAGGGTGAGGCCTCCATGGTCTGCTTGGTGTGCCTTGCTTAGCTGCTTGCTATTTGTGCCTCAAAGGCAAAGGGGGAATGTGCTCAAGCCATCTGAACCTCTTTTCCTTCGGTTTAGGGTAAAAACAACACTAGCAGCAGAATGTCAGATGAGAAAAGGTAGAGGGTGGAAGACAGGCCTGAGTGTGTGGGAGAATAAGAATGAGAATAGATGAAGGGGTGAGTGGCAGAAAACTGTGGGCATATATTGTGCTAAGTAAAGATTACACATTATAGGGTTTCCCAGAGCCACATTTTACTAGGTAAAAGTTACATCAACTGTTTTTTTAAAGGTATTTATGTGTGTGTGTCTGTGTGTATAAAGTGTATAGGAACATATATAATAAAATGTACATACATATAATACAGTGTATAGGGACACATATGATGTATATTCCCTATTATATAATTGCTATTATTAATCACTTATTAATAACAAAATAAAATATATATTATATCCACAATTATGCATGTAATTATATGTATAACAGAACACAATTCTGAGCTACATTATGTACCTATGTGTATAATAGATATGAATGCATGCTGTAAATACAGAGTCAAAGATAGGTAGGTATGTAGGTAGGAAGGAAGGGCCGTTTTTCATAATAAGGACATTTTCATATATAGAACAAAAGATGAATAAATGACAGCCAAAAGTTCATTCTTACTATTCAAGGCATTTTAGTTTTAAACTCAGTCTCTTATGTTTAACCCCCTAATTAAGTATCCTCTCACCTCCGCAAAACATTCTTGTGCCTACCATTCCTTTCCTCTCTTATCAGAGAGGATATAAATCTTGAAGGACCTCATATACAATTCTAATATTATGGGAAAGGTATCAGTTCTAAGGTTTTTTGCCCCTGGCCCTTGGGTGTTGTTGGTCTTTCTCATCATCTGTTCCTTTAGTGCAAGTGATGCAGAGTGGGTGCCTCAAGGGAGGCTGGTGGTCTCCTCCTGCTGACTCAGCCTTGCAAAAGATCTCATTGTACCACTTATCTTTAGAGACTCAGATTCTTCCTCCAGTTCTTCCTAACCTGATCTGTCCACAGTGCAGCCTCTGGCCAAGATTTCCCTGCTTGTACCCCCATAACCATGGAAAAGACATACAGGTTCTTAATTCTTCACTACTTTTGCAATCTCTAGATACATTTCCTATAGGTGAATCTTCTCTTTTTCTCACTTTATTGGTCTGAGGACAACCCTGATGAAGACAACATAAAATCTCCATCTACATAGACCTGCTATGCAGTTACTCCTACTCGAATGCAGCTATCTGTCCCATGCTGGCAAAGGGCATTCATCTAAGTTGCCTTCTCTATGAGTTTCTAGTAAGTAGTGAAAAAATCTCTTTACTGAGATTCCCAGTCTTAACTAGCTAGAGCTTTTAATCATCTCCAACATACATTTCACCCATAAAAGAGGAAGGTGCAGTCAGGACCTTCATGTCTGCCACAATTCTCAATTCTCTGTTTACAAATATCCCAACTCATTGTCCCTGTCAAGTAAAGGGCATTAGCTCCTGTTTCTGTGTTAAGCACCTGTGTTATCACTAAGCAGGTTTTCCACTTGTATATTATTGTGATAAACAGTATACCTAGAGACCACTGAGAAGTAACTCTTAGTTTGCAAAGCCTTTTTTTTCCAAAACAAAAATAAACAAACTAAAACAAAAACAAGTAAGGCTGGAGAAAACATTCTGGGAAGATGGTAGCATAGAAAGTACCAGGAATCACACTCCCCACTTAGGCAACAACTGACTAGCAGAATCCATATGATTTAATTATTTTGGAGCTTGTGAGTCTATTGAGGGTTTGCAACTTCCAGGAGAAAGTCTAGATGATAAACGGTGGTTAATTTGGTCAATCTCAGGTCCTAGTTCAGCAGCAGCTATCCAGCTCCTAGGCCACATTATAGGAAGCCTACAAGCTTCCACAGAGCAAATTTTAGGCTGTTGTGGGATGCAGAGTAGACAATAAGGGTGCTGTTCTCCAAATCTGGTGGATCTTATTGTGATGATTGAGATGATTTTGATGGTGGAGATATAGACAAAGAAGTGAGCAGCCATAGTTGCACCACCTTCCTTGCACATTATAGCAAGACCCTCCTTTCTGGCAACATCTATGAGGTTTAAATTGCCAGTGCTCTTCCTAACCTTCATTTTTCTTTTTTCCCTTCTGGGAGTCAGATATTAAAAATGAGTATATTCAAAAGAACCTGATATACAGGAGAAATTGTACATGCCCAGGCTTGCAAAAAGTCTGAGAAGTTTACATTTACATCTTAGGCTGATCTTCAGCAGGCAGACAGCCTACAACAATCAAAAGCAAAAAAAATAAAAATATATAAATAAAAATCTTAAAAATTCAAACAATTTTAAATTGTAAATGGGGCAGAACCTGATTTCCAGTTACCACAGTATTAGATTCAAATATTCAATTTTCAATAAAAAGTTATGAAGTACACAAAGAAACAAGGAAGTATGGTTCATTCAAAGGGGAAAAAAATCAAAACAAAAACAGCAACTGTCCCAGACAAGATAGACCTACTAGATATAAATTGTAAAGCAATTATTCTTAAAGATGCTCAAAGAAAAAGAACTAAAGGAAGATGTAGACAAAGTCAAGATAGCTACGTATGAACAAAATGTAAATTTCAACACAGAGACAGATAATCTAAAAAAGAAGTATAAAAGAAATTATAGAGCTGAAAAGTATAATAACTGCAATTAAAACTTTATTAGAAAGATTCAAAGGCAGATTTGAGCAGACAGAAGATAGGGCAATTGAATCTGAGGAACAGAAAAAAATAAAAAAAAAATTAACAGAATTTAATGGACCTGTCAGATACCATCAAGCAGACCAACATACACATCCATGGTAAAAATCCCAAAAGTAGAGGAGAAAAAGAGTTGGAAGATTTTTTGAAAAAACAGTGGCTGATACGTCATTTGCAAATATCTTTTCACACTCCGTTGGTTGCCTTTTCATTTTGTTGATTGTTTCCTTTGCAATGCAGAAGCTTTTTATCTTCATGACATCCCAATAGTTCATTTTTCCTTTTAATTCCCTTGCCTTTGGGGATGTGTCAAGTAAGAAATTGCTGCGGCTGAGGTCAAAGAGGTTTTTTTTTTTCCGCTTTCTCCTCAAGGGTTTTGATGGTTTCCTTTCTCACATTCAGGTCCTTTATCCATTTTGAGTTTATTTTTGTGAATGGTGTAAGAAAGAGGTCTAGTTTCATTCTTCTGCATGTTGCTGTCCAGTTCTCCCAGCACCATTTATTAAAGAGACTGTCTTTTTTCCATTGGATATTCTTTCCTGCTTTGTCAAAGATTAGTTGGCCATACTTTTGTGGGTCCAATTCTGGAGTCTCTATTCTATTCCATTGCTCTATGTGTCTGTTTTTGTGCCAATACCATGCTGTCTTGATGATTACAGCTTTGTAGTAGAGGCTAAAGTCTGGGAATGTGATGCCTCCCACTTTGGTCTTCTTCTTCAATATAACTTTGGCTATTCTGGGTCTTTTGTGGTTCCATACAAATTTTAGGAACTTAACAGAAGACCATGGGGGAGGGGAAGGAAAAAAAAAGTTAGAGAGGGAGAGAGCCAAACCATAAGAGACTCTTAACAACTGAGAATAAACTGAGAGTTGATGGGGGGCAGGGGCCGGTCCGGTGATGGGCTTTGAGGAGGGCACCTGTTGGGATGAGCACTGGGTGTTATATTGTCAAACCAATTTGACAATAAATTTCATATTTTAAATAAATAAATAAATAAATAAATAAATAAATAAAATTAAAAAAAAAAAAAAACAATGGCTGAAAATGGCCCAACTCTGATGAAAGACATGAATATAAACATCTAAGAAGCTCAACAAAATCTAACTAGAATGAGTCTGAGACCCACACCAAGCCATGTTAAACCAACAAAAGACAAAGATTAAGAGAATCTTCAAAGCAACAAGAGAGAAGTAACCTGTCACATATTTGGGCTCATCAATAGGATTATCAGTAGATTTCTCATCAAACATTTTGAAGGACAGACAGCAGTGGAAGTGATAAAAGAAAAAAACTGTCACCCAAGAATCCTGTACCCCCTAAAATTTTTCTTCAAAAGCAAATGAGAAATTAAGACATTCCCAGATAAACAAAAGCTAAAGGAGTTCATTATCATAAGACCTACCCTGCAAGAAATCCTAGAGGAAGTATGTTGAAACTGAAGGATATTAGACAGCAACTTGAGGCTACATGAAAAAATAAAGATCTCAGTAAAGATAAATACATGGGCAGTTATAAAAGTCAGCATTATTGTAACTTTGGCTTACAACACTATGTTTTTATTTCTACATATTTTAAGACATAATTGTGCTAAAAAACAATTATTAGTTTAACTTTTTGGACATGTATTATACAATTATGTAATTTTATTACATCAATAAATGAAAAGATTGGGGATAGAGCTGTAAATGGGTGTTTTTTTAAATATATTTTCAAAGTTAAGTTGATACAAACTTAAATTGGAGCAGTATAATTTTAGGATGAAAAAACATAATCCCCATGATAACCACAAAGAAAATTATTATAGAATATATACCAAAAAAGATGAGAATGTAACCAAAATGTCTCACTACCAAAAAATAAGACACAAAACAGATAGTAACACAAAACACAAAAGAGATAGTAATACAGGAAATGAGTGACACAAAAAGCTAAATGGCACTGTCTTAGTCAGCTGGCCTGTTATAACAAAGTACTATAAACTGGGTGGTTTATAAACAACAGAAATTTATTTTTTACAGTTCTAGATAATGGAAGTTTTAGGTCCTGGTGTCATCATGGTCAGATTCTACTGAGAGCCCTCTTCCAGCTTGCAGACTACCAACTTCTCCTTGTATCTTCACATACCAAAAAGAAGGAGAAGAGGCAAGCTCTCCCATGACTTGTAAGAGCGTGAATCTGATTCATAATGGTTCCATTCTCATGACCTCATCTAATCCTAAATACTTCCCAAAGACTCCCACCTTCAAATACTATCACACTGGGGCATAGGATTTCAATGTATAATTTTTCAAGGACCCATTCATTCAGTAAGAGACATACAGAAAAATAAAATAGTGAAATGAAAGAGATTGGTCCCTCCTTATCAGTAATTGCTTTAAGTGCAATGGATCAAATTCTCCATTCAAAAGACAAAGACTGGCAGAATGGATTTAAAAACATAGCCCAACTATATGCTGTTTACAAGAGACTCATTTTACATACAAAGACACAAAGAGTTTGAAAGTGAAAAGATGGAAAGGATGGAAAAAAATAGTAACAAAAAGAGAGGAGGTGTGACTCTACATTACTAACCATTAAGGAAATGCAAATGAAAGTGACAATAAGATACCACATCATATCCATTAGAGTTGCTACTATAAAAACAAACAAACAAACAAATAGAAAATAAGTGTTTGTGAGGATGTGAAGACATTGGAATCCCTAAACACTATTGATGAGAATGCAAAGTAGTATATTACTGTGGAAAATGGTATGGCACCTCCCCCAAAAATTAAAAAATAAAAATAGAATTACCATATGATCCAGGATTCTGCTTCTGGGTATGTACATAAAAGAATTCAAACAGGGTCTCAACAAGATATTTGTACACCCATATTCACAGCATCATTATTCACAACAGCTAAAATATGGAAGTGATTTGAGTGCCCACTTAGAGATGAATGGATAAGTAAAATGAAGTATATACATAACATGGATAGTATTCAGCCTTAATAAGGAAGGAAATTCTGAAATATGCTACAATATGAGGATATTTTGCTAAGTGAAATAAACCATTCACCAAAAGACAACTACTGTATTCCACTTAGATGTGGTATATAGAGTAGCCAAAATCATAGAGACAGAAAGAAAATAGTTTCCAGAGGCAGACGTCAGAGGCACTGGGGAGTTACTGTTTAGTAAGTATAAAGTTTCAATTTTGCAAGATGAAAAGAGTTCTAGAGATGGTTGGTGGTGACAGCTGTACAACAATGTGGATGTAGTTAATATCACTGAACTGTTCCCCTACCAGAGGTTAAGATGGTATATTTTTTGTTATGTTTATTTTACCACAATAAAAAAATGGACAAAAAAACAATTAAATCTGATACACCTGCTTCTTGTTGACTTGACTCAATCCATGTAAAAGAATTTTACATCCACACTTTTCATCCTGTGAGATGAAAAGTGCCATCCTACTTTGATTCTGGGCTCAGCATCATGACAGGCTTTTGCCCATTGGGATGCTTGTAGATATAATGCAAGTAAAGTTCTGACAAGCGCTTGAGCAACTAAGCTTGTTCCTATGCTATTGTCATCACCATAAGAACATGGATGGATAAGCTAGGTGGTCCTGGGGGATATGAGAGAAACATGGACCAAACGAAACATACACCATAAAAGTGCCCCCAACTATGCCCAGCCTAGTCTGTTGGCCCCCATTTAATAATGAAAATATTTAGAAGTATGAACTACATAAATGCTTTTTGTTACACATCACTGAAATTGTGTGGGTGTGTGTGGGTGTGTGCACGCGCGCGCGTGTGCGTGTGTGTGTGTGTGTGTGTGTGTGTGTGTACTTACTGTGGTCAGTCTGGAAGAGCTGATCCCCACCTAATTTGAAGATGTGTGGGTGAGTTTAGCTGAGTATAGCAAAGCCATCAAGCCCCAAAACATTTCCAATCTGCCAGTTTCCAGCAAATCTGTTGATGTCTGAGCAAACTTATACTTATTGTTTTATGCCACTGATTAGTAGTTGTTTGCACATAGAATTATTGTGGCAAAACAGATTCATAAATATAAAAGAAAAATAAATAACTTCTCTCTCTAAAGTGTCCAGCTCTTAAAAGTTAAAGTTACATGAATTTTAGATTACATTGTTTTTACTATGGTTGAAAATATCAAGTAAAAACAACTCTACTGTGAAACCTAAAGTAAGTCATGCCTTCTCTCCTTTTGATGTCACATGTTTTCTCTCCTATTGGACATCACAGGCTGAATGGTGGAAGGTACCAGGGCATACACAAAAAAATGTAGGATCCAAAATTCTTGCTTTAATTAACTCACATTACTTTAGGTCCACACTAAACATAATGGCAGATGGGTATAAGATAATGATTCCAGAAGACCCACATTAAAGAAATGTGAAAATAAGTAGGCATGGAGAATAAATAAAATAAATGAATAAATATAGACAGATTTAAGGAGTCTGTTAAGAGTTGTATAGGCCACTGATAAGTCTTAAGAACCAATGAAATTGGGAGATCTGAAATCACTAGATTTTGTTATATTTCTACCTGCAAACTACCACAGGCCATGGGCAGTAAAGCCTGCATGTGTGCTTTGTGCTTCAGCTGCCTTTACCTAGAAAAATCCTACTTGATCTTTAGTACAAATATAACCTAAGGAAACCTGTACAGTAATTTTGATAAATACTATTATTATAGCATTATTTTACCTTTATAGTATTATTCTCAATTACGTTAAATCTGTAGTCTTTTGCTTATGTCTGCTTCTCTTGTTAGAAAATAAACTCCATGGGGAGCCTGGGTGGCTCAGTCAGCTAAGCATCTGACTTTGGCTCTCACGGTTCATGAGTTCAAGCCCCACATTGGGCTCTGTGCTGATAGCTTGGAGCCTGGAGCCTGCTTCGGATTCTGTGTCTCCCTCTCTCTGTCCCTCCCCACTCATGCTCTGTTTCTCTCTCTCTCTCTCTCTCAAAAATAAACTTAAGAAAAAAAATTTTTAAAAGAAAGAAAATAAACTCTATGAATGCAGGAACAATTTTTTTTTTGGTTACCTAATTCAGTGCCTTGAACAGTAATCTTTTATGCTGTTGCCCTTGTTGTATACATGAATGAATGAACGAGTGAATGAAAGTTTAAAAATTTCAAGACTCAGGAAAAGTTATGATACTCAGTTATACCCAAATGCTCACTAGTTTCTGTTGGTAATTATTTTTAGAGATATATTCTGGTCTCAGAAGATGAACTGACTCTCCACTTTTACTAACACTATTTTAATGTGCTTATGAAGGGGGCCCATCTGAACTACTAAGTTGCCAATATTACTTAATACCAAATTTCATTCAAACTTGAAAAAAACCTTTTAGGTCAGATGAATAGATGTAAGTCATGCACATTACCAAGTCTCTATATCTTTCCCTAATTCGACATCATAGTTTTGGGGATTTCTCTCATGCCATGTTTTACTCTTTTCTTATTATAAATAACCCAACTGGTCACTAAAACTTAGAATGATAACTTGGTGACATTAATCTTTGGTCACTACATGATGTCATTGTTAAAACACAAATATCCTTTAATGATTGACCTTTAAAACTCTACTACTTGTCTTGTTTATGCCTAATTTGTTGCATAGTTTAATCCATTATTCTTAAAGAAAAACATGAAGAAAAGTGTTATTCATTTTATATGTCAATGTTATCACGAGCTAATAAATACTGCCTATGGCTGCTTGAATTCTGATAGTTCTCTAAGAACACGTTTTCAGATGGAGGCAAAGAGGGAGATCATGAATGCACAGGCATCTAGAAGGTAACAAGGATTCCCCCAAGGTGATTGCTCAGGGGAATAAGTACGCAGAAAGAAAAGGGCTGAAAGCATGAAACTTTGGTTGTAATTTTACACTCCAGCTCTACTCATAAACTTCCCTTCAAGTCCCAGTCAGAAAGCACTTAAAGTTAGAAGGTTTCATATGCTCAGTCTAGGGGTTCCATTAAAATGTAACACTGAATATAGCAGTAACATGAGATAAAGAGAGGCCCAGTTTCCTGTGGAATGAAGAGTAATACTGGAAATTCTCTGGCAAGGAATTGCCTATGAAGCCCACAGATATGCTCTGTGAACCAGAAGGGCAAACCAATATACTTAGATGACTTTTTAAAATAGAGAAAATGAATTCTAAGTGCTTAAAACCAACTAGAAACAAGTGAGAAAAAATGGGAACAACTAATATTAATCCATCCTCTTACCAGAAATTGATTAACAATCATATTACTGGAAAAGAGACTCTTTCAGTATCTTACATGATTTTAATAACATAGACTTATTTTCTACAGTGAGAAATTGTTTCCTTAAATGACTATTTCTTAGTACTATACTTCATTATACGTTGAAACTTCTTAGGGTACAAAGAAAATGCCCTCACCGCAATCCATTATTGTAATCAATAAGAAACTCATCACTTTTAAAATAACAGTGATTATTTTAATGCTTCATACTGCTGGTACTTCTGTGGTTTCTGCATGCCACCAAAGTAATATTTTTCAACTTTAGTTGGTATGAAATAAGTTACTTTTTTTCTGAATTCAATTTCATAAATTTTTCATATGGATAAGATATGCTATTGAGATAAAACATAAGAATTTTAAAAATCATAATTAATTTTCTTTCAGCTCATCAGTGGCCCAAAAGACATATACTGGGAGCAAACTAGGAGGAGTGGAAGAATGTAAATGAGAACTTTAAGAAAATTCCAACTTGGATTTAACAATGATGCTTATTTGAACTGTATCAGGCTGAAATTAAAGGATAATTTTATCATTCACTCTAATGGGTACTACATAATCAGGATATATTATTTTCCTCTGACAATTAACATGCCAAAGACATATTTATATAATAAAGATTTACCTGAACAACAGGAATGTAGCTGCTGCATTGAATCCAACAGCATATTAAAAGAATCATTCACAACAACCAAGTGGAATTTATTTATTCCTGGGCTGCAAGGTGGTTCAATATTGCAAATCAATCATGATATGCCACATTAAAAAAAGAAAGGAAAAGAACCATAAAATCCTCTCAATAGATGTAGAAGAAGAATCTGACAAAGTACAACACCCATTCTTGATAAAAATCTTCAACAAAGTAGGGACAGAGGAAACCTAGCTCAACATTATAAAGACCATATACAAAAGACCCACAGATAATATCATCTTCACTGGTGGAAAATGAGGTCTTTTCCTCTGAGGTCAGGCAAAAAAGACGGGGATGTCCATTGTATTTAACATAGTAGTGGATCCCAGCCTCAGCAATCAGATAAGAAAAAGAAATAAAAAGCAACCAAATCAGCAAGGAAGAAGTCAAACTTTCACCATTCACAGACAACATGATACTCTATGTAGAAAACCTGAAAGACTCCACCAAAAATTAAGTTGCCATATATAAAATTAATGTACTGAAATCTGTTGCATTTCCATATACTGATAATGAAGCAGCAGAAGGAGAAACTGAGGAATCAATCTTATTTACAATTGCACACAAAACTGTAAGATACCTAGGCATAATCCTAACTAAACAGGTAAAAGATCTAGGGGCGCCTGGGTGGCTCAGTTGGTTAAGCGTGCTACTTCGGCTCAGGTCATGGTCTCACAGTCTGTGAGTTCAAGCCCTGCATTGGGCTCTGTGCTGATAGCTCAGAGCCTGGAGACTGCTTCGGATTCTGTGTCTCCCTTTATCTCTGCCCCTCCCCTGCTCATGCTCTGTCTCTCTCTGTCTCAAAAATAAATAAAAACATTGAAAAAAAATTTTAAAAACATTAAAAAAAAGATCTATACTCTGAAACTATAAGACACTGATGAAAGAAATTAAACAGGACACAAAGAAATGGAAGTCCATGCTCATGGGCTGGAGGAACAAATATTGTTAAAATGTCAATACTACCCAAAGTAATCTACACATTCAATGCAATCCCTATCAAAAGACCACCAGCATCTTTCACAGTTAGAACATACATCCTAAAATTTATATGGGACCATCTAAGACCTTGAATAGCCAAAGCAATCTTGAAAAAACAAAGCAAAGCTGGAAGCATCACAATTCCAGACTTCAAGCTATATTACAAAGCTGTGGGCATCAAGATAGTATAGTACTAGCACAAAAACAAACACATAGATCAATGGACCAAAATAGAAAACCCAGAAATGGACCCCCAACTATTTGGCCAACTAATATTCAACAAAGCAATAAAGAATATCTAATGGAAAAAAGACAGCCTTTTCACAAAATTGTGTTAGGAAAACTGTACAGAAACATACAAAAGGATGAAACTGGACCACTTTCTTACACCAAAAACAAAAATAAATTCAAAAGGATGAAAGATCTAATTGGAGACAGGAAACCATCAAAATCCTAGAGAAAAACACAGACAACAACATTTTGACATCAGCCATAGCAACTTCTTAATTAGACATGTCTCTGGAGACAAGAGAAATAAAACCAAAAATGAACTACTGGGACTTCACCAAGGTAATAAGCTTCTACATAGCAAAGGAAACAATCAATAAAACTAAAAGGCAATGATGGAATGGGAGAAGATGTTTGCAAATTACATATCTGATAAAGAGTTAGTATTCAAAGTCTATAAAGAATTTATCAAATTCAACACCCAAAAAAAACAAATAATCCAGGGGCGTCTGGGTGGCTCAGTCAGTTAGGCATCTGACTTCAGCTCAGGTCATTGTCTCGTGGTTTGTGGGATCGAGTCCTGTGTCAGGCTTTGTGCTGACAGCTCAGAGCCTGGAGCCTGCTTTGGATTCTGTGTCTCCTCCTCTCTCTGCCCCTCCCATGCACATTCTTTGTCTCTTTGTGTCTCTCAATAATAAACAAATGTTTAAAAAAATTGTTAAAACATAAATAATCCAGTGAAGAAATGGCAGAAGACATGAACAAACAGTTTTCCAAAGGAGACATCCAGATGGCTAACAGACACATGAAAAGATGCTCAACGTTACCCATCATCAGGGAAATACAAATCAAAGCCATGATGAGATACTACCTCACACCTGTCAAAATGTCTAAAATTAACAACAAAAGGAAATAGATGTTGACAAGGATACAGAGAAAGAGGAACCCTTGTCCACTGTTGGTGGGAATGCAAACTGGTGCAGCCACCCTAGACCACAGTATGCAGGTTTCTCCAAAAGTTAGAAACAGAACTACCCTATGACACAGCAATTGCACTAGTAGGTATTTCCCCAAAGTATACAAAAATACTGACTGGAGGAGGCACATTCACCCCGATGTTTATACCAGCATTGTCACTAGTAGCCCAACTATGGAATGAGCCCATATCTTTTGAATGAAGAATGGATAAAGATGATAATGTGTGTGTGTGCATGTGTGTGTGTGTGTGTGTGTGTGTGTATTTTTTCATTCTTTTTGATGGCTGAGTAATATTCCATTGTACATATTCCATATACACAAAGACACAGATGGAGCTAGAATATATTATGCTAAGCAAATTCAGTCAGTCAGAGAAAATAAATAGTATATGAGTTCACTCATGTGTGGAATTTAATAAACAAAACAAATGGACATAGGGGAAAGAAAGAAAAAGAGAGGGAAGCAAACTATTAGAGACTCTTAACTACAGAGAACAAACTGAGGGTTGCTGGAGGGGAGGTGGGTGGGAGGATGGACTAAATGGGGTGATGGTCTTAAGGAGGGCAACTGTTATCATGAGCAGAGGTGTTATATATAAGTGATGAACCACTAAATTATACTCCTGAAACCAATGTCACACTATATGTTACCCAGCTAGAATTTAAATAAAAACTTGAAACATTCAAAAAAAAAAAAAAAAAGACAAAGGAATGCAGGTGCTACAAAGTCAATGCAAACAAAGGTTAGACTGGCATATTCCATCTTCAACTAAATTAGGAACTTTCAAAATTTATAATTGCCTGTATACTCCTGCCTGTGTCTATCATAATGTCATGCTCATGGTAAATGAGACAATGATTATTTAATTTTAGAAGAGATGCTATAGTCAGCTTTCATAGCCACAGAAATACAGTACTGACAATTAGATTTGCCCAACTCTAATTTAATCTCACTCGAATAGATGGAAGAAAAAGTTCAGCTAAGAGATTAAAAGTGGGGAATAAAAGAATACTTAGGAGAGAAATCAATCCCTCAGGGAAGCCATTACAAAACCATATTATATACATATTTTTTCTGTTGAATCTAATGATTTTCATTCTTTTTCTTCTAATTCTTCCCTAGCCTATCACAAAAATTTAATGGATGTTATATGTACAATTAAGCATGTGCAAGAATTCTGAGATGTCACTGGCCTTTCATGATGGCAGGTGGAACAGAAATCAAAACCCTGAAGCTCAAACTCTTAAGAGTATCTTTGAGAATTCTTCTGCCTGGGAAGCACACAACAGGGAGCCATTCTCTCTCCCTACATGCTTATTCTCTACTTCTCCTGCCAATAATGTTTCCATGCCTCCTCTAAAATCCTCAGAGAAGCCAAATTTACAAATTATCTTTTTTGCATAATATTCTTGGCTCCCTCAAACTATAGTTTCCTGAATTTGGACTTTACTATGCATGCCCTTTTATATGTTTGGATCCTCGTGTGTGTCTTTCTCTATCACTCACACACATGTGCACATACACAAATGCGCGCACGTGCGCGCGCGCACACACACACACACACACACACACACACACACTCATATTCTTGGCTTTGACCAAAGAATTATCTGGCTTTGATTTTGCTCATTCATCTCTGACCCAAAGCTTCCCCTGTTGTCATTGTTTCCTTTCTTTTGTTTCTTCTTGTGCTATTACTAGATGGCTTTTACTTCAAATTACATTTAATTCCCAGGTATGGCATACACTGTGGCATGTACTGTTTAATGATCTTCATTGTCATGCGAAGTAGAACAGGTTTTGGGGGGTGGTCTTTTTGTTGTTTTTTTATTATTTTTTTAATGAAAAGAAAGCTTAATGACCAGGTTGTATTATACTCTGATCAAGTTAATTGTCCCCCACACAAGGGAAGGGGAGCAGGAGGTGCTGGGACGGCCAACCATATGGACGGCCAACAATAAAATCTAATGGTCATCACTGCCTAAACATATTGTGATGTTTTAGCCATTTGGCTGAGGACTAAGAAGCAGCTCTTTTACTGTGAGCTGAAGTGGGTCAACCAGGTGTAGTATGAGGAAGAAAAAAAGGGACACCCTGAAGCACAGCTTCCAATAATGTGTCCCTGCTGGAAAATCAGAACATTAACTATAGGGCCCTGGCTACTGCAATCAGAAATAAAGTGGATATTTTTGATCTATGGCTACAGGCTGATTGTGAGGAACAAAAGCAGGATTTCAAAGACTGTCAGGTTCTACGAATACGGACTGCAGTTTCAAATCTAAGAAAAATCTGTAGAGCTAATACTATAATTGTGTTAGTAATTTCTGCACACAAAAGGACACTATAATATTAAAAATCAGAATCATAAAACAAAAAATTAATATACATTTCTCAGAAATATTCACTTGCTGATTGTTCAAATTAAGGAAAATAATTCAAAAAAATTAAGTAAAAAATTAAATATATTTCTACTGCAATTTCTGCTATTAATAAGCAATAATTCTATCAATTTGGCTGCACACCATTTGTAAAGATAGATATAGATATAGATATAGATATAGATATAGATATAGATACAGATAGATATAGAATGCATGATTAAAATTTAAAAATGTTTAATAAAAATTTTTAAAAAACCTTTTAGCACTTAATATATGATGTATCTGATAATTGACAGTTTAAAATGACCAGTATATCTTCATTGATTCAACTTTATCTGATTTTATCGATTTTGCCAATAAACTTTTCTTCCTCAATCCAACCACTTCCGAAAAATAAATCCTCAATGTACCACAAAACCACAATTTCAAAGCATACAGTATAATATGGAACACTTAAGTAGGAAAATTCTCATCTATAAAAAAGTTTTGTGGCAAGTGCTTCCTATTTAACATTTTTCCCAAATGACACACTAATTTCCAAAGAGGCACAGAAGCAGCACCCCACCTCAAGCCATACTGCAAGATGCCTTTAGGGCCATTAAGCACAAATACTTTGCCTGGATGAACTAGAATGCTATTTTGCTTCTTCTGAATATTGAGCACCACTGGTTGACTTGAATCTCACATAAATAAGGACATGCACGTTATAAGGGGAACAAAATCAAACACAAAATCTCCATTCATTTTACTAATTTTCAGAAATGTCAACATGCCAATGTGAAAAGTAGTTAATATACTTTTCTTTCAAACTTAATTACAAATAACCGGCGCACAAGAATATATTTTAGTGGAAGATACAGATAATGTAAATCGAATCAGGCTTTAACTGATTTTGTTTTCTACTGATAGACAAAAAATGAAACAGACTTATGGATACCAAAGTTCTGGACCTCAGAACTAACATTATTCAAAAAAAAAAAAATTTAAGGCACTTGGACTCCAATAGACATCATAAAAACATCGGCATCAAGTAACTCTTTTCTAGAAAATTTTAACTAAAGTATAACATACCTACATAAAAATACTCACTGAATTATCATGAAGTATGGCAACTCATGTAACCAGGAACTACATCTAGGAAAATAATATTTGCATATTTATACAGAGACGTCTCCCAGTAATCAGCTGTTTTTTCCAAGACAACTACTCTCCAGACTTATAATTCATATATTAGTAGGACCTTCTTTTTCCATTTATGTACACTGAATTATACAGTCTGAATTGGCTACATAATTTGAGAGACTCAGTGCAAAATGAGAAGGCTGGGTCACTTGTTCAAAATGCATTAAGAATTTCATGGTGGTGACAGTAGAACATTAAGCCAAGCGTGGGCCCTGTGTAACTACACTGGTTACACACTCCTGAAGCCAACTCTGTATAAATCGTATATTTTTTATATACGTACAGTTTTTTCACCTCTCATTTAATTTGTCAAATTCATCATTGTTCTAAATTCTATGCTGTTTTTTTCCCCCACTGGCATTAGAGCACAGTTTGCCATCCCGTGAAAATATTTATCTATCATCTCTTTATAGAAATTTGTTTTCTCCAAAATGAGTAATTATGAATATACTGATATTGTTCAAGAATTAAAAGTTTAAACAATTTGGGGGTGCCTGGGTGGCTCAGTCAGTTGAGTGTAGGACTCTTGATCCTAGGGTCGTGGGAATGAGCCCCTGTCAGTCTCTGCGCTGAGTATGGAGCCTGCTTAAGATTCTCTCTCTCTCCCTCTCTCTTTCTCTTTCTCTCTCTCTGCCCCTCCCTGACTCATGTGCACATGTTCTCTCTCTCACTCCAAAATAAAATTTAAAAAATTAAACAATTTAAACACTGTCAAGGTATTTAAACAAAGAAGCTTAGAAGCTTAGATTGAGGTCTCTCTAATGCCTTAGCAACCTAAGTAAGCAAACCAAAACCTAAGCATGTAAATATGTCAAGGTTAAGAAATTGGAACCTAAGACAACCAGTCACAAACAGCCAACGAGGCTTTCTGAAATGAAGAAACTACCTAAGCTACAGCCAATGAAATAAGTTCCTTGCTTCACTTCCACATCTTCTCTATAAATGTCTTTCCCCTATTGCCTATGGGTAGACTGCTCGTAGCCATTTCCAGTTTGGTGTTGCCAAATTCAAATCTATATGTTTGGTCAAATAAATTTAAAAAATTAGCATTTCTCAACTTACCTTTAACAATATTCTTTTGCAAAGCTTTTGGTGGATATCTGCACTCATTTCCATTGAACTTTTACTAAAAGAGTAAAATTTCTGTACCACATTGTGGAATAAGCTTAAACTCTCATTAAAGCAGTTCTCTTCTATTCTTAATTTGGCAACTGATTTTAAAATAAATATTTTTATTTTTAGAGACAGAGATCAAGCGGGGAGGGGCAGAGAGAGAGGGAGACAGAATCCCAAGCAGGCTCTGCACCTTCAGCACAAAGCCTGATGCGGGGCTCAAACTCACAAACTGTGAGATCATGACCTGAACTGAAATCAAGAGTCAGGCTTAATGCAAGTGTCCCTACTTTAATTTTATTAATTCATGCTCTTATTGCTACTATTTTTCCCTTTTACTTTATGAAATTAATTTGTTCTACTTTACCATATAGTTTCAGATGTAGGATGAGGTCATTGAATGTTATGTATTTTTACTATATTCATGAAAATACAACTCTACCGATAGCCCACAAGGTTTGATTATCATTTATAATCACTCAGTTACAAATATTTTATAATTTCTTTAATGGTTCATTGATCTGTGGATTATTTAGAATCTTGACTAATATAGAATCTTGACTAATTTTTTTTTTTTAAGTTTAGTTAGTTATTTTGAGAGACAAAGTGCGCACACCCATGTGAGCTGGGGAGGAGCAGAGAGAGAGGGAGAGAGAGAATCCCAAGAAGGCCCCGCACTGTCAGTACAGAGCTGGACATGGGGCTCAAACCCATGAACCATGAGATCATGACCTGATCCAAAATCAAAAGTCAGACTCTTAACCAACTAAGCCACTCAGTCACCCTGAATCTTGACTAATTTCTAAACAACTGAGGATTTCACCTTTTATTCTACTCTCATCTAAGAACACACTCTAAGTGTTCATTGAAATTCTTGAAGCTTTATTTACAGTGCAGTGTATAATCAATTTAGGTAAATAACTGGTAGCATTTGAACACAATGTTCACCCTTATAATTTTGTTGAATGTCTGCTGTTTATTTATCAGGCTTGCTAATTTTGTCCTTCATATTTTCTATATTCTTATTGATTTTTTATATTTCATTGCTCCATGAGCTTTGACGAAAACTTGTGGGCGAAAAATAGGTGTTCCACTACTAGTAGCTTATATTATCTTCTAAGGATAGAATATTTAATTATTAATTATAGGTTAAATATATGTTAAAACTATTTAAAACAATTGGAGAGGACCGAAGATAAGGGAGAAACTAGGGAGGATTCAATTTTGATGATGGAAATTTGTTGGATTCAATCCAACTTTATATAACCTTTTCCCCTTCAGTCTTCATAGTACAGACCACCTAGAAATCCAGAAGAAAGATGAGCTTATTGATTTGATGTATCAAATAACAAAATTCAGTGGTCCCAAAGAAGATATAAATTGAGAAAGTCCTGGAAAATAAAGTGCTACAGAGGATTGTGCCTGACATCTGGATATAAACACATCTCAAACTACGACTGGCCCATGAACAGTGCTTAGTGCTTGGCCTGGTAAGTAAGACTCCCAGTATCCCAATGGAAAGCAAGTGGTAGAAGGTTTAAACAGCTGAGATGCTATTTCTCCTGACCCCCCGTGGAGAAGCAAGAGTTTGGAGTTTGAATTTCACAAGTTAGAGAAACAAAGTACACACTGTGTGCTTTCATTTAAAATTCCAAAAGGTCCATGCTTATAGGAAAGACTGTGGTCACAGAATTAAAGCACTCATTGAGAACCAAAAGCAAAACTGAAACAGACTTATCTGACAAATCTCCACACAAAAAGGATCAGTTCTTAATTTAGCTGCCTTCTAAAACAAAACTAAACACTGCTAAAAGACAGATAACAAAATCTAGAGTCTTTATAATGTATAATCACCAATGAGATAAATAAGTTATTTTTTTAAATTTATTTGTTTATTTTTGAGAAAGAGAGAGAGAGCACAAGCAGGGAGGGACAGAGAGAGAGAGGGAGACACAGAATCTGAAGCAGGCTCCAGGCTCTGAGCTGTCAGCACAAAGCCTGATGTGGGGTTCAAACTCATGAACCACGAGATCATGACCTGAGCCAAAGTCAGATGCTTAACTGAATGAGCCCACCCAAGCAACCCTAAATCAAAAGTTTTTGTTGTTTTTTTTTTAACACATGAAGTCACAGGAAAATGAGAGCCATTTCTCAAGGTCAAAGGAAGTAAAAAGCATAAAAATAAAAATAAAAACATAAGCCCAGAGAAAACTCCAATATTGAAATTAACATAGACACTGTATATTAGTTGTTGCAAATACAATCAATGACATAAGTGAAACCAAGATTAAAATAATTGATTTGGAATCTTAGCATTGATATAAGTGTAGAAAATAATTACACTAAAATTTTAGAAGGGAATACTACAATGTTTGAAATGAAAGTCATCAGATAGGCTTAACAGAAGATGAAAGAGGAAGGCAAATTGGTCAGTGAAACTGCAGACAGATTAATAGAAATTTCTCCAATTTGAATTACAGGGGAAATATTTTTTTTATAGTGGTTCCGATTTTTTTTTTTTTTCTCACTGCAGCAGCCCATATACTAAAACTCTAAGGATACAGAGATGATTAGCGTGGCCACAAGGATGACATGCAAAATCATGAACCCTTCCATATTATCAAAGAAGAAACGTAAATGAATAAAGAGACAAAGTAGTTCTGTGTTGACATTGAGGCAACATTAAGTGGTCTAACATGCATGTAACAGAAACCAAGAAGTAACTCTTTGTAAACAGATTGATGATTTTTACTACAGAAATTTAATGGAGAGTCCTTGCTTTGAAATTGCTTTTTAGGGGAAAAAATCTGGTTTGTCTTCATTTCTTATGGAAAAAAAAAATAATAATAAAATAAGAACAGCAACAAAACATTTGATTCATGGATTAAGTGGATTTGGAAGAATGGAAAGTAGTCACATAGACCTCTTCTTTCTGGGTAGCTTTTAACAAAGTATAAAACTTAAGAGAATCAAAATGGAAATGGCTTGGCTTCCTTTGAGAATATTTCTTTATTCATCATGACAACTCATAAGTTACCAAAACAAGTTTTATGGTGAGTGAAGGAACAGTTCTAACCTCTTTCAGAAAGAAATGCAATGTCTTTGCTTTGTTCTTTCTGTCATCTTTTGTATTATTAACAAAATTTGGTGACTGGTAAGATCCATGATTCATGAAAATCTGTTTTGAGAGTTCAATCTTTGTGTTAACACAGTTACTTACCTTAAACATGAATGATTATGAAAGTCTAATATGATTCATATGGTGATTAGCAGAAGAGAAATTAGAGGCTGAAGAAGTTAAAGATACATTTTGCAATTTCACATTTGGGATTGTTTTTTATTGAAGAGACCAACAACATAATATATAGTACTTCAACCAGAGTGAGCTTTAAGAGTTTATTTTCTAATATAAAATTTTAAAAAAAATTGGCTGTTGCAACATGTATTTCAAAGCTCTCTTTCCTCAATCATACCTGAATTGTCTTGCAGGTTTATACAACCTGACAGTCAGAATCCCGAAGGTAAATAATTTCTATTCCCAACAATGCATCTTACTTACATGTATTTCTTCTAAGGATATCAAAATAGTTTATGAACATAATGTTCACAGCATCCTTGAGAGGCAAACAAACTTGAGTATCATAATTAGAACTGAAATTCAAAGATATGCATTGCAGTTCTGTATTTAAAAAGCCATCCCAAAGGAATACAGTATTTACACACGGGAAAAAAATTATTGTGCTCTTTTTATTGTTTGGAGTTTTAAAAATCAGTTGCCAGGCAACTGGATTTTTTGTACATATAAATTGCTCTTATGATAGTTGCTTTTAAAAATCAATGATTATATTGATTACAGCTCTACTATGCAAATATCATCTGATATGCAGTTTTGTATATAAATAAATATAAATATAAATGTATATATTTCTCTTTGCTAATCACCATAGTAATAGTCATTGGGAGTTATAAATGAGCATTTTATTTCCAGTCATATAATTTTACATGTAAATTGAAAGACTGAGCAGAGTAAATGTGAGTATGAAATTTAATCTTTTCATTTGGAGAGTTGTTAAAGTTTTCTTTTCTTACTTGACATCAACTGTGAAGGTTGGCATTTCCCATTTTATAAACTAACATGAATATTAAGAAACCTAATAACTAAGGTGAACACATAGTTTAATATCGAAGCCAAGACAGTTTTTAGAGTAGAGTAGGTGCTATTAACATACACCTCAGAGTAACACACAGAAAACCAGGACAGAAACCAAATGTAAATTGGGGTATATGGTCATCCTACTATAGTACTCATAGTATAACTAATGTATTTTTGTTCTCAAAAAGAAGTCCTTAAAGTCACATTCATCTATCACCACAATTCTAAAGATTTTAAAAATTAGTCTTCTTCATTAGATTCATAGTGAGTTTTCACATCCAGTTAGTAATTGCTTATAAATTTTCCTGTTAGTCAACTAGACATGTATCTCATATACACTGCCAATTAATATATACAGGTAGCACTCATTCTATACCAGGCACTATTTTAAGTGCTTTATATTAATTAATTTAATCTTTACAGCAACCCAACACTTAAGTATTATTACTATATCATTTTCCAGATGAGCAAACTAAGGTATTGAGTGACTATTTGTTCAAGTTTCTACAAGACTAATCCAGAATTTGAGCCCAGGCTTCTTATTTGCCCCAAGGTCTTGCCTCTTCATTACCAGTAAAATACTTCCCCCTCCCATCTACCCATTCATCCATCAATGATACAGCAAGGGCTCTGACATTTTATTCTTCTCTAACAGGTTTTTTTTTTTTCAATTTTTTTTAAGATTTTATTTTTAAGTAATCTCTACACCAAACATGGGGCTCTAATTCACAACCTTGAGATCAAGAGTCACACACTTCACCAACTGAGCCACCCAGGCACCCCTCAATTTTGTTTTTAGAAATAATAGGCCATAATACAAGTTTCAATCCATGGCCTACAGCAGAAACATTTCATTTCATTAGAGTCAATGGCTATGTAACTATTTTAGTATACGGAAGGCAATTTAAGGTATGTTTTAAAAGTGTGTCTTCTAGAGTCTAACTTCCTGCTTTGATTCTTGCCTCTGCCACTTGTTAACTGCACACTTTTGGAAAAAAAAATCACTTCACATTTCTATGTATTGGTTTGTTTTTCTGTAAAACAGGCATATTCTCTCTACCTATCTCATTGTGTTGTAATATGGCTTAACTACATTAGTAAAACACTGAGAATAATGGTTAATAAACAAATAATTTTCAATAAATGTTAACTATTAGTATTAGAAAATATTTTTGAAGTTTAATTTAATGTGATTTTACAAATATTTAAACTATGTTTATTAGATGTTAGAGATACTAGGCACAAGCCATTTATAAAGATTTGTAAAATGTAATCCTTGTTTTAAAGGAAGTCATAGTTGTAGTATTAAATATCTAATGTTTTAGAATTAATGATTTTATAAATGTATAGTTTTTATTGCTAAGCCATCCAAAATGTCATTTTAATTGCCAATACCCAGATCCTAAACTGTCTAATAACTGTTGGTGAAAAATATTTTGCCAAATAAAATTATAAAATGTTTGCCAAAATTCTAAAATGGTGGGAAAGGGAGCTAACTTGCAATAATTTTGTTTCAAAAAAATCTTTGAAAATATACACAAGCACAAAAACCCAATTTTTGCTCAAGTCAAATTGTTTGACCACTGTTAAAATATTTTTATATAGTATTTTCCCTCATCGTTATAGTAGAGTCTGGATACAGGTATAGATAAAGATATTATATACATACACGTATATATACGTGTATGTATATAATATATATATATACACATATATATACACACACACACATATATGATATTCATATTAAACATACAGTTCTTTTATTCTGCTTGTATTTAATACTGCATCATGAAATTTACCTATTAAATATTAGAATGTTGTATAATATCTATCAAACTGACATATTGTAATTTATTTAATCTTGTCTAACTTTAAATTTTCCTTATTTGTATCTACGACAAATAAGGCCAGTGTTACAATACCCTCATTTTGCATAGAACCCTGGTAAATTTCATAAAATTTATTTCTAGACTGAAAGTAAGATTTAAATAGTTTTAAAATTACACTAGGTATATATTGCCAAAATAGTTTTTCCATATTGTGATTCCAATTTATAGTTTTTCTTAAGTGAACAAGGTGATTTTGAATTTGAGACACTTAAAATTTGGCACATACTATATATTCACAAATGATACAGAGAAATTAGAAAGCAAATGTGACAAAATATTAAAAATTATTGGATCTGACAAAGTTTTAATAGACCTTCATATATTCCTTGCAACTTTTCTGATAAAAGCCAACAAATATGCAAGAAAAACAACAGCATATATATACGCTGGTGTTAAAAATGTATGTACAAATGTCATATATGACAAAAATAGCACAAAATATGAAAGGTGCAAACAGAATTATACTACTGCAATTTCTGTAACAACTATTAAAAGTAATTCAAAGATACATAAATGAAAAGCCAACAAAGGAGTAAGAACTAATTATAAAATAATAACAATAATAATACTCAATACTAAAGGAGGCAAAAATGTATATATAAAGAAATAAAAAATGGAATAGGTTAACAGAAAGTATAGAGTAAAACGCCAGAGCTAAACCCAACGGTTTTAAAAAATAGATTAACTGTAAATAGATCTAATACTTCTGATTTAAGACAGAGATTTGGAGACCGGATACAAATACAGGAACCAATTGTATGTTTGCAAAAGAGAAGCACCTTAATTACTAACATAAATTAATTAATTAATTAATTAATTAATAAAAATTATAAAAGGAGAGGATGAAAGAACTTTACAGTGCAAAAGCAATCATGTGAAAGCTGATGTGGATATTACCATTAGGGAAAATTAACAAGGTGTATTTCGTTATCTTGAAAGGTTTAATTCATAAATAAGGTTGTGTGTACGGGGTGTCTGGGTGGCTCAGTAGGCTGAGTGCCTGACTCTTGATTTTGACTTAGGTCATGATCCCAGGGTTCTGGGATCAGGCCTCGCATGGGGCTCTGCACTGAGTGTGGAGTTTGCTTACGATTCTTTCTCCCTTTCCCTCTACCTCCCTCCTTCCTTCCCTCTCTCTCTCCCCCAATAAAAAAAAAGAAGTTTGTGTATGAATGTCTTTCAAATATACGAAATAAAAATGAAACAGAAAATTAAGATAAATCTGCAGTCACAGTGGGACAATTTTTCATCTCTGAGTAATTGATAGAACAACTAAAAGTCAACTGGTTATGGTATAGATCTAAACTACACTATGAACAAAACTCTTTTAAAGATCTCTACATCTAACACTTATGGAATACACATTTAAAATATATATATATATATATAGCCTATTCATCAAGATAGAACATATGGTGGGAAATGAAAACATATTACACTGCAGAAGATCAAACTTGTAAGAGTATAATCAAAGCATTAAATTAGAAATCAATAAATACAATATGAGGAAAACTAACATATTTCACAAAACATATAACAAGTAACACTAGAAAATACTGCCAATTGAAAAAAGATGAAAATACCATATGAACATTTGTGTGACTTAGCAAAAGCAATGTTCAGAAAGAAAAGCTTTAACATCTTGGAAGAGGGAAAAGGTTAAAATAATGATGGTCTGAAACCAATATTGATTGGTTTCAGTCCCAATATGTAAAGGGATTGAAAGTTACCATATCCAGTGTATCAACAAGAAAAAGGTACTCAAACTTAAACCATTTTATCATTTGACCCATGAGAACTAAAGTTGCAGAAGAAACCACAATTCTAAAATCTGAAGGCACAGGCACATCAAAAGAGCCACAGACAAGATATGCTTACCCAGAGCACAAGTTGCTTAAGCCATAAATTAGGAGAGAAATTTAAATGGTCATTTTGACACACTTCTGGAGCTTGAGTGTGTACTAGTTTGAATGAGAAACTCCTGGGAGCAGAAGTCTTTCACACTTTCACAGACTTTATCTCCAGGAATTCCACCAGGTCTCATGATAAAAATGTGAGAAAGATACCCACCAGACTCTGGCAGGGGAAGGAGAAAAATTATTATTGTAAACTTCTTCCAGAGTATTCTGAATAGCAAAGCATAGCCTTCAAGGGCATTGATTTTATTAGAGCCTCATCCCAGTGTGGAAGAGTAGTCCTTCCAATCCGTCCCCTTCTAGCATATTTTGTATCAGCAGGGTACTGGGTGGGTGGGAAGAAATCTATACCAATGGAAAAATAGTTTGAATGTCATAGTCTTGATGCACAGGACAACTAAGAGAATTATTTTAATCATAAAACTATAGAAAGCATTCCCTATTCCACACCTGACCACAACATAAAAATAGACCTCTGTATAAAAACAATGGTACCGAGCTGAAAGTGGTGCAACATGTAGTCTCTCTTAGGAGGAGTACTTACAAAAGCTCAAAGTTGAAGGAGAAGACACAAACAAGGACATTAAAGAAATGTGAAGCCTCTGAAACCTGCAATGACAGTAAATACTAAACAGTACTCAACTTCTATCCAGGTTAACATAAATCATCACACTGATGGCCTCCCATCTCAGTTTTTGTTACCTGATACATCATGTTCAGCATTCACTGAAAAATGAGACATTCCAAAAAGTGAGAAAACACAGTCTGAAGCGACAAAACAAGAAAAAGAATCAGATTCACCTATGACAAAGATTTTGGAATAATAAGACATGGAATTTGAAACAACTATGATTGGTATGTTAAGGATTTTAATGGAAAAAATAGGCAGCACATAAGAATAAACAGCATGCAAGCAGAGAGACAGAAACTCTAAAAAATAATCTAAAATATATGCTAGAAATCAAAACATTGTAACAGAAATGAATGTCTCTGATAGACTCATCTGTAGAATAGTTATGACCAAGGGAAGAATCAATGAGCTTGAAAATGTCAGTAAAACTTCTCTAACAAAATTGAAAAAATAAAAATAAAAATAATCCCAGAAAATCCAAGAACTGTGGAGCAATTTTAAAAGGCATTATATAAGTATATTTTGAATATCAGAAAGAGAAAAAAGTAACAGAAGACATATTTAAATTACTAATGGCCAAGAACTTCCCAAATGAATGAGATAGCCAACCACAGACCCAAAGAGCTCAGAGAACAACAGGATAAATAGCAATGAGAACAAAAACCTGTACCTAGAGATGTATTCAAATTGTAGAAAAACAAAAACAAAAGAATATCCCAAAAGAAGCCAGAGGAAAAATACACCTTTACCTTTAAAGGAAGAAGATAAGATTTACAGCAGACTGCTTATTAGAAAGTATACAAGGAAGGGGCGCCTGGGTGGCTCAGTCGGTTGGGCGTCCGACTTCGGCTCAGGTCATGATCTCACGGTCTGTGAGTTCGAGCCCCGCCTCGGGCTCTGGGCTGATGGCTCAGAGCCTGGAGCCTGCTTCCCATTCTGTGTCTCCCTCTCTCTCTCTGCCCCTCCCCCGTTCATGCTGTGTCTCCCTCTGTCTCAAAAATAAATAAAACGTTAAAAAAAATTTTAAAAAAAAATTAAAAAAAAAAAGAAAGTATACAAGGAAGAAGATACTGGAATGAAATATTTTAAAATACTGAAATTAAAAACACCAATCTAGAAATGTATAGAAGATAAAATTATCTTTCAAAAATGAGAAAAATAATCATTTTATCAGAAAAACTAAAAATGAGGGAATTCATGAATACCAGACCTGCTGCGGAAGAAGTATTAAAAGAAGTTCTTCAGGGGGGGAAAATGATGTAGGAAGAAATGAGGAAATGAAAGATATAAAGATTGGAAATGAATAACTGTCTTTATGTTCAGAGAACATGATTGCCTATTTAGACATACTAACACAGGATGAATAAACACAGTCCTACCATAGAAGCCAGCAATCATACTCCTATGTATTTACCTAACAGATTTAAAACTTATGTCCACACAAAATACTGTAGGTTAATAGTTATAGTAGTTTATTCATAACTGCAAAAAATGAAAACCACAAACATACTCTCAAATAGGTGAATGAATACACAAACTGTGGTACATCCACACAATAGAATATTGTTCATTAATAAAAAGAAAGGACCATTAAGATGCAAAAAGACATACTTGCATCTTTTTTTGTTTAAAAATTTTTTTTTAACGTTTATTGATTTTTGACACAGAGAGAGGCAGAGCATGAATGGGGGAGGGTCAGAGAGAGGGAGACACAGAATCTGAAACTGGCTCCAGGCTCTGAGCTGTCAGCGCCGGGCCCCACGCAGGGCTCGAACTCACGGACCATGAGATCATGACCTGAGCCGAAGTTGGACACTTAACCGACTGAGCCACCCAGGCGCCCCAAGACATACTTGAATCTTAAAGGTATATTCCTAAGCAAAATAAGTCAGTCTGAAAAATTTACATACTGGATGATTCTAATTACATGATATTCTGTTAAAAAAAACTGCAGAGATGATACAAATGTTCAGTGGTTGTAAGATGTTCAGAGAGAAGGGTCGATAGGGAAACATAGTTTTTTTTTTTTTTTCAGTCTAATAGAACTTTTTGTACGATGTGGTAATAGTATATACCTTATACTATATATTTGTAAAAATAATAATAACTTTACTGTGCAAAAAGTGAAGATTAATGTATACAAATTTTAAAATAATTTCACAGGTTGGGGAATCCTCTTATGGAATGAAAAATGTGCAAAAATAATCTAACTTAATTGTATTAAGCAACTTCACTAAAGGGGCGGGATAAAAATGCTCTGGAAATGAGAAGAGTCTGTAAGACTAAGGCATAAGCAAGTGTACATAAGTACTGTACTTTAGTTGATAAAGTTATTTCCCATGGAAATGCAAATTAAATTAATAATTCTAATAGTGCTATACTTGTATACCGGAGTTGAAAATTTAAGGAAATGTGTAATGGCTGGTAGAAGTCAGGTTTCTCACTTTTAGACAGATAATAGATAAATAAGCAAGGTGAAGAGGACAGAATGATCCATATAGTAAGAGATTAGGATTGGAGACAGAATAAACTCATGTGTAGCTCTGCATTGATACAAAGTTACATACAGAAATATTTATAGATATGTATATATACATAGGTATGGATATGCACAAATTTACTTACTGTAAACTGGGATGAAATACAGAAGAAATAACACCTCAGTAGTAACAAACATGCCTAGCATCCAGATCTTAAAGTCTAACTTTCCAATTTAAAAAAAACCATAAGGACTATTAATAAATGGCTGATTATAAGACTGATATAGGAAATGAATAAAATAAGCCTGAGAACTTGTAGCACAAGAAAGGAAGGGAATACTTTAAAAAAATTATGGACAGGGGTGCCTGTGTGGCTCAGTTGGTTGAGCATCCCACTCTTGGTTTCAGCTTGAGTCATGGTGTCATGGTTCACGGGTTCGAGTCCCGTGTCAGGCTCTGTGATGATAGTCTAGAGCCTACTTGGGATTCTCTCCCCCCCCCCCTTTCTCTGCTTCTCTGCATCTCTATCTCTCTCAAAATATATAAACATTATTTTTTAAATGTTAAAAAATTATGGATAAATATCAAAGCGCACAGGAGCCAACTAAAAGATCTCACAATGACCAACAATGAAACCCCTGAGAAACAAAATAAAATAGCATTGAATTAAAAGCATAAAATAAATATCCATGAGTCCATACTGATATAAATAAATGATTAAAATGAATAAATGGAGGACAGAAGCTAAATCTCCCATGCAGAAGAATTCCTAATAACTTATGTAGATATTCCTCCTTCAAGTAGGTCCAGCATAACTCTCCATTCCTTAAGTGTAAGATTCTCATGAGTCCATTCCAAAAAATGTATTATGTAAGGAGAGAAAAGAGAATAACTTCACAATGGAGAAGTCTAACTAACCTGACAAAAGCTAGGTGTTAAGCTAAGCTTAACATCAAGAGTGATAAGTCATGTTAGGATAGTGTGTATCCTTGATGTGATGATAATGGTACTTTAGCTCTATGGTCTTCCTTCCAAAAGACGTAATTCCCACCTAACTATGAGAAAGACATGAGACAAATCCATATATAGAGATAATATACAAAATACCTGATTAGTACTCCTAAAACCTGTCATGAACATCAAAAGCAAGAGAAGTCTATGAAAGGGGCACAACAAAGAAGAGACCAATGAAATATGGTACCTAAATTCAATGTAGTATCTAAATGGGATCCTGGAACATAAAAAGAACAGTTAAAAAATAAGTAAATTTTAATAAGGTTATGTGAGATATTAGAAAATATAGATATTAGTGTCTAACCTGGGTTCCTAGCACAGAACTCTTAAATTCTTTGGAATTTCCTAAGTGGTAAGACCATAAGGAGCATTTTTTTTAACCTCTTTGAATTTCCTGGGTGGTAGTGTCCTCTGTTCTGATGAGGTGATTTTCCATGGGCTCCTGAGTAGAGCTAGTCTGTAGAAAGAGAAAACCATGAATGGAAGCTTGGAATTTTCAGCCCCACCCCCATTCTCTACAGAGGGTACAGAGGATACAAATGGAGTTAATAATTTATCATGCTTCTGTGATGACGCCTCCATATGAATCTTAACATTATGGTGTTCAGAAAGTTTCCAGGTTGGAACATGAGGAGGTGCTGGGAGAGACACCTGGAGATAGCATGGAAGCTCTATGCTCTTTTCTACATACGTTGACCTATGTATCTTCTCCATCTGGATTTTTATCTGTATCCTTTTTCATGTCCTTTTATAATAAGCTGATTAAAAGTAACCTGTGTTCCTGAGTTGTGTGAGCCCTTCTAGAAAATAAATGGAGCCCAAGGAGAGAGTCCTGGGAGCCTCCAATCTATAGCCTGCAGGTCAGCTGCACAGTTAACAAGTTGGATTAGGATTGGCATTTGGAGGGTGGGAAGCAGCTTTGTGAGACTGAGCCCTTTATCTGGTGGGATCTGATGCAGTTTCTAGGTAGGCAGCATCAAAATTGAGTCACGCTGTAGGACACCCAGTGGTGGTGCAGAATTGCTTGAGATGGGGAGAAAAAACAAAAAACAAAACAAAAAAACTTCACACATCCCGTGTCAGAAGTGTTGTAAGTATGATAGTAGTGTGAGAGTAAAGATGAACCATGAGAGGAAAAGTGAGTTTTCTGAGTCAGATTAGTTAATGATAATATACAAATAAAAACATCAGTGACAGAAGGTTCCATTTTCAGAGGTGGAAAAATAACTGATTAAAATCAAATTAAGTAAGAGGAAAAAAACAATGAAGAATAGAAAACACTAAGACAGAAAATCAAAACATTATAGAGATAATACAAAAAAAAAAAAACCCTAACATTTGATATCTCTAAGAGTTGAGTGTGGGGGCTTTTAAATACAATTCACAACAAAATCAAGAAAAAACAATTCACCAATGTGAGGAATGATAAAGTAGACATTATAGATCCTCAACCTTATAATGATAAAATGTGATTATATGAACAACGTTTTGGCAAGTAAGGAGAAGAAATAAGGTGACAGAAAAATACAACTTACCAATGCTGACCCCCAAAAGAAACAGAAAATCCCAACAGTCATAAATGTCTAAAGAAACAATTAATATTTAAAATTTTCTCATATACTTCTTTTTCCTTGCATTATCCACTACCATTTCACTGACCCTATTGTCCTAATGATTTCTCTAAGCATCTAATATTTTGTAAATTTTATATTATTATTATATATATTGACTTATAATTCTTTCTTATAACTAAAGATACATTTAAACACTAAGTCAATGAGAAGTGGCAAGCAATAAATATTCTCCTGTAAAACAAATTACTTTTTCCATTCCCCCCCAAAGTTACTCTATTAGGACTTATTTCTTTCAGAGAAAAGGAAAAAGAAAAAAAAAAGTAATCCCCAAACTCTATGGAGTACTTAATATCACACTATTCTGGTAACATCTTTAGAGTGTAACAGAATCTTATTACCCTGTCATTCCAATACTAGTTAATTTTAGATTCACAGGATTTCCTTTGTAGATATTCCTAATAACAGATTTTCTTGTTTATAAAATTTCACTCTTTAAATTATCATTTTTATATTTTTAATTCAAGAATGTTCATCTTTCCCTGAGAACTCTTCTGTATTCTAAATTCTGTGTTCCATTTCAGTGGAAAAAAGTGATAATCCTGAAAAAAGACAAGATGTACTAAGTAAATATGGGACTGCTAAATAAGCTACCTCTCATATTATACAAGTACAGAAAAAGACACTCTCTGAAATGAAATTAAAAAAAAATAAAGATATGACTAGAGATGCTTGGTTATTGGTTGGAACCACTAAAAATCATTAATAATATATAAATATGCTACTTATGTTACCATAATATTATCTGTAAAAGCTCACGAAGATGAGACTCTCAAAAATTTAATGAAAAGTTTGATGCCTGTTCTCAGAAATACTTCTCTTGAATCTGACTATTAAAACAAATCTGTATTCTCCTCAGATGCATTGCATTATGACTGTCTGTAGCTGTGCCAAGAATCAACGTGGCTTCAGAAGGACAGGGATGCTGACAGGATTTAAAGGTAGAATAAAGTATAATTTTTTTTTCACTTTATGTCCTTCTTTAAGGAAAAATAAAACATTTGATTCTTCCAAAATAGCTATTATTTTTTCTTTCAGGCAGAAAGAAAACCAGGCAGAATAAACATCTCATTTGAAATAGCTCTTGGTATATTAACCTTTTCCCCCTGCATCACACCTACAAAATGTTTTATTTCAAATGAGATGGGAGCTTGGGAACAAACTGTAACTAAAAACATACTAATTGGCACTGATGGCTAAAATTATTAGTAAAACTATCTTATTTTAGTCTTTACCACAGTACTATTCGGTATTTTTTTTTCATTTTCTACATTTCAAGAAGTAAAGTAACAGTGATTTTACATAACCTGTCTTCCCAGGTTTATAAGGAATTAATGAGGACTTTGAATCCAATATTGTCTTTCTCTAAAACATGCCTTCTTTACCTCTAAATTCATGTTGCTTCTCTATTTCTAAGTGAAAAGTCTAGTTCTTCCTTTCTGTATACGTACATTGCTTTAAAAAATGTTTTAAAAATATGTGCACTGTCTGGTAAAATGAGGGACAGCAAAGCTTAGTTTGAACCACCAGAGATTTTTGGAAATGCTAAGAAAAAAAAAAGTAGACAATAAACACAAACTGTGAAATGTCCTAAGATGACTACAAGTTCTCCTTGTCACTCAGAATGTGGCTGAACTGAAATTCTTAGTAACTAAAAAGGGGGTTTAGTGTCCTAAACAGTAGATGACCAGTGGCCAGAGCACTGGTAGTTGTAAAAAAGAAAAAAAATAGAAGAATACGTGACTCTATAGAGATTTTCAAAAGTACCACACAATTAGCAAGTATTTCAACTTAAATGACAAAAACAAATGAAATATTTTATTCGTCCCTCTGTTCTTACAAAAGAATTCCTCTCTCTCCCTTCCTCATGGCAAGTTCCTTTATCCACTGATGAGCTGGTGTGGAGAAAAGGGAAACCCAATGAAAGTCAAACAGAAGTTGAATGCCATATTTACATAATGAAAATTACCGTAACAGACTCTTATTGTACATTTTCCTAAACTCCATGTGCTCTACTGCTTTCCATCCTATTTCCACTCTACTGCTCCATGACTGCAAACTCTGAGTTTCCCCTCCCCCTTTTTAAACCTTGATCTCCAGAAAGAGGATTTTAGGGGTAGAAGAGAGTCCCTTCAATACCAACTGACTACAGACCTCAGTTATTCTAAACAGAATATTAAATCTGATATGAAGTATTGTAAAAGGAAATGAAATTTATTTAGAAAACATCCAATTGCTATTTCATTTAATGTATCTGAATCATTTAAAAACTGTCCATAAATGATCTAAATAACCCAGAAAATGCCCAAATGATTATTAGAAGAATAATTTTAATTTTGAAAATGTAGTGAAATAGTACATAGGAAATATTAGGATTAAATTCTGATATTTGCCCCTAAACAAAAGTCTGTTTATGGCATTTACATGGTTAACAGAAAACAGCAATTAAAAAAAAAAAAAAAGCGAAAGTACAGAGAAAGCAGACTGGCTTCAAGGTGGTTGTAGGCTACTGACTCAGACTGACCTTAATAAGACACCCAGGGAGCAGTTCACCTACTGATAACGAAAATGAAATCTGCACTTAGTAAGGCTGGCAGCTACCCCCTCACTTCGAGCTTTAACAAGTCAATTGACATACATGTGACCCACACTACGAAGAGGAGAGTCTGACTTCACAGAGGGATATCCTGTCTAGAAAAACTGCTAGAAGAGACAGCAGTCAAGTAGCCAACATACTTACTATTTAAAGGAGATTTAGACAGTCTACTGAACCCATGAATATATATTACAACAGCTCATTATTCACATTTCAAATTATCTATGAGGGAATGTCTTTACAGCTCTGATGAAACTTTCAGCTACTTTTCATTTCTGAAAGTTCTGAAAGTAACTTTGGGATGAAATAGAACTACTTTAAAAAAACAATTAAAAGCCTAGGTATAAGGGAAATAATTCATATGAAGTCACTTCTTCTAAATGACTACATTTTTGCAAGATATTTCTGGGAACAGTTAAGAAAGGATTACAGCTTGAACATGAACTTAATCTGATCCTAGCACAGAAAAACTGCTTTCTTAATTTCTTTTCCAACCTGAAAAACTCTTTATTCTAAAGGAAATCAAAGTGGGCCAGATTTTCTTTTTTATAGTTCTATCATTTTAGTAATCACGAAAAATGCTTCTACAGCAATGTTTTTGAAGTAACCTAAAGGTCATTTTAAACAAAATGCCATAATTCAAGTGGTTTTGAAGCAAAGTAACTTATACACACAAACATACAGCTTATTTCTAAGTCCTTCATTTCTTCAGTTGTTAAATAAATTGAGAAAAGCAGCTCAGATTCCTTGTTCCAAAGTATGCTACCACAAACTTTAAGTCTCAGAAGGTAACAACACAAAAAAAATCAATTTCTGAAAACATGTCCTCTTAAAAAAATTTAAATACAGGATATAGAAATCTTTTATATTGAATTTTCCTTAGTTGAATAAATTAAAATCATTTATGTTTTGTGTAACAGCTTTACTGAGGTTTAATTGACATGCAATACTGCTATTTTTCAAATCTGTAGTTTGATAGGTTTTGACATATATGAAACCTTCATCACAATCAAGATAATGAATCACCACCAAAAGTTTCTTTGTACCCTTTGTAATCTCTTACTCTGTTCTTTACCCCTTTCAACTAACAGCCTCCCAGTACTTACACACCTAATCCTCAGGCAATCATGATCTGCTTTCTTTCATTATACATTAGTTTTTATTTTCTAGTACTTTATTTAAATAGAATCAAGTAAGTACTCTTTGTGTGGGGGTGGGGGGTAGAGTCTGGCTTATTTCATTCAGCATTTAACTGCTGAGCAGTACTCAATTGCATGGCTAATAAGACAGTTTGTATATCCATTCACCTGGTAAGAGATATTTGGGTTGTTTCTTATTTTCGACTCTTAAAAATAAGTCTGCATTTATGTACAAGTCTTTGTATAGGCTATATACTTTTGTTTCTTTGGGATAAATACCTAAAAGTGAAATGGCTGAGTCAAACAGAAGGTATATATTTAACTACTTAAGAAATTTCTAAACTGTTTTCCAAGGTATTTGTACCATTTTACACTCCTCAGCAGTGTATGATAAACTTCCACTTGGTCAGTATCTTTACAAATACTTGGTATGCTTAATATTTTTTTTAAATTTTACCCATTCTTATAAGTGAGGTGGTATCTCTTATACGTGAGGTTCAATTTGCATTTCCCTACTGAACAATCATGTTAAATATATTTTCATGTGTTTGTCATTCACATATCTTCTTCAGTCAAGTGCCTGTTCAAATTTTGTGCCCATTTTTAATTTTATTTTTTTCCAGCTTTATTGAAATATAATTGACATGAGATTGTGGAAGTTTAAAGTGTTCAATGTGATGATTTGATACGCACATACATTACTGCAAAATACCACAATAAGTGTTAGTTAACAGTCTTCACCTCACATAATTATGATTTCGTTTTTGTTGTTCTGGTGAGAACATTAAAAAGTTCTGTTCTTGGGGTGCCTGG
Source organism: Panthera leo (assembly GCF_018350215.1). Classification (NCBI taxonomy): domain Eukaryota; kingdom Metazoa; phylum Chordata; class Mammalia; order Carnivora; family Felidae; genus Panthera; species Panthera leo. The sequence goes on from NC_056682.1 coordinate 57,171,956, forward strand.
GTGGCTCAGTCAGTTAAGCGTCTGACCCGCCCTCCCTCCCTCCCTCCCTCTCCCTCTCTCTGTCTCTCTGTCTCTCTGTGTGTCTCTCTCTCTCAATAAATAAACTAAAAAAAGAAGTTCTCTCTCATAGCAACTATCAACTATATAATACAAAATTGTTAACTATGGCTTCCATGTGTACCTTAGCCCCTGGTACTTACTCATTATAAAACTATAAATTTGTATTCTTTACCAACATTTCCCCATTCCTTCTATACCTCATCTCCTGGCAACTACTCTGTTTCTAAGAGTTTTTGATTCCACACAAAAATGAGATCATACAGTATTTGTCTTTCTCTGTCTGACTTACTTCACTTAGTATATAATGATAATGCCTTATGGGTCCATGAATGCTGTTGCAAATAGCAGGGTTTCCTTTTTATGGCTGAATAATATCCACTGTGTGTGTGTGTATCACATTCTATTTATCTATTCATCTGTCAATGCACATTTAAGATGCTTCCATATCTTGTTTGCCTACTTTTTAAAACTGCATAGTTTGTTTTCAAATTACTGAGTTTTAAGGGTATTTTATATATAAATCCTAGATAGAAGTCCTTTATCAGATATGTGATTTGTCATTATTTTCTTCCAGTCATTAGCTTGTCTTTTTATTCTCTTAAAATGTCTTTCAACGAGAAGTTTCTTGATTTTTATAAAGTCTAATTTATAATGTTTTTTAGTGAATTGTACTTTTGGTGTTATATGCAAAGAAATTTCACTTAGCCCAAGGTCACAAAGATTTTTTTTCTTTATGTTTTCTTCTAGAATTTTACAGTTTTAAGTTTCACATTTAGATCTATGACCCATTTTTGAGTTGAATACTTTGAAGTATGATTCACAGTTTATTTTTTGCATGCAGGTATCTCATTTTTCTAAATCCATATACTGAAGACTATCCTTTCTCCACTGAATTACTGCTGTAGTTTGGTTGAATATCAATTGGCCATATGTGTGTGGGCGTATTTTTGGACTCTTGTATTTTGTTTACTCTATTTGTATATTCTTAATTGTCTTAACTTCTGTGGCATTATAATTTTAAAATTAGGTGATTCAATACCTCCAAACTAGTTATCTTTCAAAATTGTTTTGGCTATTCTAGTTCATTTGCATTTCTGTGTGAATTATAAAATCAGTTTGCCAATTATACAAAAAAAAAAAGAAAAGAAGAAGAAGAAGAAGAAGAAGAAGAAGAAGAAGAAGAAGCAGCAGCAGCTGCCTGCCAAAATTGTGACTGGAATTCCACTGAATCTATACATAAATCTGGGGAGCAACATCATAATAATATGGAGCCTCTAACCCTCCATTTATTTAGGTCTTCTTTAATGTCTCTTAGCAATATTTGTAGTTTTGGTGCATAGAGGTTTCACATTTTTTATTCAAGTCATACCTATTTCACATTTTTAAAATTATTGTAAATTGTATTATTTTTAATTTCAAATTATTTGTTGCTAGAATATAGAAATAATTTTTTTTGCATTGATCTTGTATCCTGTTAGTTTTAACAGTTTTTTGTTTTGTTTTTTTTACGTAAGATTTTGTGTGCACAGAATGATGCTGGCTACAAATAAGGACAGGTTTACTTCTTCCTTTTCAATCTGTCCTTAAACTTGAAAAAATTAAAGACTGAAAAGATTTAGTGTAGGAGATGCTTAAGAAACGTGTATTATTCTCTCTCTCTCTCTCTCTCTCTCTCTCTCTCTCATACACACACACACACACACACGCACGCATACACACACACATGCACACACAGGCGCGCGCACACACACACACACACACACACACACACACACACACACGTATATATACTGCTATGGACTGAAATTCAAATGTTGAAGCCTAAACCCCTAGTGTGATGATTTTGGAGATGGGACCTTTAGGTGAGGTCATGAGGGGTAGGGCCCTCATGATGGGATTAGTACATTTGAAAAGACTAGAGAGCTTGTTTCTCTCTTTGCTATATGAGAACACAGTAAGTAGGCGGTTGACCACAAGCTAGACAGAGAGCTCTCACCTGACCATCCTGGCACCTGATCTTAGACTTTCCAGCCTTTAGAACTGTGAGAAATCAATTTCTGTTGCTTAAGCTACACAAACATTTAGTCCATTTGCAAAAGGGATAGTTTTACACACACACGGCCTGATTAGATTAACACACATACACATGTGTGTAAAACTATCCCTTTTGCAAATGGATTAAATGTTTGTGTTCCCCTGAAATTCCTATATTGAAACCTTTTTTGGCATTCCCTAACTAATTCCAACAATGTGGGGGGGGGGGGGGTGTTCTCCATACACATTACAAAGCATTTCTCAGGCACTAGCTGGATGTCTGCGAATTTAACTCAATTCTGACACTATGTATCTGGAGATAGCATCAGATTCCACAGGGCTCCTCTGACAAGCCTACCTCCTAACCCCCACTTCAGATGCCAGTCTCAAGGCCCAGGCTGTTATCTATGCTTCTGACCAACCTGCTACAAACTGGAGGTTCTAACCACCTTTTGCTTAGGTTCTTTTAATTTGCCTGAGCAGCTCACAGAACTCAGGGAGACACATTTACCAGCTGATTAGAGAATATGATAAAGGATATGAATCAACAGCCAGATGAAGAGATACATATGATATGCTGAAGCCCTAAGTATGAATAAAGAACAGATATATCTGAGAAATATACATTTCAAGGACCAAATTATAATTTATATAAATACAATAATCTGAATGTCCAAATATATCTTTCTTACAAATCATTACATCATAGAATATAATTCCCAATGTTCTGATATTGGGAGGTGGAGCCTTTGGGAGGTGATTACATCATGAAGGGAAAGTCCTCATGAACAGGATCAGCGCCCTTATAAAGAGACCCAGAGTGCTCCCTCATGCCTCCAAGATGTGAGGACACAGGGAAGAGACAGATGTTGAAGAAGCAGGAAATAAGTTCTCATGGGACACTGCATCTCCTGGGGCTTTGATCTTCCCAGCCTCCAGAACTTTGTGGAATGAATTTCTGTTGTTTATAAGCCACCCAGTCCTTGGCATTTTGTTATAGCAATGTAAATGGACCAAGACATCCTCCTACTTATCTCAAAATAGCACCCTGAAATTTGAGACATTATGATCTAGTGTAATCAAGGAAGTACACTTCCAGGCTAAACAGAGCTGTTTCAGTATACTAAGAAGGTTAATATGATAATTAACAACTGGAGCTATACCAAATCATCAACTTTTGTTTGGTGATTGTCACAATCAAGCACACAGTATATAATTTCCAAAATCTTGGTAATTTCAGACTTATAGTTACCTCTTTAGCAAAGGAGTACTGACAGGATCCTACAACTGATCTCTAAAAAAACTTTCATATTCTATTCAAAAGTATCAAAATATAAACATACACATACTGAATGATTAATTCTAAACACCAAATACAATATAATCAAATGCAGTTTAGAACAATTCTAAATAAAAAGTATTCAGAATTTACAGTATACATGTCATTTAAAGCTGTATTTTAAAACTAACTAGGCTCATAAAACATAACCATTCAGTAATACAACTCCCTTCTGCATTTTTGATAAATTATGTCCATAACAGAGGTAATTGTGGGAAAAAGAACATGATTTACATTTGTAAATCAACCCCAGCTATATTGTGAAAGGGAATTTAAGCCAGAAAATATTTCTTCTGTCAGTACTTCCATTTCACTTCCATGTTTATTTAGCTGAAGAAACACATACATACATACATACATACATACATACACACACACACACACACACACAAAGTTGAAATGGGGATCTTATTATTTCATGTGTTAACTCTTATTAATAAGTACTTAAAATAAAAATCCTGATTTATCATATTAATAATTATTAACAATTAAGGTTAAATTTAACCCTCAATTTAATTATTGTCACCATTCCAAATTTTCAGTCATTTAATAATTGCTTTTATTAAAGCACTATTCTAACTTTAAAGCTTATCAATTTTATTATTGTTTGAAAATTAATATGTTTCCAAACTGAATGAATGAACCCAGAAAATGAAAAAGCAAGAGAATACATTGTAAACACATTTTTGTCAATACCAATATTATCAATTCCTTTAGATTTCTAAGAAACGTAGATTCCTAATTGAGGAATTCAGTTAGAGATACTGGCCCAAGAGAATTCTACTCCTAACTACCAAAGAAATACACTATGACATTATTGTTCATTTAAATAGTCTCTAAACAAATAAAAATCTACTTTTATTATATACTTTCCTAAACAACGGATTAATTTAATTAAATTATACTTAATCCTCTAAAATTGATCCTAATGAATAATTTAAAAAATAAAAATCACTCCATTTGTAAAATTCATTTTCTAGATAGATTTTTGACTCATGCTTTTCTCTACTTATAGGGGATATGTCATGACTAATAATGTACATTGTTAAGATGTCAAATTTTGTTCAAAATGTAATTGAACTCACACAAATGTATAGTATAATGAGATTTTTTTCAAGAGCACTCTAACTACAGGATAGAAAATCACAGATTGGCATGGGAAGAGACTAGAGTTAAGAGGCTGTTATAGTAAATTAGGTAAGAGATGAACAAAAGAAAAGAAAGGGAAGACACAGCACTTTTAATTATCTATAAGTATTTCTATATGACTTGTGATTTATTTATTTTGGTTAAAAAACAGTGAAACATTAAGCATGTAACTGGTTTTCTGACTTGAGCACTGCAGAATAAATTAGTGGTAATGATGGATTCTGAAACCAGACTGCCTTGGTGTATGAGTCAAGGATGACTACTTACCAGATGTGTGACTTTGATCTAATGTTACCTGTACATCAATTCTGTCATTTGGAAATGGAGTATAATAACTGCACCTATTTCAAAAATTAAAGGATTAAATATGCTAATGTGTTTATAGCCCTTTATGTTCACATGTTCACAAACTGTTAGCTATTGTGGTACACTGTTCACTGCAACCGGAAGAACAGATTTTAATAACACCTGTCTATAATTTTGCTTGTAAATATGCATTGGGGATGCCTCTAAGATATCCCAGTGGGTATGTTCTAAAGGCAGTTGCATGTGCTACTTTATATTCCTGAAGTGGGATCTTAATTAGAGTTTGAGTTATGAAATCAACAGTAAGGAGATAGTAATAACTATAGTCATAGAAGTGTAAGAATATTTTTATAAAATATATGAAAGGTAAGGGGGGAAAGAAGGAAGCTTGGGTCAGAACATCAAGTAAAACAAAAATATAAGTGAAAGATGAAGACAGTGGTCATGTTAAGTATAATGTAGCAAGCCAAAGAGTGATACTAAAGGATGAGAAACTTGTGAAACATGGTGAAATCATAATTTAAAATGTTGGGAAAAGCCTGTAAAAGGTGAGGAGAAATAGGTATTGAACTTGTTTGAAAATTAAGAAAATGAAAACTTTGGTGACTTTGGGAAGAGCAGCTTGTATCAGGTAGGGGTGTGGGATAGAAGGCAGATAGATTTAGGTTGAGAAATGTATGGAAAATGAGAAAACCAAGACTCCAAGTCTAGGTAATTCCTTTTGAGAAGTTTTGATAAGCAAAATTAGTGTGGAAGCAGGAATGGGAGTAATGGAAAGAGATGATTTTTTTCTATGTTTAATATATTTTAAAGATTTAACAGGTTTGTATACCTTTTTTTAATGGGGATAATATATATGGCTTATAAAGAGGTGGAAGATGAATACACAGAAAGAAGAAAGAGGAGTGGAGAAAAATCTTTAAAGATGGAAGAGTTCTGCACAAAGCACAAATAAAAAGGTCAGTCTTAGGCAAAAAACAGACTACATCTGCTGTAACTGGAAGAGAAGAAAAGGATCATTATGAATCAGTGTCAAGTGAGTTCAAATCTGGAGTCTTCTGCTTTCCCTGTGAGAGGGAGGGAAGGAAGGAAGGAAGGAAGGAAGGAAGGAAGGAAGGAAGGAAGGAGTGAAGGAAGGAAGGAAGGAAGGAAGGAAGGAAGGAAGGAGTGAAGGAAGGAAGGACACTTAGAATGAGGTCTAAGAAGTAGAATTGAAGGTTTGAGGTTTCAAATTGAGAATTTGAAGGTTTGGGAAAGACATGGCATTTTTATATCAAGAAAAACAATAATCTGTTCCAGTGATGGAACTTTACTTGGAACATGCCTTTCTTGCTTATAAATGACCTGGGACATTTGGTCACAAATGTCAGCATCTTCTAGGCAAACTAATTAATAATGGCCATGTCTCTGAATAAAAAGGTCACAAAGGAGCCTTTCTCTAAACAGAATAATACCAAGGGGATCTATTTCCTCCACTGACAGATGGATGAACCCAGGCTTAGGAACTGGCTGCTTGCGCCTTGGATGAGTAGCAGGGATTTCAGCACTTCAGTCTCCTCCTTGCCCCAACAGCTGGCTATCATTGTGCACTGATCAAACCGCACAATAAAAATCCTCAATGGTCTCCATACTTCATTTTCTCTAGCTGGCTAAACAGTCTCAGTTTCTAGAACCAGGCTTCAGCCTAGGTGACAATTTACTCTCTTGACTGACTCATTTTTTATCCAGGTGGTTTTCTGTCAAAATCAATCTATTTTACTGGTCATCTGGTCACCAACTTCAATCTATTTTATGTGATAAATAATTCCTGGAATGAAGAGGTAGATTTCATGTTAACATAAGATTTTTCACTACTGACAGGAAACCAGTGTTAAAGATTTTCAATATGTCATCTACCTTGTAATATAGCTAATAAAACAGTGCTTGGCATAATATATTTAATCATAGTTTAGTGGCTGACAGTTTTTGGTATCAACTTTAGATTCTTATTTCTCAGGGATACTCTCTCAATATTTCTTAATATTAGCCTTCATTTTTTTTAAAGGAATGATGAAAGGTTAGGTCTTCTAGCATAACTTGTGGATAAACTGTCATTTCACATCTCTTCCTTTACTTTTATATACTCCTCAATGCGTACACCATAATGTATAAAAAATAATAAATTTGTAGTCCAATTTCCTTTGCTAGTCTTCACTAAATGTTAATGTATTCTTATTTTCTTTCTTTAGTAATTTTTGTATTTAAGAGGTCTTATTTTGATTTTGATTTTGGCAATAAGGTATGAAGGTAGGAGAAAAATATGTTATCTTTAAATACAATAAATCTACTAAAAATACTGAAAACAACTTTCAAAGGACATACTTTTTAAAGAACGTTAGAGGAATTTTTTTTTTGGCCAAATTGAAAAATGCCATAAAGGACAATGTTAAATAAGTAAGTATACTTATAAGTAAATACAAATTTAAGGGGTTTCAACATATACTGATGCTGATGGACTTTGGGGATGATTTTAGGCATATTCAAGGTGAGAGACACTAGAAGCTGTGAGAAACAGAAGATTTAGAGCAATTCAAGATTTTGGGAAACATGAAATATTTGGCTAATGATGGGATAATCAAGAAATTCACTGGAATACTTAACAATGCAGTGAGTGCAGAGTGGGCCATGAGAGGCTTAGGAGAAGGCATTTTCCTGAACAGAATTCTCTTAGAGCTTAAATATGGTCCACTTTATTTCATAAGGCCAGGAACATCCTTTACTTTATTAAAGAAGGAATGGAAATTGGCTTTAAGATTATTCCTAATAGGTTCTGTGTCCAGAATATGGGCAAATTGAGTTCAAAGTTCAGCAGATTTAGGAAGGCATGAGAAGGAAAGTAAGCAGCAGGGATGTTAGCTAGTAAATTAAGGAAAATAATCAAATTTGTAGGCACTGTTTTCTTTCTTTAATGTTTCTTTGTTGTTTTGTTGGAGCCTGTAGCCTGCCTGCTTTGACTTCTGTGTCTCTTTCTCTGCCCCGCTTCCACCCTTACTCACACTGTCTCAGTCTCTGTTTCTCAAAAATAAATAAACATTAAAAAAAGGGGGGGTGCCTGGGTGGCTCAGTCAGTTAAGCATCTGACTTCGGCTCAGGTCATGATCTCACAGTTGGTGAGTTCGAGCCCCACTTCGGGCTCTGTGCTGACAGCTCAGAGCCTGGAGCCTGCTTAGGATTCTGTGTCTCCCTCTCTCTCTGCCCCTTCCCTGCTCATGCTCTGTCTCTCTCTGTCTCAAAAATAAATAAAACATTTTTTTTTTAATTTAAAAAAACTTTAGGAAAAAACCGTTTGTTTTTTTTTTAAGAAAGTGAAAATACAAGCCATGGAACAGAAGAAAATATTTGTAAACCATAAAAGACTTTTATAAAAACTGACTTCTATCTAGGATTTAAAAACACAATACCCCTACAACTGAAAAATAAAAAGGAAATCTAATTTAAAATAGGCAAAAAATATGAATAGACATTTCTCTAAAGATGATATATGAAGAGACAACAACCATGTGAAATACACTTAATATCTGTCATCAGGGAAATACAAGTGAGACAAGAAAGATACACCACTTCCCACCCAGTAGGGTAACTATAACCAAAAAGGCAAGAACAAGTATTAATGATGATGTGTGGAAATTGAGACTCTCATACAATGTTGGTGGGGATATATGATTGTGTAGCCACTTTACAAACAATTTGACAGTTTCTTAAGATGTTAAACAGAATTTACATATTAACCAACAAACTCACTCTGTGAAATAAATTAAAACATATATCCACACAGGGGCGCCTGGGTGGCTCAGTTGGTTAAGCATATGACTTCGGCTCAGGTCATGCATAATCACACAATCAGTGATTTGAGCCGCTAGGGCTCTGTGCTGACAGCTCAGAGCCTGGAACCTGCTTCAGATTCTCTGTCTCCCTCTCTCTCTGCCCCTCCCCTGCTCATGCTCACTCTCTCTCTCTCAAAAAATAAACATTAAAAAAATTAAACAAACACATATATCCACACAAAAATTGGTACATAAATGTGTGCTGCAACACTGTTCACAATGGCTAAAAAGTGGAAACAATCCAAATACTCATCAACTGATAAATGGATAAATAAAATGTAGTAGATCTTCATGACATATGAAGTTGCAACCAAATAAACTTACGCTGTAGATATTCCCATACAATGATTTCATATGTAACCAACTAATATTCTTTTCATTTCAGGATAAAAAATTTCCAATCAAGCTGAATTACTCTGCTAACTTGTTTGGGCTTTTCTAATTTTTTAAATTATATAAATCAATGAGATCAAGTATTGTGGACTCTAGCTGTTCTGCTCATATATATGCATAAATTATTGCTAACTGCTTCCCTCAAATTTAGATATTTTCAAGTGCAGCTGAGCAAGGCAAAGATTTAAACTGTCTTCAGTGAAGGTAAAATTGCTTTGGTTACATGGCAGGTTAGTACAAGAGGACACAAAAACTTGGGCAACTGAAAATGATAAAAGTGTTCTTTGATACAAAGTTAGTTAAAATATAAAATTTACTTAATATATCTTGTATCCTCTGTGCCTGTTAAATACTGAGGCAAGATGCAAAGCAAATTCATGAAATTACTTGAACTTAAGTAATTTAGCTAGAAATAAAGCACATCTTTAAAACATTTTGCCTATTTGACAAACAATAAATCTATATTTTGCAAAAATTAACTATTTCCATGTTCTTCTTCAAATAGCAAACACTAAGTCAACATGACATTAAGATTTAATCTCATATGCAAGCAAGAGAAAGAAAGCATAAATTCCACTAATAGTCTGTAAATTAAATAATAGGTTGAGGGAATTTTGATATTTAAATGAATAAAAATATAAATCTGACTCTATAAATATCTCTTTTCATTCAACTTTAATTACAAAAGATGTAAATAATAATGTTATATAACAATTGGATATATCTGCTGATTATAGTTTATCATACTAATTAAAATCAGAACGATAGTTGTTTAGAAAAGTTATAATCACAATAAATTTTTCTTTTCTGATGTTCACCAGTATCAAAGCAAGTTATGTAATGAAAATATTAATAAATTTACATTTTTTAAAACATTTACAGTTTAAATCTTATTTAACCAACATGATTAAGCAAATATATTTACTGAGCAATTGTTAAACATAGGATATAATAGTAGGGAGAAAAAATGCATAAAACTAAGACCTTTAGGGATTTATAATCTAATTGTGAGATGAGAGGATTACACCCATATATACAAATGCAAAGAAATTTAATTGCCAAAGAAGTAGTCCAAATATTAGCCTGGTAAAAAGATGGAAAAATCTATCTTGTTTAAGAATGATAAAAAATAAATAAATAACACATATAAAGTAGTATTTGAAGAGGTTCTGTCCATTTATTTGCTTATTTAAAATACAGAGGAAAAAAAACTCAAGAAAACATACTTTCATAGATAATGGTATGTTCACTGTCATTTGAATCATAATGCTATCTAATGCTCTCTCTAAAGTCAAAGAAAGCCATAATATGTATCTCTCTGATGTCACAGGATTGAAACGCTTCTACTGGAAGTTGAAAGATCCTGAGTTATTTAGAGGAAAGAAAACACGCTACCTGACAAAAGACATTAACAGTTCCCATTCCACAGCCTCTTTATGTTCTGCTTTTACCTATTTCCCCAGTGTGATCCCTGAATGAGGTTTTATGCCTTGATTGCTTTGTTCTCTTTTGACCTCTCTTCATATCCAAATTTCAATCTTTCTTTTTTTTTGGTGTTTTAAGCATTTTATTTCAAAAGCATGCATTATGAATGATATGTGTGACTTGCTATTAATGAATAGTGTGTGACTTGTTCATAACAAATCATTGATTTGGATGTTAAATAATTTTAACGTTTTATAGAATTCCAACTTCATAAAATGTATTTTGCCTATAAAAACACTCCTAAAGAAATTGGATTTGAGCAATTATATTAAAATGTAAGAGGTTCTGTTTTCCTATCACAGTCTTTATTTCTTCATTTCTAACCTCACTCGTATTTTATATATTTTGAAAAAAATTTCCAGTCCTGGTAGGATTTATGTTGAATCAACAACACTCCATCCCTTATGTGAACAAAGTTATACACTCAAGGGTAAGATGCTATGGTTAGGTAGCAATCTATGCTGAAAAACAGAATACAATTAAAGTCTTAATGTGGTTGAAAATACATAAGATAAAATATATATATTAACACCTTATGTAAGCATCATATATGTATATTATATATATATATGATAATATCTTATATACAACTCTAAAACCAATATTAATTTTCCTTCAAGTTATTCTTCCCAACAATTTAATTCATTTTATGAATTTTTAGAATACTTACCATCACCCTGATGAAAATAGGGCCAGGCAAGTGATATCTTTGTTGCTACTGAGAGAAAATTCAGTCTTTCATTGTCTATGGTCATATATTATATGAGATCAGATTTTTGTCTGAATTAGAAAAAAAATCTGGTAAATATTACTATAAATTTACATCAATACAGATTTCAATTAAAATTTTAACCTTCATGTATCAATTATGAATTGGAATTTTATGGATAGAGACATGTATTTGAATTAGTGGCAGCTTAAATGGCTCATGGATCTTGTAAGACAATTGTGCCTTCTGCATCTCAAAAAACTAGTTTCATTTCTCAGGGGTGTAAATGAATGGAAATAGTGCTAACTAGTAGTGTTTTGATCATCTTTATTAAAGTAGAATAACAGATTTTTATTCATTTTTTATTTTAAAGTTTATTCCTTTATTTTGAGAGAGAGAGAAAATGGGGTAGGGGCAGACAGAGACAGAGAGAGAGAATCCCAAGCAGACTCTGAGATGTCAGCACAGAGCCCGATGCAGGGCTCCAACTCATGAACCCATGAGATCATGAACTGAGCCAAGACCAAGAGTCAGACACTTAACCTGTTGAGCCACCCAGGCAAACCTAGAGTAACAGATTTAAATTTAATTAACTAAAAAAAAACAAAAATTTGTTCTGTCCTTCAATATCCTGAGCATCATTTTGGGTACTAGAAATACACAGAAATTTACTATCTCTTAATAAAGCTTTCCACATTGTGAGATATAATAAAAGTACTTTATATTCCACAAAGTAGTTTAATGAGGATAAAAGCAATATAAAAATGTATTCATAAATTTAATCTACAAATATTTGTACACACAAATTACAAATTAGGTATACAGTGGTATATAATACAAACAAATGTTCTTTCTCAGGCTGCTTCCTTAATGAATAAAATAGGTATGTCAGATCAGGCCAAAAAATTGGAATGATAAATCATAAAGTATTTTTCCTAGATTTATTGATAAATAAATGTCAGCCAAAGGTGTACATGTTGATTAGATATACTTACATATTGCTAAATAATTACCACCATAACATTAGCTGACATCTCCAACACATCACAAAATTATAATTTATTTTTTGTGGTGAGAACATTTAAGATCTACTCTCTTTAACAACTTTCAAGTACAGAATATAGTTTTATTAATTATAATTATGTTTTACATTAGATCCCAGAATTAATTAAACTGTACCTTAAACTGGAAGTCTGTGCTCTTTGACCAAATCTCCCCATGCCCCTCATTCCCTAAACCCTGGTAACTACCATTCTAGTCTCCATTTCAGCTTTTTTAGATTTCACATAGAAGTTCTATCATACTTTGGTATTTGGTTTTCTATGTCTGGCTTATTTTATTTAGCAAAATCCCCTCAAGGTTTATCCATATCAGAAATGGCTGGATTTCCTTTGTTCTTAATGAGGGAGCAAAAGGCAAGCTGAGGGCAAAGCTCAGGCTAAAACCCTGAAACCCCCCTCCCCAGGTGGCCTATGTGTGACATTCCTCAGGCACTCCTGGCTGCCCAAGAACAAAGGAAAGGGAAAAACAAGTGGTTACTGATATAGATCACACTCATGCAGGACATGAGTTTGCAACTATCTTAATGATTTACAAGAAAAAAAGCAGTTTTATCAATAAATAGACGCCCAAGAAACCTATAGACTCATTCCTGGATCCCTAACATCACTCTCCTGTCCATAGGAGAGAAAAACTTTTATCATCAGTCACACCTCAGAACCCCAGTACAGTTCTTTCTGCCCACAGTTCTTGTCCCTGTGCTATAATAAAAAACACTTTTTGGCACCAAAAACACTCAAGAATTTTTTCTTGGCCGTTGGCTCAGAACTCCACTACTTCAAATTACTTCATGGCTGAATAATATTCCATTGTGTATACACATATTCCACATCATCTTTATGCATTCATCCACTGATGGACATGGAGGTTGTTTCTGTACCTTGGTATTGTGAATAATGCTGCAATGAACACGAGAGTGCAAATATCTCTCTGAAATCTTGTTTCCATTTCCTTTGGATTCTACCCAGAAGTGGCATTGCTAGATCATATGGTTATTCTACTTTTAAGGTTTTGAGGAATCTGTATACTGTCCCATAAAAGCTGTCCCAATTTATATTCCCACCAACAGTGCCCTTTTCTCCACACCCTCACTAACTGGTTATCTCCTGTCTTTTTTGATAGCCATTCTAACAGATGTGAGGTACCTCACTGTGGTTTTGGCTTGCATTTCTCTGATGATTGGTGATACTGAGAACCTTTCCTTGTAACTGTTGGCCATTTGTACATCTTCTTAAAAAAATTCATTCCTCTTCTGCATTTTTTAATCAGATTTTTTTGCTACTGACGTAACATGAGTGCTTTATGCATTTTGGATATTAATCTTATTGGACATATGGTTTGCAAATCTTTTCTCCCATTCTTTAGGTTTCCTTTTCATTTTGTTGATAGCTTCCTTCTCTGTCCAGAAGCTTTTCAGTTTACCATAGTCCTTCTTGCTTATTTTTGCTTTTGTTGCCTTTGCTTTTGGTATCAAATCCAAAAACATCATTTCTAAGATTGATGTCTAAGAGATTACCCACTGTTTTCTTCTACAAGTTTTATGATTTCAGGTCTTACGTTCAAGCCTTTATCGACTTTGGATCTATTTTTGTGTCTAATGTATAACAGGGTCCAGTTTCATTTATTCCCATGTGGTTGTTCAGTTTTCTCAACACCATTTATTGAAGAGATTGTCCATTCTCCATTGTAGGTTTTTGGCTTATCATAAATTAATTCACCATATATTTGTGGGTTTATTTCTGGGCTCTTTATTCTGTTCCACTGATCTGTGTATTTGTTTTCATAACAACACTAGATTTTTTTTGATGACTACAACTTTGCAGTATATTTGGAAATCAGAGAGCATGATGCTCCTGGCTTTGTTCTTTCTCAGGACCATTTTTGCTATTTGGGTACTTTTATGGACCCATTCAAGTTTTAGGATTGTTTGTTCTAGTTCTCTGAAAAATACCATCTGGAATTTTGGTAAATATTGCACTGAATCTGCAGACTGCTTTGGGTAGTATGGGTATTTTAAAAATATTAATTCTTTCATCTATGAACATGAAATACCCTTCCATTTATTTTTGTCTTCTTCAGTACTTTCGTAAATATCATAATGTTCAGTGTACAGGTCTTCTACCTCAGTTAAATTTTTAATTATTAGTTATTTTAATTTTTGATGCTATTGTAAATGGGATTGTTTTCTTAAGCTCTCTTTATGATAGATCATTGTTAGTACATCGAAAAACAACAGACTTTTGTATATTGATTTAGTATCCTGCAACTTTACTGAATTTATTTGTTCTGACAGTTTTTGGTGGAGACTTTAGGGTTTTCCATATATAATACCATGTCATCTGCCAACAGAGACAATTTAACTTCTTCCGTTCTGATTTGAATGCCTTTTATATCTTTTTCTTGCCTAATTACTCTGGTTAGGGCTTCCAGTACTATGTTGGAACGAAAGTAGCAAGAATGGACACCCTTGTCTTGTTCCTGATCTTAGAGGAAAAGCTGTCAGCTTTTCACCACAGAGTATGAGGTCACCTGTGGATTTATCATATATGGCCTTTACTATGTTGTGATACATTCCTTCTATGCCCAGTTTTTGAGAGTTATAATCATGAAGGGTTGAAGATACGTTGAATATTGGCTAATAAAAGAATTTAATTAGAGATAACTAATGTGTTATTGATTTAGAAGACTTGCCAGTGGCACTGTTTACTAATGTGGAGTGACTATGGGACTGGTAGGTTAGGGAGTAATTAAGTTCTGTTTTGGCAATGTTAATTTGAAGATGCATATTTATACATCAAATTAGAAATGGCAAAAAACAGACAAATTCTTCAGAGTTCTTAATAAAAATGAGGATAGACTATACACACTGGAAATAATCTCTTCTCTAATGCTGGTATGAAATTATCCACAGCGGTATTTCTTCTGAATATATTTCAATATAAAATGTTAGACAAATGTATTTTTGAAAGATCTAGCTGGAGAACCACTTTTTTTTCTTTTATTTTAAACTGTATTTTGGCCATTTCAGTGGCTTTGAGCATAATATAACTCAACATAGAAAAACATTCTAAATTTCTCCCCAAATTCACTTGTTACCTATTAAATAACACACATTATTATTAAAATTATTTTATGTAACAATGTGAGGACATAAAAAATGATGACACAATGGATAGATAAACCTTAATATTTTCAGGGGATCCTGGGAAGATGGTGGCGTAGGAGGTGCGCTGGGCTCACCGCGGGTCCTGCTGATCACTTAGATTCCAACTACACCTGCCCTAATAACCCAGAAAACCGCCAGAAGATTAGCAGAACGGAGTCTCTGGAGCCAAGCGCAGAGGAGAGGCCCACGGAAGAGGGTAGGAAGGGCGGCGAGGAGGTGCGCGCTACACGGACTGGCGGGAGGGAGCCAGGGCAGAGGGGCGGCCTGCGGCCGGCCAGGCAGAGCCCCCGAGTCTGGCTGGCAAAAGCAGAGGGGCCAGACGGAGTGTGTTCCGACAACAAGCGGGACTTGACATCTGGAAGGTTATAAGCTAACAGCTCTGCTCGGAGAACAGGAGGGCTGGAGGACAACTGGAGGGAGAGTTGTTGAGCCCCGGACGACAGAGCGCAGCTTGGTGGGGAACAAAGGCGCTCCTCAGCACCATCTCCCTCGCACATTCCCTCACCCATCGCCAGCCAAAATCCCAAAGGGAACCAGTTCCTGACAGGGAACTTGCTTGTACCACGCAAACACCCAACACTGTGCTTCTGCGGATCCATCCCTCCAGCGGGTCTGACTCCCTCCAGGTGCCGCAGGGCCCCTCCCGAAGCAGATCTCCCAAGGAAAAGCGAGCTGAGCCTGCCCCTCCTGCCCCTGTGCACCTTGCCTATCCACCACAGTTAATACGCCAGATCCCCAGCACCACAAGCCTGGCAGTGTGCAAGTAGCCCAGACGGGCCACGCCACCCCACAGTGAATCCCGCCCCTAGGAGAGGGAAAGAGAAGGCACACACCAGTCTGACTGTGGCCCCAGCTGTGGGCTGGGGGCAGACATCAGGTCTGACTGAGGCCCCGCCCACCAACACAAGTTATTCAAGACAGCACAGGGGAAGTGCCCTGCAGTCCCACACCACTCCAGGGACTATCCAAAATGACAAAACGGGGGCGCCTGGGTGACTCAGTCGGTTAAGCGTCGGACTTCGGCTCAGGTCACGATCTCTCGGTCCGCGGGTTCGAGCCCCGCGTCGGGCTCTGGGCTGATGGCTCAGAGCCTGGAGCCTGCTTCCGATCCTGTGTTTCCCTCTCTCTCTGCCCCTCCCCCATTCTTGCTGTGTCTCTCTCTGTCTGAAAAATAAATAAACGTTAAAAAAAAAAAAATTTTTTTTAAAAATACAAAATGACAAAACGGAAGAATTCCCCTCAGAAAAACGTCCAGGAAATAACAACAGCTAACGAACTGATCAAAAATGATTTAAACAATATAACAGAAAGTGAATTTAGAATAATAGTCATAAAATTAATCGCTGGGCTTGAAAACAGTATAAAGGACAGCAGAGAATCTCTTGCTACAGAGATCAAGGGATGAAGAAACAGCCAGGAGGAGCTAAAAAATGCTATCAACGAGTTGCAAAATAAAATGGAGACAACTACGGCTCGGATTGAAGAGGCAGAGGAGAGAATAGGTGAACTACAAGATAAAATTATAGAAAAACAAGAAGCTGAGAAAAAGAGAGATAAAAAAATCCAGGAGTATGAGGGAAAAATTAGAGAACTAAGTGATACACTAAAAAGAAATAATATACGCATAATTGGTATTCCAGAGGAGGAAGAGAGTGGGAAAGGTGCTGAAGGTGTACTTGAAGAAATCATAGCTGAACTTCACGGATCTGGGGAAGGAAAAAGGCATTGGAATCCAAGAGGCACAGAGAACTCCCTTCAGATGTAGCTTGAATCGATCTTCTGCACAACATATCATAGTGAAACTGGCAAAATACAAGGATAAAGAGACAATTCTGAAAGCAGCTAGAGATAAACGTGCTCTAACATATAAAGGGAGACTTATAAGACTCGGGACCGATCTCTCTCCTGAAACTTGGCAGGCCACAAAGGAATGGCAGGAGATCTTTAATGTGATGAACAGAAAAAAATATGCAGCCGAGAATCCAGCAAGTCTGTCATTTAGAATAGAAGGAGAGATAAAGGTCTTCCCAAACAAACAAAAACTGAAGGAATTCGTCACCACTAAACCAGCCCTACAAGAGATCCTAAGGGGGACCCTGTGAGACAAAGTACCAGAGACAACACTACAGGCATGAAACCTACAGACATCACAATGACTCTAAACCCGTATCTTTCTATAATAACACTGAATGTAAATGGATTAAATGCACCAACCAAAAGACACAGGGTATCAGAATGGATAAAAAAACAAGACCCATCTATTTGCTGTCTACAAGAGACTCATTTTAGACCTGAGGACACCTACAGATTGAGAGTGAGGGGATGGAGAACTATTTATCGTGCCACTGAAGTCAAAAGAAAGCTGGAGTAGTCATACTTATATCAGACAAACTAGACTTCAAATTAAAGGCTGTAACAAGAGATGAAGAAGGGCATTATATAATAATCACAGGGTCTAACCATCAGGAAGAGCTAACAATTATAAATGTCTATGCGCCGAATACAGGAGCCCCCAAATATATAAAACAATTACAAATATAAGCAACCTTATTGATAAGAATGTGGTAATTGCAGGGGACTTTTAACACTCCACTTACAGAAATGGATAGATCATCTAGACACACAGGTCAGTAAAGAAACAAGAGCCTTGAATGATACATTGGATCAGATGGACTTGACAGATATATTTAGAACTCTGCATCCCAAAGCAACAGAATATACTTTCTTCTCAAGTGCACATGGAACATTCTCCAAGATAGATCATATACTGGGTCACAAAACAGCCCTTCATAAGTTTACAAGAATTGAAATTATACCATGCATACTTTCAGACCACAATGCTATGAAGCTTGAAATCAACCACAGGAAAAAGTCTGGAAAGTTAAAGAACAACCTACTAAAGAATGAGTGGGTCAACCAGGCAATTAGAGAAGAAATTAAAACATATATGGAAACAAACGAAAATGAAAATACAACAATCCAAACGCTTTGGGATGCAGCAAAGGCAGTCCTGAGAGGAAAATACATTGCAATCCAGGCCTATCTCAAGAAACAAGAAAAATCCCAAATACAAAATCTAACAGCACACCTAAAGGAAATAGAAGCAGAACAGCAAAGACACCCTAAACCCAGCATAAGAAGAGAAATAATAAAGATCAGAGCAGAAATAAACATTACAGAATCTAAAAAAAACTGTAGAGCAGATCAATGAAACCAAGAGTTGCTTTTTTGAAAAAATAAACAAAATTGATAAACTTCTAGCCAAGCTTCTCAAAAAGAAAAGGGAAATGACCCAAATAGATAAAATCATGAATGAAAATGGCATTATTACAACCAATCCCTCAGAGATACAAGCAATTATCAGAGAATACTATGAGAAATTATATGCCAACAAACTGGAAAACCTGGAAGAAATGGACAAATTTCTAAACACCCACATGCTTCCAAAATTCAGTCAGGAGGAAATAGAAAGCTTGAACAGACACATAACCAGCGAATAAATTGAATCGGTCATCAAAAATCTCCCAACAAATAAGAGTCCAGGACCAGATGGCTTCCCAGGGGAGTTCTACCAGACGTTTAAACCAGAGATAATACCTATCCTTCTCAAGCTATTCCAAAAAATACAAAGGGAAGGACAACTTCCAGACTCCTTCTATGAAGACAGTATTACTTTGATTCCTAAACCAGACAGAGACCCAGTAAAAAAAAAGAACTAGGGCCAATATCCCTGATGAATATGGATGCAAAAATTCTCAGTAAGATACTAGCAAATCGAATTCAACAGCATATAAAAAGAATTATTCACCATGATCAAGTGGGATTCATTCCTGGGATGCAGGGCTGGTTCAACGTTCGCAAATCAGTCAATGTGATACATCACATTAATAAAAGAAAAGAACCATATGATCCTGTCAATCGATGCAGAAAAGGCCTTTGACAGAATTCAGCAACCTTTGTTAATAAAAACCCTCGAGAAAGTCGGGATAGAAGGAACATACTTAAAGATCATGAAAGCCATTTATGAAAAGCCCACAGCCAACATCATCCTCAATGGGGAAAAACTGAGAGCTTTTTCCCTGAGATCAGGAACACGACAGGGATGTCCACTCTCACCGCTGTTGTTTAACATAGTGTTGGAAGTGCTAGCATCAGCAATCAGACAACAAAAGGAAATCAAAGGCATCAACATTGGCAAAGATAATGGTAAGCTTTCACTTTTTGCAGATGACCCGATATTATACATGGAAAATCCGACAGACTCCACCAGAAGTCTGCTAGAACTGATACATGGATTTAGCAAAGTTGCAGGATACAAAATCAATGTACAGAAATCAGTTGCATTCTTATACACTAATAATGAAGCAACAGAAAGACAAATAAAGAAACTGATCTTATTCACAATTACACCAAGAAGCATAAAATACCTAGGAATAAATCTAGCCAAAGATGTAAAAGATCTGTATGCTGAAACTATAGAAAGCTTATGAAGGAAATTGAAGAAGATATAAAGAAATGGAAAAACATTCCGTGCTCATGGATTGGAAGAATAAATATTGTCAAAATGTCAATACTACCCAAAGCTATCTACACATTCAATGCAATCCCAATCAAAATTGCACCAGCATTCTTCTTGAAACTAGAACAAACAATCCTAAAATTCATATGGAACCACAAAAAGCCCTGAATAGCCAAAGTAATTTTGAAGAAGAAGACCAAAGCAGGAGGCATCACAATCCCAGACTTTAGCCTCTACTACAAAGCTGTCATCATCAAGACAGCATGGTATTGGCACAAAAACAGACACATAGACCAATGGAATAGAATAGAAACCCCAGAACTAGACCCACAAACGTATGGCCAACTAATCTTTGACAAAGCAGGAAAGAACATCCAATGGAAAAAAGACAGTCTCTTTAACAAATGGCACTGGGAGAACTGGACAGCAACATGCAGAAGAATGAAACTAGACCACTTTCTCACACCATTCACAAAAACAAACTCAAAATGGATGAAGGACCTGAATGTGAGACAGGAAACCATCAAAACCCTAGAGAAGAAAGCAAGAAAAAACCTCTCTGACCTCAGCCGCAGCAATTTCTTACTTGACACATCTCCAAAGGCAAAAGAATTAAAAGCAAAATGAACCATTGGGACCCCATGAAGATAAAAAGCTTCTGCACTGTAAAGGAAACAATCAACAAAACTAAAAGGCAACCGACAGAATGGGAAAAGATATTTGGAAATGACGTATCAGACAAAGGGCTAGTATCCAAAATCTATAAAGAACTCACCAAACTCCACACCCAAAAAACAAACAATCCAGTGAAGAAATGGGCAGAAGACATGAATAGACACTTCTCTAAAGAAGACATCCAGATGGCCAACAGGCACATGAAAAGATGCTCAACGTCGCTCCTTATCAGGGAAATACAAATCAAAATCACACTCAGATATCACCTGACGCCAGTCAGAGTGGCCAAAATGAACAAATCAGGAGACTATAGATGCTGGCGAGGATGTGGAGAAACGGGAACCCTCTTGCACTGTTGGTGGGAATGCAAATTGGTGCAGCCACTCTGGAAAACAGTGTGGAGGTTCCTCAAAAAATTAAACATAGACCTACCCTATGACCCAGCAATAGCACTGCTAGTAATTTACCCAAGGGATACAGGAGTACTGATGCATAGGGGCACTTGTACCCCAATGTTTATGGCAGCACTCTCAACAATAGCCAAATTATGGAAAGAGCCTAAATGTCCATCAACTGATGAATGGATAAAAAAATTGTGGTTTATGTACACAATGGAGCACTACGTGGCAATGAGAAAGAATGAAATATGGCCCTTTGTAGCAACGTGGATGGAACTGGAGAGTGTGAGGCTAAGTGAAATAAGCCATACAGAGAAAGACAGATACCATATGTTTTCACTCTTATGTGGATCCTGAGAAACTTAACAGAAACCCATGGGGGAAGGGAAGGAAAGAAAAAAGACAATAGAGTGGAAGAGAGCCAAAGCATAAGAGACTCTTAAAAACTGAGAACAAACTGAGGGTTGATGTGGGGTGGGTGGGAGGGAGGGAGGATGGGTGGTGGGTATTGAGGAGGGCACCTTTTGGGATGAGCAATGGGTGTTGTATGGAAACCAATTTGACAATAAACTTCATATATTGAAAAAAAATAAAATAAAATGTTCCTTTATGTAATAAAAGAAACTGTAATATTTTCATACCAAATATATATATATATATATATATATATATATATATTTAATGCTTTCTTAGATTTTGATTCTATTTGAAATGACAGAATTTTGACCCTACAATTGGCATAGATTTTAGTACTGTAAATTCTACTGGAAGTAATAATTATTGGTATAAAATACAGTCATGTTCCTTTAAATAGGATCAGAAATCTAATGACTAAATTGTATAAAGTTCTTTTACTGCTTCCAAATATTGTATCTCATTTCTGCTCTGCATTTTAAGTGTGGCTTCCAAAGCATGATGGAATATGCACGGTATGAAAATAATGTGGATATGATGATTGCCTTGCCTGCTAAATATGGTCCATTTATAGTCTCATAATTCAATGCATTTTCCGTGGAATTTGCTGTGTTATAACTCAGCATTAAGCTCTCAAATCTTATCAAGTATCACTATAAAAATCATCCATATGAAAATCATTTTTCATGGTCTGTAATACTATTATTTTCTTCAATAACAGAAAATGTGTGAAAGTATCAATTTTCTTTTCTTCTTCTAATCTCTGAAATACTCAGAAAGAAAACGCAAACAAATGCCATCCAATATATTAAAATTTGCTGAGTAGCTTTCATATTTGCATTCTGAATTTCACTATACTATGTTTTATTCATTTGTTTACTCTTGATGCTATAGGCTTATCAAGGACGCTAAATATGTGGAGATATATATCTCAATACTTTTTGATACTCATACTTCTTGAAAAGTTCCAAAGGAATGTCCATATCTGGAAAATTATCTATAAAGTTGTGGTCATGTAATTCAAGGTGGGAAAAAACTTACTGTCAATGTCACCTTTTTGACCACAAAACTGCTTTTTCCAGTACAAGTTGGAAATATAGTCTAAAGTCATAAAAAAATGACTTACAAATGGAAGTCATTTAAATAGTTTAAGTGTAGAATCTTTATTTGTAGCAGAGAAAATTTTTGATGATATTAAGAATAGAGTTAAACTGGAAGCATAAATATTCTAAGTTGGAATGTGTCCAGAGATAAATCCATCTGAGCAGTCTGCTCTGGGCACCAAAACAATTAGCAACTGCATATACTCAGTATTAGCTTATATTGCTTATAAAATCCCCTCTCTCCAATATTGTCTATAGCCTTTGTAGGATTTTGGAGTCCAACATAAATATTGCTTTTTGTATTTGGTGTTTTGTTTCTTTTTTTAATTTTTTTAATGTTTATTTATTTTTGAGACAGAGACAGACAGAGCATGAATAGGGGAGGGTCAGAGAGAGAAGGAGGCACAGAATCTGAAACAGGCTCCAGGCTCTGAGCTGTCAGCACAGAGCCCGACGCAGGGCTCGAACTCACGGAGTGTGAGATCATGACCTGAGCTGAAGTTGGCCGCTTAACCGACTGAGCCACCCAGACGCCCCTGTATTTGGTGTTTTTAGGGATCCATATCAAAGCAGAGCCTGAGAATAAATAAAGGAAAAAAAAAATAAGATAAAGAATGAAAAGCTATATGAGAGTGATTTATTGAAGTTAACTCTGAAGCCAACTGATGCTTAATTTCTGTTTGAGAGCTTCAGAGAGTAAGATGCTTCATAGAATTATCAACCTAAGGATTCCCTTTGACAAGTATTTGTCCTCCACAGCTTCTTCTCTCTTAAGACTTTCCTCCAGAGGTGTTAACTCAAGCATACATGTACAAAACAAAAGTGCAGGAGAAAGGCATGTCACAGTCTCTTTAAAAGACTTAGTAATGAAGGATTCGTGAAATAATCTAGCTGCAACTGGCCCTAAGGCTTTAATATTCATCATCTCCTTGTTCTACCACTTATTCTAGATTTTCCTCACCTTCACTCATGCATATCTGATAAGAGGACTTCTGCATGTTTCTGTACCATATGAGAAATATCAGCAGAAAAGGTGAAGTTACAAGTGGCATATGCTTGAAGTGAGATACTTAAAAACTATCCCCTGCAGCCACATCTGAAATTAGACATAAGGTCTAATGGTGTATATGAGAATAGTAGAAGCATTGAATTAATTAGGAATGGCCTTTTGTGGTTGCATTTATAATTTATCAAGGCTTTCCAAGTTGCTTGGTTAATAGAGTAGTACTATTTCTTATTCAGCATTTTACCCTTAGTGTCTTATAGTTTGGGGACTTAGTAGACAGTAAATTAAGTCTCGAAAGAACACACAAGTGATGATATCTTCATAAATACCTAAAATATCCTTCTCTCATATCCTATGTCCTTCCATTCCTGGCCATTCTACTTAAGAAATAGCTTCCCAGTCAATCCTCTCCCTTTTATTACCTTGTTGTACACTCCTGGCTATGCTGTTTGCATTTGCCACCAAATCTAAATACCAGGTTTCAGGGAAAAAAATAGGACATAGAATCATATACACAGAATTGGATCACGTCCATCCTTCCGTAAAATAATCTGTATCCTCCTTATTCTTTACAGTATGAAATATCAACAACTCTGCATGATAAATTCATCCACAATCTAGAGATAATCTATAACATCCCCTCATATGTCAAATCATATTCCAACACCCTATGTTCCAGCACCACAAAACAAGCACACTTTTTTTGAAAACATCATACATTTTTGAACTTCTCTTGCTGTTGTTCACTGCCTAGAATGTTTTTCTCTCCCTTCTAAGTGTGAAAAACACTACTAAAGAATCTAGGTTAAAAGTTATTTTGTGAAGTGTTCTCTTATTTCCTTAGGAACAATCATTCATGCCACTGGCATTACATTATCTAAGCCTCATTATATATAATTACACAAGTCTCATTATATAAGTTTCTTCTGTGGAATACACATGCCATTTTTCCACAAGTCTGAGAACTTCTTGAGGCCAGGAAACATTTTTCCTGATATCCTTAATATTATGCTAACTCATAGGAAAAATATATTTCTTGGTTAAAAAGTAAGGAAAGGAGGAAGGAAGTAGGTAAGGAAGGAAGGCAGGGAGGGAAGATGGAAGGAGAGAGAAAATGAAAAACTAAAACTAAACTCCATAAACTTCCCCATAAATATCCCTTGGTCACAGATGCAATCTATATATGTGGCTACCTCATTCACACACATTTTTAAATCTTTCAATCTTTTCATACAAGAAGGCCATACAGAACATTCTTCTGGCCTCAAAGGTAAAGAAAGTCATCTTCTGCATTTTCCAAATTCTCCACACAATATGAACACAAACAGATGGTTAGCACTGGAAACTGTAACCTACATCCCATGACAGGGATTAATGGAACAGCAGACAGCTGGGAACTAAGGCTCATTGTGCACAGTGAAGGAATGCCCTGGCCAGAATTTTTTCTTTTAATCTTCTGAGCATTGCTCTGAGCACTACACCACTGTGGACATCTGGTATAAAAATGACAAGAACACTTTAGATGGTTTAGCCTTTTGTCTGTGCTGTAATCATCTCACACACACACACACACACACACACACACACACACACACACACCCTAAACACATCAGCTCTTATCCATTTTGTTAAGAAAGGATGCTTAAAGAGAAAGCTGTGTTCTACCATATGGTGGTCCTGTGGCACCTGGATTCAAACATGCTCTTTCTTAACCTACTCTCTGCTCTGATCTCTAAATGGCCCTTTATCCTAGACTGAATGTTAAAGTACTTCTTTTATCACATAGTAGGACTTCTGGCTCGATTAGGACTGATCCCAGACTGAAAACTGAGACCTATATTTTTCTGACTGAATTTCCTGGTTGTGTTCTTTACCTGTATATCTCTGCTTATCTACTCAGAATGTACCAGTGTCCTCTTTCTCTGAACTAACCTAAGATTTCAGGTGACATCTTCTAGATCTCACAATGACCACTACCACCATCCTAACTAGTCAATCTCAGACCTCTGAAAATTTGATCTTCCTCCTACAAAACCTCATACACAAGTGATGATGGAGTCTTATTAATTCAACCTTCTAAATATTCAGCAGCTCTGTGACCCACTGTAACTGCCTTTACTAAAGGCCTTTTTAAAAAAGAAATTCAGCTTATCTGATGGCTGGCATAATGTAAGCAATCAAATGTGGGGAATAAGTGTAGGAATTCCCTGTGCTTGCACCAATGGGTTAACAAGGCTTTGAGCAGAAAGTGGCCACAGGACAAAGCATCCAAGAATAGGTAAACAGCTGAACAGAGCGAGAATAGGTAAACAGGTAAACAGGGCTAAAGACAGGTGCAGCAGGGTGAAATTGCCCAGAGCTAATTAGCAAAACGGAAGTGCCTTGTTGACCTTGTGGTAGCATGCTTTGTCTGTCTTAGCCCCTAGGCAAGTTAAGATAAACAGACATAGTGCCTCACACCTGCCATAAACAGCCATCAGTTCGGTGCCAGGATTTTGTATTGACCCAAACACCTAACACTGCATATCTTCAAAACCCCCTTTCTCTCATACACTTGAATTAATGGTCACTGTGACATTGTCTCTTTCTGCATGTCCATCATGTTTGTAAGCCTTCTGATCTTAATAAATATGGAGCAAGGACCCTTACTTGGGACTCCGCTCTCCTCCCAGACACTAGCCTCTCTCGCATTCAATTCTGTGTCCTCTCTCTTGCTGGACATGAGAGAACTCCAGACTCAAAGTCTGTGACATTCAATAAGTGTTTGACAAAGGAATTGATTAATAACACTAAAGCAGAGTAGTTTATCTTCATGACTCCAGAATTACCACACTCAAATCCACACACAACCTTTCTGTCAGTGTTAGTTCCAAAAGGAAAAAGAACATAATAATTTTTCCATGATCCTATTTTCAATAAATTGAAATCCAAACTCCTCTGAATGGCATCTGGGGTTACTTGTCACCTGAGCGCTGCTTATATTTCTTGCTTTGTCTTTTGTAGCCTCCACATAGTTGCAATTGCTCTTCCTTCCTAACAATTCTTGTTACCCAGTGAAATTGTATTTCATTCTTTAGGACTAAGTTCCTCAAATACAACTTATTTTAAAACATATTATTTACAGAAGCACTGATTATAATGCATTGTCCCCCAATTAAATGTAAGCTCATTGAATTAGTGATTGCCTTTTTGTCTAATAATCAGCATAGCACCTGGAACACTGCAAGTATTCAAAATGCTTAAAATAAGTTGTATCCATATTTCTCATCTTTATGTTATGCTTTTCATTTGTCCTCAGAGACAACCCTACCGAACCTTACAAATATGCCATATTCTCCACCGTGTCTCTTGGCCTTTGCTTGCTTCTAGCTTAGCATATCATACTTCAGGGTTACAACAACATAGCCTTCAAAGGCTAATATTTGAGATTTCACAAGTTTGCACAAACCTTTTCCTTCATTCCTATTATCTAATTCTGCATTGGCATGAGTTTGGACACTGGAAGGGAGACTGGTTTCCTTTCACAGATCTTCAAAACCATGACTTTGAATATCCTCTCAGTGCAATATCATTTTATATGTATACAACATAAAAAGTCAAGAGAAAAGAATATATCCCTTGTTACTTGTTCATAATTGAGATAATCTCCAGTTTACAAACAGCATTATAGCGTTTTTAAACAACCTAGGACAATGCTTGTAAATCCTTATTTTTACTCCTTCATACAAAGAATAAAATCTAAAGGGTTTCTCAGGCTTGGCCACAAAGGGTAATATAATTTTTAGAAGTAAACCAGAGTAAACTAGCCATTAGCCTTTTCATAGATAATTCTCGAATGAAAGGAGAGCATATTTTTTATAGAACCTCCAACTTGTGCCAGACAACACACGTATATATCACAGCATGATCACTCAGTTAAAGGGAAAAGTCATTTGTTGAGTTACCTAGTAGGAGTGAGGTCTCATGATAGGTGCAGGAACAAAAATAATAAAAATAAAAAGAGACTACATATGAGCCTTTAGGAAGAACACAGTCTTCACAATACTCATTTGGGACAGGTAATATTATATCCTCACAGAAAATAAATGACAACTGAAGCCAGAAAGGTCATGATGGAAACCCACATCTGTTGGTGTCAACAATCCTCTGTTTTGCAAGTCATTTTCCTGCACCCTAGGGAAACATGCAAACATGACCCGCTCTGGTTAATCCAATAGGAATCTCCTGAGAGAAAACAAGACAAAGTTTAACTTAACACGTAGGTAATAGGAAGTAGTAAAAGTTTTGTTCGAATATGCAGTGTGGGCTTCTGAAAAATAGCTAATAGATTAATTAGCAGTGAAGATTCTGAAGAAAATACGTGAGGTTTATTTAGACTTAAAAGTACAGCAATTTTCTTTGTCTGACAATGATATTGGGGACAGTGAGTTTTACTTTGAAAGAAGGAAATCACGAGACACACAATGGCAGATTCTTTTAGTACTTCTGGATAAAAAAAAAAAGAGGGTAAAGATGGTTTCCTCAAGGTAAGTGATAAGAGAAAGGATATACAAAACATCCAGTCTTTCTGAGTATCACAAAATGAAGAGATTCTGCAGGAAAATTGAAAAGCTGAACTTCAAGGGAACCCTCTTTCTTATAACCAAAATATGAAGCCTTTTCAGGAACACTAAAGATCCAAGAATTTAGGGTAAAAGAGAGCATAAACTTTCCCTTGGAAAAGTTCTCTCTTCACCTACAATCTTTTATCTTTCTCCAATAATATGCAGGCATTATCTGTCCTCCTTAGTTTCTCCCAAGTGTTTCCTCCTCAAATGATTTCAGTGAGAGCCTTCTCCCCAGGAGTCAGAACAATCTCTTTGAACTACTTTTCTCTTTCATATTCACCCTACACACTGCATTTAGATTTGTCTTCTAAATCTTTTACACACATCAAATGATACTCCGGGATCTTATAACTATTTTCACTTCAACAAGTAACTTATCTTTTGCAGATATAGACTAGTACTACATTTAAACTCAATGGCATGCTTTAGGTTATTATTTACAAAGTGGAATGGAAAAAAAGAAAAAAGAGGGTGGCAGATTTTTCTTTACTGCTATTAAACAATAGTTGAAGAAAACAAAGAGAACTGATTAAGAGTATGCATATTACAGTCTTAAATGCTTTCTAGGGGAGGTGTTCAATCAAATAGGATTCTCTCTTCTATCTTATTATTTCCAACACAATTGTTTCCTTTCCCTCTGTCTCCACTTATGCCCTGATATTCAAATCCTAAATATATTTAAAAGTAACTTGTAATCATTTCAAGCTATTTTTCTCCATTTCTGATCCTTCACTGCTATGTCTTTCAGAATGACAGTTACAATGTAAGCCCGTCTGTTCTTTACTTTAAAATTTGTTGATTTTTCATTTTTATCATTGAAATACATAGTTCAAAAAGTCCTAAAATTTAAAAATCATCGATACCTTACCCCACTCCTTCAACCTGCGAAGTACACTATCTATAGTCAACCACTTTGCATTGTCTGGATGTTTCTCCTGTTATTTAGTTCTTAACGCTACATAATAAATACTACTTGGTTTTCTAATATTATACAGTATCTAATATCTTCTAAATATAAAAGAAGGAAATTTGGTTCTTTTACATCATTGTCTCCTTTTCCCCAAAACACATGACCTCTCTGTTCTCCTCCTCATGTTAGGTTAATATTTATGGTTAAATCAAATTTTAATATTTTAATTATTTTACCAGTACATGTTATTCAATAACAACTTATATCATATAACACAATTTCATTTTCCTTCTTGTCCATCATCTTTTCTCTGAAGTTACCAACTGCTTCAACTTTAACTCAGTTTTTTTGTTTTGTTTTGTTTTCTTTGTTTTACTCAAATACCAATCAATAATCACAGGACTCACCTAACATGGGAAGGCACAGAAGGTAATTGATCCATTGCTTTTTTTCTCCTTAGAGCAATCTTGAGGAACACTTTACCTTCCTACTCCAATTGTATGACTTGCCTTTCTCTCATTTTGTACCTTCTCTTCACCGTTAAGAGTAGGAATCTCTTTACTTCTCTCTTTATCATCTCTCCTTTTCCTAGATATTATGTCTGTCTTCTTTCTTCCACTCCTCTCTCTTCCCTTCTCTTCCCCTCTTCCTTCCTGTCTTACTATTATTATCTCTCATTTTTGGATCACATTCTATGGTAGCTTCCCTATACATGAAGGGTAATTTTTCAAGTATTCCACTTTTGAAATACCATGTTCCTACCCAAAAACCATAAGTGAAATTTTAGCTTGATATGTAATTTTCCCAGAAATTTAATGGAATTCCCTTATTTTCTTCTATATTTTAATAGTTTTGTTATGAAACCTAATGCCATTTGATTTCTGATCCCTTTCTTCATGAGCCTGAATTATCAAAATAGACTTTATCCTTCCCTCTTTTACTTTGGACTTTTCAATCAGTGATTTTGCTAAAGTACAAATTTAATCATGTCACTCTCTAGTTGTCAGAATCATCTGTTCTTAGAAGAAAGCATACACTCCTTGGCATTTCTGACATAATTATTTATATTCTACCTCACCAGCCTCATTTCTTCCCACTCAAATCTTATACTTCATGCCCTGAAATACTATCTATCTTATTTCAGCTAGCTGAATATATGTTTTCTTTCACATTTTGGTTTTTGTATATGTAATCCCTCATCCTACAATACTTTCTGACTCACTCTTACCTTTAACTTGTATTCACCCTTCAGGTTGTAATCAATATTTGGTACCTCAACCTTGTGATAGCTTACCACAGACATCTCTAAACTAGAAATTAGCACACTGAATTGTATTTTTCTGTTTATGTCTGTTTTTTCCCCCAGTAAGTTAACAATTTCTTTAGATAAAGACTGTGACTCATTTGTCATTTTCTTCCAAGTTCCAAGAAATGCCTGGATGTGAAAAGATTTTTTCTTTTTTAAAACATTTTCTTTTAATTAAATGGATTCATACCTTTTTTCCAAGAGCCACCTCCACCCCCAGCCTGGCATGGTATCATTTCCTTAAATTTTTATCACTTTCTTATTAAATGCACACTCACAACTTACAACTATTTGAGATAAATATACATGTATCATATTTTGCCTTGTACTAAACTTACTATTGAGTACACATAATTAACTAATTATCAAACATGAATTTTTTTAGCATAAAATCTTGCACCTACTAGTGACACATTGAGTTGATCTTTAAAAATTAATAGAAAGGAGTAAATAAGATATTCCCTCTTTTTTGCTACCAAATTTCACCATTCACTTGGGGAAATTGGTGTAGATCGATGTAAAAAGCTTTTGAGTAGCAGTGGCACTCTGCAGTTGTCTACAAATATATAGGACATTAATAAGTCAGGTGTGTGAAACTCAATGAAAGCCAATATTAGCAAATATGTCTGTTAAATATATTTCATTTAAAATTTTCTTCAGATAATTTCTCATCAAACTACAAAGATAAGCACAGAAGCTTATTATCCATTTTGGAAAAACAGATGCCATAAAAAGCAAGAACAGAGGAGTACAGCAATTTTGTTAAATAAGACATCTAGCAAAGAATATTCCATCTGGGATTTAATTATCAAAAGATTATGAGATATAAGACTTCTAGAGCACTCTGCCAGAGTGTTTCTTAATAAGTGAGAACAAGAAAAAAAAAGAACAAATTCTCCCCATTTTAAAAAACACTAGTTATTTCTTAACTATTAGGAAAAGGAAGAAAAATAGATGAATTATAATTTGATTCAGATTTTATGTTCTAACACTGAACTTCTCTTGTTGAAAAATGTTAAGACTCTCTTTAAAACTTACAATGTTTTTACTAAAAAACAAACAAAAAACTCTTTATCAACATGCCGATAATGTATCTCTGTGAGTTCTCTAAGGCCCGTCACACCTAAAACTATCAGTGGAAACTTGTAACACTTCAGTATAAGTTTATTATCCTTGAAAGTAGCCTAGAATGTGAGTTGAAAATAATAAGCTTCTTGGAAAAATGTATTTTCTTTTACTGATACAGGATTGAAAACATGAGAAGACCCTTGAGAAACTTCATATTATGCTAATAGAGACAATGAAGGGCAGAGGTTACAGGTGTAGACACTAGATCCCCACTAAGAAGTTTCTTATCTGAGATTGATAGACACCAGGGTTAGTCATGAACCTCCCTGTATCACATCCTCTATATCCTATAAAATAAGAATACCACTACCTCACGGGACTTTTTGCAGGGTTAGATGGGTAGGAGACACAGTTCAGATGGTAGCAATGACCCTTTTAGTACATGGCCATGCTTTGGAATAGAGGCCATCAGGTGAACTGTGGACCTCAGCAGGATGGTTTAAACCCAACGTTTAAGCTGTTTATTCAGACAGTTAATCATTTCAGAGGAAACAGTGATCAAGATGCTTCGCATATTCTGATGTTTTGGTTTTAATGACAAAATGACAAACTTTTATACAACCTCTGGAGAGGTCTCTAAGAAATGCATACTGACCTTATCAGTGTATCTTTGCAGGTTAAGAATTACTAAGACAAGACTCTCTCCTCATCTCAGAACCAACATAACAAGAGCAAAGACATTTATATTTTCTTAATACCAGTGGATCTATCACAGGGAAAAGTGCTACTTGCATGCTCTGTTGGTAGGTTAAAAACAATTAATACTTTCTTCCTAAAAACATATTATACTGCTCAGGTTTCCAGATAAGTATATAAGAACATGTTTAATCCATAAAAAATAGAACTATTATATACCAGCAATAATATTACGTGTTTCTATTTTATAGCTTTTTTTAAGTACCTTATATTTTATACACATTGACCAGTAAGCCATTATTTAATATTTTATATGAAAATTTATGAGCCAAAATTCTAATAAAATAAAAATGATTAGTATTTTATTCTAAAGGATTATATATATATATATATATGTATATATATATATATATATATATATACATATATATATATACACACACTATAATTTCATTCTATTTGCTTATTTATCTTTTTTTTATAAAAGTTCTTTTAAGAGATACAACAAAGATACATAGAATACAGCAAGAGAACTAATTAGTAGACAGAAAATTTTACTTAAAATTGTGACTTTGTACATATGTTTCCCTCACCCTGGTAAACTCTTTGCCTTTTACCTTTACCTTCAGGTTCTAGTTGAGGCTGAGTAACTTGCATTATAACAGGCACCACATACATATCTAAACTAGAAATTAACTTTCTTGATGAAGCTCTACCACATGACAGTTAACAACAAATAAATAAATAAATAAACAAAACTCACAACACAATGGAAAACTAAATTTCTAATAAAATATCCTTTCAGAATTTGGAAGGAGTTTCCAGTAATTATAATTATCAACACCATGGGGCTGAGTTGGAAATTGAGAAATATATCAATACCTTCCTTATGGCATGCCCAATTTTTAGGTCAAAATGAAGGCTCCATGCTTGGTCTGCATGAAATAGAAAAGTAACAGCCATCTCCCTTTCAGGATGATGCCACTGTTTAAGGTAGACAGATGCACTGCTGCTTCAACCCTCATTTTCATCATGGTAACACACTGAGTTACACATTATAAAGGCATATTATTTCTAATAAACACCACTCTTTTTGGCAGAAACAAGAAGAAATCTGTTGGCAAAGCATGCTAGGAGTTTTAATTTTGAAGACACTTCATTAGTTAAAAGTGATGGAGAACGAGGCTTTTGGCGAAGAAGCCTTATACCTTCGTCTACTAGAATAAAAGCGCAACGCTGTATTACATAAGACAAAAGTCTACTGGACTTAGGGTTTTCTGCTGCATTTTAGCCACCACTGTAGCTATAAATCTCAGAAAAAGATTCAATCGTCATCCCAGTGTCATTCAGAAAAGCTACTAAATTATTAAGTAATCATACCATAGATGCCAAAATTACAGCCAATATACTAATCAATTTAATTCTTATATACTAGTTGCAAACAATCTTAAATTTAAAAATGCAATTTATAGCAACCTCAACCATGATATACTTGTCAGTACATTAACACAATATTTTTAAGACCTGCACGCTGAAAATAGCAAATTATTGTGACGAGGAATTGAAAACCTAAAAAAAAGAAAAAAATACATGAGCTATCTTTCCTGTATTGAAAGACAATACTTTAAAGACATTTACTCTTGGGGCACCTGGGTGCCTCAGATGGTTAAGCCTCTGACTTCTTCGGCTTAGGTCATGATCTCAGGGTTTGTGAGTTCCAGCCCCCCATCAGGCTCTCTGCTGTCAGCACAGAGCCCGCTTCATATCTTCTGTCCCTCTCTATCTCTCTGCCTATCCTCCACTCATGCTATGTCTCTGTAAATTTTTTTTAAAAAATTAATTTAAAAAATAGACATTTACTCTTTAAATTGCTCTATATTTTCAATACAATCATATTTTTATGTGAATATTCTGTGGAGACTGGCCAGCTGATTCTACAATTTACATGGAAATCCAAAGGACTGAGAGCAGCTAATAAAATTTTGAAAATAAAGAGCAAATATTGAGTACTTAAACTAATTTCAAGACTTTAAAATCTACAATAGGCAAAACAATATGGTATGGACATGGACAGACATTTACATCAAAGGAGTAGAAGAGGGTCCAGAAATATATCCACACACATCTGTGGTCAACTGATTTTCAACAGAATAAAGGTAATCAATACAGAAAAAATATTCTTTTCAATGAAGAGTTTTGGAGTGTCTGGGTGTTCAGTTTACGATGGCCTGCAGTTTTTCTCACAGTTTGGATAGGGTTATGCATATTGGCAGCAATGCCACAGAAATGGAGCTGTGCTCTTCTCATGGCATCCTATGAGTATAGTGTCAGTACATCTTCCCACCTTGATCAATTGGTGTGAATAGTGTCTGCTTGAATTTATTCACTATAAATTTGTACATGTTTGTCTTTAACAAGTACCTTTCAGGGAGATACTTTAAGGCTATGTGAATATTCCATTTCTCATCACACTTCTTCCAATTAATTTTAACATCCATCCATCTTGCCTGTAACATATTACTGCAGGGTTTTCTTTATGGTGATTTTCTTATTAACCTCATTACTTCCATATTTAATAATTAGAGTTTACTTTAGGGAAAAGAGATTCTTCCCCATTTTTTTATTTATATAAGGATAACTAAGTGGTGTTTATCTTATAAGAATCTAATATTATAATTATTAATTTTTTGATCCTATTATTCCAGCTTCGACCATTGGAAACTTCCAGGTTGATTCCTGTATCTTTTCAACATGCCCCCATCATTTCTGAGCACTTGCTTACTTGCTGGCCCCATAAGATGTTTCAGGTTCATGGTGGACTTGCCCTGCCCTAGGACTGAAACTAAGTATTTCTTCAAAGAATCATGGCACTTAACAGGATTATGGTGTTAACAAATACAACCAGGGTCCTATATTTATTTATTGCTTCTGAGGTATCACTGCATTTAGTCTCAGCAGGTAAAACTAGGGCATATATGTATGTATGCTAACACATATTTATACATCTATTTTATCTTGGTAAGTAATATTTATATATTAAAAAATAGACAAACCTGTATTCATACCAGTACTGACAATACCAATGTAACTCCACAAGGTTTATTCTACTCTTCCATCTTTCCACTTGTTCCCTGGAAATGGGAAAACTGGCTCTCATTAGCCATAATACATTTTCTTAATAATTTAATCATAGTTGGGGCGCCTGGGTGGCTCAGTCGGTTAAGCACCCGACTTCGGCTCAGGTCATGATCTCACAGTCCGTGAGTTCGAGCCCCTGTGCTGACAGCTCGGAGCCTGAAGCCTGCTTCAGATTCTGTGTCTCCCTCTCTCTCTGCCCCTCCCCTGCTCATGCTCTGTCTCTCTCTGTCTCAAAAATAAATAAACACATTAAAAAATTAAAAAAAATAATTTAATCATAGTATACACATAAACTGGTTTCAGATATGCTCATATCCCTGTGAGGATCATATTTACTAACTACAGTACATATTGTTTTGGGTTCATTTTCCTCTGACTTTACAATATACAGTAAAAATATTTTCCAACATCACTTTTTCCTCCCCAACCCTTTGAATATAATGATGTTCCAGTTACAAGATTGACTTGTGTGTTACAGAGTTCATTCCATTTGGGCTTCCTCCATAAACTGGTTAATTTTCATTATTTACTTTGGGATATATGACACAATACCATGGTTGTAACAACCAGAGATATAAAGAAGAAACTCCAAGAAGTGTCTCCACCTTCTCATGTCTGTTATCTCATTCTTGTTTCTCCACTATTTCCATCCATCCCTGACAACTCTCTGTAGGTAATTAATATTTAAAGTTTCTGATATTTTTCTTGCATTCTTCTGAACAATATCACTCATACTACTTTGTAGTTTTCAGTGTATAGATTTTGTGTTTTGTGTGTCAAATTTTTATTTCTAAGTTCTTTTATGCTATTATAAATAGAACATTTAAAAATTTGTCTTTAGATTTTTTTGTTTATAATAAAGACAATTGATATTTTGTATATCAATCTGTATTTTTATAAATATACATGATCTTAAAATCATCTAAAATTCTAGTAGCTATTTTGTAGATGCCTTAGTAGTATCTACTTTCATAATTATATCACCTGCAAATAAAGTTTTATTTCTCCTTTCCAACCTGTCTTTTCCTTTTTTGCCTTACCATACCACCCTAAGATTTCTAGTAAATCATGGCACAGAATTGGTACAGGTGCAAACACTTGTTTTATGAAATCTCTGGATTGTGTTTTGTTCTTTTAAATATTACTGGTTTTAGTAAATAATTATCTTGCCTGGATTTCAAATATGAAATATCTTCCCCAATAATGTAAAACTACAGATCCTTCCTCTGTTTTTTGTTTATTTGTTTAAGACTAGCCCTCCTAGCTGTCTCTCCTGTGTCTATATTGTTTACCAGTCAGTAATTTCGGCAGTGATTATGCAAAACATTAATGCCAATAAGGCTTCCAACATACATCCTCTGAGTTGATTGTGGGTTAAGGGTCACATTCAATAGTTCAACAAGTTTGCAAATTTCCTCAAGCTTCCAATTTTCTCTGTGTTATCTGGGGTCTCCACCCTATATCCAGTTACTAGTTAGCCAGAGATATATAGAGAATTTATTAACTCACTTTCTATGGCCCTTCCAAAATAATGTTTTAGCTGCTCTATCTGACACACTGAAATGAGTCTATCCCCTCCAGCCAGAAAGAGGGCATGTTTCTGAACCCGAGCTGGGAGTAAGGTAGCAAACTGAGAAATCATCAAGACAAGAAAGCCACAAACATCTCACCAGCAGTTTTCATATGTAATTGCTTCTCAACTTCTTGTCACCTTTGGTTGATTTCTAGTGCACTGATTTTTTTTTAATTGTGTCCAGTTTTACACTTCTTTTGAGGGATTTGCTCCACTTCCTCACACTTCCACTATTTTTAAATCAAAGAATTGTGTTCATTAATAGATAACAATAAGAGAATAAAGAGAAGATATGTGCAACATATCCAACCAAGGACTTACTCAAATGTAGTTCTGCCTAATATGGTGGGACCACAAGAAAGAGAATAGTTGTAACATTACAGCCCCACTCATGATGTCCCTGAAGGATAATGGAGAAGAGAAATCTTTTCTGCGTGCAGATATCTGACAAATAATCTGGTGTTTACGTTAAATTTGCCTTTAAGACAAAATGACTAGAAGTACAGATTTATACTGGTTCATTTTCTAGGTGGTAACTATATTATTCAGGGTTCTCTAGAAAAACAGAACTAATAAAATGGGTGTGTGTGTATGTGAAACACACAGATACATATATGGAGAGAAAGAGAGAGATTTATTTAAGGAATTGGTTCACTAGATTATGAAAGTTGGCAAGTCCAACATATGTAGGGAGAGTGGACAGGTTGGATTCCCAGAAAGAGTTAATTTTTCAAAATTGAGAGAAGGTCAGTTTTTGTTCTTTAAAGGCCTTCAATTCATTGGATAAGGCCCACCCATGTTACAAAGGGAACTACTTCCCTCAAAATCACATTTAACCTATTTAATGTTAATCTTATCCAAAAAAACTCCCTCACAGAAATATCCAAAATAATGTTTTTCCAAATATCTGGGTACTATGGCCTAGCCAAATAGATGCACAAAAATTAACTCTTACAATAAGACACATGTAAGTGATGTAACTGAAAATTTGGTAACAAGTAGGTCTGAGGAAGAGATATTTTGATAGACTTTTAAGAATGAGTAGCAAGGTATTTACGCCCATATAAATACACTCAAACTGGAAACCCTGCAGAGGTAGGTGTTGATAATCTTATAAACAAGATGAGCCCGAAGACAGCAGCATAGGCAAACAGCAGTCAAAAGTGGCAAGTTTATTAAATTGAAATTCTTCATAACAGAAGAAGGAATGTTTATCCTCAGTGGACTAAACATTTTCTGTAGTTTTAGGGGGTTTCCAGATTGCTCTTGAGAACCACCTTCTTTAATGCTTCTGACTGACTTCATTGGTCACTTGCAAAGTGTTGTGTAAACCTCTCCTTTCCTGTATTAAAGTCCTTATACCTAAAATAAATAGCCCTGCCTTTGATTTTTTTCCTCTTATGTGTCCTTTTCCTGTACTTTTCTTTTTTATATAGTAGTTATTTATTTAGAGAGAGAGAGACAGCACATGTGCGCAAGGAGGGGGAGGAACAGAGAGAGAGAGAGAAGGAGAGAGAATCCCAAGCAGGCTCCTCACTGTCAGTACAGAGCCTGACTCAGAGTTTGATCTCACAAACTGCAAGATCATGACCTGAGCTGAAATCAAGAGTCCGATGCTTAACCATCTGACCACCCAGGTGCCCTTCTGTACTTTTCTTAAACTTTCTGCATTGGAGGCATCTCTGCCAAATGAGGAGAATGTGAAAGGAAGGTGACATAGCTGGTCCTGTCTGTAAGCCATCAGTATCCATAGTCTTCTAAAGAATTTTGGTCAAGACCTCAAGTGTTTTCTAAATAATTCTCTAATTTTATTGAAAATTTTAGGCATTTCTCTTAATTACAGAAGATTCAGAAGAACTTTAATTAAAAAAAAAAAAAAGCTTCAGTGGGGCTATATTCAACGGTATGACTTCTTTTGTAATCATTGTTTTTTTCACCAGACACAAATATTTGTTTTTGCCATATAGCTAGATAGATACAGTTTGCAACTAGGGGTAATTTTGCCCTCCAGAGAAAAATTTAGCAATGTCCAGAGATAGTTTTAATTGTCAGAATTAAGGGTAAAAGGGTTGTGCTACTGGCATATAGTAGGCGGAGGACACAGATGCTGTTAAACATCATACAGTGCAAAGGACAGCCCCAAGACAAAGCATTCTCCTGTCCAAAATGTCCATAGTGCTTAGGTTGAGAAATCATAACCTAGATTCTTACAAGGATGATATAATTATTCCTAATTTAGGGATAATTAAGCTAAGGTTCAGTGAAGATAACTTATGATCTACAGTTATACAACTACTAAGTAAAATAATCAGACTTTTGTTCTTTTCACTACATGGATTACATCTAAACCTACTATTAAGGAAGGTTGTTTTTACCAGCTGCTAAGTGAGAAAATTTTAGAAATGCCAGACTTCACACTATATTTAAAGTGCAAAGGATAAGAGACAACTTGTGCTGCAACCTTTGAAAACTACATGTAGTCTTGCCCATAAAAATGCTTTCTTGCCAGTGATACAGAATAATTTTCACTTTCAGACCTATTTTTCTGAACAGAATTATCTGGTTCAGTGTAGAAATACCCTGCATAAGTAAATGAATGTATTTTGTGACACAATTTTATCCTTGGAAACTAAACTTTATATCATTCTCATGTGTCCTACAAATTAATGATAATCGTTTTGTAATGATCACTCTAAAATTAGTAACATGTCTATACATATTTTCTAGATATTCCATATATATTCTTGTAATGAGCTGAATTGTGTCTCCCCAAATTTCATATGGTACAGTCTTTAATCCCTAGTACCTCAGATTATGACTGCATTTGGAGATGGGCCATTAAAGAGGTAATTAACTTATACTGAGGTCATTAGGGTGGGCCCTGATCCAATTCAACTTATGTCATGGTAAGAGGAGGCTGGGACATAGAGACACAGAGGAAAGCCCCTGTAAGGAGACAGAAAGAAGATGGCTGTCTATTGGAGGAGAGAAGCATCAGAAGAAACCAACCCTGCTGAAGCCTTGATCTAGGACCTCTAGCCTCCAGAACTATGAGAAATAAATTTCTGTTGCTTAAGCCACCTATTTTGTGACTTTATTATGGCAAACCTAGCAAATTAATCCACTCCCAACAACACTTTACAGATCCATTTATACTTTAGATGAAATACATGACTATTAGCACATTCCCAAATAATCCTACATAATTTTCCTCACTCTCATAATCATTGTCTCCCATTCACAAAACCCCAGCATGTTGTCTGTTGCCAACTAACATCAGCAACATTGGAAAATGGCAAAATCGGTAACCATCAGCCATGTTTCTGTGCTAGTTGACCCTTAGGTCAAAGACAAGCAGATGTTTAAATGAAGGTGGAAAGAGTAATTTTTCCTAATAATTAGCAATAATCAGTATAAAACCTCAAAGAAAAATGACTCTGTGACTCAAGACAGGCTCTGGAATTAATATACCACCCTCTAAGTGGCAAATGATCACTAATACTTGTTCTACCAAAAATATCTTTTCTTCATCAGTATCTTTGTCTTTTAAGATTTATTGAAAGAGTGAAATGGACTTTTGAACTATTACAGACAAAGGATAACCTCTAGGCTATTAGAACTAAAGAGTATCTTTTTGTTTTACAAAAGTGTTTTTTTTTTGAAAACTTTAATTCTAATAGGATTTTCTTTTTTTTTTTTTTTTTCTAAAATTTAATTAGTAAGACAGCATTTTATGACTGATACATTTACTGTATCTAGTACTTTTTGAAAACAAATTAAAAAGTTTAGACAAAGTAACTTCTAGTCACATAGAATGTTTAAAATGTTAACTGTGAATAAACCAACTGTGAATAAACCATTCAACCAATTTAGAATGACAATTAAATACTAGTTGCATGAATTTTCTTGGTATGTTTTAGGTTAGAGCTTATGTGCTTTCTATACAAAAAAAAAAAATTATTTCCTGAGTTTGAGTAATATACCAGCTAATGATTGTGAAATGAGTCAAATTGTTGCTAAACCAAAATTAGAAAGCTATCAAATGTACTTTGGAATAATATGACAAACCATCACTTAATCTGGCATAAGCAAAAACTGGTATAAGAAAACAAATTAATACTGGACAAAACTCATAGTATATCTAAAAACTAATTTTATTCAGAGACTTACATATGTCCAAAGTCTTTATGTGACACCGTCCAAAAAACTGCCTAAGTTTTCCACAAAATCTTGCTATTTCCACAAGCTCATTTTAAACTCTCATTCAGTATATATTCAGTATCTGCCAACAATTTCTCCTCCCTGTAAGAGGGTAATTGCATGTGATTTTAGATGGTATTAACATTCAACACTCTCCTGTATTCTTTTTACTCATTTCCTTCTCCTAAGATACAGTATTCAGGCCTCCCAAGTGCCAACACTTGACCTCATCCAAGTCAGATTTAAAACATGTCTTCCATAAAAAGCTTCTGCACAGCAAAGGAAACAACCAACAAAACTAAAAGGCAACCAACGGAATGGGAAAAGATATTTGCAAATGACACATCGGACAAAGGGCTAGTATCCAAAATCTATAAAGAGCTCATCAAACTCCACACCCGAAAAACAAATAACCCAGTGAAGAAATGGGCAGAAAACATGAATAGACACTTCTCTAAAGAAGACATCCGGATGGCCAACAGGCACATGAAAAGATGTTCAACGTCGCTCCTTATCAGGGAAATACAAATCAAAACCACACTCAGATACCACCTCACGCCAGTCAGAGTGGCCAAAATGAAGAAATCAGGAGACTATAGATGCTGGAGAGGATGTGGAGAAACGGGAACCCTCTTGCACTGTTGGTGGGAATGCAAATTGGTGCAGCCGCTCTGGAAAGCAGTGTGGAGGTTCCTCAGAAAATTAAAAATAGACCTACCCTATGACCCAGCAATAGCACTGCTAGGAATTTATCCAAGGGATACAGGAGTACTGATGCATAGGGGCACCTGTACCCCAATGTTTATAGCGGCACTCTCAACAATAGCCAAATTATGGAAAGAGCCTAAATGTCCATCAACTGATGAATGGATAAAGAAATTGTGGTTTATATACACAATGGAATACTACGTGGCAATGAGAAAAAATGAAATATGGCCTTTTGTAGCAACATGGATGGAACTGGAGAGTGTGATGCTAAGTGAAATAAGCCATACAGAGAAAGACAGATACCATATGGTTTCACTCTTATGTGGATCCTGAGAAACATAACAGAAACCCATGGGGGAGGGGAAGGAAAAAAAAAAAAAGAGGTTAGAGTGGGAGAGAGCCAAAGCATAAGAGACTGTTAAAAACTGAGAACAAACTGAGGGTTGA
Source organism: Panthera leo (assembly GCF_018350215.1). Taxonomy (NCBI): domain Eukaryota; kingdom Metazoa; phylum Chordata; class Mammalia; order Carnivora; family Felidae; genus Panthera; species Panthera leo. The sequence goes on from NC_056682.1 coordinate 57,214,287, forward strand.
TGGGGGGTGGGAGGGAGGGCAGGGTGGGTGATGGGTATTGAGGAGGGCACCTTTTGGGATGAGCACTGGGTGTTGTATGGAAACCAATTTGACAGTAAATTTCATATATTAAAAAAAATAAATAAATAAATAAATAAACTTTAAAAAAAAAAAAAATAAAAAAAATAAAACATGTCTTCCACAACAACAAACATACCCACCCCTATTTTCACAATTTCAGTCACTTTTTGCCTGGTTATATTTTCTACTTCTGTAACTTCTCTATTGCCTCTCAAATTTCTTCTCATTTTTGTAACTGATACCACAAGACACTTAAGGCCAAGTTTTCTCTCATAAGTCAAATACAGTCTAACATTTTTTTTTTGAGAGAGAGAAGGAGAAAAAGAAAGAGAAAGAGAAAGAATCGTAAGCAGGCGCAACATCCAGCATGGGGTCCAATTCAGGATTCGATCTCACCACCATGAGATCATGACCTGAGCTGAAATCAAGAGTCAGACACTCAGTCAAGACAGCCGTCCATTTGCCCCATCTAACACTAAATTTCATACATTTGTGGTATCAGAAATAATTTTAAACTCAAAACATTCATGCCATGAAAAGAATAAAAATGGCATAAATTCTCCTCCATTACAAATACTAACTAAAGACTATAAAAATATAACCATGCCAACCACCATAATTATAATGTTTTTAATATTTCAGAATTTCACTAATCTGATTATACAATATTTGGTACCTAAAAATACTTCAAAGCTTATTAAAAACAAATGAAAAGGCTACTTGTTTCAGCTTATACGGTATTAATTAAGTAGGAATGAGCATTGTTTCCATCTCGACAGAAGGAAAAAGCTAGAGAAGCAAAAATTAACGATTTTCATTTAACCAGTCAAGGAACTGGAGTTACAGGGAAAATAATAAAGAATCCAACATGTACAGCCATGATGACTGGTGATTTCCAAGTATTAAGTCCGTTTGCATAAGGAATCAACCTGAAAGTGAGCCCTTCTTCAGAGCCACTCCAGAGAACAAATCCAAACTGGAGGGGCTTCTTGCCCAAAACTCAATGACTGGTGAGTACAATCATGTGGCCTCCTAGGAGTCTACCTGCAGCCACATGAACACCCTCCACCAAAGGCCATAGGCCAACCTGCCACTTCTCCCTGGCCTTACTCCATGCCATCGATGAGGCTGTCTTCAAGTACATCTGTGAGACCTGCACGATCCAGGCAGGTTGGAACTGTGTTAGCATGGAGCTAGCCCTTCCCAAGGGACCTGTCAGCTATCCAAGCACATCTCTTTCCTATTTCAGGGAACAGATCTAGCTTATCAATCCCTACATGGGCAAAGAGATAGTCCAGAACTTCATGGTGCTGATGTTTGCCACCAGGATCTTTGGCCCCATTTGGAACTAGAGTAACATAACTCTTACCTGCAAGGTGTCTTTCAGCATTGAAGGCCACAGGGGGCTACTTCGATGCCCTTGGCATCATCCTGCCCGTGACGCAGAACCACCTCCTACGGATGCTGTATGTGGCAGCCACGAGGAAGCCTGACTCCACCAACTCAGAGGACCTCCGCAATGAGAAAGTCAAAGTGGAAACGTATCTCATAAGTACTGGAGAACAATGCGGTCCTGTACACGTGTGTGGGGAACCCCACGGAGAGATGAGGCCATCAAAGGGTACTTGGACGACTCCACAGTGCACTGTGGGTTCACCATTTCCACCTTCGCCATGTAGAGAACAAAGAGGTAGGACGGGGTGTCGTTTTCCCACCCTGTGGCAGATTCCCCAGTGAGCACAAGGCTGAAGGGCGGCAGCAGTTCCGAAAGGTAGCCTACAACAGCTTCTAGCAGCACTACAAGCCCAGGGAGGCCACACACATCAAAACGATGAAGAAAAAAGCCGAGCAGGTTCTTTCAGCCCCGAGGAGTAGGCGCTGCACCAGACTTTCGGCAGGAACCTGAAGAGCCGGAACGCGCCTGAGCCCTCCTCCTTAACGGCGTCTGTGGCCCCCCCACCCCCCGCCCCGTGATGTACTTTACGTGCAGTGAATCGCTCCGGAGGCCGGCGAGTCTTCACGCCACTGCCGCACAAGGTCGCAAAAGCAGCCCCGGCCCATCGCCTACATTTTTGGCAGCAGAGGCCTGCAAACAGAGGCTGGTGGACGGCTGGGCTTTCAGTACTTGGACACCTCCAGGTAAGTTCATGTGCACAAGTTTCCCTGCCCCCTCGTTGTATTTGTCTGTCTGTGTCCTTCTTACTTTCCTACCTCCAAACCCCACTTTGAGAAGACTTCAGGACCATGGGTCTCAGCCTCATATTCGAAGCCCCTGGCCAACCCTGCCTGCCCCTTGCAGCTGCTGCCCAAGTCCAATTACATTCAACTACTGAGCACTGAGATTGGTGCCAAGACTGCCCCTGCCGGCTCAGCCTGAGCCAGTCTTTGCCCACGGGACTAAGCCCCAATGGAAGGAAAAAGAAGAGAAGCCCTTCCGTCTATCCCAGGCTTCTCGGCCAGAACAGGATGAAAGAAGCAACAGGCAGGGATAGTGGGTGGGGCTCAGTGGGGCAGTGGCCAGCTCACATCCCTGTTGGCTGTGGGCAAGCTCCTCAGAAGACTAGGGAAGAGGGGAGAGCATCCACGTGAAGGCACTTACCAAAGGTCCTGAGAGGACTCCTGGAGACACCGCAGCCTCAGTACCACACGGTATTCCTGATGACTAGTTGGAAAAGATCTTCATGCTGTCCAGCAATCCCTGTGTCTGGGGCTACCTGGATATCTCTCTGACCCACAGCTCCCTGCCACCACTCCAGCCTTCCACTCAGTTGCCACCCCCACCTCATTCCAGATATAGGTGGCCCCCTTGCTGCTGGAAAAGCAGAAGCAGTCGCTGGAATGCCCCGTTTCAATCCTTGACGTTAAATCCACACACTGAAAAAAAAGCAAAACAAAAACAAGAGCAAAAACAAACAAAAAAAAAAAAACTTTTTTTCTTAAACATAGTTTCAAATAAGACCTATGCAACTGTAAAATATAACTTTTAGATGGAAATCTGTGTTGGTTGTAACAGGACCTCCCCAGGTGTAATCTGAAACCAGCCCCTGTACTCAGAGGGCAGGGAGAGACCTAAGAAAACAGGCAGGTCAGTTCCTAGTTAGTAGATGGCAGTTTTAATAAGCAAAGGGAAGTTACATAGGAGACTTGTCTTGGGTGGCAGCAAGCAGATCCTTGCACCGTTCACCAAATCTTAGTTTATATAAAGACCTTAACTGGATTCAGTTATGTATGTCATGCAGCTATTCACACTACATCTCTCTCTCAAGGCTATGTCCTTGGAGCAACCTCTGGGAGTGGGAAAGGCAAGGAGAACTCACATCCCAAGGACAGGAGAGAAAGTGAGGAGCCTTGGAGTGCCTGGGTCCAGTTCATGAGTCAACTGGAGGTCGCATTTTTTCAATGACCTTCCCCAACAGTCTGCAGGAAAGAATAGAACTTGAGCATTTGCTTACCTTGGGTGTGTGTCACCAGATACCATATTCATCCATAAGAAGTTTTGGTTAGAAAATTTTTAACAAATTGCTAAGGATGAATGTGGAGTAGCATAAAGGTATAAAACCCTTAAGGGCGTGAAGATACAGGGCAGTAAACACCCTCTTGCTTTTTCTCCAGGACCCCTACCACTCACTCATGGGGAAGATGGAAAGAATCAGAGACAGTTCCCTATGGTGCTGGCTGGGAGAGGACAGAAGGCCCTGCAGAAACTTCACAAAGAACACCTTTATAGAACACAAACCTTAATCTGCAGGGAGTAAACAAACAAAACAAAATACATAAAAACTGTAAACGTAGAGTACTCATGGAAACCCATTGCTGCTGGGAGAGACAAACAAGGGGAAAAAATATCTATTCCTGGGGAAGAGCAGGGATATTAGACCCAGCCTTGCATTAGTTTGGAGTAGGGACAAAAAGACCAGGGGGGAGAGGGGTGCTCCTAGACTTTTACCTATTTTCACAGTGCCTACCCAAGACTGAGGTTTTTCATATGAGAGTGTCCTCACTGCCACACTAATAAGAATCAAGTAAAAGTAAGAATGAAAACAACTAAAAATTTCTGCAAGAGCTTCTTTTGCAAAGAAATAAAAAGGGCAGACCTAACATGTAGGGGAGAGACCCAAAGGAATGCAGAGAGCATTAACTGAGATAAATCCTCTGATATATTATCCCACATCATAGATACAAGATGCCACTATAGAAATGTAAGGTATCACTGTGGGGCACTGAGAGTGACCACAGAAACAAATAGTTAAAGCTCAGTCAATTCCTGACTAGGTTAACACAAATCCCCACATTAAAGACAGCTGAAGAAAGAATGAGCTCATCTAGAAGTAGAAAAGTATTAACCTCAATATTTACCATTTTGCAAAACATGTTGAATTTCAACAAGAACAACGTTATAAGGCATACAAAAAGCAAAAACACAATGTAAACAAGAACCAATTACAACACCGATGTTTAAACACTTAAGGAATTTAAAATAACTATGGTTAATATATTTAGGGCTCCAATTTCAAAGGTAAGCACCTCCATGGGGAGATAGTTTCATCTACTGGAAGGAAACTATATGAAAGAAGCAAATGGAAATGCTAGAAATCAAAAACAATGATGTGGGGATGAAGAAGAGATTTCTGATGGGTTCATCAGAAGACATGATATAGATGAGAAAACAATAGAATTGAAGACACACCACTGGAAATTATCCAAACTGAAATCAAAGAAAAATAAGTCAATAAGACAGAACAAATTATCTACAGTTCTAAGGCAGTTAACAAATTAGCATGGGTGTGATCAGAATCCTAAAAAGAGAAATGAGAAGAGATGGGGTAGAAGATATTTTTGAGGAAATAATGGTCAGATTTTTCCAAAATCAAGATCACAAACTATTGATATAAGAAGACTGAAGACACAGAAATGGGGGGAAACAAAGGTACCATATAGGCATAACATATTCAGACTTCTAAAAATGAAGACATAAAAGGAGACAAAAATGATTCATTATGTACAGAAGAATAAAGATCATAATACAGTAAACTTATCACAAACCACACAAGTAAGAATACAATGGAGTGACATGTTTAGATTGCCAGGGTAAGAAAAAAAATCTGTTCACCCCAGAATTCTGTATCTAGCAAAAATATCCTTCAAAACGAAGTAGGAAAACAGGAATTCACTGTCAGCAAATAAGCTCTAAAATAAAAACTAAAGAGAATTCTTTAGTCAGGAAAAATATAAAGATCTGTATTTGTAACATTTAAAGAACTCTTAAAATCATAAAACAACTCCAAAAATGAGTGGTCAAAGATCATAACACAATCTTTAATAAAATATGGGTGACAAACATATGAAAAGATGTCCAACATCAATCATTAAGGAAATAGAGTTAAAAGCACAAAATACTACTCTAAATCTATTAATATAGCTAAAATAAAAATAAAAATGCAAATGGGGAAAAATCTGAGAATACCAAATATTACAGAAGATGCAGGGCAAGTGGAACTCTTATTCACTGCTGCTTAGAATGCAAAATGTTATGGTGACTTTGAAAAACAGTTGGACAGTTTTTTAAAAAGTTGGAAAGTCGTTTACCATTGGAACCAATTATGTTACTTCTAGCTATTTACCCAAGCAAATCGAATACTTATGTTCAAACAAAAGCCTGTATATTGAAGTTTGTAGATTTATTCAAAATTGCTAGAAACTGGAAACAACTCATTTCCCCTTCAGCAGGGAAACAGTCTTTGTCTATTCATACAATATAATACTGCACAGGAATAGAAAGAAGTGAACTGTTGTTTCATGCATCAACATCGATGAATTTTAAAAGCATTTTCAAAGATCTAAAAGCCTGCATATTGTATGATTCCATCAATATGTGATTATGGAAAACAAAACCATTGAGACAAAATACCTATCAGGGATTAGAGAAGGAGAAATAATGTGACTAAAAAGGGGTAGCCCAACGGATATTAGGCCAATGGAACTGTTTAGTGGTACAAATAGCATATGTATATGCTAAAACCCATAAGATTGTACATCTCAATAAACTTTAAAAACAAGCAAACAGCCATAATAACTGTAAAACATCAGATACCAAGATATCAGGAAAACCCAGGATGAAATCTTGCAGTCCCCAACAAACTAATTTAACTGTATTACAATTAATTGTTACATACCTCACTTAAAGACATGAAGAGGAAAAGAGTAGAACTAAGTAACTTTGGAAAACAGTGTTTTGATCAGATTATCTTATGATACTATAATGATGGATACATATCATTATATATTTGTCCAGACCCATAGAATGTGAACTTTAAGGTTCCAAGAGTGAAACTTAAGGCAAACTATAGACTTTGAATGATTACAATGTGTCAGTGTATATTCACAATTGTAATAAATGTATCACTCTTAGGGGATGTTATTAACGTGGGAGGTTATGCATGTGTGCAGAAGGGGGTATTTGAGAAATCTCTATACCTTCTCAATTTTGCTATGAACCTGAAATTGCTCTAAAAACATGAAGTCTTTAAAAACATTAAAAAGATAAATGTAAAAATTTAATGAATGCTTTAAACATTTCTAAATGATATACAGATTATCCTTAAAAACTTTATGTCACAATTTTACAAGCTTTTTTTTTTTTTTAATCGAGAGGTTATATTTGTTTGTGTCTCCTGAGAAAAAAAATAGAATAGCAGGGTCATTCTTATGTGTAATTATTTGACTCTCATCTCAAATACTATGATGTACCAAATTTTTTTACACCCTGTCACTGACATTCTTTCCAGACACTTTGAGACTGCTGGTCATGAGAAGCATATGTGTTCCAAACTTCCCCCAACACGACTGAATGCTATCATTGACAATTATCTTTTATCTTCCCAAGAGATGACCCCCATGCCTATATAACCTAGAGCACACAAAAGACCCAGAAGTTGGAGCCCTATTGAGGTTTATATTTGATACAGCATTAAAAATTTATATATGAATAAATATCATTTAGATATTAAAATATTCATCTACATTAGGTATTTATTTAATCATTATTAAGTGATATGAGATAGATTGATTTTTACTGTTTCTCAAACTTTAATGTTAAACAGTATAAAATGGAAAGCATGTTAAAACAATTTTCTAGACCCCCATTCCCAGAGATTCTAATTCAGTCCTTTGGGATGTGAACCATGGGTTTGCATTTCTAATAAGCTCATGGGCTATGCCAATACTGCTGGCTCAAATACCACAATTTGAACTTTTAATCCAAAACATCTCATCTACTTCAGTTAAGCTCTTTTATATTATATAATCTAGCATAAGAGATTTCTATATTTCTTATGTCTTATTTTTAGGAATAGGTTGTATACACAGGAATAGGTTGTCTAGATCTACTTCTAGGCCAGTTGTAGCTAAAACTTGTTTATGTGAGAATGCAAAAAAAAGTGATCACCATGATACTAAAATTAATTTCAAACATTTAAAAATTGTGTATCTATGAGAACAATATAAATAAGATACCTACATGGTATATAAATCTACATACAGAGCTTCATTTTCATTAATATTTCATTGCCATTTTGAAGCAAAACTTCCACGAACAGCATTTATTACTTCAGAAAGGAAAAGTAAATTCAAAACAATATACTTGAGAAGCAGAAGTAAAGGTGGTGTTCAAATTGAGAATCCGGTGATATGTAGAAAGTGAAATATCAAATATTTATATAAACTTCTATTTATGGATAGCCTATCTATATAGAATACAAATTACTGTATACTACCTTACTATAAATATTATCATGTTCTCTGCGCATATTTGAAAAATTGCATGGAAACAGATATCCTGCTGTTACAACAGGGTCTATTAGAACAATTTATAATCTAGGTTGTGAAAAAAAATAATTCCTTTGAGATATAAGTTAAAAAAGTGGCAAAATTCCTTTCTTGATCATGAAGGAAGTGTAGTTACTTGAGAAAATATTTGAGGCCATCTGGCCATCCATACAGATCACCAATGTAGTCCATTGTTATTTTGGAATATTTTTTACCGACTGCAAGCTGGTACTCTCTTCTTGAATCTGACAAGCAAAGGGCAAGTTAATTGTTCTGGAGTGAACACAGATTTAATGCAGCAGGATGTCATTTTTGTGTGCATTAATAATTCAACTTTACATTACAATTTATCACATACCATGGACTATTTTGTATTCAACAGTGCACAAAAACTGATTTACCCACAGGCTTGATTTCACTCTCTAATCTGGTAGTCCAAAAAGAGGAACTAAGGTCCTCAGACAGAATATGTGTGTCAAAATGGTAAGATGAAAGGGAACAGGACATTCACTCTTTGTAGCTAATCATAATCTAAACTATATCAATAATATTTATTTCGGAGCAAACATTTTCTTCTGATTGCTAATATGAATTCTTATAGAATGACCATTCTATTGTATGCGTTTAGAAATTGTGTCCTTCCAAAAATTAAACCCATTCAATAAATAAGAGTTCAATGTCAGAGCCTAGATGGGCTCTGACATCCAGGAGAGCAGAGGAGGCCAGGCTAGGGAAGTTACAATGAAAGCAAGGAACAGCAGAGCATATAGATACAGAGGAGTAGGCTGGCATTGGATGCCAGAGTCTGATCAGTGGAGGTCATGACATTTAGAATCAGAGCCAAAAAAGGTAAGCTGGGCAACCATGCAATAGGTTGAATCAGTAAGGGATGCTCAATAAGAGAGAGTAAGTAGAGTGAGGAGGGCATTCACATAGGAGGCAAACAGAGCCAATTGCAATGAGGAAAGTAACTGTGAACATGGGCTACCAGGGCATAAATGTGGTCATCCATGCATGGGGGCATCTCTGTATGGGGTGTTGGAGACCAAGCAAATCTCAGGGTGCTTTTCACAGAGAGAGGCACTCCGTTGTGGGATGACAGCTCTAAAGGGCTGAGGACATCCTAGCATGGAGAGCTGAAAACCATATGCAGTGAGGAAAACTGCTTTGGGAGGAGAAACTCAGAAAGAGGAAAAACTAGAATGAACCTTGTACTTTGTATCTAAATGGAGTATTTCAGTGTAAATTCATGGCTTTTAATATACAGAGATAGATGTAGAAATAAATATAGATGTTAACACAGATGTATATATGTGTGTATGAATGCATACATGTACAGCCTAGTTATGTTCACTGAGATGGCTTAGGCCATGGAATAAAAATCAGCACATCTAGGAGGGCACCTTTTGGGATGAACACTGGGTGTTGTATGGAAACCAATTTGACAATAAATTTCATATATTAAAAAAAAAATTAAAAAAATAAAAAAAAATTACACACACACACACACAAAAAAATCAGCACATCTAGTACTTGTACCTTGGTTTCTACTTAACATTTTTCCTCAAAACAAAAACAAAACAGCTACTCAGTGAAATTGCTGGTACATGGACTGAGGCAAAGAAAGTAAAAAAGAACATAGAATATCTTCTGCCAGAAAGAATGGTAATGCTTAACAAAGGAGAATAGTATAAAAGAACACAAAATAATAGAATTTCCCTGTCCAAAAATGTGAAACGGTTTGAGCATCAAAATAAATTAAGATTGTAACACAAAATAATGCATTAAATAAATTGGGAAATCATAACCACATATAGATATAAATTGTTGAAAGAATTGAAATTTTTAATTAAGTGTGGAGAATTACATAATTTCAAAGCATCTCCCAGAAAAATGGTTGTTGTGATGGGGTGGCATAACTGTATACTGGAGAAGTCTAACAGACAATAAGTACCTTAATAATGTTAGCAAGATGAAGTTCATCAGTAACAGGCAAATTGAAATATTGTGCAAACCCATAGGATGCAATGAGGATACAGCAACATTTGGAATACTGTTCCTCTCATATTCCTATCTAAACTACATAACTTTGACTTAGTCATGATGAAACATCAGGCAAATGTGATTTGAAGAGCATTGTAAAAAATAGCCTATAATCTTCAAAATACCGAGGTCATAAAAACTGAGAAAAGCCTGAAGAATCCACCCAGACTGAATTAAAGTGAAGAGACAAGCCAGCAATGTGTGCTACAATCCTCAGTTGGAACCTTTTCCTCTCAAAGGCATTACTGAGACATAAGTTCATTCTAGGATCAGATGGTATTTATGTTAATTAGCTGATTTTGACAGTGTATTTAGTTACACAGGAAAATGTCCCTGTTTGTAAGAAATACATACTGAAGTAAGGAAAAAGATAAGACATCAGATCAGCAAATACTTTTAAGTACTTCAAAAGAGACTTATTTTACTGGACTTTGAATTTTTCTGTAAGTTTGAGATTGTTTAAAATAAGAAAAATGGAAAGAATATGGACACCAAACAAGTTCCCTTTACTTCTTAAGTAAAACTATTATTTTTACAATTGACTTTGTGGAGATTCAAATGGAAGTATGAACAAAATGTACAAATGGAATATGTACAAAAGTACAATTTTATTTATACATATTTTTTCAATCTTTTTCTATTTTGATCAGGTCAGGCCAACCAACATAAAATAGTCAAGTAGTTGATAAATTGATGCTGTCTTTTCTTTGCTCTGATTTTCCTAAACAGACTTCATATTCAAGTCAGTTTTTTTTTAATTTAAAGTATTTCCTTTATAATCGGGGTTTTTTTTGTAAAAATAACCTATATGCATATCTTTCCTCATTCAATTTCCAGGTAACAGCTTTCTAAGAGCACCTGTGTAAATAAAAACACGCAAATATATATATATGTTCATATATGCACACATATCTTACACATTCATCTGTATCCACACACACATATATATATAAAATATGAATATATACATATACATGTGCATGTACTTTTTATGCATGTACACATATATTTTCCCAAAAAGGATTATGATACATATATTTTTCTGAAACTTTATTTTTACTTTCCAGGTAACCACACACATATTTCCCACACTGTTTTCTCCTAGACGTTTAATACTTTGTTATAGGTATGTAATGAATGAAGTTGAAATTACTGGTTTTGTTACAAATTTTAATGTAACATATGTGTTGTAATCAATATCTTACTGTATATACGTGTATACACACACACACACACGTATATACATATATACACACATATATATATATATATATAAAGTTACTATGAAACATATTCAGAAAGTTGTACTCATTAAATTCATAACTACAGGCAAAGAGAAAACCGGTTTACTCACATCCTCACCATTATTATTATTAATATTTTAAGTATTTGCCAAACTAAAATTTGAGAAGTATTATCCATTATTGTAGTTTTCATTTCTTTACTTATGATAAGCCCAGACCTCAGAAGCTTTCATTTTTTATAGTTTTGGCATTATTTAGGGATCCTTTTAACTCTTGGTTCTGAGAGTTTGAAAAAAATGCTTATTTAGCTATTTAGCATAAGGGCACATTTCTATGTCACCTTTGTCAGATGCCATGGCTATTGAGCAATGTTATTAACCAAACTGAAATATTAATGAAAGTATATCAGTGTATCCTTGTAAAAACAATCAACCACCCTTGACATATGTATGGAACTCTTTCTTCAATCAGTCAACAGTCAACACATATCCACTGAGAGCATAATGGAGGTCAGACTCTAGTCTGGACACAGAATACGGCAGTTAACAAAACAGGCAAAAATATTGCACTCACAGATTGTATTCTACTGAACAGACTGTAAATTGGCTGTCTCAAAATTTAGTAATACATTATACATTATAATGCTTATAAATGCAGTTTGCATAAAAGGGAAACAAGGCTGTCCAGGATTTTGAATCTGGAAGTCTGTAAGCATTGGAATTCTCTCTGTTGGAGGGTGCTCAGGTGAACACTGTTCGGTTAAGACACTGTCAATTTGATTCAGATAGTTTCTTAAAATATGATACCATCATTTATTTTACAGCCTACTATTGCCTAGTTAGAAGCTGCTATTTCATTCTTTGTCACTTGATAAACTTGTAACAAGATGTATTATGTGCTGGCTTTGATTCTGCAGTTTCTAGGCAGAAAGTCAGAAAGGAATTGCACTTCCAGGTGCTAGGAACACGTCCCTGTTTCCTCTATGTATCAGGTTTGGAAATACATTAACTACTATATTATATTAAATAGTAATATGTATTAATTTAATGCTAAATGTAATTTTTCAGAAATTTTAAATTTTTTCCTGATGCTGATTATATAATTTTTCTGCACATCAAATATTTCCATTTTAGTGCATTCACGTTTTACAATGAACAGTCATCCTCTACAAATTGATTTTTAAAGATGGCATGAAGTCAATAAATATAATGCCACTAAATTTAATAATTTTCCATTTCTTGTTACCTAGAATAACTGTCAGTTAAAACATTGTATTGCCACAATTATAATGGCTATAACTAAAGTTTATTGTCCAACTGTAAGTTTTTAGTGGATTCTATTTCATAGCATTTGACCACACCAATATTTTTCCTTCCAACAATAGAATAAGAAGGATTAAATAATTTTTAATTTAGAAAATAACTTAGAGTTTAGAGATATTTTAATATTAAAAAATGTTTATTTATTTTGAGAGTGGGGGGAGAGACAGAGATAGGGAGAGACAGAGAATCCCAAGCAAGTTCTGCACTGTCAGGGCAGAGCCCCACATGGAACTCAAACTCACAAACCGTGAGACCATAACCTGAGCTGAAATCAAGAATCGGATGCTTAACTGACTGAGCCACCCAGGAGCTCCAAGATATTCTCATATTTTTAATAAAATCTATGAAATGTAAATTTTTTTGAGAAGTATAATAATCACAATAAATGAAGTTTGCAGATTTGAAGTTTGGAAATTACTTAATTACATGGAGAAGGTTACCTATACATAAAATTAATAGGATACATAAAATAATTTTGTTATTACTTATTTTTTTAAATCCGTAGTTAATTTTATGATTTCCTCAAAATAAGCACTGAATTTAAATGCATTAAGCTATGAAGAAAAAATATCAAAGGATAATGGGGATGCAAAAAGTTTTAATATTCTACTAAAGATGTTTTTATACTTTTCAAACTATTTAGTGTCACCAAAACCAATAGTAACTACTTCTTGAATCCTAAATCTGGGCTAGATACTTCCCATGAATTTTAGAGACAATGTATAATTTAAATTTAATCATATAACTGCTTAAAATATTAAATTACATAGCATCCTATGAATAATCTATTGTTTAAAAACAACCCTATAGGCACTTGTACCCCAATGTTTATAGCAGCACTCTCAACAATAGCTAAATTATGGAAAGAGCCTAAATGTCCATCAACTGATGAATGGATAAAAATTTGTGGTTTATATACACAATAGAGTACTAGGTGGCAATGAGAAAGAATGAAATATGGCCCTTTGTAGCAACACGGATGGAACTGGAGAGTGTTATGCTAAGTGAAATAAGCCATACACAGAATGACAGATACCATATGGTTTCACTCTTATGTGGATCCTGAGAAACTTAACAGAAACCCATGGGGGAGGGGAAGAAAAAAAAAAGTAGGTTAGAGTGGGAGAGAGCCAAAGCATAAGAGACTCTTAAAAACTGAGAACAAACTGAGAGTTGATGGGGGGTGGGAGGGAGGGGGGTGTGGGTGATGGGTATTGAGGAGGGCACCTTTTGGGATGAGCACTGGGTGTTCTATGGAAACCAATTTGACAATAAACTTCATATATTGAAAAAAATAAAAACAACCCTATGAAGTAGTATTTCTCTATAACTAGAAATTGTAGAGTGAGGATTTTTACTAATAAAGTCTTTCTTCTGAGTCTACCCTAATATCTACTACTTAGTATTCACCCTGTTGTTTATTTATTAGTTTTACAAATGGAAAACTTTAGTACTAAAATAAAGTTTACCAATTAATTAGAAGTAGCACATTTTAGGGGGGCCTGGGTGGCTCAGTCACTTAAGCTTGGATTCTTGGTTTCAGCTCAGGTCATGACCTTGCAGTTTCATGAGTTTGAGCCCTGCTTCAGGCTCCATGCTGGCAGCTCAAAGCCTGCTTGAGATTCTCTCTCTCTCCCACTCTCTCTGTTTCTCTGTCCCTCCCCCACTTGTGCTGTCTCTGTCTCTCCCAAAATAAATAAATAAACTTTAAAAATGTGACATATTTTCACTTGAATAATGGACAATCATGCAGCAAGAAATTGAGTCAGTTCATGACACTGTATCAATAGAAATAATAGAAAATTCAGATGAGTTTTAGTCAAAAGTTAATTCAGTGAATATCATCCTGTCAAAATGTAAGACAAATACAGAAGAGTTTATTTTATTGACTAGAAACAGTGAGGAAAAAGCAAATAATCAATAGTGCCTGAAAAACTGAACTGTTCTGAGAATTCAGTTGTTCAATACATGTTAATTAATTTTTAAAAATACTTTTTTTGTACAATGATTTTTATCCACTCTAATGTGTGATTTATACACACTCCCACACATACATAGGCCAGATCATTGTGAAAAGAGAAATCTCCAAATAATTATAAATAAGGCAGTAAATATTAGTATCTTAATTGAGGTACACATAGAAATGCACAGTGAATTAAAAGAGATTACTGGAGCTGTGCAAAGGTAAATGAAGGGTGCTTCAAGGTTGATAAAGTCAGTCTTTGATATTTGAACATCTGTGAAGAGTACAGAATAGCAGTTACTGAACAGTGAGTTAACAGGGCACATTTAGAGGATCCAAATATATATATACAAATATATACATGTGTGCACACACAAAATCAAAACAGCTTAATTTCAAAAGAGGGAGCATGAAAGATAAAGTTTGAAAAATAGATGTAGATAATATTGTGATGGACCTACAACAGACTAAGCATTTATATTTTATTTATTGGATAATAGGCAGCCATTGAAGGTACCTGAGGACAATAATACTCTTAGGATTGAATTTATCTGTGATTCGCAGACAATTCTAAAATAAGAGTTTTGATAGCAGGTTAATTCTCTCTCAGTAAAGGATTCTTGAGGTGGTCACTTCAGGGAAGATTTGGTGTTATGTGATGTAAAGGTCCCAGACCTTTTCTATCTTCTTGCACTGTCATGCTTGGATTCCATTTCCAAGTTGACCTCATGATCTTATAGGTCTTCTGCCAGTCTGTAGTCCAGTCAGAAGGGAGTAGGAAGTAGGATATGTCATCTCACTAGATTTATGCATACCACTTTCACTTATGTTCCATTAGCCAGAATGTAGTCAGTGAGCCACATGTGCATGCAAAGGAGGCTTGGAAATGTATTCATTTTTCTAGGTGGCCATGTGCCAAGCTAAATATCAAGTAAGGGTTTTATTACTAAGTAGAAAAGGAAGAGCACAATATTGAGAGCAGTTAATGTACTTTCCAACAGTAGATCTATGATCTGAATTTAAAATTATTGGGAGTATATATATTTTTTAGTTGGATAGGAAAGAATCTACATTTGGGAGAATTGTTTGAGAGACCTCACATATTCAAAATGAGAGGAAATATAAAGCTGGATGTAAATGTGATAACACAATATTTTAAAAGAGTTAATGATAGAGGAGAAAAATTTGATGGTAGAAAGTAACATCCATAGTCAACATAGCAGAAATCAGCCTTTAAAAAAGAAGTTGAAGAGAAACCAGAATAGTGCTATGTTTCAAAACCGAGAAAAAATTTTTGAAAAAGAGTGGTCAATTGTATCTAGTAAAGCAGCGATTACCAAATGCATGTGGCTTAGATAAAAATACTAGAATTGACAGTTAAGAATACTGGTAACATTCAAGAGTCTTCATAGCAAATGGCAAGAATTTCATTAAATTTTATACTGTAAATTTTTAGAAAAGAAGGTAGGATATTTTTTTTTTATTATTCTTAAGAAGGGAAGAAATACTTCCCTTCCCTTCTCCCACCCTCTCTTTGTAAGAATGTTCTTACCTTTTAATATGAGTGTTAATTTCTCTACAGTTTTCTCTAAGCCCTGCCTTAGCTACATGCCACAAATTTTATATTCAGTGTTTTCATTTTTATTCAGTTCAAAATATTTTTCAATTTTACCTTTAATAGATGTCTCACATTGGAAATTTTATATTGTTGAGTGCTGCATTTTGTTGAATTGTATAAAATACTTTTGGATTTTGATTGGTATATCGTTATGCAGTTTGAGGATCATTTTGTCCCCTTAGAGGCTTTTGAAAGACTTTTTCTATGGCAGATCCAGAATAGTCTTTAGTCTAGGGCCATTTTGTTCTCTCTACAAAGGTATGACCTTTATGAGGACTCTACCGAATCCCTGTGTGACACAGGTCTCCAGTTTGGGGAACCTAACTTCCAGCCCCTTTGGCCTACAACTTTTCAGTGGTTCTATCCCGTGATTTCACATATGCACCGGTCAGCACCCAAAGACTCAGGAAGGCCTCTACAAATCTCCAGTGCGCTTTCTTTCTCTTCCTCCCTCTCTGTGTAGCTTTCTTCTCTCTAGTCCTCATGTTGGGAATTCTGACAGGTCCAGCCTCTCCAAATTAATTTCTATCTGTTTCATTCAACAAGCCCCCTCACCCCCACCCCCACCCCCGCCCAGGCTGTCGTAATTTTCTATCCCTGAGTTCTAATTTGGAGACTGATACTGATGAAATAACAGGGCATACTTCATTGTCTCCTTTGTGTCAGGGATTCCAGCCCCTCACTGCCTACTATCCAATGTCTAAAAACCTTTGCTTAAGTTTTCTTTGGTTTGTTTTATTTTCTCCATTTCCTTGTAGCCAAATGGCAGATTTTATAGAAGTAAATCATTAATGGGCAGAAGTAGAAGTCATTCTCTCACTCTCTCTGCCATTCTGTCTCTTTCTCTTTCTTCTCATTGTCATTTGAGAAGCAAGTGGACATTGATAGGGAGAGGAAAAAAGGTTCGGTTGATCATAGCCCTAATATGAGAGTGCATAATGTAATTGGTACAGTGATATCATAGGAGAATTGGGAGAGGATGAGATAGTAAATTATAACTGTAATTTCTTTAGAACTAAATATGTGAAAGGTCAGCTAATGTAATACACATTAACTAGTTTTCAAACAGGTCATTGAGGAAAGGACACACTTATTTGTAAGCCACTAGAAAATTCTTCACACATAAAAGCGTAACTTTATGTTACATATAGATAGATAGGTAGATAGATATAGATAGATAGATAGATAGATAGATAGATAGATAGTTAGATATTTAAATTAAGAGAAAAAAAGTATTGTTAAAGCAGGGATATCAGCAAGTGATTATGATGAATCTTTTCCATTTCCTTCCAATAATTAGTGTTTAATCCTTCTAACTTCAATGAGTTTCTCAAGCCAATTCCACTGGCATCAGCAGCCTCTGTCTCAATCTAAAATGTGAAAGGCTATGTTGCAATAAATAGATTTGTACATTACTGCATAATGCCAACTTTATTAGCAGTTTGGCTTTCATGGAGTGTGCTGTATTAATCACATTCCACAAGTGTACAAGGCTTTCAGTTGTTTCCCTGTGGTGATTGGTAAGCCTTTAGTGCCAAAGTCACCGGCTAAGCTGAACAATAAATCCATGAGGGTTTATTATTATTAAAGGCTCAAAATAGAGAAGCAACACAAAGACAATCAGTAGCAGAAAGTGGTGGAGATTCACAGATGTCATATAAATGTTATATAAAACATTAAAATTTCATTGATTAGTCAAATATTAATATATTTTATTGTAGACTCATGAAAAGAATTGACTTTCCTTGAGAAATACAGAGTTTTATAACTCAAGAAATTTTTAAATTTGTGTTGGGACAATTAAAGCAAACTCATGATTAAAAATTATTTAAGATGCAAAATCAAAAATCAAACATGGGTGAGTCAGAGTGAGTCTGCCAACTAGAGAATGGACTAGATTAGCTTATTGAATCTTTTAGAAGTATGACAAAGAAGCAGAAACTTGTGGATAGAAGATAAATTTTTTAAATCTTTTTGTTTACACACTCTCCTGATCCTCTGAAAGATTTGGAGCTGTATATTGATAACCACTTTGCATTAATAATAAAAAAAGAAAGACAAAAATGCAGAGGCCACTTTTAGACAACAGGCTTGAGCAATGGAGACTTGATCAAGGCAAAAGGGCCCACTGTGACTACCTGGCTGAATACAGACAGACCCATCAGGCAAGCCACCTCAAATATTCCATAAGCCCTAACTAAGCAATAGGCTACTTACAACCAGGCACAGTTACTAAAAAAGGGAAAATTTCATAAGTCACCATACCTCTTCATCTTTCCCCTTTAAAATTAGCCCCCACCCACTGCCTCCTTGTGCACAGTATCTCCTTTGCTGCCCTGCCTTCTGCTCCCTTGGGTGTATTCAGTAAACTTCTATCTCCTTTGTTCTGCCTCTGGTGAATACTTTCACTGTTCCTGACACTGGCTTCCACCGAACAGTCACCCCACATTTGGGGGCCCCTATCCTATCAGAAGAGACACCACAAAAAAGTAAGAAAATGGTCCTGTGGTAAGCAGAATAATGATCCTTCAAATATGTCCACATTCTAATCACTGGAACCTGTGATTATGTTACCTTACATGGCAAAGGGAATTTGTGGATATGATTAAGTTAATGACATTTAGATGGGGTGATTATCATGAGTTACTCTGGAAGGTGCAATTTAATCACAAGGGCCCTTAAAAGTAGAAGAGGGAGGTAGAAGAGAAGAGAAAATCAGAGATGTAGCAGCATGAGAAGTGCTCAACATGATATTGTTGACTTTGAATAGGGAGGAATGAGACCATGAACCAAGGAAAGTAAGAAAATGCAAGGACATCAATTTTTTCTTTAAGTTTCTGGAGAGGAATGCAATCTACTGATATCTGGATCTAAGCCCAAGGAAATCTCTTTTGCACTTCTGATCTACAGCACTATAAGATAATAAATTTGTGCTTTATTAAGTCACCAAGTTTATGGTTATTTGTTACAGCAGAAATAGAACATTTAGCATCACCATAACCAAGGAAGGTAAGACACATGGTCCATCAGTGCAGCTGATACATCAGTATAATTCAAGAAAACTTTTAGTTCCTAAGAAATTTAATCTTTTGTTATTTATATCCTTTGAAATTTACGTAGGAATGGTATGTTAGTCAGTACTACTATAGTAATAAATGATCCCAATATCTCAGGTAGGTTTCAATAGAAAGTTATAGGTGCTGTTCATCTTAAATGTAGAATGTTGGTGAGCTATGGCTCTACACCAGGTTGCAGCTCTGTGTCTTCTTATTCATGAAAGCAGGCAAAATGCAGGTCTATGAATGGGAATGCCCGTCCCCCATGGCCAATATGAAAAGCAAGAGAGCTGGCAGAAAATTAAGATGCTACTTTTAGTGCTTCTGCTCAAGTGTGGTATTCATAGAATCAACTCAAATTCAATTGATCAATGCATATCATGCATCCTAGCCAAAGATCAGTAAGGCAGGAAATTACTTTCTTCCCACAGGAGATAAGAAAGTCACATGACAATTAGCAGGGAAACACATAATCATAATAGGGGAAGAGTAGGTGAAATAGCTAACATAATAAAATCTACCTTGCACTGCTTTATTGTAGCTTTGTGTGTTCTTCTTATAATAAAGTTGCCAAAGGGAGGTAAAGTATTTGGATTTTTCTATTAAAAAAATGATTATATGCCATGACCACACACACACATACACGCACATGCACACACACTTTAATTTTTACATATATACATATGTATATATATATATATGTATATATATATATATGTATGTATTTATGTATATATGTGTATGTTTCTAAATTTATATTTTCCTGTCCATTGATGGGT
This sequence comes from Panthera leo, assembly GCF_018350215.1. NCBI lineage: Eukaryota > Metazoa > Chordata > Mammalia > Carnivora > Felidae > Panthera > Panthera leo. The sequence goes on from NC_056682.1 coordinate 57,234,196, forward strand.
TGAACATAGTCTTTTGTATTCTTTATTTCCTGTATTTCCTGGTTTTAGAAAACTGCTATATAGTTTTCTGGGTATGGTAGAAATCAGATTAAAGCTGCTCAGTATGTCTCAGTTTACTAGGATCCTTTAAGTCAAATGTGAATTTGCATAGAATTTATCTAAAGACAATGCAAATGAAAGTTAGACATACTCAAAGATGTTAGGTATGGATGTGATTATATAGTCTGACAGAATAGCTATCTCCTCTTAGAAGTACACAAAAGACTTTGATGGGAAGCCTTTTTTTTTTCAAGATTTTGTTTTTTTAAGTAATATCTACACTCAACATAGGGCTCAAACTTAACAACCCCAAGATCAAGAGTCACATGCTGTATTGACAAAGCCAGCCAGGCACCCCACCTAGGAAGACTTTTAGTATACCCAGATGAAGCTATATTTAGAGGCAGAAGATACCCAATTGACAGTTTTGTTGGGTACTCAATATTTGATTGTTCATTTTCCCAACATTTACAATTTCGTAAATGTATAATTGCACAAAATATGTGATAGCTTGATCACCATTTGATCCAAACCAAATGTTTGGTAGAGATATTAGGAACTGGTCATGGTATACTAAGTGAGGCTGAAAAAATAATTATGGATAAAAGAGAATAAACATTAATTCCCTGATTAAAGAACATCAGTACACCTATGAAGAGATATAAGTAACAATTCACATTTTTTGTAGAGGAAATTCCTGTACTCCATTGGAAAACAAATATTGGTAGTCACCTACCAGGGTATTAATGGTCTTATGCTATTATTTACTGCCACTATAGGAACAACAGTGCTCCGAAAGGAGCGAAAGGAGGAAAATCATCCATTCTGATCTTATTGACTTTGTAAATGAATCTAAGGATTTTATGATATCCTTATTTATGGAAAGCTTTTAATGGAGTATTTCTGATTAAAGATTATGGAAAGTAAATAAATCCGGAATCTATAGTTTTGTTTTGTTTTGTTTTGTTTCAGTTTTTTATTTACTTTTGACAGAGAGAGAGAGACAGAGCATGATCAGGGAAGGGGCAGAGAGAGAGAGAGACACAGAATCTGAAACAGGCTCCAGGCTCTGAGCTGTCAGCACAGAGCCCGATGCAGCGCTTGAGCTCACAGACCGCAAGATCATGACCTGAGCCAAAGTAGGACACTCAACCAACTGAGCCACTCAGGTGCCCCATCAGAATCTATAGTTTTATTAGGCTTAACTTGAAAAATGTCATATACACAGCTGTATAAATTGAAGATAGCTATAAGATAGTCATTCAACACTAGGTGAGGTGAAGTTATATGCCATGTATGTTATTAGAAGTATTGTGTATTTTGGAAAAGAAAGGCCTTTCTGCTGTGGGAATGAAGAATTTGAAACCTATGTGTAATATCTAAGATCACTTTTTACTTTATGTGGGCTATTCCATTGCCTGTATCCTGGAAATTAGTTGTAAAATTGGAATAATGAAGATCTCTCATCACATGAATCTAACTTGACAATCATATTGCTATGGATTGAATTGTGTCTCCCCTCCAAATTCATATATTTAAACCCTACCCCACTATGTGATAGTATTTGGAGATGGGGTCTTTGAGAAGTAATAAGGGTTAGATGAGGTCTTGAGGGTAAGGGTCCCTTAATGGGATTAGTGCTTTTATATAAAAATAGACCATAGAGTGTATTTTCTCTTTTCCTGCCATCTGAGGGTATAGCAGCAGGAAAGGGGCTTTCTGCAAGCATGAAAGAGAGCTCTCACCAGAAAACAAATCTGCTGGCATCTTGATATTGGACTTCCTAGTCTTCAGAACTGTGAGAAAATAAAATTTCTGTTGTTTAAAACACTCACTCTGTGGTATTTTGTTATGGCAGCTGGAGCTATCTAAGACATATCTTTTGTTAGCTCAGGAGCATCAGATTTGTAAATTCTTTATCAGTTTATGAAGATTCTTAGCCTTTATGTATCTTTTACACTCTTTTTCTGGTTTTCTCTCGTTTGTTTGTTTGTTTGCATCTTGTTAATCTCTCCTATACTGCAGTATGGAGACAGCATCTGACCTATCATTAAGTTCACTGTTTTGTTTTTTTTCAGCTATGCCTAATCTGCTGTTAACTGTATCTACTGATTATTAATTTAGTTTTAATTTTCACTTCAGAATTTTTATTTGCTTTTTTATTATATGTTTTTCTGTTGGAATTTTGAATCTTGTTATTTAATTCCTTCAATATTTTAATTATAGTTTCACAAAATTTCATGTGTGATAAAACCAATATCCATATATCCTGTATTTACTTTTATTTTCTACTTTTCTCTTGGTTTTCACTAAATTATTATCTTTTTATATGTTTGGTTACATTTAATTGAGTGCTAGCATTGCATTTAAAGAAATGGGAATAATTTGAGGTCTTGGATGTGGTTTTCTATTGCATTTGGCAGAAACAAATGTTCTTAATTGATCAAGAAATGGAATTATTTAAATTTGTGTTATTTGAGGCCATATGATTCCTCGGAAGACTTATTCTACATAGGCTGCTCTACCAAAGTAACACAGACTGGGTAGTTTCAACAACAGACATTTATTTCTCTGTTATGGAGGCTGAGAAGTCTGCAATAAAGTGCCAGCAAATTTGGTTTTTTTGTAAGGGCTCTCTTCCTGGCTTGAAGACAATTGCCATTTCACTGTGTGCTTACATGACCTCTTACGTGCATACAGAGAGAAAGCCCTGGTGTCTCTTTCTCTTATTATACGGCACTGATTCCATCATGAGGGCCCCATCGTCATTATTTCATTTAAACCTAATTGTTCCCTGAAAGGCCCATCTCCAAATACCATCACATTAGGAGTTAAGGCTTTAACATGAATTTCAGGGGACATAATTCAGTTCATAGTAAAGGATGCTGTTGTGTTCCAATCAAAATCCTGGGCTGTTTACAAAGCTTCCTAACTTTTTACAGTTTCTAAAAGCTCGTTTTTGTCCCTTCAGCTTAGTGTCTCATTCTCCTAATTGCATCTTTTGCTTTAACAAATTTTGACTCAAGGGCAAAATTTCGCAAATGTCAGGTTCATATTTCTTAGCTTCTCTTATCTTTATCTCTTTCCTAAAAAGTTCTCTAAGCATTGGATTCCTTTTCACTCAAAAGTGTGATAAGGAGCATGGTGGGAGTGAACTGCAATTTGATGCAGTGTAATCACATTAGATTATCACACAACATCTGCCAGGAATTACTTTGTTTTCCTCCCCATGTATTATGTCATTATTTCACTTTTAACAATATTTGCCACAACTCTATTTGGTGGAACAGTTATTATTCTCATATTGCAGTTGATAAGACTGCGTAAAAAATTTTAAGTAATTTTCCCAAAGTTGCATATTATTAGACAACAAATTTAGTGCAGACTTCCCTACTATAAAAAGCCTCATGTTGAACTAAAACTTAAAGATCCAATGAATTATGACATAAAATCAATATACTATGCTGAGTACTAACTTATTCTATAGAGGTTTTTCTAATTTCAACAATAATTTTCAAAGCCCAGCAATAAGAAAAAAAATGTATTGAAATTCACATCTTATATATGTGACTTTCAAATTATAAGCTTAAAATTTATTCTTTATCTTAGCAATAGAATTACCTTTTGATTTTTTTTAATCACATGCTACTTTCAGTACCAATAATGAAAAATGAGGAACTTTACTTAGAAAAAATAAAAACTACTGAAATATTAGTCTTATAAATGCCTAATTCTGCTTTTTCTCATTTTCATTTCTTTTGAGGCTTTTTTTAAATTTCTTTTATTCTTGTTCCCACTTCCCTTCTTTTTAACTTAAACTTTAAAAAAATACTTCTGTAATCAATTAAAATCCTCTTTAATCTCATACTTAATATGACAAGAAAGTGAAGTGTTTTACAAACTAATTAAATGATTAATGAGACATGACTAAAAGACTGTTTGTTGCTCCAAAGCATAATATGGCTAGAAGCAAACCTTAGGTGTGAATTAATCAATGATGATATATATGATAAGGATAAATACCTATTTTTTCTTTGAAAAGTTTTTCTCTACTTAATATGTCTGAAATAGTATATTACACTCTGAAAATTCTCCATTTGTTATCACTGTACTAAAATATTAAAACCTCTATAAATAGAATTCTGTAAATTCATATAGAACAGAAACTTTTGGCTGTAGCTTTCAATGTACATAAGAGTTAATTTTTCCATAACAAAATACAAATCTACTTGTTACCCAACTGAGAGAAATAGTTCATTTCATAGTAGGAGTGAAGTGCATTAATTGTATTTCCATTAATTTGGAATTAATTTTCTCATTTGGCCCAAGAAACTTACTGTTAATAATGTCTATTCTTAAATACCAAAGAACCTATATTTACTGTACGTACCATGCAAAGCACACACAAAAAGTATCTCAGGAATGTCAGATGATGATAATACGATAGTATCATGAGGAAGTTACCAAAAAAGAAAAATTTAAATGTAAAGTAAATAGGTAATTTTCAATGCCTAGGAATGATTAAACCATGCCCAACTGCTGTTGGTCTAATGTAAGTGTTCAGTCCTTGATATCATTTCATGTCATGTCTTTCTATGGCAAGGATAAATGCCAGACCTCCCTCCCCTCAAAAGTCATTTATTTTCATAACTCTGCACATTACAGACATAATCAAATGTATTTTTAATATTTCCTTTAGCAAAAATGTATATTATTTGAATTTTATCCCAATGCTTTGTTTCTATTTTAAAAAAACAAATATCTTACATTTAGATGCTGTAATTTCTGTTTCATGTCTAATCTTGTTGAGAAAATAAAATAAAGCCTGATGCTTGCTCCCTTGTAGTGAATACTTTTTTATAACAGGACACAGAAACAAAATTTCTAAGCATGATTAAAAGTAAAATTTTATTATATGGCAGAGATATTAAGTAAAAGAAATACATTTCATCAATAATTGAACTCCCACTATCATTAATCAATTAATGTTCTTGAATACAGCTGATTTTGACTCTTTAGTAACTTATATTTTCAATATGTTAGTAATATATTTATATTATATGAGGTAGGAAGGGAAAGCAGAATCATATATCTTCACATCCAGTTATAGTGATTATTAATAATTCCTTATCTTGATTCATGTTCATCATGAATCAAAATACAGATTTTAGAGCTAAAGTCAAAACTTTCAAACTTGCCGTTGTTACTTAATTTTCTTGATTCAAATACAAAGTAAAACTGGAAATCACCTCAGGATCAACTAATTAAGATCTAAGAGCACTGTGGAAAACATGAGGCTCACTACAAACTTATCTCAAACATTTAAAATATTTTATTTGGGGCATCTTAGATAAATACAAACATGAGGGATACTAAGGAAGAATGATATTCTTCAACTTTACAATAAATGTTATTTTATAGGAATAACATGAATTTTGTTTTGTTTTAATATTGTATCTCAATATTAACTAGAAGATCACATAAAGAATTACATTTTATTTGTGATAAATTCTTAGCTTCAACTGAATCTAATATGGATTATAAATTAATTATTTCATAAATATAATCTGTGAGATGTATAATATTTTAATGATTTGTAATAAATATGAATCAATAGGATATGTGAGCCAGGAAACTTCAAAAAATGACCAAAAATGATATTAAGTTTATAGGTAATGTATAGAGAGATATGAGAGACAATATGTAATATGGCTGTTTCTTAAAATACGAGAGATGGTTTGTGAATGTAGGTTAATATACTTTCTGTTTAAATTTTACAAAGTCAAAATAAACCACATGCAAAAAAAAATAGTGGAATGAAATGCAATAGCCTATGGACTGGGTTGATTAGTTCCCCTCAAAAATTCATGTGTACCTGGAACCTGTGAATGTAAACTTACTTGGAAATACTCTTTAGCAATGTGATTAGTTAAAATGAGGTTATACTGCATTAGGATGGGCCCCAAATTCAATATAACTGGCATTTCTAGAAGAAGATGAGAGGAGCAGACATAGAGACATACACAGGGAAAATGCCATGTGTAGATGGAGGCACAGATTAGCATGATGTATCTAGAAGACAACACCAAGGATTGCCAACCACCCCCATAAGCTAGGGGAGAGGCGTGGGATAAATTATTTCTTTTGACACCTTGATTTAAGATTTCTAGCCTCCAAAACTGTGAGACAATAAATATCTCTTTTAAGAAACCCAGTTTATGTCCATTTGTTATGGCAGCACTAAGAAACTAATACAACCCATATACATAGAGAACCAGATTTTAGTTGAATCATGCTCAGTTGCAACAAGGCCCATAGAAGTAGAGTTTTATTTTCAAGAAATGGTAACCAGAACTTTTCAGCTAATATCAGTATTATAGTTAGCAAACGAAGAAAAGAGTGAAAGAACCCTTCTTAATAGGACAAGATAAAAAGGATTGGGATAAAGAACATTTGTCTAACTCAGTTCAGATGCACTTAAAATAGTCAAGATAGCCAAAAGATTAAGAATTTTAATTCATGGGGCACCTTGGTGACTCAGTCAGTTAAGTGTCAAACTCTTGGTTTTGGCTCAGGTCATGATCTCCTGGTTCGTGAGTTCGAGCTCTGCATTGGGTTCCACACTGACAGTGTAGAACCTGCTTGGGATTCTCTCTCTCCCACTCTCTCTCTCTGCCCCTCCCCTGCTCGCTGTCTCTGTCTCTTTCTCTCAAAATAAATAAATAAACTTTAAAATTTTTTTTAAAAATTTAATTGAAAAATCCTGAGGCATATATAAATTCTATAGACTGGGGCCACATTGGAGGAAAAGAGGTTGTTGCACTTAATGAAGTTATGTAGAGTCGAATCCCCTTCTAAAAAATTAGCAGATATTCTCACTAGAAAAATACCTGACTCTCTGATATTGTGTAGGAAATTTTATAATGAAATGGAATTAGTGAAACACTAATTATTTATATTCATTTGAACAGTTGAAAAGAGCTGCAGAGAATTATTAATTTCCTATTAAGTAAACTCAAGCATGCCCTCATAATAAGACAATTCATTTCAGTTCCTGTAAAAAACTAGGGAAATTTACAGTTAAAAAGAAATCATGGGAAGAGTGCTGAAAACTCATTCCACTTTTTCTTATCTGATATTTATGTACTGAGAAATCGTCCATATATTCTGCAGAGCACTTTTCCTAACTAATCTATGCAGAAACATTTCCACCATCCTTGTTTAAATGAAGGGTCACAAATTTAAATCACAAAAAAAGCAACTGAAATGAATGTAATATACTTAAAATATTCTTTGACTATTAGAGGCAAAAACACATATATACACATACATGCATAAAAATATGGTCAGCACGGGCGCCTGGGTGGCTCAGTCGGTTAAGCGTCTGACTTCAGCTCAGGTCACGATCTCACAGTCCGTGAGTTCGAGCCCCCCGTCAGGCTCTGGGCTGATGGCTCAGAGCCTGAAGACTGCTTCTGATTCTGTGTCTCCCTCTCTCTCTGCCCCTCCCCCATTCATGTTCTGTCTCTCTGTCTCAAAAATAAATAAAACGTTAAAAAAAATTTTTTAAAAAATATGGTCAGCACTTGTAACTTTTAAAGGAAACAAATACACAAAAATTTTGCTGGAAATTTCCCACTTTTAAATGTTTAGAGATAATTCTAATAATTCTTACAGATATTTCAAAGTTTTCCCTTTTTCTATCATTTTACAAATTCTGATCTGTGTTTATAAATTGTTTGTATTTTTTTCTTATTTGTAATATATTCCTGTGTATACATTTAAACTACAATCTAGTGAAGCATAAATAAATGTGTATCTGTATATACAAATAAATGACAAGGATATATTAATTTTTGTATAAATGTACATAATTACCTGGATAAATGAGTAATCAATAACCTCATTTATTTTTTCACCAAGTAAAATGCCATGATCACTTTTGGTTAATGGGAGGAAAATTTTTCAGCTTAATCTCAAAAGGTAGATCAGTGATAAGTATAACATGACGTTAGTGAGAACACTTCAGCGTCTAAGGTGGGAGTAGGGAGAGAATAAGAATGTAAAGAATAAATCTACCTGAGATAAAGGACTAGTGGGCTTGAAAAAAGCAAAACAAAATAAAACTGAGAATACATAGCCAGGTGTAGGGTCTTAAAAGGGGCGTATTGATTTTGGTTCTATTCCAAAGAACATTTGGAACTCTGCTGTGTGCATTAAGAGAAGGGTGTGAATGTTATGCTAAAACTATGTGTGAAGAATAGAACATAAGGAAACAATGCAATTTCTAGAAACAGGACTGTTTCAAAATGATAGAGAATGTTTTCTATGATCAACATACTTCCATCCTGCAGATGTGAGTGCCCAGAGGGACTTCTGTTTTACACTGCACTGAAACCTTTTTATATGCACCAGTTTCATGTCTTGGATTTATAATTTCCTTGACAAAGACAATTTAATTTATGTTAAATGAACTCTCATCACTCCAGTAACAGTGGTATGTTAATACCACTTTAAGCCTTGCTGGGTTTTTAAACAGAACCAATTTGTCAAAAGCATAAAATCCTTACAGCTGACCATGAAGTTTACTTAGGAAAAAGAAACTTTGGAATCAGCTATTGATATTATCAATATTATGCATTGTAACAACTCTACAATTCTCTTACAATCTTTTATCAAAAATTATTTTGGTGTAATATTTCAAACCTATTTTTGGAAGACCTTTTAAACTTCAAATGAGAAAGAAATCCAACTGTTGCCTACCTAATTTCTTTTCCCTAACCTTTTTATCCTTTTGCTTACCATCTCTTCCAAATTTTGCCATTAAAACACAGGCACATTTATCCACAGTATAAAGTTTTCCTCATTAGGATACTCTGCTAAAATGGAGAAGCACATTCATGTACATCAGTAACTAAATCAAGTGTGTTTCTGTATGAAGAGAGGAAAAGCTGTGCCTATGATTATACCTGAGTAATTTCTCATGTAGTAAAACAGAGAAAGGACTCAGAGTTCCATTAGGTACCAAACAGTATGATACTGGGGTAGGAAATAATTTATAGAAATAACCAATGAAAAATTTAGGGCCCAAGCTCCATAAGCTATGGTTAGAATAAAGTAACCTAAAGTTACAACATATAACACTTCTACACATTTAAAAATAGCAAAATCATTAGCGAAGTATCTGTTTACTTTCTCATTACCACAGTACTGCTGTGGTGTGATTTGTTTTTGGTTTTTTTTCCCTCCCTTTCTCTTCAAAAATTTTTTGACTCAGATATTTACAAAATGTTTACAGCAAATACAGGAAATGTGAAAAACATGATAGGTAGTCTTATTTTTCTAAGACTCTAAACCCTATTGAGAAGGACTGCTTTACTTAAAAAAAAAAAAAGATATTAATTACATGAATATATTTGCTTTTTAAGAGTCTTTTCAACAATTTTTTTTCTTTTCCAGTACTATAAATGTTTATAATATTAAAATTGCTCTTCGTTTCTTGAACTAAATAAACACTGAATAGCCATGATCTTCATGGCTAAGAAGAATGGCGTTGGCATTAAATAGTGTAACAATGAATTAAATATTGTAATAAGATAATGTTAAAAGGGTTTAAAAATAGAAAACAATCAAGATTTGAAGGGAACACCTAAAATTTTAGCCTAAAAAGACTATCACAATTCTTATATTATCTATTTCATTCTTTATTTGCCAAGTGTTTGATATTTGCAATCATGGCAGAGAGCATAAACAAGCCAGTAGTTATACCCAGAAAATAGGACCCTCTCAGATATTTACAATTTGAGAATTTTTTTGAAAAATAAAATAACTTTCTAGATTTAGTAGTATTTCAAGTCTACAATTACGCTTAGTGAATTCTGAGCTACAATTGTCTATATAGTTGAGCTGGTCTCTTAATAATATAAATACATTAGACTAAGTATATTTTAAACATATGCAAGTATTTTTCAAGATTCTAAATGAATCATAGATCAAAGAAAAATTATATGAGATACTATAGCAATATTAATGACATTTAAACATTGACAATATGTAAGATTAGGATATGTCTTCTGATAATTCCAGAGATCAAAGATATGTTCCCTTCTTTTAGTATCATTTCTTATTTCTCTTTTTAAAAAGTAAAACATTATGAAAAACTAAAGGCTCTCCTGTTTAATATGAAGAGTTTATAACCCATTTAAATATGAAATCTATAGCCTAAAAATACTACTTTTGTTGATTTGGATGCTTATAGAGTTATCTGAAATGTTTGGAATGAGCCATTAATTCATTAACACACATAAATTACATATTTAAACAGGTATTTAAGTTCTAGTAATAAGTTAAGAATCCTAATGTAATTATAATACAGTAATTATGTCTCCTTCAACTGAAATAAGAACAGAGTTGCCTAAATTGAGGAATATATCTTATTAAGGGAAATTAATTTGATTTAATATTGTAAATACATGAAGTTAATTCCCAGTCTTTATGGAGAAAATCTTGTTGTTAGTATGATTTAATGTTTGCCATTAATGTTAGCTTATGTCTTGGTATTCAACTTGAAACTGTTAGGATAAAAATATACTGAATCAAAGTCACTATCTTGATGTGAGCTCAGATAACAGCAGCAAAAATGTTTACTAATGTCAATAAATGTTCTACAATGCTTATTAAATTAGTTCCTAAAATACTAATGGCTTATATTTTAATTTGTGTCATTCTGCTTATCCCACAGATTCACAGTTTGTTTGTTGAAGGCAGTTATTCTCAACCTGGGAGAATAAATTGCCCCCTAGGGTCTCCTCTGAAGACTTGAATATTTGTACTATTTTTAAAAACCAAAGATGCTTTGGAGGAATATTTAAAAATCAAATAAAGCAGTGTAGGAACAGTTTAATGAAATGTCAATTAGGTCAAAGATTCCATTACATGGTGTGATTCTCAAATAATTGAAATTTAGTGCCAAAACATTTATTGAATGATACTGTGTATCAGGGACTATTCTTACTCCTGGTGATACAGACTTGAAAATGCCATGGAAGGCCTTGATATTTATTAATTTGTTACCCACAAAGCAGAATAGCACACAATAAACAATTATATAAATAAATTAAAAAACATATAAAATAGGGTTAAGTGCTATTATAATAGTGATGCAGTGATTAAAGAGCATCTTTACTTTGGTGGTTAATAACGACCTTTTACTAAATTTAACCAAAGACAAGGAGTCAGCCTCAAAAATAGACAAACAAGAACAAAGATAAAAAAAGAAAACAGTCTGGGATAAAATAAAGAAACATTGAACAGTCTCTAACCTGGATATGCCTTGGTAGTTTTGGGAAACACAGAGACATGTGTGGCTTGATCAAAGGGAGCAAGTAAATGCATAAGGTTGGAGACCTGGCCATACTCCCAGATCATATCATATGTGTTGCGAAGCCTAGATACTGAATTTGGATTTTAAGCAAGAGAGCAGTATGTTTACACTAATATATATAATTTTTTTAGGTTAATTTATTTTGAGAGAGAGTGCAAGCTTGAGCCAGGTAGAGGTAGAGAGCGGGGGGAGAAGAAAATCCCAAGCAGGCTCCACATTGTCAGCTCAGGGCTTGATGTGGGGCTGAAACATCACCTGAGCTGAAATCCAGAGTCAGATGCTTAAACAAATAGAAGTAGTGAGACAAGTTTTATTACTTCATCTCTCCAGGTGAACGTGATAGTGAAACAGAGAGAAGTGAATTGCACTATGGTTAGAGTTGAAGTCTACAAGATATTCTGATGGATGAAATAAGAATAGTATAGTGATAAGAGTTAGGGATAAATCCTGTGGCTTTGACTTTTATGGCTAGATAGAAAGTAATGCTATTTACTAAGGTAAAAAAACAAAAAATGAGGGAAATAGCAAATTAAAGAGCTATTAAAGTGAAAACTATTTTAGATTTGATAATACTGAGGTCTCCTAGATTAAGTGGGGATTCTGAATAAGCAATTAGATATATAAGAATGGAGTACAAAAGCAATGCCAGGACTAGAGATAAGAACTTGGAAGTCATAAACATGTAGATGAAATTAAAAGTCCCATGACTGTATGAGATTACCCAGCCAGATTATGTTGAAGTAGTTCCCAAAGATGACTGAGAGGGAGAAAATAGCAAATTCCTTGTACGCATTGCTCTAGATTCAACTAGTCCAAGACTTCAAGATTGGTTATGATAAAAATGATGCAAAAGACTTTCACTCTTATGTTCTCAATAGTATAAAACCTGATAAAATAAAAGTCAGAATTTCCTATGGTGTTATCAAAGAGCCATGGATAAAGGAAGGCTTAATAGAGGGTAAAACTTTGCAGGCACAAATTCTTCCATTCACATGTTGTCCACATTTTTCATTAGATCTTTTTATATATTATGCATAGTTATTTCAGTATCTCAGTTTGTTAATTTCAACACCCAGACCATGTCTACTTCTCTTGACTTCTTTATCATTTAACAATAGGCTTTTTTTTCTGTGTCTTATAGGTTTTGTTTGAATTTTAGAGATTGTATGTAAAACAAAAATAGATATTGAGGTAAATCACTTTTTAATTGGATACAGGTATGCTTCTTTTTCTGCCAGGCTCTTAGTATGGGGAATTAAGTTGAGCTGGATTTGGGTATTTGTTGTCATGGTTTCCTTCAGTATTAAAATGTTCAGATCAGTCCAGGAGAGTGATGTTACCAACATGGTAGAGTAGGAGACCCCACCCTCTATCTCCCAATAACAATCAACATTTAGACAGCTATCCATGAATAAAATTAGCTCTGGGAGAGCTCAGGAATCCGCTTAAGAAGCTTCAGCAAATCAGGAATGAAAAACCTAAGAATAACCTCATAAAAAAAGAGATTGAGAAACAGTTTTATTTAGCCTGCAACATCCCATCCCCAGGCCAGCACTGCCAAGAAGAAAATCCCAGCTTGACAGAATTCCCGTCATCAAGAAAGGAAGAATGGGGTAAACAACCAGCTTCCCCAGTCTTTTGGGGCATTGAACAAAGGACCCACTTAGGCTTTAGCCCACTCAGACTGCCAAGCCAACATGTCTAGAGAAGTCTAGGAAACAGAAATAAGAGGGCAGAGGATATCAATATCAACAATGTAGGAGTGACTGTGGTTCTTATTGGCCTGCTCTGCAAAGGACCCCAATAGCTTCCACCACTGAACAAACCAGCAGCCAACACAGTTGCCATGAACCTCTTCACATTTCATCAGTGAAATTTTTGGCTTACAGGTTTTTGTGTTTGCAGATGTCAGCTGCCTGAGTCATATCCTGCTCTGTTCCTCTCTCTCGTCTGGATCCACACTGGCAGCCAGCCCCTGTCTCTGCAGCTGCATATATGCAAAATGTTAGCCTAGACCCTTGTGGCTGACTCCCACAGCTATGTGAGCTTTCAGGGCTAGCTCCTCCAGCTGTGTGCCTCCCATGTATGCCTATGTTTAGATTCTGTAGTCACAGGAATGCACACTGACAGCCAAGGTCCCTACAGCTGCTGGTGGGCCTGGGCCTGGCCCTGTCTCCTGTCACCAGACTCCACTGCTATTTGTACAACCATGGCAATACCCTGAGGCCATAAGAGTACACACCTACAACCAAGGACCTCACAACTGCTAAAACAACTGCAATTGGTCCTAGCCTCTGCTGCCGGCCATGACCCTTGCTACTATGTGTATATGCAACCAACCTTTGCCAATACATAGGCATGTGGAAACGGTCCTTACATATGTATGTATCTGGCCACCAACATTTCCTGCCTTGGTCCCTAACTGCTGGACCAGGAATCACCACTTAGAACTCCTAAAGCACTTGCAACCACTGTGCCCCACCTGCAACACTCATGAGGAATTACTCAGTTGTAGGTGTTGTGGACCTCAGTGGCTTGATCCAACAATACAATATACCTACCTGGATCACAGATGCCACATGCCTCCTTACTTGTCACCCTGCATCAATCACTAGACCTGGGAGCACTGCACTCCAGTGTGCCTCCACCTACAGGTGAAGGACTTTTCTTATCAAAATAGTCTATAAAATCTGGAAGAGGTGACTGCTTCTTCAAAGTGCAGACACCAAAAGGCTACAGGGATCATGGAGAATCAGGGAAGCATGACACCACCAAAGGAACACAGTGAAATTCCAGTAACTTACTTCAAAGAAATAGACATACATGAATTACCTGACAAAGAATTCAAAATAACTGTTATAAAGTTGCTCAGAGAGCTCTGGGAATATAAACAATTTTTTTTTTTAATCAGGAAAACAAAGAACAAAATAAGACATTCAACTAAAGGTAGAAAACATAAAGAGAAACCAAACAAATCTTGGAGTTGAAGAATACAATGACTGAATTGAAGAATTCATTAGAGAGCTTCAGTAGAAGATTGGGCCAAGCAAAAGAAACCATCAATGACTGAAATACACATTAGCTGAGATTATACAATCAGAGAAGCAAAAAGAAAAATAATGAAGAAAAGCAATGGGGCTTATGGGTATCGTTAAGAAAAGTAATTAATGCATTATTGTAGTCCCAGAATAAGAAGAAAAAGGGAGTATAAAGCTTATTTAAATAATAGCTGAGAATTTGCAAAAACTGGGGAAAGATTTGGACGTCTAAGTTCATGAATCTCGTAAGTCCCCAAAAAAATTCAACTCAAAGAGATATTCTTCAATACACATAATAACAAAACTGTCAAAAAATCAAAGACAAAGAGTAAATTATGAAAACAGAAAGAGAAAAGAAGCTTGTCTCTTATAAGGAGACTCCCACAAGGCTATCAGCAGATTTCTCAGCATAAATTTATAGGCCAGTGGAGAGTTGGATGTATATTCAAAGTGCTGAAAGAGAGAAAAAAAAAGCCAACAAAGGATACTTTATCCAGCAAAGCTGTCTTTCAGAAATGGAGACATACATACTTTCCCAAACAAACAGAGGCTGAGAGAGTTTATCACCACTAGACATGCTTTATAAGAAATGATGAAAGGAGTTATTTAAGCTAAAATGAAAGTAATATTTAGTAACTATTTAGTAACATGAAAACATGTGAAAATGCCTGGTAGAGGAAAGTATATAGCAAATTCAGAATACTCCTACTATAATATGGTGATAATAATTATTAACACCATAATTAATAATTAACAATAATTAACTCTAGTATAAAGCTTAAAGGACTGAAGTAATAAAAATAGCTATAGTTGTGCTAATTTGTAAGGAATACACAATATAAAAAGATGTTCATTGGGGCACCTGGATGGCTCAGTCAGTTGAGTGTCCGACTTCGGCTCAGGTCACTATCTCATGGTTCGTGAGTTTGAGCCCCGCATCTGGCTTTGTGCTTACAGCTCAGAGCCTAGAACCTGCTTCGGATTCTATGTCCCCCTCTCTCTCCGCCCCACTCTTGCTTGTGCTCTGTCTCTGTCTTTCAAAAATGAATAAACAATTTTTTTTTAAATAAAAAGATGTTCATTGTGACGTCAAAAACATAAAAAGGCAGGGGAAGTAAAAATATAGACTTTTTGTATGCAAGAAAATTAAGTTATTATCAGCTTAAAATAGACTAGTATCCATAATATATTTCATGTAAGCCTCATGGTAACCACAAAGCAAACACCTTAAGAGACACACAAGAAAAGGAGAAGGGAATCAAAGTATACCACAACATAAAATTATCAATTCACAAACAAAGACAGCAAGAGAGGAAGAAAGAAGGAAAGGAATTACAAAACATCCAGAAAATAATTAACAAGATGACATTAGTCAGTCCTTGCCTATCAATAATTACTTTAAATTTAAATGGATTAAATATCTCAATTGAAAGGCATAGAGTGGTATGTAGATAAGAAAAAAAGGCCCAACTATATGTATCACATAGACTCACTCTAGGTTTAAAGGCACACAAAAGTTCAAAGTGAAGGGATGGAAAAAGATATTCTATGCAAATGGAAACCAAATGAGAGCAGGAGTAACTAATATCACACAAAATACTTAGTCAAAAACTGTAACAAGAGATAAAGAAGATAATTATGTAGGGATAAAGGAATTGATTCATTATGAGGATATAACAATTGTAAATATATATTCACTTAAGTCAGAGAACCTAAATATATTAAGCGAATTCTAAAAGATCTAAAGGGAGAACTAGAGAACAGTACAATAATAGTAAGGACTCCAACTTTCCATTTTCACAATGGATAGCTCGTTCAGACAGAAAATCAATAAAGAAACATTGAACTTGAACTACACCTTAGACCAATGGACTAAACAGACATATACAAAACATTCCATCCAACAGCAGCATAATACACGTTTCTAAAGTACACACAAGAACATTCTTCAGAATAGGGTCATATGTTAGATCACAAAACAAGTTTTAGCAAATTTAAAAGATTAAAATCATACCAAATATCTTTCCTGACCACTATGGTAAAAACTAGAAATCAATAACAGGAGAAAAACTAGAAAATTCATAAATGTGGAAATTTAAACAACATACTCCATATAAAAAAAAAAGTCTTACACATGAAAATAGAACACAACAAAATATACGGTATGCAGCAAAAGCAGTTCTAAGAGAGGAATTAGTAGTGATAAGTTTCTACATAAAAAAAGAAAAAGAGAAAGATCTTAAACAAGCAGTCTAACTTTATATATCAAGGAACTAGGTAAAGAATTTCAAATTAATCCCAAAATTAGCAGAAGAAAGGAACTAACAAAGATCAGAGCAGAAATTAAAAAAAATGGTGACTAGAAAAACATGAAAAAAAGATCAATGAAACTAAGAGTTGGCTTTTTGGAAAGATAAACAAAATTGACAAACTCTCAAGAAGAAGTTTCAAGAAACAGAGAAGACTCAAATAAAATTAAAAGTGAAGGAGGAGACATTACAACAATTGCCACAGAAATATGATCATAATCATTAAAAACCACTATGAGCAATAATTTTCCAACAAATTGGACAACCTGGAAAAAACTGATAAATTCCTAAAACATATGACATACTAAGACTGAATTATGAAGAAATAGAAAATCTCAACAAGCCAATAACAAATTAGCAGACTAAATCAGTTTTCAAAAATCTCCGAGTGAAGAAAAATTCAGGGCCAGAATGCTTCACAGGTGAATTCTAACATACATCTACAGAAGAATTAATACCAATCTTTCTCAGACTCCAAAAAAATTGAAGAGACTCTCAAACTCACATTATGAGTCCAGACTTCCTCTTGTAGCAAAGCCAGACAGGCTACTGTAAGAAAAGTAAAGCATACCCAGCATATTTCACAATTCGATTGAATCGTTTTGGATTCCCCCTCTATTAGGTACTGAATTATGCCCCACCAAAATTCATATGTCGAAGTCCTAATCCCTAGTACCTCAGAATGTAACTGTATTTGGAGATAGGGCCTTTAAAAAAGTAAATTAAATAAAATGTAGTCAAATGCATGGGCCCTAATTCAACGTCTAGAGCCCTTATAAGGGGAGTTCTGGACATAGGCACAAAAGATCAAGGGGTGATTATGCAAAGAAACAGTGAGAATGCAGTTATCTGCCAGCCATGGAGAGAGAACCTCAGAAGAAACCAAACCTTCCAATACCTTGATCTTGGACTCTGAGCTTCCAGAACTGTGAGAAAATTAATTTATGTTGTTTAAGCCAAAAAACAAACAAACAAAAAAAAACAAAAACAAAAAAAAGAAATAAAATAAAAATCCCTCCAGTTGTTGGTTGTTATTATCTTGTTCTTAATGTTAGTCTTGGAATGTTGGTGACTTATTATTCAATTTTCCCGCTCCACCCCTAGCTTTCAGCACAGCCTGTATTCCTGTGACGTGGAGTTTGTCCACACTCTTGTGTCTCCCTCAACATTAGCCTGCTGCTGTTGTTTCTCCATCCATGGCTTATGGGGAAGGAGAATTCTCATTATTATACTCTTTAACCTGTTCCAGACTCGATTTTAAGCAGTCCCTGAATGCTGACCCTCAGAGATGAGAATTTCTGTTTTTCTGCACTTTGTTCCTACTCAGAGTATAGAGCACAGGCAGTTATCCAGCCCTTCCTGCAATGGTAGCTGATCTTTCCTGTGTATTGGTAAAGGATCCTGATCAGGAGTAGGTTTCCTGCCCATCTTCCAATGGCATACTTTTTTATTAAAAATGACTTCTGCCAGTGCCATTGTAACCAGCAGTCAAGACTAAAACCAGAAAAGGGAAAATTTCCTACACTTTTTCTTGGGGCAGATAGCTTGCCTATCAAAAGCAAGTCCATTTCCTAGGAGTGAGCAAGTTTCCTGCCCTTCCTGCAGTGACAGACACTTCCTTCTGTAAATCAGATGAAGTTTGAGGTATGAGTAGGTTTCAGGTCTGCCTTCTAGCAGCCACCAATCACTGCCTTTTATTCATCCAGAGCTCAGTACAAATAAAATTCTCTACCCTTAAATCTTGCCACGTCCTTTGTACCTGCATCACTAAGGTAGACTAATAAATTAAAGATGCATATTTCAATCCCTAGATCAACTACTACTGGGGAAAAATAAGTAAGAGTGATAGCTAGAAAGCCAATAGAGAGATTACAATACAATAGTAAAAAAAATAATAATAATTTCATCCATTCTGCCTCAGTCTATCTCCTTGGCCTAGGCTGCTCACCATGTTTCTGGCACTATTCTGGTACTAAGAATGTAAACACTGTCTACTGCCACCATGCCTTACCTCACATTGTTCCATCTTTTCCTAGAGGCAAATGTTTCAGCAGGGCTTCCATTGTACTTGATAACTTGGGACTTCAGCAACTCCAGAGTCCCTGTAAGACTTGATTATACTCATAGAAGCTCTGTCTTTTCCTAGAAATGCCCAGAGAATAACACATATATAAGTATAGAGGTGGGGGGTGATTTCCCTTGGGACAAGCTTCAAACAATAAGAGACAGGATAGTGGATAAACTGATAGATAAATTGCTCTTTTTCCTTGGCAGTGCACTGACCTCAGATAAAATCCTCTGTAACGTTCTTCTTTGGGGGAAAAAAGAAGCTGTGTTTCTTAAAAACTGTTCAGCTTAGTAATTCATCTTTTTGTATTTGCTTTTCTCTTTTTCTCTGTCTCATTTTCAATTTCCTTTATTTTTGCTTTCTTGGAATGTATCTTCTAATAAAACATTAGCACAGAATCTTTGCTTCAGGTTCTGTTTTCTAGGGAAATTGGGCCGAGACATAGAACCTAATAGAGTAATAGGGAAAGAATGAAAGCATGAGGTTAAAAAGTTCAAGGGAAGAAAGTGATTTTAGGGAGTGGTCTGTCATAGACACTGGGTCTGGAATTCTCTCTTGTCTAGCAGGAGAAGGGACACAGGATTGAAATGCAAGAGAGGCTAATGTCTGGGAGGAGACAAGAGCCCCACTAAGGGTCCTTGCTCCGTTTTTATTAGAATCAGAAGGCTTACAAGTGTGATGGACGTGCACAAAGAGACAATGAAATCATGAACGTTAACTCATGGGCATGGGGAAAAGGGGGTTTTGAAGATATGCGGTGTTAGGGGTTTGGGTCAACACAAAACAAAATCCTAGCGCTGGGCAGATGGTTGTCTACAGCAGACCTGAGGTGCCACCTCTGCCACCTCTGTTTACCTAAACTGGCCTAAGGGACAAGACAGAGCATGCTAGGGTACAGTCAACAAGGCACCTTTCTTTTGCTAATTAGCTCCACTCTGGGCAACTTCAACCTGCTGTGATCTATAGCCCTGTTTACCTGTTTACCTGTTTTGCTCCTTCCTTCCTGTGAAAGCAGCTTTCTCCTATTGTACTAAATTGGGCGCATTTCTGCCCTGAATACCTACTCTTGTTTACCTCATTTTGTATGCTTCCATCCTGAGATTTCCTATTCCTATACTTTTGTCCTATACTGGTGGCCTTTGCCCTGGTTACCTAATCTTGTTTACCTAATCTTGGATGGGTACATCTTGTGGCTTTCTATTTCTTTATGCCTTGTTAACCCATTGGTGCAAGCTCAGGGAATTCCTAAGTTTATTCCCCATATTGGTCAACTAAGTCAAATTTGCCTATTAAGACTTTGTGTAAAGATAAGATGTAACATTAGATTTGTCAATGTGAAAGTCATTTATGATCTTAGTCAATTCAATTCAGGAAGATTATAATCATTTGTGGCTGTAAAATAAAACCAACTATCACTATAGCCTTCAGTACATACTTTAAAAAAATTTTTTTAATGTTTATTTATTTTTTTCTTTTTGAGAGAGAGAGAGAGAGAGGGAGCACGGGGGAGGGTCAGAGAGAGAGGGAGACACAGAATCTGAAGCAGGCTCCAGGCTCCAAGCTGTCAGCACAGAGCCTGATGCGGGGCTCGAACCCACAAACCGTGAGATCATGACCTGAGCTAAAGTCAGATGCTTAACCAACTGAGCCACCCAGGTGCCCCCAGTACATACTTTTTTGTTTTCAATTAGCTCCATTCATATACAGGATTAAATTGTTAGTGTGCCTTCCTGTTAAATGATCCCTTTAGTGTTAAATGTTCTTACCTTTTAAGTGAATAACAATGCCTCATTGAATTTTATTGTTTTGGCAAAAACCAAGTAGTCGTATTAGATATACCTAATTTAGGTATGCCTAAGAAATGTTGCCTTAACTTGCTTTCAAGTTATTTCTACAACATCAGAACTTTGTATGACATAGACCAAATATTTTTAGCTTAAATAGAATCTTCCAAAGGAAAAAAAAAGCAGCTGTTGACTAGATTGCTGACCAGAATTAAAAATTTAGCATATTGCATTCTCAAATTCGTACTGAGAAACCAGTTATTGATTGGATTTTTAAAAGTAAGACCATTTTAATTGGCTACCAAAAAAATGTTCACATTCCAGCCAACATATACTTTTGGTTAGCTATCTCTGTGTAATCAGAAAGACAGAAAGATGGGAGGCCTGAGTGGCTTACTCGGTTAAGTATGTGACTCTTGGTTTCAGCTCAGGTCATGATCTCATGTTTCATGAGTTCAAGTCCAGCATCGGGCTCTGCACTGACAGTGCGGAGCCTGCTTGGGATTCTTTCTTTCCCTCTCTCTCTGCCCCTCCACCACCTCTCTCTCAAAGTAAATAAATAACCTTAAAAAAATACAGAAAGTGGTAGTGGCTTTATTACACAGAACAAACAATTCAGTTCTGCACTGTAATTGAGAAAATAAAGTGTAAGTAAGGCTAAGTTATGAGAGTTATGCAAAAGCTTGTACATTTATCTCTAGGATCCAAAAATAACCAACTAAATATTAAGCTCTGTATAATGGAGTGAAGTATTTACCCCGGGGGATTTGCAGTCAAGTACACGTGATGAGGCCTTTCCTTTTCCAACCACTGCTACTCCTTAGAGTGTACACCCATTCTTTCTGTTTTGGAGGTTAGGAAGATTATGAATTTCTAAGCCAGTGAAAGAGAGATATAGACATATAAATGGTATAAGAACATGTAAAACTAATCAATGGGCTAACAGCAAGTTGTTCCTTTGGATAGGATGGAGAGTGTTTACTAGAAAGAAGTGTGTGGGAATTTTTTGGAGTGATGGAAATATTCTTTATCTTATTTTAGATAATGGCTACTTGGATATATACAATTTCAAAACTCATTGAACTCATCACTTGACAGCTGTACATTTTTTCTATGTTAACTAGACCAGTTAAAAGGGATCTTTTTTATCTTTGGATTTCTGATACATCAATGTTGTTTTGTTTTGTTTTGTTTTGTTTTGGAATGTGTCAAATGCTTTTACTGATGATTATGCCTCTTCTTTCTTTCTGCAATATTTAAGTGGTTATTTTTGTTACAGTCTATTTCATTAACTTTTAAAGCCTTATTATATGGCTTCCTACCATACTCCCCATTTTCTCCCCACCATGCTGAAAATAAAGGTGCTCTCTTACCTAGAAACAATTTGTCAGAGCAGTAGCTTCCATGTACCATACAGCCTGTGACTGTCAATAATTTACAAGCTCTTCAAATGTACTGGAACTGAACCTACATACTGGCTCTTTCTTGACTCCTCTATCTGTGGCGAGGCCTCTTCATGGGTTTCTAAAATCTTAATTCTTTTGGGACCCCATAAACCTCTTGCTTATCATTAGGTGTATATCTTGCCTCAAACTATTTAGATCTAGCTGTGAGCCTGAACTGAGCTTCCTCTCCAATTTAGCAAAACATCGCCTTCATTTTTACCAAAGTAACTTATTGTTCAATCTTCCCCCTCATTCCTGAAGCACTAGCATATAAAACATATATTTTCTCTTTGAGAAACTGACCCCTCCCTTGGATACATCTTCTCTGCACAGAATGAAATAAATGAGTATGGAGAGAACATTACCCTTTGAATTTACCTGTGAGAGTTAGATTTTTCTGTAGGTAACAAACTAGCTTGTCTCAGTCTTTATCATTTTGTATACAAGTAATACAATAAAGAGAATAAATTTTCAGATACTTTTTCTTTCTTTTATCTGGAAGTCTACACTATTATAACTGAAAGTAGTCCTTTTCTATGGTAATCATGAGGGCTGTTTAAAGTATTCCAGTTCTCCTTCTAGGCATGAGGCAGAAATGTACTTGCATGCTGTGTTGAAGTTGGTCACAGCTGTGTAACTTTCTTTGGCCAATGAAATGTGAGCTGAAGTAATATGAAATGTTTTTAGCTATAGTGTTCTCTTTCCCTTTACCATGGTGATAGGCAGTATTCCCCATAGTGACCATTTCATCAGTCTCTGTAACAGAAGGAGAAAGTGAACAGGTGGCATGATGTACATATAGAGTCAGAAATATTATTGCTTTAAGCTCTAAGGTTTTGAGTTTATTGCTTACCACAACATAATCTAGAGTCATCCTAACCAATCAGATTTCTTTTAGTGATTTTATATCAGTCTTATACCATTCCATTTTTCTCATACCATTCCATTTTCTCATACCATTGCTTTTTTTTCATTCTGATATTTCTCTGGATAATTTCAGTCATTGATGAGAATTACCCCTGCACCTTTCCCCTCTGATTAGCTACATACTGAGTAACATTTCTCAGTGCCTTCTCTCAGTCACCTCAAAGCAATGATCAATATATGCCCTAATTCCTGCCTAACATTAAGAAACAAGAATGAAAATCAATAATTGCATTCATAATATCATCACAGGTATGCAGTGGGAATTCTGCATATTAGCTCCATTGTCCTTCCTCCTCTGGGAAAAAAGTTTCTCTAGCATATTAAGTAGCATTCACTTAAATTCCCAGGTCCTTTTGGATGTCTTCTTTGGAGATGGCTGATATATTATTGAAGTTCTTCACCTCAGAGGGCTGAAACTCATATTTCCAAATTCTCTGAATTCTGGATGTTTAGTAAAATGATCACTTCCAAAGTACCTGAGAAATGGTGTGTGTCTTATGATCCCATATTGTATAAACCTGTTCCTTACCAGTGAAGTTTTTAGACATGACTAATATTTTCTGTAGATTTTGGGCATAAATTTCTAAAGGCAGGAAGCTAACACAGAATATTCCATAAAGCTATGACTCTGAATTCTTTTGCAGGAATCTGCCCTATTTCATTCAATGCAGTGGGCACAGGTTCACACTGGGTCAAACCTTTAGGCTGTTTTTTTCTAAAGTTCTTTAACTTCCCGTAGAGCTAAAAGTCCCATTTTGCTCTCAAAACTGCACTTCAAGTGGGAGCAGTGAAATGTTCAGCCCACAATTTTTAATAAGTTCTAGTGAGTTCTTTAGAGAATAACTGGCCCCTGCGAACCCTTAATCTTCCCATTTATTGCCTCTCTTTATCAGCTTTCCATAGCCCATCATATAATGGCTATTTGCTTAATGTAGAACACATGACAAGTGTTAGAAGAGATGCTTTGGAGTCAGCTCAAAAATCAATTAAAATATCGTCTTACAAGTTTTACCCACCTTTGGAGTCCCAAATTTCCTTGACCTCTCCCATCAGACTAGTTATATTTTCCTACACATGAGAAGAGTGGAATAAGTCATTTTCATCTTTGTTCTTGATCTATAAATAATTTTAAACTACTTATGAAATAGATTATTGTCATTGCCAACTTTAAAATGTAATTAGTATGTTTTGTCCTTGTCAAAAATGGCCTATTGTAGAGCCATAAATTGTTTCTCTTTACAGTGAAAAGAATTTCCTTCAAATTCTGATTATTTAAGTACTACCTATTTCTTATAAATGATTTAGCACTATAGACAAATACACTGAAGGAAGATGAAATTCTACCACTTACAGATAAAATCTATTAACATTTTGAAACATCTATTATATGCTTATTTTCAAATATGTACAGTTTTATACACATATATATGTATATATACATGCAAGTAGATGAATAAACAACTATTTTTGTTTATCTGTTTTATGAGAAGGTAAGACATTTTAGTAATGATCATGACATAGTCTGAGGTCATGAAGCAGTCAAAATTAGCATTGACAGTATGTGCCAAAAATGGTATCCTCAGCAAATTCTTCTTACCATTTGCTTTGATTGTCCATTGACAAGACTTTCTTGGTTCTGTTTTATGGCACTAACTTTTTAGTCTCCCAGAGGATTCTATGAGCCTTAAATCTCTTTCCAATAGTTATGTATTTTTCTATGTAAACTAATCACAGCAAGTTTTTCTTGTAACCAATAAAACTTATTTATAATTATTTACTTTGCTTATACTTTCTAAGTTTGCTTCTGTTCTATTCTGGCTTCTCAGTTTGTTAGAATGGGAAAACATGGAAAGAACAGGTAAATACTTAAGAACTCTTTTTTCTCACACATATTGCATTTTTCTAATTTTATTTGCTATCACTAACACAGCACATAGTTAGCAATATCCCAAAACTCTATTTCATGTTCAGCTCCTACTAACTAGTTCATGTTCTTTTAATTACCCAGAACATCCAAACCACAAAACATTTTCTATTATAAAAAGACCAAAAAATGAAACAAGAAAAGTCAGATAGCTACTACCTAAGAGAGTACCATTAAAGATACTTTATATATGATGTCTTCTAATAACTTTGTGAGATAGAAATTATGTTATCCATTTCACAAGTGAGAATATGAAACAGGGATGATTTGCTGAGACTCACAGATATATGACAATGCCAGAATGTAAACTAGAGTTTTCTGACCCTACTTCATTGTAATTTAAACTATGTAACCGTTTTCTTTTAAATTTTGCAAACATATTTAATTTTGCTTCCCCTTAACAAGGCACAAGTCAAAATTAAAGAGTGTGCATATAAATATATAACAAAGGGAAATCCTATAACCCCTTTTCTAATTCACTGTTATTATTAGCAATAAAATCATCAGTACATCTTACAGGACTAAGTATTACTTTAGGACCAGTTTTATGCTCTAAAATGGCCAAGAAATTTCAGATCAGAGTTAATAGGGGTCAAGACCGGCTGCAGCCTGCTCCTTTGAAAACTATTACAATTTTTAAGACAATGATATCAAACCATCAAAACAAGCATGGGTCCCTTCAAAGCCTGAGAACTTGTATGACTAGTTGTACACTCATGAAGCCCTGATAAATTTGCTCCCAAATAATATAATTTGGGTTAGTAATTGAATAAATACATTATATATATATATATATATATATATATATATATATATATATATATTACAAATTGATAATTGTTAAAGCTCAATGAAAACATGGGGACATTATACTATCCTTTCTACTTTGTATATGATTAGAATTTCTATAGAAAAAAGATAAAAAAGGGTGTATTGAAAATATTGAACCCAGAAACACTCAGGTATATGGAAGACTAAAAATGTACACATAAGCAAAACAGAAAATAACAAAAAAATAAGTAATTAGGAGATGATAAATGTGAAAGATAGATAACAAATATCTTTATACACATAAATGTTCACAGGAATAGAACAAAACAAAATTATTCAGAAAAATAAGAATTATTATTCTTCCATAGGAATATAAAAGAATATGTCCTGAAACAGAAATATTTGAAAATGTGGATCAAAAGAAGACCCTCTGTATGAAGACAAAAAATGACAGCAAGATTGTCATCTAAGTACATACAGGTAAATTTGCTGAAATATAATAAATAAGAAATCCTAAAGAAATCCAAGTTGAAAAACCACTAAAGTAATCTATAAATGAGAAAAACTGAGACTGGCCTCAGATTTCTCCTTAATAAGAATTTATGAAAGAAGATTATATAAAACACATCTTCAACATTCTGGATCAAAGAGAATATGGTCCAAAAATTTCTTTCAAGTAAAAAATAGCAAACAAGTATTTAGGTCTTTAAAAATCCAAGGAATACAACACATTTAAGTCCTTCTTGAAAACAAACAAAACCTTTCCTGATAATAAATACTAGCCAATCAAGAAATGGCAAACTAGGAAATAGGAAAACTATGGTAAAAGCATGGATTGTGAATATCGAATGTTAAAATGCAGAATAAAGATTAAAAAAAGACTTATAGTTACAAAAAATTGACAAAATCTTGCTAACACTGAAAAGAGTTTCTAATAAACCTCCAGTATTTATAGTTTAGGTGAGCTGGACAAAGTGCATATAACTTCATATTTCATTGTAGGAAGTGAATACCCTAAGTGTCTAAAGCTAAAATTTGTAACCAGGAAGAAAAACAAAACACATATGTTTACATATTTTCTTCATGTCTTTATATTAAAGATGTCTTTTCTAAGGTAAATTTTTGTTTTGTTTTTAAGAAGAAATGTAAATAATAGATACATCTTTAAAAGAGTCAAAGATACTGAAAATAAACTAGCAACAACATTCAATATTCCACCTTCTGCAACTAGCCTTTGACAACATTTGGTGAATATCACCCCAATCAACCGTTCATAGGTATGCAGAGAATGGTCACAATGACAGAAAAGTGAAGAGATAGCAAGTTTGGCAGGATTCATTGTTCTCAACTGGATTATTTCTCAATATTCCCATTGCAACTAAACTAGAAAAGATAAATGTTATAAACTTTCACTGTTGGTGGGAATGAAAACTGGTACAGCCACTCTGGAAAACACTATGGAGTTTCCTCAGAAAGTTAAAAATAGAACTACTCTCTAATTCAGTGATTGCACTACTAGGTATTTACCCAAAAGATACAAAAATACTAATTTGAAAGGATACATGCACCTCAATGTTTATAGCAGCATTACCAACAATAGACAAACTATGGAAAGAGGCCAAATGTCCATCAACTGTTGAATGGAATGAAGATGTGGTATATATGTACAATGGAATATTACTCAGCCATTAAGAAGAATGAAATCTTGGCATTTGATTGTTGTTTGAGCCTTTGCTTTCTCTCCTTCCTTGATAAATGTAGGTTGTCAGTTGTGACTTGGAATCCGCTCCTTTTTCTAACCCTAACATACATCTTTAACTCTAAAAGGTATGGAATAAAAAAATCCATCAATCACAAAATAAAAATTTAAATAGATATAATTGTGAGTTTGTAGTGATATCACAGTCATATTATCACATCTGCTTCTGCTCTGAGAGACAGTAAGATCTTCAAATTTTCTTTTTTTTTAAATCTTCAAATTTTCACAGGCATTTTTCTTCTAATGGATATATTCTCAAGAAACATTATCATTAAACATATTATAAAAAGACTGTGAAAATCTGCCAGTATTTCCCACCCCAAACTAACATTTTATCACATATCTTTTATTTGCAAGACCTAGGAAATACATGTTTTCTGGTCATTCTCCATGCCAGGAGAAAAATACATATTTCAAAATATGATCAGAGTGTGATAATATAGTATAGTAAAAACGTCAGAAACTAAAAATTAAAAGAGCAGACATTAAGTGCAAGCTTTACTACTTTCTAGTTTTTGGAGTCACCTGGAATTGATTCAAGTGTTCTGTTAATGGTCAGGCAATCTGTTGGGGAAAGAGGGACTGTCATATTTAAACTAGCCTTAAAGCCCATCTCCAGCTTCTCTCCTGTTCTTCTGATCTTATCATGTATGCAGGAATTGATACTCAGGTCCTTGAACACACTCCTTAGCTGTGCAATCTGGACACATCATCCCTATATGCTTCCTTGTTCTTTTTCTGTTCTAATTTAAGACACTTGAATGTGACTTTTATCCTATTCCCAATTCACAGGCAGTCATTCCTGATGCACTTGCAGGATTTGGTGTAATCTTTGGTCACTTCCTAATTTCTACTTTTGGCCCATGATTCGTGTTCTTAGTTACTCCATTATCTGTATCAATTATGGCCAATATGGAAGTCTATCAAAAGAAAACTAACTTGCAAATTTTAATTAATATATTCTTGGGTTGGAAGAAAAAAGGTTTTATTCCCCTGTATATCCTATTACACCTCTTTACTGATGATGATATTTAATATAAGTTTGATATCTTTGATATATTAAAAATGAATTAAACATATAGTTAATCAAAAAAGCCAGTAGACCATAGACAGGGAGCACTGCAAATGCTTCTGTGTCCATTAATATTCAGGAAAGCAAATGAGGACAGAGTCAACGTAAAGCCATATGCTGCTGATGAGACAACCACCCTGAATCCCTCACACAGACA
The DNA here is from genome assembly GCF_018350215.1 of Panthera leo. Classification (NCBI taxonomy): domain Eukaryota; kingdom Metazoa; phylum Chordata; class Mammalia; order Carnivora; family Felidae; genus Panthera; species Panthera leo. Next base: position 57,262,872 of record NC_056682.1, read on the forward strand.
AAAGTGTATTGGTGTCAGATAAAATCTCTTTGCATTTATTCTCCCAGAGCACCGAGCTGAGAGAAATGAAAGGATTCTAATCCAAGGGCTCTACCAGGAATGAATTATTCATTGTACATACTGATTAATTTATGGTTATTATAAATCATGGATACGTGGTCTCACAGTAACATTTGATTTGTGTGATGATCTGCAAGATGGAGCTCCTGTAATTCATGTGTTTAATAACTGTCCTTGATTAGCTGAAGATTCGTTTTTATGAGGTAAAGGAAGTAAATATGATCAAAGCAAACTCCCAAAACACTAAGGTTTTGTTTCTAAAAAGAAACATGAAGGTATTTGGAGCACTAAGACTAAACTCAACCATGTATGTTCATTCAAACATTGTTACTCAATATAAATGAGGTTGTCTAAATTTTAAAGTCACAACAAAAGTATGTCACACAAATTTTACAGATAATTGTAATGGGCAGCGTGTTTTACAAAACATATTTGTTTAATTATTCCAATTAAACGTAATGAAATGTTAGGTTTCCATGCAGGATTGGGTGGGAGAATTCGTATGCAAAAATCTATATGGTTTAAATGGCTAAAGCAAAACTGATAAAGGGAAGTACACACCTTTAAGTTTATGGATAATTTTTCGCTGCTAACTATTGACAAAATGGACAAAATCTATCATGTTATTGGTGGCCTATCATAGAACTTTAATGCATTAATTTTCTAGGGCTGTCTTAACAAAGTATCACACACTTAACAACAGAAACTTATTTGTGCACAATTCTAGAGGCTCAAAATTTGAAATCAGCCTATCAGTAGGGTCTGTGAACTTTTTCATTGGTTTGTCAGTGAATGTCTTCTCCCTAGGTCTTCACATGATCTTTTCTCTTATGTTTGTCTGTGTACAAATGTTTTCTTCTTTCAAGGACACCTGTCATATTAGATTGGAGTCCACTCTAAGACCTCATTTTAACTTAATTACCTCTTTAAAAACTTGATATTTACAAATAGTCACATTCTGAGGTATTGGGGATAAGAACTTCAACATATTAATTTTGAGAAACACAATTCAGTCCATTACATTCTTTTTACAAAAAGCTTTATTTCCTTTGAGGATAACCTATTTAATTTGAAAGGATCTGGGTTTACTTGTATGAAAATAACTAAACTCTGAGATTGGAAAAGTGAAAAATCATTTGGAATCTGCCTTCAATAGGATTACTTTGTAGTAAGAAAAATAGGTTTGTGGATTACTAAGTCATATTAATTTAATTTAATTTAATTGCTTAATTTTGTTAATGTATATTTATTTTTGAGAGAAAAAGAGACAGAGCATGAGTGGTGGAGGGGCAGAGAGAGAGTGGCAGACACAGAATCCGAAGCAGGCTCCAGGCTCTGAGCTGTCAGCACAGAACCTGACTCAGGGATCGAACCCACGAATGGTGAGATCATGACTGGAGCCGAAGTCGGACGCTTAACCGACTGAGCCACCCAGGTGCCCCCAAATCATATTAATTTTAAAATAGAAGATCATAAGAGGTAGAGACATTTTGATAAGGGTTTATTATTTTAAGAACAAGCTTTTATAGGAATACATCACATGTAATTAATATTTACTAGGTTTCTAAGAAATTTAGTATTTCTGGGTAGCTAAGGAAGAACTTTGAAGATGAGGGAAACTGCAAAAGAAGAAAAGTAGAAAAAGTTTTAACAACTTGCAATATGCTTAGGTATAACTGCATTCCATTATGCAATTAGAGAAATATCAATAAATGAGGCAAAGGGGTGTAGGAAGCCTTCCATGGAAAACATTTCAAAATAATTATGCTGCGTGAAAGCTAAAAGTCAAACAATGACAAGAAAGAAATCTATTCTATTATTTGATTTTATAAAATTCTACAAAATGGAAATTGATTTATAAGGAATGAGGAAATTGGTGGGAGAGGTCACACACACATAATCAGTTTCTTGGTTATGATGAAGTTTCACAGATAATCTACATATGTCAAAACTCATTAAACTTTCTACTTTAAATAAGGATAGTTTTGGGGCGCCTAGGTGGTTCAGTCGGTTAAGCGACTTGGGCTCAGGTCACCATCACGGTTTGTGAGTTTGAGCACCGCATTGGGCTCTGTGCTGACAGCTCAGAGCCTGGAGCCTGCTTCAGATTCTGTGTCTCCCTCTCTCTCTGCCCCTGCCCCACTCATGCTTTGTCTCTATCTTTCAAAAATAAATAAATATAAAAAATAAATAAGTACAGTTTTGCATATGTACATTATACACCAATAAAACTGTTGAAAGAAAAACAATTATAGAGGAAAAGGAATTATGTTGTTGCCATTTAAAATGATAACATTTGAGGGCACCTGGGTGGCTCAGTCGGTTAAATGTTCAACTCTTGGTCTGGGCTCAGGTCCTGATCTCACGGTTAATGGGATCAAACCTCGCATTGGGCTCTGTGCTGACAGTGCAGAGCCTGCTTGAATTTCCTCTCTCCCTGTCTCTCTAACCCTCTTCTGCCTGTGCGCTCTCTCTCTCTCTCTCTCTCTCTCTCTCTCTCTCTTCCTCTCTCTCTCCTTCTCTCTCTCTCTCTGTCTCTCTCTCTCTCTAAAAATAAATGAATAAACATTAAAAAAAGGTATCAGGGCACCTGGATGGCTCAGTCGGTTAAGCGACCGACTTCAGCTTAGGCCATGATCTCAGTTTGTGAGTTTGAGCCCCGCATCATGCTCTGTGTTGACCCCTCAAAGCCTGGAGCCTGCTTCAGATTCTGTGTCTTCCTCTCTCTCTGCCCCGCTCACCCTCTCCATCTCTCAAAACTGAGTAAATGTTAAAAAAAAAAAAGGTATTATTTGTATGATATTCATAAGGTGTGTCATTATTCTTGAAAATGTCTCTACTATTTTAACTTTGCTAAACTTTTAGCAGGAACTGATGTTAGATTTTTTACAATTATTTTTCTGCATGGACTGGATGATAATATTTTTATTATTTAGTATATTAATATGGGAATACACTTTAATTAATATTTTACTTTTATAGCAGTTTTATGTTCACAGTAAAATTGAGGGGAAGGTATTCCCAAATACCTGCTACCTCCACACAGGTAGAGCCTCCCCCATTATCAATACCTGCATCAGAGTGCTACGTCTGTTGCAGTTGATGAATGTACATTAACACATCATAATCACCCAATGTCCATAGTTTACATTATGGTTCACTCTTGGTGTTTTATATTATATGGGTTTGGAGAAACGTATAATGACATGTATTTATCATCATGGTATTAGAGTATTTTCATTGTCCTAAAATTCCTCTGCTCTCCACCTACTAACTTCTCTGTCCAACTCCCAATCCTTGACAACTATGATCCTTTTTATTACCTCCATTGTTTTGCCTTTTCTAGAATGTCATTTAGTTGGAATCATACAGTGTATATACTCTTAAAATTGGCTTCTTTCAGATAGTAACATGCATTTAAGATTCCTCCATGTCTTTCCATAATTTGATAACTCACTTCTTTTTAGTGCTGAGTAATATTCCATTGTTTGGATGTACCACATTTATATACCAGTTCACCTACTGAAAGGACATCTTGGTTGCTACCAAATTTGGCAGTTATGAATAAAGCTGCTATACATATCTATATGAGGTTTTGTGTGAGCAGAAGTTTTCAACTGTTTCAGGTAAATACCAAAAAGTGTGATTGCCAAGCCATATGGTAAAAGTATGTTTTGTTTTGTAAGAAACTGCAAAACTGCCTTTCAAACTTGCTATAACATTTTGTATTCCTATCGTAAATAAATGAGAGTTCCAGTTGTACATTCTTGCTAGCATTTGGTGTTGTCCATGTTTCAAATTTTGGCTCTTCTGATAGATGCGTAGTGGTGTTTATAGTTTTCATTTGCATTTCCCTGATCTGACGACATATGATGTGGAACATCTTTTCATATGCTTTTTTGTCTTCTTTTTTTTCTTTTTTGTGAGATGTCTTTTAAGAACCTTGGTTCATATTTAAATTGGGTTGTTTATATTTTTTGTTGTTGAGCTCTATGAAAACTTTTTAAAAATTATTTTGGGTAATGGTCCTTTATCAGATATGTCTTTTGTAAATATTTTCTGTCAGTCTATGATTTGTCTTCTCATTCTCTTGGTATTACCTTTTGCAGAGTGGAAGTTCTTAATTTTAATGAAGTCAGTTTATACATTATTTCTTGCATGTATCGTGCTCTTGGTATTTTATCTGGAAAATCACCACCTTGCTCATGGTCATCTAGGTTTTTTCTTATGTTGTTTTCTAAGAGTTTTATGGTTTCACATTTTTATTTAGGTCTACAACCCATTTGAAGTTAATTTTTGTGAAGAGTTTAAACTCTAGATTCATTTTTGGGGGGAGTGGATGTCCAGTTGTTTCAGCACCATCTGTTGAAAGGACTATCAATATCGAGGACTTATTAAAAAATATTTACTTATACGCAATGTTTTTCTTATACAAGATTTATTGTATCTTTAATATTTCAATTTACTCCCTACCTGGGGTTGATTTTTATGTATAGCACAATTTTCAGAATAAGACTTAGTTTTTCATTATGGGTTTTTATTGACTGGCACCATTTTTTGACAAGATAAAGTAAAATTGAAATCATTGTTAATATTGTTATTGTTGAAATAGACAACTTTATTTTATATTATTTTTTAAAATTTATTTATTTTGAGAGAGACAGAGCATGATTAGGGGAGGGGCAGAGAGAAAGGGGGGAGAGAGAGAGAGGGAGGGAGAGAGAGAGAGAGAGACAGAGACAGAGACAGAGACAGAGACAGAGAATCCTAGGCAAGCTCAACACTATCAGTGAGAAGCCCAGTGCGGGGCTCGAACTCACAAACTGCGAGATCATTACCTGAGCCAAAACAATGAGTTGGATGCTTAACCAACCGAGCCACCCAGGTGCCCCTGGATACATTGATTTTAATTTTTATGTGGAAATACAAAGCAAAAAAAAATAGCCAAGATACTCTTGAAAATGAAAATTTTCTTGTACTTATATTATGAAATATAAAGTTTTATTATAAAGCAATACCATTAAAGACAACACTGTCCTGGCATAAAGATAGACAATAGATGATTGAAACAGAATAGAGAACTTAGGTACAGACAACACAGACATACATACGAACACTTGATTTTATGACAAAGTGGCACTGCAGATCAACAGTTTATAAGCATGCTTCATAAAACTGGAAGAAAGTCCTAATAGCTCCAGTTTGTTTGTAAAACACTAGATCTCTATAGAATGTAGCATAATTATCACATCTTTACCAATACATTTTGACTGTAGTGAACAATCACAGGGCAGCACTGAAGATTTAGTATTTTTTTTAATGTTTATTTATTTATTTTTGAGAGAGAGAGAGCATGTGTATGTGCACGCAAAGAGGGAAGAGGCAGAGAAAGAGAAAGAGAATCTTAAGCAGGCTCCTCACTGTCAGAACAGAGCCTGCCACGAGGCTCAAACTCATGAACCCGAAGATCATGAACTGAGCAGAAATCAAGATTTGGAAGCTTAACTGACTGAGCCACCCAGGAGCCCCTAAAGATGTAATATTTTGATTAAGTTGTCTAGGATATGAGAGAGTTGAATATGTTTATGGGCTGTTTTTCAACAAGTAGATTTATAGAAAATAGTTCATGGATCAGGAAATTCAGAGACAATAAGAGGATTTTATGATTTATGAGATTGCAACATATTTCTGGTTAGAGAGGAAGACTAAGAAAGATATAAAGAATAAAAATGCATAATGAGCACTTTAAAAAATGTATTTGAGAATACAGTTTCAAAATTACCACTAAGCAGGAGGCATGTAACATCAGAGAGGTTTAATATTAAGATTATGTTCACTTCAGCTAATAAAACAGAAGAAGAATCTTTACACCGCATGGAATACAACAGTATATAAATGCTAAATTACATGTTTTTGTATGGTAGTTCTTTAGTATTTTTATTAAAGTACTGTAAAGTTAATTTAACAAAAAATAGTGTGCTTGTAATATTCACCACAAAATGCAATGCTATGGTCTTTTGAAGGAAACCACAAGTGACCACAAAGGAAATCACAAGTGAAAAAATGAACATAAATACTTTAAAATATAAAATTAGCCTTTTGAGGGGCTCCTGGGTGGCTTAGTCAGTTGGGTGACTGACCTCGGCTTGGGTCATGATCTTACGGTTCGTGGGTTCAAGCACCGCATCGGGCTCTGTGCTGACAGCTCAGAGCCTGGAGCCTGCTTCCAATTCTGTGTCTCCCTCTCTCTGCACCTCCCCTGCTTATGCTCTGTCTCTCTCTGACTCTCAAAAAATGAATAAATGTTAATAAAAAATTTTAAATATAAAATTATGCTTTTGATAATAATTTCTATATGAAAATATTCATCAAATTAATTTGAATGTATTCATGTATTTAGAAATCTTCAAGGATTTTCATTATAAATTATTAAAATACACAGAAAATTACAGAAAATAATAATGTAGACATTCATGTACCATGACCCAGATATAGCAGAAAAATCTTCTTTAAATACTTTAATTGTAGTATTTTAATTAATCGTTTGTTATCTTTATTAGGGTGCTAGTTTATAAGTGGTCATTGAAAGATTGCATATTATAGTTAGGTTGCATTTATAAATGTAAACCATGCCCTTGATAAAATGGCATAGTTGTTCTCCAATAAATGAAAGTAACCTAAAATTGATGAAAAACTTAGAGGATAATGATGGCAAATGAGCACTAAATACAGGGTGGTCTATGTGACAAAGGGGGGAAGTTGATCAGAGGGAGTTTAATATTAAGATTATATTCACTTTCAAAGCATAATTGGAGGTTATAAAGAGAGCTTAATTTGCAGAATTTGGTACATGCTGAGAAATTCAGAAATTGTTTATCATGACATTTCTGTATATTCATCCCATTATTTCTTCATTCAGTAGTGTCTCTATCCATATACTCTTCAGTGTTTCACTCTGTGCTCTAAAAGAGTTGGGAAGTAATGCTTAACCCTCTCACTAAAGCTACTTGTGATGCAAACACACAACTATAGGGCTGCAATTATTTGACAAATGAATAATTAAGCTGAAATTTCAAAACTATTGATTGTGTGAGATGAAAGACTTAGAGGGAGAACAGAAAAATGACAAGCATGGATTAATAATAAAGATCAAGTCAGTGCCTGGGTTAAAAACAATAAAGTGACATCCTAAAAGCCAATGATTTTTACCAATGATTTTCACCACTTATGTTTGATTATACATGTGAAGCTATTTAAGAAAGCTTTAATTATAGGCAATAGCATTTTGGCATCATATTCCTTTACAATTTTATTCTTTGTGCCTTTTCTTCCTTCTGCCTTTCTAAACCATCATCTATGTTACATAATTCATATGTATTAAAATAAAGTATGTAATGGCTAAATTATTTCTATCATTGGTTCAAAGAATTTCTAAGATAATGTCTTTGTTTTCAAAATGAGATTAATAAATTATTTATATCAGATAATGCCTCTAAAATTATAACTCAGGTTTTGCTTCTATTTTTAAAATAATATATGTATGAATTTTATTACATTTTTAATATAACTGGCACAGGAACAAAATCTCATAAAACAGGTTTTGGAATCTAGAAATATAAGAGTATAGTAAGAGAATATGGTGCATATGCAATATACTCTCTAAGGTGATCAGGAGGGTTAGGGGCAACAGCCCATAGCAAAACATTTCCGTAGGAAAATATGTGAACATTCTAACCAACTAGCATAAATACAGACTATAAATAATTTCATACTTCTTTTGGTCAGGGTTTATAACAAATGAGATCAGGTCAGGTCACATTTTGCTGCCAGATGTTACCAAAAATGATATTTAGTGCAGTTTGGACTCCATAAATTAAATAATGTTTTGTGTCAAAACAAAACAAAAATTTTGTTATCTTTGTGTAAATCTGACTTCATTATCCCCTTCCTCCTTCATTCATTTTTTTTCTTCCCATCATCCTTGGTAACACCTTTGCTGGTCTAGGTTGCTTACCTGTTTGCGTGATACAAATCTAATACCTGAGAAGCTGGGGTACCTTTACACCATGCTCTTCTCAAGCTGTACCTGTTGGGCTTGTGCATTTATGGTCAAAGAACAGGTGAATATCAGGGGACACACCAAAAAATGCACTTGTTACTAAAAGCATTCTTCCCTGTCTTCATTGTATAAAGGAACTCTACCTGTTTCTGATTATTAGCTTTAATTATCCTTGCTGGGATTCTGACTTATGTCTGTTTGTCTTTTAGCATCAGGAATCTGACATGACCAGATGGTGGCTTATCTAATGGTTTAATGGACTCTTGCTCTGCTCCTTGTTAGAAACATCTTAACTATAAGGAACACCAACTGTAAACCCACAGGGCTCAGAGTTATAGTGATGAAGAGGACAAATTCTCTAAGAGACTCACTGGAATTGATGGTCAAGGATTTACTCCTGTTCTTATCCTTCTACCTTTCGGCAAAAGGTCCATTCTGTTATTGTAGGAGGTCAGCAACATCTGGATTATGTGATATAAGACCAGATGATCACATACCAGGTGCCCACTGTCATACCTCCTCTTCTGAAAAGTAGGTTCCATACTTTAGTGTAACTTATGTGGAATCCCATACTTGTAGAAAACAACAAAATGGAACTCTTAACCTCTTGGATAGTAGTATAGTGGTCAAGATGCTGGAGGCATAAAAGCAAACTCATTCCTACAATACATGTAGCTTCCAGTCACTGTTAATCACCACCCTTTCCAGGGTTGATGGAGTGTAAAATAGTTTTCTATCAAGTAGCTGGTTGGTCTTTGAACTGGATGCTTTTTATTGGAAAATGAACACTGGTCTCTGTTGCTGGCAGGTTGGGCTCTCAGTAATGGTAGTAACAAGGTCAGCCTTAGTGAATGAGAGACTGGACCATTAAACCCCTGCTTAGCTTCAGTTTCTGACATCATGGCTCAATCATTCCATCTACATAAGTATTTAGTGCTTTTTCTGTAGTGAGTGCTTTCTGGGGAGCATTAGTCAGATACATAAAGATTTTCATACTTAAAATCCTTCCCCAAAGATCCATTCACATGCCATTTTCCTTAATCTCCTTACTCCAATATTCCAATCTTTTCTTATCCAGGATGCTGGTAAGTTAGTAGTCAACCAGTCAAGTTATTTGCCACTCCTCACGAGTACTATATATTATAACCTATGACCATTTTTTGTCCAGACAGGGATATCCTGTGTGCCCATTCTGAGAGTTTCCTTTGCACTATTTCTCAGGGCCACTGCTGAATGGAGCTAACATTTGCAGTCATATACAGAGCTTAGTTGAGGGTGAGACGCCAGTAAAATAGTAGTTGAAAGGATAGGAGTCCAGACCACCTGCTTATACAGCTTCTATTTTTTGGCCTTGTTCACATCTGATTCAAAATATAGTACTTCCATTTTATAATGGATTGCTACTGGTCAAATCTGACCTTATGATTTGGTTGATATGATAGAACTTGGCTTATGAAAGGTAATTCTGACTACAAGTTCACTTCATGTTCCTGGGTCCAGTTATAAAACAGGACATGTTTCTCAAAAAGTGTAGGGGCGCCTGGGTGGCTCAGTCAATTAAGTGTCTGACTTTGGCTCAGGTCATGATCTCACAGTTCGTGAGTTCGAGTTCCACATCAGGCTCTGTGCTGACAGCTCAGAGCCTGGAGCCTGTTTTGGATTCTGTGTCTCTGTCTCTCTTTACCCCAATCCTGCTTGTGCTCTGTCTCTCTCTGTCTCTCAAAAATAAATAAACGTTAAAAAATTTTCTTTTAGTGTATAAATATTGATTGTATATGACAAGATCTTGACCTATTAACTTACAAGTCTATCTTATAATTCTTCTATTGGGGCTTTTCATAAACTCCACATGGTATCTTTTCACTTCACAGGTACCTATAATACCACTTAATCTGCTAGGTCATGTGGTCCATGTGGCAGAGCCACTTCTATCTTAACGTAGACCTCCTTAGAGCCCTTTTCTGCTCTAGGTTCCACTTAAAGCTAGTAGTATTTTGTGCCATTTGGCATATAGGTCAGAATAATATTCTTAAGTGTGGACTATGTAATTTCCAAAATCTGGAGAGTCCTCTTCCTTCTTAGTGGTGGGAAATACAAGATGCAATAATATGATCCTTATTTTCAGAAGACGGTCTGGAATACCTCAAACCTTGGGAGCTCTAAAATCTACAATGATGTGTTAATATCCTGATCTTGATCTACCTTGCACTCTCTGAAGTCTATGTGTCTTACCAAGGACTCCAATAGATTTGTCACTTCTTGTTTATCAATCCTCTTAACATGATTTTATTTTTAGAGTATGTCATTGTGTTGTTCTTGCATATGTCCAGATGTTCCAGGTCCCTTTGGATTGCATTATGACAGAGGACAGAGGAGATAACATAGCCTTGGGGCAAGACCATGGAACCGTGTTAAGGACAGACTGTCTCAAGAAAATGCAAACTGTTTATGATCCTGCTTTCAAGTAGTAATGAAAATAAATAGATTTACCACATTAGTGGCCATATATCATGTGTCTAAAGTTTTGATGTGTTCAAGCAAAGATAGCACCTTTTGGCATGCCACCCATAATAGAGACCACTGGTGGTTTGTATTTGCAATTGTCAATTATCCTCCAGAATCTGTCTTTTGATGGGCCACACTGGTAGATTTAATGTTGTTTATCAGTATTTAAGGTTGACACTAGTCCCTGCTACTCCTTCAGAATATGGCATGGTTTTATCTTCTTTGTGCATAGGAGGGGAAGTAGTTTCAGAGACTTCCCACTGAACTTCACCTCTGATAGCTCCTATCCCAGAGACAAAAAAAAAAAAAAAAAAGTTAGGGTTTTGGCCCTTTTATTGAGTATATCCATTTCAATTGTGCATTTGACAATCAGAAAATATCAGAAAATATCACCAGGGACTCTTTAGACCTATTGAATATACTGTGAAACAAACTTGATCACAGACTCCATTTATTATCTAGTTCTCATGTACACCCACTCAACAGAAATCCATAAGATACTGTGGATCCTCCAGCATCAATGTTAATGTGGATTCTGGTATTCCTCTTTCCTAGGATATGAGTACTAAATTAAAAGGCAGGGTGTCTGGGTGGCTCAGTTGGTTAAGTGCTAAGTGTCAGACTTTGGCTCAAGTCATGATCTTGCAGTTTGTGAGTTTGAGCCTTGCGTCCAGCTCTGTGCTAACAGCTCAGACCCTGGAGCCTGCGTCTCCCTCTCTCTCTGCCCCTCCCCCGCTCACACTCTGTCTCTGTCTTTTAAAAATAAATAAACGTTAAAAAAATTTTTAAAGGCAATATATCTCTTTGGAAAGTATTCAGAACTCACTATCAAATGTCCTTGCCATGGTGTTGCATGATCCTTGCATCTTGGTACCAGGATTTTCCTATGCTCACTAGGTTCCAGGTCTGAAAACTAGCTCAGATCCAGAAATTGACAAAAGATAAGTTTTTATTTGGAATGGTTGTCCATGGCATCCTGATTATTCATTTTAAAAATTTATTTTGAATCATATTCTAGCCAACTATTTATCTATTTTGCCCTTGGGAATGCTGTTTTATTAACTATCTCCTTTTGTCTTTATAGGTAATGATACTGTGATTGAAACTAAGCCTTCCTCGCTCATTATAAAAATCCTGCCCACCTTTTATTTCTGATGGTGAAGCACCTTCCCTTTATTTTTCAAGATTCTGTCAATCCTACTGTTACCAGGGAGCTCAGTTATTTTTTTTATTTTTTTAATGGTTTTTTTTTTTTATTTTTGAGAAAGAGAATGAGAAAGAGACAGCAAGGGAGGAGCAGAATGAGGGGTACAGAGGATCCCAAGCAGGCCTTGTGCTGACAGCAGAGAACTCAGTGTGGTGCTCAAATCCAGAAACAATGAGATCATGACCTAGGGCAAAGTCAGACACTCATCTGACTAAGCTACCCAGGTGCCGCAAAAGCTCAGTTCTATAACAGCATATCATACTATTAATGGCAGCCTATGGAGAGCATCCACCTCTGAACTTTTCAGTATCCATATCACCAGTATATTCTTTATTTCTTTGATAAAGTGAAGTGTCTTCTAAGACCACTTATCATTATATTCATCTGGTGGATTTTCTGGCCTTATATAGTATACCTACTTCATCACAACTACTTCTTTGAGTCTTTCTATTTCTTCTTTCAACATCTCTCATGGTAGATTTGGCTTTACTACCCTATATACTGTGGGCTGTAACTTTTCCCCAAGCTGCTAAGAGCCACCCTAACAGTTTGTTATAGTTTGTTACAGTTTCCTTGAGTTTCTTGCTAGGATGTTGCTTTCTCTATCATGGGAGAAGGTTTTCATATTGATAAAATCTCCTTTGCCAAATTTTATGTTCTGCCTCTTTAGTCCCATATGTTTTCTCTTGGCTCCTACTGGGACATTTTGGCAACATCACACAGATCTGTCAGTGTATATCCTTTTTTCTCTTAGCAAACCCAGAGTTTACCTGGCTGTTTTATGTTGTAAATTGGCCCTTGTTGTTGGTCTGGTAGATAAGAGGAAGGCTATAAAAAGATTGTAGGGAAATATTCTTCCCTTGAAAGGCAGAGGTATCTGCATTATCTTCAAGGAAGCTGGAATCGCTTTTAAAAGGGAAGAAGCCTAGATTTTTTTTTTAATGCAATGACCCAGATTTCTCTATCTCATGCCAAATAATTCCAACCTTTCCCATTCATGATTCTCACTTTGGTATAGCATAACTGTTAGTCTCGAGAGTTCAATTTTCTCTGGAGCAACATTACACTTACAATAAAGTGCTGGCCCTGATCTGAAGCTTTTTTCTGACCTCTGAGAGCAGGAGATACTATTCTCTTCTTGCTATCAAGGAGACTCACTGGTTTTCACTTTTTGCAATAAATCAATGATTGATCATTTTCTTCCTTTCATGGCCTGTCATGGTCTTTTCCTCCCTAATTAATCATTAATACCCCAGTAAAGTTCACTGGACTCTATAGTCTTTATAATTATTGTTTCTGCAGTATTTCTCAAATGTCTGATATACTGCCTGCATCAGGACATTCTCTTCTACCAGTGGTTCACTTCCAAAATTTTTTTTTAACAATTGCTGCACTGAATGCACATGGTACAGACTATGTGTTCTCTAATGACCAGGAATGATAGGGTTTTTATTACCAGGCAGCTGGTGGATAATACAGCTCCCAAATCCTATTTAATAGTCTGCTTTCTTAAAACACTTCTGGTGCTAAATGTTGCAGTGTAGGTCTCCTGAGAAGCACTCTGAGAGGGAGATTTGTGTGCAACACTTATTGGGGAGTGATCTCAGGATCAATATCAGTAGGGAAAAAATGAATGCGATTCTGTAGAGGGATAAATTGAACTATAATCTTGAATTGAGGTAGCTCTCTAATGTTGTCTGCAAATGAGTTTAGTCCCACATTCACCAGTCATTGGAATGGGAGATATCCTTGAATGAGAAAGCTTTCTTCACAACATGGGAAGTCTCAGAGAAGGACTCTGGGTGAAAATGGTTAACCACCTGCACTCCTGGGAGATCAGGGACTGAGTGCCTCTGTTCTGAGTAAAGGAAAATTTGGTGAAGCATTTTTTATAAATTGGATATCTGGAAACAACATAAATGCACATTAATAAGGAACTATATAAACATTATAGAGCAAGAGACAATGATATGCAACGGTTAAAAAAACAATGAAAGTAAATCTTCAGATCTTAATATGGATGGTTCTCAAAAAAGATAAAATTGAATACTAAAAATAACATACAGAATAATGAATGTATGTATTATTTACCTAAATAAAAAATGCACAGACTAGTTATGTGTGCTTTTCATATATAGTCAAGTGGTCATGAAAATAATAAATTCACTAAAATGATCAAAATAAAATGATTGGCAGCACTTTTCATTGGGGAGAAAAAGAAGGAAACTAACCTGGAGAGGAACACACAGAGAACTGCAAGTTTCTCTGAATATTTTCATTCCATTTCTATGAAAATATGAAGCTAGATCTTGAAATTACAAACATTTAAACTCTGATTGCAAGGTGAATATACTTTCCATAACAATGTTAAATAGCCTCTTGAAACTTGTTTCTTGATGCATCCCAAGACCTCCCATTCTAATTTTCTCTTCATCCGCATGACTACCACCTGAATTCAAATCTTACCATGTTTGCTTAAATGATATAATGGTATCCCTGCCTACTGGTTACCTCCTCCAATCTATCTTACATCGTTATTGCAAAAAGTAATATTTCCTAAATATACCACTAATAATATCACTACCCTGGTCAAACCTATCAATTGTTCCTTGTTTCCCACTAAATTATGACCCCCCAAAAAACCCCACAAAGATTTAAAAAAATAATGAAATAGATGATAAGAAACAATCTGAGGTATCAAGCACCTAACTAAAGGACCCTAGAACAGGCATAAAGAGAAAAGAGAGAAATTTTTTTCACATAAAAAGCATCTTTAATCTTAAATTATGCTTATTTATTCATTTTTTTAACAAGACATCTTCAAATATGAATAGATAACATTCATAGTTCTTGTAATTAGGGTAAACATATATTTTGCTTTGCTTAGGACTGTCCTGGTTGACCTAGTTATCTTGCATAATTATTAAGAGTTCTTTGTACTCTCTGAAATGTCTCAATTTGCACTAAAATTAATATATCCACTGTATATCAAACCTTGGTATTTTGAAACCAAGCATACTTGTAGCCCTTAATTATGTTAAATTATTATATTTAGGCTCCAACAACTCCAACTGTAGTAAAAATTATTGTAAAATGTCATACTAAGTTAAAGAACATTCTCAAAGTATTCAGAGGAAAAAATGGATACACTGCAGAATAATGAGAATAAGACAGACATCAATATCTCATCAGTAACCTCTAATACTAGAAAATAGAGCAAGGTATTCACAGTTCATATAGAAATTTATTTCGAGACTAGTATTACATTTCAATAGTCAAGTGTAAAAACAGAATAAAAACATCTTCAGAAGTGTAACAAGACAAAGTTTATCTTCTATATACTACTTTTTGGGGGGTAATTTAAGAGCATTTAAAAAAAATTGTGTAAACCAAGGATTACACATGAGAGTCCAGAACTGTGGATCCACAAGGGGATAGATAGAAGTATTCAATGCCACCTAGATGAAAGGACTAAAGAACAACCTTCACAGTTTGAAACATAAGGACAAAACTTCAAAAGTCTTTAAGGTTAGATAGAGGATTTGCGAGAATAAACAGTAAGATTGATGATTTAGAAAACCATAGGAATATGCTTTATCTTAGTCAATAACAGATGGAATAAGAAACAGAAATATAAATATGTGGCTTGAAATTTTAGTGATGGTTGATGAAACAACTGAGAGTAATGTAATTATTTGGGGAAAAAAGAAGAGAGATACAGAGTTGTGTAAATGAGGTAAATCTCACCTATCAAAGTAGAAAATAATAGATAATAGATTAGATCAAAAGTGCAAAAATTAACATATAGAAGTGAAGGTATGTTATTCACAGATATGGGGATAAAGAATAGAATAACTACACTAAGTAAACCATAAAGTAGTTGGCTCTGGAAAAATACATTAAAGGTGGAAAGATTTGGGGAATAAAATGTTTCTCAATCTAGAATTTTCTAAGTTATGTATGTATATTTCCTTGATCTAGAAAATAAAAATGAGCAAACAAAATTATGCATGATGAGAGATATTATTAAACACTGCTTATACTAATATGTAATATAGCTTGGCTTTCTGGTTTTTGCAATCTCAAAATGCAGTCACATGGTCCATAAATAATATCTACTCTTCTCAGAGGAGAATTTTACTAGATTAGTATTTATTCACACATGCATTCATTCATCTGACAAATATATATGAGGCATCTTTCATATGCTCAGTATTCTACATGAGAATTAAAATGTAAAACAAACAAAAAAAGCAAAATAATTTTTTCTAATTTCAAGTATTTTATACTAGTGAGAGCGTTATACAATGAAATAGATTATGGAGAGCATGATTGATGAATGTTAGTGTATTAGAGGGTACTAAAGGAAAAATATATATAAAACTGAATTCAGGATAATGTACTATTTCTATGGAAATGATAATTGCATTGACTCAAATATCACAGTGATACCAGAAAAATAAATATTAATTTCCCGGAATATGCTATGATAATGAAAATCCAGCATTATGCAGATGTACATGTACATTTTACTCTATTGAATGCTAGTCAGGGAGTAAACCCAAGTTTTTCCTTTTATAATAAGATAAATGACTATTAAATGACTATTAAAATATAGTCCTTTTATAATAAGATATATATAATAAGATATATATAATATATAATAAGATAATATAGTCCTTTTATAATAAGATAAATGACTATTAAATGACTATTTATAATAAGATAAATGACTATAAATGACTATTAAAAGACTATTTAATTCACTTAACTTTTCAGAGTAAGGACTGTCTAAATATTCAGAAACAAAAATTGATTGAATATAGTTTGGCTTCATAACATGATACTTTAAAGAAAAGCTACTTATACTAGAAAGAGAATGAAGAAGTCTTAGATGTATTTAAAGAGTCATTGGTAGAAGAGAAAAAAAAAAGACATGCCCAGTTGCACAGTAAAGTACAGAGTGCATTTGAACCAGATAACAACAACCCTTGAGATAGAACATAAAAATAAAACAAAATTGCTGCCGGTTGGTGAGAAAGGAATTATTCAGTTGCTGCAGCTACACTGATTATTGAGTGATATTCGAGATCAGGTATGCAGTGCTGTTTGGATGTTCATTCAAACGTATGTATACAAAGATGACTGGAAAGAGGAGCAAGTCAAGTAGTCATGGTGTGAAAGCCTTTGGAAACCGGCATAGGCACTGAAAAAAAATTCTGACAAAGACAATAGGCAAAACGGTTTGAGAGTTGGTAGGGGAGGATAAAATATAAATGGAATTGTTAAAGACTTTAACAATCTAGATTTGAGTATATTCAGCCAGCTCCTCTCTTGTTAAGAGAATAAACAAAATTACTAGCCATGGAAGTTAAAAGAACAGGAATATTTAAGAATTATGTTGAAGGACGAAAGAACAAGCCTG
Source organism: Panthera leo (assembly GCF_018350215.1). NCBI lineage: Eukaryota > Metazoa > Chordata > Mammalia > Carnivora > Felidae > Panthera > Panthera leo. Next base: position 57,280,128 of record NC_056682.1, read on the forward strand.
GTGGCTGAGTGAATGCTGGCTGGGAGTGAAGGAAGCTGGAGGGATTACAGTGATTTAGTTTTCCACCTGGGTGGCATTACAGTGATGTTACCTATAACAGAAATAAGGAGGATGGAAAAGGAGCTCATTTAAAAGAACATCATGGAACCAATCAAAGGAAAAATAAAAAGTAGGTTGAATTTTAAAATGAATCAGCATATGACTGTTAAATCATTTTAAGCTTAATAAACTGACCAATTAATACAAGTTCTCCAAATATAAGAAAATTTTCTCAGAACTGGATTAATTTTCTTTTTTTTTTTTTTTTTAATGTTTATTTATTTTTGAGAGAGAGAGAGAGAGAGCAGGAGAGGGGCAGAGAGGGGGACAGAGGGGGCAGAGAGGGGGACAGATGGGCGTTGTGCTGATAGCAACGAGTCCGATGGCACTCAAAATCACAGACCAGAGGATCATGACCTGAGTCAAAGTCGGATGCTCAATCAGTTGAGCCACCAGGCGCCCCAATTTTATTTTTTCTTAAGGCAGAATTGAGTTTTAAAGACATTCTATAAACATAAGACATTATATGACAAGATATTCACATATGACAATATATGTCATAATTCTGTCTTAATATATTTACAAGTTTAATTTTAAGTACTTAATAAAACTTTGTTACTTTTCCTCTAGTATTACATTTTCAATGGCTGAAATTTACACTACTTTGATGTTTTTCCAGGAAAAGTTTTCCTTTTTCTCTGATGACATCTGAATTATTGAAAGATTGCATCTTGACTATAAAATTAACAGAATGTTGAAAGGCATGTAAATCTTTTTGATGTGATATATAATTCATGTTTATTTCCTTTCTCTGTTACGGAAATGATCCTAGTTATTTACAGTTTATGTAAGGAAGAAGTAAGAAAACCAAAATTTGTTCTTATTAAAAGTTTGTTGCTAGGAAAAAGCAAGTTATTGCTAACCTTGTCCCATTCCCAAACTATGGTAACACACATGGAATTTTAACAAAAAGAACTACCAGTGTGGCATTTTGTTTTTAATTTCAAAAGGCTTGATTTTATTTTTCAAATTTTCTATCTTCAATTGTAAGCTTTTTTTTTTTTTTTTTTTTTTTTTTTTTTTTGATTCTGGCTCATCTTGATTCCAGTTCATTCATTTGTACCACGTACATTTAGTTAACAGCCACTTTGCACCAAGCACTATACTAGACCAGTTGTTCTTCTCAAAAATGTCACATGTAGCGGGCACGAAAGACACCGAAACAAGTACTTCATCTCTGCATCACTGAAACAAATGCTTCAGATGTGATGAAGGGTTCTGGCACAGGTGATCTTTGTCTGTGGTCTCCTCTCGTGACAGCCACGAAAACGCGCTGCTCTGTTCCGCTGCCGAGGTCCACCGCTGCACGGCCGTGCTTCCTGCAGGTGGCTCTGAGCCAGCGGTGGAGCACTGTGGAGTGCTGAGACAGGTTTTCCTCTGAGACTGAGACTCAGGTGCCCCTGCTGAACACACCATTACACCCCGTGTAAGCTTTTTTAAAATACAGCACACACACACATAATATATTAGAGATAATGTTAGAAAAATCCAAGAAAAACTGTTAAGTTCCTTTTATCATATCTAGAAAACTTATGCATATCTGCCAAATATTATACCTAAATCTTTGAGGACAAAGCAAAAGTTTCAGGATAAGACTTGCATATAAACTGAGGTAAACATAATAATCAAATTGCGCTTATACCTGTTTTGCAGGGTAAATATGAAGGAAACATAAATGTGAGAAAAAATACACATTCTTAATATATATATACAACATATATATGGTGTTTATATATGTAAATATTACTTTAACTGGTGAAATAAAAGGATATTGAAAGGCCACAAGGTCATTTTTTAGTAATAAATGATTGAAATGTAACAGTTTATAAATGTGCTTATTAATATGCTGGTACATGAAAATTCAAGTTCAAGGGAAATAACTGAATTGGGCTTTTAAGGTTTAACTTCAGTGAGCAAATAGAAAAACATTGCAATTCAGGGGCACCTGGGTGGCTCAGCTGGTTAAGCATCCAACTTAGGCTCAGGTCATGATCTCACGGTTTGTGAGTTCAAGCCCCTTGTCAGGCTCTGTGCTGACAGCTCAGAGCCTGGAGCCTGTCTTTGGATTCTGTGTCTCCCTCTCTTTCTGCCCCTCCCCTGCTCACACTGTCTCTCTCTCTCTTTCTCTCAACAATAAATAAAACATTTAAAAAATTTAAAAAAAAAGAAAAACATTGCAATTCAGCACAAATATCTTATTGTTCCAACATAAAAAAGAAGACCTTGTTAACTGAATAATGCCTGTTTTCTCAGCCTGTGTTCACTTGTTTTCTTCTCCTTAACATATATGAAAAACATATAGACTTGTTATTTTTATAACTTTTATATAATAAAGCTATATTATTGAATTGTAAATCAAATAAGCATTTGTAAAATCACCTGTCCACTCAGGTTTGTTGTTGTTTTATGACTGTTTCTTATGTTCTCATGCTAAACTGTTATAATTTGTGTAGGAGTGACTTTTAAAACTTTGTATGACAGAAATATTCAAGCATATACACAACTACAGAAAACAGGTAATGTACTTCTTTGAATCCATCTTGAGCCACAATAATTGCTGCAATTGAACTAATACTGTATTGATTCCTTATTGCTTGAGGATGTTAAAGCAAGTTCAAGAAAACAATTTATTTTACACTTAAATAATATAATATGTGTCTCTCACCAAGATGTGATTCTTCTTTAATATAACCATACCAAAGAAAGTGTATTTTTATCACTTCAAAATTAAAAAAATAAATTACTTAGTATGAACTAATATCCAGTATATGTGCCGATTTTTTCAAGAATCGAAAATGTAATTTTTATGTTGGGTATCTGAATTATTATGCATTTTTAATCTTTATCTTTCTTACTATAGTTAATGTAAATTATAGATATACATATGTGAATGTACATAAATCTATATATTTCTACCACAAATAATTTGCCCAAGTGTTTGAAAACTACATTATTTAACTCATATATATTGGAATTTTAAATTTTTTGAACTTTTTTAATGTTTACTTATTTTTGAGAGAGAGAGAGAGTGTGAGCAAGGGAGGGGTAAAGAGAGAGGGAGACACAGATCTGAAACAGTCTCCAGGCTCTGAGATGTCAGCACAGAGCCTGAAGCGGGGCTCAAACCCACGAAACGAGAGATCATGACCTGAGCAAAATCGGATGCTTAACTGACTCAGCCACCCAGGTGCCCTGGAGTTTTCACTTTTATTAAATGAAAAATATGTGGGTATATGTGTTTGTGTTTGTACGTATACAATTTTTACTCTAATCGTATCTAGTAGGATAGATTTCATGCTATAACCTAAGATACATAACATGAGTTTGATGGCTCAAAATGCACTTTCAAAATTAATTAATTAAAACATTCCATAAGTATTCACTGAATATTAAGGACTTATTGCTGTGCTTCCATTTGTGTCTGAAAACAAATCAAAACAACAACAAAAAAAAGAATTTGTAATTTCCTTGAATTTTGTTGTGCTAGAGCAATGTGGAAAATCCATTAAATATTATATAAAATGGAAAGATGTATTTGATAACATGTCAAGACAACTAATATGCCAAAAGTAGTAGAATTTTGAGGAAAGAGATGTCATCATTGACTGGAAACAACTTTTCCAAAGTAGGTTGTAGTTTCATTGGTTTTGGTGGTAACAACTTTCACAGACTAACCCAACTTAAGTACGCTTAGGATCTGTTTAGTGAAGAGAATAAAAAGCGACTAAAAATTTAGTATTTATTTGAAGGAGTAATTAAAATGAGAAAATGGTGCATTTGTATTGTAAAAGTTCTTTAATTAAAAATTTAGATATCTCAATTATGCTATAATGATGGGAACAATCCACCCTAGGTATTTTAAACAGAAAGGATTTTATGTGAGACAGTTCATAATTATGAAATGTTTGGAAGAACTGGAGAAGAATGATGGAGCATCTGCTAGCACTACTGAGTTAACAAGTAAACTCTTTAGCTAGGATGCCAAGTCAAAAATATCAGAGTGTCTATATCAAGAAAAATGTTTTAGTAATTAAAATAATTCATTTGTTCAACATGCCAACTAGATATGCCAGGTTGGTACATTCCAGGGTGTGGTGCCATATAAGGGACCCAGCATTTGTCTGCTCTGGTGGAAAATTAAGCACCAAGCAGGAATAGGTTTGATGAAGAGGAATCCATGTTGTTGAGTTCATACATAACCTCCATCTCTGCCACCATGGCCATTCTATTCATGAGCTCTTTGAGCCGACGCTGCTATGGTTTCAAAAACTGGCTGATGTTGGGGCGCCTGGGTGGCTCAGTCGGTTAAGCGGCCGACTTCGGCTCAGGTCATGATTTCGCGGTCCGTGAGTTCGAGCCCTGCGTCGGGCTCTGTGCTGACAGCTCAGAGCCTGGAGCCTGTTTCAGATTCTGTGTCTCCCTCTCTCTGACCCTCCCCCGTTCATGCTCTGTCTCTCTCTGTCTTAAAAAATGAATAAACGTTAAAAAAAAAAATTAAAAAAAAACTGGCTGATGTAAATCCATGGCATAAGTTGCCTATTCTATAATTTTGGGGGGAGTTTTCTCTAAAGGGGGAGCCCTTTTGTGCACCCAGAAGACTTAGAAATATTGCCAGAGTCTGGATGCATTCTGAGAAGGCTTTTTTCTTAACTCCATTTAAGGGCTTTTGTGACCACACTGCAAATCTTGTTTCTTCAAGCTCCTCACCATTTTGCAACCGGACTTATAAGTGTTCATGAGAAACTATAAATATACCTCGTCTATACACCATTCTAGGCAAAGTAAATAACTTGATGGGTTAGCTGAGGTTCTCCCTGCCAGGATGATTTTCCTTCCCTACTGTTCTTCAGGGCTTCTTCTAGGTGGAAATGTTATGTTATGATAGTCCACTTCTGACAAGTAGTAGGATATACTGCATAACTATCTATAAATCAGACATGATCATTTTCTTTTTGGACAACAACCACGTAAAACACCATTTGAGACTATAAGCAGTAACAGATATGAGTGGCTAACGAATCTTTCTTGTACTGTTACACTGCTGTCAGGACATACTGTGGAGCCTGTTCTTAAATATATCACTTTCACTTAATGATAGAATTCTGCTTCATGCACATAGCTGTGTGACTTGAGACATAAGATAATATCTTGAGATGGTTTGGGGATAGTCGGCTCAATCATCACTTGATGTCCCATGGTCAGGTCTTTCTTGCTTGCTTATGGGACTCAACAAGGACTGTTTCTCAAAGCTTGAATAATTTTTTGCCGAAAGGAACATTGCTTTGCAACAAAACACTGAATGATGTTTCTTCCATGGGGGCATATCACAGGCACTATTATACTTACAAATGTTCCACTGATAGTCTGAACTCCATTGTATCTACTGAGACATGAAACTGAAGTTCAAGTGGCAGTTCAGCTTCCCCTGCAGTATGAGAAAGCCAGCATTCTTTTCTCCCGGGAAACACTTGAGCAGACAGCCTGACAGGTTCTTCATTAGATAAAGAGGAGCAACACAACCAAAATGGTAAACGTTGCATCAAAATCTAAAAATGCTCAGCAGTTTATGTGACTATTTCTTAGTGGTAGTCAGTGCAAGATGCAGAACCTCACCTTTCACTTCTGAAGTAATAGCCTGACCTTGGACCTCCAGAAAATTCACTGAGATGGCAACCTCTTCGATGTTTCTGACCTTAATTTCCCACTTTCTGGTATTCGTATTTCTTACCAAGGATGGTAGAATACCTGCTACTTCTTGGGTCACTAAAGCTTCTGAGCAAACTGTCATCAACACTGTGAAACCTCATGATGATTGTGGGATGGCAAAGTTTCTTTGGAAGTAAATTATAAAGAATTACGAATTTTGACTTACCCTAGAAACTCCAGTGAAAATTTACATCTATAGCCTATTAAAGTAATCATAATGGTCTTGGCTCTTTTAAGTGCTGTCTTTGGCCTCTGCCATTTCTGAATGCTTTTTGTGGTGTGTTGTTATGGTAATAGCCACCAGTAAATAACACCTCCGGTATCCAAACCTTTGTGTTGTTCCTTTCCACAGTGACTCTGGGTTTGATCATGACTCTTTTTTGGGGCATTGGGATATTTACATATATGACAAGCAGAGACCTGAACATCCTTTGTGCTGTAGGTCTTGCTCACTTATTTCTGGAAAATCTTCTGACCGGGTAAGAAAGTGAGGTTAGGCTCCTGGGAGAAATGAGAGCATATGGATAAAAGTACTAGTAATTCTAACCAACTCACTATTCCAGTGGAAGCCCAAACACATGAAGAGCCCAGCTAACACCATGTGGAAAAGAGGAAGCATCTTGGCTGCACGTGGTCCAAAGTTTAAACCTTCAGAATTATAATTAAGTAAAAGATTGTTTAAGGCCGCTGAGTTTAGTGTAATTTATTAAGGAGAAATATATAACTAATAAAAACTTGGTGGCTAGAATAAGGAATATAGCAAACATCCAAAACATATGGCAGAGTCTGTGGAACTGGGTGGTAGGTAGAGGCTGGAGAGGAACAAGGAAATAGTTGATGAAGGCAGAAAAAATGTCAAATAAAGAGTCTATGTTGAATAAACAGAGGGGAAACAATTTTTGGAGACTGGAAAATGATGACTCGTAGTTTGAAAATAATTGTCAATCCACATAAATATAGTCAACTGACCTTTGACAACATAATGGAACCAATACAGCATAGAGAGTTTTTTTTCTTTTTCTTTTTAAGTTTATTTTTTTTATTTTGAGAGAGACAGACAGATGGATAGTTGGGGAAGGGCAGAAAGAGAAGCAGAGAGAATCTCAGGCAGACCCCTCATTGTCAGCACGGAGCTCTATGCAGGACTTGAACCCACGAACCATGAGATCATGACGTGAGCCCAAAACGAAGACACTTAACTAACTGAGCCACCCAGGAACCCCCAAAGAGAGTTTTTACAGCAAATTATGCTAGAATAAGTAGACATCCACATGCTCGAAAATGACTGTAGACACAAATCTTATACTCTTTGCAAAAGTTTACTCAAAGTATATCACAGACCTAAATAAAAATGCAAAACTATAAAATTCCTAGAAGACAAACATAAGATAAAACATTGATGACCTTGAGTACAGCAATGATCTTTTAGTTACAACACCAAACACAGTCAATTAAGGAAATGATAGATAAACTAGACTTCATTTAAATTAAAAAATTCTGCTCTGCAAAAGATAATGAGAAGAGAATGAGAAAACAATTCATAGACTGAGAAGAAAAATTTGTAGAGGACAAATTTGATAAAGGACCCTTATTGAAATATGCAAAGAACTTTTAAAACTCAACAGTAAGAAAGACAATCCAGTTAAAATATAGTCCAAATCCCTTAACAGATCAATAAAGACATACAAATGACAAATAAGCAGATGAAAAATTTCACATCATATGTCATAAAGATGAGGGAAATGTAAACTGAAACAATGGTATACCACTAAATACCTATTCAAATGGCCAAAATCTGAACATTCACAATATCAGATGTTGGCATCAGGAACTCTCTCTCATACATGACGGTAGGAATGCAAATGGTACAGTTTGATGGTTTCTTATAAAATTAAACATACTTTCCTCATATAATCAGCAATTGCATTCCAGGGTGTTTAACCAAAGGAGTTCAAAATTTATGTCCACACAAAAACCTGCACACAGGTGGTTATAGCAGCTTTATTCATAATTGCCAAAACTTGGAAGCAATCGAGATGTCCCTGAGTAGTTGAACGGATACAAAATCTGTGGTATACCCAGACAATGGAATATTATTCAACATTAAAAATAAAGAGCTATCAGGTCCTGAAAAGACATGGAGGAATCTAAAAACATCTTGCCAAGTGAAAGAAGCCAATATGAAAAGGCTACATGTTATACGATTCCAACTATATGGTATTCTGGAAAAGGCAAACCAATGGAGACAATAAAAAGTTCAGTGATTGCCAAGGGGAAGGAGCAGATAGGGAGAGCACAGAGGATTTTTGAGTAGTGAAAGGAAAATGCACTGTATGATACTATAATGATGGATACATGTCATTATACATTTGTTAAATCTATAGAATGTATAACACCAAGAGTTAACCCTAAGGTAAATTATGAACTCTGGGCGATTATGATTTGTCAGTGTAAGTCACTCAACTGTTAACTAGTGTACCACACTGATGGGGAATATTAATAATGGGAGATTCTATGAATGGGGCAAGCAGGGAGTATATGGGAAATCTCTTTACCATCCCCTCAATTTTGTTTCAAACCTAAAACTGCTCTAAAAATTAAAGTCTTAAAAAGCATTCTCAAAAGTGGCCTGCAATAACTGGGGGATATAAAGCATACCTAATAAACACATGGACCTTTATTTCCGGGGAGAATTTCTCTAAGTTGCTTCAAGCCATATAATAATGTTTAGGGAATCCAGAGGTTTTTTTCCCCCTCCTAAGATACATATCATTGTTAGTTACTATTTCTGAAAATGTTGAACTACTTGAATTGTATTTCTGAGGTTCAGGAATTATTGTTCTATTATTTGGAGAATTTCTCTCCCAGAGTTATTTTGCAAGTTGAAAAATATTATTCTTTTATTTGTAAAATTTACGGATTTCAGTGGCCATCCTCAGTACTGCTGCCATTTTGGTTATCTTGTCAATATAAATATGTACGTCATTCTACTTTCCCAGCTGCCTCCCTTTCAGGTCACATTTAGTTATTTTAATAACTTCAGAGATGCAGGAAAATCCCTCAGAGGTATTTTCCTGATAAAATTTCAACCTTGAAATCTTGCTTCTTAAACTCTATTATTAGTATTACTGTTTTTGCTAAGCATTAACCATCTAAAATTCAATCTCCTTGTTTGTCCATTTTAAGTTTTAACACACGTGTGTGTGCATTTGTCAAAGCTTAGTAAATAACCAGTATTTGTTCATTTTATTGTATGTAAATTTTATATGAAAACTATAAACAAATATTAAACTATGAATGACATGCAGGACAAAATATTCAGGGGAAATATACTGATATCTGAGATTTGAAATGCAACAGAAAATAAGATGGAGTAATGGATGGATAGAGTATTCGATAATAGGTAGGTATTTGATAAGCAAGCATAATAAAATGTAATGGTAGAATCTGGTTGATGGGAATATAAAGTCTTCATTGTAAAAAATTTCAAAACTTTCCTCTATGTTTGAAAATATTCAGGGGCGCCTGGGTGGCGCAGTCGGTTAAGCGTCCGACTTCAGCCAGGTCACTATCTCGCGGTCCGTGAGTTCGAGCCCCGCGTCAGGCTCTGGGCTGATGGCTCGGAGCCTGGAGCCTGTTTCCGATTCTGTGTCTCCCTCTCTCTCTGCCCCTCCCCCCTTCATGCTCTGTCTCTCTCTGTCCCAAAAATAAATAAAAAACGTTGAAAAAAAAAATTAAAAAAAAAAAAAAAAAAAAAAAAAAAAAAGAAAATATTCAGAATAAAATGTTGGAGGGAAAGTTCCAGGACAGATTTATTATCCTCCAGAAGGTATGGAAATTATTCTTTTAAAGACATTCTCTGATAAGTCTCTTTTCTTGTTTAAAGCTGTTACTAATGCAAATGGTGTCTAGTGTTTTGAGACTTCATAAGTTACCTAAGTTACTGCTTAAAAATACTTCCTTGTTTTCAACGTTTGTGTTTGTTTTGTTTGGGTTGATGTTTGAGATGTGATTTGCTCAATGAAAGATTCTGATTCATTGTCATGTTCTCTAAAACATCCATTAGAACTTTATCAGCAGCAACAGCAGCAGGAGCAGCAGCATTACAATTACACAAGTGGTTTTTGTTCTCCTGTAGTAATTGGGATTTAGGCAATCTTTATCTTAGGGGATTTGCAAGTTTAGTAAACAGGAAGCAATGTGACAAGTCATCTAGCCCAGAGTGTCAGGTGACCCTAGATAGAGACAGAGGTAGGGGAAGTTGCTAGGCCAAAGCACCGGAACCCACTGTCTTCAGATGGAACAGCCCTCACAATCCTCCTTTCTGGAACCCACTGTCTTCAGATGGAACAGCCCTCACAATCCTCCTTTCTGAGCAAATAGTACCAAAAATCCTTTATTTCACCCTGCTTGTTTACCCAATGAGAACACTGAGACTTTATTATGAGGATAGAGTTCATATGGTTAATTATGACAAGATGGAAATAGAACAAAATTCTCCAGTTTCCTTTACAATGAAAATTACACTGAACCCATTGAATATTTAAAGGTGTAAATTTAGCCAGTACCTCTATTCGTTTGCTTGCTTTTGCATTCATTAAAAAAATAAAATTTTAATAAAGTGGGATAATATAAGTTTATTTTGTTATAAAAATGAGAAGTAAAATTAAAAATTAAAAAATAAAAACTAACAAATGAGAAAGGCAGCCAACAAAGAAAATGCTAATGTATCTTTACTAAATAACATATACTTTTTTTTTTTTTTAACGTTTATTTATTTTTGAGACAGAGAGACAGAGCATGAACGGGGCAGGGTCAGAGAGAGGGAGACACAGAATCTGAAACAGGCTCCAGGCTCTGAGCTGTCAGCACAGAGCCCGACGCGGGGCTTGAACTCACGGACCGCGAGATCATGACCTGAGCCGAAGTAGGCCGCCCAACCGACTGAGCCACCCAGGCGTCCCAATAACATATACTTTTATAACTACAAGAAAAACATATATAAAACAAAGCAGAATTTTTGGCAACTTGTATCCTTAAAATACAATGGAAATTTTCCATTTTTACATTGATACCAATGAATTCATTCCCAAAATTTGTAAAAATCTCTACAGTTGGTGCCACATGGATTCTGGTTATTTTTGTACCATTCATATTTTGGGGTCAGTCTTCGTTCAGAGATTGTTTTAAAAGCCCAGTTTGATAGTTTATGGTTAATGAAGTGACCTGGAATTATCTGAACTTGAACTATGGATGCTATTGTCCACATTAAAGTTAGGAGTCACCTAATGCTCTCTCAATATTGCTGTTTCATAAATTCCATGGATTTTCATTATCCCTATAACTACTGACTCTAAAAATGGAAATTATGGCATATAATTTCAAAGGTGATGAACTAAAGATAATCACAAACATTTGTTGAGCTCTAAGTGCAAGGAACTATTTTAAATGCTTTGTATGCCTTAAGTGAACTATTATTATTCTCATTTTATAGATAAGAAATATGAGGCTCACAACATTAAAAATTTTCTGAAACTTTAAAATGCTAATGAGAATCAGAGTTGGTTTTTTTTTTTTTAATTCAGGTGGTTTGGTTCCAAATTTATGTTTTTATCACTGCAATGAAGTTTAAATTAGAGGTTCAAGAGTCTGGCCTTAATGATTTGTAAGTTACCCACTGTTTTATTCTTTGTGTTTAAATCTCGAGAAATCAGTTCTAGCAACAAGGTCACTATCTCAGTATTGGTCACTATATGCCATTTCCTTTCAAATTGCACAGTCCAATACTATGAACACTATAGACCTTTATCCCAACAATTTTTTATGGTAATAATAAAATATTAATATTTATTATTTATTGTGGGCCTCACATATAGATTTTACATTTACATTCAAGATCTCTTGATCCTCACAACAACCTCAAGAACTCCTTACTATTATAACATATATAGAAATCACGTACATGAACTTATGGAAGTTCACTTGCTTCACTAAGATATACAGAAATTGGTTACAAATATATATGTAATATCCATGTAGATGTCTACCAATTGCAAAATTTGTCAAGGAAAGGAAATGAGGTCACATAGATGTAATTCAGTTATTATTATTATGATTAGTTGTTGAGTATAGTTGACCCACAATTTTACATTAGTTTCAGTTTTGGTGATTTGACAAGTTTATACATTATGTTATGTTGACCACAAGTATAGCTACCATCTGTCTGATTACATTGCTATTATAATATCACTGACTATATTTCTTCAGCTCTGCATTTTATTCTCTTGACTTACTCATTACAGAACTGGAGACCTGTATATCCCTCTCCCCTTCGCTCATTTTACCTAACTCCCAATCCCTTCCCCTCTGGCAACCATTAGTTTGTTCTCTGAATTTATAATTCTGATTCTTTTCGTTTATTTTTTCAGATTCCATTTATGAGTAGAATCATATGGTGTTTGTCTTCTATAGTCTGACATATTTCACTTAGCATAACACTCCCTCCAGGTTCATCCATGTTGTCTCAAATGGCACAATCTCATCCTTTTTCTATTGCTTTGTAATATTCCATTGTGTATATATGCCACATTTCCTTATTCATTCATCTATTGACGGACTTCCATGTCTTGGCTACTGTAAATAATGCTGCAGTAAACATAGGGGTGCCCGTATCTTTAAAATTAGTGTTTTTTTTCTTCTATGTAAATATCCAGTTGTGAAATTATTGGATCATATGGTGTTTATATTTTTAAAGTTTTGAGGAAACTCCATGCTGTTTTCCACAGTGACGCCACGAGTTTCCCTTCCTACCAGCAGTGTATGAGAGTTCCTGTACCTCCACATCCTTGCCAACACCTGTTGTTCCTTGTGTTGTTAATTTTAGCCATTCTGACAGGTGTGAAGTGATAGCTCATTGTGGTTTTGATTTGCATTTCCCTATTATTGAGCATCTTTTCATTTGTCTATTGGACATCCATATGTTCTCATTGGAAAAATGTCTGTTGAGGTCCTCTGCCCAGTTTATATCAGTTTTTTTTTTTTCTATTTGTTTTGTTTTGTTTTTGCTTTTGTTTTGGTGTTGAGTTGAATGAGTTCTTTATGTATATTAACCCCTTATTGGATATATCATTTGCAATTATCTTCTCATATTTAGTAGGTTGTATTTTTGTTTTGTTGGTGGTTTCCTTTGCTGTGCAAAAGCTTTTTATTTTGATGGAATCTCAATAGTTTATTTTTGTTTTTGTTTTCCTTGCTTTAAGAGATACATCCAAAAAAATGTTGCTATGGCTGATATCAAAGAAATTACTGCCTGTGTTCTCTTCTAGGATTTTTATGGTTTCACATCTTTATTCATTTTGGGTTTATTTTTTGTGTATGGTTTAGAAAGTAGTCTAGTCTCATTCTTTTACATTTAGCTGCCCAGTTTTCCTAGAACCACTTATTGAAAAAGACTGTCTTTTCCCCATTGTATATTCTTCCTTCCTTTGTCATAAATTAATTGACCATATATATGTGGGTTTATTCCTGGAGTCTATCTTGTTCTGTTGATCTATGTGTCTTTTTTTGTGCCAGTACCATACTATTTTGATTACTACAGCTTCATAGTATCCTGAAATTTGGAATTGTGATACCTCCAGCTTTGTTCTTCTTTCTCAGGGTTGCTTTAGCTATTCAGGGTCTTGTGTGGTTCCATACAAATTTTAGTATTATTTGCTCTAGTTTTGCCAAAAAAAAATGCTTTTGGTATTTTGATAGGGATCGGATTGAATCTATGACTGCTTTGGGTAATATGGGCATTTTGACAATATTAATTGTTCTAATCCATGGGCATAGAATATCTTTCCTTTTGTTTGTGTCATCTTAAATTTCTTTCATCAATGTTTTATAGTTTTCAGGGTACAGGTCTTTCACCTCTTTGGTTAAGTTTATTAGTAGGTATTTTATTCTTTTTGGTGCAATTGCAAGTGGTGCTGTGTTTTTAAATTTGTCTTTCTGCACCTTTGTCGTTAGTGTATAGAAACACTACCAATTTCTGGGTATTGATTTTTTATCATGCCACTTTACTGAATTTGTTTATGATTTTCTATATATAGTATCATGTCATCTGTGAATAGTGAGAATTTAACTTCTTGTTAAATTCTGACTGCTTTGGCTAGGACTTCTAGTACTCTGTTGAATAAAAGTGACAGTGACACTTTTATTCACACTCTGTTGAATAAAAGTGACAGTGGACATTCTTGTCTTGTTTCTGACCTTAGAGGGAAAGCTCTCAGTTTTGCACCATTGAGGATGATGTTAGATGTGGGTTTTTCATATATGGATTTTGTTATGTTGAGGTATGTTCCCTCTAACCCCATTTTGTTGAAAGTTTTTATTATGAATGCATGTTCAATCTTGTCAAATGCTTTTTCTGCATCTATTTAAATGATCATATAATTTTTATACTTTGTTTTGTTTATGTGGTGTATGACACTGATTGATTTGTGCCTATTGAAGCATCCTTGCATCCCAGGAATAAATCCCACATAATTGTGGTGAATGAACATTTTAGTGTATTGCTACATGTTGTTTGCTAATATTTTGTTGAGGATTTTTGCAACTCTGTTTATCAGGGATTGTGGTCTGTAGTTTCTTTCTTTCTTTCTTTTTTTTTTTTTTTTTTTTTTTTTTTTTGTGATATCTTTGTCTGGTTTGGGTATCAGTGGAATCCTGGCCTCAGAGAATGTATTTGGAGCCTTTCTTTCATCTTCTTTTTTTTTAGAATAGTTTGAGTAGAATAGGTATTAACTCTTCTTTAAATGTCTGGTGGAATTCAGTTGTGAATCCATCTGGTATTTTTGGTATTTTTTTGATTACTGATTTAGTTTCATTACTTGTCGTCAGTCTATTCAGATTTTTTCCCCCTAGTTCAGTTTTGGGAGATTATATGTTTCTAGGAATGTATCCATTTCTTCTAAGTTGTTCATCTTGTTGGCATGTAATTTTTCATAGTATTCTCTTATGAAATCCTTTGTATCTGTGGTATCATTTGTTACTTCTTTCATTTCTCATTTTACTTATTTGGGTCCTTTCTCCTTTTTTCTTGATGAGTCTGGCTAAGGGTTTGTCAACTTGCTTTATCTTTTCGAAGAACCAGATCTGGGTTTCATGAACATTTTTCTATTGTTATTTTAATCTCTACATCATTTATTTCTGTTCTGAACTTTATTATTCCCTTTATTCTACTTACTTTGGGCTTTGTTCTTTTTTTTTCTTTTTTTAGTATCTTTAGGCATGGGCTTAGATCATTTATTTGAGTATTTTCTTACTTCCTGAGGTAGTCCTGTATTGCTATATACTTCTCTCTTACAAATGCTTTTGCTGTATCCCAGAGATGTTTGACTATTGTGTTTTCATTTTCACTTGTCTCCATGTATTTTTTTAATGTCTTCATTGATAGCTTCATTGACCCACTGGTTGTTTAGTATTATATTGTTTAGTCTACATATGTTTGGGATTTTTCCAGTTATTTTTTCTTGTAATTTATTTCTATTTTCATACCATTGTGGTCAGAAAAGATGCATGGTATGATTTTAATTTTCTTTAAATATACTGAGGCTTGTTTTATGAGCTAACGTGTGATCTATTCTGGAGAATGTTCCATGTGCACTTGAAAAGAATGTGTATTCTATTGTTTATGTATGGAATGTTCTGTATATATCTGTTATGTCCATCTGGTCCAATGTGTCATTCAGACATTGTTTCCTTAATGATTTTCTCTCTGGATGATACATTCATGTAAGTGGAGTATTAAAGTCCCCTCCTATTATTGTATTACCATCAATTTCTCTCCTTATGTCTGCTAATATTTGCTTTATGTATTTAGGTGCTTCAGTGTTGGGTGCATAGATATTTGTAATTATTATATCCTCTTGTTGGATTGATCCCTTTATCATTATGTAATGCCTTTCTTTGTCTCTTGTTACAGTCTTTCTTTTAAAGTCTATTTTGCCTGAATTAAGTATTGTTACCTCGGCTTTTTTTTCTTCCATTTGAATGGTGAATGTTTTTCATTACTTCTCTTTCAGCCTGTATGCATCTTTAGGTATGAGATCTTTTGAAGGTAGCGTATAGATGAGTCTTATTTTTTTTTATCCATTCTATGTCTTTTTATTTTCATCACTCTATGTCTTTTGATTGGAACACTTAAGCCATTTGTATTTAAAGTAATTGTTTATAGGTATGTACTTATTTCCATTTTAAAAATTTGTTTTCTGATTGTTCTTATAGCTTTTTTTTTCTTTCTTCTTTTGCTTTCTTTCTTTGTGATCGATGAGTATCTTTAGGTTTTGTTTTACTTCTTTAGTTTGTGTTTACCTTAAGGTTTATATATAGCATCTTAAGTGAATAGCAGTACCTATTAATTTAATGGTCATTGGCATTAAAACACATTCTTAAAAAAAACATAAAAATAAAAAATAATTTTTCAATTTCTCTTTTCCCCTTCTCTTTTTACTCCCTTCTTCATATTTTATTTATATGTGTCATATTTTACATCTTTCTATTCCTATTTTTCTTATGTCTAATTTTGGTTGTTTCTTTTTCATTTAAAGAAATCCCTTTAATATTTCTTGTAAGGCTGGTCTAGTGGTGATGAACTCCTTTATCCTTTGTTGTCTGGGAAACTCTTATCTCTCCTTCAAATTTGAATGATAACCTTACTAGGTAGAGCATTCTTAGTTGTAGGTTGTCTCCTTTCAGCACACTCAATATACCATACCACTCTTTTCTCACTTGTAAAGTTTCTGCTCACAAATCAACCTTACATGTTTTCCCTTATAGGTAACTTTTTGTTTCTCACTTGCTGTTTTTAGGATTCTCTCTATCTTTAACTATTGACATTTTTATTGTTATGTGCACAGTGTGGACCTCCTTGGTTTCATCTTGTTTAGAACTCTTTGTATTCCTTGGACTTAGGTTAGGGAAGTTTTCAGTTATTATTTCTTCAAATAAGTTTTTTTACACTCTTTCTCTCTCTTCTGGGACCCCTATAAGACAAACATTTGTTGACTTGATGTTGTCCAAGAGATCTTTTAATCTATTTTAATTTTTTAAAAATTCTTTTCTCTTTTTGTTGTTCAGCTTGTGTGTTTTCCATTGCTGTCTTCCAGATTTCTGATATGTTCTTTTGCATCCTCTAATCTACTGTTGATTCCCTCTATTGTGTTTTTTATTTCAGTTATTATATTCTTCAGATCTGATTGGTTCTCTTTAATATTTTCCTTCTCTTTATTGCAGATCTCACCGAGTTATTTTATTTTTTCTCCAGCTGAGTATCTTTACAACCATTACTTTCAGATCTTTATTAGGCAGATAACATACCTCTGTTTCTTTTCATTCTTTTGATGTTTTTGTTTGTTTGTTTGTCTGTTCTTGTTTTGTTTTTTGTTTTTGTTTTGTTCTTTCTTTTGGAGCATATTCCCCTGCCTCCCTATTTTGTTTGAATTTTTGTGTTTGTTTCTATGGATTAGGTGATATAGCTACTTTTAAAGTTGAAGGAGTGGTCTTGTGTTTAGTGACCCCTATGCAGGCTATGTGTGCTTGGTGATTTTTGCTGGCTGTCGGGAGATATGCCTGTATATGCTGTTTACTCTTTTAAAACCGTGGCATGTCTCCATTTCTTTTGATGTTTTCTTTGTCTTTGGTCGTTCAGTAGTCATTCAGTCAGCCCTCAGTTCTTCTTCAAGAGGAATTGTTCTATTATTATGTGTAATTTTGTGTGTTCCACAGAAGAGGTGAGTTCAGACTCTTCGTATTCACCATCTTGAACTGGAATTGAGGTCACATAGATTTTAATTGGTTAGGTCAGCAACTTTAACTGTATGTTCTTTCTCTTCTGTACTATATATCATACTTGCATTTTGTTGCCTCCTTGTATTAACTTCTGCTTGAATCTGAATTATCTGGCCTGACTTGTGTTGTCTGCTTATTCTTTAGATCTCAGGTGACTCTCTATGAATCATTATAGTCCGGGGACGGTTATCTCCCATTATGTGTTAATGGAAAAAAAGTGAGGATTTGTGTTTTTTCAAATAAGAGATTCAATATACATGTCAAAATATGAAAAGAGAGGGAAGCATGAATCAGGTTTGTCTTGGGCTCTCCAACTTTATTTTCCATTCATATAATAATAATCTCACCATGTTTTAATTTTGTAGAGGAAGTGAATAACGAAAACAACCTTTCCTCTACACTCATATTTCATAACTGGGTCCTGCAAATCAAACTGATAAAAAACAGATTAATGAAAGAAAATTTTATATTACATGAATACAGGGAGCCTCACTGAAAAGAACTGAAAACTCCAAAGTAGTGGTTAAACCTGGAGTTTATATATCATTTTAACAAAGGGCAGTAAATTGTGGAGAAGTAAGTAGATAAAGAAAGTGAAGGTTGTTCTTCTAGTAGTAAATTGTGAAAAGTAAATATATGAAGAGAAATGAATTAAAGATAGGGATAATTTAGGAAACTTTGTTATGTACACTCAACATTATGCCTTCTCCATTGATGAGCATTGTTTCTTGTGTTCAAGATTCATTCTCCTCTCTCTGGTATTGTAGAGGGAGACAACTTTATAAATGGAAATTTATGTTACCTTTACAAAGGGAAATTTATGCCCTGCTTTTAGACAGAAAGGGAGAGGGGAGAGAGATAATTACTTTCAGCTCAAAACAATCCTTATGCCAAAGTCGAATACTTTGGGGTAACATATTCTTATCCCCTTTAATATTTAATAAATGTCATAAAGTTTTTTTACCTCAGCCATGCCTATCCAAATTTAAGGCATATGAAATTAATATGCTAATGGCATTATTTGAATCACTAAGCCAGAATTTTAAAACATCTAATACTAACATATGTTTATTTCTTTATTATAATCCCATGGTAAGTCACTCAGAGAAGTACCAGAAAAGAATAGGATATACATTGAAGAAAGTGAGTTATGTGATTTATATACAACTTCTCTCTAGAAGATAATTTTTGTACTGTTATTTAAAAGTAACTCAAATATTTTAAAGTTAAAAATATCTAATCTAAATTAATTTCCAATATAAATATTAAAACCATGCATTTGAGAGACTTTGGTATACCTTTTAATTACAGATGACATTCTTAGAGTGCATTTTCTGTTTATAATTGGTACTATCTTATTTAATATATTATTCAGTTACATATTTTAAAACTCATTAAAAATTATAGAGGAAAGTAGTATATTATTATATAGTTAAAGCTCCAAGCCTACTTATACATGCATTGGGTGATAAAAAATTATTAAGTTTATTTGTTTATTTTTTAAAGTTTATTTACTTATTTTGAGTGAGAGAAAGAGAGAAAGCTGGAGGGGCAGAGAGAGAGAGGGAGAGAGAATCCTAAGCAGTCTCCACACTGTAAGCACAGAGCCTGACCCAGGGCTTCATCTCATGAACCCTGAGATCATGACCTGAGCCAAAATCAAAAGTCTTATGATTAAGCAACTGAGCCACCCAGGCTCCCCCCACAACACAAATTATTAAATTTAAAAGGAAACATTATTTAGTATGTTACATTATATAAAAGTGTCTAGTTTCCCCTAACTTTAATTCATAATATTATAAAACAATATTATATACCTTTAAGATAAATGCGGAAGGATTGCAAACTTTCAAATTTAAATATAAAGACAGATTCAACTACTTTTTGTTCCAATATTTCTCTTTTACAGTCTTATCATGTTTGTTACAGTGAAATTTCTCAACAACCATCTGCTATAAAGATTTTCTCTTGGGTTATAGTTCTTTTCATATTGTATTCTAATTAGAGACTTTTAATCTTTAAGAAAAATTCTTATAACTAAATACAAAATGGAGTAAAACTATTCAGTGCTCTTGGAAATTCCCACAACATCTGTTCTATAGTAGCTATCCCATTCCTTTGGTTTTTCCTATTCCCTCCAAAAAGTATGTTGAGATATTGACATTCATAGCAATTATTTATAATAATCATCCAAGAATATTCTGAATGCTTCCTCAGATTTTTATGTTTTCTTTGTATTGTAATCACATTTTAATTCTCAATCAATATTATAAATTTCTTATCTTTTAATGTAGTTTTTCTTTTCTTTTTTTTATTTAAATTTTTTTTTAACGTTTATTTATTTTTGAGACAGAGAGAGACAAAGTATGAACGGGGGGAGGGCAGAGAGAGAGGGACACAGAATCAGAAGCAGGCTCCAGGCTCTGAGCCATCAGCCCAGAGCCCGACGCGGGGCTCGAACTCACAGACTGCGAGATCGTGACCTGAGCTGAAGTCGGACGCTTAACCGACTGAGCCACCCAGGCGCCCCAGTTTTTCTTTTCTTTTATATTTAATTATGAACTTCATATAAGATATACATATAAAATATAAGGTATATATGCATGTGAGATATATGTGGTAATCTATCCCTCATAAGTTTGAACCATCAGTTAGCTGACTTTGTATTTATTCTCTTTTCACACAGTCTTAGATACAATATACCTCTTTTCACTCAAAACTTTTAATTATAGATGCACCCATAAAGGGCATATTTGTTAGTTTTGCCTAAAGCATCAACATAGAGTGATAAGAATTATCATGCATAAGTGTTTTTATATCAACTAGTCATTCTTTTTTGAATTCTAGAGTGATTACCAGTTGCCCCCCTGAAAATTCTGAATCCATAACTTCAATATTTCTTCTTAGTCAACTTCCTTTTTTTAAAGACATTTATTGCCCTAATAGTTCAATTTACTTTTGACTTTTAAGCTGAAAAAATTCTCTTTGTCCTCTACTATAAATGATTATCATTATTTTTCCCAAGTGGACAATTTGGTTTCAAATTGCCATGTAACCATTTCAGATAAGTTACAGTAGAAAATAGTTTCTTTGATTGATACAGAAATATTTCTGCCCAATTATTATTTTCTTCTAAATTGTATTACATTTAAATCTACAGACTAATTTAAGTTTGCTTTCATTTGTCTGTACTTGGTGTTTGCATGTAGGCTTATTTCTAGATAGCAAGGTTCTCAAGTGGAGAGATGTATCATCTCATTACACAGAAGTTTCTGTAAGAATGAACAGTGAAAGAAATAATTTTTTTATCAAACATTAATTTCTTATTAGAGAATAGTTAACAACTTAAATAATTTACTCATTAAATATTTGGAATTATACTAAGGCAGCTTTTGAATTCTAACCCACCAGAGAGTGATCAGCTCTTTTTATTTACATTTTTATCTTTCCACATACAATTATTTTTTTTCTTCAAATGCTTCTGTCTACTCAGTTAAAGTTTACATCTTTTCATACTCCATGATGAGTTTTGTTACTTCTCTCTTTGGAGCAAACTAAAGATTTCCACGTGAGCACTAGAAGATGATCTTGGAGGTCTAGTTCCAGTAATATTATACAGCATATTCGAAAAATAAAATAAAGAGCTTAAATTTTAAATCATTTTTTGTCTGACATGCTGGAGTTTATAAAGACATCTTGCTACAAACCTAAATATAAGAAACTTAAGATTTAGTGGTAAATCCACCACCAACACAGTTATAAGACAACTCTTTTTACTAAACTGTAGTCTATCTGGTCTAAGTAAAATAAGTATTATTAGAATGGAGTGAAGAAAAGAAAGAGGGCTTAGGTTAATTTGCTAGATCATGGCACTTTCCATTTAAAACCCTCTTCATATATTGTCTAATAAAAATATGTAAATTAAAACTTCTCTTTCCCCAGGGAGACAATAATCATATTGCTTTGAATTCCTTTTTCCCAAAAAAGTAAATATTTTTATATTTCATATTGGCTTGACAATGTTCAAGAAATAAAAATATTATCATGAATTATGGTAGTCTTATGCTAAATTAACTTTGACTTGTACTTAGAAATGGAAGAATCTGAGGACTTCAGAATTTTCTCAAGGATATAGCTAATTAGATTAAAAAAAAAAAAAACCTGGCATGAATTAGAAATATTCCAAAAGGCAGCTCAATGTAGTGATAGAATGTAATAATTCAGCACTACCTTAATGCCTCAGTGACAATGGCAAATGCCTAACTGCTGTGAAATTATCACTGCTTTTGTACGATAAATTTTGATGTTTCAATCATATCTAAGATTAATAAGTAGTCTGGTCCAAAGCACACAACTTTTTATATTCCAATAACCTCAATATGCCTGGTATAAGAAAAACAGATATAAATAGATAGTCAAAGACATTTTGGCAATATAAATACTAAATTATATCAGATTTTTGTTCCTTTTCAAAAATAAATGTTTAAATAATAGACTGTTAATGCCGTTTACTACAAACAAAATTTGTCTAGCACTTGTATATTTAGAAGTATCAGGGGGCACCTGGGTGGCTTAGTTGGTTGAACTTCCCATTTGGGCTTAGGTCAAGATCTCACAGTTCCTTAGTTGGAGCCCCACATAGGGCTCCAGGCTCAGGTTCCCTGCTGTCAACCTGTCAGTGCAGAGCCTGGTTCAGATCCTCTGTCCCCCTCTCTCTGCTCCTCCCATGCTTGCTCTCTCTCAAAAATAAATAAACATTAAAAAAAAAAAAAAAAAGAAATATCAAGTTAATGAAAACTTGATTTGGAGTTACAATGTAATCCAATTTCAGTATAGTATAAGTATAAATGACCCCGGGGTAGAGATTTAGGTACGAGAATGGTATACTGTAGGGCTTTCACACTCCTCCCCTTCTTCTTTCCTTTCTCTCTTTCAAACCCCCTGAGCTGAGAGATTTGGATTTTTGAAAAACTGAGTGTCCCTATATAGAGCTAAAGTTCCTAGGTGAGTTTAGTAGTGCTTCCTTTCACAGTGAATATCCTGTGGTTTTATTTGTGCATGGCAGGGACAGTTCCAGATTGTCCTACCTTTTTCTTCTTATTTTTCATCCATTTTTTCATCTTTTTATTCAAGGTCAGTAAATGCCAGGTAGATCAACAGTGGAAAGAGGATAGATTATAATGTACTTTTAAATTCTTAACCTGAATGGTTGGCACTAGCTGGGATTGTTACAGAGCCCTACATTAAAGCTCTTCTCTTTCCATTGTTGTGTCTGTAATATCGTCCCATGACCTTGCTCAAAGTTGCCCTTCAGTAATTACTGAAACTTTACCCCCTGTATTGGTGTCTGCAGGGACATGTGAAAATTTTACATGCAGACCATCTCCAATACAGAACTCAATTTTCTTTTGTTAGAGACTCTCCTTGGGTGGTCCTAATCATGAAGTCTTGCTCCTCAGGGCTTTCTTCTTTGTTTTTTCTGTGTAAGAACATTTTTACAAGGGTCATGATGGCAATGGTCTGTAAAATTTCTTTCAGATTTCCCTGCTCTGTAGTGCTAATTTGGCACTTTTTCCCCTTTCATAACAGACTACTGTGGTCCTGTTTTTCAATTAGAATTTTCTGATTAATTCTTCATGATTTAGAGCATCTTTATCTCTTCAAAGAATCTGATTCAGTTAACCTAGAGTAACCTCAATTTTGTACACAACATAAGTAATGTTTTATTTACTTCTACCTTTTAATACAGTCATGCTTAGATGATCTTTTTCTAGTAACCTTAGGGGAACTTTAAAGGAAGATTTAGGTAAAACATTGTAAGAGCAGAAAGCTAATTGGAATCTCAATAAAAAAATTAATTGCCATATCCTACAACAATAAAGAGGTCAAACAAATCTCCAATGTATTTTGCTAGCTATACATTTGCATTAGAATAGATCAATGAAAGGTAATATAACAAATTAATTTAGAAAGATTAAATTGATTTGTTAACCCTTATATTACCATTAGGACTGATACTACTGGCAGAAATAAAACTGATTTTACCATAAAATTGGTCTTATTTCTGCTTTGTACTGAAGTTTTGCAGACCACAAACAGCCTTTATCACATATTCTTTGTTTCATTTATATGTTTATGTTAGTTCAAAACACCAGGAGCTTCTCAGAAGAAATATGAAACTGGTTCCGATACACAGAGGGCAGGCAGAGAAGAAGGGGGCAGGCCACTGCAGATTGGTAGGTGACAGGTTTAATAAGCCAGGGAACTCCATATGGGTTTGTCTTAGGTGCTGCAAGATTAGTAGAGTTTAGTACCAGAACCTTTTTTTAAGTTTATATTTAAATTCTAGTTACTTAACATATAGTGTTAATATTAGTTCCAGGTGTACAATACAGTAATTCAACACTTCCATACATCACCCAATGCTCACCACAAGTGCACTCCTTAATTCCCATCACCTATTTCACCCATACCCCCACTCACCTCTCCTCCGATAACCATCAATTTACTCTCTATAGTTAAAAGTCTATTTCTTTTGCCTGCCTCTTTTTTTTTTTTTTTTTTGCCCTTTGCTCATTTGTTCTGTTTCTTAAATTCCACATATGAGTGAAATCGTATGGTATTTGCCTTTCTCTGACTGACTTATTTCACTAAGCACCAGACTCTTAAAAGTTTAGATCGAGACCTTAACTGGGTTCAGTCTCAATGGTCACAACACCTTACTCTCTCAAGGCGATTTCCTTGAAGCATCTCCTAGTGTGGGGATTATGGGTTGAATGTACATTCCAAGGACAAGGAAGGGAGGAGCCTATGATGGCCTGGGTCCAGCTTGCAATTCAACCAATGGTCACGTCATCTGAATGGCCAACTCCAACAGTTTAAAACCCTCTAAAAATGTTAAAACAGGGGCTCCTGGGTAACTCAGTAGGTTAAGCAACCGACTCAGCTCAGGTCATGATCTCCCGGTTTGTGAGTTCGATCAGCTCTGTGCTGACAACTCAGAGCCTGGAGCCCGTTTCAGATTCTGTGTCTCTCTCTCTCTCTGCCCCTCCCTGTATTTCTTTCCTTTAAAAATAAATAAACATTATTGCTCATGCTTTGTATCTCTTTCCTTCAAAAATAAACGTTAAAAATTTTAAAAAAAATAAAAATGTTAAAACAGTGTTTAGCTAAACTGGATTATTTGTTTTTGTGGTTTATATACACAATGGAGTACTACGTGGCAATGAGAAAATGAAATATGGTCCTTTGTAGCAACGTGGATGGAACTGGAGAGTGTGATGCTAAGTGAAATAAGCCATACGGAGAAAGACAGATACCATATGTTTTCACTGGATCCTGAGAAACTTAACAGAAGACCATGGGGGAGGGGAAGGAAAAAAAAGAAAAAAAAAAAGAGGTTATAGTGGGAGAGAGAGCGAAAGCATAAGAGACTCTTAAAAACTGAGAACAAACTGAGGGTTAATGGGGGTGGGAGGGGGGGGTAGGTGATGGGCATTGAAGAGGGCATCTTTTGGGATGAGCACTGGGTGTTGTATGGAAACTAATTTGACAATAAATTTCATATAATAAAAAAAAACAACAGTGTTTAGCTAATGGGTCTGTGTGATATGCCACACATCAAATATGACCTAAAGGCAGTAGTTTATTGGCTTAAGGCTAAGATAAATCCTACTTTTTTTACTTCTATTGATAAATGTGAAAATCT
Source organism: Panthera leo (assembly GCF_018350215.1). Lineage (NCBI taxonomy): Eukaryota > Metazoa > Chordata > Mammalia > Carnivora > Felidae > Panthera > Panthera leo. The sequence goes on from NC_056682.1 coordinate 57,305,473, forward strand.
TTTGTTACACTATATAATTGTATCAGAGATATTAAAATAACATTTGCTACACCATACATCAGTATAATTTGTGTCATTTTCCAATCCTTTCCAATAGAAGCAACCTTTTCCCACATACCACACATTGCTAGTGACTACACTGGTGACAAGATGTTATTATTTTGTCAGTTCTATATTCCATCTGGTTTGTGGATATAATAACCGTACTTTATAAAATAAGTTTTTACAACCAGCAACCTTCAGTTGTCATTATGTAGTAACACCAACCATTTACCTTCTTTAGTATCTCTAAGGGATGTGTTTTTTTTCTTTTATCCAATCACAACCAGTTATGACATAGATAAGGCAAATTCTATTTTCATCCAGAGGACAAAAAATAAATGCACTGTCTTAGTGACAATCTGCCATAATGTTGGTTTACCACTGACTTCCTATGGTTGGTCTTCCTTAGCTTGACTTTCTAAAACTGCCAGCCACTTTAAATACATTCCATGCCATGGTGATAAGAATACCCAGTAGTCTTTCCAAGGTGAGATTACAAGCCTGCTTTCAGCATGGTTGAGGGATGGGATGTTTCATTAGAATCACTATCCTATTTATCCATTCAATTAGATCTGTGTTGTACTTCCAGATCAATTTCTAGCTGTGGTCTGTCTCCTAAAAGAGACTTCCCTCTTGTGTCATTATGAGAATTTGAAAATACTTTTCATCATGATGAAAAGCCTGAAATAACTGATTAGTACCCTAAGACCAGCTTCTATTACACTTGTGTCAAAGTGGGACCAGTGGTGACAAAGCCATCACACATGCACATATTGCACACTAATGGATTTCAAACTACTTGAAATAATAGTGTACATGTAAAAATATTTTATGTCCCATATGAATATCATTTGGGTGTACTTTAACTCCTATAACAGCTCTGGTGGGGAGGGTCATAAATCTTTCCATAAATGCTTTTTGCATCCTTATGGAGTGTAGTTATCTGTAACTTTGAGCCACCAAATCATACCCAAAGAGATCTCTTTTAAAACTGTCTACATTTCATTTCCACTGTCTTTAAATACATTTTTTTCACTTTAGCAGAATAGTGGTGACACATTGGTCAGGTAGCTTCATTCTACTTTCCATCCTATTGATATTACTGTCTCAGTAATGTTTCATCTTTATTTATGGCCACCCAGAGTGCAGAATCTCTGTTATTCTGTCTCTTATTCTCTGTTCAATTTATTGGCAATATTCCTTCAAATCATCTGATAATTAACCAGACTAATGAGTATGGCTTATAAGCTGAATGAATCAGTTGATGGCTATTTTTGACTCCTGGAAGTTGCATCATTCGAGGGTGCTTTGTCATTCCTTTACTAAAACTTATTAGGATGAACTCCTTTAGGCAGAACTTGAAATTCAGCAGTAGTCTATTTTCCCCACTCCAGAAAGGACAGTTCCAGAAGTTTTACCCACCATTGGTCATTAGTCAGTACCAGATCTGAGACAGGTAGGAGTATTATTATAGTGCTTCATGCACTTGGTGAAAATGGAATGATTGCCTCCCCCTGTGATTGTAATAGACTTGTAACAGCCTCTTTTCCCTATGCTATGATCTCGTACTTTTTCCATTTATTACCTCTTTTAACCTTCACCCTTATGATAGTTGGGCTTTCTAGCTCAGTAGAAATACTATTTATGCACAAAAATTACAATAACAGCAGACCAGCTCATACTTTTTCCCAGACCAACTTAAAGGCAGTATCATAAGTTTTGACATGAAAGGAATTAGGGTTTTCCTTTGCACTGAGTAATGGAGCCACATCCCGAGCTAACTAAATTTAGCTAGAAAGGAAGAAATTAGAATTGCCCCTGAGGAACCCTTACAAATACACTATTTCAATTGTTTAAATGTCGTTTATTGAGCATTTGTATCACATCTCTTGCATACATGTAAATTTGAACCTTGGTCTAGTACAACAGACAGAAGAATTGTATGAGATGATGAAGGAAGGATTTAAAGCCACTGGACTGTGATCTATTCACTTAGTTTATTGAAGGATATGCCTCTGGTAAAAAGAAAAGAGAAAAAGTGTTGCAGCTGATCACTGACCTGGAAGATCACCTGGTCTTCCAGGTATGTAGACTAGTGGTAGTCTCAGGTCAAAGAGATATTATCTACACACAGGTCTGATGTGACAAGGAAAACAACTACAAGATGTCTTAGACCACTTTGCTTGGTTTCATTTACTTGACTGCCTATATCCTTGAAATTATTAGTAACACTTGTAACATTGTAACATTTTATATTAGGCAAATTGCTAATTTTTGTGAGTCTGATTTGGCAATCTGATTTTTAAAAATTTCCTATATTTACAAAAATTATATAATTGCACATATTTAAAGTGTACAATATGATGTTTTGATACATACATAGTAAAATAATTAATGCAGTTCAGTTAACTAACATTTCCATTTCTTAGGTACCTTTTGTGTGTGTGTGTGTGGTAAGAGCGCTTGAAATGTACTCATTTAAGTGTTACCTCTGTTAGGAAAAATAGAAACTGTGTAATTGCATCCTCTCCAACATCAAACAGGGGTGTTTTTAATTATCTAGTTTATCTGAGGCCCATGTGCATGACCACACAGCAAAATCATTGGCTTCAGCTCCAGGGACCTCTGAATGTCTGAACACTTTCCTGAGGGTTGATACCTAACTCATCATCAATTCAAGCAACCCATACTCCACTCACTCTTCATATTTTCCCTTGACTTGTAAGTCAAGATTTTAGCATTTGCATCATCTGTTGCTGATTTCTAAATGACATAGACCTCAATCCTTGGATTCTATCTGTGAATAGGCAACTTATTTTGGCACAGCTGGAAGAGATTTATAGGGTTCTGATGGCCTATACACCAATGTGAGTGGAGAAGAAAGTCTTCAGAGTACTCTAGTGTTGGTCCAATGTGCAATGAAGCAACCACCTTTATAGATAAGATGAAAATGCTCCCCACAGCTTATGCTGTACTGCTTTCTTTAACATACTACTTCCAATTCACAATTAAACTCTGTCACACTGCCCCTTCCATATTTTAATGATTTTCTGGCATCATCTAAGACATGATGGCATTTTCCAAGCCAGAATTATCTGATGCCCTTTCAGAATGAAAAGAATCTTGACTAAGGCCAAGTGATATGCCAACAATTTCCTTTCAAATGAGGTATATTGAATAGCTTTCTGATGTAGCTTAGAGTCTCTACTTGGTAGCATTTTTCAATTTAAGCCAAAGGCTCTCATATGCATATATTGTCTCTTATCATCTTAGCAGTTAGAGCATAAGTACCTAGTTGGACTGCCTGTACCTTTTTCCTCTGTAAAATATTGTTTCTGCTCAGGATGATGTATAAATTCAGATGTCTTTATGTTGATTTTAGGAAGAGAGGACAATAAGATTCCTAGGTGATGGGGATAATTTTGCCAAAAGCAACTAGATTAGCCACTCTCTTAATTTCTTTATTAGCAGGATCTTGAGAAATAATAATTAACTTATCATAATTTGATTGTTATATTTAGTTGATCTGGCCCTTCTAATTCCCCAGAATTTTACAGATTCACTTGAATTTCAGGAGGGTTTATAAGCTAGACACCGTTTGTCACAAGGATGACTATGGTTCTTTCCTCCTCCTAAAACTCTTCCTGAGCAGTCATTTACCATGATGTAATATATGTTGTATACTGACTTGCCCTCAAAGTGTTCATCTCCAACTCAAGTCAAATCCTGCCACACTAAGTTGTGCCAACATATTGTGGCATTTACATATGCCTTTGTCATTTAGCAAATGTATACTGGGATTTCCATTTCATGAGAGTACAAATTTTGCCTGACTGGCTTTCAAAACTGTGATGACAAAGAAGTAGTAGCCAGGTCTGTAATGTTAAACAAGCTCTCCTTCACCTAGTGAACTTCCTATATAGTCTATCTACATAGCTACAATGGACTATTAGGAGGAAATACTTTGGCTAATGTTTCATAACTTACAGTTTACTTTTACAGAAACATCTTCTGTATATACACTGGCTAAGTAAAAATATTAAAATATGAGTTAGTAAGTATCAAAACTCTCACCCAATTTTTTCCCTAATCAGAGCAAAGATCTTGTTATCCCTAGAATTCTATATGACTTTATGTTTACTACTGAGAAAAATTCAGGCAGTTCTATAGATTTCCATTTAACATGATCAATTAAAAATGAGGTGTGAAGTGTGATCTTAATAATATGCCCTATAAGAAGGGTAAAGGCAGCATCCCTATTGACCTATCTAGACCATGTATGCATCAGCATGCAGGTGAAGGTGACTTAACCATCAAATGGTGTCTCCAGTTACACTTTGTGAATAACTTCATCCCTATATGAGTGTTTTTACACAGTAGCGTATCTATATTAATTCTAATTTTATCCTTTAAAGTGCATTTCCTATCCCTTCTAAAGATTACTGTATATTGAATTACCATATGTAACAGTAAAGGAATTTTATATACCCTCATCAAAGACGTTTCAACCAAATTTTTCATTTAGCCTCGGATCACCACCAGAGTTAAGTGAGCAGATCTCAACATCAAACCCAATACTTTACAGAGTCTGTGGCTTTAACTGAGGGTATAAATTCAGCCCCCTCTTCAAGAGTTCTTAAATCAAGTCCTAATACTTGGATTTGAATTCCCCAAAACTAGGGTAGATATAAAATATTTGACCTGCTACTTTAACAGCTTAGTATGGATGGGGTTGGAACTGTTTCCCAATTTCCAAATATTGATAATGCAGTAGCAATTACTTAATGAATATCCCACCAATTCTCCATTTTTTATCCCTTTCTTTAAAAGGCACTTCTACAGGGGTGCCTGGGTGGCTCAGCCAGTTAAGCCTCCACCTTCAGCTCAGGTCATGATCTCACAGTTCATGGGTTCAAGCCCTGTGTCGGGCTCTGTGCTGACAGCTCAGAGCCTGGGGCCCACTTCCAATTCTGTGTCTCCCACTCTGTCCTTCCCCTACTTGTGCTCCATCTCTCTCTGTCTCTCAAAAATAAACATTAAAAAAAATTTAAAAGGCACTTCTACTATTCAACCAAGTCAATCTGGTTATTATTTCCTCATATAATTTCCCCCCAATTTTTTTATTTCTCCCTTTTGTACCAAATTTCATTGGTTGCAAAGAAATTTTTGTCTTTCAGGCAGCTCATATATGATAACTGATTTAGCAAGCCAGTTATTGCCTTGCTAGTACTTTCTTTACTTGCTCATAGCAAGGTACCCAAGACTGAGGAGCCCCTAAACCAGTGTATACACACACACACACACACACACACACACACACACACACACACACACAAACATACCCTCATCTAAGTCAGTAGCTGAGACTTAGGTATATCTCTCTAATCATCACAGAGCTTATCTAAGCCCACTTGTACTTATAGTATTTCAACCATATTGAAGGAGTGCTCTTTTTTTTTTTTTTTTTTTTTTTTGGTTAGGGACAAGTTACCTTTCTCACAGTAGGACTGCTGGCTATGGCTTCTCCACCACAGAAAGTTGTGTCATACCATTCTGAAGCATCTGCTCACAGAAGTTTCGAGGCTAGTCAAGGACCAATTGGTAGCCCAAAGAAACCCACATATTTAGGAAGATCTAAAATTTGTGAGAAAGTGCCAATTATTAACTCTAAGAATCCAAGATAGTAATTATTTATTAGGCTTCTGCTGTCCTTTCTCAGTAAAATGTCCTAATTTTTCAACAGAATACACATGAGATTCTAAGTCACCCGCACTTGGTCTCAGTTTTTAGTTTATAGTTTTACTGTATGGTTTTATAGTTCATTTCAGAGTTTATAGTCCATAGTTATGTTTTTAGTTCACAGACTAGAGTTTCAGTCTATAGTTTTTCAGATAATCCACAGCTTTAACGGAGTTGCTTTGCCAGGGAAAATGCTATCTCTCCCCTTAGTGCCAGAGTCATGAGAAGGTCTTCCAGTGTCCAGAAAAAAATATTAAACTGATTTTTTCCTCTTGCTAACCCTCCAGATTTAGGGTTCTGGCTCTTACCAGAGTTGTTAACAACAGCAAAAAAATGTAACTATTTTTTTAAAATAGTTTCCATTTTGTACTGGTATTCTCACTCTACTCATTTAGATAGAGCTGTTGGGTCTAAGTCTGTCTTCAGATTTTATTAGTAAGGCTACTTTAAAAATTTAGCCACTTCATACCACAGATGGATAAGCAGAAATTCTAGCATCTCATTCTGATGTTGTTTTCCATCCCCTCCTTTTTCTCTTATGATAACATGTCTTAGCTACTATGCTTTAAAAGTCTGAAAGACAATTCTTACAGTTTCAAACTGCTATAACACAAAAGATCCAGATGTCAAATCATATTCATACCAACTGTATGATATTTTATCAAGCTCTGTTAAGAATTTCAAGGGCACTAGTAATCAAGATGCATATATGAAACAGTTTAGCACCCAAGCTTCTTTTCCTCTCATACATCTTCTAGGCAAGTACACAGAAGGTGCTGTATCAATTAGAAAGCATCTCAATACTTTTAGAGATAGTAACATAGTCATATGAAATTGTACAGTGAATACCATAACTCATAGATTTCTATCATTTAGATAGATAGATAGATAGATAGATAGATAGATGATAGATGTTTACCATAAGATAAATATAGTCCGCTATAAGCACTTCATAGAAAATTACTCTCCTGCTAACAGAAACCATTTAGTTTGTTTCCAAAGAAGCCTACCTAAATTAGTATGGTCACAGGAAGGGTAAACCAAATCACTTGCCCTATTTTTCCTCCAGAGCATCTTCTGCCCATTCCCCCATTCCCAAGCCAGGAAAAGTGAGAGCAGAATTTAAGGATTGTAGCTATGTAAACTTTTCTAATGCTTCTTTTCCCTCTGCTAGTAGCAACTTCTGTTTTTATAGTGATTCTGGGAACTAGAAGAATGGAAAAGCCTTTGATATCTTCCTAAAATAGTGATCTGTTTTTAATATAATTTTTGCTTTTTGGAGTTGATTATCATGTTATATTCTTATGCTAAACCTAAGAGATAGCCCAATCAATCTATTCTTTTGAAAGTGGGATTTAATAAAAGTATTAGTTATTTTAGGAGAATAACATCAATTCTCAACATATTTTCAAACTTTTAACCCACAGTGCTTGTGAGTTCTTATTTAAAATAATATTATCAGTGTTGGCAAAATTTTGACTTTGAAGTTTGACTACATTTTTCAAAACAACCAAAATATTTTTAAATCATTTTATGATTTTGGTTAATCAAATTGATTTTTAGAGGGTTGAGTCTAAATCAAGAGATTAATATGATAAAGGAAATTTTCCCATAGTCTTTGGAAATTTATATTCAAGTTCAATTCAAGAAATTAGTTAAAAACATTTGAGATACAAATACCTGAAGTGCAATATGTTCTTACTTGATATAATTTTTTAATGTTTATTTATTTTTTAGAGAGAGTGAGAGAGCATGAGCAGTGGAGGGACAGATAGAGGGGGAGAGAGAGAGTCCCAGAGGCAGACTCTGCATCTGCAAGGCTTGATCCCACTGATAATTATGACCTGAGCTGAAATCAAGAGTCCGGTGCTTAACCAACTGAGACACCCAGGCACCTGCTTTTATTTTAAATACTCTTCTAATATATAACTATTATATCCTGTGACCCCCATTGATGAAATCACAGTTTAAAGAGAGAAGTAATTTATCAATCTTCCAACTAGAATAGAATAGAATAGAATAAATAGAATAACACACATGCACACACACAAACTTTATTGCTTAGGTAAATTACGTTTATATTGTTAAGTATATTGTTTTGGGGGACTGCTTTTTTCTTATAAAAATTTGCTGAATATCTCAGAATAATGAAATATAATTTTACTTATTTAATTTATAAATGAATAAAAGTATTCTATCTCTATGGGAAAGAAGGGTCAAAATCAATATTAGAATAAATTCAGATAAGATGATCTTTAGTAACTTGTATATAATAATTATTACTTAATCTTTGGCCTATTAGAAAATGCATACATAATACTGTCTTACGTATATTATGTTTTGAGTTACATGTTTCTGCAATGAAAATCTAAGGATAACAATTTTTTTAAAAAATCAGGTTAATTTAAGAATATTGCTACATGTTTTAAAATAGAACTGGACATTTCAATTAAAAATATTTATATTAGGGATAAATAGCTCACTTGAAAAATATTCCATGTTATGTTAAAAGTGAACTACCTATACATCTTCCTTTGGGTAAAGTTGGCAAGGATATTTCAGAAACAAATGAAGTGACAGTGGATTGTAAATTGCCCTCAGTTCAAATTTTCACTCCCAAGTGGAAAGACATAAATGACAAAGAAACCAATTTACTTTCATTTATTTGCTCTCTAAAATGTCTTATTGCTCAAAAATCTTAATTTAGTTCTCAGTAAAATTGTACTAAAATTACTAGACATGAACAGCATTCATTTTTTTTAGTATAATTTATTGTTAAGTTGGCTATCATATAGTGTGTGATGAGTGCTCTTGGTTTTGGGGGTAGATTCCCGAAGTTCATTGCTTACATACAACACCTAGAGCTCATCCCAACAAGTGCCCTCCTCAATGCCCATCACCCATTTTCCCTTCTCTCCCACCCCCATCAACCCTCAGTTTGTTCTCTGTAAAGAAATAAATCACAAAACAGCTACCTGTATATTCTTCAGATGAATGTTATAAAAAAGCAAAGTAAGCCTAGTCCTTAGAAAATAAACTTTTTTTTAAATTTAGAAATATACTTCAAAACAAACAAACAAACAAACCACCAAGGGGTGCCTGGGTGATTCAGTCAGTTGGGGCAACTGACTCTTGATTTTGGCTCAGGTCGTGATTCCAGGGGCATGGGATTGAGCTCCATGTTGGGCTCTGTGCTGAGCGTGGAACCTGTTTAAAATTTTCTCTCTCTCTCTCTCTCTCTCTCTCTCTCTTTTTCTCCCTCTCTCCCTCTCTGTTCCTTTCCCCCACTTGCTCTCTCTAAAAATAAGATAAATCTTTTATAAAAAAAAAACCCCACCAAATCGAATCCTGTCTAGAGTAATGTCTTAGAAATTTGATAAGTGTGGTGTACCTGGGTGGCTCAGTTGGTTAAGCATCTGACTCTTGGTCTTGGCTTACATCATGATCTCCCAGTTTCATGAGGTGAATCTCTGCATCAGGCTCTGCAGTAATGGTGCAGAGCCTGCTTGAGATTCTCCCACAATCTGCCCCTCCCCTGCTCGCACCCTCTCTAAATAAATAAAGTTAAAAAAAAAGAAATTTGATAAATGTTTATATAAAATATCAATGACTTCTATTAAGATGTTATTTTCTGAAGAAAAAAAATTAGTCTTTTCCTTATGTGGAAAATGAGTGGGGTAGAAGTAATTGACCCTTTGACTCATTTCCAGTTTACCAGATCCTGTTTGAACTGTTTTAGATCCATACAACTCATCTTCAACTGCTAATTTTATGTAATATTTAGACATCAGTGAATAATACTTATTTTTCCAATTTCTGAAAATACTACAAAGAAAATGAATTTGCTGTGCCAATTCAATGGTGATTGAAACAAACATCATTCATCCTAAAAATTAATCTTTCTAATTCTTTACTAAATGAGTGCTTTCTTTTTGAGAGCTTCATAAAGCACAAAAAAGGCTCTGAAATATGGCAAGCACATAAAAGTGAGAGAAATAATTCTCTAATCTTTTTTTTAACAGCAATATTTGCAAGGTGATTACATGCTCAAAAAAGGTTCTCAGAATTTCTGGGAAAAACCTTCCTTCCAACTGGAATTATCTCTTACAGGTATATCAACCTGGATTTTTTTTTCACATTACAAAATTTAATAAATAGATTTGAGTGCAAATAAAAGTAGTATTCTTTACCATTAGTGTGGTGTTTTGCTCATGTGTGTATACTAAAATTTATGTTGAAACACTCTTATTTTAAAAAGTGATTGGAGAAGTAGAATTTCACCCCATTTAGCCCATTTATTAAATTATCCAATAAATTTAGCCCTTTTATAACATTATCCAGCCAATTAGCTTGTACTGACAGCCTCCTGGTTACATCATTTTTGAAAAAGAATGAAAAAATGAAAAATATATGCATGACAGCATCTGAGTATTGGCAATCAAACAATAAAATATGCTTTTTTAAAATCTAGAATTATTGTGGAAAATCAGGCTATAGAATGTCATCCTAAAGGAAAGGGGTACCTATCTATTTATATTCTAAAAGTGTTTGTTATTCCATTGATTAAATGAGTAACATGCACTAGAATATCAAGTTACATACATTTTACTCTGAAGAAATTAGCAAATGCTTCTTTGAGTAATCTTAGAATAATGAGTTGCGCTAAAGTTGCTTCAGGATCACTTGAGCCACGTAGAAAACAGTGATGAAGAAAACAGTGATGAACATAGATTACCAAAGGGAAGGCAAATTGTCAAATATTAGATTAATAAACACACATCTTCATTTTTTTCCAATTTTTCAAAGTTTTTATCTTATATAAATATACAACAACAATGTATTTCATATATGAAATATTCAGTCTCTGTTTTGGGTTTAATATGCTAATATAAGTACATAATAATAAAGCATAAATTAAATATCATTACTTTAGAAAATATGTTGTACTCACTCCATAGCAGTCTCCAAAATAGATCTGGAAGAATTGCTATGTGATACTTCTCTTCAGATATGATTTAAGTTTAAAACATATCCCTGGAATCCTCTTCTTCTCCCAGTTTCATCTAACAACCTCTAAATAGGACTGTACAATCCCATGCTAATTTTTGGATCATATGGTGTATCCTGCCATAATCCTCATATGTATTGTTCAAAATTTAGTGAATGTTAAGCTTGACAGCCAGAACTGTCTAGAAATAAGTTGGTTCTTTGAATGAGCGTTTTAATTATTGGTTTTACTCTGTACATATCCATGAAGTTAATAAAGTACTCCACTTGTCATCAAGTCTGTTATAAGAGAGACTCAATGAGAAAGATATTTCGTTTTTGCAATTAACTAACAGCACACTTCCCTGTGTCCCAAAGATATATTTTAATTTTGTTATATAGCAATTAAAGTATGTCAGAGATGAGAATAAAATTAGTAAGACAGTATCCCAATTAAGAATGTGATTTTACAGATTTAAAAATCAGGGTTTCATTTATATTTAATTGACAGCAACTAAAATAATGCAATGCATTTTTCATAATCAAGCAAGGCAAAAATGTTCCCTTTTCTCTATAACGCTGTCGTAGTAATTTAAAGTTCTGAACACTTAGAGGAAAAAAACTTAGAAGATCCCATCATCAATTGAGGTATAAATACTTAACAGCCACCTGCTCTACAGCTCAGGTTACAGAACATTAATGAAGATAGTCCACAATAACTCATGTATGTCTGGATTTTCCACAGTGGTGTACCCCACCTGACTTGATAAGTAGTGTATTCTGATGGTTTTTTACTATTTGTAATTTTATAGGATTTTAATGATGATGAGGGTATCAGTCTTCACTTGAGGTTCAGTCCTGTTTCAAACTACCTATGTGACAGTGGGTAATTTATAAAACCATTGTGAGACTCAGTTTCCTCACTTTAAACATGGGGTACAATAATAGTACCCACCTCATAAATTTATTTGTGAATTAGATAATGAACATCAAACACTTTGCCTAGTGTTTGGTATATAATGGTTGCTCAGCAGTGTTTTCTTTCCCTGGTTTAATTTCCCTCCTTTCACTGACTGGAGTGAGAACCATCATTCCACCATGGCATCTCTTTTGCAGATTCCTAAATGATGATAGTTTTAACAAGTTGGCCATAAAGTAGTTACAACTCAAATATTTACAACGTGAAACAGAAATCAGGTGATAATCTATCTTTTATCACACAAAACACACCCCTACAAAATCCTACCTGTATCTGAGTCAGTTGACCATCTTTCTATTCCATCATGGTGTCTTATGCAGCAGGCAGTGTGCTAAGTATAACATGGATTTAACCTAAATTTCTAAGAATAGCTTGGAAAAATGACACATTATATAAAAGAGACTTTAGTGTCATTGCTGTTTCACTGTTCTAACCTTCCAATCTATTAATAGCATCTAATAGTCTTTAAATATTTTTACACTAGTCACTTGCTTGCTTTTTCCCTTCCATCTAAATCAAAGTGTGACTTATTTTACTAAAATAAAAGCTCTGCCAGCATTTAGAGCTACTGATTTTATTGAAAAAGTAAACTATAAGACAAAACTTAAATTTTTTTCTTCCTTCATCACCCATCATCACTCTGTTTTGCACCTATGCTTCCCTTCTTCTCTTTTATCCTGATAGAAAACATTTATCTCCTGTTCATGTCCAGCCACTTTGGTAAGACTTTATATCAGTAGTCTACAAAAGAGTATCTTGTGTTCCTGCTAATTTTTTTAGTTCTTTATGAAAAACATTGCACACATTTTTAAGTTTAAATAAAAATATTTTATGTATTTAAATGGTTAAAATAGACTTAATTTCCAATGTAGTGCAAATGTTGACGGTTTAAAACATGTATGTTACATTAGTCTTTTAATCATATTTAACAAAATGAATATAAGTGAATCCAGTCAACAAGCTGGTTTTTAGACACAGAAAGTTGATGATTTCTCTTTTATCATCATGAACTTGTATTTACATTATATTGGCTCAAAGAAGTTTACCTTAAGGTAATTTATTTTGTTCTTAAATTATTAATTGGAAATAAATACATACTCATATACACAACAACAAATTTGTTACTGTTGTTTTCTTAAAGGTTTCCTATTACCGGGGTGACTGGCTGGCTCAGGCAGTTAAGTATTTGACTCTTGATTTCCACTCAGGTCATGATCTCATAGTTTGTGAGTTTGAGCTCCCACCTCACAGTGTGGAGCCCACTTGAGATTTTCTCTCTCCTTCTCTCTCCTGCTGCTCTCCTAATTGTGCATGTTCTCTCTCTCAAAATAAATATATAAACTTAAGAAAATAGTAATACAACTGATGATGGAATGACTCATTCTAGCATGTCAATTAATAAATCTATTTTAATCTCCACTTTTCCAATTACATGGTAAATTTCCAATTAAATTTTTCAACCTAGTTTTTTATATTTAATTTTGACTTTGTCAGTTAATTTGTGGTAATAATAATAGCAATGATAATTCAAATTAGAAGACAAATTTTACACCTATATAATTATGGTAATAGGAAACTTTTAGACAAATACAAAATCTGAGGCCCTCTTTCCAAGTACTATGCAAACAATCACTGTGGGTAAATTATTATATTTGTTTTTCATATTATATCGGTTGATAATTCTATTAGGTAACGCTAACGCTTTTTGAAAGTGAAGAATTGGAAAACTTCTGTTTCCACAGTAATTTACTACCATGTCATAAGAATCATTCATCATTTTCAGCACTACCACCAATATTGAGAATGTCTCTTCATTTGGACGTGCATATTCCCTGGAACAATGTCCCTTGTTGTAATAGGAGGAAAATGATTATGAGAAAACTCAGGGCAAAATTGATCAGGTAGATCAACTTAAGGAACAGGTACATGTAGAAGGTGAGGATCTAAAACTGAATTGCTAAAACCATCTCTGTCTCAGTCCCTGTAGAATGTGCTCCTGAGTGTGTACAGACTTCAGTGACAAGACTGCAGTTATATATCCCATCCCTTTTGTACTCCTCACACTCTTCTCTGTCTTTAGTCCTCTCTACTGTTTTTTGTTTTTGGATTTTGTTTTTTGCTTCGGAAGCATAGTTGGCGCTCAATGTTACATTAGTTTCACGTGTACAACACAGTGATTCCTCAAGTCTATATGCTACGCTATGCTATGCTCACCACAAATATAGCTCATCTGTCATTGACTATGTACCATTGACTATATTCCCTATGCTGTACACTTATTACCAAGACTTATTCATTCCATAACTGGAAACCTGTGTCTCTCACTGCCCTACATCCATTTTTTCCATCTCCCCACCCCTATTATCTCTGGCAACCTTCAGTTTGTTCTCTGTATTTATAGGTCAGTTACTACTTTTTGTTTATTAATTCATTTGCTTTGCTTCTTAGGTTCCATATGTAAGTAAAATCATATGGTATTTGTCTTTCTCTGATTTATTTCACTTAGCATAATGCCCTCCAGTTCCACCCATGTTGTCACAAATGTCCAGACCTCATCCTTTTTTATGGCTAAGTAACCATTCCATTATATGTTTATACCACATCCCCTTTATCTCTTCATCCATTGATGGACATGTGTGTTGCTCTCATATCTTAGATATTCTAAATAATGCTGCAATATTCATTGGGTGCATATATCTTTTTGAATTAGTGTTTTTATTTTTGGAGGGGCAGAATAACCAAGACTGGAATTAATTGGATCTTATGATATTCCTCTTTTTAAAAATTTTTTACAATATTTTTGTTTATTTTTGTGAGAGAGAGAGACAAAGTGTGAGCAGGGGAGGGGCAGAGAGAGAGGAAAACACAGAATCTGAATCAGGCTCCAGGCTCTGAGCTGTCAGCACAGAGCTTAATGAGGGGCTCAAACTTGTGGATCACGAGATTATGACCTGAGCGAAGTCAGATATTTAACCGACTGAGCCACCCAGGCACCCTGGAATTTCTCTTCTTAATTATTTTTTATTTAAAATAATTTTAATGTTTATTTATTACTTTGAGAAAGAGAGAGACAAAGTGTGAGCAGGGGAGGGGCAGAGAGATGGGGGAGACACAGAATCCGAAGCAGGCTCCAGGCTCTGAGCTATCAGCACAGAGCCCTGACGCAGGGCTCGAATTCACCGACCATGATATCATGACCTGAGCCAAATCTGGAGGTTTGACTCACTGAGTCACCCAGGTGCTCTTCTTTTTAATTATTTGAATAACCTCCACAGTGTTTTCCACAGTAGCTGCACCAGTTTATGTCCTCACCAATAGTGCTCTAGGGTTCTTTTTTCTTTTTTGTTTCCTACATTCTTGCCAAACTTGTTATTTCTTTTTGTTGTTGTTGTTGCTGTTTTTTTTTTTTTTTTTTTTTTTTTTTTGTTCTAGCCATTCTCACAGTTGTAAGGTGATATTTCATTGTAGTTTTGATTTGCTTTTGAAGTTGAGCATCTGTTCATGTGTCTACATGTCTTCTTTGGTAAAATGCTTATTAAGGTCCTTTGTCCATTTTTTTCTTCTCTGCCATTAGTCTTGTCTACTCTACTGATTTTTGAACATATAAAATGTCCTGACTTCTCCTTTATTAAGCTTAAATAGAGGTCCTTCTGACCTCTATTTTCCACCCTAGTTACTTTCCTGTTTTAACAAATTTCAAAGAAAAGTTACTACAAATTTGATTTTATTACCTGATATCCAGTTAACATTTTTTTCTTTTAGTTTGTGGTCTCTCTAGGACACTGCCATTATGCTTATTATCATTATTAATGACCTTCATATGAATATATTTAATAAATGTCTTTTTCTTTACAGAATTCTTTTCATTTCTTCAGCCATCCATATAATAGATATTTACTCTGTATATACTATGTGCCTAGGGTTACATTTGGTGGTAGAGATATGGCAATGAGGAAGTCAAAGTATCCAATAAAGTGACACCGTTAACCATTTTCTCCCTTTGGTACAATTGACATCACATTCAATTTATAGTAAAGAGAGATTGGGCACAGAGAGTCTAGTTGAAATGCCAAAAGTCATGTGGCCAATAAATGGTGGAGCTGGGATGCACACCCAGACACTACATTTAAGTGTTTGACTTCAGCTCAGTCATGATCTTGCCGTCTGTGGGTTCAAGCCCTGCGTCAGGCTCTGGGCTGACAGCTCAGAGCCTGAAGCCTGTTTCACATTCTGTGTCTTCCACTCTCTCTATGCCTCTCCCTCACTCACACTCTGTCTCTTAAGTCTCTCAAAAATGAATAAATGTTAAAAAAATAAAAAAAATTAATTATAAAGAAACCAGAGATCTTGTAAAATTCTAAAAAACTATTTTTCCTATCCTGGTGACATTTATATCACTGAATGTGAAGGTATAGCATCCACCATTTGCTTATTGAGCACACTGACCTCACAGATAACTTTAAAACTGGCTCTCAATTCTGGAAAGATGAGTGGGGCCATGGAATCATTACTCACTTCTCTCACAGTGGTAACTTCTCCTCCAGGGTTTGCAGTGCCCAGAAAGAGAATGTCTACGTTTGCATTTGGCTATTGCTTGAAATGCTGGACTCAAGGGCTAAGATTCTTCTTTCTGTGTAATTTCCTGAATGAATTGGTATAAACATCAATAGCGAATGCTTGAAATTTGTCAGCGAAGGAGGACTATGCAATTCTCCTACTATTGTGGTACAAGAGAATGAGCAAGTTAGCCTCCTACCCTGTGTTACTCTGTGAGAGCTTTCAGGTCTTTCAGTAAAAACAAACAAACAAACAAACAATAAAACCACAACCAAACAAACCAATACATCATCCTCAGAATATGGTATGCTAGGTTGGAGAAAACTAACCTGGCAAAGCAGGAGATACAGTTGCATTTTATCAGATATGATGGACCTATGGCTCAGTAGCTCTGATTATTCTTACTGCTAACTCCATAGTTTAGCAAGGCATGCTTCCAGAAGGGAAGGTAAATTACTTGAGAGGTAAATTAGTGGCTAAATAAATAGATAAGGGACTGATCAAGGAGTATACTTACCAAAATATGAAAAATGATTATATGTAGGTGATGGACTATTTTTTTAATGTTTATTTGTTTATTTTTTTTGGGGGGGTGCAGGGGAGGAGAAGAGAGAGATGGAGAGAGAGAATTTCAAGCAGGCTCCATGTGGTCAGCATAGAGCCAGATGCGGGGCTCGATTCCATGAACCGTGAGATCATGACCTGAGCCAAAATCAAGAGTTAGTTGTTTAACCAACTGAGCCACCTATGTGCCCCTGGACTGTTTTCATTCAGTTGTTTTTAATCTATTATATGTTGCTTTGTGTTAAAAATACTTTTAAATGTATATCAATAATATATACAAGCTATATATTATAAATAATGGATAATTTTGGTGGACTATTTTATTACGTTAAATTTCTGTTTTCTACATGCCCAAAAACTCTTCTTAAAAAGTTATGGAGAGGGAAATGTTTTCCCATAGTTTTCGAGTTCCTGCATTATTTTATAAAATAAGAATTTCCATGTTAGGAGAAATTTGGAAAGAAATACTGTACTGTGCTTTCTACCATGTTCATTGGCTCTTCTACATGAAGTCATTTAAGATTGCAAAACTTCAATATCCTTTGGTCTCCATTTCTTCATCAGTTTAATTTAAAATATTTTGTTTAACATGTAATAGTCCCTGCACATAGAAGGACTATATCTTTCTCCCTTCTGATCTTTGCACACCTTGAAAATGTGGTGCATGCCATGGGCAACATGCAGCTGGTTGGATAAATGCTTTCTATTTGGAACACATTATATACACACTTGCAAATCCCAAAGTCTTGACAGAGGGTGAATCAGAATGGAGAAGGAGATATGATAAGCTACCCCACCTGCAAAATATATAAAACATACTTAAATTGGTCAATACAACTGCTAATGATCTCCTGCAAAGTCATGTGATATAAAGTTCAGTGAGCCATGAATTCCATACACATTCAATTTATAGTTTTATGGCACCAGCAAAGCAGAAACAAAAAACAAAAATAGTAGGAAAGGTAGAGTGAATTAAAAAAGAAAGACTCATTTTTCATTTTAAATTGAATGTAATTATTCTGTCATTTGAAACTTACCCTTCACTTCAGATTTTAATACACCCTAAGTTTATAAATACACAAGGGCAGCACCTAATCTAAAAAATGGTCTTACCAGCATTATGCTCTTGCTTTAATTTCTCTTTCTACCTCTTTAATATCCTTTGGAATACTTTTCTGTAATCATTTTTTCCTAATCTTAGTTTTCATCCGTTATTTTGAAATTATAATGGGACAAGGGTCAGAGAGAACCTCCCTCGATGTTGCACTGAAGCAGCAGGTGAGAAGGACAGTACATTGATCCTCTGTGCATCTTTGTGTCAATGACGATTAATCCTTTGAAAAGTGACATACAATTGTGGAAGAGGGAGAAGTTAAATAGAATGAGGTGTATCAAGCAGTGAAGCTGCTGATCACTAATGGGCCTAATGCTTTAAATATTTTATAAAAAACATTCTTATTTTTATCCTTGTATTTTGTCCTTTCTCAGAAGCTACTTATTATTTTCAGCATAAAGCTAGGGTTCTTTGGCACTGTCTTTAATGTTTATCACCTTGTGAATACAAACATATCACCTTATGAATACACATATCATTTCTTATTTGCCTTTTCCCAGCTGATTGTGATCGCTCTAATACTGACCCCCTCCATGTCGTATGGTAGGAAAAATTCCAAATTTTACATAATGTTTCTGATTCATTTTCTTAATATATGTATATGTGCATATACATACCCAGTTTTAAAATATCATTACCTGTTCACACTATTAACTATTAATAGGAAGGAAAACATGCCACCCAAAGCATGAGGTAATAAAATATAACAATAGCAATATGACAAGATAGATAAATTTTCATATGTCAGGTTTAAACTAAGTTGTGATTATCCAAATGTTAGAACTATGTCAGATCACATTTTGTTTTTGTCTGTTGCAACGTATATAAACACTTTCAGTCCTAAACTCAGAAATTTAACTGCTGGTAGGTTGAATGTTCACTCTTCAGAGCATAGTTTAATCAATCTTTATGCAGGCTTAATTTCTGGGTATGAGAGCATTTCAATGAAAGGTAGTTATTTAAAAAATTGCTTTGAGCAGAAAATGAACTAATTAATACTCCTAGAAGTGGGATGGAATGTTTAATTCATTCCTGAGCATGTAAGAAAGCAGTCCTTGACATGGTTTTTGGAACTATGACATATATAAAGCCATATCAGCATGGATATTCTGAGAATAAAAAAAAAATGTGCCAGTTTGTCTACAACTAATAAGTAAAGGTACAGCTATTCTATGTGTCATTTATCTTCTGCAGTCACAGCACTAATACATGGTTTTTCCTTTTTTATTCTGAAACAGACTTATTGCTTGATGATAGTTTACATGGTCAAAGATAATTCAATCTGACAACAGTAAACACCAAAAGAATTAATTCAGAAATATTCAAAGATGATTTAAATAGAAATCAGAAGCTGTCATAAAACTTTTTGACAGGCAGGAATTTGCAGGAAAGGTATGTGCTTCAACTGTAGATACATTTGGTATATAGAAGTGTTCTTGGTGAAACTATAGGGAACATGAAGGTGAGTTCAATATGGAGAAAGCCTGGGGTTATTGGAGAAGGAGGCCCTTCAGGCTACATTAATCAAAAAATATAAATTTAGCACTTACCTTCGTTCAGCAAATCTTAACAAATATCCAGCAATCAGCATTTTAGGTACTGGTAATAGAACAGTGAACAAAACAGACATAATTCCTGCTCTCAAGAAGCCCACTTTTTACTAGGGGAAAGTAACAGTATATACATAATCAAAAAATTTCATATAGTGGCAAGTGCTATTCATGTAATTAACATAGAGTAATGAGGCTTAAAGCTACTTGAGACCCACTTCAGATATGGTAGTTTAGAAATTGTGCTCACCAGGATGCTGGAAAGAGATAAGTGGCCCACTCAAACAAGGCAGTTGAGCAAAATGTAATAGAAGGAGTGTTTATAAAGGAAGATGTGGGTAAGGGTAAGAAAAAGTAACAGAATTGGCTAAGTTCCTTGGGGCTAAGAGTGAAGGAGCCATTACAGCCCCAAGTTTGAAGAGGTATGTAGAAAGAAAAGAGAACCCCAGATAAAGTAGTGGTAGGAGATGACTGTCAGAGAGGAGCTGAAGGTCAATGGGAAAGAAAATATCTGAGGATAGGCAGGGAGGGAGATAGGAGATGAATACCTCAAGGTCAGTCTTTTGTTATTTTCCCAAATCTCCCATTGAGAAAAAGTTAAAAAGGAATGAATCCAATTGAGGCAATCCACAAAGGTCTTAGGGACATAGCAAGGTAAAGAATGGTATAGAGTTGCACATGGAAAATGTACAGCAGAGAAGGCCTTTCTGAAGGGTGACATTTAATTGAAAACTTAATGGCTAACAGAAAATATGGTTGTAAGTTCTGGGATTTGGAAAGTGCTGTGAATCGGTGACTCCAAAACTAATGAAAACACTCTTCTTCCTGCTTTTACTATTGCAAAAGCTAAAAAGTCCAACTTCTTTTCATCTAGAGGTGTCAATGTAACATATTTATGGTCAATGTCATGAAGAAGAACATATGAAAGTGGGGTTTTCCTACCAGAATATATGGAGAAATACTTACAAGGAAAATACTTTAGGCCTTTTTACCTTATTCTTGCCTGTACATGGATGTGATGCCTGAAAGCAAAGAAACTATGTTTCTTTCATTATGATAAAAGAAAAAATATGGCCGTGCAGAAGTACAAGAATCCTGAATCTTTTAGGACATGATTGAGCCACCAGATCATTCCTAAGACACGCTTAAATTTTTGTTGCATAAGACAAATAAACCCTTTTTTTTCCTTTAAACCATTATGAGGGAAGTTCTGGTTACTCATTGTTGAACATAATTATAACACTTATAACAATTATAACTGATGGATGGAGAAAACCTTGCAATGGGAACCAACTAGGTTAGTACAGGCATAGAGGGAAGGCCAATGTCATTGGAGCATAATGTAATGGGGGTTGGTTAAGATTGATCTATGACCTTATAATCTGTATGTCTTGTCAATACCTACTCTGTAACTATCGACCTTTGTCCTCATGTGTCTTACCCCATGCTTGTTCCCTCCTCTGGCTACCTGTGATAGTAATGCGCAAGGGGTCCCTGGAACTTATATACTGAGGCTGACAGAGCCACTTTTGGCCTGGGGTAAATGAAGGAGAGTAGCAGAAGTCTTCCCCATAAACTAGGAATCAAGAAACAAACAAAAACCACACTTCTATTTTTGTTGAGCCCATTCTTAGTCCATTTGTTAAGCTGCTTTAAAATACTATCAGCTAGGTACAATATTAGATATCATAGGAAGCTCATTCATGATGAAAGATGTTAATAGTGTTTTACATTGATTGAGTTTAAACAACTTGATCAGCCTACTGTAATGATTTGATTGTCAAGTTCAGATTTTCAGAGAAGTTCGTTTCAATTGAATAAAGATTTGAAAGTATACATTAAAAGATGCAAATAGAGGATCAACTGGGGAAAAATGTAAGAGAGTGTCTCAGGAGGTATTTTTCTGATAATAAGGACTAGGGATTAGGAGTTAGTAAATGGGAACAAGATGGTTATGCAAATTGCATTAAGTTGGCTGAGGAACATGCCAAGCTAACTATTTCTGTCAATCCAACTGGGGTTTTGCTTCCTCTTGTGGCTAATTAATTCTAATGTGGCCATATTATTTGTCTTCCATACTGGGACACTTTAAAGAGTAAATAGGGTTTAACTAAGATATCATGAAAATATACATAATTGGGACAATCTTGGCCAAACGGAAATAAAATATAAAAATGTCCACTGTAGTTAATGCATAATTGATTCAGAGAGTCCTGCCTCAGCAAACCTCCCTTCTAGATGGCTAACTGCCTGAATAAGGGGCTGTCAAAGCTAAAACACTAATAGAATATTAATGTTCTTATACGATTTTGTTATCTCTGTTGAGATATGATTTATGTATATATATGTATATATATATATATATAGTTATTTACAGATCATAAATCTAATAAGTTTTGACAAACACAAACATTCTTGTAACCCACACTTCTCTCAAGCTGTAGAGCAATTTGATCTCCCCAGAAATCTACCTCATGCCTCTTTTCAGTCAGTCTTCCTTCCCAAATAACCTCTTTTCTAGTATCAATCACCATAATTTAGTTTACTCATTGTATGACTTCATATAAATTATTTAATATAGTTTTACTTATTCCACGTTTGATTTCCCTCATAGAGTACTGTGTCTGTGAAACCCAACCTTGTTGTTTTATATGTCAATAGTATGTTCCTTTTTATTGCTGAATTGGGGTATACCCAATGTTGTTAATTTTCTCAAAACAAATTTTATTCTTGCAGATTGATTTCTTATGCTTAAATATTGTATCTAAAAATAAGAGAAACTTAAGAGATACGGAGAACAACCAGATTTCAAACTCTTTGTAATTATTATATCTATATCTGATTATCTTTAAATTTGTATGAGTAATTCCTAGATTCTTTATCAAAAAGTTGAAGAGATTTATCAAGGATAAATTTAAGCAGGACCCAAGGAATAGTCACTCCTTTTATTAGTGAGTTTCATGCCATCTCAAGCCTACTTACAACCTTATTCTTTAGGAAAACCTTTAGAGAGAAACAATAGAGGTAGATACTACAATGTATTTACATTTATTTGATGAGGGAAATAAGATCATCTTAGCAGCCTATTTCAAAGAGGCCAAATATATTAATATCTGGTTTCTATCATCTTATTATTGATTTAACTTTCATGCTTATGTTTTATTCTGTTATAGAGGATCTACCAATGAAACATAGGTCAATGACAAATGTATGATTATTCTTTAAATATACAAGATGTGCTGATTTAACAAATGCTTATTGGACTTACTTTTATATATATTTTACTTTTAGTAGTTCTATTTAATTAAACAATAAAGCTAGAAACTTAAATGAACATCAAGCTTCCATGAATCCTGGTTTTTCCTCCATTCATTAAGCTCATACTCTATTATTTTTGAACTTGCAATCAGCCTTCTTGTAATTAAATAAATGAATTTCTCTGATGGTTAGCAATCATACTATGGCATTCATTTTCTTTGAGGAGAATTGAAAAGAAACAAATTATTACTCTCCGTTGAGATAGATTTTCCAGTATTCATTCTTTGTGTAGATAATTGTCAAGAGACTTGAAGAACTAGAAGTAGTTGGGTTTGCAATGAACTGGGGCATATAAGTTCAGGCAGAAGAAGGAGCACATGCAAAATCCCTAATTTAGAAATTAACTTGTAAATAATAATAAACTCATCTTTAGTAAACAGGAGAAAAGTGGCATAAAATGAAATCAGAAATATAGGTAAAAATTATTATTGTTATAGTGAGGAGGTCATTATAAAAACATGCACTTAAGGACAGCAGGATTCTCCCCAGCACTAAAGAAATCTAGGCCCTTCTACATAGCTACATCCCTTACATTATTAAAGGTTGATCTAGAAAACTTTAAACAACTTTCTCTAATTCTAAAGTACATCAGTAATGTTTACCTGAGATGAAAAGGTTAAATGACAAATGTATGATAAATATGTTAGTACCTTAGCCAAGAATTGCAATATGCCAAAGTAGAGATATTTTGTATAGGGTGTATAGTTAGATATCTGTTGTTGAATTAAAAATATTTAAAGTGCTCCTTCATACTGTGACAGACAGTACTAATACTGGAAGGATAAATACTGGGTTGGAAATAAATGAATAGATTAGATGAAGAGTTAAAGAACAGATAAACATAACTTCTGGGCAAAATATGTAAATTTCTGTCTCTCTTTGTTCTCATTTTTAAAACAGGTAAAAAAATACTTATGGGATTATTATGAGGATAAAAATCACTAATACATACAAAAACTTAGGAAAATGCATAGAATACATAGAAACTTGTTAAGACATGTTAATTGTTGTCATTGCTGTTGTACAAATAGTGTGTCAAGTATTGTGAAAAGCCGTGTTACCAACAAACACCTTAACCAGCAACCACTAAAGTGATGAGAATACTTGTCTCTTGTTTTAGTAGAAAGGGAAGATGGGTCTAGATAGACTATGAGTGTGGCATGTGAAGAGCTTTCTTTATCCTGTATTGTATGAGAATGAACATTTTTCAGAGTGAAGAGATAATTAAAGATTACCGATCTTAAATTTCAGTTATAGAGTTTATATACTGCCCTTAAATAATATTAAGTGCTTTTTACTTTTTGGAAAATAAAGAGCTAAGAAAAACACTTGACATTACATTTCTGAAGTATAAAATCCCCAGCAGAGATCATTCCATTGACATGAGTTTCTAGTATCACTGAAATAATTCATTCTTGCCTGGTTTAAAAAAAAAACAGACAAAAAAACTTCAGATGAAAAATATGCACATAATATAAAATAGACCTAGGATAAATTATATAAGAAACCATGTAATTCTAATCACCACCATCCCCAAACACACACACACACACACACACACACACACACACACACACACACAAACACACAAATATCTCCACTGTGTTACTCTTAAACTGTTGTTATTTCAAACTAGTGGTTCCTCCAATTTTCTGTTAAACCCTATAGCACATTTCTTACTGCCACTAATCTTCCTATTTCAGAAAATGTTGCATTGTTATACTTCCTTTAAACGCTGTTTTGTTTTTGTAATTTTCTCTTTAACTAAATGATTATTGCACTTGTGTTATCTTTATATAGGTTTCAGGATAATGGGAGAAAAAATAGTTAAAAAGTTTCAACAAACACTGTTGAAATACTTACTATTTTTAGCAGATAAGACATATTTGAGGTTAATTTTTGTACTGATCAATTTCAGTTATATCATTGCATGCTATTGACTACTCAAATCCCATTTCCTCTAAAGGGAGAGAGATTAAGAGAGAAAGAGAGGGAAAGAATCTCAGAGCTTTTTGAATAGAGGAGTAATACAAATACCATACGATAAACAACTGAAGTAATAGCCTCAATTTGACCATGTTCTGTGTGCCCTTCTGATTCTGCACTGGCTATATGACTGGCTTTGGTCAGTGGAATAATATTAAAGGTAATGCAAATAGACTCTTGAAAAATATTTAGACCTTGGTTCTTTTTACAGCTGTTGCACTCAGGACTACTTTTAACCTATCTTAGTCAGTTTAGGATTATGTAAAAGAAAACCATAGACTGAGTGGTTTAAACAGCAAACATTTATTTCCTTACAGTTCTGGAGGCTATGATGTCCAATATCAAGGTGCTGACAGATCTGATTTCAGGTGAGGTCCCACTTCCTGATTTGCAAATGGGGATCTTCTCAATATATCTTCATATGCAGGAGTAAAGTGAAGAGGGAGAGAATTTAGTCTCTGGTCCTTTTATTTGCTTATAAGGGCACTAATTTCATTATGAGGGATCTACTTCCATAACCTAATCTAACACCAATTACCTCCCAAGGCCCTACCTTCTAATACTATCTTGTTGGGGGTTAGGGTTTCAACCTATGAATTTGGGTGGAGGGGTATACAAATATAAAGTCCATAACACACTCCTTTTCACATGAAGAAGTTTGAGTTAGTTAGACTGCTAGTTAATGAAAGATGAGTGGCTCGGTTCCATTTATCGTCCAACTTAATAGGCATTTGCACTTCAAAAATAGAGACCTAGAGTTACCAGCAGCACCCCAAACATGCATGTGTGAGCCCAGTCAAAACCAATGGAAGACATGCTCACCTGAACCACGCCCAAGTTACCAATCCACAGAAGCCTGAGTTAAATAAATAGTGGTTTCTTTAAAACACTAAGTTCTGGAGTGTTTGGTATCAAAAATTAAATGGTGTACCCATAATCTCATTTTTAGCATATGCTTTTTGAGTATCCAACTGATACCAATTACTGCAACTTGAATTTACCGTCAGATAAAATATAGTACACTCAAATGGAGATAGTTTATAAAAGGTTTAATGAAAAACTATACCTATGTAAAATATAGGAGTAAATCACTACAAAGAAAACACAAAGATTGGTATAGGATTTATAATAGTAGAACCATTTTATCACCCAAAAGGTTGAAAGGATGATGCTAGCAAGTTGGTCCTCAAAATCAGTGATTGAAGGAGATGAGAAGTTTTGTTTGAGAAATGCAACCAATTTATGGGAAATCTACACAGTGTCCTATTCTAACATCACTTTCCTCTATAATTCTAATTACGTAATGTAATTGCTACTGGATCACACAGTGTATTCATTTGACAGAACTCATGACTTAGAAATGTTAGGAAAACATAATGGGATAGAGAAAGATACACCAATAGGAAGTAGAAAATAATTCTAATATCGAAGAAAGTAAATTGCTAATATCAGAGATATGCTAATATCCAATAAAGTAAACTTTTAAAGCAGGAAGAATTCCAAGAAATAAAGAGAGACATTGTTTAACAATGATAGTTCTCTTCACTAGGAAAATATTGCAGTTTTAATTTATATGCACAAACTAATTTAGCTTCAGAGTATATAAAACAAATATTGCCAGACCTAAATGGAGACAGATAACTCCCCAAACAAGGTGAAAGATTTTAATGCATATATTTCTGTAAACATTAGAAAAAGCAGACAAAAGTCACCAAGAATGAATTGCAACCTCAAACTTGACTTGGTTGAGATGCTCATGCATGTGTACACAAACACAATAATATGGATAAAATACCTTATAAAACAGAAACAAAGTACACATAATCTAAGTGAATATAGACTATTTAAAATGTCTATATTCTGGGTCAATAATATAAGCTTTGATAAATTTTAAATAATTGAATTCATTCAATTTACATTCTTGAACAAAGGCAGAATTAACTAGAAATTAATAAAAAGGTAATTAGAATATCTTAAATTTGGGGAAATCACTTTGGCCAAAATAAATCCCATGTAAATTGAAAATAAGTTATTTTTAGCTTAATGATAATAATACAGTAATTTTATATTTGTGAGATGCTGCTAAGATATGTTTAAAGAAAAATAATATTAAATGCATACAATTGAAAAAGAAAGTGTGGAAATAGTGATCTAAATGAGTATCTCAAATAAGTAAAATAGAGGAATATAAACTGGAAAAAATAAAGTGAAAGAAATAATAAAACTGCAGATATTAGTGAAGTGGAAATACACTTACAATAGAAAAATATTAATAAAGCCAAATTTTGTTTTTTTATAAAGTTATATACTATTGGTAGATCCCTAGCAAGGCTTATTATGAATAAAAGCAAAAAGGCATAAATTATTAATATCTGAAATGAGTAAGAGAACAACACCATATTGTATAAATATAATATGTTATAGGGATATCATTATAGATATTATAAAGATAATGGAAAAATTTATACCAATTGTTTAAAAAACTATCATAAAGTGGTGCCTGGGTGGTTCTGTTGGTTAAGCATCTGACTTTTGATTTCTGCTCAGGTCATGATCTCACACTTTGTGAGTTTGAACCTGCATCTGGCTCTGTGCTGACAGTGTGGAGTCTGTTTGGGATTCTCTCCCTTTCTCTCTGCTCCTTGTCCACTCTCCCTCTCTCTCTTTCTCTCTTGCTTTCTTGATCTCTCAAAATAAATAAATAAAGTTAAAAAAATAAAATACTATATAAGTGGACAATTTTCTGGAAACAAGCAATTTAACAAAATTGTTAAAAGAAGGAATATAGAATCTGAATATCTATTACAGAATTTTAAATACTTAAAAGAAACATAAGTGAGATAACAGAAGCAGACATTCACGTACACTGTGATTTTATTTATTACAAAGTAGACAGTGGTACTGCACTGAGGATGGATAGTAATTTTTAATAAATGGTATTGGATAATTTAGATATCCATATGGAAAAAAATGAACCTTAACCATACATCATATACATAAAAACTTTTCAGGATACATCCATGTTTATCCATGAATATGGAATCATTATGGAATCTGATTTCCTCACATAATTTACAACTATAGAAATGGATATGCATATGAAGAAACTCTTCAGACATTGGGCAAAATGCAACAGAGGACCGTGACCCAAGAGAAAAGAGAAAGCAAGCCCTATGATCATTCTGGCTTTCTGTTTGAAGACATTTTCTGAATTTCAGTAAAGTAAGAGGCAAACAAAGCTGACCCTGATGATTTCATTGAATTGAGGAAAGAGAGATCAGTATTTGAGGAATGTACTAGAGAAAAAAGAATAACACAGAAAAAGAAGTCCCAAACTATGCATCAGAGCACTTTTGAGTCTCTGCAGGGAGAAACTCTATGAGACCCAGCAAAGAATAACTGTGAGGGAATGAAAAATTACTGGGGTTCTCTAAACCAAATAATTCCTAGGAGCTCACAGAGATATGAAATCATTCACATCCCAGGAGTTAGACTGGAGAATCTCACAGAGTATTTAATAGAGACTTCAGAATGTTTACACCTGAATAGTAGGCTTAAACTAGCTCTACAGTAGGGCTTCCTTAGATTTGCCATGGAAATATTTAAAGGAGACAGAAAGAGAGGAGAGAGAGGGTGTGGGAGAAAGGATGAGTAAAGGTGGGAAAGTGGGAAAAAAGGAAGCAGGGAAAAAAAGAGGAAAAAAGAAAAAGAGAAAGAAAGAAAGAAAGAAAGAAAGAAAGAAAGAGAGAGAAAGAAAGGGAAAAAATCAGGCTAATCCACAAATCTGTTATTTTACTGAAGAACGAAATCTAACACTCTAAAGGAATACAATACATTCGAGTTCTCATCAACATAAATATCATAGTATCCAGTGAACAACAGTTAAAAAAAGATAGATGAGATATTTGGAAATTCCAGAAAATATGACCCATAACTAGGAAAATAATATTACTAAAATTATATACAAAAGTAAAATAGATGACAGAAATAGAGGTGATAATCATTAAAATAATAAATTTTAATATTTTAAGTATTTGAAGAAAAACTTGAATCTAATAAGAAGGGAAGCTAAAAATACAAAATGATCCAAATGGAATAAAATATACAATGAAAAGTATAATGACCTGAAATGAAATATCCAGTGTATATAATTAAGAGTAGTATAAACACAGAAAAAGAAAAGATGATTGAACTTGAAGGCATAGAAATTAACAAAAATTATCCAAATTGAAGCAGCAAAGCAGAGAAAAAATAAAATAAAGAAAAATAGACCAAGAAAATTAAGACTCAGAAATAAATGGACTAGTATCTAGTGGTCTAATATAGGTATAATTGGATTCTGAGAAGGAGAGGAGAAGAGCAAAAATCCATAAAGAAAAAAACGACTGAAACATTTCTAGAGTTTATGAAAACTATAAGATTGCAGATTTAAAAACTCAAACAACTCCAAATCAGAAAAATACTAAGAAAACTACACCAAGCAATAGTATAATCAAATTGATGAAAACTAGTGTTAAGAAAAAATTCATAGGGGTGCCTGTTTGGCTCAATTGGTGAAGCATCCAACTTCAGCTCAGGTCGTGATCTCACAGTTCGTGGGTTCAAGCCCCACATCAAGCTCTGTGCTGACAGATCAGAGTGTGGAGCCTGCTTCGTATTCTGTGTTGCCCTCTCTGCCCCTCTCCCATTCATGCTGTCTCTCTGTGTCTCAAAAAAAAATAAAGTGTTAAAAAAATATTTTAAAAAAATCATAAAAAGCAGCATAGACAAAATACACATTAGGTAAATTTAGAGGGAAAACTACAAGAATGATAGCAGATCTCATCAGAAACTAGGCAAACCAAGAAAAACAGGTTTAAAAACTATTATAACCCAGAATTTTATACATGGCAAAAATATCTTGCAATAACAAAGGCAAAATAAAAACTTTTTAAAAACAAATTGAAGTTAAGAATTTCTCTGTGAATGATTTGAACTGCAAGATGGGAAGTTGAAAACATATAAAGGAATTGAGATTGCTGTAATTGAGTCTTTACTTAACACATAGAATCAGAATGTCAAATAAGACTCACAAAACCAGAGATCTTGCCAAGTGTCACGTTTTACTAAATAATTTTAAACATAAAAGCAATTTAAAGAAAGCTCGGATGAATAAGAGTGATCTGAGATGAGGATATGGTGTTCTTTGTTAGCATGTCAGACATGCCTCTTTGGCCTTGAAAATTGGAGGGCCTTAAATGAGGTTCATGGGATTCCTCACAAAGTGGGGAATAATGAAGTTATGAAACAGCTCAAGGGTTGTATAGCCTAAGTGACATTTTGGGGGACTATTTTCATATAAATTAGGCTCTATTTACTATGGGATCTCTAGCTGGGGATATGTTAGACGTCAGGTCCCTTATTCCTGATTATACCATTAATCCTTTTGAGATCCACTTATCAAAGAGACTTTTCAGGCATTTGACATTCTTTTCTTCATACCAGGGATTTTTCCCAAGTAAAAGGAATAAATGGATGACAGTCCAGCCACTTTAACTCCTTTCTTCCAATTTTTCAAAGAAAAATTAGTAACTATTTTGAACGTATATGTAGTAGTATAGGTATATGTGTATGTATGTGTGTGTATATATATATATATATATATATATATATATATATATATGATGTAATATATATATATATATATAGGTATAGGTATACGTGTGTGTGTATGTATATATATATATATATATGTATATATACATATACATATATATATATACATATATATATGTATATATAACAAATACAGCAGAAAATTGAGTTTTGGGGAAATGGTGTATACTATTATAGATTCTTATATTATACTTGAAGTAGTATACTCTAATTTGAAATTTGACTGTAACAATGTAAGGATAATGCATATTTCAAACCCAAGCAAAAATTGAAATAATAAAAAAGGATATGCCTGAGAAACCAATAGTAAAGAGGGGCACCTGGGTGGGTCAGTTGGTAAAGCGTCCGACTTTGGCTCAGGTCATGATCTCGCGGTCCGTGAGTTTGACTCCCGCATCAGGCTCTGTGCTGACAGCTCAGAGTACGGAGCCTGTTTCAGATTCTGTGTCTCCCTCTCTCTCTGACCCTCCCCCGTTTATGCTGTGTCTCTCTCTGTCTCAAAAAATAAACAAATAAATAAATAAACGTTAAAAAAAAAAAGAAACCAATAGTAAAGATAAAATGGAATCTAAAAGTACACATGAATCCAAAATGAGGCAGGAAAAGAGAAATGGAAAAAAATAAAGAAAATGACACAAACTCAATAAAATCATTAATTATAATAAATGTAAGTGATTAAATAGCTCTCTTTAAAGGCAGAGATTTTCACATGGGATAGAAAACCAGGGTCCAGCTATATACGTCTCTAGGAAACACAAATATGAAGACACATGGGTTGAAGGTAAAGTGTGACAAAAGATACACTATGCATATTCTAAGCATAAGAAATGTTCATGGTTATATTAAATCAGAAAAAGTAGACTTCAGAACAAGAAATGTTGCCAGGGATATAGAAAGGCATTTATAAGATAAGGGAGTCAATTTGCAAAAAGACCTAAAAATCCTGTAAATGCATGTAATGTCAGAAATCAAAGTAAGAAGCAAAAGATGAAAGAACGGAAAATTTGGAGAGGACAATCAGTTACTATTGGAAATTTAGCACTCTTCTTTTATTAGATGATAGAACAATTAACTTTCAAGATAGCAAGAATCAAAATTAATGTGTGCTGCAAAATGTACTACTAAACAGAATGTTAAATTTATACAATCACATTGGAAAACTGACAGCATCTAGTAAAACTCAACACTGGCTCCATAACCCAGAAATCTTATTCGTTGGAACATACTGAGTAAAAATACATGTGTAAAAGTATGTATAACAAAAGGCAGAAACAAAAATACTCAGCACTAATTTTACAAACACTAGAATCAACTTAAATGCCTGTCAAGAATAGAGTAGATAAATAAATTGTGATATTTTCTTAAAATACTGTATAGCAATTAAAATGAATTGTCTATAATTATACCCCATAATATTCATGAATCTCATTGACATTATGTTGTGTTAAAGAAGCTGGATACAAAAGAGCACATACTAAGTTATACCATTTACATAAAATTCAAAAACAAGAAAAAATAATGTATGTTGTTAGTACTCAGGTCAGTGATTTACCATAGGAGTTTAGTGACTAGCAGAGAAAAACAAGGGTCTTCTCAAATGCTGGTAGTATTTAATTTTTTAATGTGGCTGCTGGTTAAC
The DNA here is from genome assembly GCF_018350215.1 of Panthera leo. Taxonomy (NCBI): domain Eukaryota; kingdom Metazoa; phylum Chordata; class Mammalia; order Carnivora; family Felidae; genus Panthera; species Panthera leo. The sequence continues at coordinate 57,337,602 of NC_056682.1, forward strand.
AGGTGTATTCACTTCATGAAAATGTTTTGTTATGTACACTTTTAATTTCTCTATGCACGTTAAACTTCAGTAATCTCTATTACAGGAAAAAAAGAAAAGTAGGATGCTGGAATATATAAAAATGCTAATGAGAAAACAATATTGATGTATGCATATATTGTTTTTTACAAAAAGCAACATTGTGATGGCAGATAGAAACCTGGTTTTGAGTTGTAGCTATGCCTTAATTGACTTTGACACTTTGAAGTAATCACATACTTTCTCTTGGTTTAAACTTTCCTCTTATCAGACTGAGTCTGGCTAGTTAATATGTAAAGTATTATTTAATTTATTTGCTATGTACTGTATTGCAATATATGATATCACCATGGAATAAATATTGTGACAAACTATTGACATGATATGGAATTAGAAATGTATAGAACAATTGGATTGGATACCTATTTAAGTAAAAGTTTGAAATAAAAGAAAAACAAAATGCCAGAAATGCCTTTAACTTTTCTCTATCTATCCATATGTAATTTAAAAACTTTAACACATTTCTTTTTCTGGATTAAAAATGTGTTTGCAGACAGATTGGCAATGTATCTGGCTTGAAGAATTAAAATCACATATGTTATACAATATGTATAAAATTATCCTTCTGTTTTTCAAACAGATATGATACAAATGCCAGGAACAGAAGTTCTGTTTCCTCTATTATTTTAATTTGCATTATTTTCTTTACAGAAATAAGAGCATATTCTTTTAATCTGTTTTTAACTAGTCATCTATTGAAGTATTAAAAAATTAAATTGATATATAAACAATAAAGAATGTTTTTATTTAAAAATATTTCCATTTCAATAATCTGATACTTACATTATAATAACTCTACTGCCTTCAGGATTTGATGCTGAAAAAATAATGCAATTTCTTTGGCGTGTCACACATGTGTAATTAAGCTTTATCTTTAATAAATCTGATGGATATTCTATTTGTTTACCCTAAATATGTATAACTCCATGAATGAAGGAGAATTATCCAGTTTCCTTTCTATTTCGCTGAATCTTGATATACCCAAGAAGAATGTCTTCTATCTCCCTCTCCTTCTTCATTTTTGAAGAAAAAATTTGTTAGTCTTTTCCTTTAATTCAGAAATGCAAAGTAGGAAAATATTCGCCAAAGTGACTACAATTACCTCATCCTTTTAACCCTTGAAAAACTTGCACATACACACTTATATGTGCTCACATACACATATGCACCATATGTATATATAGTATGCACATACACAAAAATGTATTTGCATAATATGTATAATATACAAATATAGTATGCATATATATAGAAACAGTAAAAAAAATCATGTTACAAAATTAAGCAAAACAACTCCATACTCCCTCAAAGCAACAGATTTGGGAAAAGTTTTTTGTGATTACTGCAGAAAAAAATTTACATACCTATTTATATGTTTTTAAATATGTATATATGAATGTATCATATCTGGATCATATATATATAAAATAGTATATATAACACATCTTTTAAATGAGAGAGTAAAGAAGTAGCAATCATGCTCGCAAGGAGTCTTCTAGTAACTACCAGTCCCCAAACAGTTTCATTTCAATAATACTTTATTCTAATTGAAAACCACTCTTTTCCCATGGGTGGGCTAGCTACAGATTGGTCGCTAACAATGGAAAACGGAATAGTCATCCTCTTTGTGTTTTTATCTTTTCACCTTGTCCTTTTTCTCTTTCTCTTCCAGCTTAAATGCAGTTTCTGAACCCCACATGGTCAGAATGGTGTAGGAAATGGGAAGACTTTAAGAAGGATGGAAAGGTCTTACTTAACTGACACTTTCATAAATTAGCATCTGTGTTCTGTGAACTTAGCAGATGTTGAAATTAACTCAGGCAAAAGTGCTTCTGTTCTACAAAGGTTTCCACATGGCTAGATATTTCTTCTCTGCAACCTCTTGAATTGCATGGATTTCTCTAGCTAGTTGCTATTTATAGCTATCTACCTACAAATCTCCAGTCTCTTTTATCTGAGTCCTCCTCTTTCCAGGTGAAACTCTCAAGTCAAAAATCCCTTGCCAACACTCAAGTGGCAGATGTGATTTGTCTTTGATCTGTTGACTTTCAGAGCCCTCTATTCAGCTCTTCAGAACCTCAGGCAACTTCAGGCTTTACTCTGTATAATGTAAGTCATCAGTCTATTCATTTCAATATCTGATAGTAGCCCATAATTTATTATTTGCTATTTGTTGCTATCACCAACAATTAATTTTATTTCTCATAACATTTGCTACATTTTCAATTTTCAGAAACATTGGTAACCAGGCTTCTGAGATTTTATATCCTGTTAACTGATGATAAGAACACCTATTTGTCTATACTCTGATACTGGTGTGGCAGATACTGTTGTTTGCCTTGTTGTTCTAAAGGTGTTTCCTCATTTTTCTTTACTTTATAGAATTCCATTGTGCCCAGGTCAAGGTGATGAATTACATCTAGCCTACACTGATATTTGCAATTCTATTCTCTTTTGGCATTTACTGGATTCATGACTGTTATCCAAAAGGAGATGTCTGCTAGAAAGTCCCAGGGAAAGAGTTTACTCTCTTCATCAGATATAAAAATGTGATCAATAAATATGAAGCAGTCATGTTGGTACTGTATGTTGACCAGCCTAAGAATGAAAATCCAACAACTTGGAGGTGGCACAGCAGAGATTGGAAAAAATGTGGGTTCTACATGACATTGCTGGACTGTCGTATTAATCATATATCTAAGTACAATAGATTCTTATTATATGATTTAATGAAAAAAAAATTATTGCTTAAGCCACTTCAGACAGATAATCTTTTACTTGCAGTCAAAAGTATCTTAGTTGATTAAACTTAGTATCATCAAACTTTACTTTTTAGAAACTGGACAAAAATACTCTCATTCCTTATACAAGTCAGAAATGGAAGATTAAATACAAAGATTTATTTTCTGATATTTAAAAATGAATCTAATTGGTCTGTCTTCTAAACTAACATATTATTGTTATTATATAACAATATAGCCACAAAATATCTAATTATTCCTTTAGGTTGTGGAAAATTAAAGGTGCTGTTTGTTTTTGAGTTGGCACTAGATTAAATTTCATTGTGGGTAAACTCACTGAATTCAAATCCCCACAATGTGGAGACATAGAATCCCCCTGGATATTTTAGTACTTCTTAGACATGGGCAATTGTACCACACACTGATAGGGAATTTTTGCTTTCACTTCCCCTAGAAACATCTCAGTATTCATATTCAGTGAAAATTAGATCTTTATTCATTTGTCTAATAGACTACTATGACATGAAAGGATAATAAAATTTCTCTTAATTTCCAATAAGGCTAAATCATTACAGCCAGAGTAATTCCCTAGTGGTAAAAACTCTCCTTAACCAGATTTTAGTCAGCCTCCTCTGAGCCCTCTTCTTTATTTTTAATGTTTATTTATTTTTGAGAGAGAGAAACAGAGACAGAGAAAGAGAGAATGAGCAGGGCAGGGGCAGAGAGAGAGAGAGAGGAAGAGAAGATCTGAAGCAGACTCCATGCTGACAGCAGAGAGCCTGATGTGGGGCTCCAACTCATGAGATGTGAGATCATGACCTGAGCCAAAGTCGGACGCTTAAGGGGCTGAGCCACCCAGACATCCCTGAGCCTTCTTCTTGATGAGCCTGCATCTTGACCTGCTGTCCTGCACGTGGTCTGTCCAGTTTTTAGCAAAGAATTCTGCTGATCTGGATTAGTAAAAACATCCCCACGTTTGATATCAGGTCAAATTCCATATCCCCTACTCTTGATATATAAATTCTTAGACTACCTTTAGCAAGAAACCTGTTATTTTAGTGAAAATTTCCCTACCCTTGATATCTGATCAAGTTCCTATTAGTAACTTTCCGTCCACTGACCTCCTCACTCTGCTTGTTGTCATGCTGTCTTTGATTAAGTCAGAGTTGAGCTCAGTTATATAAAGTTTCTTTTACCTAATGCAGTATTTTTAAATAAATCTGCTTTGGAATTTTTAAAAAATAAACTGCTTAACATTTTATTTTATTATTGTTTTTATTTTAGAGAGGGGCGGGGAGAGGGAGACAGAGAGAGAATGTATGCATGTGTGCACTGGGAAGGGACAGAGGGAGAGAGAGAAAGAGAGAGGGAGGGAGAGAGAGAGAGAGAAAATGAATCTTAAGCAGGCTCCAAGCTAAGTGTGGAGCCCAATGTAGGGCTCTATCCCACGACTCTTGGATCTTGACCTGAGCTGAAATCGAGTCTGATGTTCAACCGACTGAGCCACCCAGGTGCCCTCATTTTGGTATTTTTAACAAATATCTGGTGCAAAAAAATGTATTACACTAGGTTAATCTACTGAGGTACTAGGAAGAATACAGTGCTATCCCCCTTGGGATTTATATTTCAAAAGAGATAAAGTCCAGACTTGGATACATCATCAGCTTAAAAAAGTGGAAGACACCTAGAGTTTATTTATGTAGGCCTTAAAATGCATATTTGTATCCCAAAATGTTAGGTGAGAACCCAGAATTCTTTCCATCCCATGTCAAAGGAGCAGAGTTTTTTCACTTTTCTCTCCAGAAGAAAAGGGAGACAGTGGCTTCACTCCTGTATATAAATGGTGGTTGGTACTTTTGAAAAGACTAGAGAGCATAATTCTACCCCTTTAGGCCGTATCTTATTGAAATAGATGAGGAGCATGATCAACCAACCCCTTGGCTATTCAGAACCTAATTAAGCTGATCAGCTAATTTTCTTAATAATTTGGCCAGATAGTAAGAATTAAATTAGAGGTAGGTCCTATTCAAGAAAAGGGATAGTCAAGAGAGGATGGAGCAGAGAGGGACAGAGAGACACCGAGAGGGAATGGAAGGGGTAGAGTAGACGTGAGAAGCAAAGAGTAACACAGAGACTATATGTGTGTGTGTGTATATATATATATATATATATATATATATATATATATATCACATGAACTGTGAGATCATGACTGGAGCTGCAATCAAGAGTCAGGCACTTAACCAACTGAGCCACCTGGACACCCCATTTGAAAGAAAATTCTTAAAACCTTCCCCAACCTAAATTAGCTTCTTCACTTGCTTTTACCTTTAGAAAACTGATCTCTGCACTTATAAAATGGTAAGTAGAAGAGATGCCTTTGATTAAGAATATGTTTCTTTTAGCAGAGTTTTCCCTCCCTTTGCTATAAATTCTGTTTTTGCCTTTTCAGGATAATGGATTCCAAGGATTTTATTGATAATGTTTAATACTGGGTCCATTTTTCAGATCATTGATTCATAAATCTTCCTCAATAACAAAATCACCAAGACAACTTTTTTAAAAATATAATTTATTATCAAATTGGCTAACATACAGTGTGTACAATGTGGTCTTGGTTTTAGGGGTAGATTCCCATGGTTCATCACTTACATGCAACACCCAGTGCTTATCCCAACAAGTACCCTCCTCAATGCCCATTACCCATTTTCCCCTCTCCACCAGCCCCCAAACAACCGTGTTTGTTCTCTGTATTTAAGAGTCTCTTATGGTTTACCTCCCTCCCTTTCTGTTTGTAACTATTTTTCCCCTTCCCTTCCCCCATGGTCTTCTGTTAAGTTTCTCAAGTTCCACATATGAGTGAAAACATATGTTATCTTTCTCTGGCTGACTTATTTAACTTAGCATAATACCTTCCAGTTCCATCCATGTTGCTGCAAATGGCATGATTTCATTCTTTCTCATTGCCAAGTAGTATTCCATTATATATATAAACCACATCTTCTTTATCCATTCATCAGTTGATGGATAGGCTCTTTCCATAATTGGGCTATTGTTGAAAGTGCTGCTCTAAACATTGGGGTACATGTGCCCCTATGAATCAGCACTCCTGTATCCTTTGGATAAACTTCTAGTAATGCTATTGCTGGGTTGTTAGGGTAGTTCTATTTTTAGTTTTTTGAGGAAATTTCTCACTGTTTTCCAGAGCGGCTGCACCAGTTTGTGTTCTCACCCACAGTGCAAGAGGGTTCTGTTTCTCCACATCCTCTCCAGCATCTCCTGTTTCCTGAGTTATTAATTTCAGCCATTCTGACTGGTATGAGCTGGTATCTCAGTGTGGTTTTGAGTTGTATTTCCCTGTTGAGGAGTGACGTTGAGCATCTTTTCATGTGTCTGTTGGCCATCTGGATGTCTTCTTTGGAAAAGTATCTGTTCATGTCTTCTGCCCATTTCTTCACCGGATTATTTGATTTTCGGGCATTGAGTTTGGTAAGTTCTTTATAGATTTTGGATACTAACCCTTTATCCCATATGTCACTTGCAAATATCTTTTCCCATTCCATCGGTTGCCTTTTAGTTTTGTTGATTGTTTCATTTTCAGTGCAGAAGCTTTTTATCTTGATGAGGTCCCAATAGTTTATTTTTGCTTTTAATTCCCTTGTCTTTGGAGATGTGTCATGCAAGAAATTGCTGCGGCTGAGGTCAAAGACATTGTTGCCTACTTTCTTCTCTAGGGTTTTGATGGTTTCCTGTCTCACATTCAGGTCCTTCATCCATTTTGAGTTTATTTTTGTGTATGATGTAAGAAAGTGGTCTAGTTTCATTCTTCTGCATGTTGCTGTCCAGTTTTCCCAGCACCATTTGCTAAAAAGAGTACCTTTTTTTTCCATTGGATATTCTTTCCTGCTTTGCCAAAGATTAGTTGGCCATACATTTGTGGGTCCAGTTCTGGGTCCTCTATTCTCTTCTATTGGTCTATGTGTCTGTTTTTGTGCCAATACCATACTGTCTTGATGATTACAGCTTTGTAGTAGAGGCTAAAGTCTGGGATTGTGATGCCTCTGCTTTGGTTTTCCTTATGAATATTACTTTGGCTATTCAGGCTCTCTTGTGGTTACATACAAATTTTAGGATTATTTGTTCTAGCTTTGAGAAGAATGCCAGTACAATTTTGACTGAAGAAATTGAATCAGTTATCAAAAATCTCCGAACAAATAGGAGACGTGGGACAGATGGCTTCCCAGGGGAATTCTACCAGACATTTAAATCAGAGTTAATATCTATCTTTCTCAAGCTGTTCCAAAAAATAGAAACAGAAGGAAAGCTTCCGGACTCATTCTATGAAGCCAGCATGACCTTGATTCCCAAACCAGACAGTGGACCCACAAAAAAAGAGAAGTACAGGCCAATTCCCTGATGAACATGGATGCAAAAATCTCAACAAGATACTAGGAAATGGAATTCAACAGCATATAAAAAAATTATTCATCATGATCAAGTGGGATTCATTCCTGGGCTGTGGAGCTGGTTCAATATTCACCAATCAATGCGATACATCACATTAATAAAAGAAAGGGTAAGAACTATATGATCCTGTCAATAGATGCAGAAAAAGCATTTGGCAAAATATGGCATCATTTCTTAATAAAAACTCTAAGAAAGTTGGGATAGAGGGAACATACCTAAACATAAAAGCCATATATGAAAATCTCAGAGATATTATCCTCAATGTGGAAAAACTGAGAGCTTTCCCCCTGAGATCAGGAACACAATAGGGATGTCCACTCTCACCACTGTTGTTTAACATAGTGTTGGAAGTCCTAGCATCAGCAATCAGACAACACAATGAAATAAAAGGCATCAAAATTGGCAAAGAAGAAGTCAAACTTTCACTTTTTACATGATGCTCTCCAAGGATAGCTTTTAAAATACATATTATTGAGTCTCATTCCAGTCCAACTAAATCAGTAACTCTGGGGATGGGTTTGGCAATTTTCTATTTTATTTAAATGACTCCAGAATATTCTAGTGAAAAGTTATGTTTCCAGCCACTGTTATACTTTTCATAATAAGATACGTAGTGGTAATACTTGAACACATTAAAGGCAGCAAACAAAACCTGATGGCCAAATCCTACCCCCAGGTATTTTGAGTTAAATGGTCTGGAGTAGAGCCTGGGTACTGGTATTTTTTCAAAGCTCCCCAGGTGATTCTAATGTGCAGCCAGATTTAAGAATCTGTACTCAGGTATGCCGCGGGAGCTCTCATGCTTGGAATGAGCCTTTCTTTGAACTGTCCCTGGAGGATTTTGTTACATTATTATCATCAGAGCTCCATCTCTGTTGTAATCTTTGCACCATTCAGAAGCTTCTGGCACAGGGGAATATCTCAATCAAAATCTCACAGCATCCAGTTACAGAGGCACTCAACTTGGCCCTTGAAAAACGGAGAAGGCTTGTGTGGTGCAGGAATTAATGAATCTTTTTATCAACATATTGTTAAAGGTTCAATATTGTTGAAGGTTCAACATGTGCCTAGTGAATTTATTTGTTCATCAATTAATTCATCCCATAACTATTTATTGAGCATCTATTATATATCATATACTATAATAGATAGTGGGGATATATATTTGAAACTGGTTAGAAAAAAGAGTCATTAAACAATTCCAATAAAAGCTACAAATGAAGAAGGGCAGGTTGACATGAGAGTCTATGTTGAGGATAAATAGCCAAAATTAGGGAATTGAGGACAATTTTCTTGAGTAACTTACATATAAGGATTTGAAGAATGAATTTTCCAGGTGTAGGTAGAAAAACTGGTTTTGATGGCCCAGAGCCAAGGAAAAGAGAATTTATCTTTAGGGTTGAATTGAAACCAGTATGATTCAACATAGTGAGCAAAGGAGAAAAATATATTAGGGAAGAGAGATGGGCAGAGTCAAATTTCAGAGCTGGATAGGTCTTTTTAAGATTTTTTTTTTTACTTCATTCTAAGTTTATTTTGAGTTAATTGAGTAGTATAAAACAAGGATGTGAGAACCTATGGTAATTTGGGCCAGGATTATGTCAGTTAAAATGGAAATAGCTGACAAGTTCAAGATAAATTTGATAGGATTGGAAGAACTAGATGATTTGATGGGATGTAGAGAAAATAAGAGGTAGAGGTGTCAGCTGTGAATTCTGGCTGTTGTATGTGGCTAATGGGGCATCACTGTTGACTTGCAGAGGAATTTAAGGTTTGGGAAGGCTCATTAGTTCCATTATGGTTAAGTTTCTATATACATGCATGTGAGAAATTCAGATGGAGATGTTTAGTAGGCCATTTGATGTGTTACCCTAGAGATCAGAAGAGTAACAGTAGCCTAGATACATTTTAAGAAGAGACATTGCATCCCTGGAAGTAGATGACCTATCAAAGGTAGAAGAGATTATAATAAGAGACAAACCTCAGAAACTTCAACATTGAAAGGTCAAGGAAAAGAGAGACCTCTGGAGACATACAAAGAAAACATCAAACTGGAATTATGGCACTCAAAGGAACAAAGTGTTCTAAGGAGGAAGGAGTAGGTAGAGGCAGAAAATTGTCATGTATGGACTTTCTGAAAAGAGCTGTGAATCCAGGTATGATGGAAGCAGTAAGAGAAATCATTTGACATCCCATGTACCTGTATGAGAAGTGAGGAAAATTTTGCTTTGTTTTGTTTTTAATATCCCAAAGAATACTCTATATATGAGAGGGAAGACAGTTATGAAACAGTGGGTTGAACATAATATCCAGTTTGTTACAGTTGGTCATTTTCATACTCTTTACCAGCTGGTGTAACTTGGGAAATTATCAATCACTAACCTACTATACAACATTGTGCCTATAACTAAGAATATTGTATTGTACAATTAAAATCTGTTAAGGGGCACCTGGGTGGCATTAGACTCTTGATTTCAGCTCCGGTCATGATCTCCCACTTCCGGGCCTGAGCTGTCAGTATGAAGTTCACTTGGGATTTTCTTTCCCTCTCTATCCTTCCCCTGCTCATGTGCATGCACATGTGTGCTCTCTCTCACTCTCTCTCTCTCTCTCTCTCTCAAAAATAAATAAATATTTAAAAAATCTGTTCAGAGGATAGATCTCTTGCTGTATTCATAACACAAGAAAAAAATAAAATAAAATAAAAATATTTTTTGATCATTGCAATCATATTCTATAGGCCTCATTGTCCTAGGCCTTATATATAAATATGGCTATCATTAATTTAAAAAAATATATTACACAGTGGTATGAAAGATAGAACAAGGCAAAATTCCTTGATGACATGGTCAAATTACTTTAAACATTGCTAAATGAAATGGAAAATGATTAGTTCTGAGATGGACTGTTAAGTGTCCTATGAGGAGATAAATTTTAAGTTGAATTTTAAAGGAAATGATGGATATTTTTTTATGTTTTTAAAAATATTTTGAATGAAAAATCTAACTGCTGCATATAAATTATGTCTGAAAGATTAACTGTGTAGTTACTAATGAATTCACTGATTCAGTGAATTAAGTCACTAGACATCCTAAAATAAAAATAAACTTCATGATTTACAGTTCCAAGATACTATGTGAGTTAAATTATAAGTATCCAAAATAATTGTGTTGATACAAACAACTAAATGTATACAGTCAAGTGTTTATCCTTTCATAGTTTTCCATGTTTAAAAAGAAAAACATAATCTTAAAATGTTTATTATTTTCATTCCTAGTACCACCAACAAATACTTTGTCAAATTCAAATGAAGCTTTATTAAAAGTATTATATTCTTTATAGATAATTAAAGTAGTAGGTTATAGACTATATTGTATTTTTTTTCTGTAAAAGACATGAAGAATAACATAAATGTTATGGATATTTACCATTGCTTTTTTTTTTTTTTTTTTTTTAACGTTTATTTATTTTTGAGACAGAGAGAGACAGAGCATGAACAGGGGAGGGTCAGAGAGAGAGGGAGACACAGAATCTGAAACGGGCTCCGGGCTCCGAGCTGTCGGCACAGAGCCCGATGCGGGGCTCGAACTCACAGACCGTGAGATTATGACCCGAGCCGAAGTGGGCCGCTCAACCGACTGAGCCACCCAGGCGCCCCTACCATTACTTTTTCTTGAATAAATTTGGGATGTTGTGGTTTCTCTCAATTTTACTGGCCACCTGCAAATACATTGTTTTCTATTGTACCATGCTTTAGAATTATGTATTAAAACTGAACATTTTTACTACCACTGGTTCAACATTTTCTGGAAGAAAAAAAAAAGATAATTAATCCAGAAACTACATTTGATCTCAGTGAAGTATAAGTATTAGCTGGGTTTTATTTTTACTTTTACTATTTTTCATAACATTTTCCTCTTTTAAAAAAAAAAAGTTTGTTTATTTTGAGAGAGCAAGAGCATGTGTGCAGGAGAGGGAATCCCAAGTAGACTCAGAACACAGTGCAGAGCCAGAGATGGGGCTCAGACTCAATAATTCAACCACCAGAAATAAAAAAATCCATCATCCAACTGATTGAGCCACCTAGGCAACCCTGGGTTTTATTTTAATAGAGATTTTTTAAAAATCCTATTCCATTTCTAATAATTGGATATACCCCATTAACTTATTTGAGTAACTCCTTTGTTTTTAATAATTGAGTCCATTCTTTATATTTCATTTGAAATTTACCACTATTTACTTGAATTTAATAGCAGTTGCCCTTTTTCTTTTCCTGATAGTGTAATTATTTTCCTGAGAAATTCCTAATTTTTACTAAATTCCATTTCCTTCCTAATGAATGTAGTTATCAAATGTGAGTTTTAATGCCATCTTGTGACTAAAATGCAGAAATGTTCATCATATTGCAGGAAGCCAAGGAAAGTCAGAGAAAGAATAACTTGAAAAATGGAAGGAAATATTCACGTAAGTAAAAGCCTATGATTCTATCACCAACTTAATGGTATATTCCTTAAAAAATCAAAATATTATTATTGAAAAATGTCAGTCCTTCATACAACATATTCTCTAAAATATGCTGTATCAGTTGTCAGAAATTACACAGAATTCCTACATTGCTCTAGCTTTGCCCCGAGTTAAAAATTAATGAACTATAGGGCACGTGGGTGGCTCCGTCAGTTGAGTGCGGGACTCATGATTTTGGCTCAGGCCACTATCTCTCTCAAAATAAATAAACTTAAAAAAAGGATCATTGTGTTAAAAAAAAAAGCTAATGAACTATAAAAATGCTATCATATACATTAAGATGGCCATGGAGAATTACTTTATATTTAGACAATCTTTATGTCCTATGATAAGTTTAATCTTACAAAACCAATTCCATGAAAACCTGCGTTGAACTTTAATTTTACTGAGAAAGGTTTGTGGCAGAGATTGACTTTTTGGTCATCTATTTCATTGACACAGAAGTAGACAGCCTTTCTTTCCTACCTTTCAGATAGATTTTGCCTAACTAGATGTACTTAGTTAAAATGTGTACAGAAGTGATAGGTTTTAGACCTGGTTCTGAGCAGTAAAATTCACCCATGTGTAAACTTTCTTATCTTTCCTCCTCTGCTGGCCTCATATAGATAGGGATGGCAAACTTGAGAGTCACATTCTGGAAATGACAGTTCTATAAGATGAAAAAAGGAGTCTGGGTTCATGAAATCTTTCCTAGAGAAAAGACTTGCCTAGTGTCAGGATATCTTATTTAGTCAGATTTTTCTACAAAATTAAAAATTTTGATTTTAATATAATAAAATTTATTATATTATAATATAATATATATTATATTATATATATAATTATATATTATATATTCTATTATGTTATATATTTTATATATAATTATATTATATATATAATTATATATATAATATAATTAAAATAAAATATAAAATATATAATAATATATATAAAAAATATAAAATATAAAATAAATATATATAATATAATTAAAATAAAATTTTAATAATTTCATAATGAATTGATCTGTAATGAATAAAAATCACTGAATTTTCTATTAAGAATAAAATTTTTGGTAAGCCATTGAAACTTTTGGTTTTATTTGTTAAGGGTAGTCAGTATTATCTTTTAAAACATTTCTTTATTTGGGATTATTGAGTGGCTCAGTCAGTTAAGCACCCGACTTCAGCTCAGGTGATGATTTCACTGCTCATGAGTTCAAGCCCTGCATTGGGCCCTGTGCTGAGCCTGGAGCTTGCTTCAGAGTCTGTGTCTCCCCTCTCTTTGCCCCTCTCCCACTTACAGCTGTCTCTTCCTCTAAAAAATAAACACTAAAAAAGCTTTTTAAACATTTCTTCATTTTATAAAGTAAGAAAATTTAACATGAGATCTACTCTCTTAATATATTTTAAGTGTATGTAACAGTGGGCACCATATTGTACATGAGATCTTTAGATCTTGTGTGTTTTATTAGCTAACTTGACTAGACTAGGGGATGCATAGATAGCTGGCGATATTACTTTTGGGTATATCTGTGAGGGTGTCTCTAATAAAGAATAGCATCTGAATTAGTAGACTGATGAGCCTCAGCAATGCAGGTGGCATCTCCAATCTGATGAGGGCCTGAATAGCCCAAAAGGTGAAGGAAGGGAGAATTCACTCTCTGCTTCAACTGAGGAATCAAACTTGTGCCCTCAGACATCGATCCTCCTGGTTCTTGGACTTTTGGTCTCAGACCAAGACTTACTGGATTGGCCCCCAGATTCTCAGGCCTTTGTAATTAGGCTGAATTTCACCTCCAGCTTTTATAGCTCTCCAGCTTCAAGATTGCAGACTGTGGGACGTCTGGGCCTCCATAACTGTGTGAGCCAATTCCTGTAATAAATCTGTTATCACTATACCTATATCAAAATAAATTGTCTATATATCCATATCTCTTTTTATATATCTATATTTATCTATCTATTCATCCACACTATTGGTTCTATTTCTGTGGAGAACCCTAACACATCTTATATAACTAAAATTTTATGCCCATTAATTAGCAATTTACCATTTCTTCTTCCTCTTATAACCTCCTTTCTATTCACTGAATCTATGAGTTTGACTACTTTAAGTATCTTATATAAGTAGAATCAGGCAGTATTTGTACTTCTGGAACTGGTTTATTTTATTTAGCATAATGTACTCAGGTACATTCATGTTGTGGCATATTGCAGAATCTCCTTCTTTTTAAAGGATGAGTAAAATTTCATTGTATGTATATACCATGTTTTGTTTATCCCTTCATCTATCAAAGGATATTTGGGTATTTCCATATCTTGGCTATTGTGACTAGTATTGTAATGAATATAGGCATGCTAATATTGCTTTGAGACTCTGATTTAAATTCTTTTGGATAAATGCCTGCAAGTGGGATTGCTGGATCATATGGTACTTGTATTTCTAATTTTTAAAAGAAACCTCTATACTATTTTCTATAGTAACTGTACCATTTTGCATTCCTACCCACAGTGTACAAGGGTTCCATTTTCTCCAGATCCTTGACAACATTTTTTGTCTTTTTTTTTTTTTAAATAATAGCCTTCCTAGATTTTTTAAACTTTCATTGTAAATCTTGGTCTTTTTAAAGAACATTGTGATTTTCTTGAATTATAGAACAGAATTTAATATGACTAAAAGCGTATAAATGTCCAAATAATGTACAAAAATACCAGATAAAATGCTGTATCATACTTCCTATGTAATTAATTTCAAATAATGTTTATTTCAAAATTTGAAAATGTTCTCAAAAAGCAGACAATTAATTTGTGCTTTTATTACATATTTTTATTATGTTGGTAAAGCCATTAACAACTCACCTCTTTGGTCACTGACCAATTCTCTGATTTGCTAAAATTATAATCATGGTGAATTTGACTTCTTAGTTTCCAAGCTTATAACTCTTATAGATTGGCATTTTATAAAAGCAAATAATACTATTCATAAATACTTTTTAATTGATGTTTATATTTTTTAGAAGTGGTATTCTACTCATCATACTCTATTGCCTCATTATTTAGCCTGAAACTCACTGAAGATAGTGAAGCCTGATCATCCTTATTACCAGCATCTAGTATATTAAATGAATGAATGAATTCCACTATCCAATGATTTTTGGTGAAAAATGTGAAATAGGCTTTATATAAAAATTCTCAAAAGGCAATATTACGCTCTTTTAATCCTCATGTTTTATAGTGAATATAATAAGAACATGCTGAAATAATAACATCAAGCTTTAAAGACTTGATTTTCCAATGTGGCAATATTTCTGGGTAGACTATGTTTCATCTACAGATTGCTACTTCATTGTTTTGATAAGCCCATTGCAGTTTTTCCTTCCCTGTGGCCGCTGGATTCTTTATTTTTTACTTTTGCAAAAGTCCATTCCCAGAAAGAAGACCATATACATGATAATAGAAACTCAGAAAAGACTTTGGAGTAAACAACTAACAGGTATCTACAACATTTTGTAATTCTCAGCTATTCCCAGCTTATTGGTCCCAAATCTTTTTGATAGTACTCCATCAGGAAACAATATACACTGCCACATAAGATGTTTTAATTTATAAACGATGTTCATACATTAGTATATTAATATAACACTTAATGTTGAGTACCTCAAAATGTAAGTTTAAATGACACAAGACATTTACTACTTTTTTCTTTGTGCACCCACAAATGAACTTTATGGTGCACTTTTTGGAGTGTGCAAACCTCACTTTAAACTTCACCACACAACTGCTTTTATGTTAGTTTTACTTTTAGGTGAATCCTAGATAGCTGGGGGAAAGGGTGAGAGAGAGAGACAGACTGAGAGACTGATTTTCAGTGTGGGGTGAGTCCTCTAAAGCATTAGCTAACTTTTCTTTTATTAGGCAAACTTTTAACCCTATATTTCTGCAGAATAGATAATATATTGTTTACTGCCTGATGAGTTATTAGTAGTAAGGAAAAAGAATGTGTCAAACATATTATGATGTTTATATTATCCAAATTTGTTGTGTTGGGCTTTGGACTTTTATGTACTGCTTATTCATTATTTCTCTTATGTTTTAATGACATCAAATGCACTCAGTCAGGACCAGTTCCAGCTTCCTGCAATGGCAGCCATAAAAAATGCATTAAGAAATAAATTGGTATGTCTGTATGCACCATCTTCAAGATTCATTATGATGTCTGGTTGTTAAAATATAGAGAAACCATTTAATTATATGATATGCTAGTAGCCTGGTGTTAGCCCACAGTAAGATAGCAATATAAAGATTTACCAGCTCATCTAACTAAAGCCAGGAGCCATCATCTAAGAATCCCCAAAGGTCTTAAGTTTAGGAAGACCTCAATTATCTAGAGACTGACTTTTTGGCAATATGCTGCATTCAGAGTGCACAGGACTGACATATAATAGTGATAAAATATCAGGAAGAGAGACAAATGAGAAGCAAAGGAAGACAGCAAAGCATAGGAGATCGAGAGGAATGCAGTGCAGAAGAGTAGAAAAACTGTTCAGAGCTAGGCCAGTTAGCAAGAAGGACCATGAAAGTAGAATATAGAAAGGGCCAAAGTGAGTGTAAAGAAGATAAATATCTCCATAGGACCATGATGCTAACAACCGTCTAACATCTACCCATGATAAACATTCCCCAAAGTACATTAGCAGTAGAAGGGTGATGAATTCTGCTTTCTGCTGGGGCATTTGGGAGAACAACCTAAGCTATTCAATAATAATGAATACAGTATTTAATAATTTTAACGCTTCCTATCTGCAACATGTTATTCTAATGTATGAATGTGTAAAGCAATAATTCCTCTCAACTCTATGAGATAGAAACTACTATGATCATCACTTTAGTGATGAGGAAATGGATACATAGAGAGGTTAAATACCTGACCCATAGATACTGATACCGCAAAACAGCAGAGCAAATTTTGAACGTAAAAGCTAAGCTCCAGAGAACATTGGTCCAAAAAAATATTTGATCAACTTTAATCATGTGCTAGGCACTATTCTATGCATTTTAATACATAAGTGAACAAAAAAGATCCCTGCCATCATGGAGTTCTCTATACTATACTGTCTCAACAGCGTAGAAGTCATTACAGTATTCTAGAATGACATCGATAGTCTCACTAAAATTAGTGCCTAGCAGAAATTAACAATGTGCAATTTTTGTCTCTAATTCAATAGTATATTCCTATATTTTTAGACAAGAATTATTACACTAATGTGTAATTAGTAATTATTAGTAATTTGTAATTATTATTACATTAATGTAATGTATAATGAGCAAAGTCTTAATAGCTCACAAATAATTTTTCAGTCCAAGGACTAAAAAATGCATTTCAGATCATCTCCTCTAACTAGATAACATTCACCTCTATATCATAGCATAAATAATAACTTTTAAAGTGAGCAAAATACTAACCTGATTTTCAAACTTATGACCTTGAGGACTGCAATTTTAGTTGATTTCAGTTATATTTTATTATTTTTCAGTTATATTTTATTAAGAAACTTCAGAACTCATTATATTTAATAACATCTAGATGCAGTAAAATGTTAGACTTCAGTTAACAGGAAAAACTAATTATCTGGGAAAGGTCATTCTCCAGTGATATTAAGAGAAACCAGAAATAAGTCCCATTTCCTGAGAGAGGTAAGCATTTTTCTTGACTTCACATATTCACATTGAAGGAAATAAGAAAATCAATCTTTAGAATTAAAATTTTGTCTGACACATAGGTCTTAAATAACTGGGTTTAATGGATCTATACATTAGAACTGAACTTTGAATCTTCCCATTTGTTGCTTTCCCTCTAAGCTTACTACCTTAGTCATTATTCATTGAAAAGAAGCACCTTCCTAATTTAACATGTGCTCTCTTTCTTCAGATTCTTCCTAAAACCTGCAGTTGGGGGAAGTGTTGGCAATACTTGCATTGAGGTTTTCTTGCTAAGTGAGCTTCAATTCCTTGTGTTTTATGGCACTTTATTAAATGAAGTTGTAATTTTCCATATATAACCTAAATAATTTATTAGTAAAATAATAAATAGGCATTTAGAGAAGTAGTCCTCAGATTAATGGATATTTTGCTTTCATTCCTTCTTTGCAAAAAATATTTCGGAAACATAGCTTGGCAAAAACAGAGACACACAGCAAATTTTATGACATGAAAATAATTTTAAAATAGTCAAGGAGAACAAACAGATGAAGCGAACTTTGGAATATTTGTTCGGTTTACAGTAAGATTATCATGGTTCCAAAGAGCTTCTAGTCAACTTCTCTATGAAGTGAAATATCTTGCTTTGTTTCAAAATATATTAATGTATCAATACCAAAAAAGGCACTAACAATTTTATAGCATATAACAACAAAAAGTCAGTTCATGTTGATTTGAGGAGCACATTTCATTAGAGCTAAGAAATACAACGTGCTCCATCCCTACATTCCAGCTTTCAAGCATAGATACAGATAATACAGATATGATTTTAAAAAAAAAGAAAACAACTCCTAATAACTCAAAGCAATAAAAAAATGACAGTAATAAGAAACTCTTAATCCCTTTGTATCAAGCAGAAATATTTGCATCCCTTTGAACAGTTTCCAAAGAGTTACCAATTTCCAACACTTAAATAATTCAACCAAGTAATAAAAGTCAGGATACAATCCAGGTGTTTCTAACTCCTGGCCCAGTATTCTTTACTGTCAGCCACGCACTGAATGTGATGAGTGATGTAAAAAGTGAACTCTTTTTGGAAGATTATGAAAGTTAAGAGTCAAACCACTTTTGAGAACTGAGATGGTCCCTGTGAAGGCTTAATTAAAAATCAAGTTACATAGCCAAACACAATGAACACACATCCAACAACAATATGATAGTCTCTCAACAAATATGTATCTTTGTTTCAACTATAAATTATTTCAATTAAGTGAAAGTATATTGTTGTCTTTATCCTTTAAAGTCTCCTTTGCCACCTCAGAAAAAGTTTAGCACCTCCCTTCTTTTCCCAGAATAACTCAAATTCCCTTGGTTCTGTTCCCTCTGGAATACTGTAGCATACTGTACATTAATTATCCACCTGGTTTCTTTATTTTTAATGCTCATTTTGTCGTGGGTAATTGTATTGATTTGCTAGGACTACCATAACAAAATACCACAAAATGAGGCCATACTGGAGTAGGATGACCCCTATTCTAATGTTTATTTATTTTTGAGAGAGAGAGACAGAGACAGAGAGAGACAGAGTGTAAGAGGGGGAGGGGCAGAGAGAGAGACACACAGAATCCAGGTTCTGAGCTGTCAGCACAGAGTCCAATGCGGGGCTCAAACAACAACCACAAGATCATGACCTGAGCCTAAGCCGGATGCCCAACTGACTGAACCAGCCAGGTGCCCCAGGATGGCCCCTATTCTAATGCTAATTGTATCCTTATAAAAAAGAGGAAATGTTGACATAGATACATAAATATCTGCAACTACCCTATTTCCAAATAAGGTCACTTTCTCAGGTACTGGGGGTTAGGAATTTAATATATGAATTTTGGGAGGACACAGTTCAACCCTTAGCAGTAATATACACTTAAGAAAAAAAATCGGGGCGCCTGGGTGGCTCAGTCGGTTAAGTGTCCGACTTCGGCTCAGGTCACGATCTCACTGTCCGTGGGTTCGAGCCCCACGTCAGGCTCTGTCTTGACTGCTCAGAGCCTGGAGCCTGTTTCAGATTCTGTGTCTCCCTCTCTCTCTGACCCTCCCCCGTTCATGCTCTGTCTCCCTCTGTCTCAAAAATAAATAAATGTTAAAAAAAAAATTAAAAAAAAAAAAAAGAAAAGAAAAAGAAAAAAAATCAAATCATTAAAAATAGTACTCAACGTCAAGGGAGTATTTCCTCCCCGCCAATCTTACACCAGCCATTTCCTTTCCAAAGACTACGAGTAACACTTTTCTTTCCAGAGATAGTCTACATAAAACTAAGTATGATTATATAAATATTTATGCGCTGGCTTGATGTCAGGTCACTGTTCTTTAATCTCCTCATTTTAAAGTAATTAAGATTTATTTTGAGAAAGAATAATACATGCAACTTTGTGGAAAGTGAAAACATTGAAAATCACCACATTGTCACAACTAATGCTCCAATCTCTTCCTTACAGATACTACCACCTGCATTCTGTACACCATGTTGACCATGGAATACTAATAAACCATTTCACATATAACTAAATGTTTTCTTGTTCTTTTCTTAACCTACTGTAACTATTGACAGTTTGGGACAAAGTTGCATGTGGA
The DNA here is from genome assembly GCF_018350215.1 of Panthera leo. Lineage (NCBI taxonomy): Eukaryota > Metazoa > Chordata > Mammalia > Carnivora > Felidae > Panthera > Panthera leo. The sequence continues at coordinate 57,357,721 of NC_056682.1, forward strand.
AGGGCTGAGTCATCCATTTCAGGGCTAAGTATTTAATTCCTGGTGTGAGACATGACAGTTCTCTCTTTCTCTGCAGTAACTACCAACAGTGCCTGGGATGATGGCTGCGTTATCAGTCCTCACCTAATCCACATCACATGTGAAGTTCGAAGAAAAAGTAAGCCATTATTTTTCAGGCTATAGGAATTTGGGGATTGTTTTGTACACAGCAAAACACACAGCCCAGCCCGTTTTGGCTTAATACACATAATGTGTATTTTTTTTTTTCATTAAAAAAAAAATCCAGTTAGCTGAATGGCACTCTCTTCAAGTCTATTCTCTCCAACTTTCTTTTAATTAGTGTTAACATGATGTTTCTTTATCCACTCTTTTACTTTTAACCTATTTTGAAAAAAAAAATTATGTGATTTTCTCACAAGAAACATATAACAAACCTCCCCCCCCCCAAACTAACAATCCCTTCTTTTTTTTTTAAGTTTATTTATTTATTTTGAGAGGGGAACAGAAGGAGCATAGAGAGAGACAGAGACAGAGAGAGAGAGAGAGAGAGAGAGAGAGAGAGAGAGAGAACCCCAAGCAGTCTCCACATTATCAGCATGGAGCCCGACTCGGGGCTTAATCCCACAAACCATGAGATCATGACCTGAGCCAATACCAAGAGTGGGACATTTAACTGATTGAGCCACCCAGGCACCCAACTATCCCTTCTTTTTAATTGGGATAATTACATTTATATTTAGTTTGGTTATTAATATGTTCAAGTTTAAATCTACCAGTTTTCTCTTTGATTCCTATTTTTCTTATATGTTCTTTTTCTCACTCATTCTTTTTCTACCTCCTTTTTTTAAAACTGAACATATATTTTTTATGCAATTGATATTTGTTTTCCATCTACTACATATATTCTGTAATTCCAGTTTTCCTCCTTTGTGAGCTTCATAGTTTGAACTCATTTTTTTTTTAAGTTTAATTTATTTATTTTGAGAGGGAGGGGAAGGAGCAGAGAGTGTTTTTTCAGGATTTATCAGATCCCATAATATAGCATAGTACTGTTTGATTTATTACACTCTACCTCCGAGTAATATTATGCCACCTCACATATAGTGCAAGAACCTTACAATGGTATATTTGTTTCCTCTTTTGTGACCTTTTTGATATTATTGCCATGCCTTTGCCTGTAATTACTCTTACATATGTTATATATCCCAGAGCACATTTCTTTTTTACAAAGTCCATTATTTTTAAAACATTAACAACATTTCATTTTTACTATTTTCAGGAATCTTCATTCCATTGAGCAGATCTATATTTCCTTTTGGTATCATCTCCTGTTGTCTGAACAACTAGATTTCTCACACTGCAGGATTGGTGTAATCAATTCTTTCAAATTTTACATGGATGGAAGAATTTTACTTTTGCCTTAATATTTGAAATATATTTTCAACAGATAAACAATTTTAGGCTGATGGATTTTCTTTCATTACTTTAGAAATGTTACTCCCCTGTCTTCTGCCATGTGTGGTTTATAAGAAGCCAGCTATTAGCATTTTATTTGCTCCTTTATACTCAATATGCATTTTTCTGTGACTGTGTCTGTGACTTATCATTAATTTTGAGAAATTTGATTATAGTATGCATTTTATTTAAAAAAAATTAGTGTTTATTTATTTTTTTTTTTTTTGAGAGAGAGACAGACAGACAGAACACGAGCAGGGCAGAGAAAGGGAGACACAGAATCAGAAGCAGGTTCCAGGCTCCAAGCTGTCAGCACAGAGCCTCATATGGGGGCCGAACTCATGAACTGTGAGATCATGACCTGAGCCAAAGTCAGTGGCTTAACTGACTGAGCCACCCAGGCAGTGTATAGTATGCATGTTATAGTTTTCTTCACGTTTGTTTTGGGTTTCATTGAACTTCTTGGATCTGTGAGTTTGTAGCTTTCATCAAATGTGATACAATTGCCATTATTTTTCAAAAAATTTTAAATCTACCCATTCTTTATATTTGCTTTGGGACTCAAATTTCTCATTTTTTAGGCCACTTGAGGTTGTTTCACAGCTCACTTATGTTCTATTTTTACTTTATTTTTTTTCTCATTGTGTTTCATTTTGTGCAGTTTCTATTTCCATGCCTCAAATTTTTACATCTTTACTTCTGCTTATGTATTATTTGCCATTAATCTCATACTCACCCCTGACAATGACTCTTTCTTTGACCAAATCTAGGGGGGGCTTCTCTCAGCCCTCTTCTCAACTGGGCCTCCACCTTGACCTATAGAAACTGCAGACTCTCAGCACAAATGATTTTGTTAATCCCTCTCCCCCCCACCCCCAAGCACACCCATTAAAAGACTTCAACAAATTCTAACATAGTTTCTAACAGCTCAAGGCCACATTCATAGGATGTTCCTTCCTCACCTTAAAGTGACTGCCTGAGAAAACTCAAGGCTTCCAGAGAAATTTACTGTTTATTGCAGCCAACACCTGAAGGTAGGGCCCTGTCTCCCATTCTCTGTGAGAGGGTAGGAGGAGCCTAACTTTGATAAGTACCACTTAGCAAACTCAAATGGATTTTACTTGGACCAACACTTCCTTTCCATTTTTATAAATTTCCCGGCTCTGCTTAAGCCCCCACAGTTCCCATTCTCTCTTTAAAATGCCTAGTCACTTTTGTACAAATCCAAGCTGAGTTCAGTCCACATTGGACCCTCTTACCTATTGCAATAGTATATTACTATATATTACTATACTACTAAAATCTCTTCTGTTTTAACTAGTGTCCACTTTTTATTTTTGACACCATGTTCAGTCTTTCCTCCAGCTTCATGAACATGTGGAGTACATTTAAATCACTCTTTTATTGTCCTCTGTGGTAATTCTTGCTTAAGTATTTGCTGTGTGGGCCAGAACAGTCTTAAGATAGGGCTAACTTTTGCACCACTACTTAGGCAATGACATTCTGTTTAATCTAGGCCATTTGAATTAGGTGTTTCCACTCTATTTGATGGGAACACAAACTATTCCCAGTTGTGTCTTAGCCCAAAGGCTTTTTGCCTCTGCTTGTTTTCCCAAGCAATGCTCTCCCCAGCCTTGGATGGTTTCCTCACAGAGATATACTGATTCCTTATTCACCTGGAGCTTTGGCAAAAGACCATGGGCAAAACGAGAGCTCCCTCTCTTCAGCTTTGTCCTACCTGACACCTTGCCTAGTGAGTTCTAGTATCTGCAGAATCCAGATTTATCACCTCACCTCTGGGAGAACTTCAGGCTCCACCTGGATTTCACCTACCTGTGACACCACAGAGATACTAGCTCGAGAAGGTAAGATGGGGGCTATTATATGCTTCCCTTCATTTGTTTCCCTATTTCATGATTCAAGGTCCTGCACTGTATTTTTTCTAAGTCTGGTAAACTATTATATCAATTTTGTGCAATTCTTTTTTATATGCCAGAAGGTAAACATGGTACCTATTTTTCTATCTTACCTAGAAGCAAAAGTACCCCTCAACCCAATCTGAATTGAAATTGAAGCTTGTAATTTCCCTTTATTATATCCCCAAACCCCAAAATATTTGACAATAAACCCTCTAAAATACTTACTGAATCAATTAATAAATGAATCAAGGAATAAATAAATGTCCCATATGGAGAAAGATGAGATCATATTTCCCCCAAGTTTGTACACATGTAAATGTGCTGCTCTGCTGAAATCTTCAGTCTCCAAAGATGCTCCCATTGTCACACATACACATAGACAATTTGTTTCTAATTCATACACATTGTTCTTTTTCCTTACTGCGGGAGTTTTGTGATCATAAATTACATTCACCCTCTCATAAGTTGCACAATCTACTGTGGACTGGATTCTGGTTGTTTTCTGTCCCCAATCATTTGGCCGATTTTATTCTATTTTATGTAAGACATGACTTCCTAATTGTTGAATCAAATACCTATTTTTTTTTTTTTTTTTTTTTTAATTTTTAACGTTTATTTATTTTTGAGACAGAGAGAGACAGAGCATGAGCGGGGGGCGAGTCAGAGAGAGAGGGAGACACAGAATCGGAAGCAGGCTCCAGGCTCTGAGCTGTCAGCACAGAGCCCGACGCGGGGCTCGAACTCACAGACCGTGAGATCATGACCTGAGCTGAAGTCGGACGCTTACCCGACCAAGCCACCCAGGCGCCCCTCAAATACCTATTTTAATGCTTGTTCATGCTGATGTTGTTTGAGAAATCTGAAACTGTGAATCACCCCTCACCCCCCTTTTTAGGTTTTTATTTTAATCACCTGGTGCTCATCACAACAGGTGCTCTCTTTATCCCCTTCACCTCTTTCACCTATTCCCAGCTGCCCTCGCTTCAGGTAACCATCAGTTCTCTATAATTAAGAGTCTGTTTTTTTGTTTCTCTCTTTTTCCCTTTGTTTGTTTGTTTTGTTGCTTAAATGTCACATATTAGTGAAGTCATGTGGTATTTGTCTTTCTCTGACTTATTTCACTTAGCATTATACTCTCTAGCTCCCGCCATGAATCATTACCTGCTTGATAAAAAAATTCTGTTTCTTTGGCTCTTAATTTTCAGTGCTACCCTTTGTACAATGCTGACACACCACTCATTGGAATTGACTTTGCATTCTAATATGCTAAAAAAGCTAAAGCATGATTTTACTTCTCAATTTTCTTATTCTGTCCTCTTACCAATCTTTGTAGTGCTCTAAGATATAGTTCACAGATCTTATTTTCTAAGTTTTTTTTTTTAATCTATAATTACTCTTTCTAGGTAACTCCATATAAATCTAATGGCTTTTAGGAATCTGTGTACAATGATAATTCTGAAATTTAGATCTACATATTCCACCTTCTCAGTGAGTTCTGGAATTTTTTTATCTGATTTCCCACTAGACATTAAGAATTGGCCATCTAGTACACAGTAAAAAATACAGTATGTCAATTCTTCTCCAGTGCACATGGAACATTCTCCAGAATAGACCACATACTGGGGCACATATCAGCCCTCAGCAAATACAAAAATATCGAGATCATACCATGCATAGTTTCAGACCACAATGCTATGAAACTCGAAATCAACCACAAGAAAAAATTTGGAAAGGTAAAAAATACTTGGAGACTAAAGAACCTCCTACTAAAGAATGAATGGGCCAACCAAGAAGTTAAGGAGGAAATTACAAAGTATATGGAAGTCAATGAAGATGATAATACCACAACCCAAAACCTCTGGGACACAACAAAGGCAGTCATAAGAGGAAAGTATATAGCAATCCGGGCCTTCCTAAAGAAGGAAGAAAGATCTCAGATACAAACCTAACCTTATGCCTTAAAGAACTGGAAAAAGAATAACAAATAAAACCCAAAACCAGCAGAAGTCAGGAAATAATAAAGATTAGAGCAAGAATTAATGCTATTGAAACCAAACAGTAGAACAGATCAATGAAACCAGAAGCTAGTTCTTTGAAAGAATTAACAAAATTGATAAACCACTATCCAGTTTGATCAAAAAGAAAAAGAAAGGACCCAAATAAATCAAGAATGAAAGAGGAGAGCAGAAACACAGCAGAAACAAAACAATAAGAAAATATTATGAGCAATTATATGCCAATAAAACAATAAAAACAATAATAAGAGAATATTATGAATAGTTATATGCCAATAAAATGGGTAATCTGGAAGAAATGGGCAAATTCCTAGAAACATATACACTACCAAAACTGAAATGGGAAGAAATAGAAAATTTGAACAGACCCATAAACAGTAAAGAAATTGAAATAGTAATAAAAAATCTGCCAAAAAGCAAGAGCCCAGGGCCAGATGACTTTCCAGGGGAATTCTACCAAACATTTAAGGAAGAGTTAACACCTATTCCTTTGAAGCTGTTCCAAAAAATAGAAATGGAAGGAAAACTTCCAAACTTTCCTCAACTTTCTATGATGACAGCATTACCTGGATTCCAAAACCAGACAGAGACCCCACTAAAAAGGAGAACTATAGCCCAGTTTCCCTGATGAACATGGATGCAAAAATCCTCAACAAGATATTAGCCAACTGGATCCAACAATACATTAAAAAAATTATTCACCACGACCAAGTGGGATTTATACCTGGGATGCAGGCCTGGTTCAATATCCAAAAAACAATTAACGTGATTCATCAAGTCAATAAAAGAAAGGACAAGAACCATATGATCCTCTCGATAGATGCAGAGAAAGTATTTGACAAAATACAGCATCCTTTCATGACAAAAACCCTCAAGAAAGTAGGGATAGAAGGATCATACCTCGACATCATAAAAGCCATATATGAATGACCCAATGCTAATATCATCCTCAATGGGAAAAAAACTGAGAGCTTTTCCCTTAAGGTCGGGAACAAGACAGGAATGTCCACTCTCGCCGCTGTTATTCAACATAGTATTGGAAGTCTTAGCCTCTGCAATCAGACAACACAAAGAAATAAAAGGCATCCAAATCATCCAGGAGAGGGTCAAACACTCACTCTTCGCAGATGGCATGATACTCTAAATGGAATACCTAAAATATCCCACCAAAAAAACTGCTAGAGCTGATTCATGAATTCAGCAAAGTTGTAGGATATAAAATCAATGCATAGAAATCGGTTGCATTCCTATTCACCAATAATGAAACAACAGAAGGAGAAATCAAGGAATTCATCCCATTTACAGTTGCATAACAAACCATAAAATACCTAGGAATAAATCTAACCAATGAGGTAAAATATCTATACACTGAAAACTATAGAAAGATTATGAAAGAAATTGAAGAAGACATTAAAAAATGGATAAAAGATTCCATGCTCCTGGATAGGAAGAACAAATATTGTTAAAATGTCAATACTACCCGAAGCAATCTACATATTCAATGCAATCCCTATCAAAATAACACTAGCATTCTTCACAGAGCTAGAACAAATAATCCTACAATTTGTATGGAACCAGAAAAGACCCCAAATAGCCAAAGCAATCCTGAAAAAGAAAAACAAAGCAGGAGGCATCACAATCCCAGACTTCAAGCTATAGTACAAAGCTGCAATTTTCTAGACAGTATGGTACTGGCACAAGAACAGACACTCAGATCAATGGGACAGAATAGAGAACCCAGAAATGGACCCACAAACGTATGGCAAACTAACCTTTGACAAAGCCGGAAAGAATATCCAGTGCAATAAAGACAGTCTTTTCAGCAAGTGGTGCTGGGAAACCTGGAAAGCGACATGAAGAATGAAACTGGACCACTTTCTTACACCATACACAAAATAAACTCAAAATGGATGAAGGACCTAAATGTAAGACAGGAAGCCATCAAAATCCTCGAGGAGAAAGCAGGCAAAAACCTCTTTGATCTTGGCCACAGCAACTTCTTACTCAACACGTCTCTGGAGGCAAGGGAAACAAAAGCAAAAATGAACTACTGGGACCTCATCAAAATAAAAAGCTTCTGCGCAGCAAAGGAAACAATCAGCAAAACTAAAAGGCAACCATCAGAATGGGGAAGATATTTGCAAACAACATATCAGATAAAGGGTTAGTATCCAAAATCTATAAAGAACTTATCAAACTCAACACCCAAAAAACAAATAATCCAGTGAAGAAATGGGCAAAAGACAGAAATAGACACTTCTCCAAAGAAGACATCCAGATGGCCAACCAACACATGAAAAAATGCTCAACATCACTCATCATCAGGGAAATACAAATCAAAACCACAATGAGATACCACCTTACACCTCTCAGAATGGCTAACACTAACAACTCAGACAACAACAGATGTTGGTGAGGATGTGGAGAAAGAGGATCTCTTTTGCATTGTTGGTGGGAATGCAAGCTGGTGCAGCCACTCTGGAAAACAGTATGGAGGTTCCTCAAAAAATGAAGAATAGAACTACCCAATGACCCAGCAATTGCAGTACTAGGTATTTATCCATGGGATACAGGTGTGCTGTTTCGAAGGGACACATGCACCCCCATGTTTATAGCAGCACTATCAACAATAGCCAAAGTATGGAAAGAGCCCAAATGTCCATCGATGGATGAATGGATAAAGAAGATGTGGTATATACATACAATGGAGTATTATTGGCAATCAAAAAGAATGAAATCTTTCCATTTGCAACTACGTGGATGGAACTGGAGATTATTTTGCTAAGCAAAATTAGTCAAAGAAAGACAAATATCATATGACTTCAGTCATATGAGGAATTTAAGATACTAAACAGATGAATGTAAGGGAAGGGAAACAAAAAGAATATAAAAACACCGAGGGGGACAAAACAAAAGAGACTCTTGAATTTGGAGAACAAACAGAGGGTTACTAGAAGGGTTGTGGGAGGGGGGGATTGGCTAAATGGGTAAGGGGCAGTAAGGAATCTATTCCTGAAATCATTTTTGCACTATATGCTAGCTAATTTTGATGTAAATTAAAAAAAAATGTAAAAAGAATAAAAAAATATTGGAAAACAAAAAGACAGTATCAGATTCCATCCATCTGTAAATTTAAAAAATTTACTAACCCAGTAAAATTTTTGAACAAAGTATAGCTTTTATTTTTATGAATCCTTTTATTTCATAGCTCATATTCTATTAATAAACAAGGTTTAAAAATAAATTTCAGCGGCACCTTGGTGGCTTAGTGAGGTTAAACGTCTAACTTCAGCTGAGGTCATGATCTCTTGGTTCATGGATTCGAGCCCTGCATCTGGCTCTGTTCTGACAGCTCAGAGTCTGGAGCCTGCTTTGGATCCTCTGTCTCCCTCTCTCTCTGCCCTTCCCCTGCTCATGCCTTTTCTTTCTCTCTCTCTCTCAAAAAAAAAACAACATTAGAAAATAATAAAATAAATAAATTTCAAATCTGTCCACTTCTCAGAATCTGAAATCTAACACTCTTCCAGGAAATCATTTTCCACCTAGATTATCACAACTCCTCTCTAATGATTCTTTTCCTTTTATTCCTAATTTATGCTTTTTAAAAATATCCTCTACATAGCAAAGAGTAATGAACCTTGTATTTAACTTCTAAATTGGGGGTGCTTGGGTGGTTCAGTCTGTTAAGTGTCCAACTTCAGCTCACGTCATAATCTCATGGTTAATGGGTTCAAGCCCCACATCAAGCTCAGTGCTGACAGCTCAGAGCCTGAAGCCTGCTTCAGATTCTGTGTCTCCCTCTCTGCTCCTTTCCCGCTCAGTCTGTCTCTCTCTCAAAAATAAAATAAACATTAAAAAATTACCTTGTAAATTGGATTATATTACTCTCCTCAAAATCATCCAATAGATTTTTTATTGCATATTTGATTTAGTTTTTGTAAAGTGTATTAGTTTTCTAGCACTTTGGTAAGAAATTACCGCAAACTTCTAGCTTCCAGAAATGTGAGGCGATGCATTTCTGTAGCTTAAACAACAGAAATGCATCGCCTCACATTTCTGGAAGCTAGAAGACTGAAATTAAGGTGTTAGCAGGGTTGGTTCCTTCTGAAAGCTCTGAGGGAAGAATAGGTTCCAGGCCTCTTTCCTTGGCTTATTCATTGATGGCCATCTTCTCCCTGTATCCCTTCACATCATCTTCCTTAGATGTGTCCAAATTCCTTTTTTATAAGGACAACAGTCATGTTGAAATAATTAGGGCCCACCTTAATGAATCAACTTCAACTTGATTACCTTTGTAATGACCCATCTCCAAATAAGGTCACCTTCTGAGGTGACCATATATATATATATGGTATTACACAAACTTCTCCTTGCCTATCTCACTAAATTCTTGCTCTTCCTTTCTCTCCCCTTCTTACTCTGTTTTAGACATAATGAACTTTGTTGCTGCTGCCTCTATTGTTTTTCATACCAGGGAGTTCATTTCCATTTCATTATCTTACATACAATATTTACTTTTCCAGGAATACTTGATTCCCATATCTTTACTTTGTTATTGCAGTTAGGTTCCTGACCAAACATCTCTTCTTCAGGTATACCTCTCATGATGCTGTAACCTAAGGAGTTCCCTTATCATTTTCTATCTCCCTTCACTACTTTATTCATTGTTAGGGTTGTTATGTCTATCTGATGTGACATGTGTTATTTATTTATGTTTCTCTTAACCCACTAAAACATAACTCCATGGTAAAAGGTCTGTACATTTTATGTGTTTTGTATTGTACTTTTTATAATCCCAGAGATGAAAACAGCTCCTGGTACATGTATGTGGCATTCGTTCATTCACTTATTTATTCTCAAGAAATTCAAAACACAAAAAACTTTGTTCTCAGTTTTAATAATAAGTTGGCTTCAGATCTGAAATTGAGATACCATTTTTATTACACCAAATTGGCAATATTAATGGTAATTCTCAGTGCTGGCGATAGTTTTGTAGATGGGAACTCTACTGGACTTTATGCTAAGGTGGACATTTTGGTGATATAGTCCCTCCCCACCGTATTCATGAGGGATATATTCCAAGACCCCCAGTGGATATCTGAAACTACACAGATTACCAAACCCTATTTATACTATGTTTTTCCTATACATACATACCTATGATAAAGTTAAATTTATAAATTAGGTATAGTGAGATATTAATAATAGTTAATAATAAAATAGAACAGGATAGCAACATTCTATAATAAAAGTTACATATATGTGAGGGATCTCTCTCTTGGTTGGCGCATTTAGTCCATTTACATTCAGTGTTATTATAGAAAGATATGGGTTTAGAGGCATTGTGATGTCCATAGGTTTCATGCTTGTAGCGATGTCTCTGGTACTTTGTATCACAGGTTCCCCCTTAGGATCTCTTGTAGTGCTGGTTTAGTGGTCACGAATTCCTTCAGTTTTTGTTTGTTTGGGAAGACCTTTATCTCTCCTTCCATTCTAAATGACAGACTTGCTGGATAGAGGATTCTTGGTTTTTTTTTTTTCTGTTCATCATATTGAAGATCTCCTGCCATTCCTTTCTGGCCTGCCAAGTTTCAGTAGAGAGATGGGTCAAGAGTCTTATAGGTCTCCCTTTATATGTTAGAGCACATTTATCTCTAGCTGCTTTCAGAATTTTCTCTTTATCCTTGTATTTTGCCAGTTTCACTATGATATGTCATGCAGAAGATCGATTTAAGTTACCTCTGAAGGGAGTTCTCTGTGCCTCTTGGATTTCAGTGCCTGTTTCCTTCCCCAGATCAGGGAAGTTCTCAGCTATTATTTCTTCAAGTACACCTTCAGCACCTTTCCCTCTCTCTTCCTCCTCTGGAATACCAATTATGTGTAGATTATTTCTCTTTAGTGCATCACTTAGTTCTCTAATTTTCCCCTCATACTCCTGGATTTTTTTTTATCTCTCTTTTTCTCAGCTTCTTCTTTTTCCATAATTTTATCTTCTAGTTCACCTATTCTCTCCTCTGCCTCTTCAATCTGAGCCGTAGTTGTCTCCATTTTATTTTGCAACTCGTTGATAGCATTTTTAGCTCCTCCTGGCTGTTCCTTAGTCCCTTGATCTCTGTAGCAAGAGATTCTCTGCTGTCCTTTATACTGTTTTCAAGCCCAGCGATTAATTTTATGACTATTATGCTAAATTCACTTTCTGTTATATTGTTTAAATCCTTTTTGATCAGTTCGTTAGCTGTTGTTATTTCCTGGACTTTTTTCTGAGGGGAATTCTTCTGCTTCGTCATTTTGGATAGTCCCTGGAGTGGTGCGGAACTGCAGGGCACTTCCCCTGTGCTGTCTTGAATAACTTGCGTTGGTGGGCGGGGCCACAGTCAGACCTGATGTCTGCCCCCAGCCCACCGCTGGGGCCACAGTCAGACTGGTGTGTGCCTTCTCTTCCCCTCTCCTAGGGCGGGAATCACTGTGGGGTGGCGTGGCCCATCTGGGCTACTTGCACACTGCCAGGCTTGTGGTGCTGGGGATCTGGTGTATTAGCTGGGGTGGATCAGCAAGGTGCACGGGGGGGGGGGGGGGGCAGAGGGGCAGGCTCAGCTCGCTTTTCCTTCAGAGATCTGCTTCGGGAGGGGCCCTGCGGCACCAGGAGGGAGTCAGACCCGCTGGAGGGACGGATCCGCAGAAGCACAGTGTTGGGTGTTTGTGTGGTGCAAGCAAGTTCCCTGGCAGGAACCGGTTCCCTTTGGGATTTTGGATGGGGGATGGGCGAGGGAGATGGCGCTGGAGAGCACCTTTGTTCCCTGCCAAGCTGAGCTCTGTCGTCCAGGGCTCAACAACTCTCCCTCCCGTTGTCCTCCAGCCCTCCTGTTCTCTGAGCAGAGCTGTTTGCTTATAACCTTCCAGATGTCAAGTCCCGCTTGCTGTCTGAACACACTCCCTCCAGCCCCTCCACTTTTGCAAGCCAGACTGGGGGCTCTGCTTGGCCGGCAGGCCGCCCCTCCGCCCCGGCTCCCTCCCGCCAGTCCATGGAGCACGGACGCCTCTCTGCCCTTCCTACCCTCTTCCTTGGGCCTCTCGTCTGTGCTTGGCTCCTGAGACTCCATTCTCCTAGTCTTCTGGTGGTTTTCTGGGTTATTTAGGCAGGTGTAGGTAGAATCTAAGTGATCAGCAGGACCCACGTTGAGCCCAGCATCCTCCTACCCCGCCATCTTCCCAGGATCCGATCTCTCTCTTAACATTCCTTATTACATTGTGGCCACCCTTCTTGTGATGATGTGAGATGACAAAATGTCTTCATGATGAAGTGAGGTGAATGACATAGCACTGTGACATAATCTTAGGCTACTACTGATCTATTGACCATACATCAGAAGGAGGATCATTTGCTTCTGGACTGTACGTGACTGTGGGTAACTGAAACTGCAGATAAGGAGGGACCACTGTGCCCATTTAGAAACATGAGAATGTTTACAGCTTTGCACTTAGTCATTTTAGAGTTAATCATATATCATGAGTAAATAACAAAGTCTGCAGAAACAGATGTAGGTCCACAATTAATTCAACACTTTTAATTCTAGTCATAACAAAGCTTGAAACAAATCTAAAAGACTAAAGGGTTTCAATTATAACTGTATACAGTTGTATACAATAAACACCCCTTCTGCATTGCCATAAGCAAGTGGAAACTTAATTTTTCTAACTTAACTAGACGTCCAAAGGGAAGCACTTCAACAATCTCATAAGGGACCAAAGCTACTTGTGTATTCCTGCTATTCCATCCTTAGTACCTTGACTATCATTATTATGTTAGTTACAACATGTTTGCTAATGGCTGTCTCCCCCAGGAGTTGAATCATTGTTATAGGAAAGAAAAGAAAGCAAGAAAGAAAAGCTTTTTCCATCAAGAAAGCAAAGATTTCTCAGAAACCTTCAGTTTACTCAGTATTTTGTCATATATCCACACCTAGAATGTCTGGGAAACACTAGAGGCACACAACTTTGAGAAATTCATAGGGTACATGCATGGATACTTTATGGGCAATGATCATTTTTTTGGTTGACACTGAGAAACAGATTTTGAAAAGTGGAATTGTGTACAAGAAATAGTGATATTGCCTTCAGGTTTGATATCTGTATGGATAGAGTGGTGAGAAAGCAGAACTGAGAGGGTTTTATTTTTTGAACTGTGGTGCAGTCATAACAGAGGTATGAGTTTGTTCTATACTCAGTTCTAGAGCTGGCATAATCCCTTTGAATTGTGCCATATCAAGGGGCTGGTACTTATACTCCATATTAAACAGTCATTAGATGAAAACTGCCCCCAGGAAAATTGAATTTTGATGAAGCAAGTCTCTTGAGTTGAAGGTACCATCCAGACAGGAGCACAGCTAAGAGCATTCAGTCATTAACATGGGCAGATATGGGGAACTAAGTGCTTAGTCATGAGGGAGTGGTCTGTTTGGGACACCACAGATCTACTTTGCTAAACAAATTATGAATATTCAAATAGGAAAATGCAGACTTCAATACAATATTTTTGAAGAATTTTAAATGGCATAGAGAAATGCACAAAAAAGTAAAGACACTCTTATAAAACTATATGTGGTATGATTACCAATGTACATTATGTTTGTGTATCTGTGTGCTTGAGAATAAGAGATTGAACACTGCCAATATCCATGCTCTGAAATCTTTACCAATATGCATGTTTATCTACATTTAACAACAGTGATTTGAAATTCACACATATAAGTACTTTGGTTGCCATAAAATGGAATTTCATTGGCTCCAGAAGAGACTTGTATATATTTGATATACTTTATTATCTCCCTGCTCTTTGTCTTTTTGTAAATATTTATTTATTTTTGAGAAAGAGAAAGAGACAGAGAGAGAGAGAATGAGCAGGGGGAGGGCAGAGAGAGAGGGGGACAGAGGATCCTAACCAGGCTCCATGCTTTCAGCAGAGAGCCCAATGTGGGGCTCAAATTCACAAACCGTGAGATCATGACCTGAGCCAAAGTCAGACACTTAACCAACGGAGCCACCCAGGCACCCCTGGATTCAGTGTCTTTATAATTGCAATGACATATGAATGATTCCTGGTTTAAAAATCATTATCTTTCGCAGAGAAGAACCAAAATAAATATCTAATTTTCATTGTACTATTATATAATATATAATATCATTTGACTGTTTTAACCTGTTCCTTTTTTGCTATATACTTCTAGTTGAGAATACTTAAAAAATATTTCTGTGATATAGAATTTTGTAATCCTCAATTATGTACTTATTTTAGCAGCCTGGCCCTACATGCCTGTTTAACTCTTCATTGTTTGTTCTTGGTGGTGAGATCCTTTTTATCTCCTGTAAGCATTTAATAAACAAACAAAAGCCCATTGCAGAACTTTCTGGAGTATCCATATTGATTTATTCTTCTCGTTGGGACCAATTATGACTGCATTGCCAGAATATATTTCGAAGTCTTCCTAGCTCTACTAAACTGTTTTATGTATTTATTTTTGTAATCTCTGATCATATATATGTTCCAAATGTTGGTACATGCCTATATCGTTATCATTGCTGCATATCTTTTCTTTTCTCTGGAGCAAAAGATCCTTCTCCATGGTTCTACTTTCAAAGATATTCATTTTGAATAATGGATTTTCCTTCTGTTATGTGAGGTTATCTTCCTATATTCCCTATTCTATTGATCAAACTGTATCCTTTCTTTAAGTTATATATTTCTAATACCCTTTCTACCAAACATTGGTGCGAGATCTATTATATTAAACCGTGTGATTTATTGCTCACTAACCCATACTTGTGCATTACAGGTAGATAGGAAGACTTTAAAGAGGTCTCATGCTCTTCCCACTAATTTTATAAACTACAAGAAACTTCAATTATTTAATTTTGTCAAAGAAATTGAATTAGTTGGGATTCAGTTTGGCTTCAATGACTACTAGAAAGCTATGGAGTAACAGTGGCTCAGATAAGATACAAGTTTATTTCTTTCCATTCTAAAAGAACCATAAGGTAGGCAGTAAGGAATGTGGTTATCTTGCCATTGTTCTAGTCTTGGTACCATGCTGTTGTCCTATGTGAGAGCTCAAGTAAGTCATCTCCACTTTCCAGGGAGGTGACATGAAGGTAGAAGGATGAAAAAAATCTATCTTTCTATTAAATTCTAGTTTAAATCAGTATGGTACAGATCCAGAAAGCTGCATGGATCAAATATATCATTAGTGGGGGCACCTGGGTGGCTCACTCGGGTGAGCGTCCAACTTTGTCTCAGGTCATGATCTCAGGGCTCATGGGTTCAAGCCCCGCCTCAGGCTCTGTGCTGACGGCTCAGAGCCTGGAGCCTTCTTCAGATTCTGTGTCTCCCTGTCTCTCTGCCCCTCCCCCACTCACATTCTGTCTCTATCTCTCAAAAATAAATAAACATTAAAAATATATACATATAGGGGCACCTGGGTGGCTCAGTTGGTTAAGCGTCCGACTTCGGCCCAGGGCATGATCTCACAGTTGGTGGGATTGAGCCTGGCGTCAGGCTCTGTGCTGACAGCTCAGAGCTTAGAGCCTGCTTCTAATTCTGTGTCTCCTCCTCTCTCTGCCCCTCCCATGCTCATGCTCTGTCTCTCTCTGTCTCTCAATAATAAATAGACGTTAAAAATTTAAAAATATATATATATATATACATACATATATCATTAATGAACTGCCATAAGACATTGTAACTACAAGCTAAATTAAGAGATGTAATCTTGCCAACACCACAGAAGCCCTTTCCTTGAAAACTCTAAATCATAACTCTCTCTCCCTTTCTAAGAGTGATCACATCTGAATTTTATTGTAAAACTTCCTTATTTTTCCATAGAGGTTTATCACTTAAATGAATACTGCTAAGCTCATCATAATTTACTTTTTCATAATGTCATATTAGTTTCTTTTAACCTGTGTAATTTATTCCATTCTTATTTTTAATGTTTTGCTTGCAATGTGTTTGTTGAAGAGCCCTGATGACGTCTTGTAATGTATCTTATACATATAATTTTGCCAATTGCATTTAACTTATATAGTTTAACATGTTCATCTGTCCTGAGTTACATATAAATTGTTATTTTAATCTAGAGACTGAGTCTGATTCAGAAATGATGGTTTACCACAATTGGCAAGGAGGTGATGCGTTCCTTAGGAAGCACACAGTGGTCATTGATGCTTGAAGCATATGGTTAAATTAACTTATTAGGAGTTGCAAATGGTGATATGACAATTCCATTATTTTACCTTTATTTTTTTTCTGGAATACTTCTATAAAGAGAAATTGTATCTCATCCACTATTTGATTATTCAGAGGTAAAATCCGAATCTAAGAGACAAGATAAATGCTAAATAATTTTATTTACTAGTCTTAAAAAATGTTTGTTTATGTAGCATAATACAGAGGTAACAATTTGGTATTATTTTGAGGGTTGAGTGGGTATCAATGTTAACTAATGAATTAAAACATATTTGACTCGTTTTTGATGCTCACATTTTCTACTCTTTGGCCAATGGGAACTCTTACAGTTGCTTCTCAAATCCTGTGGGCCTTTAGCAAATATTACATGATAGTTTCCATTCTTTTTTTTTTTTTAATTGTTTACATTTCTTTATTTTTGAGGGAGAGAGAGAGACACAGCACAAATGGGGGAGGGGAACAGAGAGAAGGAGACAGAATCCAAAGCAGGCTCCAGGCTCCAGGCTCCAAGCTGTCAGCACAGAGCCCAATGCAGGGCTTGAACTCACAAACTGTGAGATCATGACCTGAGCCGAAGTCGGACGCTTAACCGACTGAGCCACCCAGGCACCCCTAGTTTCCATTCTATTCCCAAATGATTCAGATTGTCTTGTATATCCCTTGCTTTATTCTTAAAATCAGTCATTTTCCCCCAAGAAACCCTGATTTTCTTTAGTGGAAGTTGAATTACAATATCGGTATAAGGCTTCTATGGATTGATGTCTACTGGATTGTTTACAATTCTAGGCCTTTGTAGTGGAATCTCATGAAAACAAAATTTTATGTTCATTTAAAGTTCATTACTATAGGGTATTTCCTTAATTTCTTAAATCTTCAATCTGTATATATATTGTTTTAATTACAAACAGAGTATCTGGTTTTGAAAGAACATTATAGAGGTAATTGGAATACCACATAATTACTCTTAGGTTTTATATCATATTGCAGGCAAATGATTTTCAGATAGCAATACTTTCATAAACATCAATAATTTGATTACTGACCTATATTCTTCTCATTGTCACTTCAGTTTCTTAGTTCTACATTGTCAGAGGAGATAGCTAAATATACCCTTCCTAGTATAACTCAGGTAATCTTAGTTCTATGTGTAAATGTATATATTTGATGTTCACCACCAGTCTTTTTTTTTTTTTTTTTTTAAGGTTTATTCATTTATTTTGAGAGGGAGGGCAGAAAGAGAGGAAAGAGAGCATCCCAAGCAGGCTTCATGCTCTCAGCACAGAGCCAGATGTGGGGCTCAGTTCCACAAACTGTGAGATCATGACCTGAGCTGAAATCAAGGGTCAGTGTCTTAACCAACTGAGCAACCCAGGCGCCCCTACCACCAGTCTTTATGTTAATGTATTTTCAGTTGTTCTGAATGTCTGATGTCCAGTATGAAAACATTTGTATTATAAAACTAAATTCATAGACACAATATTTCCTGGGTTCTTGCCCAATGAAAATTGACCTTTAGACTTTAGACTTCAAAATCTGTTTGACTGTTTTAAATCCTTGATTTTTAAATCTTTCCTTGATTATCTTAAATGTGTTATGTCATATTCTTCTGACCAAAAGCTTTGTTTACAAAGGGATTAATGGCAAACTGATTTTATGTCCTTTATTAGTGACTTGGTTTTCCTATCTGTATAATGAAAGGATTTAGGATTTATTCTTATACTCTTCAATACTAAACAATTTTGCCAGAATTAATTTCAGTATTGAGTACTTCAGGAAGATTTCCCCCTTTAACATAGTGCACCCTTTCAAAATGTGGTATATGTAATATGTATGCATATATGTATGTATCTATTTATGTGTAAGCTATCCCTGAATTGTAGTTTATAGTGTTCCTTCTTTTCATTTGCTTCATTATTTAAAAAATAATCTGGTTATATATCTATTAAAACTTTTTTGTTTATCATCTTCTGTCACTCTTGAAGCTTCTATTTAAAATTCACCTACTGGGGGCCCGGGGTGGCTCAGCTGGTTAAGCATCTGACTCTTGATCTCAGCTCAGGTCATGATGTTATAGTTCATGAGATGGAGCCCTGCATCAGGCTCTGTACTGATGTGGAGCCTGCTTGGGATTCTCTCCCTCCCCCTCTCTCTGCCCTTCTCCCAGCCCCCTCTTTCAAAATAAATATATAAACTTTAGAAAATAAAATAAAATTCACCTACTTTTCACCTTCTGTTAATCTGCATAATTATCATTTCAGAAATGATTTTTTTCCTGTATTTCTAATTGTTTCCTGAAATTTAATAAAACATTTTTGGTGTTTCTTTTCATTTTATTTTTTGTAATATTTTCTTAATACTTTAAATCTCACTTTGAGGTACTAGATTATTATTTCCATCTATTTTATGCACATATTTTTCTGGATTATTTCATTTTATTTTTTTTTAAGTTTTATTTATTTATTTTTGAAAGAGAGAGAGAGAGAATGAACTTGCAGGAGAGGGGAAGAGAGAAAGGTGGATAGAAAGAGGATCCCAAGCAGGTTCTGCACTCTCAGCACAGAGCCAGAAGTGGGGCTTGAGGTCATTAGCCATGAGATCATGACCTGAGCCAAAATCCAGAGTCAGACATTTAACTGAACCAGCCAGGCACCCTTGGAATGATTTCATTTTATATAGGAATTCTATTATAATGTTTTCTTCTTATGAGTACTTTGTGTGGGAGTTTTACTTGATAGTTTTGTTTCTTCATTGTTTTTGAACTAAGTTTTTCTGAATAAGGACTTTCATCCCTCCCTCCCTCCTTCTTCACTCCCTCCCTTCCTTCCTTTCTTTCTTTCGTTTCCCCTTCCTTCCTTCCTTCCTTCCTTCCTTCCTTCCTTCCTTCCTCCAGAGTTCCTTCTTCTGTGTCTTTTGTAAAGTCCAAAAGTATGGTGGTGACTTCTAATTTCAGTTTGAACATGTAAAGTATTTGGGTGCCATTATTCCTGATACTCCCATTTTTGCCATAAGAAAAAGGAACAAACTAAATTTCAGTGACTTTTTTTGGATATGTCAAAGTACTGAGGTCATAGGGCAAAATTTCAGCATGAAATCTGGGGAAACAGGTGCATCCAGAAATCTGCTAACCTAGATCAGGAGTCACTAGAGCCATAAAATGGTAGAAACATTTATATTGTTTATCAACAATAACAAAATTATGGAAAGAGCCATCAACTGGACAATATCTACTGGATAAATATCCATTGTCCATCAACTGATGAATGGATAAAGAAGAGGTGGGGGGCGCCTGGGTGGCTCAGTCGTTTAAGCGGCCGACTTCGGCTCAGGTCGTGATCTCGCGGTCCGTGAGTTCGAGCCCCGCGTCGGGATCCGTGCTGACAGCTCAGAGCCTGGAGCCTGCTTCAGATTCTGTGTCTCCCTCTCTCTGACCCTCCCCCATTCATGCTCTGTCTCTCTCTGTCTCAAAAATAAATAAAAAACGTTAAAAAAAAAAAAAGAGGTGGAATACTACTTAGTGATCAAAAAGAATGAAATCTTGCCACTTGCAACAACATGGATGGAACCAGGGTATTATGCTAAAGCGAAGTAAAGTCAGACAGAGAAAAAAATACCATATGGTTTCACTCATCTGTGGAATTTAAGAAACAAAATGGATGAACATAGGGGAAGGGAAGCAAGATAAAAGACAGAGAGGGAGGCAAACCATACGAGACTCTTAAATACAGAGAACAAATGAAGGTTGCTGGAGGTGAGATAGGTTGGGGGATGGGTTTAATGGGTGATGGGCATTGAGGAAAGTACTTTTGGCATGAGCACTGGGTGTCATATGTAAGAGATGAATCACTGGACTCTACACCTGAAACCAAGACTACTCTGTATATTAACTAACTTGAATTTAAATTAAAAAAAAAATGGTAGAAACTTAAGTACTCATGTTGGTGAATTGCTGAAGGCTGAGTGAACCTAGTATGGTAACTAGGATGAGAACAAGAGACCCTTGGGAGCTGCAATGTTAGCTACAGACCCTATAGTTTCACGAACTTTCCCTCCAAGACATTCATCAAGTTTTCATGATGGGGATCTGAGAAAGATTCCCTCCTGTCTCTGGCGTGGGGAAAGAGTAGCCATAATACAATACTCCTGGAGTATTCTCCATTAAAAAAAAAAAAAAAAGCCTTATTCTGGAGAGTAAAGGATTTGACAGAGCCTTATCTATTGATAAGTGAAACCCTCCCCACTGTAGCCCTCCTCACACTGTCTGACTTACCTAAGAGAAAAATTGAAAAACAACACCACAGTCACCAGAGGTCAAGGCTTTAAGGTTTGGAAATGCTATAGCCAGGGAAGGGAATAGGAGGCAGGAAGAAAAACTGGTTGCTTGGTTTAGATCTTCTATATCCTTTCTCCAGAAAATTCTCCTGCTTCAATCAGGCTTTCTCTACTGTGAGTTGGCCAACTCTAGGCTGGTATTGCTAAAGGGTCAGACCTTTCTTCCTCTTTTGAAAGCTGGTTGGTCAGAACAAAGCATGGCATCTCCATTGCTTTCCTCTAAGCAGTAAATTTGACACAGCATGCTCAGATCCTTAGAGTAAGGCAGGTGGACTGCAGTTTTTTGGCTCTAACATTAAAGTTCCCAATGTCTAGTTATTTGTATTAATCCATAAAACATAAATAAAGAATCAAACTTGGAGAAGCAAATTAGAAGCAGGATAAAGAAGCTTCTTGCATGGTCAGGATGAGAAACATTAAATTTTTTGTCCCTTTGCTGCATATTATGTAATACAAATATATATAAAGCATCCATGTATACCACTTGATTTTTAAAAATTTTTTTCAATGTTTATTTATTTTTGAGAGACACAGAGACAGAGCTTGAGCAGGGGAGGGGTAGAGAGAGAGGGAGACACAGAATCTGAAGCAGGCTCCAGACTGAGCTGTCAGCACAGAGCCTGACGCGGGGCTCGAACCCACGAACTGTAAGATCATGACCTGAGCTGAAGTTGGACGCCCAACCAACTAAGCCACCCAGGCACTCCTATACCACTTGATTTTTAACTTTCATGGCCTTGTGACTCAAAAAAATTGAGGTCCTAAAGTCCACGATAAGGAGCCATAACAAAGACAGGATTCAAATATAGGAAAAAGACTTCCTGTATCCAAGAATTTTAGACATTACAAAGTTGAACATTGTTTGCTACTATTATTGAATTTCTCACTATACTTGCCAGAGGGGTCTTTAAATGGATAAATTATATACCATATATCATATGCTTAAATACCATACATACGATAGAGCATAAGTACGTATGGTACAAGGTTCTAATTTGACATTTAAATATATGTAGTATTACTAGGGTGCCCTAATTATGTTTTTTTTTTCTTTTTTAATGTTGTTTTGAGTAGCCATCAGAGAACACTAGGGAATAGTGGAGGGAATAACCTTGAATTCATGTGGTTTTCCAAATTTATACTGAATTTAGCACTCAGTGCAAGAAAAATGATTTTCAGTTGAAACAGAAATTGAAAGTTTTTTGTATAACAACAACAAAAAAACACTTTTTCTAGGATTTTTCCCCTTATTTTTTCCTAATTTCTCTATTTCCCTTTATTTATAATACTGGTTTCAATGCTAGACAACTAGCATTGAATGGCACCCTAGTGAAAATAAACAAAATATTTTGCCCTCATTTATCTTTGAAGTTTTGCAAAAGCCTTTGGTGGCATTAGCAACTAAGTTTATAAAAACATAACTTCACTGAATAAAAATTCTAAGGTTTGGGGTTTGCTTATTTTCTAAAGTTCATCACTGAGGGTTTCTAGTATTTGATATTGTATGTACCCTAATAATTATTTGGAATCTTTAAAATGGAGGTCTATTTGAGACTTAACATTGAATTAATGCAAAGTTAGCTATCCATAAAGAACAACAGGCAAACCCATGGTCGTCCTCACTGCAGTAATCCTAATTCTAACCATATATTCAGAATTTCTCCAACTAAAAAACTGAGTAAAACAAGGGAGCAAAAGAGACCAAGGTCTTTTTTACTCACAAAGGAAAAGTTTTGATCTCAGAATTTACTTTCTTTGTTAGTGAGACTTTAACTTGCAAAGGATTTTGCTTCTTAGGTTTTTTTTTTCTTTTTTTTCAATTTTTTAAATGTGTATTTAATGTTGAGAGAGAGTGAGACAGAGCATGAGCAGGGGAGAGGAAGAGAGAGAGAGGGAGACAGAATCCGAAGCAGGTTCCAGGCTCTGAGCTGTCAGCACAGAGCCCAAAGCAGGGCTGGAACCCATGAACTGTGAGAACATGACCTGAGTTGAAGTTAGCCTCTTAACCCACTGAGCCACCCAGGCACCCTTGCTTCATAGGTTTTAATCTTATTCTAGGATCTGGGGGCATTTTGTAGCTGCTGTAGTAGTTCTACAGTGTCAATGTGCATTTTCATTAGATGGTCCTTATTGTAGCATTTGATATTGTAAAACCTATCATGAACATATTGTATCATATGGCATATCATAATATGAACTGAAAAATATAACAGGAAATGAAGTTACAGGTT
The DNA here is from genome assembly GCF_018350215.1 of Panthera leo. Lineage (NCBI taxonomy): Eukaryota > Metazoa > Chordata > Mammalia > Carnivora > Felidae > Panthera > Panthera leo. Next base: position 57,380,909 of record NC_056682.1, read on the forward strand.
TGGAAATGGTGTAGTCTTCAGGTTAATAGGATTAATATTTTGTCCAGATGCATTTCAGAGATTTTTAAGGCAAAATCTAATGCGGTTGATGGAATCTCAGTACTATATAAAAACAAGTTATTGTTTTAGCAGTGTGGATTTAAAAGGGTAGGACTAGGACTAATGCCTCTGCTTCCAGACAGAGCCATAACCCTGGTTAATCACAGGTTTCATGTTTAATCTCAATAGATAATTGAGACAAACAAAAAGTAGGGAACTTAGAAAAATAATTTTTCTTCATTCCTAATATTATTTTTTATGTTGAACAAACTCAATAATGCCTGGCCTCTCTTTACCCTTTTACTAAATTGGACCAATTTATTTGATTGATAAGTTTGGGAAAAATAAGCGGTACATGACTTGTATCTCTTCCAAGTAGACTGACCATAAGGTCAAGGACCTTTTCCAAGGAACTTCTCTGTAGGCATTCCTGCCCTAGTCCATAAAATATTTAAATTGGTAAATAAGAAATAATTCTGGCTTTTATGGAAAGAATCCCAAGTCTTTGCAAATTCTACATCTCATCCCAAAACTATGACTGCCGTGTCCAAGTTATGAGTTGTATGTGTGTATGTGTGTTTCTTGAGAAACGACTAAAAATCGCCAAGATCAGAAAATTAGAAAATCATAATTAGGGCAAGGAAGATCAGCAGTGTAATTATTATAAAAGTGACATTTGGAAAAGCAAGAGGAGTTGGGCCATTACCCTATTGCCTATGTAAATAGAACTGTGAGCAACAGATTTTCTTCCCAGTTTGATTCCTAAGAATTTTTATTTAAATGAAGTCATTGAACTTCTTACTCTGGTAGGATGAAGCTATGGTAGTACTTAGATGGAAAATTATAGCACTAAGGATTAGGTAGAAAAAAGAAGCAGCCGATGGTCTCAGTTCTCAGCTTAATTTCTTTAGAACAAATTAAATGCAAAGCATAAAGATATGAGAAAAAAATGAAATAGAAAACATAGGAGAAAATCAATTGTGGATTAGGTTGTTAGTTAGGTTCTAACAGGCTACCTGGAAGCCAGCAAAGAGGAAGTCATGGCCAGTTATCAGGAAAGTTGGAGGCCTGTCCTGGCAGCCGGATCTAACCAGACAGGCCCAAGATGGTGAAACCCCTGACCAAATATGAAAGAAAGGAATCTTTCACCCCCTTGTTAATAACTGCCTACAAAAGACAGAAACCCAAACCCCAGGGTGTGAAGCTCTCTTTTTTTCTCTTGACCTTGCCAGCTCTCACATCTCCAGAGTATACTTTTGCTTTAGTAAACTTTGCCACTTGTGTTGCTATTGTCCACTGTGTTGTATCTGTTCCTGAATTCTTTCTCCTGATGAGACCAAGAACCTTTGGTGATATCTTTGGGATGGGCTGAATCAAGATCTCAGGGCCCAGGGTCTCCCCAGTTCACCAGCAACACAATGAAATCGAAAGCTCGTTCTTAATGTAACCATGTAACCAAATATTAATCAACAAATAATGTATAGTTAAAAAACTACTCAGAAAGAATCCTCCAGATCACGATGGCTTTATTGATGAACTTTCCAAAAACAAAACAAAACAAAACAAAAACCCCCAAAAAACAAAACAAAACAAAAAACAAAAAAAACTGGATTAAATAAAATATTATCAAACTCTTGAGAAAAATTTAAGCAGAGTAAATCTGCCCAACTCATCTCTGAAAAAACAAAAGTAGACAAAAATATTAATGAAAAAAACCAGTATAGACCAATATCCCTCATGAACATAAATAAAAACACTCTTTGTAACATCTCATAATATTTAAAATACTTAGAATATCCAAAAATATGTGAAAAATACTGTATTCTGACCAAATGGAGTTGTCATCAGCAAATGCAAGAATGACTTAAATTTTATAAAAACAATAGATAGGGAAGCCTGGGTGGCTCAGTCAGTTAAGCCTCTGACTTCAGAAGGTTTGTGAGTTTAAGGTCTGCATCAGGCTCTTTGCTGTCAATACAGAACCTGCTTAGTGTCCTCTGTCCCCCTCTCTCTTTGCCTCTGCCCTAGCTTGTGCTTTCTCTCAAACACAAATAAACATTAAAACAAAAACAAAAACACACAATAAATATATTTCATCATGTTAACAGACTGAAAAAATAAAATTATGGGATTATTTCAAAGATGATGGTGAAAACACTGTTTCACAAAATCCAACAACTATTCCTGATTAAAACTCTTTTCAAACTAAAAATAGAATGAACCATCTTCAACCTGATAAAGGCATACACACAAAATCTACAGCTGACACATTTAGTGGCAAAATACTGTATGCTTTTTCCCTAAGATCAGGAACAAGGCAAAAATCTCTGCTCTCCCCACTTCGATTCAACATTATGCCAGGGTTGTATTCAGTGCACTAGGCAAGAATAAGAAATAAAGGATATCCAGATTATAGTTTTATTGTATCTTAATATATCTTTATTTTGCATTACTTCTTGAAGAATATGTGCTTGATACAGAGTATTATGTTGACAGATTTACTTTTAGCACCTCAGAAAGTAGTTCTGTTGATTTCTGGCTTCTAAAGTTCTTGATAAGAAATTAGCAAATACCGGAATTATTGTTTTCCTGTTGTGTTCTATTTCTGCTTTTTAAGATCTTATCCTTTGTTTTCATTAGTTTGAGTATTATGACACAAAGCATGGATGTCTTCATATGTTTTTTGTTCTGGGAATTTGATGACCTTCATAAATATGTAAATTTCTTTTTTCATTAAATTAGGAAAATTCTGACATTGTTCTTCCAAGTTTTCTTCTGCGGTGTTCTCACTCTAGAATTCAAAGTGTGTGCGTGTTCACTGTTTTTTTTAACAGCTTTTTTTTTTTTTTAATTTTTTTTTTTTTTAACGTTTTTATTTATTTTTTTTTGAGACAGAGAGAGAGCACGAACGGGGGAGGGGCAGAGAGAGAGGGAGACACAGAATCCGAAGCAGGCTCCAGGCTCTGAGCCATCAGCCCAGAGCCCGACGCGGGGCTCGAACTCACGGACCGCGAGATCGTGACCTGAGCTGAAGTCGGACGCTTAACCGACTGAGCCACCCAGGCGCCCCGCGTGTTCACTGTTTTGATACTGTTTAATAATTCCCTGTGTGGTTGTTTACTTTTCTAGATTCCTTAAATAGTATAATTTCTATTGGTCTTTCATCAAATTTATTAAGTCTCTTCTCTGTTATCGCCATTCATTTATTGTACATCCCAATGCTATTTTTTTTTGCTATTTTTTAAATTTGAAAAATTTGCTACTTTTTAAAATTTGCTATTTTTAAAATTATCTCTAGAATTTCCACTGGATTGTTTTTCATAGTTACTGTTTCTCCCCTGAGACTTCCTACTCTTTAAGAACTGAGAACATGGGGCGCCTGGGTGGCTCAGTCGGTTAAGCATCCAACTTCAGCTCAGGTCACCATCTCACGGTCCGTGAGTTCGAGCCCCGTGTCGGGCTCTGGGCTGATGGCTCAGAGCCTGGAGCCTGCTTCCGGTTCTGTGTCTCCCTCTCTCTCTGCCCCTTCCCCGTTCATGCTCTGTCTCTCTCTGTCTCAAAAATAAATAAAACGTTAAAAAAAAAATTAAAAAAAAAAAAAAGAACTGAGAACATATTTTTCTTTACTTCATCAAAAATACATATTATACTTGCTTTAAAATCCTTGTATGCTAATTGCTAATTTCAATATTGAGCTTTTGATTTTATTTTCTGTTGACAATGGGTTCCTTTCTTTAGTTCTTGAAATGTTGATTAATTTGGGATTTTTATCTTCCCTCTGGTTAAAAGGAATAAACAAGTTTCTGTATTTTGTTCAGAATAGTTATTAACTGCATGAGGATTACTCTGAAGCTTACCCCAGCATACTAGAAGAAAAATGACCATATATTTGTATTTACTCATTCTGTTTTTATTATTATTATTTCTTTAAATACACAAAGTATTTACCATTACATGCACATTTAACTTTGTTATTTTTCATTCCTTCTTGAATCTACAAGTTCTCTTCTGGAAATATTTTTCTTCTGAATATAATATTATGATATTTTCTTTAATGTAAATTTGCTGGTAACAATTTCTCTCCATTTTTGCTTTTCTGACCATGTCTTTTTTTTTTTTTCCATCTTAATGCTTGTTGGTTGTTTTAGCTAGCTATACATTCTATGTTAAAACTTAGTTTTTTGAGTACATTAGCAATAATATTTCATTGTCTTCAGACATAACATTGTTTTAGTTGAGAAAAACATTGTCAGTCTTATTGACCCTTTGAAAATAAAATTTCTGTTAAAGTTTTACTCTTGCATATATATATTTAAATATATTGTCTAACTCTGATATGTTTAGGTATGCTTTTCTTTGTTTCTATTTTTCTTTTACCTGCTTGGTGTATGTAGGAGTGTCTTAAATCTGTGCTTTGTTATCTTTTGCAATTTTGGAAGCCATGGCCTTTTCAATTATTTTAATCCATCTCTCCAGTCCTCGTCTGTGATTTCCTTTACACATCACTTTGACTTTTATGTTATAATCCTTATGTCCCTTAGGTTATTTTCTATATTTTATATTTTCTCTATATCTGGACTTTTAAATATTTTTTCCTCATCTGTCTTCCATCTTATTACTTTTGTTTTTTTGCCATGGCTAGGCCCTATCTCCATCCTTTGAATTTACAATTTTTTTAATTTTTTAGTTCTAGAGTTCCGTTTTTTTATATATTCTGCTTATTTGCCAATGTTATTGTGGGATCCAAGGAATTTAACAAAAATCCCCTACCCCTGGACAAGCAGAGCAAGACTGACTCCATTTTGTGCTACACCCACCATCTCACGTATAACCCCCACATGACCTACTTATTGCTTAAGACACTACCCCCCCCCCCCCCAGTCAAGCTGCTGAGCACACCCTTACCAGAAACCGGCTCATATAGGAATACGGAACCCCTAAGCGCCAAAGAATGTAAACCCCGCCTTTTGCCCGCCAAACTTGAGCGCCAATTCTGACCAGAGTGATAGGCTAGTTCAAACAGTTACTATAGGGTAAACTGTAATTCAATTGGCCACGTGCGTGTGGACTGACATGAATGTGCAACTTTCTGTGTTACAATCTCACTGGCCACTGGCCCCTATAAAACTGCTACACCTCTTAACCTAGGGGTCCAAGTCCCTGCTCCACTGTGTCGGGTATACTTGGGCCCAAGCTCGAGCTTGCAAATAAACCCTTGTGCGTTTGGATTGGTATCGGCTCCTTGGTGGTCTCTTGGATTCGAAATCGGGGGCATTACATTATCAGACTTGTTTTATAGGTCCATGCATATTTTAAGGTCTATTCTAAATACCTCAATTTACTGGGTACACTTTGTGTCTGTTTTTGATTATTTTTGTCTCTTTTGATCATGTTTTCATGTTTCCTCATATGCCTGTTTTTGTTTTTTGTTTTTTGTAAAGCAACCTTAATATTATATGTGAAAAAATATATATAGACATAATTCAGGGGCTAATATAGTATTATTTATCATTAAAGAATTTATCTTTGCTATACATAGGGAGCTGGAGCTAGTAACAATTCCAGAATGCTTTAATCCAGTCAGGCCTTCCGTCTTTACAAGGGCTGATTTATTTATTGTTCATTCTTACTCCTCTTTTATAGCCTTTCTGGGTCACAAAACAAAGTCGGAGGGTGGGAGTGCTTTCCAAGTTTTTTTTTGAAGGTGGGCCCTGGATTTCAATTTACCTTCTTGGTCCTGTGAGGTTTTTTTTTTTTTTTTTTTTTTTTAATGTTTATTTATTTTTGAGACAGAGAGAGGCAACGGGAAAGGGAGACAGAGGGTCTAAAGGGAGCTCTGTGCTGACAACAGAAAGCCACATGTGGGGCTGGAACTCATGAACTGTGAGATCATGTCCTGAGCTGAAGTCAGACCTTACCTGACTAAGCCACCCAGACACTCTAATCCTGTGAGATTTTTTTTTTTAACGTTTATTTATTTTTCAGAGAGAGAGAGAGAGAGAGAGACACCAGGAGAGGGGCAGAGAGAGAGGGAGACACAGAATCTGAAGCAGGCTCCAGGCTCTGAGCTGTCAGAACAGAGCCCCATGCAGGGCTCGAACTCATGAACTGCAAGATTATGACCCCAGCTGACGTTGGACGCCTAACTGACTGAGCCACCCAGGCTCCCCCCAGTCCTGTGGTATTTTGGATATGTATTTTAAGTTTTTCAATTCTTTAGCCACCTCTGGAGGAATATGCCTTTGGCTTTAGCACATATGACACCAAATGTGAGATTTACCATTTTATGCTTCCTTCTTTCTTTTGGTTCTTGCTTCATAGATTTTCACTGCTTTATCAGTTCTCCAGTGCCTCAGACATATTTTTTTTTAATATTTAAAACAGCTTTTCCAATTATTTTCAATAGTACAGATTTTGAATTGCCTTGCCTACCGATACCAAAGGCAGGACATATAGTAAGTTGAAAAAAAAAAAAAAAAGTTGAATTTACTGTTTGACACATGATTCATTGATACATTTCTTGCCACCAAATTCCTGTTCTTTTTTATAATTATTTTTAAGTTTATTTGTTTTGAGAAAGGGAAAGAGATAGAGCAAGTGGGGGAAGGAGAGAGAATCCCAAGCAGGCTCCACACTGTCAGCATGGGAGCTGGATCTCACAAACCAGGAGATCATGACCTGAGCTGAAATCAAGACATGCTTAACCAACTGAGCCATGGAGGTGCCCCCCAAATTCATGTTCTCATACTTTCAGGTATCTTCTATTAGGAACGTTTTCTATGACAATTACCTACTGATTAACTTCAACTCAGCAGCTGGGACATATGGAGTGTTTAGGAAAATGCTTAATATATTGCTCTCGCTCTCTCTCTCCCCAAATATATTATATATACATGTATATATGTGCATTTATTATATATATGTATATATATATTTATACATATATATATATTATGTTCATATATACACATACGTAAATTTAGGTTGCTAATCCAGACTTCAAATTAGCCAGACTGAGTTTATCACCTGCGAATTTTTTGACATTGAACAATTTACTTAATATCTCTATGCCTTAGATTTTTCAGCTGTTGAATGCCAAAAATAATATATTCTTAGAAAATTTCAGTGAGTTAAATATGAAAGCAATAACAACCTTGAGTATTAATATGGTCCAAATATTCCTTCATCAGTTTAAGGTCATTTCATTTATTTTTTAGCCTTATATATTCTGTCCTTTCCAGTGATTTTCTTGAATAACAGTAGCCTTTATCACTGTCAGTCAAGAATTTCACATACATATATATATATATATATATATATATATATATATATATTTTAATTTTTGCCAATAGTCTCATGTCAGATATGAATAAATTGACCATCAGATAGGTTTCGGGATATAAAGTTATATAGTCAGTGTTTTTTATTTTTTCTTCTCTTCAATAAATGCCTATGAAAATAGGGCACAGGATGTGCACAGATAAAACCCAAACATAGGCAAAAATCAGCAGCTTTGACTGAATACAATAAATATCTCAGAGGATAAATAAAAACAGACCACAGATGTCACCAATAAAAGGTAGAAAGAATACTAAGAGAGGAAGAAGTACAAGAATACAGAGCCAATTTAGTTAATAAAGTTGACCTTTTTTACCAGTCTGTGAAATAGTAATTATCTATCTGTAATAATAGTAATAAGTACATATAAACCACTTACTATGTCCAGATGTTCTATGTACTCTGATATAATGATTCATAACTTTCCCAATTCCCCCTTTTTCTTCAGCAACTTATCCCCACTAGTATCATCCAGAAAGTATATTAAGTAGCATGAAAATACATGCTCCTTAGTATTCACCAGCCACATTTGGATAACTGCTATATACAGCCTAAATTTTCTTAGTCTTTGGCTGTAAAAGAAGTTCAATGAGGACCCCTCATTGACAAATCAATCACAGTGCTATGTCCTTTCTCCCCCCCCCTGAAATATCTCCCATAAACACACATCACCATTCATCATTTCTCTGTGGATTATAAGCATCACTTACAAGGAATAAAGCAACAGAATTGTGTATGCTCTCCTTGCCTTCAATCTTGTTTTTTAAAATACATCTTCACAAAGAAGCCAGAGTGAAATATTTAATAAGGATTAATAACTTCATTCTCTTGCTTAAAAGAAATCAATGCCTTTTCATAAGTATCAGAATAGATACAAACTCATGCCATAACTTGTGAGAATCCCTTCTAAGAGACTTCCATTACCAGTATTTCTAGCTTCAACTTAGGCTATTCTTGACCTCACCCTTTTTATTCCTGAGATATTTGACTTTTGCCAGGCCATTTTATCTCTCAGGCTTATACTTAGATGAGGCGTATGCTAATTCTTCTGCCTGGAATACCCTTCACCAACCTTCCTACCTCCCTCTGACCATGTCTGTCTTCTAACCAGCTACAGGTTTCATTTTACACATGAGGCCTTTCCTGGATAATTTCTCAGGAAATAAGTGACTTCTGCATCTGTATTTACTTTCCTGCTGTAACACAATGTTGCATAACATAATCTGTCTTTCTGATTCACTTTCATACCAGCAAGTGTTGCAGTGGTTAGCATACAGATGATAATTAAAATTAGATTATTGGTGGGGTGCCTGGGTGGCTCAGTCGGTTAAGCATCTGACTTCAGCTCAGGTCATGATCTCACGGTTTGTGAGTTTGAGCCCCATGTCAGGCTCTGTGCTGTCAACTCAGAGCCTGGAGCCTGCTTCAGGTTCTGTGTCTCCCTCTCTCTCTGCCCCTCCTCGGCTTACACTCTGTCTCTCTCTCCCTCAAAATAAATAAATTAAAAAAAATTTTAATTAGATTATTGTTGAAATGATTTTTCATATAGACTCTGAAGTCACTCATAAACTCCATGTATTTGACCTGCAACTAAGAGGATACTTACTTCTTTACTTACCCTTCAGTGTTCAGTTACACCAAACATGTTGCCATTGTAATTATAAATATATCTTAATATATTTTAATATAAGTAAATTTAATATAAATTTATTTAATATAAACAAATAAATAATATAAATTTAATATAAATTTATTTTATATTTATAATTATAAATATATTTCTTCCTTTCTTTGGTAGTTGATTAACAATATCAGGCATTAGTGCAATCAGGGAGTTTGGGGACCTCAATTTGAGGAGAAGAATGAGTTATCAGGAATGTCCCTCACTTCAACTTATACTGTGCAATATCAAGATAACATTCATAGGGCATTCTAAGAACCAGTGTATTGTATCTGGAAATAAAGAGCAAGGGAAAAATAGATATGGTACCTCTGTTCAAGGAGCTCACCTACTAGACAGAGAAATTGACATTAAACCAATAACTACACTAATGAATCTACACATACAAACTGAGATGTCCTGAAAATATGAATCATGGTCTTATGGGAGCTTAGGACAAGGGCTATGATGTAAACTACTGTTAGGAAAGAAAGCTTAGGATAAAATTAGAAGGACATAAAATTTAATTGAAGAATAGGTGGATAGTATTCCAGATGGAGTAACAGAATATGCGAAGACTCTGAATCAGGGAGAATCACTGCACAGTAGTGGTGCTAAAAGAACATCAATGAGGGGAAATGCAGAATCAAAGACCTTATCAGCATCGGGAGAGATTTTATTTAATCTTTATCCTAAGAGCATATAAACCCATTGGTACATTAAAAAAGTTTTTTAATGTTTACTTATTATTTTTGAGAGAGAGAGAGAGACAGAGCATGAGTGGGGGAGGAGCAAAGAGAGAAGGCGACAAAGAATCCAAAGCAGACTCCAGGCTCTGAACTGGCAGCACAGAGCCTGACATGGGGCTTGAACTCACAAACTGTGAGATCATGACCTGAGTCAAAGTCAGACACTGAATAGACTGAGTCACCCAGGTGCCCCCATTAGTATATTTTAAAGATAAATATGACATAATCAGATTTGCATTTTGAGGCAAATCATTTATTTTTAGGTGTGACTTGATATCTCAAAAAAAAAATCACTTTTTCTTTTAGCTCCTTACCCCTTCTCATTCTAGTTTGGGGAGACACATTAAATTACTGTAAGAACAAACAGAAGCATCATATTCTATTAAATCCTCCGGTGCTAACTGAGTTGACTGGAAAGAAACATTAAAAAATTAAAATAAATTCTCCCCTCATAGGCTTCACACACTGTCCCTTTGACACTCAGTTTTGTTTTGTTGTTGTTGTTTTAAGTTATGAATCCTTTGAGAATAGAATAGAATCTTTACAACTAGGCATACACACAAGTATGATATTTGAAGGAGGAAATCCTAATTTAATATAATAGGAAGAAACAAGTTTCAAGACATCTTTAATTAAAAAAAAAAAAAAAAAAAGAGTCAGAGGTCAGTGTTTTGTGTCAGAATTCAAAACAACTGTAATAACCAGAAACTAGATAGCAGTAGAAACACTATTCCTTGGGGAAAGTATACACACTGAAAATAGAAATGCTTGGATATAAACATAACATTTAAACAGGATTACAGAAACAATATGATCAACTGTATACAGTGTTTTAGTTTAAAGCAAAATCTTTTAGCATTTGCATTCTGCCTTCTATACTTCAAAGTACTGTCATGATATTACCAGTCTCTTAAGATTTTAAATCACACAAAATCATCTGGATGTTTAAAAAGCAAATACAGAAAAACAAATTTAATGTTCCTTATCTCAAATAAATGAGTCCGACCTAAAAAAGAATGTAATTTATGGATTTTCTGAGAATAAAAAACAAAGAGCTTAAGTATAGTCTAATGTTTGTAAAGTTTAGTAATTATTTCCTACATGTTATATTTTGTAGTTTATTTATAATTGTGAAATTTTGTAAGTCATGTATTTCAGAGCAATAATAAGGTAAAATCTAAATGTAATGATAACATGATATACTTCATGTCGCTGGTAAGGAAGAAAATCTATTGTTTCATCACACTTGTTAAATAGGAAGAATACAGGCTATAGAATTAGAATTAGAATTAACACTGAGTTCAATTTCTGTTACCTTGGAAATGTTTTTTAACCTCTCTAGTTCTAAGTTCCTTCAGTGCTAATCATACTTCCTTTAAAGTTTTACAATGAATATTAAATTATATATATAGATGAATAAGATATGTTTTACTCATAGGAAGAGTATGAGTACTCCCAACTTGGGTAACTTGAAGAGAGGTTTTATGAAGAATTATTGGCAAAGAATTGGCTAGGATTTAGGAAAACCACATGACATAGGGCAGTAATCCACTGCTAGCACCCACAAGAGAAAGAAAGAATAGGTTAAAAGGCCCATGTAATAGGAGATTTGACCTTCAGTGGAGGATGTAGCCCACTGGAGGAATCTTGCATGAAGGGAGTCATCTATTAATATACTGACTTCGCTCTCCTATTTTTTTCTTCCTCTCTGGATCTTCTGTCAAGGCTTTCCTTTGACTTTAAAGCTTCTTCCTTTGACACATTGTTGGAAGCAGAGAGACAAAGAATTCACTGATACAACCTTTGTAGTTTAGCCTTCTGGGACACAGAGTAAGGTTGGGTACAGAAAACAATGGAAGCATATGAAAGAAATCAGCTTAGGGGCGCCTGGGTGGCTCGGTCAGTTGTGTCCGACTTTGGCTCAGGTCATGATCTCACGGTCCTTGAGTTCGAGCCCCGCATCGGGCTCTGTGCTGACCGCTCAGAGCCTGGAGCCTGTCTCAGATTCTGTGTCTCCCTCTCTCTCTGCCCCTCCCCTGTTCATGTTCTGTCTCTGTCTCAAAAATAAATAAATGTTAAAAAAATTTTTTTTTTAAAAAAAGAAATCAGCTTAGTAAATATTAATAGATTTTTTAAAGGAAATTTTCTGGTTACTAGAAATAAGTCATAAAAGCATATATTTGATAAGTTTTCACAGAGTGAATATCAATTAATTCAAGAAACAAAGGGGCACCTGAGTGGCTCAGTCGGTTGAGCGTCCAACTTTTGGTTTTGGCTCAGGTCATGATCTCACAGTTCGTGAGTTTGAGCCCCACACTGGGCTTTTTCTTTTAGCTCCTTACCCCTTCTCATTCTAGTTTGAGGACACAAATTAAATTACTGGAAGAACAAATAGAAGGATCATATTCTATGAGATCCTCCAGTGCTAACTGAGTTGACTGGAAAGAGACATTAAAAGATTAAAATAAATTCTCCCCTCAAAGGGGGAGAACATTGCAGTGACAGTGTGGAGCCTGCTGGAGATTCTCTCTCTCCTCTCTCTCTGTACCAACCTCACTTGTGATTTCTCTCTCTCAAAATAAATAAAATTTAAAAAATTTAAAAAAAAAGAAACAAATTCAGAAAACAAATGTATCAGCAATGAGAATATTGGGCAATGTGTAGACCAAAAACATTGGAAGTTATTTTTCTTGAGCTGTGACCAGCCATCGAGCCTCTCAAAACTGAAAGTAATTGCACCTTGCTTACTGATGTGGAGCCCCCTTTCTCCTTCAGTGCCTCCTTATCCCTTTTACCACTTATCTTGAATTCAGCTGCTTTAAGGAGAAAGGTCATTAGGAATGGGGCTGAGGTCGATCCATGTTCAAGGATAATTAAAGGACGTATGTACTTGTCCAAATATACAGGAATTTGTGAGAGAGAAGAAATTCAAACTTTTATGACTCCATTGGATATAGTAACTCAAATTGCTATTGTATCCAGTCTCAGGAGGGAGGTCATCTGAATTCAACCTATGGGGCTTGCTCAAGGTTCACAATGAGGAAAGTAGTTAAGATAACTTAATGGGTGGAGTTCTTTGGGCCAGTTCAATGTACTTCTGTTATTACTTCTATGTGTAAATATATAATAGAAATTAATGCCTTACAAGCTTGTTCTTGATCCCAAAAGGCACAGATAGGATATGCTGAATTGGTTAGATTCACAGGTTGAGAAGTACTCCTAGGATGTGTAAATCAATACTAATGCTTCCTCCTATTCCCTCCCAGAGAGTCTAACAGGAACAATTTGGGAAGATGGGGAATCACAGCTCTAATTAAAAACTTAAAGACAGAAGAGTCAAGAAGAGATACAATATCTCCATGCAATAGCCACGTATGCCATTTTAAAAGAGCAACAGGAGCTGTAGGTTTGCAGAGATTATCACCAACTAAATCCGCTGTCCCAGCTGTTCCAGATATTGAGTGTAACTGAATGCACTATGCAGACTACTGATACTTGGTATGCTCTCTTAGACAATGCTCCGGCCATATTTTCTATACCACTGGTATCCAAGAACCAAGACTAATATATATTTCTGTGGCATGGAATTCCAATGTTTTTAGTCCTCTCCAAGAGGTAGCTAAACATCCTGCCATTTGCCACCAGTGCATTGGTCAGAATATAGGACACCTCTCATGTCCAATGTTTTTACTATATAGATAATGTCCTGACTGACAAGCCAGAACTTCAGTCTGAAGGTCCTGATGTGATATTAGCACACATCTACTAGCAGGAGTGGCTTATAAACCCTGACAGAATTCAGGAGTTTGCTTGCCAAATAAAATATCTTGGGACTGTGTCTGTGGATTCCAAATGTTAGGGCCTTTCAGCAGTCCAGGAAAAAAACTCTGTGACCCCCACCACCAAAAAGGAGACCTACCTGATTGAACTATTTGAGAATTGGAGGCTTCATTCAGCATTCTTCTTAGTCTTCTCTATTGGCTAACCTGTAAATTAGCATCCTTTGAGTGGACCCAGGCCTAGAGCCTTCATTGGAAGCTGTCCAGCAAGCCGTGGCATGCACACTCTACCTTTGTAGCCCCTGTAAATTAAGTAACACTTTGGGCTAAAAGTCTGTAGCTTTCTCTTCAATCTAGGATTACTCCACTGAAAATGTGGCTGCTATCCCAGCCCGTTTTTTACTAATACACCAATTCCAAAAGGCTCTGACTTTGTTGTATCAACTAAGTACTATGGAGTACCCTCTGGCAAAAAGCTACAAGGTTGCTGGAGGGAAGTTAACTAAATCAAGTTAGTTAACATACAATGTAGTGCTGATTTTAGGGGTAGAACCCAGTGGTTCATCACTTACTTATAACACTCAGTGCTCATCCAACAAGTGCCCTCCTTAATGCCCATCACCCATTTACCCCATCCCCCTACTCACCTCCCCTCTAGCAATCTCAGTTTGTTCTCTGTATTTAAGAGTCTCTTATGGTTTGCCTCACTCTCTGATTTTATCTTATTTTTCTTTCCCTTCCCCTATGTTCATCTGTTCAGTTTCTTAAATTCCACATGTGAGTGAAATATAGTATTTGTCTTTCTCTGCCTGACTTATTTCACTTAGCAAAATACATTCTAGCTCCATCTAAGTTGTTGCAAATGGCAAGATTGCATTCTTTTTGATCGCCCATTTGTATTCCTATATATCTATATGTATATCTATATGTATATCTATATGTATATCTATATGTATATGTATATGTATATGTATATCTATATCTATATCTATATCTATATCTATATCTATATCTATATCTATATCTATCTCACATCTAGTTTATCCATTCACCAGTCTATGGCAATACCTCCCTGAAAGCACTTGATCTCATCTGATCTTTATAAAGTATTTTTTAAAGAGAAATGGGTAAAATATCAATTAAGAAAAAAATAGTAGTTGGGCACCTGGGTGGCTCAGTCTAAGCATCCAACTTCAGCTCAGGTCATGATCTCACAGTTCGTGAGTTCGAGCCCCGCGTCGTGATAGCTCGGAGCCTGGAGCCTGCTTCAGATTCTGTGCCTCCCTCTCTCTCTGCCTCTTCCCTGCTCACACTCTGTGTCTCACTCTCTCAAAAATAAATAAACATTAAAAAACATTAGAAATAAAGAAAGAAAAAAGAAAGAAAGAAAGAAAGAAAGAACAGTAGATAATTCCCCAACCATGTCTTAAAATGTTTTTTGGAGCAATAGTAAGTAAATAAAGTAGTTTATAGTGCAAAATGAGAGTCAGATTAATCACATGGATTTTAAGGTATTTGGTATATAAGTGACATTTCAACTGAAAAAAAGGAATCAAAAGATAATTAATTTTTTCTTAATTAGAAAAATGTAAATGTCAACAAACTCTTTTTATCTGTTGGTCAACTAAAATAGTTAAATCCCTGTATATTTTAGGATGTGAAAAAATATATTCTCATACATTACTTACAGGTTTTAAAAATATATAAAATTTTACACTTATTTAAATATATCTCTAGAAAAATTCTTGATTATGGGTATCAGTATTACAACCCCAAAAGAGATTAGTGTTATTACAACTAATTCTACTACTTCCAAGAACTGATAAAAGAAAATTACTAGTTAAAATATAAATAGATATGCACAAAAAGTGACCATACGGATATTGCTTATTATATTAAAAGTCTCCTTTTTAGGGGCCCCTGGGTGGCTCAGTTGGTGAAGTGTCCGACTCTTGGTTTTTGCTCAGGTAATAATCTCACAGTTCATGTGTTTGATCCCTGCATTGGGCTCCACGCTGACAGTGTGGTGCCTGCTTGGGATTTTCTCTCTCTCCCTCTCCCTCTGTTTCTCCTTTCCTTGCTCTGTATTTCTCAAAATAAATAACAAACTTTAAAAACAGTCTCCTTTTTAAAGGAGTTTGATTATTTTTTATTAAAAATGGAATAAGTCAAAATATTTATTTAGTTGTATCTTCAATATTTTAGGAATTTCTTAATGCTTTATAAAGAAAAATGTTTCAATTACATGAATATAATTTTTTATAAAAATGTATACATATAGACATACATGTGAGATATAATATACAAAAAAGTTTTAATTGGTTTTCCCTAGAAGAATTATGGGTGATATATTTCTTATATAATTCATTTCCTCACATAATTTTTTTATATCATCTTTTAAACTTAGGGGTGCCTGGATGGCTCAGTTGGTTAAGCACCCAACTTTGGCTCAGGTCATGATCTCACAACTTGTGAATTTGAGCCCCTCATCTGGCTCTGTGCTGACAGCTCAGATCCTGGAACCTGCTTCAGATTCTCTCTCTCGCTCTCTCTCTGTCCCTCCTCTACTCATGCTCTGTCTCCTGCTTTCTCTGGCTCTCAAAAATAAACATTTAAAAAATTAAAAAAAAATAAACTTAGAGCATGAATTAAAATTTAGGAATCTAAAAAATTTGTTCATAATATTTTAAAAAAATTTTTTTAACGTTTATTCATTTTTGAGAGACAGAGAGAGACAGAGCATGAATGGGGAAGGGGAGAGAGAGAGGGAGACACAGAATCTGAAGCAGCCTCCAGGCTCTGAGCTATCACGACGCGGGGCTCGAACTCACGAACTGTGAGATCATGACCTGAGCTGAAGTTGGATGCTCAACTGACTGAGCCACCCAGGCGCCCCCATAATATTTTTAAAATAACTTTGAAATACTTTTTCCCAGGTGATTATGAGTTAATTATAAGCCAAAAGATATTTTCAAGAAGCTGTTTATGACTTCTCCTATAGATGATAAACTGTGTTACATAAAAGTTGAAGTAAGAATATCCATATGGACTCATTCAATTTTAAATTTTAAATTTTAAATTCTGAGTCTGTAGTTAATTTTGATATATATACGGTATGTGTGATACATACATATATGTGTATATATACATGTTTATATATGATTATATAAACACAAAATTATATTTAGTACAGATGTATTTGATTAGACAGGATTATTGTTAGTCATTCACCTTCATTTGCTTCCTTGACAAAATTTATTTGTATTAAATCATTGAAAGTATGAAACATCTTCTTGAATTTAAATTTATCTTTCCATGTTTCCAATCATAATATATTCAGTTACTTTTCAAAAGATAGAATGTAAACTTCATTAAGTCAGATGATTTGTTTTCTTTACTTTTTTGTTAGCTCCAGTACCTAGAATGTATTGGCATATAGTAGGTCCTCAGTAAATATTTGTGAAATAACATTTGATAATGCAGATTAGGCTACCAGGCATAAAAATAAAAATAAGGTAATTGATGATATTTCACATATCTGCATTATACTATTTTACATTTCTAATTTGAAATCATAACGTATCAAGAACTTTGTTATTTTTAACTATATTTTCATTAGAAATGCCTTACAGCATTTGAACAGTGCTCTGATTTGTTTATATTTAACATCAGCTTCAAAATTCTACATTAAAGCACAATATTATTTCAACTTCTTGGCCTTTGGTAAAATGCCAAGTTTGACTCCACTAAGAATATGATCAATAGTTGTCATACACATAGATTATAAAGCTAGGAAAAAAGAAACAAGAAAATCAGTGATACTGTGGTGAATCACAGCTTATTGACTGCAGCTGAGTCACATCATAAAACTGTCATTCAGTCCAGGAAAGAAAAACTCATGTATTGCTTCTAATTTTTCTCTGAGCATAGTTTGTGGTACAAAACCCTGTGACAACATTCTGTTATTTGCCATTTGATGTCAAATGGTCCTTTTGTGTTTGTACTGCTTGAGAAATTTTCATTGAGCTTTTTAAAGTAAATACACATTTAAAACTCCTGAACACTTTTTGTATTTATAAAAAATGAAATATATTAATATGTTAACCATCATTAAAATGCATATCAAATTTCTAGGGATAAAGAATTCTTGTTATTCTTGACTATTACCCTCTGTTTTAGGCTCTGTATTTAGAGACAGAGCCTTTAAGAAGGCATTTAAGGTTAAATGAGGTCATAAGGGTGGGGCCCTAATCCGTAGGACTGGTGTTCTTTTAAGAAGAGGAAGAAGTACTAAAGGTCCCTGTCTCTTCATGCATGCACAGATAAGAAAGACACTACGTGAGAACATGGAGAGAAAATGGCCATCTGTAAGCCAAGGAGAGAGACCTCACCAGAAACCAGCCCTGCTGGTAGCTTGATCTTGGACTTCCAACCTCCAGAACTGTAAGAAAATACATTTCTGTTGTATAAGTTACCCAGTCTGTAGTATTCTGTTTTGGCAACCCTAACAGCAGTACTATGGGACATATATTCAAATCAATAATATTATCTTATTGCTCTTTTATTATTCTAATGTAATGAGGGACGGAATTTCACTAATGTCAAGTTCTAGTCAAGTGTGTATTCTCAGATTTTTATTATCCCCAAATACCACTAACTCCAGGTGTCAAAAACTCGCAAACCACTGTTTCTGTCTGGTCTTGTTCACAAGTGCACCCTGTTCATGGTGGAGTATGCCAACTGGAACTCATTACATTTTCTGGATGGAGGCATGCTTCCTTCTGCTAGGCTCTCCACTAGAAGTGACTAATTAAAATCGCATAGCTAAGAGTGTGTCTCCAGATCACAGGAGGCACCATTGGCCTCCCATGTGGTTCCCTTAGCGGGCCATGTGAAGTATTCAGGCATCTCTTCATGTTAACACTTTGATCTTTCCCAAGTCCCCTGGGTCTGTTTCTTCCACTATGCATTTACTTTATATTAATATAACTTGAATGCCAATAAGTAATTTTCTCATGCAAAGTTGCTGTCATTCTGGCTGGGTAGAAACAAGTGTTATAAGTAAAAAGAACACAGTAGAGGGAGAAATCCTTTCAGGATAGCAGAGAAAAATTAATGTTGACACCTACTCATTCACAGAGCCAAAAGATTTCAAGATGAAGGACAGAAAACTCTAATGACAAGATCTATTAAACTTGCACAGTGATGGTGTAAAGTCAGTAAGTCACAGCTAAAAGAACCTGCTCCCACCAATGGAATAAAAATACTGGTATTTGGCAGCATAGTCACTCAAGGAAAAGAAACAAAGGTAAACAGGAAATGTTTAATAGGAGAGCAGATCTTTTGACATCCTATTATAGAAAAAGATTCCTTTAGGACACATGCAAAGGTTCAGTCAATGTTATTTAAATAAACTTGAAATGAATCAGATCAAAAAGGGAGTAAATTTATACGTGTGTGTATATATATAATATATAATATTATATATATACATACATAAATATATGTATATACATGTATATATATGTAATTGCTTCACAGATGGAGAACCAACACTTACTAGAAGACATGTAACTTTCTGAATGTTAAGAGAGGTTTATTTTATGAGTTGCAAGATTCCATTGAGATGTGACATTCTATAATTAGAAACCAAACCTCCACTGTGATTTAAATTCAGTTTCATTAAAACAGGACATGGCTGGCTCCCCAACTATTTTTGTTTTCCTTCATATCATAATAGATGGCATATATAAAAATGTATACCCAATAAAACATTATGTACAATCAACAGCTTATTTCAACTATAACATAATCACCAACAGTGTAAAAAAAAAAAAAAGTTACCTCTATGTTAGAGGCATCACTGTATTTCCCTCATATCATACTCACTCTTCTTTCCCCTTAAAGAAAACATCCATTCTGATTTTCATTCTTATTACTTTCTTGCTGATTTTTACAATCTTTTTTTTCCTTAAAAATGTGTCTGAAATGAATAGAATACAATATGGGCATCTTATGGCTGGTTTTAGCACGATATTACACTTTAGAGAATCACCCGTGTTGTTCTGGGCACATGCGCAAGTAAGTACCTCTAATGGGTACATAATTAGAAGTGGATTTTTCTGTGTCGTAAGATAAGAGTATCATCAAATATGGGAAATACACATTTCCACTGTTTACCAAAATGGTCAGTCCAAATTTGATACCCAGTAATTGTAGATGGGTCTCTGTTGTATTACATCTCCCCTGTTTTAGTAATTGTGTTTGGTGTGTAGTGGTATTGCTTTGTGGATTTATTTTTCATTTCCTTTATTATTACTGAAACTGTACATCTCTCTTTGACTAAGGAGGTCAAGCATATTTCCATTTTTCCATCTGGAAATCCTCCTTCATGAAGAACATGTATATGTTTCTTACTCATGATTCTTTTGGGTAGGTTGATTTGAATGAGTCCTTAATAATTTATTTCCTTAGATGGTGTTTGTTGATTACATGTGTGAGAATTATTAATTTTTACTTTTGGCTTGCTTTTCACTTATTTTTTTTAAGTCTTTTTATTTATTTTGAGAGAGAGAGTGAGTTGGGGAGGGGCAGAAGGAGAGGGAGAGAGAGAGAATCCCAACCAAGGTCCACAGTGCCAGTGCAAAGCCGTATGTAGGACTTGAACTCATGAACCATGAGATGGTGACCAGAGCCCAAATTGGACACTTAACCAACTGAGCCACCCCTTGTCTTTTCACTTATTTAATGGTATCTTTTGATAAAGAGAAATTCTCGTTTTTAATACAATATAATTAATCATATTTTCCTTTATGGTTGATCATTGCATGTCTGGTTTAAAAATATTTTTTAACCCTGGAAAGATATTATTCTATATTATATTGTAGAATCTTTGTGTTGACTTCATAGTCAATCTCTACTCACCTAAGTTTTGTGATTGTTGAGATAGGGGTCAAGTTTATTTATTTTCTTTCTTTCTTTTTTTTGGGGGGGGTAGGGGAATAGGAGCATCTCTCATCAGTACATTTAAAGATTTGTCTTCCCTCACTGTTGTGTAATGCTACCTTATGTTTATGTATCCATTTGTATAAACCTGGGCTCTGTTTTATTTCAACTTTACTTATCAATTCTTGAGCCAATACATATTGCCTCAATTGCTCAAATTCTAAAATACATCTCAATATCATTTATTGCCAATTATCCCTCTTATTTTTCCTCCAAAATATTTTGGCTACTCTTCATCTTTTCTATTTCTATAATTGTATTAAAACCAATTGGCACTCAAAACAAACAAAAAACTCCACGTAGTATTGTGATTGAATTGGAATTCTTGCAGATCAGGAAGAACTGACAACATTAAATATTGAATAGTTCAATCAATGACTATTATATATAGTATATGTCTCCACATTAATTTCTCTCAATTATGAAAGATATATCTTTGTTACCATTTTAGAAATATAGGGGCGCCTGGGTGGCGCAGTCGGTTGAGCGTCCGACTTCAGCCAGGTCACGATCTCGCTGTCCGTGAGTTCGAGCCCCGCGTCAGGCTCTGGGCTGATGGCTCGGAGCCTGGAGCCTGTTTCCGATTCTGTGTCTCCCTCCCTCTCTGCCCCTCCCCCGTTCATGCTCTGTCTCTCTCTGTCCCAAAAAAAAAAAAAAAAAGAAAGAAGTTGAAAAAAAAAAAAAAAAGAAATATAGCTGATTTTCCTAAGTAAACTTTTAATATTTTCCACATTAATATTTTCTTTAGGATTTAAAAACCTATATCTATAAAGAGATTTGTCTAAGAGTCTCTTTCTTTTTATATCTTAAAAAGATTTTTATATCAAAATTTTCCTTGTTTTATAAAATGGATAAAAAAGTGTTTCTACTTTTTATATTAACTTTAATAAATACCAAATAGGCAATATGTCTTTCTGAGATGTGTGATAGGATTAGCTGGTGAAGCCGCATGAGCCTGAAATTATCTTTGAGGAAAGGCTTATAATTGTGAAATTTAATATTTTTAATAAGTATAAGATATATAATTTTTCTCTTCTTGTGTGTCCTTGAGCAATGCCTTTAATTTGTCAAATTTACTGGCTTAAAATTGTTAATAATCTTTATTTTATATTTAAAATATCTGTAGAAACTATCACTCCCCCTAATTTTACTGCTGAAGTTTGTTGTTTGTGTGTCTTTTTATTTCTGTTCAATCTCATTAAGAATTTATTGAATTTCCTTTAAGAATCAACATTAGGCTCTGTTAATATTCTTTATTTCATAATTATTTTCTATCTTATTTATTTTCTTTATAAATTTCCTTCAGTCTTTTTTTAATAAAAATGGATTTGGCCTAATATAAAGGGAAATCAACCTCATATCAGAAGTCATACACAATATTAGGCTTTACTCGTCTATGTTTGTTGAAGATGGTATATAGTCATCAGTTTTGTAGTTCCTTGTAGTGTTTTAAAATCTAGATTGTCAGTTTTACTGGCTTCCATTTCTGTGTGTGTACTCATTATTATTGTTGCCCCTCTAAATGTAAATCTCTTTCATATCCTTTTACAATTTTCTCTTCACTCATAATGGTTTTCCTTCTCTTTCCTTTGCTTGGGATTAAGAGTAGTAGCTTGATGCCTTCCCTCAGTTTGGAAAATTCCCAGACACCATGTCTTCAAATACTGCTTCTCTTTCCTCTTTGTATAGGAATCTATTTAAATGTTTGTGATACTCTCTGCCTTATGCCATGTGAACCTAATTCACGTTTCTATCCATTTATCTTTCTATAATTTCACGTAGATATTTTCTTCTAAAAACAATTCCTTGTTCAGTTGTTGTGGCAGTACAAACAGCCCCCAAATGTCCCTGGAACCCCTGAATACATGATATTACATGGCAAAAGGGACTTTGCAGATGGAAATAAAGTAATGGACCTCAACATAAGGACATTATCTTGGATCATCTTGGTGGGTTAAATCTAATCCCTTAAAGCAGAAAATTTTCTCTGGCCAAGATAGGAGAGACTAAGTAGAAGAGAGATGTTGTTAAGGAAGTCAAGGGATTCAAAGTATAAGAAGGATTTGATCCTCCATTGCAGGCTCTGAAAGGTAGGGAACCACATGGGCCAGACAGAGGTCTCTAGTACGTGAGGGCAGCACCCCTCTGACAGCCAGCAAGGAAACAGTGTCCTCAGTTCCGTGTCTGTAAGGAATGGAATTTGACCAACAACCTAAAATTAGTTTGGAAGTGAATTCACCCCAGAGCTTCCAAAAAAGAAGGCATACCAGCCATGCTCTGATTTTGTCTCACAAAACTAAGCAGAAGACCCATTTGAATCATGCTGTACCCAGACCTCTGGTCTATAGAGCTCTGAAATCATAACTGGGTGTTATTTTAAAGTAAAAAAATGGGAGTGCCTGGGTGGCTCAGTCAGTTGAGTGTCCGACTTGGGCTCAGGTCATGATCTCATAGTTTGTGGGTTTGCGCCCTTCCTGGGGCTCTGTGCCCACAGCTTGCTCAGAGCCTGAAGCCTGCTTCAGATTCTGTGTCTCTCCTCTCTGCCCCTATCCCACTCATGCTGTGTCTCTCTCTGTCTCTCAAAAATAAATGAATGTAAAACAAAATTTTTTTTGAAGAAAAATTTTTTAAAATGTCACAAAAATGGCAGTAATTTGTTATGAATGCCTGAAAAATTGATACGTTTGTATTAGTCTGCCGTTAAACCTGTCTACTGTCTTCCTAATATCAGTGACTATTTTCTTCCCTGTGTGTCAGTTTCTGTTATCTGTGGTTTCTGCTCCTTCTGTTTCAGGTTGGCTTACTCCTTTTTTTTTTTTTTTTTTAACCTGTTTATTTGTGCATATTTTGCTAAACATTGTATTTTCAAAATTATTGTAGAAATAATTTGACTTTATGTTTAAATGGAATGATGCTATTTTCTTCCAAAGTTTTTCTTTTGCTTGCATGGGTGCCTTGTGACATTGCTCTTTAGGATTTCTTTCATCTAATTTTGGGAGTTGATGTTACTTGCAGCTAAAATGCAATCTCTGTGACTTTTTGTGCAATTTCTTGTTTAACTTAACTCCTAAGGTGCAGTCTTTCTGATGTCACTAGAATCACACAGGCCTTGGATATCCATCCTTACCCCTTTTTGTTCACTGAGGCTTTCAAATGGGCCCCTTGGCTTCTCAGCCTCAAAGCCATTCACTCTGGGGTCGATATATACCCTACAAGGAATAAAGTTTATAGATGCCAGACTTCTTCTCTAGGATTTCTTCTGGATCCTAGATCAGTAATTCTTCATTATCTTGCTATGTCTCTAATGACTTCTAGAAAACTTTTCTTATATTTTGCACAGATTTTTTGAATTTGGAAGCAAAAATATTAGTCCACAATAAGTCTTATGTCAAAATTTGAAAGCAAAAGGATTTTATTTTCCCAACCATTTAATTTGAAATCCTACATGAACTATAATTTAAGTAAATAAATATATTTATATGCTATTTTATATGTGACAGTCAGTTTTAAAGTTTTGACTCCAGAGCCAAAGTATTTGAGTACAAATCCCGGTTCTGTATTTATTTATGTGCAACTTTGAGCAACTTATTTAGCTTCTCTGTGAGTCAGGTATCTCCTTGGTAAAAAAGCAATAACAGTGGTACTCCTTTCATAAGGTAATGATGACGTTTAAATCAGTTAATGCAGGAATAACAATTACAGCATTTCCTGTTACCTAGTAAGAATTTAGTTAAAAATTCCTCTAAGTTTTATTAGTTGTTTTTAGCAAGAAGAAAGGTATTATTTTTCAGCCACCAAATTGCCCAGATTTCCTAATTATAAACAACTACTTAGCCAGTGTTGATGTTTTTTGATGTCATAACTCTCTCTTCCTCCTCTCTAGTACAAAAGTAAAATTTTAATGAATGTATCTTCTGTACAATTTGATGGAGAACGACTTATAGTAAATATAATTGTATTTTCCTTGCCATTGATTGACTTACATGTGGGCTTGCAATGCAGTTCTGCCCCATATATAGCTGTGAGTACTTGAAAGCTTTCTTGGAAATGAAGGACTCCAAAAGGAGTAGATACTCTTCTGTTGTTGTAAGAAGCACCTGACTGTGGAGGTGCCTGAGTGTCTGTGGGTTAAGCGTCCTCGGACTCTTGATTTCAGCTCAGGTCATGATATCATGGGTTTGTGAGTTCAAGCCCCACATCGGGCTCTGTACTGGTGGTACAGAGTGTGCCTGGGATTCTCTCTGTCTCTCCCTCTCTCTGCTCCTCCCCCACTTGTGCATGTGTGTTCTCTCTATATATATACCAAAATAAATAAACTTAAAAAGAAATTAAAAAAAAAAAAAGAAGCATCTGACTGTGATGCTTGGAAAACACAGCAGCCATCTGGTAATCTTTAAAGAAGTTAAGCTGAATTCAGAGAACAGAACATAGAGACAGGAGGAAACTGGGGCCTTGATGATATCTCTGTGCTACATAATTCAACAATTTTATAGCCACTCTATGCTGGCTATGTGAGAAAATATCATAATAAGATATACCAAGTTAATCTGAGGTGCAGCCAAAGTTATCCTCCCTGATAACATCACATCCTCAGTCCTTTCCTCTGCATGAACACCCTGTTAATCTATCTCCTGTAGTGCCTAGAAGGGTCAACATTACCATGTTTTCTGTTTAAAAAGCATGCTAAAATCGGGGGTGAGGGCATTGAAAGGTAAATTTTCCTTTATAGCATATTTTTATACTAAAACAGGGACCACTATAGAAATATATCTATTGATGTCAGATAATCAGCATTCACATAATAACTGCTGCATACTTGAAAACAATTATTCCCTTTCTCTCAGCCTTCCCTTGCTGGACTAACTTCAGTTTCTTTAATCTTTGTTCATAAATCATCCTGCTTTAATCTTTTTTTTTCTGTCTTTACATTGGACACTTTCCATCTTGTCTACATTCATCTTAAAAGGTGAGCATCAGGAGTGCCTGGGTGGCTCAGTCGGTTGAGTGTCTGACTTCGGCTGAGGTCATGATCTTGTGGTCTGTGAGTCTGAGCCCCGTATAGGGCTCTGTGCTGACAGCTCAGAGCCTGGAGCCGCTTTGGATTCTGTGTCTCCCTCTCTCTCTGCCCCTCCCTGACTTGTGCTCTGTCTGTTTCTGTCTCTGTCTCTGTCTCTCTCTCTCTCTGTCAAAAATAAATAAACTTAAAAAAAAAAAAAAAGGTGAGCATCAGAAGAGAGGAACAAAAAATAATCAAAATAATATCTGTGACCAATTTCACAGTAATCCCAGCTTGCCAAGAGAAAACAAAAGTGCATTGCCCATTTTCGGTATATGTTGAGGAAGAAAGAGTGATCAGGCTTTCTATGAATTAAAGTATCTACTTACCTGTGACAGAGGAAACTGGAGTTGAGTTTCAGTCAAGAATTTTGGTATGAGGACTGAGGTTATTCAGGTGAATGGCCTTTAAAACAGAACATTGGAATTAAGGAGGGATCTCTTTGAAGTGAGATTAAACAAGGGTTAAATGGCTTTAGGTCTATTATCAAATATCTTTTGTTCTGCATTACTAGGCACAGTTTAAACATTTGCTATCAAGGTAATCAGTGACAAACAGATCAAGGCATTCATTTGCTTATTTTATTATATTTGGAGAAAGTAAGAGGAGATTAAAATTTAATTGAAAAGCTATCTAAGAAAATTTCCATCTCCCAAATTTCAATAATATTGTCATTCTGATGTGGAATGTGTTATTTATTTTATCTCTGATATGGACATAACTTATTAGTATGTGTCTTCTTAATATGTTTACAATTCCCAATGGACAATGATAAATTGTATTTACTAATATGGGAGGAACGAGTCCGAGGAGTTTTTTTTTAACATGTATTTTGTCAGATATGTATTTATCAGTTTTTTATAAGTGCATGATAACAGTGAAAGGGTAATTTTTATACACATAATTGAATAGTCAATGCAAAACAAAAATTGTCCAAATAGAACTAAGACAACATTTGAGAATGGTTTAAATGGAAATATTTTTATTTTGTAATATGATGAACCAAGTAACAAAAAGTATTCTAATATTTTGTAATGTAACACCTTCATAATAGTCAGCTAACATGCTGGAGAGACAGTTTGGTGAGTTTGGGCTCCTAATCATTTTATGTTTTTGCAGTGGATACATTTGATACCCTGATGAGGCCAAGTGACCACTCTCAGAATAGTGATAATAATAACTAATAATAATAATAATAGCAGCAACATTTATATATATATATATAATATATATATTATATATATATATATAAACTAACATACAAAATTATGAAGGCAACTAAATTTATTGAAATAAATGTCGAAGACAACTGTGTGATATTAGAGCATATATGGATCTTTAATAAGGCATTAAATAGTGAGGTACAGCTATGGTTCTGTACCACTAATTTTAAGTTAGTGGTAAAGATATATAATATTTGATATTTCTGCAGTATTGTGAAGTCATATGAAATTATCTATGATTTCTATTGGTGACAAAATTATAGACACTCATAATATTTATGTGATATGTTGTCTTGATTCACTAATAGAAAAATACTAAATTTTAATGAGACACTAGTAAAAATAAAGATATAATTTATCATTCAAATTCCCAGGCCTACCAGTTTCTGTCTGTAGACATTTTAGGAATCCATAATTTCAATAATTAGACTCCCATGGATAAACCAGAACTTTTGACAAACCTGGACTTAAAACCTGGCTTTCCCAGTTAATTATGTAAAACTCTGAAAGAGGACTTCCATATAACTAAACTTAATTTTATAACCTAAAAAAATAGAAAGCAGAACAATATCTATCTTTCCAGGATTTTGTGTTTGTTTGTTTTGTTTTGTAGCTGAGCTCTCTCATAATAATACGTTTTGTATACTCTTTAAACCCTGCTAGACTTCTTGTATTCAAAACTATACATTTTAGACTTTTTGGACTTTTAAAACGCATAGCTAGTTTAATCAATGTATTTAAAAACCTGGTGGGGAGTGGCCAGTTGGCTCAGTTGGTTAGAGCGTGGTGCTAATAAAAACCTGGTGAGTATATGTGTCTGTTTCTATCTAAATGTATCTAAGTTCTATCTCCAGGAATACTGTATAGTAAGTATAATTTTATTATTTTACATTTTTAACTCATTTAGTCATTCTTCTTACCCTTTTAGAACAGCCTTTTCTTCTCTTTGTTCATCTTCCTAGCAGTACTACCCAGAGCCAAATCCTTTCTGAGTTTGGCCTTGATGGCAGGCAACAGTTCAGACCTTTTCTTCGGTTTCTGCCAATGCTACTGACCCTTTCACATACCTCCATCCGTTGTTACCTGAACTTTGAACTACCCGCCCAGGCTTTTCTGCCCTTCCCCATGTGTATGAGATTTATATAGCTGCTGTAACTAATTACCACAATCCTAGTGGCTTAAAACAAAACAAAAATGTATCGTCTTGCAATTCTGGAGGTAGAATTCCAAGATGAATCTTTCAGGACTAAACTCATGGTGCTGGCAGAGCTGCGTTCCTTTCTGGAGGCTCTCAGGGAGAATCGATATTCTTGTCTTTGCCATCTACTAGAGCATTCCTGGATTCCTTGGTTCATAGCCAGCAGTGACTGCTTGAATCTTTTTCATATTGAATTGCTCTGAGTCTGATTCTTCTGCTCTCCTTTCCCATGTTTAAGGAGCTTCTTAAAAAAAAAAAAATTCTTAATGTTTGCTTAGTTTTGAGAGAGACAGAGGCAGAGTGCAAACGGGAGAGGGGCAGAGAGAGAGGGAGACACAGAATCCGAAGCAGCCTCCAGGCTCTGAGCTGTCAGCACAGAGCCCTATGCGGGGCTTGGACTCACGGACCACGAGATCCTTACCTGAGCCTAAGTCGGACACTTAAATGACTGAGCCACCCAGATGCCCCCAATGTTTTCGGTTATATTGGGCTCATCATCCAGGTAAACTAGGATAGTCTCCCTCTCTTGAAGTCAGCTGATTAGCAACCTTAATGCCATCTGCTACCTTAATTCCCCTTTGCCATATAACAGAATATTCCCAGTTCTAGTCATAAGAATGTAGACATCTTTGGGAGGCTTACTCTTTACCATACCAGGTAATAAGGGATGCTTGTTAATGGGTAAACAGAGGTCAAGGAGTTCATATGTTTCTTTTTTGCAGAAATATTTTTAAGGAATTTTCAAAGAACAGTGCTCTCACCCAAAACAGTGACTTGCATAGGTGTAATTTCAAGCTTTACAATAAGACAATGGAGGAAGTGTTCAGGAGCAGTCTGGCATTGTCAGGTTTCTAAATCACACTTGAAAGGTGGCCTTCTATTCTACATGCATGATATGCTCTGCATAAATAATAATAAAATGCTGTGTTTTAAGTTTAATGTAGTATGGGAAGATGTCTGTGTGTCCTTGATAAAGCACTAGAGGAAGGCACATATGGAAATCTATAATCATGATTTACATGTAGGGAGTAAAATTGCAGTTGTATGTTGCAGTGTTTTATTCATTCTAATCATAATACTTTTATTTTTACACATTTGATGTGTGAAATTTGAATGTAAGTCTAATATTTGTGTTAATTTCAAAATAGAGAAATAATATCAGCTATGTTATAATAGAATATATAGGTTAAAAACCATTTTGTAAGGGTGCCTGGGTGGCTCAATTGGTTAAGTGTCTGACTTCAGCTCAGGTCATGATCTCACTGTTTGTGAGTTCAAGCCCTGGATCAGCTCTCTGCTGCCAGCTCAGAGCCTGGAGCCTGTTTCAGATTCTATGTCTCCCTGTCTCTCTGCCCCTCCCCCACTCATGCTCTTTGTCTTTCTCTCTCAAAAATAAATAAAAATTAAAAAAAAAAAAGAAAAAAAAAACACTTTGTGTTGGTATCCACAACTTCCAAACTTTTGCTGCTTGAATCTAATACTGAACTTTGCAATACACAGATGTCAGTCATTGGAATAATCTTTCTTTCTAAAAATACAAATCTTTGCAGAGTTTTGTACCCTTTTCCTCATGTATCAATAAGCTTATGTGACTCTTCATATTCTATGGGTCAGTTTAGAGTATTGATGTTATAAGACTATTTGATTGAGTGCCTGGGTAGCTCAGTTGGTTGAGCCTCATGATCTCACTTTTCATGAATTTGAGCCCCACATAGGGCTCTGCACTGACAGTGTGGAGCCTGCTTGGGATTTTCTTTCTCTCCCTCTCTCTCTGCCCCTCCACCACTTGTGCTGTCTCAACGTAATAAATAAGCTTTAAAAAATTAAAATTATTTGACTGAAAAATATTATTTGGCTATAATATATATATCAGTTAGATGTAACCATGAATGCTATAAAACTAACCATCACAAAATCTCAGTGACATACAATACACTTACATGGCTAGCTAGCTGAGGGTTGGATAGGCAACTACCACTCAAAAGGCTGGGGATGGGCTGTTTGTCCACTGACCTAGGCTGCCTTCAGCGGGGTGATGGAAAGACTCAGCTCTGCTTCACTTACCTCTCCAGACAGATAAAGCTTTGTGGAGATAGCAGAGTCCCAGAGGGCAAGGCCCAGTACACAAACCTATTTCAAGCCTCTGTTTGCATAGTGTCTAATCACAAACCATTGACCAAAGCAAACAAGCCATAAGGCTGAGCCCAGTGTGAAAAGGTGGAGAATGTCTTCTGCCCATGATGAAAAGACACTAAAAAGTTCCAACTGAGCATCATGGACAGAGGAAAGACTAAAGAACTAAGCCCTTCAGTGAACTCTTATTTAGCTTAGAGAACTTATGACTCACAATTGGTTCTTCAGATAAAAATTCTAAGTATGTAATTTAATCAGCTCAACAGCTTTCTATGAACATACTCCATGAGTTGTCAGGTACTTCTAAGCATATTTTGACAAATTAGAGTTGGTTTATCTCTTAACTGAAACCTAGGAAACCCATTTTAAAGAGACAGAGGAGAAGTAAATTCATGATATGTTATGTGGAACCATCAATCAGTGTCTCAGACATCTCAGAATTAAGCCATTTTAGGAAACAGTTTTTGTGGTTATATGGTTATATTATTATTAGAGAATGACTTTAGAAGTAGTGAAAAGATAATCCACCCAAATAAGATTACTCCTATTACTCAAATTGGGAAAACTTGAGTAATAAAATTACTTCTTATTACTCAAATTAGGAAAACTTGAGTGTGTTCAAGAAGCTTTGGTTCATTTCATTATATTCTAATTGTAACTTGAACTATTTTAATTGCAGTAATTCATATATAGCACAGATTTTGGAATAGAAAAACCATAAATAAAACCTATTTAGAATGTCACAATCAACTCAAAAAGCAAATGCTAGAGCCATTTCATTGTTTTTTTTTTCTTTTAACATTTATTCACTATTGAGAGACAGAGAGAGAGAGAGAGAGAGAGAGAGTTAGCGAGCACAAGCATGAGAGGGGCAGAGAGAGAAGGAGACACAGAATCTGAAGCAGGCTCCAGGCTCTGAGCTGTCAGCACAGAGCCCAACGCGGGGCTCGAACTCACAGACTGTGAGATCATGACCTGAGCCAAAGTCAGAGACTCAACCAACTGAGCCACCCAGGTGCCCCTTGGGCCATTTCTAATAGGAATGTTAAGTTATAGATCAGTGAGATAGCCAAGTTTCTTAATTTCAATAAGAATATAGCTAAATGGACCTTAAATAAGGAAAACTGAGCGAAGGGAGTTGTATTATTGTTTATGATACCCTAAATTTGTGGGGTTAGGACAAAGATTTTGTACTTATAGATACCTCTTGTATATCTAGTATATACCTCATATTTACTGAGCACTTGTAATAAGCCAGGCATTGTCAAAATAAAATAATAAGCAATAGCGAAGCTATGAAGTAGGTGTTCTTTTTATTATACTGTTGAAGAAACTTAGTACAGGTTAACCACCTGCCCATGATCAAATTGGGAATGCAAGGCCAGGATTCCAACCCAGAGGTCTAGCTCCAGATTTAGCATTCTTTACCACTGTGTGACACTGAATTCCACATATGCTTTCTAGCAGTGCCAAGGAGCATTCATAGCATGTCCAGGCTGGGTGCCAGAGAATTCTACCTAATATTAACCCCTCACTTTTTTAGCACCACTCCTTTGTGCCTCCATCAAAACCAACAACCAGAGCCTAAACCTAAGACACTTTTCTGTAAAGCCAATGTAGATTATTCTTTTATATTAATGAGAAAAGGTCAAAGAAGGGGAAGAATTTAGGATTCTATAAAAAGTTGTCTCGGGGTATTTTCAGTGGCTCAGTCGGTTAAGCATTCTTAATTTCAGCTCAGGTCACGATCTCATGGTTTGTGGGTTTGATCCTCAAATTGAGCTCTGTGCTGACAGTATGGAGTCTGCTTTGGTTTCTCTCTCTCTCTGCCTCTCCTGCACACACTCTCTCTCAAAATAAATAAATAAACTTCAAATATATATATATATATATATATATATATATATATATATATATGGTCTTTATATACAGTTCTTTATATAAAGAACTATATATATCTTTATATCTATATCTATATATCTTTATATATGTATCTTTATATATAGTCTTCATTCTTAAACAAAAGAGTTGCTCCTAGATCTAAGCAGAAAACATGATATGAAAATTTGTCCAAATTAAACCTTTGGATTTTAGAAATAAAAAACATTTCATTGTTGACATACAAATAAAAAACTTACTATCTCAATCGACCATGAGTGGGGCTCAAAGACAAGCAATTAACTTAAGTATAATTAATTATCTTCACAGTGCAAAAGTAGGGTAACATTTAACATTCATAGTTTCAAACCAAGACAATAGTTCTATAAAAATTTAAATGCAAGAATTTTTTCCAAAGCATAAATGAAGTTAATTATTAAAATTGTAAAGTTATGTACATTTGTCATTGGAACCTTCAGTCTCTCTTTACTGTATCCATTTTCCTCTCTTCACATACTAGTCCCATCCCTCTGTTTCAGATATATGAGCCCCGTGATCTTTTCTTTTTTCAATATGTCTCCTTATGAATCTATGAATTTGGAAATTTTCAGTTTATAGAATGGCAGATTTGGCAATTCAAGTCATTTTTATCAACTACAAATTACTGAAAAACAAATCAATAATCAAAATATTTGATACATTAATTTTTAAAAATCTTAAAGGCATGGAAGTAATGACAAGGGAGTAAAAGTTTACTTATTTAAAAGTGAAAATTTAAGGGAACACTAAAGTAAGCACAAATACCACTTTTTGCCCCAATGGCATTTACAGATTAAGGAAAAATAAAACCTTTAGTTTAATGTCCTTGGAAGATAAATGGAATTGAAATGATATCCTAAGGCTTCTTCAGGGCAGGAATCTGGCAGGAAACCCTCTACACGATGATCTTGCACAGCTAAGGGCTGAAACTTCAACGCAAGAGTGAATGATAAAAAATGCACAAAATATCATAGCTCTGGGATGAATTTCTGACATTAAGTTAAAATTTGATGAGTCACTAGACTTTTAGAAGACTTTGGAACTTTTAGAAACAAATGCAAAATCTCCCTGGAGCAATGTATCTTCATTGATTGCTTCAAATGATTCTTGCAAATAATTTTTGAGATGCAATATCCAACACAAAGTCAAAGATATTCAGACACACAAAAAAACCTGTGCTCTATGATAAAGAATTAGCAAAAACAACCAGATAACAGAAAAGGATCTATAAATTTATGAGGTGTTAAGTGTAACAGGTAAGGATGAAATAGCAAGGCTATGTTTAAAAACATAAAGGATAAAATTGAAGATATATTTAGGGATACAGAGTTGAAAAAATAATTATAGATATTATAAATAAAAAATTAAATTTAGTGATTATATATAGTCTATTACATACTAGGCACAACTAATAAGACAATAAACTGGAAATTAGGTTGTCATAGAGTCTCTTGTCCAGCAAGAGAGTGGACACTGGATTAAAATGTGAGAGAGGCTCATGTCCAGGAGAAGACAAGAGCCCTGTGTAAGTGTCCTTGATCCATTTTTATTAGGATCAGAAGGCTTACAAGCATATGGACATGCACAAAGAGACAATGAAATCATGAACATTAACTCATGGGATTGGGGAAAAGGGGGTTTTGAAGATATGTGGTGCTAGGGGTTTGGGTCAATACAAAACAAAATCCTGGCATGGGGTGGAAGGTTGTTTACAGCAGACATGAGGGCCACCTCTGTTTACCTAAACTGGCCTAGGGGACAAGAATGACAGAGCATGCTACCTCAGGGTTGACAAGGCACCTTTCTTTTGCTAATTAGCTCTGCTCTGGGCAACTTTGCCCTGCTGTGGACTATAGCCCTGTTTACCTGTTTACCTATTTTGGTCATTCCTTCCTGTGAAAGCAGCTTTCTGCTATTGTACCAAGTTGGATGGCATTTCAGCCCTGAATATCTAATCTTGTTTACCTCATTTTGGATGCTTCCATCCTATTTCCTATTCCTATACCTTTGTCCTATACTGGGAACCTTTGTCCTGTTTACCTAATCTGTTTTACCTAATCTTGTATGTGTTCATCCTGTGGCTTTCTATTTCTTTATGACTTGTTAACCCATTGGTGCAAGCTCAGGGAATGCCTAAGCTTATTCCCCACAGTAGGTCAGAGAACAAAGGATGCCAAATGCAGCATATAGGCACAATACATGAAGAAGAAAAGAAGAGGAGAGGGAAGTCAAATGGTTCAAAGATAATGTCAAATTGCCTTCAGAATGTACTCATGTACCCACCTACTCAGGATACAGGTAACAATTGTGGGTACACTAGGTTTTGTCATGTTAATCATTTATTTTAACCAAATTTAAATTTCTACAAACCTAAACCAAAATATCAGAAAATTAAATAGTATACCTCAGTATTATTCTGTAGCCCTCAGAAGCAGTTATGTAACTGTTAACAACACAGTTTCAGGAGTCGGGTTGCTAAAATTTGTATCTTGGCATTACCAGTTAGTCTCATGTGATCTTTCCCAGAAAAGAAAAAAAACAAAACAAAACAAAAAACCAAAAAAACCCAGTTTTCTGAGGCTTGATTTACTTTTACATAAAATGTGAATAAAAATATTCTCCACCCAAAAAGTGGTATTGTGAGCATATGAGTTGTCACCATGTCTAGCACAAAGTACTTGTTCTTTTTAGTAAAATTGTAAGTCACCTGTGAAATGTTTAATAATATTTAATACATAAAACATGTAGTATTGATCCAATTAATTGCCTACAATTCCATTGCTTGTGTTTCTTCGTGAAGAAAACTCCCTAAGAAAAGAATAGCACTTCTTCCTTACTTTCAAACACATATTCACTCTTTAATATCGCATTCCTGGTCATGATTTTAACTTATAGAGTAGGTATACCTCTCACCTTGGCAAAACTTAATTTTGTCTGTATTGGGTTGGAAAGTAATATAACATTGTATGAACATTATAATGTAACGTTAACATTGTAAGTTTCTATGTCATTAAGTCCCTTTAAAAATTTATGGATTGCTAGTTTATATCTATATTATATAGCCTTGTTATTTATAAAATTATTATGCTTTTACAAATATTCAGTTTTTTCCCATATAGTTAAACTATAAGAGAAATGGCATTTTCATCACTGTGTTTTCCCACTCAAATGTTGAGTTAATCTGTGATTTTAAAAATGAATTTACATAATGCCAAGATATATTAGTTTTATAACCTGTAACATTCCTCCATTTTATAAATAAGATGAGTAATTTTGAAATTTCAGAGTTGACTATAATCTATAGCCTGTTTATTTCAATGTAGTTTGCAAAATGTACAAGTAACATAAGCATTTAATAGCATAAAATGGTATATTGCTTGAAAAAAATAGCAGAAATAATTCCCTTCCCTGCAATCACTCATATTTGCAATGGGAATTTTTGAGTTTTCCTACCAAGAAATGAACTCTGTAGGATCCTGCCACTTCTTGAATCCAGTCTGGCTTTTTTACTTCTTTTGACAAATAGCATGCAGTAGAAGAGACATATGTCTCAAGAGGCCTTTCATGCTTCGGCTCATTCTCTTGGAATGCTGCCCAGTCACTATGAGAATAGGCCCAGGCTAGCTTGCTGGATGATGAGAGACATTTGGCCCTGAGACTACCATTGCCCCAAGTGGACAGCTAGCCAAACACCAGACGTGTGAGGCTACCCTACAGGAGCCAGCCCTCAGCCAAACTTCCATCTGACTATGGATGCATGAAGGAACCAAGCCGAGATCAACCAAGCCTGGCATAGATCCGAAGAACTGCTAAGTACCCAGTTAACCCACAAACTTGCGAACAATGTGAAAATTTTTTGTTTCATTAATCCACTAAGTTTTGGTATGATAAAAAAAACAATCTTCTAAAAAAAATAATTTGATTCACTATGAATTCATACCTAGTAAATAATGTGCATCTTACTATTAACAGTCATTTTAGCACACATCTTAGTTATGCTTTTTTAAAAATTTATACTCTAAAAATTTTATAAAGCAAACTATTTCCATATTAGAGTTTTACTTAACCATAGTCTTGTAAGATAGTCATTTTTATTCTTCAATAGGTTTATCTTCCAAGTTCAATAGTTTCTAGATTGATACTTTTATAAGTCTGCCTGTTGGCTCTTTCTCTCCAAGAGAGATTTCAGAAAACTTAATTCTTCTTTTAATTTTAGAACTCTTATATTAACAAAAATATTCTGATTTCTCAGCAATTCATATAAATAAACCCAAATTATCTATATAGAATATATAGTTTAGATAGTATGCCTGAATTTCATACTCTTTCAGAAGATAATTATGTTTCCTTTATTCAGTCAATTTATAGTACAGATTGACCTATATTCTTTAAAATTAAAGCCCAAGTGAGTTCATTAATTTTAGGCATCTTAAAGTTGATGAAGCCTTTTGAGTGAATTTTCTCTTGAAATTCAATATTTTAAAATATTTAATGCTTATTTAATATTAATTCAATGGCTAAATTATGGGCATTAGTATTTAATAAAATGAATGTTAAATAACATAATTAAAGTATTTTCTAACTTTATAAATACGTGTATTTTTTAATATATAGAAAACTGTATCTACAGAACATAAAATTAGATATCCAAGAATCTTACCAGTAGACCACAGTGAATAAATTTGATTTCTAGTTCAAGAAAAAATACTCTAATAAGTTTTGCCTAAGTGGCAAACTTTTTCATGCTCTAAGTTACAGAAAAAAAATTAATATCTTCTAAAAAGTTCTTGCCAGTTCTCTCAAGCAGAATTAGTGTGCTAATGTCTGTGCTCATAGACAAATTTTCTTTTTACATATTTTCACTTGTCTCCCCAAGTAATCTCTTACATTCCTCAAGGTGACATCATCTTCATACTAAAGACTTTACATAATTGCACATTCTAAGGGCTGTTGAAGGGTTGAATGAATGAATTCAGTCTGTATTAAATATATTTTTTACTGTCCATACATGTTCCTGTTACTCATTTACTACAGCATGAAACAAATGCCTGATATTTTCCCCCAAATTGTAAAAATGAGGAAGCATTTTATGTATTTACTAGATGACAGAGTTGAAAGAGTCGTATTTTACTACTTCTTAGAGTAAATAAATTATAATGTTATATTCTAGATACTCTCATTTGAATTATTTCCCCTGCGCCTGGCCGTGGGATTACCTAGACAATAAGACCAATAAGACAACATGGTGATGACATTTTTTCAGACTTGGCTAGTCTGCAGAAGTAACATGGTGGATAATTTTTCACTAAATGTTTGAAGCCTGATAAAACAAATATACAAAGGTAAAATGAAGTATTGGAAAGAGAACTTTGAAGATTTCTACATCTAAAATTTCCATATTCTCAAACATATAGAGAAGATAGATTCTGGTATACATTCCCCACTCAATTTTTTTTAACCGATAGGTAAAAGTGATTAAATGAATTTTTTGTTTCTCTACAAAATTAATGACTTGAAGCCCAAAGTATTATTTAGAAACACAGGTATTTCCTTTTTTCAACACTTCTCCATATTAATTTTTTCTGTTCTAAAGATCGACAGAGATTGCACAATTTTTAAGTGCATATGTTTGCTTTGCTTCTTGAAGTTTACTTCGGAAATCCTCCTTAGGATACTTTCCAGTTTCACTGGTGTTCTCCTTATTTTGTCAAATATACTCACATATATATGTGTTCACAGAGGCCCTCAGTTTACTGAAGGTTCATTCCTCAATATATTCTTTAATATGGTAGTGCATTCCTGTTCCCACTGAAGTTTTATCTATTATTTCCCCGCTTTTAAGTCTTCAAGCAAAAGAACAAAACATTGCTTTGGCATGAAATGTCTTAGAAACTACGACAATTGAAAAATTAATGTAGCAGAAATATTGTTCAGTCTATAAGGCATTGATTCTTTTTGTATGCCTTTTAATGAATATTCTATTAGAGCCCATGAATGATTGGGGTATATAGGTCTCTTTAATCTGATTTGTTAACTTTTAGATCTTCATATTCTACTAAGAGTAATTTATTCTTAACCTCTCCTTTCCCTTATTTGGTTCCATAATTTATTAATAGTTTCTAAAGAATGCTCTAACATTAATGAAAATAGATTATATAAAAAATTACAAGGTTTTAGCCTAATTTCAGGGATTACAAAAAATATCTTTTATTTATTAGTAGAACCTTCATTACGTATGAGTACTTAAGATGAGTCTGATTTTTGTCATGGCCCTGAATTATAAAAGCTTTATATCTATAGATGTAAAAAGGACATTAGCTACAGAAGAGTCATCTTGTTCATTTAAGCAAGACTCATATTGTAGGATTATTCAATCATTTGTGTATAAAAATCATTGTGTATAAGTCATCCTGGTAGTTTAAGTATAATTTGGGATACCATGTTTTGGAAAAGGGTAAATTTTCAGTAACATTATTAAACCTATGCACATATCTTTTGGAGAAAGCCTGAAGGAAGAATTGAATTTCTATACAGATTATTAAAAGTTAGCATTTGTTACATGTTCTAAAGTAATGGCTGGATACAATGCAGCCTCCATTCATTTGATTGTAGACTGACAATAATGAATGATATGGATACAAGTTGTCAGGAGGGGTGCACATGGACAGGGTCCTCATTAAATAAAGTAATGGTGATACTGATAGCTCCCTGCAGTGACTCATCATGGAGACAAATGTCCATACATGGAGACTGACAGATGGTGAATGACAGTTTTATAATTGGATAGCAAGTTGGAAGCTAGCAGATAATGCTCATATGCTGGATTTATATTTTACCCACTTTGTGGGCCTTTGAAAATCTTACTCTCTATTAAAATTAAATGTGTCTTTGTATTTTTCATCCTTCCTTAACTGCCATGAATCCACTGCATTTTTTTTCTATTCTAATGCACTGAAAAATATTCCTGATGATAATATTTTCCAGAACATTTCACCATGACCCTGATAAAATGATCTGAATTAGTTGAAACAAAACTTTAGACAAATGAAAATGAACTAGAAATTACTTTAAAAGATCTCTAAATACTGTCATAACTTCATTCTGAAACATGTATAAAGCATTTGAATATTGAGTCAGAATAGTTCCAAATCAAGTATATATAATAAAACAAGTGTATTCATTTCCTGTTGGGCAGTAGAATAAATCAACATTAGTGTGATTATAGACTCACTTCAATTTCCTATCACAAATCTATGTTAAATATTAACTTTTATATCTTTATACTTAAAAATATCAATAGAAACGTCTTATGGCAATTTCTATAGAAGCATAATTATAGAAAAAAAAGACATTTCTTTGAGTGATTTTACTACTAAAATGATGACTGCTTGTAAGAAAAATTGTTAGTTTGGTATAACAAAATTCTAAGAAATGATATGAAAATGCTTATAATGGTACTATATGGTTCATTTCCTAGTTGTCCCCAATTAGGTGTATCAGGTCCAAACATGACATTAAATAGCCTCTCTGTACTTTACATTTTACATGAGTATTTTACTAAATATTTTCCCATTATGGTCAACTAAGAGTTAGTACTTCTTTTTCATCTTATCCTCAAATAATGAAAAGAATGAAAAGGAAGGAAAACTCACTGAGTGGGATTCTAGAGCTGTTTGCCTATGGGAAATACAGTATTTACAGTCAGAGTCAGATCTGCTTTGTAGGTGTGGTGGACAGACCCTTGATTGGCTAACATTATTGTTACACCTTGGTTCATGCCTTGTATGACCCCCTAACTTTAAGTGCAGGTAGCATTTATGATTTGCTTCTAGATTATAGAAAATGGCAAAAGTAAAGGAATTCTTCAGATGTAATTAAGTGTGTAGGTCACTTAATTTTGAGCTAATCAAAAAGGAAGATTAGCTTGGGTGGGTCTGACTTAAGTAAATACATTAAAGAGGACTGCAACCTACCTGAAGTGAGAGCCTCTCTTAAATAAGTAAACTACCATGTTATAGATATTCTCAAGAGGGTCATACCTTTTGTTAAATGCTCCTCTATATGTGTCTTGAAATTCTTGATAATTACATCATTGAGCTTTTGCTTTATAAGTGAAATCCAGTGAGGCAGTGGAACATATATATTAACAGAGGAAATACACTCACAATGTGGAGTATTGTCTTTAGCCATTCCTTGTCCCCTCACCCACCTTTCACATATAACACAGGTGCACAGAATTTTGGTGGACCCATGATTTTGACAGTTCAGTGTGGCTCAAAATGAGTGCAAGGTAAATATGTTATGGAAGCTGCCAGACTTATACTGAAAATGATGACATACAAGGAAAATAAAATATTGGGCTAGTTATGATAACTTTTCCTTTCAGTTGTTCTTACTCATCAGGCAAGGTAGAGTAAGTGAAATAAAAACACTTGAATTAACTTTTGTGTAATGTTTCTACTGTGTTGGTAAAAATAAAATACATATAAAGTTATGAAATATAAATTATGCAATTTAAAGAAATCTATAAACCAGTTAAATGCTCTTATATTTACATTTAAAATTGCCATTACACAGAAATCTGAAGAAAAAAGAATAAAGCTGGAGGCATTATGTTCTTTGATTTCAAACTACATTACAAAGGTATAGTAATCAAAACAGTATAGTATTGACATAAAAACAGATCCATAGATTAGTGGAGCAGAATAAAGAGCTCAGAAACAAACCCATGCATATATTGTCAAATAATTTGTGGCAAAGGAGGCAACAATATGCAGTGAATAAAGAACAGTCTCTTCAATAAATGATATGTGAACTGGGCAGCCACATACAACAGAATGAAGCTAGACTAGTATCTCACACGATGCATAAAATCTAACTCAAAATGGATTAAAGACTTGAAAGTAAGACCTTGAACTATAAAACTCCTAGCAGGAAAAAAAAAATACAGGCAGTGATGTCCTCAGTGATGTTTTTTTTAGATCTAACTCCAAAAACAAAGGCAACAAAAGCAAAAATCAACCAGTGGGACTACATCAAATTAAAAAGCCTCTGCACAGCAAAGGAAATCATCAACAAAATGAAAGACAATGGGAGAAAATATTTGCAAATCATTCTGATAAAGGCTCAATATTCAAAAGTACAAAGAAATCATGCAACTTAATAGCAAAAAAAACCCCACAAAAAAAAAAAAAAAAAAAAAAACCAATTCAATTAAAAATGGGCAGAGGTTCTGAATAGACATTTTTCCAAAGAAGACATACAGATGGCCAATAGGCATATGAAAAGATGCCACTAATCATCAGGAAAGTGCAAATCAAAACCACAATGACATATCACATCACATCTGTTAGAATGACTATTATCAAAAAGACAAGAAATAAATAGTGTTGGTGAGGATGTGGAGAAAAGAAAAACCTTGTACACTGTTGGAAATATAAATTGGTACAGCCACCATGGAAAATAGTATGGAGAGTAGAGTTTTGGTAAACTCTATGGGGATCTTATCTAATGTATGCACAGAGAGAAGGCCTTTGGGGCTGAGAGAGACTGCATATCATAAGGGTCAATGGTAAATCATATCAGGAACTTATATTTACTTGTGACTGCAGGCTTTTATGCATGAGGGCTAGTGTCAGTATAAGGTCCTGCAGATCATTTAGCTAAAAAAAATGATGCTGAGGCATGAGTACCATGGAGTAGCTTAGCTAAACTCTTGACAGGAAGGGAAAAAGAAGGGAATGCATGTCCAGCATTTCAGTTCTTGGGGGGACTTCCCAAGATGTCACTTTCTGTCTTGGCTCTCTCAAAGCACTGATTGGGAACAGCATACTTTCTATGTTTGGTCACCATGGAAAGCAAAGAAGAGCTCAGCAGCTTGTGGCAACACCAGAGAAACTGCTGTACTGCATAGACACCAGAAGGGCAAGAAATAAAGAGCTTTTGAAAAGGAAACCTTCAAATTTCTAATTGAGAAATTTCATGCATACCCTGAGAGAAGATACACCTCCAAAAATATTTGAGAGGCTCCATGAATCTCTAGCCAGGATGACTAATGGAGGTCTTCTGTACAAAGCCAGTCCATAGCAACAGGGAAAGGTGGTGGGTTTTCAAATGCCCATATCTGAGCAAAGCAAGCAAGCAAACAGAGAAACAGAGAAACATGGCAC
Organism: Panthera leo; assembly: GCF_018350215.1. Lineage (NCBI taxonomy): Eukaryota > Metazoa > Chordata > Mammalia > Carnivora > Felidae > Panthera > Panthera leo. Next base: position 57,423,175 of record NC_056682.1, read on the forward strand.
AATCAAAGGAATACAATAATCTCTAGAAATCAATCTTAAAGAATTGGAGAACTATGAATTACCTGAAAAAGAATTAAAAAAAAATCATCTTAGAAAAGTTCAATGAGCTGCAAAAACACAGATAGACAACTAATGTAATAATGGAAAATAATGCATGAACAAAATGAGAATATCAACTAAGAAAAAATCATATATAAAAAAAGAAATTCTAGAGGTAAATACTAGAATAACTGAATCAAAAAATTTGCTAGAGGGGTTCAACAACACTTCATTAAACAGAAGAGAGTCCATGCACTGGAAGTCAATTAAGTTGAAATTATCAAGTCAGAAAAACAATAAGAAAAAATAATTAACAAAAGTGAAGAAAGCCTGAGAGACTTATGGACCAATATAAACATTATGGGAATTCCAGAAGGAGAAGAGAATGCAGAGAATGCAGTTGTTATGGACTGAATGTTTGTGTCCCACCGAAATTTGCATATTGAAGTTTTAACCTCAAATGAGATGGTTTTAAGAAGTAGGACCTTGGGGTGATTAGATCATGAAGGTGGAGCCCTTATGAATGGAATTAGTGTTCTTTTTTTTTTTTAAGTTTATTTTGATAGAGAGAAAGAGTGCCTGGGAGTGGAAGGAGGGGTAGAGAGAGAGGGAGAGGGAGACTCCCAAGCAGTCTCCATGCTTATAGTGCAGGGCTTAATGAGAAGCTTGGGCACATGAACTCAGGCTCAGATCATGATCTGAGCCAAAACCAAGATTTTGACCCTTAACCGACTGAGTCACCCAAATCCCCCAACAGGAAATACACACTTTATTCAGGTGCACATGGAATGTTCTCCAGAATAGATCATATGACAAAGGAAAACTATGGAAAATTTACAAATATATGGAAGTTAAACAGCATACCCTTGAACAACCAATATGTCAAAGAAGAAATAAAAAATATTGAGATTAAAAAAAAAAAAAAAACACTTAAAACACAATATACCGGGGCACCTGGATGGCTCACGCGGTTAAGCGTCCAATTTCGGCTCAGGTCATGATCTTACGGTTTGTGGGTTCAAGCCCCACATTGGGCTCTGTGCTGACAGCTCAGAGCCTGGAGCCTACTTCAGATTCTGTGTCTCCCTCTCTCTGCCCCTCCCCCACTCTCACTTTGTCTCACTCTGTCTCTCAAAATTAAATAAATGTAAAAAAAAATTAAAAAAACCAAAACGCAATATACCAAAGTGTATGGGATAGAGCAAAAGCAGTACTAAAGGAAGACGTTTATATCAATAAACATATACATTAAAAAAAATATCTGAGATCACTAATCTAACTCTATAACTCAAGTAAATATAAAAAGTAGTACAAACTAAGCCCAAAGTTAGCAGAAGGAAGGAAATAATAAAGATGAGGGAATAAAGATATGAAATAGATTATAGAAAAAATATAGAAAATATCAATGAAATTAAGAGTTTATTGAAAAGAGCAACAAAATTGACAAACTGTCATATAGACTAGAAAAAAGAGAAAAGACTAATAAAAATATTAAATGAATGAGGTTACAACTGATGCCAGAAAAATAAAAAAATAATAAAAATATTTGTGAGAATACTATTGAAGACATTACTATACACCACACATAAGAGACTACTACACACAAAAAAACTAAATTAGAGGAGATGGAAAAAATCCTAGAAAACACAAATTGCACAGACTAAATCACTAAGAAATAGAAAATCTGAACAAATCAATAAAAAGCAAGGAGAATCAGTAGTGAAAATCTTGAACTGGTAGTCAAAAATGTTCCAGCAATAAGATATCATCTCACACCTGTCAGAATGGCTAAAACACAAGAAACAATAGGTGTTGGTAAGGATGTGGAGAAAAGAGAACCCTCTTCCACTGTTGGAGGGAATTCAAACTGGTGCAGCCACCCTGGAAAACAGTATGCAGGTTCCTCTAAAAGAACCTGTTAAAAATAGAACTACCCTATGACCCAGCAATTGCATTAGGTATTTACCCAAAGAATACAAAAATACTAATTCAAAGGGATACATGCACCCCAATGTTTATACTAGCATTATCTACAATAGCCAAATTAAGGAAACAGCCCAAGTGTCCAACAACAGATGAATGGATAAGGAAAAAATGGCATAAATAAACAATGGAATATTATTCATCCATAAAAAATATAATCTTGCCATTTGCAATGGCATGGATGGAGCTAGAAAGTATTATGCTAAGTGAAATAAATCAGTCAGACAAAGACAAATACCATCTGATTTCACTCACACGTGAAATTTTAGAAACAAACAAATGTGCAAAGGGAAAAAAGAGAGAGACAAACCAAGAAATGGAGTCTTAACTATAGAGAACAAACTAATGGTTATCAGTGGGGAGTTGGGTAGGCGGATGGGTTAAAGAACTGATGGGGATTTAGGACTGCACTGGTTGCGATGAGCACTTGGTATTGTATGTAACTGTTGAATCACTATATTGTACACCTGAAATTAATATTACACTGTATATTAACTAACTGGAATTTACATAAAAAATAAAAACTCCCAACAAATAAAAGCCTAGGACCAGATCCTTCACCAGTGAATTCTACCAAACATTTAAAAAGGAATTAATATCAATCCTCTCAAACTCTTCCAAATAATTAAAGAGGAAGAAACACTGACAAATTCACTTTACACTATAGTTAGTGTGTATATATAGTGCCTGTATATATAGTATATAGAGTATATAAATACAGTACATATATAGTATATATGTATACAGTATACTGTGTGTGTGTATATATATGTATGTACATATATGGTATATATGTATATACAGTATATATACTGTATATATAGTATATATATAGTATATATATAGTATATAGTATATATGTGTACTATATATATAGTATACTATATATATATAGTATATATAGTATATATAGTGCCTGATACATAGCTGTTGATTGCTGAGACATCCATTTCAAAGACATCCTTCTTGAATAAACATATTTCCATCTATATGTCACAGCTAGTAGGAAACCAACTAAATCAGGAACAAGGCCACCCTACTTATGAAGTTCCCCTTTTAGAAATCCCTGGGTAATCTAGCCACTTTAGTGACCCTTTTCTGATCCTGTTCTTTAGTTCCCACTCTTATGGTTTAAATTTTCCAGTAAGGAGTAAACCCATGAGACCCTAGACACTTCTAATAAAGGCAGAACCCTGGATCCACACTAATTTTCTCCTCTTATAAGCAGGAGTATTATTGGGCTAGGGCCCACCCTACACTACCCTATGACCCAGCAATAGCACTGCTAGGAATTTACACAAGGGATACAGGAGTGATGATGCATAGGGGCACTTGTACCCCAATGTTTATAGCAGCACTTTCAACAGTAGCCAAATTATGGAAAGAGCCTAAATGTCCATCAACTGATGAATGGATAAAGAAATTGTGGTTTATATACACAATGGAGTACTACGTGGCAATGAGAAAGAATGAAATATGGCCTTTTGTAGCAACGTGGATGGAACTGGAGAGTGTGATGCTAAGTGAAATAAGTCATACAGAGAAAGACAGATACCATATGTTTTCACTCTTATGTGGATCCTGAGAAACTTAACAGAAGACCATGGGGGAGGGGAGGAAAAAAAAAAGGTTAGAGAGGGAGGAAGCCAAAACATAAGAGACTCTTAAAAACTGAGAACAAACTGAGGGTTGATGGGGGGTGGGAGGGAGGGGAGGGTGGGTGATGGGTACTGAGGAGGGCACCTGTTGGGATGAGCACTGGGTGTTGCATGGAAACCAATTTGACAATAAATTTCATATTAAAAAAAAAATCCTGTCTCCAAACGCAGTAACATTCTGAGGTACTGGGAGTCAGGATTTCAATATATTAATTGGTGAGCAGGGTACACAATTCATTACATAACTATTCCTAAATCACATATACTCGCCTTAAGCCGACTAAAGCCATCATTATTTATGTACTCTCTTTATTTACACATAACCGTCATTTCTATATAAGTAGGACCTTAACTATGGTTAACTAAATTATGTAGCACCCTTACACAGGCCAAGTATTGATCTGAAGTATTTATTACATGACTTGTGCATATTTTCACAACTTTATAATACAATTAACCAATGCCTTATGAAAAACATATATGTTTTTCAAATATATAGCACAGGATAGGAATATAAAAATCTTAAATATTAGTATTTTATCTCAATGAAACGCTCAACTTTAAAGTAGCAAGAAAAGATTGATTTTTGCTTTCATCAGCTAAAATGGTCTTTTTGATTTCTAGAATTGTTATTAATTTACTTACGATAGAAAACTGATGGTGAGAAATCTTACAAGAGGGAAAAAGAACATTGAAAAGCTGCTGAGTACAAGATGGAAAATGTTCAGAATTGTTAAATGCATTCACAGAGGATTTTATATATATCTTTCCAATATAGATAACATGGCACTATATCAAATAAAAGACTACAACTTTAATTGTCATCCTGATATTAAGCTTTCTAGAAAAATGGAAATTCTTGGGACAATTTAATTTCATAAAGCAATTGCTTACTAAGTTATCAAAATTTAAAGAATAAAATATACATTTTAGAGTGATTTCATTAACGTTATGGAAACCACTCTTATTTATTATATGAAGTTTATTTCAGACAAATGGATTAATATACTGTAACTGTTACCAACATCCAACATTCCATCAGGGAATTATACATCTTTTGAGTTAAAAATAACCTTACTGCCAGATACATGAAAAGAAAAAATAATGCTTTGAAAGAAGAAACCGCATTTATTGCAATTGTTCTGAAGTGGTGAACCAGAGTAAATATACAATAAACATCATAGTAAAATGATAAATTTTATTTTTTATTTTGAATTTGATAATACATTTTAAACAACCACTTATTTTCAAACTGTTAGCACAACATTGAAAAATATTCTGTTCTCATGAGCTCAGAACTATCAGATACACTAAATCATAAAGTCAGATAGGTAAGGCATCAATTCATCACACTATGAAATTTACATTTGGGGTTCATACCAAGCAATTTATATTTGGGGCCACAATTAATTTATATAAATAGCTGGGCAGTACCTATGTCACCTCTCACTTTTGGATTGATTCTTCTCTCTTATCTCACTATCTAATGGCCTGGTGAACGTTGTTCATGAACAGCTGACAAAGGAAGAGTAAAACTTGGGCCAGGCTTACAGATTTAGAGATGTTTCAACTTGATATGATGGTGGGACCAAGAAATACTGGAGATACACTAAAGTTCCATTCAGGGTTAACTGAAAAGGAAAATAACGAGGGAACAAATCCCCCAACTAGGTAGAATTTTAAGTAGTGTACATGGGCATCTGTGTTGCACAGAAGGAGATATGGTCTGAGATAAGAATACACATAGACTCCTGCTTAGTGGTAAATGATAAATGGTTGCCGATTGACATAGATTAGGACATTAGAGATAGGCAGTTTTAGGGAAGAAATATGTGGGCACAGAGTGCTAAGATATTGTTCCTTTTGTGGATTTCCACCAGAGAGTTCATTACAGAGGACATATTCATTTAGAGTCTGTCAGCCACCCTCTATTTGTAGCCGTCCCAGTATTGCACAATAGGCCCATGAGTAAGAAAGCTGTAGTGGCACCTTTTACTCCCTCTCTCCAAATATGTTTTTAGCAACTGCTGGTACTAAATTTGAGACTTGGTAGCTCTATACACCAAGAGAGAGCCTTGCTTATGGTTCAGATCATCAATGGAAAGAAACAGTCACTTAGAGGCAAAATTGATTATACCAAACATCTTCCAAGCATAAAACCCAAGTATATCAGACATAATAGAATAAATGATTCTATATAATAGCAGAAGGAAACCTTAGTGAATTCTTCTACACATTGGGAACATAGGAAATGTTCTTAAGTCTCAAAATCCTGCAAAAATAAAGAGTGATGAGTTTTACAGAACTAAAATTAAAAGGAGAAGGGAGAGTCAGAGAGAGAATCAGAAAGTCAGAGGGAGAGAGAGAGAGAGAAATAGAAGAACCCCACCTCCCTAAAAACCACAACTTTTAGATGGCAAAATTAGTTCATAAGCTTTATAGAAAAGATAAATAAAAGGATAAATGGTAATTGCAACTTATATCAAAATTGTTCTTTATATATAAAAACTTTATAAAAAGAGAATACAAAGGCCAACCACTGTATGCAAAAAAAAGACACAGTGTTCTAAGAAAAATAAATGAAATGAATATGATAAATACTTAAAGGAGGTTATGCATACAGAAGGAATTAAGTGGAAAAACAGGTATAGTAATGCAACATCTTTGAATCTACATTTTTTATTGAAACTGAATAAGTGATTATACAATTACACAACATAGAATGGACATTAAAAAAAAGTGATTCCTAAAAACCAAAAGCAAACTAAAACAAATGCATTTAACTGAGTAATGAGTTAATAACCACAGAGAGTAATTGTTCTAAGATATTTTAAAGCAGAGTCATTTGACTGCACATCCCTAGTGGAATTAAGCTAACAACAAAATGAAGTGTAGGAAAGACTTAAAGATTTTTAGATAGCGATGTTTTAGTATTAATATTGATGTTACCCTGACTTATTAGATATTTATTAATCTATATGTGAATATACACCTCTGAGACATATTTATGTGTGTATAAATGCATATTAATATATACATATATATAAATTTGAGAAAAAACAAGTAATTATAATTATATCATTGACCAATGAGAACTTTACTATAAGAGAAAACATATAAATAAACTATATTAATTTAAACTCTGCAATAGATAAAATATTGTAATCCTAAATTTGAATCAGCCATATAAGTATGAACTCATGTATTTTTATTAAAAAATAAAATAAAGTAAACATATATGTTGAAATTATATATGATATACATGGTCAACATATATATGCATATGTGCATATTTCTTCTACTCCCCACTGTGAAGATCTGGAAATCAATGATAACTCAGTAGTAATGATTATTCCAAATGTCTATATTGTGGTTTCTAATGACTGTTTCTCATTCAAAGTAACCAGTTCCTTAGATAGGTGGCGGATTTCAGATGTGGAGCAAGATATATACAATTGAGACTGAATGATATTATTCCGAAATCAAGGATTCTCTGAAAGACAAATTCATCTTAAAAGGGCATAAAAATTGACTTGAAGAGGCTTCTGTTCACCAAATATGGAACGATACAATGAAAGAAAATAAATATGCATTTTTCCTAATATTTCTATGTGAACTGTACCTAGGGCAACAGAAAGTTGAGAGAATTTTTTTTTTTTTTCATATACAAAAGTTCAGCCAGTAAATGAAGAAGAAATGGTGCAATTAGAATATAGCAATTGCAGGGATGCCTGGGTGGCTCAGTCGGTTAAGAGTCTGACTCTTGGATTCAGCTCAGGTCATGATTTCATGGTTTGTGACTGCAAGCCCCACATCGGGCTCTAGGCTTACAGCTCCGAGCCTGCTTGGGATTCTTTCTCTTCCTCTCTCTCTGTCCCTCCCCCTCTTTCTCTCTCTCAAAAACAAACAAAAAAATAAAAATAAAGAATATAGCATTTGCAGATCCCTGAGTAAAATAATAGGTCTAGACCATATCAACAAGTGAAAAATTGGGGATTATTATACTAAATAAGCTGAAGCACCTGAACCCACTGATGAAGATTGCCATTAAAAAAGAGCTACAGCACTTTGTCTAAGAGGCCCCAAAACCTCAAGATATGAAATTAACTAGATTTCAGATAGAACAGATGCTGAACATAAACACTGAAAATCTTCCTTAAAACAGGGGTTCTCAAACATGAGCAGGCAGCAGAATCACATGAGGGCTACTAAAACAGATTGCTGGGGTTGCCTGGGTGGCTCAGTTTGTTAAGCATCCGACTTCAGCTCAATTCATGATCTCACAGTTCCTGCCTTTGAGCCCCCATTAGGCTCTGTGCTGATAGCTTGGAGCCTGGAGCCTACTTGGGATTCTGTGTCTCCCTCTCTTTCTCTCTCTGTCCCTTCTCTGCTTGTGCAAGCTCTCTTTCTCTAAAATAAATAAACTTTAAAAGAAAATAAAAAAGAGCTACAGCCATACATTATGTACCTTATGATGTGATGCAAGAGGAAGTACTTATTCTTGGCCAAAGTGAAATCTAATTCCCATCAAGTCTCTTCATCTAATACCAGTTTATTAGGGGATAGATATTATATGAATGATGGGAATCCAGTCAGCCAAATAAATGGTAGAATATCCTACAGGGAAAATGTACTCGTTTCTTCCACAACAAGTGGCAAAAAGAAAATAAAAGAGGATCTAAAATAACAATGATCTAAGATAACTGTCAAGCAAATTCAGTAAATGGATTGTGGATCCTGATTTGAACAAACTAACCTTTATTTATTTATTTATTGATTTATTTATTGATTTATTTATTTAATGTTCATTTATTTTTGAAAGAGCTCAATTAGGGAGGGGCAGAAAGAGGGAGAACGAGGATCCAAAGTGGGCTCTGTGCTGACTGCATTGTGGGTCTCAAACTCATGAACCATGAGACCATGACCTGAGGTGAAGTCAGATGCTCAACCGACTGAGCCACCCAAGGCATCCCTGAACAAACTAACTTCTAAAACATGATAATGAAGGAAATGTTAATAATGACTGGGTAATTGATAATATTATGTAATTAGTGTTAATATTTTTAGAAGTTTGTGTAGTTATTTGATGTTGTGTAATACATGAGAAATATATTTATTACATTCTTGAAAAATAATTATATTTGCTTTTTAACTTTGAGATTAAATCCATGAATAAAAAAAGATATACATTATAATATCATTGAATATACAAGCCCTAGAGCTCTAATGTGCAGTGACAATGCATTTCTTAAAAGAATATGGTATTAAGAGGCATTAATGGCTTATTGTTATTTACATGTCTATATGAGGTGACCATTACCCTATTGGTCAACAACAACAAAAACACCTTGCAGATATTTGATTTTCTCATTTTGTCATTTCCTATAATAATTTTTAGCTTATAGTCTTGTCCATGACTGTGTCTCTTAAATAATAAATAGCTGGTCAAAAATACTATATTTCCGTAGGTGGTGTTTATCCTTGTGATTATACAGGACACTCCCAGATAATCTAGAATTATCTCCATATTTTAACATCCTTAATTCACTCACACCTGCAAAGTTCCTTTTTCTATGTAAGGTAACATATTCTCAGGGGGGATTAGGACATGGCCATCATTAGATGAGAACATCTATAATGTAGAATTATAATTTCTTTGCAGAATACAAATGTTTGAGCTATTGAATATATTTTCAGTAATCATCAACTTATCTTGATATATTAGGAGAATTTTAGTCTGAAACATCATTCCTATTTTAGTCTCTGCCTAATTTAATTTTTCATTACATGCCAACAAGTTAGAAAAGTGAGAACAAACAACAACAATGACAAGATGATTACCAGATGGCCTTTAAAAAGAGTGTTACCACAAGGCTGGGGCTTATCTAGTTATTTGTGTGCTGTCATGTGAGACATGAGAAAAATTACTGTTAAAACTTAATAATTTTGATTTAAAAAGAAAAAAATGTCATTTTCTGTAATTTTAACGTTGGCTTTTATTAATTTAACAGATATCTATGGCATGTCCCACGTGCCAGATGCTATCCTGAGTACTTTATAAATGTCACCATGGTTAGTCTTCAAGTATTTTTACCAGCCACATTAGATGGGAAGAAACTGAGGAAAAGAGAGTTCAGGTATCTTGCTTAAGATGACACAACTTACATGTGATGGATCAAAGATTCCCACCCAATAGACTCATTCCACCAGAAGCCTACAGATTTGACCACTATACTAGGGTTGCTTAGCCAGCACAGTTTGATATTAAAGTGATGAGTTTTGTTTTTTACTGCTGATAAATCAGGAGTTTCTCCATTGATAACCCTCAAGTGATAGAGCTCTTTCTGTTCATACAGAGATGTTTGTCCCAAGTCAAAGTCAAAGTACAAGTTAGTTTGGATTTGGGTAGCAGTGTCCATGCCTTCCACAACCACTGTTTATAACCTCAACATATATCTTGAGTGATCTATGCCCTGTTACTGAATTCAGATCACTAATTCAGATTCCCCCTCGTTTGGTTTAGTTTCCTACACACATGTCAAATCTTTGGTATATCAAAATCAAAAATAGTTACAAGATTTGAAAGGGAAAGATTCAAAGTAAACTCTCTGTTGATGAAAGTGATTTAAAGAAGCTTGAGTTACCTAATGGAAGATCCTATATACACATATACATACATTTATATATCTTGTATATTATGTAACAAAAACATATTTACATGTGTGTATATATACATACATATGTATATATACACACATATATACATATGTATATATACACACATATATATAGCTTATGTCATGAACTATAATTTCAGAAGAATAATTAATGTCTTTACAATATAAAGCATTTGCCCCACTTAATCAAAAATGAATGTAAAATGATTTTTTTCCTTAAAGTCTTTTTATACTAAGATGAATATAACTGCATCACATAACATGGCTTATATAATATCTGTGTCTTTATATCTAATATACTAATTTAAAATGATTTGTTGGAATGTAAGTTTATTTTAAGGCAAAGAACAAATATTATGTTCTAAAAAGCAATTATAAAACAGATAATTTCATATTATTTCTATAATTGCAGAATATTTTAAAGATGAAGTAGCACCCCTGAAATTTAAAAATTCATACTTAAAAAAATCAATTCTAGTATAGTTAACATACACTGTTATATTGGTTTCAGGTGTACAATATAGTTACTCAACAATTCTATATATCACTCAGTGCCCAAGATAAGTAATTGTACTCTTAATCCCCTTCACCCATTTCACCCATTCCCCTACCCACCTCCCCTCTGTTTTTTTGGCTTGCCTCTTTATTTTTCCTTTGTTTTTTCTTCTTCTTTTTAATGCTTATTTATTTTTGAGAGAGAGAGAGAGCACGAGTGCAGAAGGGGCAGAGAGAGAAGGGGACAGGATCTGAAGTGGGCTCTGTGCTGACAACTGCAAGCCTGATGCGGGGCTTGAACTCACAGACCATGAAATTTTGACCTGAGCCGAGGTCTGACATTCAACCGACTCAGACGCCCCTGTTTGTTTTGTTTCTTAAATTCCACATATTAGTGAAATCATATACTTTTGAGAACTGACATAAATGATGCTAAGAATTTTAATTCCATTTTTATTCTTAGGTAGCCATAAGACATTTTAAATTTATGCCAAATATTATGTATTTCTTAATTATATATTTATGTTTGTTTTCAACTTAATTTTTCCCAAAATCTTATTTATAAAAATGAGGTAATTAAGAAATTTAGTTTTAGGGAAGAAAACTATAAAGTTATGAAGTGTAATATTTTTTAGAGGATTTTGTGAATTTCTGCTACTGAATTTCTTACTTGTTTGCTTTATATAGTGGCATATAATTAATAATTCAATGAGATTTTAAAGCTTTCAAGGCAAATAGATCTTATAAAAATGTAGGAAAATGCAACAACAAAAAGCTCAAAAGAATGGGCAAAAAACTTGAATAGACATTTTTTCCAAAGAAGATATATAAGTGGCCAATAAGTACATGAAGAAATGCTCAACATCACAAATCATTAGGGAAATGCAAATCAAAACATAATGAGATAACACTTTATGTCCATTAGGATGGTTATTATCAAGAAGACAGAAAATGTAAGTGTTTCCAAAGATTTGGGGAAATTGGAAACTTTGTGTATTACTGGGGTAAATGCAATGCTGTGAAAAACAATGTAATGGTTCTTGAAAAAAAAACCTTGTAATTACTACCCGATGTAGAAATTTCACTTCTGGGTACATATTGAAAATAATTGAAGGCAGGAACTTGAATACATATTAGTACACCAGTGGATTAAAAAATGTGGTGTATACATAGAATGGAATATTATTCAATCTTAAAATGAGTTAAAATTCTGATATATTCTACAACATGGATGAACTTTGAAGACATTATGCTAAGTGAAATAAGCCAAACAAAAGGATGAATCCTGTATGATTTCACTTATATTAGCTCCCTAGAATGGTAAAACTCACAGAACCAGAAAATAGAATAGCAGTTACCAGGGGCTAAAAGGAGGGGCGAAATGGGAGTTTATTGTGTAATGGGTACAGAGATTCAGTTTGGGAGGATGAAAAATTCTGAAGATGTATAATGGTGATAGTTACACAACAATATGAGTATACTTAATGGCACTGAACTGTACATATAAAGATGATTTAAATGGTAAATTTTGTTATGTATATTTTTACATAATAAAAATCTGGAAATATCATGAGTTAAAAATCAAAATAATTCTGTGCTCTAAGAGGTAGGTAGGAATTAAGTCAAGAAACTTTTCTTTGTAGCTTTAAAAAAAAAAAAAAGAGGTTAGAGTGGGAGAGAGCCAAAGCATAAGAGACTGTTAAAAACTGAGAACAAACTGAGGGTTGATGGGGGGTGGGAGGGAGGAGAGGGTGGGTGATGGGTATTGAGGAGGGCACCTTTTAGGATGAGCACTGGGTGTTGTATGGAAACCAATTTGACAATAAATTTCATATATTAAAAAAAATAAAAAATTTTAAAAAAGATAATAAGGAATATTTTTGTGTAATTTTTAATTATTTGATCATTTGACTTTGCCCCTATATACACTTGAGTATAAGCCATATATTTTATATTAATAAAACCACTTTAACTGAAAGTTTTTAAGAAACAAACATGAATTCTATTTTTTTCCTAAAAGTTAAAATGATTCATATGCATCGTAAATATTAAAAAGCAAGTAAAAAAAGCAAATAAATTTAAAAATTGAACAAATTATCCCTCTCAATAGAAATCATGTCTAATATTTGGTAGCTATTATTCCAAACATTTCTTTCTTTTAATGTTTATTTATTTTTGAGAGAGAGACACAGTGCAAGCAGGGGAAGGGCAGAGAGAAAGGGAGACACAGAATCTGAAGTATGCTCCAGTCTCTGAGCTGTCAGTACAGCGCCTGAAGTAGGGCTTGAACTCACAAGCTGTGAGATCATGACCTGAGCTGAAGCTGGGTGCTTAACCGATTGAGCCACCCAGGTGCCCACAAACATTTCTTTATTAATAAAAATTGATAATTTATTTTTTCCTTATTTTATTTTTTATTTTTGTATTCAAGAATAACTAACAGGCAGTGTTATATTGTTTCAGGTGTATAATATAGTGATTCAACCATTAAGTGCATTTCTCAGTGCTCATCAAGATAAGTGTACTCTTAATACCTTTTTATCCAGTTCACTCCCCACCCCATTTACCTCTTCCCTGTCAACCATCTGTGTTTAAGTCTATTTTTGTTGTCATTGTGGTTTTTTTTTTGTTTGTTTCATTTCTTAAATTACCATGGTAGATTTCAAGTGAAATATGGTATTTGTCTTTCTTTGACTAACTTATATCACTTCATTATACCTTGTAGTTCCATTCATGATGTTGCAAATGACATGATTCCATCCTTTTTTATGGCTGAGTAATATTCCAGTGTGTGTGTATGTGTGTGTGTGTGTGTGTGCACGTGCACATGTACCACACCTTCTTTATACATTCACCTATTCATGGACACTTGGATTGCTTCCATATCTTGGCTATTGAAAATAATGCTGCAATAAATATAGGGACCCATATATCTTTTCAAATTGATGTTTTTATTTTCTTTGGACAAATACTCAGCAATGGAATTGCTAGATGATGTGGTATTTATATTTTTAACTTTTTGAGAACTTCCATACTGTTTTCAACAGTGGCTGCACTAATATATATTCATACCAATAGTGCACAAATATTTCTTTTTCACCACATTCTCACCAACACTTATTATTTCTTGTGTTCTTTTTTTTTTTTAATTTTAGCCATTTTCCTTATCCCCATCACCTATTTTACCCATCCCCTCCCTCACCTCCCTTCTGGTAACCATCAGTTTGTTCCCTATAATGAGGAGTCTGTTTCTTGGTTTGTCTGTCTATTTTCCCTTCGCTTGTTTGTTTTGTTTAGAAATTCCAAATATGAGTGAAATTATATGGTATTATATTTCTCTGATTGACCTATTTTACTTAGCTCCTTTTAAAATGGGATTATTTTAGGGTTTTTTTGTGTTTTGTTGTATAAATTCTTTATATATTTTGGATTTTGACTCCTTGTAGAATATCTAATTTGCATATATCTTCTCCCATTCAGTAGGTTGCCTTTTTGTTAGGTTGATGGTTTTCCTTGCTTTTCAGTTAACTGTAATTGACACACAATGTTGTGTTAATTTCAGTGTACAACATAGTTATTTGACCAGTTTATACACTATACCATGCTCACCACAAGTGTAGCTACCATCTGTCACCATATAATGCTATTACAATATCATTGACTATATTCCTTATGCTGTGCCTTTTATTTCCATAGCTTATTCATTCCATAATTGGAAGCCTGTAACTCCCACTTCCCTTCATCCGTTTTGCACACCCTGTCCCATCTGGCAACCATCAGTTTGTTCTTTGTATTTACATGTCTGATTCTGCTTTTTGTTTGTTTGTTTGTTTATTTATTTATTTTTAGATTCTCATATGTGTGAAATTGTACGGTATTTATCTTTCTCAGTCTGATTTATTTCATTTAACATAATATCCTCTAGGCCTATCCATGTTGTCACAAATGGCACCACCTAATCTGTTTTTTAAATTGAAAACATGGTATTAATAGTTATGTGCTAGTTTCAAGCAAAGAAAATGTTTAGTTGTACTGGAATTTAACTTAAAAAAGAATCCAGGATGAAGGAATTGCTAAGTTTCATGTAAATGTTTTTTAACACAAACATGTAACTACTGAAAATCAGTAAATGTGTGCAAGCTTATGTGCGTGTGTGTCTGTGCGTGTGGACATTAGTTGTGCATACCCACACATTCACAGCTGGCGGAGATGGAAATGTTAAGTACTTACAAGCTATGTTTCTTTTTAACCGTGTTTCCATTTTAGGTTTACTCTGACTCCATTGCTTTATTAGATGAGAAAATAGGCAAAAACACAATGATGTATGTTCCCACATCATTTTGTTTTTATCTTTTTGCCTTTTTTTACGTAGATTATAAATTTTACCATGTCAAATTTCAAATGTTATATTCTGTTACTATAAATCCCATCTGTCAGTGAGCCTTAGTTCTATATTTAAAAGACTTGGATATTCACTATTAGTTTAGCTTTTGCATTTCTAGGACATACAGTTTCATTTAGCTTGTAGTTGTGTGCATTTCACTATCAAATAGTTTTACTCGGATTGTTGTGTGTGCTTCATATCCCCTGACCTCTCATGTGTTTGAGAATATTAGTCTATTACCTTCATATTGAAGGACATTTTGGACAATCAATTTATTTTTCACATACCTGTGTAGACACTTTGTTCCATGCACTTTGTTGTTTCATGCTGCTGTGAAGAAATTTGGCTCCAACATTCATAGATTATTTGCTTTTTTATGTTTGGATGTTCGAAGAACTTTCTTTAGCCATGGAGTTCAGCAATATCATCAGTATGAGCTTTGAAATGGATTCTTTAAAAAAATTTCTCTTCTTCATCCCTTGAAATTCCATATAATAATGGCAAGGTTTCATTCTTTTTTATGGCTGAAAAATATTCCATTATTCTATTTTCTTTATTCATTTATCCTCTGGTAGACACTTAGGTTGCTTCCACATCTTAACTATTATAAACAATGCTGCAGTAAACAAGGGGGTGCATATATCTTTTTGAGGTAGTGGCTTTGTTTTCTTCATATAAATATCCTCATGGAATTACTGGATCATATGATTAAAGATCATATCTATTTTTAATTTTTTTGAGGAATCTTAATACTGTTTTCCATAGTGACTGCACCAATTTATATTTCCACCAACAGTGCTTAGGGAATTCTTTTCTTCACATTCTTTCTAAACCTTGTTATTTCTTGTCTTTTTGATAATAACCATTCTAACAGGTATAAGGTGATATTTCATTGTGGTTTTGATTTGCCTGATAATTAGTAATGTTGAGCATCTTTTCATGAACCTGTTGGCCTTTTCTATGTCTTTATGTCTGTTCAGATGTGCTGCCAGTTTTTTAATTGGAGTGTTTGATTTTTTGCTATTGAGTTTTTTGTGTTCTTTATACATTTGGATATTAACCCCTTATCAGATTTTGATTTGCAAATACTTTCTCCCATTCAGTAGGTTGCCTTTTCACTTTGTCAGTGGTTTCCTTTGCTGTGCAGAAGCATTTTTGTTTCATGTGATCTCATTTGTTTATTTTTGCTTTTGGTGCCAAGTACAAAAATTCATTGCCAAGATCAATGTCAGGAGTTCAGTGCTTATGCTTTCTTACAGTATTTTTATACTTTCAGGTATTACATTCAAGTCTTTAATTCAGTTTGAGTTAATTTTTGTGTATGTTTTAAGATAGTGGTCCAGTTTCATGTTTTTGCATGTGGCTGTCCAATTTCCCAAACAGCATTTATTGAATAGACTATCTTTCTCCATTGTGTATGCTGGGCTCCTTTGTCATAAATTAATTGGCCATATATGTGTGCATTTATTTCTGGCTTCTAGGTTCTGTTCTATTTATCTATCTGTCTATTTTTATGCCAAGAAGTTGATCATTTAACAAAAATTTAATGTTTATTTATTTTTGAGAGAGAAAGAGACAAAATGCAAATGAGGGAGGGACAGAGAGAGAGGGAAACACAGAATCCAAAGCAGGCTCCAGGCTCGAGCTGTCAGCACAGAGCCTGACACGGGTTTGAACCCACAAGCCAGGAGATCATAACCTGAATGGAGGTTGGACGCTTAACCAACTAAGCCACCCAGGTGCCCCTGATCATTTTTTATATCAATATTTTCCTGGGATAGTGTACAGATTTTACCCACAACTGTAATTTTTTCTTTTATTTCAGGAAATTTACCTGTATTTGTCATAGTATAATTTATTGCCCTGCTCTTTTGTTTAGGACATTTGTTTAGGAACACCAGCATATGTGCACATCTTTTTTTCTGTCTTCCTTATTGATCATTTTTTACCAAATTATTTTTATACAATAGGTTTTTCCATTTTGTTTCCTGGAGATTTTCTTTTTTTTTTTTTTTTTAACATTTATTTATTTTTGAGACAGAGAGAGACAGAGCATGAACGGGGGAGGGTCCGAGAGAAAGGGAGACACAGAATCCAAAACAGGCTCCAGGCTCTGAGTGGTCAGCACAGAGCCTGAAGCGGGGCTTGAACTCACGGACTGGAAGATCATGACCCAAGCTGAAGTCAGACGCTCAACCGACTGAGCCACCCAGGCGCCCCTCCTGGAGATTTTCAAGTTTGGCTATGTTGCCCCTATTTTCAGTCATGTTTACTAATATTTAATTTTTAAAATTTTCTTCTCTGAAATCTTTTATAATTTTTCATCTATCCTGAGTGAGACAAGCTCTGTTTTAATCTCCGTCTGTTGTATCATAACCTCTTCTCTGAACCGCTGCACTTCAGTTTTGCACTTTTTACTTTTTAAAATTTTTAAGTTCATTGAAGTCAGAGTATCTGCAGTTCTCTTTGATGCTGAAATAAACTATGTATCTTTTCTTCTTTAAAAAAAATAAAGTTTATGTATTTATTTTGGGAGAGAGAGAGAGAGAGAGCACAAGCCAGGGAAGAACAGAGAGAAAGAGAGAATCTCAAGCAGGCTCCACATTGTCAGCACAGAGCCCGATGTGGGGCTTGCTTAGCCTCAGGAACCGTGAGATTATGATCTGAGCTGAAATCAAAAGTCAGTGGCTTAACTGAGCCGCCCAGGTGCCCCAACTATATATAGTTTTTGGAGATCTTGCATTCCATTAATTACTTATTTTTAAGATGTTTTCTTTATTTAACTTTTGTGTATGCCTCTTTTTCTCTCTCTTTTCTTCTGCAATTATTTGAGACTAGATCAGGGTGAATTCCTTTGTGATTATCATGTTTGAGTGGCACAAATTGTACATGGGTGATATGGGGGTGTATATGTGTCACGTTCTAGTAGAAAAGAAGCAGCTGGTGTGGTCTGCAGGCTTTTAGAGGTTGTATCATCTCTAGCACCTTGTAGTCAAGTTGTTTACTTTGGAAGCTTATGACTTTTTATCATTCATATTACACACTACTGCACAGATGAGTTATTATAATTACTGAGTTGTAGTTGTGTCCCATTTTTCCTTTGGGAAAAAAAGTAATATTTCTTAATTTTGTTAATTTTTTTTTCAGGGCAACTAAAAATAGAGTAGTGAAGTACAAATGCCTTTCCTTGGTCATTTGGCCTGGAGTTTGAAAATTTAATAATTGCTACAAAATCTGTAATAGGCATATCTAAAAATCCTTCTTTTATTTTTTTATTTTTATTTTTAAACAATTTTTAATGTTTATTTATTTTTGAGAGAGAAAGAGAGATAGAGAGAGAGGGAGAGGGAGAGGGAGACACAGAATCCTAAGCAGGCTCCAGGCTCTGAGCTGTCAGCACAGAGCCCAACTTGGGGCTTGAACTCACAAACTGTGAGATCATGACCTGAGTTGAAGTCGGACACTTAACTGACTAAGCCACCCAGGTACCCTAAAAATTCTTCTTTTAAAAATGATTCACACACTTACTTCTTTTCTAAAATCTGTGTGAAAGAATGACCCAAAGAACAACTGTGCAAAGCATAATTAAATGTAGTGAGGTAGGAGACATTTGGAAACGTTGAGATATTCAAAGCAATAAGTTAGTAAAAGTTCCATTTTCTTGTAAATTGTTATTTCAAGGAAACATTATTGATGTAATTGCTATGGCTAACAAAGCACTACAGCATTATAAGCAATCTCATCCAGTTTTAAATTTGGCATTAGAAATAGTGTATATATCTTAAAACAGTAGAAAAACTTGCATATCTAAACGTAATCAGTTGAAAGTTTTCTAGTAGTAATTATTTTTTACTTTGTTATGCTGTTCACATCAAATTTACAAAATCAGCTACCATCCTTAAATACAATTATAATAAGCTTTCATATATACTCTTATATATCTTAGTAGTATCATTTGCAAAAAACAAATGTGGTCTGACTAAAATGTAGACAATCTTAAAAAGGTTCTGATTACATTATTACAGCTACAGTGTAAATTGTAAAAAACCTAGATACACAGCCTGGCTTAGTAAGCATATTTTTAGGCTTCTAAGAAACATGAAAATGTGAGATTTATAATTTTAATTAAAATAGATGGAAACAGAGTATAACTTATAAAGCTTTTCAGTGATAGTTTTGCTGTATAAGTTTTCCCTCAGAATCTTATAACTTTATCTGTATGGTACTTGCTTTGTATTTAATAAGCTTTATTGCTTTTCTAAAACTGGTTTTGTGAATCAGTTTTGTTTTGGCTTATACAGCATGAATAACAATATAGAAAATTTTAAACATCAGATATTAATAAGGTAGTAAGAATATATCTCACTTTGAAAATCCCTCTAGTATTTTCATTTTTTTGTGATTTGCAATTTCAGGTCTTATACTTTATACATTTTATACATTATACTTTTTATACATTGTAGAGTACAGTGGAGATTACCACTGAGCCAAGAAATCTTTGTAGCAGGAATACTAGATTGAGGAAGATCACATTTCAATGACATCCAGTAGTGTTTATTATGGATATTTTATCCTTTAGTTTGAAAATTAATTGGAATTATCCAACATACAGTATCTGGGACTAAACTCTACATTTGATTATGCATTTACATTAATTCCAAACCCAGACAACTCCCTCTCAAATATGTTAAGATGAAAAAATCATTAGAAATACTGGCATCATAATTTTAATCATAGCATTTTCATTAGAATGCTTTGTAGATATGTTCAACGCATAATTTTTAAAAAAATTTTAATTTTTATTATTTTTGAGAGAGAGAGAGACATAGACAGAGACAGCGAGTGGGAGAGGGGCAGCGAGAGAGGGAGACACAGAATCCTAGGCAGGCTCCAGGCTCATATCTGTCAGCACAGAGCCTGATATGGGGCTTGAACCCACAAACTGTGAAATCATGACCTGAGCCAAAATTGGACGCTTAACTAACTGAGCCACCCAAGCGCCCCAGCGCATAAGTTTGTAATAAATATTCTGGGTTATTAATGACTTATTGTTGTCTGAAGTTCTCCTTGCCTTTCATTAATACCAAATATCAGTTACTAACAATTAAAGTTGCTTCAAGATGATAATCACCAGAGGGTGATGTAGTGTGTGTTAAACCTGTCACACACTGGCTTCCCAAGTCTGCATTTAATTATGTAATTTTGGTAGCTTGAAATCAGCCATTCGGGGAGTATTTGCGCTATGGAAATCAGCAAATACTACATAGGAGAACTTTTAAAGAAAAACAAAAAGTTCAGAGAGCTGGTTATTAGCCATTTGCCAGCACAACATCACTTAATCATCTCAAGGAAAAATGAATGTTCACATTAATTCAGGTTTTACCTGAGGTGTGGTAGTAATAGGCTGTTGATTCTTTGGATATGTCAATGTATCACCCAACACTTTACAATCAGATTTATGAAAGAATTAAGTAATTATAAAATATCACCTAGGAAACAAGCCATAGTTCAGTCAGTAAGTTTCCATCTTACTGATCAATTGTCCTTTAGGTTATATATAGAACTTGAACTGTAGAGATCTGTATAGAGCTTGAAAAAATTGATGTGAACCCTGAAGTTACCAATTCCTAGCTATGGTATTTTGAGATAGTTACTTTCTACTTTCAGTCCTATTCCCCAATTGATAAAATATTTAAATGAGAATAATTCCTCATTAACTGCATTGTTTTAAAGACTGACAAATAAAATTCACGTACCATGAAGGTTCCAAAGAAGCTATACTCTAAATTTTAGTTTCTATTATTGGGCCATTTTAAGCTGCTTTGAGTTTATACAATGCCTTTAATTTATTTTTTTAAATAGTTACATGTTATCAGGTTTCCTCATTTCTAGTAATCTCCCCAAGTCCTCAAGATTGAGCTTTACTTCTGCAGTGATAAAATCCTGGAAAACTTTAATATGACAAAAGGATTTCTATAATTCATATGTGCACAATGCATTTTATTAAAAAATGAATAAATAATAATAGTTATTCCTTTGGGCTTATCTTATTCCCCTTCATCTATATTTATTTTGATACATTTGATTTATGCTCTTTGTGTGTGTGTATGTGTGTGTGTGTGAAACAAGAGGCAATGTAAGGCAAGGGCACATATCATTTGAAAAGAAAACATATCTTCAATTTTATATCTTCAATTTTTTACAATATTTAGTTTTCTTGAGATTGTTAAATATGATTAAGTAAGGATGTGAGATTTCATGTTTATCAAAATGATGCATAGATTAAAGCAAATTAAAAAATAGTATGAAGTTAAAGATGGTTGCATTAAATGGGCTTTAAAGAAAGTGAAACTTCCTTAAATATCATTAAATTCTGCTTCTCTTTTACTTTGCTCACCTTGATTGTAAATTTTACATTGATAGGCCTTAAATTTCATACTGTTTATATCCTCATGTATTATTATATATTTTGTGTATTATTAATCTGATCTTTATGACTATACTATGAATATATCCTGCCTTTCCTTAGGTTTTACTTTATTATTTTCTTTGTCCTATTGTGCACTATGTGATTTTAAAATGTCATTTCATAAAAAGAAAAACATGGGCATTTTGATTGAGATGTTTAAGATTTTGAGGAGGGCTGTAGGTGGGAAGCAAGAAATAATTTGATGCAAAGGTCCACTGACACCTGCAGTCCTTCCTATGCCATAACAAACAACATCAGAAAAACTGAAATGTAAGTTTTCCATTTCGAGGTAAAAAATATTTAAAGGAAAAAAAACCAAACTCTTAACTGACTCGGTGCCATGCACGCTTTCAGCGTGGAATGTTTCTCATACAAACTCACACAAAAATAAAGACAATAATCAAACTTTCATTAATCCCCTAAATCTCAAAGATAGTTTTCTAGACCTCCCCAAAACAAATAAACAAAGCAAGCACTCCCTAAAGCCATTCTAACTGAAGCTCTGGCAAGGATAAGACACAGAAGGCGGAATCAGTCCTTTCAGCCCCAACATCTTTACCTGAAGAGGTGCGTCTCAGCTGAGCAGGATGAAATATAGTGTGTGATGCTTATGCTGCATTTTCTTGTTATTGGAATTGGTATGGAGAGGGCAAACAGAGTCATTTATGTAATGAATTTAAAGTAAAAACCCGGTTTTAGAGGCCATAATGACTATCTATGTAAAGGTGAGCTTAGGTTTGGGAAGTAGCATGAATTCTTTCAGGCCACGGGGCTTAAATTTATACCAAGCAGGAAACAATATATGATAGAAAAATGGTATCCAGGGGCGCCTGGGTGGCTCAGTTGGTTAAGCGGCTGACTTCAGTTCAGGTCATAATCTCACGGTTCCTGAGTTCGAGTCCCTCAGGCTCAGGTCATAATCTCAGTTTCTGAGTTTGAGCCCTGCATCAGGTTCTGTTCTGACAGCTCAGAGCCTGGAGCCTGCTTCAGATTCTGTGTCTCCCTCTCTCTCTGCCCCTCCCCTGCTCATGCTCTGTCTCTCTCTTTCTCAAAAATAAACATTTAAAAAATAAAAAAAAAATAAAAGTGGTATCCATACCTAGTAGGAATGATGAGGAGTATTTTTGTGATCTGTGAGAAAATAGGAATTAACAGTCAGTTTCATGAGCAGATTGTTGTATAAGAAATCAAACTTCTTATCACAAAGCTTATACATTACATAAACACAAGAAAGTTTTATGATAATTGAAACTTTCCACACTAATAATTTTCTCCATCAGAATAGACTTAAGTCTAATAGACCTGTAAACACAAGTCTAAGTTTTTACAAAAAAATTTTAATGTTTATTTTTGAGAGAGACAAAGACAGAGTATGAGCAGGGGAAGGGCAGAGAGAAAGGGAGACAGAATCCCGAGCAGCCTCCAGGCTCTGAGCAAGCTGTAAGCACAGAGCCTGACTCAGGGCTTGAACTCACAAACTGCGAGATCATGACCTGAGCTGAAGTCGGACACTTAACCAACTGAGCCACCAGGTGCCACAATACAAGTCTAATT